>NW_027361795.1:23422500-25822500 GCF_039654945.1 Dendrobates tinctorius
GCAAAAAACGCACCAAATCCCTTTAAGTACCTCAAAACTTGGATGACATGGGATGAGATGAGATGACATGACATGAGATGAGATGCTAATATACATGTTCCTAACATGTCGTCAAAAAATGCACCGAATCCCTTTAAGTCCCTCAAAACTTGGATGAGATGGGATGAGATGAAATGAAATGACATGAGATGAGATGCTGATATACATGTTCATAACATGTCGGCAAAAAACGCACCGAATGCCTTTAAGTCCCTCAAAACTTGGATGAGATGGAATGAGATGAAATGAAATGACATGAGATGAGATGCTGATATACATGTTCCTAACATGTCGGCAAAAAACGCACCGAATGCCTTTAAGTCCCTCAAAACTTGGATGAGATGGGATGAGATGACATAATATGACATGAGATGAGATGAGATGCTAATATACATGTTCCTAACATGTCGGCAAAAAACGCACTGAATCACTTTAAGTCCCTCAAAACTTGGATGAGATGGGATGAGATGAAATGTGATGACATTAGATGAGATGAGATGCTGATATACATGTTCCTAACATGTCGGCAAAAAACGCACCGAATCCCTTTAAGTCCCTCAAAACTTGGATGAGATGGGATGAGATGAGATAAGATGACATGAGATGAGATGAGATGCTGATATACATGTTGCTAACATGTCGGCAAAAAACGCACCAAATCCCTTTAAGTCCCTTAAAACTTGGATGAGATGGGATGAGATGAGATGAGATGACATGAGATGAGATGAGATGCTGATATACATGTTCCTAACATGTCGGCAAAAAAAGGACCGAATCCCTTTAAGTCCCTCCAAACTTGGATGAGATGGGATGAGATGAGATGACATGAGATGAGATGAGATGCTGATATACATGTTCCTAACATGTCGGCAAAAAACGCACCGAATCCCTTTAAGTCCCTCAAAACTTGGATGAGATGGGATGAGATGACATGATATGACATGAGATGAGATGAGATGCTGATATACATGTTCCTAACATGTCGGCAAAAAACGCACCGAATCCCTTTAAGTCCCTCAAAACTTGGATGAGATGGGATGAGATGACATGATATGACATGAGATGAGATGAGATGCTGATATACATGTTCCTAACATGTCGGCAAAAAACGCACCGAATCCCTTTCAGTCCCTCAAAACTTGGATGAGATGGGATGAGATGACATGATATGACATGAGATGAGATGAGATGCTGATATACATGTTCCTAACATGTCGGCAAAAAACGCACCGAATCCCTTTAAGTCCCTCCAAACTTGGATGAGATGGGATGAGATGTGATGAGATGACATGAGATGAGATGAGATGCTGATATACATGTTCCTAACATGTTGGCAAAAAACGAACCGAATCCCTATAAGTCCCTCAAAACTTGGATGAGATGGAATGAGATGAGATCAGATGACATGAGATGAGATGAGATGCTGATATACATGTTTCTAACAAGTCGGCAAAAAACGCATCGAATCCCTTTAAGTCCCTCAAAACTTGGATGAGATGGGATGAGATGAGATCAGATGACATGAGATGAGATGAGATGCTGATATACATGTTCCTAACATGTCGGCAAAAAACGCACCAAATCCCTTTAAGTCCCTCAAAACTTGGATGAGATGGGATGAGATGACATGATATGACATGAGATGAGATGAGATGCTGATATACATGTTCCTAACATGTCGGCAAAAAACGCACCGAATCCCTTTAAGTCCCTCCAAACTTGGATGAGATGGGATGAGATGTGATGAGATGACATGAGATGAGATGAGATGCTGATATACATGTTCCTAACATGTTGGCAAAAAACGCACCGAATCCCTTTAAGTCACTCAAAACTTGGATGAGATGTAATGAGATGAGATCAGATGACATGAGATGAGATGAGATGCTGATATACATGTTCCTAACATGTCGGCAAAAAACGCATCGAATCCCTTTAATTCCCTCAAAACTTGGATGAGATGGGATGAGATGAGATCAGATGACATGAGATGAGATGAGATGCTGATATACATGTTCCTAACATGTCGGCAAAAAACGCACCAAATCCCTTTAAGTCCCTCAAAACTTGGATTAGATGGGATGAGATGAGATGAGATGACATGAGATGAGATGAGATGCTGATACACATGTTCCTAACATGTCGGCAAAAAACGCACTGAATCCCTTTAAGTCCCTCAAAACTTGGATGAGATGGGATGAGATGAGATGTGATGACATGAGATGAGATGAGATGCTGATATACATGTTCCTAACATGTCGGCAAAAAACACACCGAATCCCTTTAAGTCCCTCAAAACTTGGATGAGATGACATGATATGACATGAGATGAGATGAGATGCTGATATACTTGTTCCTAACATGTTGGCAAAAAACGCACCGAATACCTTTAAGTCCCTCCAAACTTGGATGAGATGGGATGAGATGTAATGAGATGACATGAGATGAGATGAGATGCTGATATACATGTTCCTAACATGTTGGCAAAAAACGCACCAAATCCCTTTAAGTCCCTCAAAACTTGGATGAGATGGGATGAGATGAGATGACATGAGATGAGATGAGATGCTGATATACATGTTCCTAACATGTCGGCAAAAAACGCACCGAATCCCTTTAAGTCCCTCAAAACTTGGATGAGATGGGATGAGATGAGATGAGATGACAGGAGATGAGATGAGATGCTGATATACATGTTGCTAACATGTCGGCAAAAAACGCACCAAATCCCTTTAAGTCCCTCAAAACTTGGATGAGATGGGATGAGATGAGATGAGATGACATGAGATGAGATGAGATGCTGATATACATGTTCCTAACATGTCGGCAAAAAACGCACCGAATCCCTTTAAGTCCCTCAAAACTTGGATGAGATGGGATGAGATGAGATGACATGAGATGAGATGAGATGCTGATATACATGTTCCTAACATGTCGGCAAAAAACACACCGAATCCCTTAAAGTCCCTCAAAACTTGGATGAAATGGGATAAGATGACATGAGATGACATGAGATGAGATGAGATGCTGATATACATGTTCCTAACATGTCGGTAAAAAACGCACTGAATCCCTTAAGTCCCTCAAAACTTGGATGAGATGGGATGAGATGAGATGTGATGACATGAGATGGTATGCTGATACACATGTTCCTAACATGTCGGCAAAAAACTCACCGAATCCCTTTAAGTCCCTCAAAACTTGGATGAGATGGGATGAGATGAGATGAGATGACAGGAGATGAGATGAGATGCTGATATACATGTTGCTAAAATGTCTGCAAAAAACGCACCGAATCCCTTTAAGTCCCTCAAAACTTGGATGAGATGGGATGAGATGAGATGACATGAGATGAGATGAGATGCTGATATACATGTTCCTAACATGTCGGCAAAAAACGCACCGAATCCCTTTAAGTCCCTCAAAACTTGGATGAAATGGGATGAGATGACATGAGATGACATGAGATGAGATGAGATGCTGATATACATGTTCCTAACATGTCGGCAAAAAACGCACCGAATCCCTTTAAGTCCCTCAAAACTTGGATGAGATGGGATGAGATGACATGATATGACATGAGATGAGATGAGATGCTGATATACATGTTCCTAACATGTCGGCAAAAAACGCACCGAATCCCTTTAAGTCCCTCCAAACTTGGATGAGATGGGATGAGATGTGATGAGATGACATGAGATGAGATGAGATGCTGATATATATGTTCCTAACATGTTTGCAAAAAATGCACCGAATCCCTTTAAGTCCCTCAAAACTTGGATGAGATGGGATGAGATGACATGATATGACATGAGATGAGATGAGATGCTGATATACATGTTCCTAACATGTCGGCAAAAAACGCACCGAATACCTTTAAGTCCCTCCAAACTTGGATGAGATGGGATGAGATGTAATGAGATGACATGAGATGAGATGAGATGCTGATATACATGTTCCTAACATGTTGGCAAAAAACGCATCAAATCCCTTTAAGTCCCTCAAAAATTTGATGACATGGGATGAGATGAGATGACATGAGATGAGATGAGATGCTAATATACATGTTCCTAACATGTAGGCAAAAAAAATCACCAAATCCCTTTAAGTCCCTCAAAACTTGGATGAGATGGGATGAGATGAGACAAGATGACATGAGATGAGATGAGATGCTGATATACATGTTCCTAACATGTCGGCAAAAAACGCACCGAATCCCTTTAAGTCCCTCAAAACTTGGATGAGATGGGATGAGATGACATGAGATGACATGAGATGAGATGAGATGCTGATATACATGTTCCTAACATGTTGGCAAAAAATGCACCGAATCCCTTTAAGTCCCTCAAAACTTGGATGAGATGGGATGAGATGAGATGAGATGGGATGAGATGAGATGAGATTACATGAGATGAGATGAGATGCTGATATACATGTTGCTAACATGTCGGCAAAAAACGCACCAAATCCCTTTAAGTCCCTCAAAACTTGGATGAGATGGGATGAGATGAGATGAGATGACATGAGATGAGATGAGATGCTGATATACATCTTCCTAACATGTTTGCAAAAAACGCACCAAATCCCTTTAAGTCCCTCCAAACTTGGATGAGATGGGATTAGATGAGCTGAGATGACATGAGATGAGATGAGATGCTGATATACATGTTCCTAACATGTCGGCAAAAAACTCACCGAATCCCTTTAAGTCCCTCCAAACTTGGATGAGATGGGATGAGATGAGATGACATGAGATGAGATGAGATGTTGATATACATGTTCCTAACATGTCGGCAAAAAACGCACCGAATCCCTTTAAGTCCCTCAAAACTTGGATGAAATGGGATGAGATGACATGAGATGACATGAGATGAGATGAGATGCTGATATACATGTTCCTAACATGTCGGCAAAAAACGCACCGAATCCCTTTAAGTCCGTCAAAACTTGGATGAGATGGGATGAGATGACATGATATGACATGAGATGAGATGAGATGCTGATATACATGTTCCTAACATGTCGGCAAAAAACGCACCAAATCCCTTTAAGTCCCTCCAAACTTGGATGAGATGGGATGAGATGTGATGAGATGACATGAGATGAGATGAGATGCTGATATACATGTTCCTAACATGTTGGCAAAAAACGCACCGAATCCCTTTAAGTCCCTCAAAACTTGGATGACATGGGATGAGATGAGATGAGATGACATGAGATGAGATGAGATGCTGATATACATGTTCCTAACATGTCAGCAAAAAACGCACCGAATCCCTTTAAGTCCCTCAAAACTTGGATGAAATGGGATGTGATGACATGAGATGACATGAGATGAGATGAGATGCTGATATACATGTTCCTAACATGTTGGCAAAAAACGCACCGAATCCCTTTAAGTCCATCAAAACTTGGATGAGATGGGATGAGATGACATGATATGACATGAGATGAGATGAGATGCTGATATACATGTTCCTAACATGTCGGCAAAAAACGCACCGAATCCCTTTAAGTCCCTCCAAACTTGGATGAGATGGGATGAGATGTGATGAGATGACATGAGATGAGATGAGATGCTGATATACATGTTCCTAACATGTTGGCAAAAAACGCACCGAATCCCTTTAAGTCCCTCAAAACTTGGATGACATGGGATGAGATGAGATGAGATGACATGAGATGAGAAGAGATGCTGATATACATGTTCCTAACATGTCGGCAAAAAACGCACCGAATCCCTTTAAGTCCCTCCAAACTTGGATGAGATGGGATGAGATGTGATGAGATGACATGAAATGAGATGAGATGCTGATATACATGTTCCTAACATGTTGGCAAAAAACGCTCCAAATCCGTTTAATTCCCTCAAAACTTGGATGAGATGGGATGAGATGAGATGACATGAGATGAGATGAGATGCTGATATACATGTTGCTAACATGTCGGCAAAAAACACACCAAATCCCTTTAAGTCCCTCAAAACTTGGATGAGATGAGATGAGATGACATGAGATGAGATGAGATGCTGATATACATGTTCCTAACATGTTGGCAAAAAAAGCACCGAATGCCTTTAAGTCTCTCAAAACTTGGATGAGATGGGATGTGATGACATGATATGACATGAGATGAGATGCTAATATACATGTTCCTAACATGTCGGCAAAAAACGCACTGAATCCCTTTAAGTCCCTCAAAACTTGGATGAGATGGGATGAGATGAGATGTGATGACATGAGATGAGATGAGATGCTGTTACACATGTTTCTAACATGTCGGCAAAAAACTCACCAAATCCCTTTAAATCCCTCAAAACTTGGATGAGTTGGGATGAGATGAGATGACATGAGATGAGATGAGATGCTGATATACATGTTCCTAACATGTCAGCAAAAAACTCACCTAATCCCTTTAAGTCCCTCAAAACTTGGATGAGATGGGATGAGATGAGATGACATGAGATGAGATGCTGATATACATGTTCCTAACATGTCGGCAAAAAACACACCGAATCCCTCTAAGTCCCTCAAAACTTGGATGAGATGGGATGAAATGAGATGAGATGACAAGAGATGAGATGAAATGCTGATATACATGTACCTAACATGTCGGCAAAAAACGCACCAAATCCCTTTAAGTCCCTCAAAACTTGGATGAGATGGGATGAGATGAAATGAGATGACATGAGATGAGATGCTAATATACATGTTCCTAACATGTCGGCAAAAAACGCACCGAATCCCTTAAGTTCCTCAAAACTTGGATGAGATGGGATGAGATGAGATGTGATGACATGAGATGAGATGATATGCTGATACACATGTTCCTAACATGTCAGCAAAAAACTCACCAAATCCCTGTAAGTCCCTCAAAACTTGGATGAGTTGGGATGAGATGAGATGAGATGACATGAGATGAGATGAGATGCTGATATACATGTTCCTAACATGTCGGCAAAAAACTCAACGAATCCCTTTAAGTCCCTCAAAACTTGGATGAGATGGGATGAGATGAGATGAGATGACATGAGATGAGATGAGATGCTCATATACATGTTCCTAACATGTCGGCAAAAAACGCACCGAATCCCTCTAAGTCCCTCAAAACTTGGATGAAATAAGATGAGATGACAAGAGATGAGATGAAATGCTGATATACATGTTCCTAACATGTCGGCAAAAAACGCACCGAATACCTTTAAGTCCCTCAAAACTTGAATGAGATGGGATGAGATGAAATGAGATGACATGAGATGAGATGAGATGCTGATATACATGTTCCTAACATGTTGGCAAAAAACGCACCGAATCCCTTTAAGTCCCTCAAAACTTGGATGAGATGGGATGAGATGAGATGAGATGACATGAGATGAGATGAGATGCTGATATACATGTTCCTAACATGTCTTCAAAAAACGCACCGAATCCCTTTAAGTCCCTCCAAACTTGGATGAGATGGGATGAGATGAGATGACATGAGATGAGATGCTGATATACATGTTCCTAACATGTCGGCAAAAAACACACCGAATCCCTTTAAATCCCTCAAAACTTGGATGAAATGGGATGAGATGACATGAGATGACATGAGATGAGATGCTGATATACATTTTCCTAACATGTCGGCAAAAAACGCACCGAATACCTTTAAGTCCCTCAAAACTTGAATGAGATGGGATGAGATGAAATGAGATGACATGAGATGAGATGAGATGCTGATATACATGTTCCTAACATGTTGGCAAAAAACGCACCGAATCCCTTTAAGTCCCTCAAAACTTGGATGAGATGGGATGAGATGTAATGAGATGACATGAGATGAGATGAGATGCTGATATACATGTTCCTAACATGTTGGCAAAAAACGCACCAAATCCCTTTAAGTCCCTCAAAACTTGGATGAGATGGGATGAGATGAGATGACATGAGATGAGATGAGATGCTGATATACATGTTCCTAACATGTCGGCAAAAAACGCACCGAATCCCTTTAAGTCCCTCAAAACTTGGATGAGATGGGATGAGATGAGATGAGATGACAGGAGATGAGATGAGATGCTGATATACATGTTGCTAACATGTCGGCAAAAAACGCACCAAATCCCTTTAAGTCCCTCAAAACTTGGATGAGATGGGATGAGATGAGATGAGATGACATGAGATGAGATGAGATGCTGATATACATGTTCCTAACATGTCGGCAAAAAACGCACCGAATCCCTTTAAGTCCCTCAAAACTTGGATGAGATGGGATGAGATGAGATGACATGAGATGAGATGAGATGCTGATATACATGTTCCTAACATGTCGGCAAAAAACACACCGAATCCCTTAAAGTCCCTCAAAACTTGGATGAAATGGGATAAGATGACATGAGATGACATGAGATGAGATGAGATGCTGATATACATGTTCCTAACATGTCGGTAAAAAACGCACTGAATCCCTTAAGTCCCTCAAAACTTGGATGAGATGGGATGAGATGAGATGTGATGACATGAGATGGTATGCTGATACACATGTTCCTAACATGTCGGCAAAAAACTCACCGAATCCCTTTAAGTCCCTCAAAACTTGGATGAGATGGGATGAGATGAGATGAGATGACAGGAGATGAGATGAGATGCTGATATACATGTTGCTAAAATGTCTGCAAAAAACGCACCGAATCCCTTTAAGTCCCTCAAAACTTGGATGAGATGGGATGAGATGAGATGACATGAGATGAGATGAGATGCTGATATACATGTTCCTAACATGTCGGCAAAAAACGCACCGAATCCCTTTAAGTCCCTCAAAACTTGGATGAAATGGGATGAGATGACATGAGATGACATGAGATGAGATGAGATGCTGATATACATGTTCCTAACATGTCGGCAAAAAACGCACCGAATCCCTTTAAGTCCCTCAAAACTTGGATGAGATGGGATGAGATGACATGATATGACATGAGATGAGATGAGATGCTGATATACATGTTCCTAACATGTCGGCAAAAAACGCACCGAATCCCTTTAAGTCCCTCCAAACTTGGATGAGATGGGATGAGATGTGATGAGATGACATGAGATGAGATGAGATGCTGATATATATGTTCCTAACATGTTTGCAAAAAATGCACCGAATCCCTTTAAGTCCCTCAAAACTTGGATGAGATGGGATGAGATGACATGATATGACATGAGATGAGATGAGATGCTGATATACATGTTCCTAACATGTCGGCAAAAAACGCACCGAATACCTTTAAGTCCCTCCAAACTTGGATGAGATGGGATGAGATGTAATGAGATGACATGAGATGAGATGAGATGCTGATATACATGTTCCTAACATGTTGGCAAAAAACGCATCAAATCCCTTTAAGTCCCTCAAAAATTTGATGACATGGGATGAGATGAGATGACATGAGATGAGATGAGATGCTAATATACATGTTCCTAACATGTAGGCAAAAAAAATCACCAAATCCCTTTAAGTCCCTCAAAACTTGGATGAGATGGGATGAGATGAGACAAGATGACATGAGATGAGATGAGATGCTGATATACATGTTCCTAACATGTCGGCAAAAAACGCACCGAATCCCTTTAAGTCCCTCAAAACTTGGATGAGATGGGATGAGATGACATGAGATGACATGAGATGAGATGAGATGCTGATATACATGTTCCTAACATGTTGGCAAAAAATGCACCGAATCCCTTTAAGTCCCTCAAAACTTGGATGAGATGGGATGAGATGAGATGAGATGGGATGAGATGAGATGAGATTACATGAGATGAGATGAGATGCTGATATACATGTTGCTAACATGTCGGCAAAAAACGCACCAAATCCCTTTAAGTCCCTCAAAACTTGGATGAGATGGGATGAGATGAGATGAGATGACATGAGATGAGATGAGATGCTGATATACATCTTCCTAACATGTTTGCAAAAAACGCACCAAATCCCTTTAAGTCCCTCCAAACTTGGATGAGATGGGATTAGATGAGCTGAGATGACATGAGATGAGATGAGATGCTGATATACATGTTCCTAACATGTCGGCAAAAAACTCACCGAATCCCTTTAAGTCCCTCCAAACTTGGATGAGATGGGATGAGATGAGATGACATGAGATGAGATGAGATGTTGATATACATGTTCCTAACATGTCGGCAAAAAACGCACCGAATCCCTTTAAGTCCCTCAAAACTTGGATGAAATGGGATGAGATGACATGAGATGACATGAGATGAGATGAGATGCTGATATACATGTTCCTAACATGTCGGCAAAAAACGCACCGAATCCCTTTAAGTCCGTCAAAACTTGGATGAGATGGGATGAGATGACATGATATGACATGAGATGAGATGAGATGCTGATATACATGTTCCTAACATGTCGGCAAAAAACGCACCAAATCCCTTTAAGTCCCTCCAAACTTGGATGAGATGGGATGAGATGTGATGAGATGACATGAGATGAGATGAGATGCTGATATACATGTTCCTAACATGTTGGCAAAAAACGCACCGAATCCCTTTAAGTCCCTCAAAACTTGGATGACATGGGATGAGATGAGATGAGATGACATGAGATGAGATGAGATGCTGATATACATGTTCCTAACATGTCAGCAAAAAACGCACCGAATCCCTTTAAGTCCCTCAAAACTTGGATGAAATGGGATGTGATGACATGAGATGACATGAGATGAGATGAGATGCTGATATACATGTTCCTAACATGTTGGCAAAAAACGCACCGAATCCCTTTAAGTCCATCAAAACTTGGATGAGATGGGATGAGATGACATGATATGACATGAGATGAGATGAGATGCTGATATACATGTTCCTAACATGTCGGCAAAAAACGCACCGAATCCCTTTAAGTCCCTCCAAACTTGGATGAGATGGGATGAGATGTGATGAGATGACATGAGATGAGATGAGATGCTGATATACATGTTCCTAACATGTTGGCAAAAAACGCACCGAATCCCTTTAAGTCCCTCAAAACTTGGATGACATGGGATGAGATGAGATGAGATGACATGAGATGAGAAGAGATGCTGATATACATGTTCCTAACATGTCGGCAAAAAACGCACCGAATCCCTTTAAGTCCCTCCAAACTTGGATGAGATGGGATGAGATGTGATGAGATGACATGAAATGAGATGAGATGCTGATATACATGTTCCTAACATGTTGGCAAAAAACGCTCCAAATCCGTTTAATTCCCTCAAAACTTGGATGAGATGGGATGAGATGAGATGACATGAGATGAGATGAGATGCTGATATACATGTTGCTAACATGTCGGCAAAAAACACACCAAATCCCTTTAAGTCCCTCAAAACTTGGATGAGATGAGATGAGATGACATGAGATGAGATGAGATGCTGATATACATGTTCCTAACATGTTGGCAAAAAAAGCACCGAATGCCTTTAAGTCTCTCAAAACTTGGATGAGATGGGATGTGATGACATGATATGACATGAGATGAGATGCTAATATACATGTTCCTAACATGTCGGCAAAAAACGCACTGAATCCCTTTAAGTCCCTCAAAACTTGGATGAGATGGGATGAGATGAGATGTGATGACATGAGATGAGATGAGATGCTGTTACACATGTTTCTAACATGTCGGCAAAAAACTCACCAAATCCCTTTAAATCCCTCAAAACTTGGATGAGTTGGGATGAGATGAGATGACATGAGATGAGATGAGATGCTGATATACATGTTCCTAACATGTCAGCAAAAAACTCACCTAATCCCTTTAAGTCCCTCAAAACTTGGATGAGATGGGATGAGATGAGATGACATGAGATGAGATGCTGATATACATGTTCCTAACATGTCGGCAAAAAACACACCGAATCCCTCTAAGTCCCTCAAAACTTGGATGAGATGGGATGAAATGAGATGAGATGACAAGAGATGAGATGAAATGCTGATATACATGTACCTAACATGTCGGCAAAAAACGCACCAAATCCCTTTAAGTCCCTCAAAACTTGGATGAGATGGGATGAGATGAAATGAGATGACATGAGATGAGATGCTAATATACATGTTCCTAACATGTCGGCAAAAAACGCACCGAATCCCTTAAGTTCCTCAAAACTTGGATGAGATGGGATGAGATGAGATGTGATGACATGAGATGAGATGATATGCTGATACACATGTTCCTAACATGTCAGCAAAAAACTCACCAAATCCCTGTAAGTCCCTCAAAACTTGGATGAGTTGGGATGAGATGAGATGAGATGACATGAGATGAGATGAGATGCTGATATACATGTTCCTAACATGTCGGCAAAAAACTCAACGAATCCCTTTAAGTCCCTCAAAACTTGGATGAGATGGGATGAGATGAGATGAGATGACATGAGATGAGATGAGATGCTCATATACATGTTCCTAACATGTCGGCAAAAAACGCACCGAATCCCTCTAAGTCCCTCAAAACTTGGATGAAATAAGATGAGATGACAAGAGATGAGATGAAATGCTGATATACATGTTCCTAACATGTCGGCAAAAAACGCACCGAATACCTTTAAGTCCCTCAAAACTTGAATGAGATGGGATGAGATGAAATGAGATGACATGAGATGAGATGAGATGCTGATATACATGTTCCTAACATGTTGGCAAAAAACGCACCGAATCCCTTTAAGTCCCTCAAAACTTGGATGAGATGGGATGAGATGAGATGAGATGACATGAGATGAGATGAGATGCTGATATACATGTTCCTAACATGTCTTCAAAAAACGCACCGAATCCCTTTAAGTCCCTCCAAACTTGGATGAGATGGGATGAGATGAGATGACATGAGATGAGATGCTGATATACATGTTCCTAACATGTCGGCAAAAAACACACCGAATCCCTTTAAATCCCTCAAAACTTGGATGAAATGGGATGAGATGACATGAGATGACATGAGATGAGATGCTGATATACATTTTCCTAACATGTCGGCAAAAAACGCACCGAATACCTTTAAGTCCCTCAAAACTTGAATGAGATGGGATGAGATGAAATGAGATGACATGAGATGAGATGAGATGCTGATATACATGTTCCTAACATGTTGGCAAAAAACGCACCGAATCCCTTTAAGTCCCTCAAAACTTGGATGAGATGGGATGAGATGTAATGAGATGACATGAGATGAGATGAGATGCTGATATACATGTTCCTAACATGTTGGCAAAAAACGCACCAAATCCCTTTAAGTCCCTCAAAACTTGGATGAGATGGGATGAGATGAGATGACATGAGATGAGATGAGATGCTGATATACATGTTCCTAACATGTCGGCAAAAAACGCACCGAATCCCTTTAAGTCCCTCAAAACTTGGATGAGATGGGATGAGATGAGATGAGATGACAGGAGATGAGATGAGATGCTGATATACATGTTGCTAACATGTCGGCAAAAAACGCACCAAATCCCTTTAAGTCCCTCAAAACTTGGATGAGATGGGATGAGATGAGATGAGATGACATGAGATGAGATGAGATGCTGATATACATGTTCCTAACATGTCGGCAAAAAACGCACCGAATCCCTTTAAGTCCCTCAAAACTTGGATGAGATGGGATGAGATGAGATGACATGAGATGAGATGAGATGCTGATATACATGTTCCTAACATGTCGGCAAAAAACACACCGAATCCCTTAAAGTCCCTCAAAACTTGGATGAAATGGGATAAGATGACATGAGATGACATGAGATGAGATGAGATGCTGATATACATGTTCCTAACATGTCGGTAAAAAACGCACTGAATCCCTTAAGTCCCTCAAAACTTGGATGAGATGGGATGAGATGAGATGTGATGACATGAGATGGTATGCTGATACACATGTTCCTAACATGTCGGCAAAAAACTCACCGAATCCCTTTAAGTCCCTCAAAACTTGGATGAGATGGGATGAGATGAGATGAGATGACAGGAGATGAGATGAGATGCTGATATACATGTTGCTAAAATGTCTGCAAAAAACGCACCGAATCCCTTTAAGTCCCTCAAAACTTGGATGAGATGGGATGAGATGAGATGACATGAGATGAGATGAGATGCTGATATACATGTTCCTAACATGTCGGCAAAAAACGCACCGAATCCCTTTAAGTCCCTCAAAACTTGGATGAAATGGGATGAGATGACATGAGATGACATGAGATGAGATGAGATGCTGATATACATGTTCCTAACATGTCGGCAAAAAACGCACCGAATCCCTTTAAGTCCCTCAAAACTTGGATGAGATGGGATGAGATGACATGATATGACATGAGATGAGATGAGATGCTGATATACATGTTCCTAACATGTCGGCAAAAAACGCACCGAATCCCTTTAAGTCCCTCCAAACTTGGATGAGATGGGATGAGATGTGATGAGATGACATGAGATGAGATGAGATGCTGATATATATGTTCCTAACATGTTTGCAAAAAATGCACCGAATCCCTTTAAGTCCCTCAAAACTTGGATGAGATGGGATGAGATGACATGATATGACATGAGATGAGATGAGATGCTGATATACATGTTCCTAACATGTCGGCAAAAAACGCACCGAATACCTTTAAGTCCCTCCAAACTTGGATGAGATGGGATGAGATGTAATGAGATGACATGAGATGAGATGAGATGCTGATATACATGTTCCTAACATGTTGGCAAAAAACGCATCAAATCCCTTTAAGTCCCTCAAAAATTTGATGACATGGGATGAGATGAGATGACATGAGATGAGATGAGATGCTAATATACATGTTCCTAACATGTAGGCAAAAAAAATCACCAAATCCCTTTAAGTCCCTCAAAACTTGGATGAGATGGGATGAGATGAGACAAGATGACATGAGATGAGATGAGATGCTGATATACATGTTCCTAACATGTCGGCAAAAAACGCACCGAATCCCTTTAAGTCCCTCAAAACTTGGATGAGATGGGATGAGATGACATGAGATGACATGAGATGAGATGAGATGCTGATATACATGTTCCTAACATGTTGGCAAAAAATGCACCGAATCCCTTTAAGTCCCTCAAAACTTGGATGAGATGGGATGAGATGAGATGAGATGGGATGAGATGAGATGAGATTACATGAGATGAGATGAGATGCTGATATACATGTTGCTAACATGTCGGCAAAAAACGCACCAAATCCCTTTAAGTCCCTCAAAACTTGGATGAGATGGGATGAGATGAGATGAGATGACATGAGATGAGATGAGATGCTGATATACATCTTCCTAACATGTTTGCAAAAAACGCACCAAATCCCTTTAAGTCCCTCCAAACTTGGATGAGATGGGATTAGATGAGCTGAGATGACATGAGATGAGATGAGATGCTGATATACATGTTCCTAACATGTCGGCAAAAAACTCACCGAATCCCTTTAAGTCCCTCCAAACTTGGATGAGATGGGATGAGATGAGATGACATGAGATGAGATGAGATGTTGATATACATGTTCCTAACATGTCGGCAAAAAACGCACCGAATCCCTTTAAGTCCCTCAAAACTTGGATGAAATGGGATGAGATGACATGAGATGACATGAGATGAGATGAGATGCTGATATACATGTTCCTAACATGTCGGCAAAAAACGCACCGAATCCCTTTAAGTCCGTCAAAACTTGGATGAGATGGGATGAGATGACATGATATGACATGAGATGAGATGAGATGCTGATATACATGTTCCTAACATGTCGGCAAAAAACGCACCGAATCCCTTTAAGTCCCTCCAAACTTGGATGAGATGGGATGAGATGTGATGAGATGACATGAGATGAGATGAGATGCTGATATACATGTTCCTAACATGTTGGCAAAAAACGCACCGAATCCCTTTAAGTCCCTCAAAACTTGGATGACATGGGATGAGATGAGATGAGATGACATGAGATGAGATGAGATGCTGATATACATGTTCCTAACATGTCAGCAAAAAACGCACCGAATCCCTTTAAGTCCCTCAAAACTTGGATGAAATGGGATGTGATGACATGAGATGACATGAGATGAGATGAGATGCTGATATACATGTTCCTAACATGTTGGCAAAAAACGCACCGAATCCCTTTAAGTCCATCAAAACTTGGATGAGATGGGATGAGATGACATGATATGACATGAGATGAGATGAGATGCTGATATACATGTTCCTAACATGTCGGCAAAAAACGCACCGAATCCCTTTAAGTCCCTCCAAACTTGGATGAGATGGGATGAGATGTGATGAGATGACATGAGATGAGATGAGATGCTGATATACATGTTCCTAACATGTTGGCAAAAAACGCACCGAATCCCTTTAAGTCCCTCAAAACTTGGATGACATGGGATGAGATGAGATGAGATGACATGAGATGAGAAGAGATGCTGATATACATGTTCCTAACATGTCGGCAAAAAACGCACCGAATCCCTTTAAGTCCCTCCAAACTTGGATGAGATGGGATGAGATGTGATGAGATGACATGAAATGAGATGAGATGCTGATATACATGTTCCTAACATGTTGGCAAAAAACGCTCCAAATCCGTTTAATTCCCTCAAAACTTGGATGAGATGGGATGAGATGAGATGACATGAGATGAGATGAGATGCTGATATACATGTTGCTAACATGTCGGCAAAAAACACACCAAATCCCTTTAAGTCCCTCAAAACTTGGATGAGATGAGATGAGATGACATGAGATGAGATGAGATGCTGATATACATGTTCCTAACATGTTGGCAAAAAAAGCACCGAATGCCTTTAAGTCTCTCAAAACTTGGATGAGATGGGATGTGATGACATGATATGACATGAGATGAGATGCTAATATACATGTTCCTAACATGTCGGCAAAAAACGCACTGAATCCCTTTAAGTCCCTCAAAACTTGGATGAGATGGGATGAGATGAGATGTGATGACATGAGATGAGATGAGATGCTGTTACACATGTTTCTAACATGTCGGCAAAAAACTCACCAAATCCCTTTAAATCCCTCAAAACTTGGATGAGTTGGGATGAGATGAGATGACATGAGATGAGATGAGATGCTGATATACATGTTCCTAACATGTCAGCAAAAAACTCACCTAATCCCTTTAAGTCCCTCAAAACTTGGATGAGATGGGATGAGATGAGATGACATGAGATGAGATGCTGATATACATGTTCCTAACATGTCGGCAAAAAACACACCGAATCCCTCTAAGTCCCTCAAAACTTGGATGAGATGGGATGAAATGAGATGAGATGACAAGAGATGAGATGAAATGCTGATATACATGTACCTAACATGTCGGCAAAAAACGCACCAAATCCCTTTAAGTCCCTCAAAACTTGGATGAGATGGGATGAGATGAAATGAGATGACATGAGATGAGATGCTAATATACATGTTCCTAACATGTCGGCAAAAAACGCACCGAATCCCTTAAGTTCCTCAAAACTTGGATGAGATGGGATGAGATGAGATGTGATGACATGAGATGAGATGATATGCTGATACACATGTTCCTAACATGTCAGCAAAAAACTCACCAAATCCCTGTAAGTCCCTCAAAACTTGGATGAGTTGGGATGAGATGAGATGAGATGACATGAGATGAGATGAGATGCTGATATACATGTTCCTAACATGTCGGCAAAAAACTCAACGAATCCCTTTAAGTCCCTCAAAACTTGGATGAGATGGGATGAGATGAGATGAGATGACATGAGATGAGATGAGATGCTCATATACATGTTCCTAACATGTCGGCAAAAAACGCACCGAATCCCTCTAAGTCCCTCAAAACTTGGATGAAATAAGATGAGATGACAAGAGATGAGATGAAATGCTGATATACATGTTCCTAACATGTCGGCAAAAAACGCACCGAATACCTTTAAGTCCCTCAAAACTTGAATGAGATGGGATGAGATGAAATGAGATGACATGAGATGAGATGAGATGCTGATATACATGTTCCTAACATGTTGGCAAAAAACGCACCGAATCCCTTTAAGTCCCTCAAAACTTGGATGAGATGGGATGAGATGAGATGAGATGACATGAGATGAGATGAGATGCTGATATACATGTTCCTAACATGTCTTCAAAAAACGCACCGAATCCCTTTAAGTCCCTCCAAACTTGGATGAGATGGGATGAGATGAGATGACATGAGATGAGATGCTGATATACATGTTCCTAACATGTCGGCAAAAAACACACCGAATCCCTTTAAATCCCTCAAAACTTGGATGAAATGGGATGAGATGACATGAGATGACATGAGATGAGATGCTGATATACATTTTCCTAACATGTCGGCAAAAAACGCACCGAATCCCTTTAAGTCCCACCAAACTTGGATGAGATGGGATGAGATGTGATGAGATGACATGAGATGAGATGAGATGCTGATATACATGTTCCTAACATGTTGGCAAAAAACGCACCGAATCCCTTTAAGTCCCTCAAAACTTGGATGAGATGGGATGAGATGACATGATATGACATGAGATGAGATGAGATGCTGATATACATGTTCCTAACATGTCGGCAAAAAATGCACCGAATACCTTTAAGTCCCTCCAAACTTGGATGAGATTGGATGAGATGTAATGAGATGACATGAGATGAGATGAGATGCTGATATACATGTTCCTAACATGTTGGCAAAAAACGCACCAAATCCCTTTAAGTCCCTCAAAACTTGGATGACACGGGATGAGATGAGATGAGATGACATGAGATGAGATGCTAATATACATGTTCCTAACATGTCGGCAAAAAACTCACCGAATCCCTTTAAGTCCCTCAAAACTTGGATGAGATGGGATGAGATGAGATAAGATGACATGAGATAAGATGAGATGCTGATATACATGTTCCTAACATGTCGGCAAAAAACGCACCGAATCCCTTTAAGTCCCTCAAAACTTGGATGAGATGGGATGAGATGACATGAGATGACATGAGATGAGATGAGATGCTAATTTACATGTTCCTAACATGTCGGCAAAACACTCACTGAATCCCTTTAAGTCCCTCAAAACTTGGATGAGATGGAATGAGATGAAATGAGATGAGATGCTAATATACATGTTCCTAACATGTCGGCAAAAAACGCACTGAATCCCTTAAGTCCCTCAAAACTTGGATGAGATGGGTTGAGATGAGATGTGATGACATGAGATGAGATGATATGCTGATACACATGTTCCTAACATGTCGGCAAAAAACTCACCGAATCCCTTTAAGTCCCTCAAAACTTGGATGAGATGGGATGAGATGAAATGAGATAACATGAGATGAGATGCTAATATACATGTTCCTAACATGTCGGTAAAAAACGCACTGAATCCCTTAAGTCCCTCAAAACTTGGATGAGATGGGATGAGATGAGATGTGATGACATGAGATGGTATGCTGATACACATGTTCCTAACATGTCGGCAAAAAACTCACCGAATCCCTTTAAGTCCCTCAAAACTTGGATGAGATGGGATGAGATGAGATGAGATGACAGGAGATGAGATGAGATGCTGATATACATGTTGCTAACATGTCTGCAAAAAACAAACCGAATCCCTTTAAGTCCCTCCAAACTTGGATGAGATGGGATGAGATGAGATGACATGAGATGAGATGAGATGCTGATATACATGTTCCTAACATGTAGGCAAAAAACGCACCGAATCCCTTTAAGTCCCTCAAAACTTGGATGAAATGGGATGAGATGACATGAGATGACATGAGATGAGATGAGATGCTGATATACATGTTCCTAACATGTCGGCAAAAAACGCACCGAATCCCTTTAAGTCCCTCAAAACTAGGATGAGATGGGATGAGATGACATGATATGACATGAGATGAGATGAGATGCTGATATACATGTTCCTAACATGTCGGCAAAAAACGCACCGAATCCCTTTAAGTCCCTCCAAACTTGGATGAGATGGGATGAGATGTGATGAGATGACATGAGATGAGATAAGATGCTGATATACATGTTCCTAACATGTTGGCAAAAAACGCACCGAATCCCTTTAAGTCCCTCAAAACTTGGATGAGATGGGATGAGATGACATGATATGACATGAGATGAGATGAGATGCTGATATACATGTTCCTAACATGTTGGCAAAAAACGCACCAAATCCCTTTAAGTCCCTCAAAAATTTGATGACATGGGATGAGATGAGATGAGATGACATGAGATGAGATGAGATGCTAATATACATGTTCCTAACATGTCGGCAAAAAACTCACCAAATCCCTTTAAGTCCCTCAAAACTTGGATGAGATGGGATGAGATGAGACAAGATGACATGAGATGAGATGAGATGCTGATATACATGTTCCTAACATGTCGGCAAAAAACGCACCGAATCCCTTTAAGTCCCTCAAAACTTGGATGAGATGGGATGAGATGACATGAGATGACATGAGATGAGATGAGATGCTGATATACATGTTCCTAACATGTTGGCAAAAAATGCAGCGAATCCCTTTAAGTCCCTCAAATCTTGGATGAGATGGGATGAGATGAGATGAGATGGGATGAGATGAGATGAGATGACATGAGATGAGATGAGATGCTGATATACATGTTGCTAACATGTCGGCAAAAAACGCACCAAATCCCTTTAAGTCCCTCAAAACTTGGATGAGATAGGATGAGATGAGATGAGATGACATGAGATGAGATGAGATGCTGATATACATCTTCCTAACATGTTTGCAAAAAACGCACCAAATCCCTTTAAGTCCCTCCAAACTTGGATGAGATGGGATGAGATGTAATGAGATGACATGAGATGAGATGAGATGCTGATATACATGTTCCTAACATGTTGGCAAAAAACGCACCAAATCCCTTTAAGTCCCTCAAAACTTGGATGACATGGGATGAGATGAGATGAGATGACATGAGATGAGATGAGATGCTGATATACATGTTCCTAACATATCGGCAAAAAACGCACCAAATCCCTTTAAGTCCCTCAAAACTTGGATGAGATGGGATGAGATGAGATAAGATGACATGAGATAAGATGCTGATATACATGTTCCTAACATGTCGGCAAAAAACACACCAAATCCCTTTAAGTCCCTCAAAACTTGGATGAGATGGGATGAGATGTGATGAGATGACATGAAATGAGATGAGATGCTGATATACATGTTCCTAACATTTTGGCAAAAAACGCACCGAATCCCTTTAAGTCCCTTAAAACTTGGATGAGATGGGATGAGATGACATGATATGACATGAGATGAGATGAGATGCTGATATACATGTTCCTAACATGTCGGCAAAAAACGCACCGAATCCCTTTAAGTCCCTCCAAACTTGGATGAGATGGGATGAGATGTGATGAGATGACATGAGATGAGATGAGATGCTGATATACATGTTCCTAACATGTTGGCAAAAAACGCACCGAATCCCTTTAAGTCCCTCAAAACTTGGATGAGATGGGATGAGATGACATGATATGACATGAGATGAGATGAGATGCTGATATACATGTTCCTAACATGTCGGCAAAAAACGCACCGAATACCTTTAAGTCCCTCCAAACTTGGATGAGATGGGATGAGATGTAATGAGATGACATGAGATGAGATGAGATGCTGATATACATGTTCCTAACATGTTGGCAAAAAATGCACCAAATCCCTTTAAGTCCCTCAAAAATTTGATGACATGGGATGAGATGAGATGAGATGACATGAGATGAGATGAGATGCTAATATACATGTTCCTAACATGTCGGCAAAAAACTCACCAAATCCCTTTAAGTCCCTCAAAACTTGGATGAGATGGGATGAGATGAGACAAGATGACATGAGATGAGATGAGATGCTGATATACATGTTCCTAACATGTCGGCAAAAAACGCACCGAATCCCTTTAAGTCCCTCAAAACTTGGATGAGATGGGATGAGATGACATGAGATGACATGAGATGAGATGAGATGCTGATATACATGTTCCTAACATGTTGGCAAAAAATGCAGCGAATCCCTTTAAGTCCCTCAAAACTTGGATGAGATGGGATGAGATGAGATGAGATGGGATGAGATGAGATGAGATGACATGAGATGAGATGAGATGCTGATATACATGTTGCTAACATGTCGGCAAAAAACGCACCAAATCCCTTTAAGTCCCTCAAAACTTGGATGAGATAGGATGAGATGAGATGAGATGACATGAGATGAGATGAGATGCTGATATACATCTTCCTAACATGTTTGCAAAAAACGCACCAAATCCCTTTAAGTCCCTCCAAACTTGGATGAGATGGGATGAGATGTAATGAGATGACATGAGATGAGATGAGATGCTGATATACATGTTCCTAACATGTTGGCAAAAAACGCACCAAATCCCTTTAAGTCCCTCAAAACTTGGATGACATGGGATGAGATGAGATGAGATGACATGAGATGAGATGAGATGCTGATATACATGTTCCTAACATATCGGCAAAAAACGCACCAAATCCCTTTAAGTCCCTCAAAACTTGGATGAGATGGGATGAGATGAGATAAGATGACATGAGATAAGATGCTGATATACATGTTCCTAACATGTCGGCAAAAAACACACCAAATCCCTTTAAGTCCCTCAAAACTTGGATGAGATGGGATGAGATGTGATGAGATGACATGAAATGAGATGAGATGCTGATATACATGTTCCTAACATGTTGGCAAAAAACGCACCGAATCCCTTTAAGTCCCTTAAAACTTGGATGAGATGGGATGAGATGACATGATATGACATGAGATGAGATGAGATGCTGATATACATGTTCCTAACATGTCGGCAAAAAACGCACCGAATCCCTTTAAGTCCCTCCAAACTTGGATGAGATGGGATGAGATGTGATGAGATGACATGAGATGAGATGAGATGCTGATATACATGTTCCTAACATGTTGGCAAAAAACGCACCGAATCCCTTTAAGTCCCTCAAAACTTGGATGAGATGGGATGAGATGACATGATATGACATGAGATGAGATGAGATGCTGATATACATGTTCCTAACATGTCGGCAAAAAACGCACCGAATACCTTTAAGTCCCTCCAAACTTGGATGAGATGGGATGAGATGTAATGAGATGACATGAGATGAGATGAGATGCTGATATACATGTTCCTAACATGTTGGCAAAAAATGCACCAAATCCCTTTAAGTCCCTCAAAAATTTGATGACATGGGATGAGATGAGATGAGATGACATGAGATGAGATGAGATGCTAATATACATGTTCCTAACATGTCGGCAAAAAACTCACCAAATCCCTTTAAGTCCCTCAAAACTTGGATGAGATGGGATGAGATGAGACAAGATGACATGAGATGAGATGAGATGCTGATATACATGTTCCTAACATGTCGGCAAAAAACGCACCGAATCCCTTTAAGTCCCTCAAAACTTGGATGAGATGGGATGAGATGACATGAGATGACATGAGATGAGATGAGATGCTGATATACATGTTCCTAACATGTTGGCAAAAAATGCAGCGAATCCCTTTAAGTCCCTCAAAACTTGGATGAGATGGGATGAGATGAGATGAGATGGGATGAGATGAGATGAGATGACATGAGATGAGATGAGATGCTGATATACATGTTGCTAACATGTCGGCAAAAAACGCACCAAATCCCTTTAAGTCCCTCAAAACTTGGATGAGATAGGATGAGATGAGATGAGATGACATGAGATGAGATGAGATGCTGATATACATCTTCCTAACATGTTTGCAAAAAACGCACCAAATCCCTTTAAGTCCCTCCAAACTTGGATGAGATGGGATGAGATGTAATGAGATGACATGAGATGAGATGAGATGCTGATATACATGTTCCTAACATGTTGGCAAAAAACGCACCAAATCCCTTTAAGTCCCTCAAAACTTGGATGACATGGGATGAGATGAGATGAGATGACATGAGATGAGATGAGATGCTGATATACATGTTCCTAACATATCGGCAAAAAACGCACAAAATCCCTTTAAGTCCCTCAAAACTTGGATGAGATGGGATGAGATGAGATAAGATGACATGAGATAAGATGCTGATATACATGTTCCTAACATGTCGGCAAAAAACACACCAAATCCCTTTAAGTCCCTCCAAACTTGGATGAGATGGGATGAGATGTGATGAGATGACATGAAATGAGATGAGATGCTGATATACATGTTCCTAACATGTTGGCAAAAAACGCACCGAATCCCTTTAAGTCCCTTAAAACTTGGATGAGATGGGATGAGATGACATGATATGACATGAGATGAGATGAGATGCTGATATACATGTTCCTAACATGTCGGCAAAAAACGCACCGAATCCCTTTAAGTCCCTCCAAACTTGGATGAGATGGGATGAGATGTGATGAGATGACATGAGATGAGATGAGATGCTGATATACATGTTCCTAACATGTTGGCAAAAAACGCACCGAATCCCTTTAAGTCCCTCAAAACTTGGATGACATGGGATGAGATGAGATGAGATGAGATGCTGATATACATTTTCCTAACATGTTGGCAAAAAATGCACCGAATCCCTTTAAGTCCCTCAAAACTTGGATGAGAAGGGATGAGATGAGATGACATGAGATGAGATGAGATGCTGATATACATGTTGCTAACATGTCGGCAAAAAACGCACCAAATCCCTTTAAGTCCCTCAAAACTTGGATGAGATGGGATGAGATGAGATGAGATGACATGAGATGAGATGAGATGCTGATATACATGTTCCTAACATGTCGGCAAAAAACGCACCGAATCCCTTTAAGTCCCTCCAAACTTGGATGAGATGGGATGAGATGAGATGACATGAGATGAGATGAGATGCTGATATACATGTTCCTAACATGTCGGCAAAAAACGCACCGAATCCCTTTAAGTCCCTCCAAACTTGGATGAGATGGGATGAGATGTGATGAGATGACATGAGATGAGATGAGATGCTGATATACATGTTCCTAACATGTTGGCAAAAAACGCACCGAATCCCTTTAAGTCCCTCAAAACTTGGATGAGATAGGATGAGATGACATGATATGACAAGAGATGAGATGAGATGCTGATATACATGTTCCTAACATGTCGGCAAAAAACGCACCGAATCCTTTTAAGTCCCTCAAAACTTGGATGAGATGGGATGCGATGACATGATATGACATGAGATGAGATGAGATGCTGATATACATGTTCCTAACATGTCAGCAAAAAACGCACCGAATCCCTTTAAGTCCCTCCAAACTTGGATAAGATGGGATGAGATGTGATGAGATGACATGAGATGAGATGAGATGCTGATATACATGTTCCTAACATGTTGGCAAAAAACGCACCGAATCCCTTTAAGTCCCTCAAAACTTGGATGAGATGGGATGAGATGACATGATATGACATGAGATGAGATGAGATGCTGATATACATGTTCCTAACATGTCAGCAAAAAACGCACCGAATCCCTTTAAGTCCCTCCAAACTTGGATGAGATGGGATGAGATGTGATGAGATGACATGAGATGAGATGAGATGCTGATATACATGTTCCTTAGATGTTGGCAAAAAACGCACCGAATCCCTTTAAGTCCCTCAAAACTTGGATGAGATAGGATGAGATGACATGATATGACATGAGATGAGATGAGATGCTGATATACATGTTCCTAACATGTCGGCAAAAAACGCACCGAATCCCTTTAAGTCCCTCAAAACTTGATTGACATTCGATGAGATGAGATGAGATGACATAAGATGAGATGAGATGCTAATATACATGTTCCTAACATGTCGGAAAAAACTCACCGAATCCCTTTAAGTCCCTCAAAACTTGGATGAAATGGGATGAGATGAGATAAGATGACATGAGATGAGATGAGATGCTGATATACATGTTCCTAACATGTTGGCAAAAAACTCACCAAATCCCTTTAAGTCCCTCAAAACTTGATTGACATTCGATGAGATGAGATGAGATGACATAAGATGAGATGAGATGCTAATATACATGTTCCTAACATGTCGGAAAAAACTCACCGAATCCCTTTAAGTCCCTCAAAACTTGGATGAAATGGGATGAGATGAGATAAGATGACATGAGATGAGATGAGATGCTGATATACATGTTCCTAACATGTTGGCAAAAAACGCACCGAATCCCTTTAAGTCCCTCAAAACTTGGATGACATGTGATGAGATGAGATGAGATGACATGAGATGAGATGAGATGCTGATATACATGTTCCTAACATGTCGGCAAAAAACGCACCGAATCCCTTTAAGTCCCTCCAAACTTGGATGAGATGGGATGAGATGTGATGAGATGACATGAGATGAGATGAGATGCTGATATATATGTTCCTAACATGTCGGCAAAAAACGCACCGAATACCTTTAAGTCCCTAAAGACTTAGATGAGATGGGATGAGAAGAGATGAGATGACATGAGATGAGATGCTGATATACATGTTCCTAACATTTCGGCAAAAAACGCACCGAATCCCTTTAAGTCCCTCCAAACTTGGATGAGATGGGATGAGATGTGATGAGATGACATGAGATGAGATGAGATGCTGATATACATGTTCCTAACATGTCGGCAAAAAACGCACCGAATCCCTTTAAGTCCATCAACACTTGGATGAGATGGGATGAGATGACATGATATGACATGAGATAAGATGAGATGCTGATATACATGTTCCTAACATGTTGGCAAAAAACGCACCGAATCCCTTTAAGTCCATCAACACTTGGATGAGATGGGATGAGATGTGATGAGATGACATGAGATGAGATGAGATGCTGATATACATGTTCCTAACATGTTGGCAAAAAACGCACCGAATCCCTTTAAGTCCCTCAAAACTTGGATGACATGGGATGAGATGAGATGACATGAGATGAGATGAGATGCTGATATACATGTTCCTAACATGTCGGCAAAAAACGCACCGAATCCCTTTAAGTCCATCAAAACTTGGATGAGATGGGATGAGATGACATGATATGACATGAGATGAGATGAGATGCTGATATACATGTTCCTAACATGTCGGCAAAAAACGCACCGAATCCCTTTAAGTCCCTCCAAACTTGGATGAGATGGGATGAGATGTGATGAGATGACATGAGATGAGATAAGATGCTGATATACATGTTCCTAACATGTTGGCAAAAAACGCACCGAATCCCTTTAAGTCCCTCAAAACTTGGATGACATGGGATGAGATGACATGATATGACATGAGATGAGATGAGATGCTGATATACATGTTCCTAACATGTCGGCAAAAAACGCACCGAATACCTTTAAGTCCCTCCAAACTTGGATGAGATGGGATGAGATGTAATGAGATGACATGAGATGAGATGAGATGCTGATATACATGTTCCTAACATGTTGGCAAAAAACGCATCAAATCCCTTTAAGTCCCTCAAAAATTTGATGACATGGGATGAGATGAGATGAGATGACATGAGATGAGATGAGATGCTAATATACATGTTCCTAACATGTAGGCAAAAAAATCACCAAATCCCTTTAAGTCCCTCAAAACTTGGATGAGATGGGATGAGATGAGACAAGATGACATGAGATGAGATGAGATGCTGATATACATGTTCCTAACATGTCGGCAAAAAACGCACCGAATCCCTTTAAGTCCCTCAAAACTTGGATGAGATGGGATGAGATGACATGAGATGACATGAGATGAGATGAGATGCTGATATACATGTTCCTAACATGTTGGCAAAAAATGCACCGAATCCCTTTAAGTCCCTCAAAACTTGGATGAGATGGGATGAGATGAGATGAGATGGGATGAGATGAGATGAGATGACATGAGATGAGATGAGATGCTGATATACATTTTGCTAACATGTCGGCAAAAAACGCACCAAATCCCTTTAAGTCCCTCAAAACTTGGATGAGATGGGATGAGATGAGATGAGATGACATGAGATGAGATGAGATGCTGATATACATCTTCCTAACATGTTTGCAAAAAACGCACCAAATCCCTTTAAGTCCCTCCAAACTTGGATGAGATGGGATTAGATGAGCTGAGATGACATGAGATGAGATGAGATGCTGATATACATGTTCCTAACATGTCGGCAAAAAACTCACCGAATCCCTTTAAGTCCCTCCAAACTTGGATGAGATGGGATGAGATGAGATGACATGAGATGAGATGAGATGTTGATATACATGTTCCTAACATGTCGGCAAAAAACGCACCGAATCCCTTTAAGTCCCTCAAAACTTGGATGAAATGGGATGAGATGACATGAGATGACATGAGATGAGATGAGATGCTGATATACATGTTCCTAACATGTCGGCAAAAAACGCACCGAATCCCTTTAAGTCCGTCAAAACTTGGATGAGATGGGATGAGATGACATGATATGACATGAGATGAGATGAGATGCTGATATACATGTTCCTAACATGTCGGCAAAAAACGCACCGAATCCCTTTAAGTCCCTCAAAACTTGGATGAAATGGGATGTGATGACATGAGATGACATGAGATGAGATGAGATGCTGATATACATGTTCCTAACATGTTGGCAAAAAACGCACCGAATCCCTTTAAGTCCATCAAAACTTGGATGAGATGGGATGAGATGACATGATATGACATGAGATGAGATGAGATGCTGATATACATGTTCCTAACATGTCGGCAAAAAACGCACCGAATCCCTTTAAGTCCCTCCAAACTTGGATGAGATGGGATGAGATGTGATGAGATGACATGAGATGAGATGAGATGCTGATATACATGTTCCTAACATGTTGGCAAAAAACGCACCGAATCCCTTTAAGTCCCTCAAAACTTGGATGACATGGGATGAGATGAGATGAGATGACATGAGATGAGAAGAGATGCTGATATACATGTTCCTAACATGTCGGCAAAAAACGCACCGAATCCCTTTATGTCCCTCCAAACTTGGATGAGATGGGATGAGATGTGATGAGATGACATGAAATGAGATGAGATGCTGATATACATGTTCCTAACATGTTGGCAAAAAACGCTCCAAATCCGTTTAATTCCCTCAAAACTTGGATGAGATGGGATGAGATGAGATGACATGAGATGAGATGAGATGCTGATATACATGTTGCTAACATGTCGGCAAAAAACACACCAAATCCCTTTAAGTCCCTCAAAACTTGGATGAGATGAGATGAGATGACATGAGATGAGATGAGATGCTGATATACATGTTCCTAACATGTTGGCAAAAAAAGCACCGAATGCCTTTAAGTCTCTCAAAACTTGGATGAGATGGGATGTGATGACATGATATGACATGAGATGAGATGCTAATATACATGTTCCTAACATGTCGGCAAAAAACGCACTGAATCCCTTTAAGTCCCTCAAAACTTGGATGAGATGGGATGAGATGAGATGTGATGACATGAGATGAGATGAGATGCTGTTACACATGTTTCTAACATGTCGGCAATAAACTCACCAAATCCCTTTAAATCCCTCAAAACTTGGATGAGTTGGGATGAGATGAGATGACATGAGATGAGATGAGATGCTGATATACATGTTCCTAACATGTCAGCAAAAAACTCACCTAATCCCTTTAAGTCCCTCAAAACTTGGATGAGATGGGATGAGATGAGATGACATGAGATGAGATGCTGATATACATGTTCCTAACATGTCGGCAAAAAACGCACCGAATCCCTCTAAGTCCCTCAAAACTTGGATGAGATTGGATGAAATGAGATGAGATGACAAGAGATGAGATGAAATGCTGATATACATGTACCTAACATGTCGGCAAAAAACGCACCAAATCCCTTTAAGTCCCTCAAAACGTGGATGAGATGGGATGAGATGAAATGAGATGACATGAGATGAGATGCTAATATACATGTTCCTAACATGTCGGCAAAAAACGCACCGAATCCCTTAAGTTCCTCAAAACTTGGATGAGATGGGATGAGATGAGATGTGATGACATGAGATGAGATGATATGCTGATACACATGTTCCTAACATGTCAGCAAAAAACTCACCAAATCCCTGTAAGTCCCTCAAAACTTGGATGAGTTGGGATGAGATGAGATGAGATGACATGAGATGAGATGAGATGCTGATATACATGTTCCTAACATGTCGGCAAAAAACTCAACGAATCCCTTTAAGTCCCTCAAAACTTGGATGAGATGGGATGAGATGAGATGAGATGACATGAGATGAGATGAGATGCTCATATACATGTTCCTAACATGTCGGCAAAAAACGCACCGAATCCCTCTAAGTCCCTCAAAACTTGGATGAAATAAGATGAGATGACAAGAGATGAGATGAAATGCTGATATACATGTTCCTAACATGTCGGCAAAAAACGCACCGAATACCTTTAAGTCCCTCAAAACTTGAATGAGATGGGATGAGATGAAATGAGATGACATGAGATGAGATGAGATGCTGATATACATGTTCCTAACATGTTGGCAAAAAACGCACCGAATCCCTTTAAGTCCCTCAAAACTTGGATGAGATGGGATGAGATGAGATGAGATGACATGAGATGAGATGAGATGCTGATATACATGTTCCTAACATGTCTTCAAAAAACGCACCGAATCCCTTTAAGTCCCTCCAAACTTGGATGAGATGGGATGAGATGAGATGACATGAGATGAGATGCTGATATACATGTTCCTAACATGTCGGCAAAAAACACACCGAATCCCTTTAAGTCCCTCAAAACTTGGATGAAATGGGATGAGATGACATGAGATGACATGAGATGAGATGCTGATATACATTTTCCTAACATGTCGGCAAAAAACGCACCGAATCCCTTTAAGTCCCTCCAAACTTGGATGAGATGGGATGAGATGTAATGAGATGACATGAGATGAGATGAGATGCTGATATACATGTTCCTAACATGTTGGCAAAAAACGCATCAAATCCCTTTAAGTCCCTCAAAAATTTGATGACATGGGATGAGATGAGATGAGATGACATGAGATGAGATGAGATGCTAATATACATGTTCCTAACATGTAGGCAAAAAAATCACCAAATCCCTTTAAGTCCCTCAAAACTTGGATGAGATGGGATGAGATGAGACAAGATGACATGAGATGAGATGAGATGCTGATATACATGTTCCTAACATGTCGGCAAAAAACGCACCGAATCCCTTTAAGTCCCTCAAAACTTGGATGAGATGGGATGAGATGACATGAGATGACATGAGATGAGATGAGATGCTGATATACATGTTCCTAACATGTTGGCAAAAAATGCACCGAATCCCTTTAAGTCCCTCAAAACTTGGATGAGATGGGATGAGATGAGATGAGATGGGATGAGATGAGATGAGATGACATGAGATGAGATGAGATGCTGATATACATTTTGCTAACATGTCGGCAAAAAACGCACCAAATCCCTTTAAGTCCCTCAAAACTTGGATGAGATGGGATGAGATGAGATGAGATGACATGAGATGAGATGAGATGCTGATATACATCTTCCTAACATGTTTGCAAAAAACGCACCAAATCCCTTTAAGTCCCTCCAAACTTGGATGAGATGGGATTAGATGAGCTGAGATGACATGAGATGAGATGAGATGCTGATATACATGTTCCTAACATGTCGGCAAAAAACTCACCGAATCCCTTTAAGTCCCTCCAAACTTGGATGAGATGGGATGAGATGAGATGACATGAGATGAGATGAGATGTTGATATACATGTTCCTAACATGTCGGCAAAAAACGCACCGAATCCCTTTAAGTCCCTCAAAACTTGGATGAAATGGGATGAGATGACATGAGATGACATGAGATGAGATGAGATGCTGATATACATGTTCCTAACATGTCGGCAAAAAACGCACCGAATCCCTTTAAGTCCGTCAAAACTTGGATGAGATGGGATGAGATGACATGATATGACATGAGATGAGATGAGATGCTGATATACATGTTCCTAACATGTCGGCAAAAAACGCACCGAATCCCTTTAAGTCCCTCAAAACTTGGATGAAATGGGATGTGATGACATGAGATGACATGAGATGAGATGAGATGCTGATATACATGTTCCTAACATGTTGGCAAAAAACGCACCGAATCCCTTTAAGTCCATCAAAACTTGGATGAGATGGGATGAGATGACATGATATGACATGAGATGAGATGAGATGCTGATATACATGTTCCTAACATGTCGGCAAAAAACGCACCGAATCCCTTTAAGTCCCTCCAAACTTGGATGAGATGGGATGAGATGTGATGAGATGACATGAGATGAGATGAGATGCTGATATACATGTTCCTAACATGTTGGCAAAAAACGCACCGAATCCCTTTAAGTCCCTCAAAACTTGGATGACATGGGATGAGATGAGATGAGATGACATGAGATGAGAAGAGATGCTGATATACATGTTCCTAACATGTCGGCAAAAAACGCACCGAATCCCTTTATGTCCCTCCAAACTTGGATGAGATGGGATGAGATGTGATGAGATGACATGAAATGAGATGAGATGCTGATATACATGTTCCTAACATGTTGGCAAAAAACGCTCCAAATCCGTTTAATTCCCTCAAAACTTGGATGAGATGGGATGAGATGAGATGACATGAGATGAGATGAGATGCTGATATACATGTTGCTAACATGTCGGCAAAAAACACACCAAATCCCTTTAAGTCCCTCAAAACTTGGATGAGATGAGATGAGATGACATGAGATGAGATGAGATGCTGATATACATGTTCCTAACATGTTGGCAAAAAAAGCACCGAATGCCTTTAAGTCTCTCAAAACTTGGATGAGATGGGATGTGATGACATGATATGACATGAGATGAGATGCTAATATACATGTTCCTAACATGTCGGCAAAAAACGCACTGAATCCCTTTAAGTCCCTCAAAACTTGGATGAGATGGGATGAGATGAGATGTGATGACATGAGATGAGATGAGATGCTGTTACACATGTTTCTAACATGTCGGCAATAAACTCACCAAATCCCTTTAAATCCCTCAAAACTTGGATGAGTTGGGATGAGATGAGATGACATGAGATGAGATGAGATGCTGATATACATGTTCCTAACATGTCAGCAAAAAACTCACCTAATCCCTTTAAGTCCCTCAAAACTTGGATGAGATGGGATGAGATGAGATGACATGAGATGAGATGCTGATATACATGTTCCTAACATGTCGGCAAAAAACGCACCGAATCCCTCTAAGTCCCTCAAAACTTGGATGAGATTGGATGAAATGAGATGAGATGACAAGAGATGAGATGAAATGCTGATATACATGTACCTAACATGTCGGCAAAAAACGCACCAAATCCCTTTAAGTCCCTCAAAACGTGGATGAGATGGGATGAGATGAAATGAGATGACATGAGATGAGATGCTAATATACATGTTCCTAACATGTCGGCAAAAAACGCACCGAATCCCTTAAGTTCCTCAAAACTTGGATGAGATGGGATGAGATGAGATGTGATGACATGAGATGAGATGATATGCTGATACACATGTTCCTAACATGTCAGCAAAAAACTCACCAAATCCCTGTAAGTCCCTCAAAACTTGGATGAGTTGGGATGAGATGAGATGAGATGACATGAGATGAGATGAGATGCTGATATACATGTTCCTAACATGTCGGCAAAAAACTCAACGAATCCCTTTAAGTCCCTCAAAACTTGGATGAGATGGGATGAGATGAGATGAGATGACATGAGATGAGATGAGATGCTCATATACATGTTCCTAACATGTCGGCAAAAAACGCACCGAATCCCTCTAAGTCCCTCAAAACTTGGATGAAATAAGATGAGATGACAAGAGATGAGATGAAATGCTGATATACATGTTCCTAACATGTCGGCAAAAAACGCACCGAATACCTTTAAGTCCCTCAAAACTTGAATGAGATGGGATGAGATGAAATGAGATGACATGAGATGAGATGAGATGCTGATATACATGTTCCTAACATGTTGGCAAAAAACGCACCGAATCCCTTTAAGTCCCTCAAAACTTGGATGAGATGGGATGAGATGAGATGAGATGACATGAGATGAGATGAGATGCTGATATACATGTTCCTAACATGTCTTCAAAAAACGCACCGAATCCCTTTAAGTCCCTCCAAACTTGGATGAGATGGGATGAGATGAGATGACATGAGATGAGATGCTGATATACATGTTCCTAACATGTCGGCAAAAAACACACCGAATCCCTTTAAGTCCCTCAAAACTTGGATGAAATGGGATGAGATGACATGAGATGACATGAGATGAGATGCTGATATACATTTTCCTAACATGTCGGCAAAAAACGCACCGAATCCCTTTAAGTCCCACCAAACTTGGATGAGATGGGATGAGATGTGATGAGATGACATGAGATGAGATGAGATGCTGATATACATGTTCCTAACATGTTGGCAAAAAACGCACCGAATCCCTTTAAGTCCCTCAAAACTTGGATGAGATGGGATGAGATGACATGATATGACATGAGATGAGATGAGATGCTGATATACATGTTCCTAACATGTCGGCAAAAAATGCACCGAATACCTTTAAGTCCCTCCAAACTTGGATGAGAAGGGATGAGATGTAATGAGATGACATGAGATGAGATGAGATGCTGATATACATGTTCCTAACATGTTGGCAAAAAACGCACCAAATCCCTTTAAGTCCCTCAAAACTTGGATGACACGGGATGAGATGAGATGAGATGACATGAGATGAGATGCTAATATACATGTTCCTAACATGTCGGCAAAAAACTCACCGAATCCCTTTAAGTCCCTCAAAACTTGGATGAGATGGGATGAGATGAGATAAGATGACATGAGATAAGATGAGATGCTGATATACATGTTCCTAACATGTCGGCAAAAAACTCACCGAATCCCTTTAAGTCCCTCAAAACTTGGATGAGATGGGATGAGATGAGATAAGATGACATGAGATAAGATGAGATGCTGATATACATGTTCCTAACATGTCGGCAAAACACTCACCGAATCCCTTTAAGTCCCTCAAAACTTGGATGAGATGGAATGAGATGAAATGAGATGAGATGCTAATATACATGTTCCTAACATGTCGGCAAAAAACGCACTGAATCCCTTAAGTCCCTCAAAACTTGGATGAGATGGGTTGAGATGAGATGTGATGACATGAGATGAGATGATATGCTGATACACATGTTCCTAACATGTCGGCAAAAAACTCACCGAATCCCTTTAAGTCCCTCAAAACTTGGATGAGATGGGATGAGATGAAATGAGATAACATGAGATGAGATGCTAATATACATGTTCCTAACATGTCGGTAAAAAACGCACTGAATCCCTTAAGTCCCTCAAAACTTGGATGAGATGGGATGAGATGAGATGTGATGACATGAGATGGTATGCTGATACACATGTTCCTAACATGTCGGCAAAAAACTCACCGAATCCCTTTAAGTCCCTCAAAACTTGGATGAGATGGGATGAGATGAGATGAGATGACAGGAGATGAGATGAGATGCTGATATACATGTTGCTAACATGTCTGCAAAAAACAAACCGAATCCCTTTAAGTCCCTCCAAACTTGGATGAGATGGGATGAGATGAGATGACATGAGATGAGATGAGATGCTGATATACATGTTCCTAACATGTAGGCAAAAAACGCACCGAATCCCTTTAAGTCCCTCAAAACTTGGATGAAATGGGATGAGATGACATGAGATGACATGAGATGAGATGAGATGCTGATATACATGTTCCTAACATGTCGGCAAAAAACGCACCGAATCCCTTTAAGTCCCTCAAAACTAGGATGAGATGGGATGAGATGACATGATATGACATGAGATGAGATGAGATGCTGATATACATGTTCCTAACATGTAGGCAAAAAACGCACCGAATCCCTTTAAGTCCCTCCAAACTTGGATGAGATGGGATGAGATGTGATGAGATGACATGAGATGAGATAAGATGCTGATATACATGTTCCTAACATGTTGGCAAAAAACGCACCGAATCCCTTTAAGTCCCTCAAAACTTGGATGAGATGGGATGAGATGACATGATATGACATGAGATGAGATGAGATGCTGATATACATGTTCCTAACATGTCGGCAAAAAACGCACCGAATACCTTTAAGTCCCTCCAAACTTGGATGAGATGGGATGAGATGTAATGAGATGACATGAGATGAGATGAGATGCTGATATACATGTTCCTAACATGTTGGCAAAAAACGCACCAAATCCCTTTAAGTCCCTCAAAAATTTGATGACATGGGATGAGATGAGATGAGATGACATGAGATGAGATGAGATGCTAATATACATGTTCCTAACATGTCGGCAAAAAACTCACCAAATCCCTTTAAGTCCCTCAAAACTTGGATGAGATGGGATGAGATGAGACAAGATGACATGAGATGAGATGAGATGCTGATATACATGTTCCTAACATGTCGGCAAAAAACGCACCGAATCCCTTTAAGTCCCTCAAAACTTGGATGAGATGGGATGAGATGACATGAGATGACATGAGATGAGATGAGATGCTGATATACATGTTCCTAACATGTTGGCAAAAAATGCAGCGAATCCCTTTAAGTCCCTCAAAACTTGGATGAGATGGGATGAGATGAGATGAGATGGGATGAGATGAGATGAGATGACATGAGATGAGGTGAGATGCTGATATACATGTTGCTAACATGTCGGCAAAAAACGCACCAAATCCCTTTAAGTCCCTCAAAACTTGGATGAGATAGGATGAGATGAGATGAGATGACATGAGATGAGATGAGATGCTGATATACATCTTCCTAACATGTTTGCAAAAAACGCACCAAATCCCTTTAAGTCCCTCCAAACTTGGATGAGATGGGATGAGATGTAATGAGATGACATGAGATGAGATGAGATGCTGATATACATGTTCCTAACATGTTGGCAAAAAACGCACCAAATCCCTTTAAGTCCCTCAAAACTTGGATGACATGGGATGAGATGAGATGAGATGACATGAGATGAGATGAGATGCTGATATACATGTTCCTAACATATCGGCAAAAAACGCACCAAATCCCTTTAAGTCCCTCAAAACTTGGATGAGATGGGATGAGATGAGATAAGATGACATGAGATAAGATGCTGATATACATGTTCCTAACATGTCGGCAAAAAACACACCAAATCCCTTTAAGTCCCTCCAAACTTGGATGAGATGGGATGAGATGTGATGAGATGACATGAAATGAGATGAGATGCTGATATACATGTTCCTAACATGTTGGCAAAAAACGCACCGAATCCCTTTAAGTCCCTTAAAACTTGGATGAGATGGGATGAGATGACATGATATGACATGAGATGAGATGAGATGCTGATATACATGTTCCTAACATGTCGGCAAAAAACGCACCGAATCCCTTTAAGTCCCTCCAAACTTGGATGAGATGGGATGAGATGTGATGAGATGACATGAGATGAGATGAGATGCTGATATACATGTTCCTAACATGTTGGCAAAAAACGCACCGAATCCCTTTAAGTCCCTCAAAACTTGGATGAGATGGGATGAGATGACATGATATGACATGAGATGAGATGAGATGCTGATATACATGTTCCTAACATGTCGGCAAAAAACGCACCGAATACCTTTAAGTCCCTCCAAACTTGGATGAGATGGGATGAGATGTAATGAGATGACATGAGATGAGATGAGATGCTGATATACATGTTCCTAACATGTTGGCAAAAAATGCACCAAATCCCTTTAAGTCCCTCAAAAATTTGATGACATGGGATGAGATGAGATGAGATGACATGAGATGAGATGAGATGCTAATATACATGTTCCTAACATGTCGGCAAAAAACTCACCAAATCCCTTTAAGTCCCTCAAAACTTGGATGAGATGGGATGAGATGAGACAAGATGACATGAGATGAGATGAGATGCTGATATACATGTTCCTAACATGTCGGCAAAAAACGCACCGAATCCCTTTAAGTCCCTCAAAACTTGGATGAGATGGGATGAGATGACATGAGATGACATGAGATGAGATGAGATGCTGATATACATGTTCCTAACATGTTGGCAAAAAATGCACCGAATCCCTTTAAGTCCCTCAAAACTTGGATGAGATGGGATGAGATGAGATGAGATGGGATGAGATGAGATGAGATGACATGAGATGAGATGAGATGCTGATATACATGTTGCTAACATGTCGGCAAAAAACGCACCAAATCCCTTTAAGTCCCTCAAAACTTGGATGAGATAGGATGAGATGAGATGAGATGACATGAGATGAGATGAGATGCTGATATACATCTTCCTAACATGTTTGCAAAAAACGCACCAAATCCCTTTAAGTCCCTCCAAACTTGGATGAGATGGGATGAGATGTAATGAGATGACATGAGATGAGATGAGATGCTGATATACATGTTCCTAACATGTTGGCAAAAAACGCACCAAATCCCTTTAAGTCCCTCAAAACTTGGATGACATGGGATGAGATGAGATGAGATGACATGAGATGAGATGAGATGCTGATATACATGTTCCTAACATATCGGCAAAAAACGCACCAAATCCCTTTAAGTCCCTCAAAACTTGGATGAGATGGGATGAGATGAGATAAGATGACATGAGATAAGATGCTGATATACATGTTCCTAACATGTCGGCAAAAAACACACCAAATCCCTTTAAGTCCCTCCAAACTTGGATGAGATGGGATGAGATGTGATGAGATGACATGAAATGAGATGAGATGCTGATATACATGTTCCTAACATGTTGGCAAAAAACGCACCGAATCCCTTTAAGTCCCTTAAAACTTGGATGAGATGGGATGAGATGACATGATATGACATGAGATGAGATGAGATGCTGATATACATGTTCCTAACATGTCGGCAAAAAACGCACCGAATCCCTTTAAGTCCCTCCAAACTTGGATGAGATGGGATGAGATGTGATGAGATGACATGAGATGAGATGAGATGCTGATATACATGTTCCTAACATGTTGGCAAAAAACGCACCGAATCCCTTTAAGTCCCTCAAAACTTGGATGACATGGGATGAGATGAGATGAGATGAGATGCTGATATACATTTTCCTAACATGTTGGCAAAAAATGCACCGAATCCCTTTAAGTCCCTCAAAACTTGGATGAGAAGGGATGAGATGAGATGACATGAGATGAGATGAGATGCTGATATACATGTTGCTAACATGTCGGCAAAAAACGCACCAAATCCCTTTAAGTCCCTCAAAACTTGGATGAGATGGGATGAGATGAGATGAGATGACATGAGATGAGATGAGATGCTGATATACATGTTCCTAACATGTCGGCAAAAAACGCACCAAATCCCTTTAAGTCCCTCCAAACTTGGATGAGATGGGATGAGATGAGATGACATGAGATGAGATGAGATGCTGATATACATGTTCCTAACATGTCGGCAAAAAACGCACCGAATCCCTTTAAGTCCCTCCAAACTTGGATGAGATGGGATGAGATGTGATGAGATGACATGAGATGAGATGAGATGCTGATATACATGTTCCTAACATGTTGGCAAAAAACGCACCGAATCCCTTTAAGTCCCTCAAAACTTGGATGAGATAGGATGAGATGACATGATATGACAAGAGATGAGATGAGATGCTGATATACATGTTCCTAACATGTCGGCAAAAAACGCACCGAATCCTTTTAAGTCCCTCAAAACTTGGATGAGATGGGATGAGATGACATGATATGACATGAGATGAGATGAGATGCTGATATACATGTTCCTAACATGTCAGCAAAAAACGCACCGAATCCCTTTAAGTCCCTCCAAACTTGGATAAGATGGGATGAGATGTGATGAGATGACATGAGATGAAATGAGATGCTGATATACATGTTCCTAACATGTTGGCAAAAAACGCACCGAATCCCTTTAAGTCACTCAAAACTTGGATGAGATGGGATGAGATGACATGATATGACATGAGATGAGATGAGATGCTGATATACATGTTCCTAACATGTCGGCAAAAAACGCACCGAATCCTTTTAAGTCCCTCAAAACTTGGATGAGATGGGATGAGATGACATGATATGACATGAGATGAGATGAGATGCTGATATACATGTTCCTAACATGTCAGCAAAAAACGCACCGAATCCCTTTAAGTCCCTCCAAACTTGGATGAGATGGGATGAGATGTGATGAGATGACATGAGATGAGATGAGATGCTGATATACATGTTCCTAAGATGTTGGCAAAAAACGCACCGAATCCCTTTAAGTCCCTCAAAACTTGGATGAGATAGGATGAGATGACATGATATGACATGAGATGAGATGAGATGCTGATATACATGTTCCTAACATGTCGGCAAAAAACGCACCGAATCCCTTTAAGTCCCTCCAAACTTGGATGAGATGGGATGAGATGTAATGAGATTACACGAGATGAGATGAGATGCTGATATACATGTTCCTAACATGTTGGCAAAAAACTCACCAAATCCCTTTAAGTCCCTCAAAACTTGATTGACATTCGATGAGATGAGATGACATAAGATGAGATGAGATGCTAATATACATGTTCCTAACATGTCGGAAAAAACTCACCGAATCCCTTTAAGTCCCTCAAAACTTGGATGAAATGGGATGAGATGAGATAAGATGACATGAGATGAGATGAGATGCTGATATACATGTTCCTAACATGTTGGCAAAAAACGCACCGAATCCCTTTAAGTCCCTCAAAACTTGGATGACATGTGATGAGATGAGATGAGATGACATGAGATGAGATGAGATGCTGATATACATGTTCCTAACATGTCGGCAAAAAACGCACCGAATCCCTTTAAGTCCCTCCAAACTTGGATGAGATGGGATGAGATGTGATGAGATGACATGAGATGAGATGAGATGCTGATATATATGTTCCTAACATGTCGGCAAAAAACGCACCGAATACCTTTAAGTCCCTAAAGACTTAGATGAGATGGGATGAGAAGAGATGAGATGACATGAGATGAGATGCTGATATACATGTTCCTAACATTTCGGCAAAAAACGCACCGAATCCCTTTAAGTCCCTCCAAACTTGGATGAGATGGGATGAGATGTGATGAGATGACATGAGATGAGATGAGATGCTGATATACATGTTCCTAACATGTCGGCAAAAAACGCACCGAATCCCTTTAAGTCCATCAACACTTGGATGAGATGGGATGAGATGACATGATATGACATGAGATAAGATGAGATGCTGATATACATGTTCCTAACATGTCGGCAAAAAACGCACCGAATCCCTTTAAGTCCCTCCAAACTTGGATGAGATGGGATGAGATGTGATGAGATGACATGAGATGAGATGAGATGCTGATATACATGTTCCTAACATGTTGGCAAAAAACGCACCGAATCCCTTTAAGTCCCTCAAAACTTGGATGACATGGGATGAGATGAGATGACATGAGATGAGATGAGATGCTGATATACATGTTCCTAACATGTCGGCAAAAAACGCACCGAATCCCTTTAAGTCCATCAAAACTTGGATGAGATGGGATGAGATGACATGATATGACATGAGATGAGATGAGATGCTGATATACATGTTCCTAACATGTCGGCAAAAAACGCACCGAATCCCTTTAAGTCCCTCCAAACTTGGATGAGATGGGATGAGATGTGATGAGATGACATGAGATGAGATGAGATGCTGATATACATGTTCCTAACATGTTGGCAAAAAACGCACCGAATCCCTTTAAGTCCCTCAAAACTTGGATGACATGGGATGAGATGAGATGAGATGATATGAGATGAGATGAGATGCTGATATACATGTTCCTAACATGTCGGCAAAAAACGCACCAAATCCCTTTAAGTCCCTCCAAACTTGGATGAGATGGGATGAGATGTGATGAGATGACATGAGATGAGATGAGATGCTGATATACATGTTCCTAACATGTTGGCAAAAAACGCACCGAATCCCTTTAAGTCCCTAAAGACTTGGATGAGATGGGATGAGAAGAGATGAGATGACATGAGATGAGATGCTGATATACATGTTTCTAACATGTCGGCAAAAAACGCACCGAATCCCTTTAAGTCCCTCCAAACTTGGATGAGATGGGATGAGATGTGATGAGATGACATGAAATGAGATGAGATGCTGATATACATGTTCCTAACATGTTGGCAAAAAATGCTCCGAATCCGTTTAAGTCCCTCAAAACTTGGATGATGGGATGAGATGACATGATATGACATGAGATGAGATGTGATGCTGATATACATGTTCCTAACATGTCGGCAAAAAACGCACCGAATCCCTTTAAGTCCCTCCAAACTTGGATGAGATGGGATGAGATGTAATGAGATGACATGAGATGAGATGAGATGCTGATATACATGTTCCTAACATGTTGGCAAAAAACGCACCAAATCCCTTTAAGTCCCTCAAAACTTGGATGACATGGGATGAGATGAGATGAGATGACATGAGATGAGATGAGATGCTGATATACATGTTCCTAACATATCGGCAAAAAACGCACCAAATCCCTTTAAGTCCCTCAAAACTTGGATGACATGGGATGAGATGAGATGAGATAAGATGACATGAGATGAGATGCTGATATACATGTTCCTAACATGTCGGCAAAAAACACACCAAATCCCTTTAAGTCCCTCAAAACTTGGATGAGATGGGATGAGATGAGATGACATGAGATGAGATGAGATGCTGATATACATGTTGCTAACATGTCGGCAAAAAACGCACCAAATCCCTTTAAGTCCCTCAAAACTTGGATGAGATGGGATGAGATGAGATGACATGAGATGAGATGAGATGCTGATATACATGTTCCTAACATGTCGGCAAAAAACGCACCAAATCCCTTTAAGTCCCTCCAAACTTGGATGAGATGGGATGAGATGAGATGACATGAGATGAGATGAGATGCTGATATACATGTTCCTAACATGTCAGCAAAAAACGCACAGAATCCCTTTAAGTCCCTCCAAACTTGGATGAGATGGGATGAGATGTGATGAGATGACATGAGATGAGATGAGATGTTGATATACATGTTCCTAACATGTTGGCAAAAAACGCACCGAATCCCTTTAAGTACCTCAAAACTTGGATGAGATGGGATGAGATGACATGATATGACATGAGATGAGATGAGATGCTGATATACATGTTCCTAACATGTCGGCAAAAAACGCACCGAATCCCTTTAAGTCCCTCCAAACTTGGATGAGATGGGATAAGATGTGATGAGATGGCATGAGATGAGATGCTGATATACATGTTCCTAACATGTTGGCAAAAAACGCACCGAATCCCTTTAAGTCCCTCCAAACTTGGATGAGATGGGATGAGATGTGATGAGATGACATGAGATGAGATGAGATGCTGATATACATGTTCCTAACATGTTGGCAAAAAACGCACCGAATCCCTTTAAGTCCCTCAAAACTTGGATGAGATGGGATGAGATGACATGATATGACAAGAGATGAGATGAGATGCTGATATACATGTTCCTAACATGTCGGCAAAAAACGCACCGAATCCTTTTAAGTTCCTCAAAACTTGGATGAGATGGGATGAGATGACATGATATGACATGAGATGAGATGAGATGCTGATATACATTTTCCTAACATGTCAGCAAAAAACGCACCGAATCCCTTTAAGTCCCTCCAAACTTGGATAAGATGGGATGAGATGTGATGAGATGACATGAGATGAGATGAGATGCTGATATACATGTTCCTAACATGTTGGCAAAAAACGCACCGAATCCCTTTAAGTCCCTCAAAACTTGGATGAGATGGGATGAGATGACATGATATGACATGAGATGAGATGAGATGCTGATATACATGTTCCTAACATGTCGGCAAAAAACGCACCGAATCCTTTTAAGTCCCTCAAAACTTGGATGAGATGGGATGAGATGACATGATATGACATGAGATGAGATGAGATGCTGATATACATGTTCCTAACATGTCAGCAAAAAACGCACCAAATCCCTTTAAGTCCCTCCAAACTTGGATGAGATGGGATGAGATGTGATAAGATGACATGAGATGAGATGAGATGCTGATATACATGTTCCTAACATGTTGGCAAAAAACGCACCGAATCCCTTTAAGTCCCTCAAAACTTGGATGAGATGGGATGAGATGACATGATATGACATGAGATGAGATGAGATGCTGATATACATGTTCCTAACATGTCGGCAAAAAACGCACCGAATCCCTTTAAGTCCCTCCAAACTTGGATGAGATGGGATGAGATGTAATGAGATGACACGAGATGAGATGAGATGCTGATATACATGTTCCTAACATGTTGGCAAAAAACTCACCAAATCTCTTTAAGTCCCTCAAAACTTGAATGACATTCGATGAGATGAGATGAGATGACATGAGATGAGATGAGATGCTAATATACATGTTCCTAACATGTCGGAAAAAACTCACCGAATCCCTTTAAGTCCCTCAAAACTTGGATGAAATGGGATGAGATGAGATAAGATGACATGAGATGAGATGAGATGCTGATATACATGTTCCTAACATGTTGGCAAAAAACGCACCGAATCCCTTTAAGTCCCTCAAAACTTGGATGACATGGGATGAGATGAGATGAGATGACATGAGATGAGATGAGATGCTGATATACATGTTCCTAACATGTCGGCAAAAAACGCACCGAATCCCTTTAAGTCCCTCCAAACTTGGATGAGATGGGATGAGATGTGATGAGATGACATGAGATGAGATGAGATGCTGATATATATGTTCCTAACATGTCGGCAAAAAACGCACCGAATACCTTTAAGTCCCTAAAGACTTGGATGAGATGGGATGAGAAGAGATGAGATGACATGAGATGAGATGCTGATATACATGTTCCTAACATTTCGGCAAAAAACGCACCGAATCCCTTTAAGTCCCTCCAAACTTGGATGAGATGGGATGAGATGTGATGAGATGACATGAGATGAGATGAGATGCTGATATACATGTTCCTAACATGTCGGCAAAAAACGCACCGAATCCCTTTAAGTCCATCAAAACTTGGATGAGATGGGATGAGATGACATGATATGACATTAGATGAGATGAGATGCTGATATACATGTTCCTAACATGTCGGCAAAAAACGCACCGAATCCCTTTAAGTCCCTCCAAACTTGGATGAGATGGGATGAGATGTGATGAGATGACATGAGATGAGATGCTGATATACATGTTCCTAACATGTTGGCAAAAAACGCACCGAATCCCTTTAAGTCCCTCAAAACTTGGATGACATGGGATGAGATGAGATGAGATGATATGAGATGAGATGAGATGCTGATATACATGTTCCTAACATGTCGGCAAAAAACGCACCGAATCCCTTTAAGTCCCTCCAAACTTGGATGAGATGGGATGAGATGTGATGAGATGACATGAGATGAGATGCTGATATACATGTTCCTAACATGTTGGCAAAAAACGCACCGAATCCCTTTAAGTCCCTCAAAACTTGGATGACATGGGATGAGATGAGATGAGATGATATGAGATGAGATGAGATGCTGATATACATGTTCCTAACATGTCGGCAAAAAACGCACCGAATCCCTTTAAGTCCCTCCAAACTTGGATGAGATGGGCTGAGATGTGATGAGATGACATGAGATGAGATGAGATGCTGATATACATGTTCCTAACATGTTGGCAAAAAACGCACCGAATCCCTTTAAGTCCCTAAAGACTTGGATGAGATGGGATGAGAAGAGATGAGATGACATGAGATGAGATGCTGATATACATGTTCCTAACATGTCGGCAAAAAACGCACCGAATCCCTTTAAGTCCCTCCAAACTTGGATGAGATGGGATGAGATGTGATGAGATGACATGAAATGAGATGAGATGCTGATATACATGTTCCTAACATGTTGGCAAAAAATGCTCCGAATCCGTTTAAGTCCCTCAAAACTTGGATGATGGGATGAGATGACATGATATGACATGAGATGAGATGAGATGCTGATATACATGTTCCTAACATGTCGGCAAAAAACGCACCGAATCCCTTTAAGTCCCTCCAAACTTGGATGAGATGGGATGAGATGTAATGAGATGACATGAGATGAGATGAGATGCTGATATACATGTTCCTAACATGTTGGCAAAAAACGCACCAAATCCCTTTAAGTCCCTCAAAACTTGGATGACATGGGATGAGATGAGATGAGATGACATGAGATGAGATGAGATGCTGATATACATGTTCCTAACATATCGGCAAAAAACGCACCAAATCCCTTTAAGTCCCTCAAAACTTGGATGACATGGGATGAGATGAGATAAGATGACATGAGATGAGATGCTGATATACATGTTCCTAACATGTCGGCAAAAAACACACCAAATCCCTTTAAGTCCCTCAAAACTTGGATGAGATGGGATGACATGAGATGACATGAGATGAGATGTGATGCTGATATACATGTTGCTAACATGTCGGCAAAAAACGCACCAAATCCCTTTAAGTCCCTCAAAACTTGGATGAGATGGGATGAGATGAGATGACATGAGATGAGATGAGATGCTGATATACATGTTCCTAACATGTCGGCAAAAAACGCACCAAATCCCTTTAAGTCCCTCCAAACTTGGATGAGATGGGATGAGATGAGATGACATGAGATGAGATGAGATGCTGATATACATGTTCCTAACATGTCGGCAAAAAACGCACAGAATCCCTTTAAGTCCCTCCAAACTTGGATGAGATGGGATGAGATGTGATGAGATGACATGAGATGAGATGAGATGTTGATATACATGTTCCTAACATGTTGGCAAAAAACGCACCGAATCCCTTTAAGTACCTCAAAACTTGGATGAGATGGGATGAGATGACATGATATGACATGAGATGAGATGAGATGCTGATATACATGTTCCTAACATGTCGGCAAAAAACGCACCGAATCCCTTTAAGTCCCTCCAAACTTGGATGAGATGGGATGAGATGTGATGAGATGGCATGAGATGAGATGAGATGCTGATATACATGTTCCTAACATGTTGGCAAAAAACGCACCGAATCCCTTTAAGTCCCTCCAAACTTGGATGAGATGGGATGAGATGTGATGAGATGACATGAGATGAGATGAGATGCTGATATACATGTTCCTAACATGTTGGCAAAAAACGCACCGAATCCCTTTAAGTCCCTCAAAACTTGGATGAGATGGGATGAGATGACATGATATGACAAGAGATGAGATGAGATGCTGATATACATGTTCCTAACATGTCGGCAAAAAACGCACCGAATCCTTTTAAGTTCCTCAAAACTTGGATGAGATGGGATGAGATGACATGATATGACATGAGATGAGATGAGATGCTGATATACATTTTCCTAACATGTCAGCAAAAAACGCACCGAATCCCTTTAAGTCCCTCCAAACTTGGATAAGATGGGATGAGATGTGATGAGATGACATGAGATGAGATGAGATGCTGATATACATGTTCATAACATGTTGGCAAAAAACGCACCGAATCCCTTTAAGTCCCTCAAAACTTGGATGAGATGGGATGAGATGACATGATATGACATGAGATGAGATGAGATGCTGATATACATGTTCCTAACATGTCGGCAAAAAACGCACCGAATCCTTTTAAGTCCCTCAAAACTTGGATGAGATGGGATGAGATGACATGATATGACATGAGATGAGATGAGATGCTGATATACATGTTCCTAACATGTCAGCAAAAAACGCACCAAATCCCTTTAAGTCCCTCCAAACTTGGATGAGATGGGATGAGATGTGATAAGATGACATGAGATGAGATGAGATGCTGATATACATGTTCCTAACATGTTGGCAAAAAACGCACCGAATCCCTTTAAGTCCCTCAAAACTTGGATGAGATGGGATGAGATGACATGATATGACATGAGATGAGATGAGATGCTGATATACATGTTCCTAACATGTCGGCAAAAAACGCACCGAATCCCTTTAAGTCCCTCCAAACTTGGATGAGATGGGATGAGATGTAATGAGATGACACGAGATGAGATGAGATGCTGATATACATGTTCCTAACATGTTGGCAAAAAACTCACCAAATCTCTTTAAGTCCCTCAAAACTTGAATGACATTCGATGAGATGAGATGAGATGACATGAGATGAGATGAGATGCTAATATACATGTTCCTAACATGTCGGAAAAAACTCACCGAATCCCTTTAAGTCCCTCAAAACTTGGATGAAATGGGATGAGATGAGATAAGATGACATGAGATGAGATGAGATGCTGATATACATGTTCCTAACATGTTGGCAAAAAACGCACCGAATCCCTTTAAGTCCCTCAAAACTTGGATGACATGGGATGAGATGAGATGAGATGACATGAGATGAGATGAGATGCTGATATACATGTTCCTAACATGTCGGCAAAAAACGCACCGAATCCCTTTAAGTCCCTCCAAACTTGGATGAGATGGGATGAGATGTGATGAGATGACATGAGATGAGATGAGATGCTGATATATATGTTCCTAACATGTCGGCAAAAAACGCACCGAATACCTTTAAGTCCCTAAAGACTTGGATGAGATGGGATGAGAAGAGATGAGATGACATGAGATGAGATGCTGATATACATGTTCCTAACATTTCGGCAAAAAACGCACCGAATCCCTTTAAGTCCCTCCAAACTTGGATGAGATGGGATGAGATGTGATGAGATGACATGAGATGAGATGAGATGCTGATATACATGTTCCTAACATGTCGGCAAAAAACGCACCGAATCCCTTTAAGTCCATCAAAACTTGGATGAGATGGGATGAGATGACATGATATGACATGAGATGAGATGAGATGCTGATATACATGTTCCTAACATGTCGGCAAAAAACGCACCGAATCCTTTAAGTCCCTCCAAACTTGGATGAGATGGGATGAGATGTGATGAGATGACATGAGATGAGATGCTGATATACATGTTCCTAACATGTTGGCAAAAAACGCACCGAATCCCTTTAAGTCCCTCAAAACTTGGATGACATGGAATGACATGAGATGAGATGACATGAGATGAGATGAGATGCTGATATACATGTTCCTAACATGTCGGCAAAAAATGCACCGAATCCCTTTAAGTCCATCAAAACTTGGATGAGATGGGATGAGATGACATGATATGACATGAGATGAGATGCTGATATACATGTTCCTAACATGTCGGCAAAAAACGCACCGAATCCCTTTAAGTCCCTCCAAACTTGGATGAGATGGGATGAGATGTGATGAGATGACATGAGATGAGATGAGATGCTGATATACATGTTCCTAACATGTTGGCAAAAAACGCACCGAATCCCTTTAAGTCCCTCAAAACTTGGATGACATGGGATGAGATGAGATGAGATGACATGAGATGAGATGAGATGCTGATATACATGTTCCTAACATGTCGGCAAAAAACGCACCGAATCCCTTTAAGTCCCTCCAAACTTGGATGAGATGGGATGAGATGTGATGAGATGACATGAGATGAGATGAGATGCTGATATACATGTTCCTAACAAGTCGGCAAAAAACGCACCGAATCCCTTTAAGTCCCTCCAAACTTGGATGAGATGGGATGAGATGTAATGAGATGACATGAGATGAGATGAGATGCTGATATACATGTTCCTAACATGTTGGCAAAAAACGCACCAAATCCCTTTAAGTCCCTCAAAACTTGGATGACATGGGATGAGATGAGATGAGATGACATGAGATGAGATGCTGATATACATGTTCCTAACATGTCGGCAAAAAACGCACCGAATCCCTTTAAGTCCCTAAAGACTTGGATGAGATGGGATGAGAAGAGATGAGATGACATGAGATGAGATGCTGATATACATGTTCCTAACATGTCGGCAAAAAACGCACCGAATCCCTTTAAGCCCTTCAAAACTTGGATGAGATGGGATGAGATGACATGAGATGACATGAGATGATGATATACATGTTCCTAACATGTCGGCAAAAAACGCACCGAATCCCTTAAAGTCCCTCCAAACTTGGATGAGATGGGATGAGATGTGATGAGATGACATGAGATGAGATGAGATGCTGATATACATGTTCCTAACATGTTGGCAAAAAACGCACCGAATCCCTTTAAGTCCCTCAAAATTTGGTTGAGATGGGATGAGATGAGATGACATGAGATGAGATGAGATGCTGATATACATGTTCCTAACATGTCGGCAAAAAACGCACCGAATCCCTTTAAGTCCCTCCAAACTTGGATGAGATGGGATGAGATGACATGATATGACATGAGATGAGATGAGATGCTGATATACATGTTCCTAACATGTCGGCAAAAAACGCACCGAATCCCTTTAAGTCCCTCCAAACTTGGATGAGATGGGATGAGATGTAATGAGATAACACGAGATGAGATGAGATGCTGATGTACATGTTCCTAACATGTTGGCAAAAAACTCACCAAATCCCTTTAAGTCCCTCAAAACTTGGATGACATGGGATGAGATGAGATGAGATGACATGAGATGAGATGAGATGCTAATATACATGTTCCTAACATGTCGGAAAAAACTCACCGAATCCCTTTAAGTCCCTCAAAACTTGGATGAAATGGGATGAGATGAGATAAGATGACATGAGATGAGATGAGATGCTGATATACATGTTCCTAACATGTCGGCAAAAAACGCACCGAATCCCTTTAAGTCCCTCAAAACTTGGATGAGATGGGATGAGATGACATGAGATGACATGAGATGATGATATACATGTTCCTAACATGTCGGCAAAAAACGCACCGAATCCCTTAAAGTCCCTCCAAACTTGGATGAGATGGGATGAGATGTGATGAGATGACATGAGATGAGATGAGATGCTGATATACATGTTCCTAACATGTTGGCAAAAAACGCACCGAATCCCTTTAAGTCCCTCAAAACTTGGTTGAGATGGGATGAGATGAGATGACATGAGATGAGATGAGATGCTGATATACATGTTCCTAACATTTCGGCAAAAAACGCACCGAATCCCTTTAAGTCCCTCCAAACTTGGATGAGATGGGATGAGATGAGTTGACATGAGATGAGATGAGATGCTGATTTACATGTTCCTAACATGTCGGCAAAAAACGCACCGAATCCCTTTAAGTCCCTCAAAACTTGGATGAAACGGGATGAGATGACATGAGATGACATGAGATGAGATGAGATGCTGATATACATGTTCCTAACATGTCGGCAAAAAACGCACCGAATCCCTTTAAGTCCCTCAAAACTTGGATGAGATGGGATGAGATTACATGATATGACATGAGATGAGATGAGATGCTGATATACATGTTCCTAACATGTCGGCAAAAAACGCACCGAATCCCTTTAAGTCCCTCAAAACTTGGATAAGATGGGAAGAGATGACATGATATAACATGAGATGAGATGAGATGCTGATATACATGTTCCTAACATGTCGGCAAAAAACGCACCGAATCCCTTTAAGTCCCTCCAAACTTGGATGAGATGGGATGAGATGTGATGAGATGACATGAGATGAGATGAGATGCTGATATACATGTTCCTAACATGTTGGCAAAAAACGCACCGAATCCCTTTAAGTCCCTCCAAACTTGGATGAGATGGGATGAGATGTAATGAGATGACATGAGATGAGATGAGATGCTGATATACATGTTCCTAACATGTTGGCAAAAAACGCACCAAATCCCTTTAAGTCCCTCAAAACTTGGATGACATGGGATGAGATGAGATGAGATGAAATGAGATGAGATGAGATGCTGATATACATGTTCCTAACATATCGGCAAAAAAAGCACCAAATCCCTTTAAGTCCCTCAAAACTTGGATGAGATGGGATGAGATGAGATAAGATGACATGAGATGAGATGCTGATATACATGTTCCTAACATGTCGGCAAAAAACACACCAAATCCCTTTAAGTCCCTCCAAACTTGGATGAGATGACATGAAATGAGATGAGATGCTGATATACATGTTCCTAACATGTTGGCAAAAAACGCACCGAATCCCTTTAAGTCCCTTAAAACTTGGATGAGATGGGATGAGATGACATGATATGACATGAGATGAGATGCTGATATACATTTTCCTAACATGTTGGCAAAAAATGCACCGAATCCCTTTAAGTCCCTCAAAACTTGGATGAGATGGGATGAGATGAGATGACATGAGATGAGATGCTGATATACATGTTGCTAACATGTCGGCAAAAAACGCACCAAATCCCTTTAAGTCCCTCAAAACTTGGATGAGATGGGATGAGATGAGATGAGATGACATGAGATGAGATGAGATGCTGATATACATGTTCCCAACATGTCGGCAAAAAACGCACCGAATCCCTTTAATTCCCTCCAAACTTGGATGAGATGGGATGAGATGAGATGACATGAGATGAGATGAGATGCTGATATACATGTTCCTAACATGTCGGCAAAAAACGCACCGAATCCCTTTAAGTCCCTCCAAACTTGGATGAGATGGGATGAGATGTGATGAGATGACATGAGATGAGATGAGATGCTGATATACATGTTCCTAACATGTTGGCAAAAAACGCACCGAATCCCTTTAAGTCCCTCAAAACTTGGATAAGATGGGATGAGATGACATGATATGACATGAGATGAGATGAGATGCTGATATACATGTTCCTAACATGTCGGCAAAAAACGCACCGAATCCCTTTAAGTCCCTAAAGACTTGGATGAGATGGGATGAGAAGAGATGAGATGACATGAGATGAGATGCTGATATACATGTTCCTAACATGTCGGCAAAAAACGCACCGAATCCCTTTAAGTCCCTCCAAACTTGGATGAGATGGGATGAGATGTAATGAGATGACATGAGATGAGATGAGATGCTGATATACATGTTCCTAACATGTTGGCAAAAAACGCACCAAATCCCTTTAAGTCCCTCAAAACTTGGATGAGATGGGATGAGATGAGATAAGATGACATGAGATGAGATGCTGATATACATGTTCCTAACATGTCTGCAAAAACACACCAAATCCCTTTAAGTCCCTTCAAACATGGATGAGATGGGATGAGATGTGATGAGATGACATGAAATGAGATGAGATGCTGATATACATGTTCCTAACATGTTGGCAAAAAACGCACCGAATCCCTTTAAGTCCCTTAAAACTTGGATGAGATGGGATGAGATGACATGATATGACATGAGATGAGATGAGATGCTGATATACATTTTCCTAACATATTGGCAAAAAATGCACCGAATCCCTTTAAGTCCCTCAAAACTTGGATGAGATGGGATGAGATGAGATGACATGAGATGAGATGAGATGCTGATATACATGTTCCTAACATGTCGGCAAAAAACGCACCGAATCCCTTTAAGTCCCTCCAAACTTGGATGAGATGGGATGAGATGTAATGAGATAACACGAGATGAGATGAGATGCTGATATACATGTTCCTAACATGTTGGCAAAAAACTCACCAAATCCCTTTAAGTCCCTCAAAACTTGGATGACATGGGATGAGATGAGATGAGATGACATGAGATGAGATGAGATGCTAATATACATGTTCCTAACATGTCGGAAAAAACTCACCGAATCCCTTTAAGTCCCTCAAAACTTGGATGAAATGGGATGAGATGAGATAAGATGACATGAGATGAGATGAGATGCTGATATACATGTTCCTAACATGTCGGCAAAAAACGCACCGAATCCCTTTAAGTCCCTCAAAACTTGGATGAGATGGGATGAGATGACATGAGATGACATGAGATGATGATATACATGTTCCTAACATGTCGGCAAAAAACGCACCGAATCCCTTAAAGTCACTCCAAACTTGGATGAGATGGGATGAGATGTGATGAGATGACATGAGATGAGATGAGATGCTGATATACATGTTCCTAACATGTTGGCAAAAAACGCACCGAATCCCTTTAAGTCCCTCAAAACTTGGTTGAGATGGGATGAGATGAGATGACATGAGATGAGATGAGATGCTGATATACATGTTCCTAACATTTCGGCAAAAAACGCACCGAATCCCTTTAAGTCCCTCCAAACTTGGATGAGATGGGATGAGATGAGTTGACATGAGATGAGATGAGATGCTGATATACATGTTCCTAACATGTCGGCAAAAAACGCACCGAATCCCTTTAAGTCCCTCAAAACTTGGATGAAATGGGATGAGATGACATGAGATGACATGAGATGAGATGAGATGCTGATATACATGTTCCTAACATGTCGGCAAAAAACGCACCGAATCCCTTTAAGTCCCTCAAAACTTGGATGAGATGGGATGAGATTACATGATATGACATGAGATGAGATGAGATGCTGATATACATGTTCCTAACATGTCGGCAAAAAACGCACCGAATCCCTTTAAGTCCCTCAAAACTTGGATAAGATGGGAAGAGATGACATGATATAACATGAGATGAGATGAGATGCTGATATACATGTTCCTAACATGTCGGCAAAAAACGCACCGAATCCCTTTAAGTCCCTCCAAACTTGGATGAGATGGGATGAGATGTGATGAGATGACATGAGATGAGATGAGATGCTGATATACATGTTCCTAACATGTTGGCAAAAAACGCACCGAATCCCTTTAAGTCCCACAAAACTTGGATGAGATGGGATAAGATGACATGATATGACATGAGATGAGATGAGATGCTGATATACATGTTCCTAACATGTCGGCAAAAAACGCACCGAATTCCTTTAAGTCCCTCCAAACTTGGATGAGATGGGATGAGATGTGATGAGATGACATGAGATGAGATGAGATGCTGATATACATGTTCCTAACATGTCGGCAAAAAGCGCACCGAATCCCTTTAAGTCCCTAAAGACTTGGATGAGATGGGATGAGAAGAGATGAGATGACATGAGATGAGATGCTGATATACATGTTCCTAACATGTCGGCAAAAAACGCACCGAATCCCTTTAAGTCCCTCAAAACTTGGATGAGATGGGATGAGATGACATGATATGACATGAGATGAGAAAAGATGCTGATATACATGTTCCTAACATGTCGGCAAAAAACGCACCGAATCCCTTTAAGTCCCTCCAAACTTGGATGAGATGGGATGAGATGTAATGAGATGACATGAGATGAGATGAGATGCTGATATACATGTTCCTAACATGTTGGCAAAAAACGCACCAAATCCCTTTAAGTCCCTCAAAACTTGGATGACATGGGATGAGATGAGATGAGATGAAATGAGATGAGATGAGATGCTGATATACATGTTCCTAACATATCGGCAAAAAAAGCACCAAATCCCTTTAAGTCCCTCAAAACTTGGATGAGATGGGATGAGATGAGATAAGATGACATGAGATGAGATGCTGATATACATGTTCCTAACATGTCGGCAAAAAACACACCAAATCCCTTTAAGTCCCTCCAAACTTGGATGAGATGGGATGAGATGTGATGAGATGACATGAAATGAGATGAGATGCTGATATACATGTTCCTAACATGTTGGCAAAAAACGCACCGAATCCCTTTAAGTCCCTTAAAACTTGGATGAGATGGGATGAGATGACATGATATGACATGAGATGAGATGCTGATATACATTTTCCTAACATGTTGGCAAAAAATGCACCGAATCCCTTTAAGTCCCTCAAAACTTGGATGAGATGGGATGAGATGAGATGACATGAGATGAGATGCTGATATACATGTTGCTAACATGTCGGCAAAAAACGCACCAAATCCCTTTAAGTCCCTCAAAACTTGGATGAGATGGGATGAGATGAGATGAGATGACATGAGATGAGATGAGATGCTGATATACATGTTCCCAACATGTCGGCAAAAAACGCACCGAATCCCTTTAATTCCCTCCAAACTTGGATGAGATGGGATGAGATGAGATGACATGAGATGAGATGAGATGCTGATATACATGTTCCTAACATGTCGGCAAAAAACGCACCGAATCCCTTTAAGTCCCTCCAAACTTGGATGAGATGGGATGAGATGGGATGAGATGTGATGAGATGACATGAGATGAGATGAGATGCTGATATACATGTTCCTAACATGTTGGCAAAAAACGCACCGAATCCCTTTAAGTCCCTCAAAACTTGGATAAGATGGGATGAGATGACATGATATGACATGAGATGAGATGAGATGCTGATATACATGTTCCTAACATGTCGGCAAAAAACGCACCGAATCCCTTTAAGTCCCTAAAGACTTGGATGAGATGGGATGAGAAGAGATGAGATGACATGAGATGAGATGCTGATATACATGTTCCTAACATGTCGGCAAAAAACGCACCGAATCCCTTTAAGTCCCTCCAAACTTGGATGAGATGGGATGAGATGTAATGAGATGACATGAGATGAGATGAGATGCTGATATACATGTTCCTAACATGTTGGCAAAAAACGCACCAAATCCCTTTAAGTCCCTCAAAACTTGGATGAGATGGGATGAGATGAGATAAGATGACATGAGATGAGATGCTGATATACATGTTCCTAACATGTCTGCAAAAACACACCAAATCCCTTTAAGTCCCTTCAAACTTGGATGAGATGGGATGAGATGTGATGAGATGACATGAAATGAGATGAGATGCTGATATACATGTTCCTAACATGTTGGCAAAAAACGCACCGAATCCCTTTAAGTCCCTTAAAACTTGGATGAGATGGGATGAGATGACATGATATGACATGAGATGAGATGAGATGCTGATATACATTTTCCTAACATATTGGCAAAAAATGCACCGAATCCCTTTAAGTCCCTCAAAACTTGGATGAGATGGGATGAGATGAGATGACATGAGATGAGATGAGATGCTGATATACATGTTGCTAACATGTCGGCAAAAAACGCACCAAATCCCTTTAAGTCCCTCAAAACTTGGATGAGATTGGATGAGATGAGATGAGATGACATGGGATGAGATGAGATGCTGATATACATGTTCCTAACATGTCGGCAAAAAACGCACCTAATCCCTTTAAGTCCCTCCAAACTTGGATGAGATGGGATGAGATGAGATGACATGAGATGAGATGAGATGCTGATATACATGTTCCTAACATGTCGGCAAAAAACGCACCGAATCCCTTTAAGTCCCTCCAAACTTGGATGAGATGGGATGAGATGTGATGAGATGACATGAGATGAGATGAGATGCTGATATACATGTTCCTAACATGTTGGCAAAAAACGCACCGAATCCCTTTAAGTCCCTCAAAACTTGGATGAGATGGGATGAGATGACATGATATGACATGAGATGAGATTAGATGCTGATATACATGTTCCTAACATGTCGGCAAAAAACGCACCGAATCCCTTTAAGTCCCTCAAAACTTGGATGAGATGGGATGAGATGACATGATATGACATGAGATGAGATGAGATGCTGATATACATGTTCCTAACATGTCAGCAAAAAACGCACCGAATCCCTTTAAGTCCCTCCAAACTTGGATGAGATGGGATGAGATGTGATGAGATGACATGAAATGAGATGAGATGCTGATATACATGTTCCTAACATGTTGGCAAAAAACGCACCGAATCCCTTTAAGTCCCTTAAAACTTGGATGAGATGGGATGAGATGACATGATATGACATGAGATGAGATGCTGATATACATTTTCCTAACATGTTGGCAAAAAATGCACCGAATCCCTTTAAGTCCCTCAAAACTTGGATGAGATGGGATGAGATGAGATGACATGAGATGAGATGCTGATATACATGTTGCTAACATGTCGGCAAAAAACGCACCAAATCCCTTTAAGTCCCTCAAAACTTGGATGAGATGGGATGAGATGAGATGAGATGACATGAGATGAGATGAGATGCTGATATACATGTTCCCAACATGTCGGCAAAAAACGCACCGAATCCCTTTAATTCCCTCCAAACTTGGATGAGATGGGATGAGATGAGATGACATGAGATGAGATGAGATGCTGATATACATGTTCCTAACATGTCGGCAAAAAACGCACCGAATCCCTTTAAGTCCCTCCAAACTTGGATGAGATGGGATGAGATGGGATGAGATGTGATGAGATGACATGAGATGAGATGAGATGCCGATATACATGTTCCTAACATGTTGGCAAAAAACGCACCGAATCCCTTTAAGTCCCTCAAAACTTGGATAAGATGGGATGAGATGACATGATATGACATGAGATGAGATGAGATGCTGATATACATGTTTCTAACATGTCGGCAAAAAACGCACCGAATCCCTTTAAGTCCCTAAAGACTTGGATGAGATGGGATGAGAAGAGATGAGATGACATGAGATGAGATGCTGATATACATGTTCCTAACATGTCGGCAAAAAACGCACCGAATCCCTTTAAGTCCCTCCAAACTTGGATGAGATGGGATGAGATGTGATGAGATGACATGAGATGAGATGAGATGCTGATATACATGTTCCTAACATGTTGGCAAAAAACGCACCGAATCCCTTTAAGTCCCTCAAAACTTGGATAAGATGGGATGAGATGACATGATATGACATGAGATGAGATGAGATGCTGATATACATGTTCCTAACATGTCGGCAAAAAACGCACCGAATCCCTTTAAGTCCCTAAAGACTTGGATGAGATGGGATGAGATGAGATGACATGAGATGAGATGCTGATATACATGTTGCTAACATGTCGGCAAAAAACGCACCAAATCCCTTTAAGTCCCTCAAAACTTAGATGAGATGGGATGAGATGAGATGAGATGACATGAGATGAGATGAGATGCTGATATACATGTTCCCAACATGTCGGCAAAAAACGCACTGAATCCCTTTAATTCCCTCCAAACTTGGATGAGATGGGATGAGATGAGATGACATGAGATGAGATGAGATGCTGATATACATGTTCCTAACATGTCGGCAAAAAACGCACCGAATCCCTTTAAGTCCCTCCAAACTTGGATGAGATGGGATGAGATGTGATGAGATGACATGAGATGAGATGAGATGCTGATATACATGTTCCTAACATGTTGGCAAAAAACGCACCGAATCCCTTTAAGTCCCTCAAAACTTGGGTAAGATGGGATGAGATGACATGATATGACATGAGATGAGATGAGATGCTGATATACATGTTCCTAACATGTCAGCAAAAAACGCACCGAATCCCTTTAAGTCCCTAAAGACTTGGATGAGATGGGATGAGAAGAGATGAGATGACATGAGATGAGATGCTGATATACATGTTCCTAACATGTCGGCAAAAAACGCACCGAATCCCTTTAAGTCCCTCAAAACTTGGATGAGATGGGATGAGATGACATGAGATGACATGAGATGCTGATATACATGTTCCTAACATGTCGGCAAAAAACGCACCGAATCCCTTTAAGTCCCTCAAAACTTGGATGAGATGGGATGAGATGACATGAGATGACATGAGATGCTGATATACATGTTCCTAACATGTTGGCAAAAAACGCACCGAATCCCTTTAAGTCCCTCAAAACTTGGATGAAATGGGATGAGATGACATGAGATGACATGAGATGAGATGAGATGCTGATATACATGTTCCTAACATGTCGGCAAAAAACGCACCGAATCCCTTTAAGTCCCTCCAAACTTGGATGAGATGGGATAGATGAGATGACATGAGATGAGATGAGATGCTGATATACATGTTCCTAACATGTCGGCAAAAAACGCACCGAATCCCTTTAAGTCCCTCAAAACTTGGATGAAATGGGATGAGATGACATGAGATGACATGAGATGAGATGAGATGCTGATATACATGTTCCTAACATGTCGGCAAAAAACGCACCGAATCCCTTTAAGTCCCTCAAAACTTGGATGAGATGGGATGAGATGACATGATATGACATGAGATGAGATGAGATGCTGATATACATGTTCCTAACATGTCGGCAAAAAACGCACCGAATCCCTTTAAGTCCCTCAAAACTTGGATAAGATGGGAAGAGATGACATGATATGGCATGAGATGAGATGAGATGCTGATATACATGTTCCTAACATGTCGGCAAAAAACGCACCGAATCCCTTTAAGTCCCTCAAAACTTGGATGAGATGGGATGAGATGACATGATATGACATGAGATGAGATGAGATGCTGATATACATGTTCCTAACATGTCGGCAAAAAACGCACCGAATCCCTTTAAGTCCCTCCAAACTTGGATGAGATGGGATGAAATGAGAAGACATGAGATGAGATGCTGATATACATGTTCCTAACATGTCGGCAAAAAACTTACCGAATTCCTTTAAGTCCCTCAAAACTTGGATGAAATGGGATGAGATGACATGAGATGACATGAGATGAGATGAGATGCTGATATACATGTTCCTAACATGTTGGCAAAAAACGCACCGAATCCCTTTAAGTCCCTCCAAACTTGGATGAGTTGGGATGAGATGTGATGAGATGACATGAGATGAGATGAGATGCTGATATACATGTTGCTAACATGTCGGCAAAAAACGCACCAAATCCCTTTAAGTCCCTCAAAACTTGGATGAGATGGGATGAGATGAGATGAGATGACATGAGATGAGATGAGATGCTGATATACATGTTCCTAACATGTCGGCAAAAAACGCACCGAATCCCTTTAAGTCCCTCCAAACTTGGATGAGATGGGATGAGATGAGATGACATGAGATGAGATGAGATGCTGATATACATGTTCCTAACATGTCGGCAAAAAACGCACCGAATCCCTTTAAGTCCCTCCAAACTTGGATTAGATGGGATGAGATGTGATGAGATGACATGAGATGAGATGCTGATATACATGTTCCTAACATGTTGGCAAAAAACGCACCGAATCCCTTTAAGTCCCTCCAAACTTGGATGAGATGGGATGAGATGTGATGAGATGACATGAGATGAGATGCTGATATACATGTTCCTAACATGTTGGCAAAAAACGCACCGAATCCCTTTAAGTCCCTCAAAACTTGGATAAGATGGTATGAGATGACATGATATGACATGAGATGAGATGAGATGCTGATATACATGTTCCTAACATGTCGGCAAAAAACGCACCGAATCCCTTTAAGTCCCTCCAAACTTGGATGAGATGGGATGAGATGTAATGAGATGACACGAGATGAGATGAGATGCTGATATACATGTTCCTAACATGTTGGCAAAAAACGCACCAAATCCCTTTAAGTCCCTCAAAACTTGGATGACATGGGATGAGATGAGATGAGATGACATGAGATGAGATGAGATGCTAATATACATGTTCCTAACATGTCGGAAAAAACTCACCGAATCCCTTTAAGTCCCTCAAAACTTGGATGAAATGGGATGAGATGAGATAAGATGACATGAGATGAGATGAGATGCTGATATACATGTTCATAACATGTCGGCAAAAAACGTACCGAATCCCTTTAAGTCCCTCAAAACTTGGATGAGATGGGATGAGATGACATGAGATGACATGAGATGCTGATATACATGTTCCTAACATGTCGGCAAAAAACGCACCGAATCCCTTTAAGTCCCTCCAAACTTGGATGAGATGGGATGAGATGTGATGAGATGACATGAGATGAGATGAGATGCTGATATACATGTTCCTAACATGTTGGCAAAAAACGCACCGAATCCCTTTAAGTCCCTCAAAACTTGGTTGAGATGTGATGAGATGAGATGACATGAGATGAGATGAGATGCTGATATACATGTTCCTAACATGTCGGCAAAAAACGCACCGAATCCCTTTAAGTCCCTCCAAACTTGGATGAGATGGGATGAGATGAGATGACATGAGATGAGATGCTGATATACATGTTCCTAACATGTCGGCAAAAAACGCATCGAATCCCTTTAAGTCCCTCAAAACTTGGATGAAATGGGATGAGATGACATGAGATGACATGAGATGAGATGAGATGCTGATATACATGTTCCTAACATGTCGGCAAAAAACGCACCGAATCCCTTTAAGTCCCTCCAAACTTGGATGAGATGGGATGAGATAAGATGACATGAGATGAGATGAGATGCTGATATACATGTTCCTAACATGTCGGCAAAAAACGCACCGAATCCCTTTAAGTCCCTCAAAACTTGGATGAGATGGGATGAGATGACATGATATGACATGAGATGAGATGAGATGCTGATATACATGTTCCTAACATGTCGGCAAAAAATGCACCGAATCCCTTTAAGTCCCTCAAAACTTGGATGAGATGGGATAAGATGAGATGACATGAGATGAGATGAGATGCTGATATACATGTTGCTAACATGTCGGCAAAAAACGCACCAAATCCCTTTAAGTCCCTTAAAACTTGGATGAGATTGGATGAGATGAGATGAGATGACATGAGATGAGATGAGATGCTGATATACATGTTCCTAACATGTCGGCAAAAAACGCACCGAATCCCTTTAAGTCCCTTAAAACTTGGATGAGATGGGATGAGATGACATGATATGACATGAGATGAGATGAGATGCTGATATACATTTTCCTAACATATTGGCAAAAAATGCACCGAATCCCTTTAAGTCCCTCAAAACTTGGATGAGATGGGATGAGATGAGATGACATGAGATGAGATGAGATGCTGATATACATGTTGCTAACATGTTGGCAAAAAACGCACCAAATCCCTTCAAGTCCATCAAAACTTGGATGAGATTGGATGAGATGAGATGAGATGACATGAGATGAGATGAGATGCTGATATACATGTTCCTAACATATTGGCAAAAAATGCACCGAATCCCTTTAAGTCCCTCAAAACTTGGATGAGATGGGATGAGATGAGATGACATGAGATGAGATGAGATGCTGATATACATGTTGCTAACATGTTGGCAAAAAACGCACCAAATCCCTTTAAGTCCATCAAAACTTGGATGAGATTGGATGAGATGAGATGAGATGACATGAGATGAGATGAGATGCTGATATACATGTTCCTAACATGTCGGCAAAAAACGCACCGAATCCCTTTAAGTCCCTCCAAACTTGGATGAGATGGGATGAGATGAGATGACATGAGATGAGATGAGATGCTGATATACATGTTCCTAACATGTCGGCAAAAAACGCACCGAATCCCTTTAAGTCCCTCCAAACTTGGATGAGATGGGATGAGATGTGATGAGATGACATGAGATGAGATGAGATGCTGATATACATGTTCCTAACATGTTGGCAAAAAACGCACCGAATCCCTTTAAGTCCCTCAAAACTTGGATGAGATGGGATGAGATGACATGATATGACATGAGATGAGATGAGATGCTGATATACATGTTCCTAACATGTCGGCAAAAAACGCACCGAATCCCTTTAAGTCCCTCAAAACTTGGATAAGATGGGATGAGATGACATGATATGACATGAGATGAGATGAGATGCTGATATACATGTTCCTAACATGTCGGCAAAAAACGCACCGAATCCCTTTAAGTCCCTTAAAACTTGGATGAGATGGGATGAGATGACATGATATGACATGAGATGAGATGAGATGCTGATATACATTTTCCTAACATATTGGCAAAAAATGCACCGAATCCCTTTAAGTCCCTCAAAACTTGGATGAGATGGGATGAGATGAGATGACATGAGATGAGATGAGATGCTGATATACATGTTGCTAACATGTTGGCAAAAAACGCACCAAATCCCTTCAAGTCCATCAAAACTTGGATGAGATTGGATGAGATGAGATGAGATGACATGAGATGAGATGAGATGCTGATATACATGTTCCTAACATATTGGCAAAAAATGCACCGAATCCCTTTAAGTCCCTCAAAACTTGGATGAGATGGGATGAGATGAGATGACATGAGATGAGATGAGATGCTGATATACATGTTGCTAACATGTTGGCAAAAAACGCACCAAATCCCTTTAAGTCCATCAAAACTTGGATGAGATTGGATGAGATGAGATGAGATGACATGAGATGAGATGAGATGCTGATATACATGTTCCTAACATGTCGGCAAAAAACGCACCGAATCCCTTTAAGTCCCTCCAAACTTGGATGAGATGGGATGAGATGAGATGACATGAGATGAGATGAGATGCTGATATACATGTTCCTAACATGTCGGCAAAAAACGCACCGAATCCATTAAAGTCCCTCCAAACTTGGATGAGATGGGATGAGATGTGATGAGATGACATGAGATGAGATGAGATGCTGATATACATGTTCCTAACATGTTGGCAAAAAACGCACCGAATCCCTTTAAGTCCCTCAAAACTTGGATGAGATGGGATGAGATGACATGATATGACATGAGATGAGATGAGATGCTGATATACATGTTCCTAACATGTCGGCAAAAAACGCACCGAATCCCTTTAAGTCCCTCCAAACTTGGATGAGATGGGATGAGATGTGATGAGATGACATGAGATGAGATGAGATGCTGATATACATGTTCCTAACATGTTGGCAAAAAACGCACCGAATCCCTTTAAGTCCCTCAAAACTTGGATAAGATGGGATGAGATGACATGATATGACATGAGATGAGATAAGATGCTGATATACATGTTCCTAACATGTCGGCAAAAACGCACCGAATCCCTTTAAGTCCCTCCAAACTTGGATGAGATGGGATGAGATGTAATGAGATGACATGAGATGAGATGAGATGCTGATATACATGTTCCTAACATGTTGGCAAAAAACGCACCAAATCCCTTTAAGTCCCTCAAAACTTGGATGACATGGGATGAGATGAGATGAGATGACATGAGATGAGATGAGATGCTGATATACATGTTCCTAACATATCGGCAAAAAACGCACCAAATCCCTTTAAGTCCCTCAAAACTTGGATGAGATGGGATGAGATGAGATAAGATGACATGAGATGAGATGCTGATATACATGTTCCTAACATGTCGGCAAAAAACACCAAATCCCTTTAAGTCCCTCCAAACTTGGATGAGATGGGATGAGATGTGATGAGATGACATGAAATGAGATGAGATGCTGATATACATGTTCCTAACATGTTGGCAAAAAACGCACCGAATCCCTTTAAGTCCCTTAAAACTTGGATGAGATGGGATGAGATGACATGATATGACATGAGATGAGATGAGATGCTGATATACATTTTCCTAACATGTTGGCAAAAAATGCACCGAATCCCTTTAAGTTCCTCAAAACTTGGATGAGATGGGATGAGATGAGATGACATGAGATGAGATGAGATGCTGATATACATGTTGCTAACATGTCGTCAAAAAATGCACCAAATCCCTTTAAGTCCCTCAAAACTTGGATGAGATGGGATGAGATGAGATGAGATGACATGAGATGAGATGAGATGCTGATATACATGTTCCTAACATGTCGGCAAAAAACGCACCGAATCCCTTTAAGTCCCTCCAAACTTGGATGAGATGGGATGAGATGAGATGACATGAGATGAGATGAGATGCTGATATACATGTTCCTAACATGTCGGCAAAAAACGCACCGAATCCCTTTAAGTCCCTCCAAACTTGGATGAGATGGGATGAGATGTGATGAGATGAGATGAGATGAGATGAGATGCTGATATACATGTTCCTAACATGTTGGCAAAAAACGCACCGAATCCCTTTAAGTCCCTCAAAACTTGGATGAGATGGGATGAGATGACATGATATGACATGAGATGAGATGAGATGCTGATATACATGTTCCTAACATGTTGGCAAAAAACGCACCGAATCCCTTTAAGTCCCTCCAAACTTGGATGAGATGGGATAGATGAGATGAGATGACATGAGATGAGATGAGATGCTGATATACATGTTCCTAACATGTTGGCAAAAAACGCACCGAATCCCTTTAAGTCCCTCAAAACTTGGATAAGATGGGATGAGATGTGATGAGATGAGATGAGATGAGATGAGATGCTGATATACATGTTCCTAACATGTTGGCAAAAAACGCACCGAATCCCTTTAAGTCCCTCCAAACTTGGATGAGATGGGATAGATGAGATGAGATGACATGAGATGAGATGAGATGCTGATATACATGTTCCTAACATGTTGGCAAAAAACGCACCGAATCCCTTTAAGTCCCTCAAAACTTGGTTGAGATGGGATGAGATGAGATGACATGAGATGAGATGAGATGCTGATATACATGTTCCTAACATGTCGGCAAAAAACGCACCGAATCCCTTTAAGTCCCTCCAAACTTGGATGAGATGGGATAGATGAGATGACATGAGATGAGATGAGATGCTGATATACATGTTCCTAACATGTCGGCAAAAAACGCACCGAATCCCTTTAAGTCCCTCAAAACTTGGATGAAATGGAATGAGATGACATGAGATGACATGAGATGAGATGAGATGCTGATATACATGTTCCTAACATGTCAGCAAAAAACGCACCGAATCCCTTTAAGTCCCTCCAAACTTGGATGAGATGGGATGAGATAAGATGACATGAGATGAGATGAGATGCTGATATACATGTTCCTAACATGTCGGCAAAAAACGCACCGAATCCCTTTAAGTCCCTCAAAACTTGGATGAAATGGGATGAGATGACATGAGATGACATGAGATGAGATGAGATGCTGATATACATGTTCCTAACATGTCGGCAAAAAACGCACCGAATCCCTTTAAGTCCCTCAAAACTTGGATGAGATGGGATGAGATGACATGATATGACATGAGATGAGATGAGATGCTGATATACATGTTCCTAACATGTCGGCAAAAAATGCACCGAATCCCTTTAAGTCCCTCAAAACTTGGATGAGATGGGATAAGATGAGATGACATAAGATGAGATGAGATGCTGATATACATGTTGCTAACATGTCGGCAAAAAACGCACCAAATCCCTTTAAGTCCCTTAAAACTTGGATGAGATTGGATGAGATGAGATGAGATGACATGAGATGAGATGAGATGCTGATATACATGTTCCTAACATGTTGGCAAAAAACGCACCGAATCCCTTTAAGTCCCTCAAAACTTGGATAAGATGGGATGAGATGACATGATATGACATGAGATGAGATAAGATGCTGATATACATGTTCCTAACATGTCGGCAAAAAACGCACCGAATCCCTTTAAGTCCCTCCAAACTTGGATGAGATGGGATGAGATGTAATGAGATGACACGAGATGAGATGAGATGCTGATATACATGTTCCTAACATGTTGGCAAAAAATGCACCAAATCCCTTTAAGTCCCTCAAAACTTGGATGACATGGGATGAGATGAGATGAGATGACATGAGATGAGATGAGATGCTAATATACATGTTCCTAACATGTCGGAAAAAACTCACCGAATCCCTTTAAGTCCCTCAAAACTTGGATGAAATGGGATGAGATGAGATAAGATGAAATGAGATGAGATGAGATGCTGATATACATGTTCCTAACATGTCGGCAAAAAACGTACCGAATCCCTTTAAGTCCCTCAAAACTTGGATGAGATGGGATGAGATGACATGAGATGACATGAGATGCTGATATACATGTTCCTAACATGTCGGCAAAAAACGCACCGAATCCCTTTAAGTCCCTCCAAACTTGGATGAGATGGGATGAGATGTGATGAGATGACATGAGATGAGATGAGATGCTGATATACATGTTCCTAACATGTTGGCAAAAAACGCACCGAATCCCTTTAAGTCCCTCAAAACTTGGTTGAGATGGGATGAGATGAGATGACATGAGATGAGATGAGATGCTGATATACATGTTCCTAACATGTCGGCAAAAAACGCACCGAATCCCTTTAAGTCCCTCCAAACTTGGATGAGATGGGATAGATGAGATGACATGAGATGAGATGAGATGCTGATATACATGTTCCTAACATGTCGGCAAAAAACGCACCGAATCCCTTTAAGTCCCTCAAAACTTGGATGAAATGGGATGAGATGACATGAGATGACATGAGATGAGATGAGATGCTGATATACATGTTCCTAACATGTCGGCAAAAAACGCACCGAATCCCTTTAAGTCCCTCCAAACTTGGATGAGATGGGATGAGATGACATGATATGACATGAGATGAGATGAGATGCTGATATACATGTTCCTAACATGACAGCAAAAAACGCACCGAATCCCTTTAAGTCCCTCAAAACTTGGATGAGATGGGATGAGATAAGATGACATAAGATGAGATGAGATGCTGATATACATGTTCCTAACATGTCGGCAAAAAACGCACCGAATCCCTTTAAGTCCCTCAAAACTTGGATGAAATGGGATGAGATGACATGAGATGAAATGAGATGAGATGAGATGCTGATATACATGTTCCTAACATGTCGGCAAAAAACGCACCGAATCCCTTTAAGTCCCTCAAAACTTGGATGAGATGGGATGAGATGACATGATATGACATGAGATGAGATGAGATGCTGATATACATGTTCCTAACATGTCGGCAAAAAATGCACCAAATCCCTTTATGTCCCTCAAAACTTGGATCAGATGGGATAAGATGAGATGACATGAGATGAGATGAGATGCTGATATACATGTTGCTAACATGTCGGCAAAAAACGCACCAAATCCCTTTAAGTCCCTTAAAACTTGGATGAGATTGGATGAGATGAGATGAGATGACATGAGATGAGATGAGATGCTGATATACATGTTCCTAACATGTCGGCAAAAAACGCACCGAATCCCTTTAAGTCCCTTAAAACTTGGATGAGATGGGATGAGATGACATGATATGACATGAGATGAGATGAGATGCTGATATACATTTTCCTAACATATTGGCAAAAAATGCACCGAATCCCTTTAAGTCCCTCAAAACTTGGATGAGATGGGATGAGATGATATGATATGAGATGAGATGAGATGCTGATATACATGTTGCTAACATGTTGGCAAAAAACGCACCAAATCCCTTTAAGTCCCTCAAAACTTGGATGAGATTGGATGAGATGAGATGAGATGACATGAGATGAGATGAGATGCTGATATACATGTTCCTAACATGTCGGCAAAAAACGCACCGAATCCCTTTAAGTCCCTCAAAACTTGGATAAGATGGGATGAGATGACATGATATGACATGAGATGAGATGAGATGCTGATATACATGTTCCTAACATGTCGGCAAAAAACGCACCGAATCCCTTTAAGTCCCTCCAAACTTGGATGAGATCGGATGAGATGTGATGAGATGACATGAGATGAGATGAGATGCTGATATACATGTTCCTAACATGTTGGCAAAAAACGCACCGAATCCCTTTAAGTCCCTCAAAACTTGGATAAGATGGGATGAGATGACATGATATGACATGAGATGAGATAGGATGCTGATATACATGTTCCTAACATGTCGGCAAAAACGCACCGAATCCCTTTAAGTCCCTCCAAACTTGGATGAGATGGGATGAGATGTAATGAGATGACATGAGATGAGATGAGATGCTGATATACATGTTCCTAACATGTTGGCAAAAAACGCACCAAATCCCTTTAAGTCCCTCAAAACTTGGATGACATGGGATGAGATGAGATGAGATGACATGAGATGAGATGCTGATATACATGTTCCTAACATATCGGCAAAAAACGCACCAAATCCCTTTAAGTCCCTCAAAACTTGGATGAGATGGGATGAGATAAGATAAGATGACATGAGATGAGATGCTGATATACATGTTCCTAACATGTCGGCAAAAAACACCAAATCCCTTTAAGTCCCTCCAAACTTGGATGAGATGGGATGAGATGTGATGAGATGACATGAAATGAGATGAGATGCTGATATACATGTTCCTAACATGTTGGCAAAAAACGCACCGAATCCCTTTAAGTCCCTTAAAACTTGGATGAGATGGGATGAGATGACATGATATGACATGAGATGAGATGAGATGCTGATATACATTTTCCTAACATGTTGGCAAAAAATGCACCGAATCCCTTTAAGTCCCTCAAAACTTGGATGAGATGGGATGAGATGAGATGACATGAGATGAGATGAGATGCTGATATACATGTTGCTAACATGTCGTCAAAAAATGCACCAAATCCCTTTAAGTCCCTCAAAACTTGGATGAGATGGGATGAGATGAGATGACATGAGATGAGATGAGATGCTGATATACATGTTCCTAACATGTCGGCAAAAAACGCACCGAATCCCTTTAAGTCCCTCCAAACTTGGATGAGATGGGATGAGATGAGATGACATGAGATGAGATGAGATGCTGATATACATGTTCCTAACATGTCGGCAAAAAACGCACCGAATCCCTTTAAGTCCCTCCAAACTTGGATGAGATGGGATGAGATGTGATGAGATGACATGAGATGAGATGAGATGCTGATATACATGTTCCTAACATGTTGGCAAAAAACGCACCGAATCCCTTTAAGTCCCTCAAAACTTGGATGAGATGGGATGAGATGACATGATATGACATGAGATGAGATGAGATGCTGATATACATGTTCCTAATATGTTGGCAAAAAACGCACCGAATCCCTTTAAGTCCCTCAAAACTTGGATGAGATGGGATGAGATGACATGATATGACATGAGATGAGATGAGATGCTGATATACATGTTCCTAACATGTCAGCAAAAAATGCACCGAATCCCTTTAAGTCCCTCCAAACTTGGATGAGATGGGATGAGATGTGATGAGATGACATGAGATGAGATAAGATGCTGATATACATGTTCCTAACATGTTGGCAAAAAATGCACCGAATCCCTTTAAGTCCCTCAAAACTTGGATGAGATGGGATGAGATGACATGATATGACATGAGATGAGATGCTGAAATACATGTTCCTAACATGTCGGCAAAAAACGTACCGAATCCCTTTAAGTCCCTCCAAACTTGGATGAGATGGGATGAGATGTAATGAGATGACACGAGATGAGATGAGATGCTGATATAAATGTTCCTAACATGTTGGCAAAAAACGCACCAAATCCCTTTAAGTCCCTCAAAACTTGGATGACATGGGATGAGATGAGATGAGATGACATGAGATGAGATGAGATGCTAATATACATGTTCCTAACATGTCGGAAAAAACTCACCGAATCCCTTTAAGTCCCTCAAAACTTGGATGAAATTGGATGAGATGAGATAAGATGACATGAGATGAGATGAGATGCTGATATACATGTTCCTAACATGTCGGCAAAAAACGCACCGAATCCCTTTAAGTCCCTCAAAACTTGGATGAGATGGGATGAGATGACATGAGATGACATGAGATGCTGATATACATGTTCCTAACATGTTGGCAAAAAACGCACCGAATCCCTTTAAGTCCCTCAAAACTTGGATGAGATGGGATGAGATGACATGATATAACATGAGATGAGATGAGATGCTGATATACATGTTCCTAACATGTCGGCAAAAAACGCACCGAATCCCTTTAAGTCCCTCCAAACTTGGATGAGATGGGATAGATGAGTTGACATGAGATGAGATGAGATGCTGATATACATGTTCCTAACATGTCGGCAAAAAACGCACCGAATCCCTTTAAGTCCCTCAAAACTTGGATGAAATGGGATGAGATGACATGAGATGACATGAGATGAGATGAGATGCTGATATACATGTTCCTAACATGTCGGCAAAAAACGCACCGAATCCCTTTAAGTCCCTCAAAACTTGGATGAGATGGGATGAGATGACATGATATGACATGAGATGAGATGAGATGCTGATATATATATGTTCCTAACATGTCGGCAAAAAACGCACCGAATCCCTTTAAGTCCCTCCAAACTTGGATGAGATGGGATGAGATGAGATGACATAAGATGAGATGAGATGCTGATATACATGTTCCTAACATGTCGGCAAAAAACGCACCGAATCCCTTTAAGTCCCTCAAAACTTGGATGAAATGGGATGAGATGACATGAGATGACATGAGATGAGATGAGATGCTGATATACATGTTCCTAACATGTCGGCAAAAAACGCACCGAATCCCTTTAAGTCCCTCAAAACTTGGATGAGATGGGATAAGATGACATGATATGACATGAGATGAGATGAGATGCTGATATACATGTTCCTAACATGTCGGCAAAAAACGCACCGAATCCCTTTAAGTCCCTCCAAACTTGGATGAGTTGGGATGAGATGTGATGAGATGACATTAGATGAGATGAGATGCTGATATACATGTTCCTAACATGTTGGCAAAAAATGCACCGAATCCCTTTAAGTCCCTCAAAACTTGGATAAGATTGGATAAGATGAGATGAGATGAGATGAGATGAGATGAGGTGCTGATATACATGTTCCTAACATGTCGGCAAAAAACGCACCGAATCCCTTTAAGTCCCTCCAAACTTGGATGAGATGGGATGAGATGAGAAGACATGAGATGAGATGCTGATATACATGTTCCTAACATGTCGGCAAAAAACTTACCGAATTCCTTTAAGTCCCTCAAAACTTGGATGAAATGGGATGAGATGACATGAGATGACATGAGATGAGATGAGATGCTGATATACATGTTCCTAACATGTTGGCAAAAAACGCACCGAATCCCTTTAAGTCCCTCCAAACTTGGATGAGTTGGGATGAGATGTGATGAGATGACATGAGATGAGATGAGATGCTGATATACATGTTGCTAACATGTCGGCAAAAAACACACCAAATCCCTTTAAGTCCCTCAAAACTTGGATGAGATGGGATAAGATGAGATGAGATGACATGAGATGAGATGAGATGCTGATATACATGTTCCTAACATGTCGGCAAAAAACGCACCGAATCCCTTTAAGTCCCTCCAAACTTGGATTAGATGGGATGAGATGTGATGAGATGACATGAGATGAGATGAGATGCTGATATACATGTTACTAACATGTTGGCAAAAAAACGCACCGAATCCCTTTAAGTCCCTCAAAACTTGGATGAAATGGGATGAGATGACATGAGATGACATGAGATGAGATGAGATGCTGATATACATGTTCCTAACATGTTGGCAAAAAACGCACCGAATCCCTTTAAGTCCCTCCAAACTTGGATGAGATGGGATGAGATGACATGAAATGACATGAGATGAGATAAGATGCTGATATACATGTTCCTAACATGTCAGCAAAAAACGCACCGAATCCCTTTAAGTCCCTCCAAACTTGGATGAGATGGGATGAGATGTGATGAGATGACATGAGATGAGATGAGATGCTGATATACATGTTCCTAACATGTTGGCAAAAAACGCACCGAATCCCTTTAAGTCCCTCAAAACTTGGATGAGATGGGATGAGATGACATGATATGACATGAGATGAGATGAGATGCTGATATACATGTTCCTAACATGTCGGCAAAAAACGCACCGAATCCCTTTAAGTCCCTCCAAACTTGGATGAGATGGGATGAGATGTAATGAGATGACACGAGATGAGATGAGATGCTGATATACATGTTCCTAACATGTTGGCAAAAAATGCACCAAATCCCTTTAAGTCCCTCAAAACTTGGATGACATGGGATGAGATGAGATGAGATGACATGAGATGAGATGAGATGCTAATATACATGTTCCTAACATGTCGGAAAAAACTCACCGAATCCCTTTAAGTCCCTCAAAACTTGGATGAAATGGGATGAGATGAGATAAGATGACATGAGATGAGATGAGATGCTGATATACATGTTCCTAACATGTTTGCAAAAAACGCACCAAATCCCTTTAAGTCCCTCCAAACTTGGATGAGATGGGATGAGATGTAATGAGATGACATGAGATGAGATGAGATGCTGATATACATGTTCCTAACATGTTGGCAAAAAACGCACCAAATCCCTTTAAGTCCCTCAAAACTTGGATGACATGGGATGAGATGAGATGAGATGACATGAGATGAGATGAGATGCTGATATACATGTTCCTAACATATCGGCAAAAAACGCACCAAATCCCTTTAAGTCCCTCAAAACTTGGATGAGATGGGATGAGATGAGATAAGATGACATGAGATAAGATGCTGATATACATGTTCCTAACATGTCGGCAAAAAACACACCAAATCCCTTTAAGTCCCTCCAAACTTGGATGAGATGGGATGAGATGTGATGAGATGACATGAAATGAGATGAGATGCTGATATACATGTTCCTAACATGTTGGCAAAAAACGCACCGAATCCCTTTAAGTCCCTTAAAACTTGGATGAGATGGGATGAGATGACATGATATGACATGAGATGAGATGAGATGCTGATATACATGTTCCTAACATGTCGGCAAAAAACGCACCGAATCCCTTTAAGTCCCTCCAAACTTGGATGAGATGGGATGAGATGTGATGAGATGACATGAGATGAGATGAGATGCTGATATACATGTTCCTAACATGTTGGCAAAAAACGCACCGAATCCCTTTAAGTCCCTCAAAACTTGGATGAGATGGGATGAGATGACATGATATGACATGAGATGAGATGAGATGCTGATATACATGTTCCTAACATGTCGGCAAAAAACGCACCGAATACCTTTAAGTCCCTCCAAACTTGGATGAGATGGGATGAGATGTAATGAGATGACATGAGATGAGATGAGATGCTGATATACATGTTCCTAACATGTTGGCAAAAAATGCACCAAATCCCTTTAAGTCCCTCAAAAATTTGATGACATGGGATGAGATGAGATGAGATGACATGAGATGAGATGAGATGCTAATATACATGTTCCTAACATGTCGGCAAAAAACTCACCAAATCCCTTTAAGTCCCTCAAAACTTGGATGAGATGGGATGAGATGAGACAAGATGACATGAGATGAGATGAGATGCTGATATACATGTTCCTAACATGTCGGCAAAAAACGCACCGAATCCCTTTAAGTCCCTCAAAACTTGGATGAGATGGGATGAGATGACATGAGATGACATGAGATGAGATGAGATGCTGATATACATGTTGCTAACATGTCGGCAAAAAACGCACCAAATCCCTTTAAGTCCCTCAAAACTTGGATGAGATAGGATGAGATGAGATGAGATGACATGAGATGAGATGAGATGCTGATATACATCTTCCTAACATGTTTGCAAAAAACGCACCAAATCCCTTTAAGTCCCTCCAAACTTGGATGAGATGGGATGAGATGTAATGAGATGACATGAGATGAGATGAGATGCTGATATACATGTTCCTAACATGTTGGCAAAAAACGCACCAAATCCCTTTAAGTCCCTCAAAACTTGGATGACATGGGATGAGATGAGATGAGATGACATGAGATGAGATGAGATGCTGATATACATGTTCCTAACATATCGGCAAAAAACGCACCAAATCCCTTTAAGTCCCTCAAAACTTGGATGAGATGGGATGAGATGAGATAAGATGACATGAGATAAGATGCTGATATACATGTTCCTAACATGTCGGCAAAAAACACACCAAATCCCTTTAAGTCCCTCCAAACTTGGATGAGATGGGATGAGATGTGATGAGATGACATGAAATGAGATGAGATGCTGATATACATGTTCCTAACATGTTGGCAAAAAACGCACCGAATCCCTTTAAGTCCCTTAAAACTTGGATGAGATGGGATGAGATGACATGATATGACATGAGATGAGATGAGATGCTGATATACATGTTCCTAACATGTCGGCAAAAAACGCACCGAATCCCTTTAAGTCCCTCCAAACTTGGATGAGATGGGATGAGATGTGATGAGATGACATGAGATGAGATGAGATGCTGATATACATGTTCCTAACATGTTGGCAAAAAACGCACCGAATCCCTTTAAGTCCCTCAAAACTTGGATGACATGGGATGAGATGAGATGAGATGAGATGCTGATATACATTTTCCTAACATGTTGGCAAAAAATGCACCGAATCCCTTTAAGTCCCTCAAAACTTGGATGAGAAGGGATGAGATGAGATGACATGAGATGAGATGAGATGCTGATATACATGTTGCTAACATGTCGGCAAAAAACGCACCAAATCCCTTTAAGTCCCTCAAAACTTGGATGAGATGGGATGAGATGAGATGAGATGACATGAGATGAGATGAGATGCTGATATACATGTTCCTAACATGTCGGCAAAAAACGCACCGAATCCCTTTAAGTCCCTCCAAACTTGGATGAGATGGGATGAGATGAGATGACATGAGATGAGATGAGATGCTGATATACATGTTCCTAACATGTCGGCAAAAAACGCACCGAATCCCTTTAAGTCCCTCCAAACTTGGATGAGATGGGATGAGATGTGATGAGATGACATGAGATGAGATGAGATGCTGATATACATGTTCCTAACATGTTGGCAAAAAACGCACCGAATCCCTTTAAGTCCCTTAAAACTTGGATGAGATAGGATGAGATGACATGATATGACAAGAGATGAGATGAGATGCTGATATACATGTTCCTAACATGTCGGCAAAAAACGCACCGAATCCTTTTAAGTCCCTCAAAACTTGGATGAGATGGGATGAGATGACATGATATGACATGAGATGAGATGAGATGCTGATATACATGTTCCTAACATGTCAGCAAAAAACGCACCGAATCCCTTTAAGTCCCTCCAAACTTGGATAAGATGGGATGAGATGTGATGAGATGACATGAGATGAGATGAGATGCTGATATACATGTTCCAAACATGTTGGCAAAAAACGCACCGAATCCCTTTAAGTCCCTCAAAACTTGGATGAGATGGGATGAGATGACATGATATGACATGAGATGAGATGAGATGCTGATATACATGTTCCTAACATGTCGGCAAAAAACGCACCGAATCCTTTTAAGTCCCTCAAAACTTGGATGAGATGGGATGAGATGACATGATATGACATGAGATGAGATGAGATGCTGATATACATGTTCCTAACATGTCAGCAAAAAACGCACCGAATCCCTTTAAGTCCCTCCAAACTTGGATGAGATGGGATGAGATGTGATGAGATGACATGAGATGAGATGAGATGCTGATATACATGTTCCTAAGATGTTGGCAAAAAACGCACCGAATCCCTTTAAGTCCCTCAAAACTTGGATGAGATAGGATGAGATGACATGATATGACATGAGATGAGATGAGATGCTGATATACATGTTCCTAACATGTCGGCAAAAAACGCACCGAATCCCTTTAAGTCCCTCCAAACTTGGATGAGATGGGATGAGATGTAATGAGATGACACGAGATGAGATGAGATGCTGATATACATGTTCCTAACATGTTGGCAAAAAACTCACCAAATCCCTTTAAGTCCCTCAAAACTTGATTGACATTCGATGAGATGAGATGAGATGACACGAGATGAGATGAGATGCTGATATACATGTTCCTAACATGTCGGAAAAAACTCACCGAATCCCTTTAAGTCCCTCAAAACTTGGATGAAATGGGATGAGATGAGATAAGATGACATGAGATGAGATGAGATGCTGATATACATGTTCCTAACATGTTGGCAAAAAACGCACCGAATCCCTTTAAGTCCCTCCAAACTTGGATGAGATGGGATGAGATGTAATGAGATGACACGAGATGAGATGAGATGCTGATATACATGTTCCTAACATGTTGGCAAAAAACTCACCAAATCCCTTTAAGTCCCTCAAAACTTGATTGACATTCGATGAGATGAGATGAGATGACACGAGATGAGATGAGATGCTGATATACATGTTCCTAACATGTCGGAAAAAACTCACCGAATCCCTTTAAGTCCCTCAAAACTTGGATGAAATGGGATGAGATGAGATAAGATGACATGAGATGAGATGAGATGATGATATACATGTTCCTAACATGTTGGCAAAAAACGCACCGAATCCCTTTAAGTCCCTCAAAACTTGGATGACATGTGATGAGATGAGATGAGATGACATGAGATGAGATGAGATGCTGATATACATGTTCCTAACATGTCAGCAAAAAACGCACCGAATCCCTTTAAGTCCCTCAAAACTTGGATGAGATGGGATGAGATGTGATGAGATGACATGAGATGAGATGAGATGCTGATATACATGTTCCTAACATGTCGGCAAAAAACGCACCGAATCCCTTTAAGTCCATCAACACTTGGATGAGATGGGATGAGATGACATGATATGACATGAGATAAGATGAGATGCTGATATACATGTTCCTAACATGTCGGCAAAAAACGCACCGAATCCCTTTAAGTCCCTCCAAACTTGGATGAGATGGGATGAGATGTGATGAGATGACATGAGATGAGATGAGATGCTGATATACATGTTCCTAACATGTTGGCAAAAAACGCACCGAATCCCTTTAAGTCCCTCAAAACTTGGATGACATGGGATGAGATGAGATGAGATGACATGAGATGAGATGAGATGCTGATATACATGTTCCTAACATGTAGGCAAAAAACGCACCGAATCCCTTTAAGTCCATCAAAACTTGGATGAGATGGGATGAGATGACATGATATGACATGAGATGAGATGAGATGCTGATATACATGTTCCTAACATGTCGGCAAAAAATGCACCGAATCCCTTTAAGTCCCTCCAAACTTGGATGAGATGGGATGAGATGTGATGAGATGACATGAGATGAGATGAGATGCTGATATACATGTTCCTAACATGTTGGCAAAAAACGCACCGAATCCCTTTAAGTCCCTCAAAACTTGGATGACATGGGATGAGATGAGATGAGATGATATGAGATGAGATGAGATGCTGATATACATGTTCCTAACATGTCGGCAAAAAACGCACCGAATCCCTTTAAGTCCCTCCAAACTTGGATGAGATGGGATGAGATGTGATGAGATGATATGAGATGAGATGAGATGCTGATATACATGTTCCTAACATGTTGGCAAAAAACGCACCAAATCCCTTTAAGTCCCTAAAGACTTGGATGAGATGGGATGAGAAGAGATGAGATGACATGAGATGAGATGCTGATATACATGTTCCTAACATGTCGGCAAAAAACGCACCGAATCCCTTTAAGTCCCTCCAAACTTGGATGAGATGGGATGAGATGTGATGAGATGACATGAAATGAGATGAGATGCTGATATACATGTTCCTAACATGTTGGCAAAAAATGCTCCGAATCCGTTTAAGTCCCTCAAAACTTGGATGATGGGATGAGATGACATGATATGACATGAGATGAGATGAGATGCTGATATACATGTTCCTAACATGTTGGCAAAAAACGCACCAAATCCCTTTAAGTCCCTCAAAACTTGGATGACATGGGATGAGATGAGATGAGATGACATGAGATGAGATGAGATGCTGATATACATGTTCCTAACATATCGGCAAAAAACGCACCAAATCCCTTTAAGTCCCTCAAAACTTGGATGACATGGGATGAGATGAGATGAGATAAGATGACATGAGATGAGATGCTGATATACATGTTCCTAACATGTCGGCAAAAAACACACCAAATCCCTTTAAGTCCCTCAAAACTTGGATGAGATGGGATGAGATGAGATGACATGAGATGAGATGAGATGCTGATATACATGTTGCTAACATGTCGGCAAAAAACGCACCAAATCCCTTTAAGTCCCTCAAAACTTGGATGAGATGGGATGAGATGAGATGACATGAGATGAGATGAGATGCTGATATACATGTTCCTAACATGTCGGCAAAAAACGCACCAAATCCCTTTAAGTCCCTCCAAACTTGGATGAGATGGGATGAGATGAGATGACATGAGATGAGATGAGATGCTGATATACATGTTCCTAACATGTCGGCAAAAAACGCACAGAATCCCTTTAAGTCCCTCCAAACTTGGATGAGATGTGATGAGATGACATGAGATGAGATGAGATGTTGATATACATGTTCCTAACATGTTGGCAAAAAACGCACCGAATCCCTTTAAGTACCTCAAAACTTGGATGAGATGGGATGAGATGACATGATATGACATGAGATGAGATGAGATGCTGATATACATGTTCCTAACATGTCGGCAAAAAACGCACCGAATCCCTTTAAGTCCCTCCAAACTTGGATGAGATGGGATGAGATGTGATGAGATGGCATGAGATGAGATGAGATGCTGATATACATGTTCCTAACATGTTGGCAAAAAACGCACCGAATCCCTTTAAGTCCCTCCAAACTTGGATGAGATGGGATGAGATGACATGAGATGAGATGAGATGCTGATATACATGTTCCTAACATGTTGGCAAAAAACGCACCGAATCCCTTTAAGTCCCTTAAAACTTGGATGAGATGGGATGAGATGACATGATATGACATGAGATGAGATGAGATGCTGATATACATTTTCCTAACATGTTGGCAAAAAATGCACCGAATCCCTTTAAGTCCCTCAAAACTTGGATGAGATGGGATGAGATGAGATGACATGAGATGAGATGACATGCTGATATACATGTTGCTAACATGTCGGCAAAAAACGCACCAAATCCCTTTAAGTCCCTCAAAACTTGGATGAGATGGAATGAGATGAGATGAGATGACATGAGATGAGATGAGATGCTGATATACATGTTACTAACATGTCGGCAAAAAACGCACCGAATCCCTTTAAGTCCCTCCAAACTTGGATGAGATGGGATGAGATGAGATGACATGAGATGAGATGAGATGCTGATATACATGTTCCTAACATGTCGGCAAAAAACGCACCGAATCCCTTTAAGTCCCTCCAAACTTGGATGAGATGGGATGAGATGTGATGAGATGACATGAGATGAGATGAGATGCTGATATACATGTTCCTAACATGTTGGCAAAAAACGCACCGAATCCCTTTAAGTCCCTCAAAACTTGGATGAGATGGGATGAGATGACATGATATGACATGAGATGAGATGAGATGCTGATATACATTTTCCTTACATGTCAGCAAAAAACGCACCGAATCCCTTTAAGTCCCTCCAAACTTGGATAAGATGGGATGAGATGTGATGAGATGACATGAGATGAGATGAGATGCTGATATACATGTTCCTAACATGTTGGCAAAAAACGCACCGAATCCCTTTAAGTCCCTCAAAACTTGGATGAGATGGGATGAATGACATGATATGACATGAGATGAGATGAGATGCTGATATACATGTTCCTAACATGTCGGCAAAAATCGCACCGAATCCTTTTAAGTCCCTCAAAACTTGGATGAGATGGGATGAGATGACATGATATGACATGAGATGAGATGAGATGCTGATATACATGTTCCTAACATGTCAGCAAAAAACGCACCGAATCCCTTTAAGTCCCTCCAAACTTGGATGAGATGGGATGAGATGTGATAAGATGACATGAGATGAGATGCTGATATACATGTTCCTAACATGTCGGCAAAAATCGCACCGAATCCCTTTAAGTCCCTCCAAACTTGGATGAGATGGGATGAGATGTAATGAGATGACACGAGATGAGATGAGATGCTGATATACATGTTCCTAACATGTTGGCAAAAAACTCACCAAATCTCTTTAAGTCCCTCAAAACTTGAATGACATTCGATGAGATGAGATGAGATGACATGAGATGAGATGAGATGCTAATATACATGTTCCTAACATGTCGGAAAAAACTCACCGAATCCCTTTAAGTCCCTCAAAACTTGGATGAAATGGGATGAGATGAGATAAGATGACATGAGATGAGATGAGATGCTGATATACATGTTCCTAACATGTTGGCAAAAAACGCACCGAATCCCTTTAAGTCCCTCAAAACTTGGATGACATGGGATGAGATGAGATGAGATGACATGAGATGAGATGAGATGCTGATATACATGTTCCTAACATGTCGGCAAAAAACGCACCGAATCCCTTTAAGTCCCTCCAAACTTGGATGAGATGGGATGAGATGTGATGAGATGACATGAGATGAGATGAGATGCTGATATACATGTTCCTAACATGTCGGCAAAAAACGCACCGAATCCCTTTAAGTCCATCAAAACTTGGATGAGATGGGATGAGATGACATGATATGACATGAGATGAGATGAGATGCTGATATACATGTTCCTAACATGTCGGCAAAAAACGCACCGAATCCCTTTAAGTCCCTAAAGACTTGGATGAGATGGGATGAGATGAGATGACATGAGATGAGATGCTGATATACATGTTGCTAACATGTCGGCAAAAAACGCACCAAATCCCTTTAAGTCCCTCAAAACTTGGATGAGATGGGATGAGATGAGATGAGATGACATGAGATGAGATGAGATGCTGATATACATGTTCCCAACATGTCGGCAAAAAACGCACTGAATCCCTTTAATTCCCTCCAAACTTGGATGAGATGGGATGAGATGAGATGACATGAGATGAGATGAGATGCTGATATACATGTTCCTAACATGTCGGCAAAAAACGCACCGAATCCCTTTAAGTCCCTCCAAACTTGGATGAGATGGGATGAGATGTGATGAGATGACATGAGATGAGATGAGATGCTGATATACATGTTCCTAACATGTTGGCAAAAAACGCAGCGAATCCCTTTAAGTCCCTCAAAACTTGGATAAGATGGGATGAGATGACATGATATGACATGAGATGAGATGAGATGCTGATATACATGTTCCTAACATGTCGGCAAAAAACGCACCGAATCCCTTTAAGTCCCTAAAGACTTGGATGAGATGGGATGAGAAGAGATGAGATGACATGAGATGAGATGCTGATATACATGTTCCTAACATGTCGGCAAAAAACGCACCGAATCCCTTTAAGTCCCTCAAAACTTGGATGAGATGGGATGAGATGACATGAGATGACATGAGATGCTGATATACATGTTCCTAACATGTTGGCAAAAAACGCACCGAATCCCTTTAAGTCCCTCAAAACTTGGATGAAATGGGATGAGATGACATGAGATGACATGAGATGAGATGAGATGCTGATATACATGTTCCTAACATGTCGGCAAAAAACGCACCGAATCCCTTTAAGTCCCTCCAAACTTGGATGAGATGGGATAGATGAGATGACATGAGATGAGATGAGATGCTGATATACATGTTCCTAACATGTCGGCAAAAAACGCACCGAATCCCTTTAAGTCCCTCAAAACTTGGATGAAATGGGATGAGATGACATGAGATGACATGAGATGAGATGAGATGCTGATATACATGTTCCTAACATGTCGGCAAAAAACGCACCGAATCCCTTTAAGTCCCTCAAAACTTGGATGAGATGGGATGAGATGACATGATATGACATGAGATGAGATGAGATGCTGATATACATGTTCCTAACATGTCGGCAAAAAACGCACCGAATCCCTTTAAGTCCCTCAAAACTTGGATAAGATGGGAAGAGATGACATGATATGGCATGAGATGAGATAAGATGCTGATATACATGTTCCTAACATGTCGGCAAAAAACGCACCAAATCCCTTTAAGTCCCTCCAAACTTGGATGAGTTGGGATGAGATGTGATGAGATGACATGAGATGAGATGAGATGCTGATATACATGTTCCTAACATGTTGGCAAAAAACGCACCGAATCCCTTTAAGTCCCTCAAAACTTGGATAAGATTGGATGAGATAAGATGAGATGACATGAGATGAGATGAGATGCTGATATACATGTTCCTAACATGTCGGCAAAAAACGCACCGAATCCCTTTAAGTCCCTCCAAACTTGGATGAGATGGGATGAGATGAGAAGACATGAGATGAGATGCTGATATACATGTTCCTAACATGTCGGGAAAAAACTTACCGAATTCCTTTAAGTCCCTCAAAACTTGGATGAAATGGGATGAGATGACATGAGATGACATGAGATGAGATGAGATGCTGATATACATGTTCCTAACATGTTGGCAAAAAACGCACCGAATCCCTTTAAGTCCCTCCAAACTTGGATGAGTTGGGATGAGATGTGATGAGATGACATGAGATGAGATGAGATGCTGATATACATGTTGCTAACATGTCGGCAAAAAACGCACCAAATCCCTTTAAGTCCCTCATAACTTGGATGAGATGGGATGAGATGAGATGAGATGACATGAGATGAGATGAGATGCTGATATACATGTTCCTAACATGTCGGCAAAAAACGCACCGAATCCCTTTAAGTCACTCCAAACTTGGATGAGATGGGATGAGATGAGATGACATGAGATGAGATGAGATGCTGATATACATGTTCCTAACATGTCGGCAAAAAACGCACCGAATCCCTTTAAGTCCCTCCAAACTTGGATTAGATGGGATGAGATGTGATGAGATGACATGAGATGAGATGCTGATATACATGTTCCTAACATGTTGGCAAAAAACGCACCGAATCCCTTTAAGTCCCTCCAAACTTGGATGAGATGGGATGAGATGAGATGAGATGACATGAGATGAGATGAGATGCTGATATACATGTTCCTAACATGTTGGCAAAAAACGCACCGAATCCCTTTAAGTCCCTCAAAACTTGGATAAGATGGGATGAGATGACATGATATGACATGAGATGAGATGAGATGCTGATATACATGTTCCTAACATGTCGGCAAAAAACGCACCGAATCCCTTTAAGTCCCTCCAAACTTGGATGAGATGGGATGAGATGTGATGAGATGACATGAAATGAGATGAGATGCTGATATACATGTTCCTAACATGTTGGCAAAAAACGCACCGAATCCCTTTAAGTCCCTTAAAACTTGGATGAGATGGGATGAGATGACATGATATGACATGAGATGAGATGAGATGCTGATATACATGTTCCTAACATGTCGGCAAAAAACGCACCGAATCCCTTTAAGTCCCTCCAAACTTGGATGAGATGGGATGAGATGTGATGAGATGACATGAGATGAGATGAGATGCTGATATACATGTTCCTAACATGTTGGCAAAAAATGCACCAAATCCCTTTAAGTCCCTCAAAAATTTGATGACATGGGATGAGATGAGATGAGATGACATGAGATGAGATGAGATGCTAATATACATGTTCCTAACATGTCGGCAAAAAACTCACCAAATCCCTTTAAGTCCCTCAAAACTTGGATGAGATGGGATGAGATGAGACAAGATGACATGAGATGAGATGAGATGCTGATATACATGTTCCTAACATGTCGGCAAAAAACGCACCGAATCCCTTTAAGTCCCTCAAAACTTGGATGAGATGGGATGAGATGACATGAGATGACATGAGATGAGATGAGATGCTGATATACATGTTCCTAACATGTTGGCAAAAAATGCACCGAATCCCTTTAAGTCCCTCAAAACTTGGATGAGATGGGATGAGATGAGATGAGATGGGATGAGATGAGATGAGATGACATGAGATGAGATGAGATGCTGATATACATGTTGCTAACATGTCGGCAAAAAACGCACCAAATCCCTTTAAGTCCCTCAAAACTTGGATGAGATAGGATGAGATGAGATGAGATGACATGAGATGAGATGAGATGCTGATATACATCTTCCTAACATGTTTGCAAAAAACGCACCAAATCCCTTTAAGTCCCTCCAAACTTGGATGAGATGGGATGAGATGTAATGAGATGACATGAGATGAGATGAGATGCTGATATACATGTTCCTAACATGTTGGCAAAAAACGCACCAAATCCCTTTAAGTCCCTCAAAACTTGGATGACATGGGATGAGATGAGATGAGATGACATGAGATGAGATGAGATGCTGATATACATGTTCCTAACATATCGGCAAAAAACGCACCAAATCCCTTTAAGTCCCTCAAAACTTGGATGAGATGGGATGAGATGAGATAAGATGACATGAGATAAGATGCTGATATACATGTTCCTAACATGTCGGCAAAAAACACACCAAATCCCTTTAAGTCCCTCCAAACTTGGATGAGATGGGATGAGATGTGATGAGATGACATGAAATGAGATGAGATGCTGATATACATGTTCCTAACATGTTGGCAAAAAACGCACCGAATCCCTTTAAATCCCTTAAAACTTGGATGAGATGGGATGAGATGACATGATATGACATGAGATGAGATGAGATGCTGATATACATGTTCCTAACATGTCGGCAAAAAACGCACCGAATCCCTTTAAGTCCCTCCAAACTTGGATGAGATGGGATGAGATGTGATGAGATGACATGAGATGAGATGAGATGCTGATATACATGTTCCTAACATGTTGGCAAAAAACGCACCGAATCCCTTTAAGTCCCTTAAAACTTGGATGACATGGGATGAGATGAGATGAGATGAGATGCTGATATACATTTTCCTAACATGTTGGCAAAAAATGCACCGAATCCCTTTAAGTCCCTCAAAACTTGGATGAGAAGGGATGAGATGAGATGACATGAGATGAGATGAGATGCTGATATACATGTTGCTAACATGTCGGCAAAAAACGCACCAAATCCCTTTAAGTCCCTCAAAACTTGGATGAGATGGGATGAGATGAGATGACATGAGATGAGATGAGATGCTGATATACATGTTCCTAACATGTCGGCAAAAAAACGCACCGAATCCCTTTAAGTCCCTCCAAACTTGGATGAGATGGGATGAGATGAGATGACATGAGATGAGATGCTGATATACATGTTCCTAACATGTCGGCAAAAAACGCACCGAATCCCTTTAAGTCCCTCCAAACTTGGATGAGATGGGATGAGATGTGATGAGATGACATGAGATGAGATGAGATGCTGATATACATGTTCCTAACATGTTGGCAAAAAACGCACCGAATCCCTTTAAGTCCCTCAAAACTTGGATGAGATAGGATGAGATGACATGATATGACAAGAGATGAGATGAGATGCTGATATACATGTTCCTAACATGTCGGCAAAAAACGCACCGAATCCTTTTAAGTCCCTCAAAACTTGGATGAGATGGGATGAGATGACATGATATGACATGAGATGAGATGAGATGCTGATATACATGTTCCTAACATGTCAGCAAAAAACGCACCGAATCCCTTTAAGTCCCTCCAAACTTGGATAAGATGGGATGAGATGTGATGAGATGACATGAGATGAGATGAGATGCTGATATACATGTTCCTAACATGTTGGCAAAAAACGCACCGAATCCCTTTAAGTCCCTCAAAACTTGGATGAGATGGGATGAGATGACATGATATGACATGAGATGAGATGAGATGCTGATATACATGTTCCTAACATGTCGGCAAAAAACGCACCGAATCCTTTTAAGTCCCTCAAAACTTGGATGAGATGGGATGAGATGACATGATATGACATGAGATGAGATGAGATGCTGATATACATGTTCCTAACATGTCAGCAAAAAACGCACCGAATCCCTTTAAGTCCCTCCAAACTTGGATGAGATGGGATGAGATGTGATGAGATGACATGAGATGAGATGAGATGCTGATATACATGTTCCTAAGATGTTGGCAAAAAACGCACCGAATCCCTTTAAGTCCCTCAAAACTTGGATGAGATAGGATGAGATGACATGATATGACATGAGATGAGATGAGATGCTGATATACATGTTCCTAACATGTCGGCAAAAAACGCACCGAATCCCTTTAAGTCCCTCCAAACTTGGATGAGATGGGATGAGATGTAATGAGATGACACGAGATGAGATGAGATGCTGATATACATGTTCCTAACATGTTGGCAAAAAACTCACCGAATCCCTTTAAGTCCCTCAAAACTTGGATGACATGTGATGAGATGAGATGAGATGACATGAGATGAGATGAGATGCTGATATACATGTTCCTAACATGTCGGCAAAAAACGCACCGAATCCCTTTAAGTCCCTCCAAACTTGGATGAGATGGGATGAGATGTGATGAGATGACATGAGATGAGATGAGATGCTGATATATATGTTCCTAACATGTCGGCAAAAAACCCACCGAATACCTTTAAGTCCCTAAAGACTTAGATGAGATGGGATGAGAAGAGATGAGATGACATGAGATGAGATGCTGATATACATGTTCCTAACATTTCGGCAAAAAACGCACCGAATCCCTTTAAGTCCCTCCAAACTTGGATGAGATGGGATGAGATGTGATGAGATGACATGAGATGAGATGAGATGCTGATATACATGTTCCTAACATGTCGGCAAAAAACGCACCGAATCCCTTTAAGTCCATCAACACTTGGATGAGATGGGATGAGATGACATGATATGACATGAGATAAGATGAGATGCTGATATACATGTTCCTAACATGTCGGCAAAAAACGCACCGAATCCCTTTAAGTCCCTCCAAACTTGGATGAGATGGGATGAGATGTGATGAGATGACATGAGATGAGATGAGATGCTGATATACATGTTCCTAACATGTTGGCAAAAAACGCACCGAATCCCTTTAAGTCCCTCAAAACTTGGATGACATGGGATGAGATGAGATGAGATGACATGAGATGAGATGAGATGCTGATATACATGTTCCTAACATGTCGGCAAAAAACGCACCGAATCCCTTTAAGTCCATCAAAACTTGGATGAGATGGGATGAGATGACATGATATGACATGAGATGAGATGAGATGCTGATATACATGTTCCTAACATGTCGGCAAAAAACGCACCGAATACCTTTAAGTCCCTCCAAACTTGGATGAGATGGGATGAGATATAATGAGATGACATGAGATGAGATGAGATGCTGATATACATGTTCCTAACATGTTGGCAAAAAATGCACCAAATCCCTTTAAGTCCCTCAAAAATTTGATGACATGGGATGAGATGAGATGAGATGACATGAGATGAGATGAGATGCTAATATACATGTTCCTAACATGTCGGCAAAAAACTCACCAAATCCCTTTAAGTCCCTCAAAACTTGGATGAGATGGGATGAGATGAGACAAGATGACATGAGATGAGATGAGATGCTGATATACATGTTCCTAACATGTCGGCAAAAAACGCACCGAATCCCTTTAAGTCCCTCAAAACTTGGATGAGATGGGATGAGATGACATGAGATGACATGAGATGAGATGAGATGCTGATATACATGTTCCTAACATGTTGGCAAAAAATGCACCGAATCCCTTTAAGTCCCTCAAAACTTGGATGAGATGGGATGAGATGAGATGAGATGGGATGAGATGAGATGAGATGACATGAGATGAGATGAGATGCTGATATACATGTTGCTAACATGTCGGCAAAAAACGCACCAAATCCCTTTAAGTCCCTCAAAACTTGGATGAGATAGGATGAGATGAGATGAGATGACATGAGATGAGATGAGATGCTGATATACATCTTCCTAACATGTTTGCAAAAAACGCACCAAATCCCTTTAAGTCCCTCCAAACTTGGATGAGATGGGATGAGATGTAATGAGATGACATGAGATGAGATGAGATGCTGATATACATGTTCCTAACATGTTGGCAAAAAACGCACCAAATCCCTTTAAGTCCCTCAAAACTTGGATGACATGGGATGAGATGAGATGAGATGACATGAGATGAGATGAGATGCTGATATACATGTTCCTAACATATCGGCAAAAAACGCACCAAATCCCTTTAAGTCCCTCAAAACTTGGATGAGATGGGATGAGATGAGATAAGATGACATGAGATAAGATGCTGATATACATGTTCCTAACATGTCGGCAAAAAACACACCAAATCCCTTTAAGTCCCTCCAAACTTGGATGAGATGGGATGAGATGTGATGAGATGACATGAAATGAGATGAGATGCTGATATACATGTTCCTAACATGTTGGCAAAAAACGCACCGAATCCCTTTAAGTCCCTTAAAACTTGGATGAGATGGGATGAGATGACATGATATGACATGAGATGAGATGAGATGCTGATATACATGTTCCTAACATGTCGGCAAAAAACGCACCGAATCCCTTTAAGTCCCTCCAAACTTGGATGAGATGGGATGAGATGTGATGAGATGACATGAGATGAGATGAGATGCTGATATACATGTTCCTAACATGTTGGCAAAAAACGCACCGAATCCCTTTAAGTCCCTCAAAACTTGGATGACATGGGATGAGATGAGATGAGATGAGATGCTGATATACATTTTCCTAACATGTTGGCAAAAAATGCACCGAATCCCTTTAAGTCCCTCAAAACTTGGATGAGAAGGGATGAGATGAGATGACATGAGATGAGATGAGATGCTGATATACATGTTGCTAACATGTCGGCAAAAAACGCACCAAATCCCTTTAAGTCCCTCAAAACTTGGATGAGATGGGATGAGATGAGATGAGATGACATGAGATGAGATGAGATGCTGATATACATGTTCCTAACATGTCGGCAAAAAACGCACCGAATCCCTTTAAGTCCCTCCAAACTTGGATGAGATGGGATGAGATGAGATGACATGAGATGAGATGAGATGCTGATATACATGTTCCTAACATGTCGGCAAAAAACGCACCGAATCCCTTTAAGTCCCTCCAAACTTGGATGAGATGGGATGAGATGTGATGAGATGACATGAGATGAGATGAGATGCTGATATACATGTTCCTAACATGTTGGCAAAAAACGCACCGAATCCCTTTAAGTCCCTCAAAACTTGGATGAGATAGGATGAGATGACATGATATGACAAGAGATGAGATGAGATGCTGATATACATGTTCCTAACATGTCGGCAAAAAACGCACCGAATCCTTTTAAGTCCCTCAAAACTTGGATGAGATGGGATGAGATGACATGATATGACATGAGATGAGATGAGATGCTGATATACATGTTCCTAACATGTCAGCAAAAAACGCACCGAATCCCTTTAAGTCCCTCCAAACTTGGATAAGATGGGATGAGATGTGATGAGATGACATGAGATGAGATGAGATGCTGATATACATGTTCCTAACATGTTGGCAAAAAACGCACCGAATCCCTTTAAGTCCCTCAAAACTTGGATGAGATGGGATGAGATGACATGATATGACATGAGATGAGATGAGATGCTGATATACATGTTCCTAATATGTCGGCAAAAAACGCACCGAATCCTTTTAAGTCCCTCAAAACTTGGATAAGATGGGATGAGATGACATGATATGACATGAGATGAGATGAGATGCTGATATACATGTTCCTAACATGTCAGCAAAAAACGCACCGAATCCCTTTAAGTCCCTCCAAACTTGGATGAGATGGGATGAGATGTGATGAGATGACATGAGATGAGATGAGATGCTGATATACATGTTCCTAAGATGTTGGCAAAAAACGCACCGAATGCCTTTAAGTCCCTCAAAACTTGGATGAGATAGGATGAGATGACATGATATGACATGAGATGAGATGAGATGCTGATATACATGTTCCTAACATGTCGGCAAAAAACGCACCGAATCCCTTTAAGTCCCTCCAAACTTGGATGAGATGGGATGAGATGTAATGAGATGACACGAGATGAGATGAGATGCTGATATACATGTTCCTAACATGTTGGCAAAAAACTCACCAAATCCCTTTAAGTCCCTCAAAACTTGATTGACATTCTATGAGATGAGATGAGATGACATAAGATGAGATGAGATGCTAATATACATGTTCCTAACATGTCGGAAAAAACTCACCGAATCCCTTTAAGTCCCTCAAAACTTGGATGAAATGGGATGAGATGAGATAAGATGACATGAGATGAGATGAGATGCTGATATACATGTTCCTAACATGTTGGCAAAAAACGCACCGAATCCCTTTAAGTCCCTCAAAACTTGGATGACATGTGATGAGATGAGATGAGATGACATGAGATGAGATGAGATGCTGATATACATGTTCCTAACATGTCGGCAAAAAACGCACCGAATCCCTTTAAGTCCCTCCAAACTTGGATGAGATGGGATGAGATGTGATGAGATGACATGAGATGAGATGAGATGCTGATATATATGTTCCTAACATGTCGGCAAAAAACGCACCGAATACCTTTAAGTCCCTAAAGACTTAGATGAGATGGGATGAGAAGAGATGAGATGACATGAGATGAGATGCTGATATACATGTTCCTAACATTTCGGCAAAAAACGCACCGAATCCCTTTAAGTCCCTCCAAACTTGGATGAGATGGGATGAGATGTGATGAGATGACATGAGATGAGATGAGATGCTGATATACATGTTCCTAACATGTCTGCAAAAAACGCACCGAATCCCTTTAAGTCCATCAACACTTGGATGAGATGGGATGAGATGACATGATATGACATGAGATAAGATGAGATGCTGATATACATGTTCCTAACATGTCGGCAAAAAACGCACCGAATCCCTTTAAGTCCCTCCAAACTTGGATGAGATGGGATGAGATGTGATGAGATGACATGAGATGAGATGAGATGCTGATATACATGTTCCTAACATGTTGGCAAAAAACGCACCGAATCCCTTTAAGTCCCTCAAAACTTGGATGACATGGGATGAGATGAGATGAGATGACATGAGATGAGATGAGATGCTGATATACATGTTCCTAACATGTCGGCAAAAAACGCACCGAATCCCTTTAAGTCCATCAAAACTTGGATGAGATGGGATGAGATGACATGATATGACATGAGATGAGATGAGATGCTGATATACATGTTCCTAACATGTCGGCAAAAAACGCACCGAATCCCTTTAAGTCCCTCCAAACTTGGATGAGATGGGATGAGATGTGATGAGATGACATGAGATGAGATGAGATGCTGATATACATGTTCCTAACATGTTGGCAAAAAACGCACCGAATCCCTTTAAGTCCCTCAAAACTTGGATGACATGGGATGAGATGAGATGAGATGATATGAGTTGAGATGAGATGCTGATATACATGTTCCTAACATGTCGGCAAAAAACGCACCGAATCCCTTTAAGTCCCTCCAAACTTGGATGAGATGGGATGAGATGTGATGAGATGACATGAGATGAGATGAGATGCTGATATACATGTTCCTAACATATCGGCAAAAAACGCACCAAATCCCTTTAAGTCCCTCAAAACTTGGATGACATGGGATGAGATGAGATGAGATAAGATGACATGAGATGAGATGCTGATATACATGTTCCTAACATGTCGGCAAAAAACACACCAAGTCCCTTTAAGTCCCTCAAAACTTGGATGAGATGGGATGAGATGAGATGACATGAGATGAGATGAGATGCTGATATACATGTTGCTAACATGTCGGCAAAAAACGCACCAAATCCCTTTAAGTCCCTCAAAACTTGGATGAGATGGGATGAGATGAGATGACATGAGATGAGATGAGATGCTGATATACATGTTCCTAACATGTCGGCAAAAAACGCACCAAATCCCTTTAAGTCCCTCCAAACTTGGATGAGATGGGATGAGATGAGATGACATGAGATGAGATGAGATGCTGATATACATGTTCCTAACATGTCGGCAAAAAACGCACAGAATCCCTTTAAGTCCCTCCAAACTTGGATGAGATGGGATGAGATGTGATGAGATGACATGAGATGAGATGAGATGTTGATATACATGTTCCTAACATGTTGGCAAAAAACGCACCGAATCCCTTTAAGTACCTCAAAACTTGGATGAGATGGGATGAGATGACATGATATGACATGAGATGAGATGAGATGCTGATATACATGTTCCTAACATGTCGGCAAAAAACGCACCGAATCCCTTTACGTCCCTCCAAACTTGGATGAGATGGGATGAGATGTGATGAGATGGCATGAGATGAGATGAGATGCTGATATACATGTTCCTAACATGTTGGCAAAAAACGCACCGAATCCCTTTAAGTCCCTCCAAACTTGGATGAGATGGGATGAGATGTGATGAGATGACATGAGATGAGATGAGATGCTGATATACATGTTCCTAACATGTTGGCAAAAAACGCACCGAATCCCTTTAAGTCCCTTAAAACTTGGATGAGATGGGATGAGATGACATGATATGACATGAGATGAGATGAGATGCTGATATACATTTTCCTAACATGTTGGCAAAAAATGCACCGAATCCCTTTAAGTCCCTCAAAACTTGGATGAGATGGGATGAGATGAGATGACATGAGATGAGATGAGATGCTGATATACATGTTGCTAACATGTCGGCAAAAAATGCACCAAATCCCTTTAAGTCCCTCAAAACTTGGATGAGATGGGATGAGATGAGATGAGATGACATGAGATGAGATGAGATGCTGATATACATGTTACTAACATGTCGGCAAAAAACGCACCGAATCACTTTAAGTCCCTCCAAACTTGGATGAGATGGGATGAGATGAGATGACATGAGATGAGATGAGATGCTGATATACATGTTCCTAACATGTCGGCAAAAAACGCACCGAATCCCTTTAAGTCCCTCCAAACTTGGATGAGATGGGATGAGATGTGATGAGATGACATGAGATGAGATGAGATGCTGATATACATGTTCCTAACATGTTGGCAAAAAACGCACCGAATCCCTTTAAGTCCCTCAAAACTTGGATGAGATGGGATGAGATGACATGATATGACAAGAGATGAGATGAGATGCTGATATACATGTTCCTAACATGTCGGCAAAAAACGCACCGAATCCTTTTAAGTTCCTCAAAACTTGGATGAGATGGGATGAGATGACATGATATGACATGAGATGAGATGAGATGCTGATATACATTTTCCTAACATGTCAGCAAAAAACGCACCGAATCCCTTTAAGTCCCTCCAAACTTGGATAAGATGGGATGAGATGACATGAGATGAGATGAGATGCTGATATACATGTTCCTAACATGTTGGCAAAAAACGCACCGAATCCCTTTAAGTCCCTCAAAACTTGGATGAGATGGGATGAGATGACATGATATGACATGAGATGAGATGCTGATATACATGTTCCTAACATGTCGGCAAAAAACGCACCGAATCCTTTTAAGTCCCTCAAAACTTGGATGAGATGGGATGAGATGACATGATATGACATGAGATGAGATGAGATGCTGATATACATGTTCCTAACATGTCAGCAAAAAACGCACCGAATCCCTTTAAGTCCCTCCAAACTTGGATGAGATGGGATGAGATGTGATAAGATGACATGAGATGAGATGAGATGCTGATATACATGTTCCTAACATGTTGGAAAAAAACGCACCGAATCCCTTTAAGTCCCTCAAAACTTGGATGAGATGGGATGAGATGACATGATATGACATGAGATGAGATGAGATGCTGATATACATGTTCCTAACATGTCGGCAAAAAACGCACCGAATCCCTTTAAGTCCCTCCAAACTTGGATGAGATGGGATGAGATGTAATGAGATGACACGAGATGAGATGAGATGCTGATATACATGTTCCTAACATGTTGGCAAAAAACTCACCAAATCTCTTTAAGTCCCTCAAAACTTGAATGACATTCGATGAGATGAGATGAGATGACATGAGATGAGATGAGATGCTAATATACATGTTCCTAAGATGTCGGAAAAAACTCACCGAATCCCTTTAAGTCCCTCAAAACTTGGATGAAATGGGATGAGATGAGATAAGATGACATGAGATGAGATGAGATGCTGATATACATGTTCCTAACATGTTGGCAAAAAACGCACCGAATCCCTTTAAGTCCCTCAAAACTTGGATGACATGGGATGAGATGAGATGAGATGACATGAGATGAGATGAGATGCTGATATACATGTTCCTAACATGTCGGCAAAAAACGCACCGAATCCCTTTAAGTCCCTCCAAACTTGGATGAGATGGGATGAGATGTGATGAGATGACATGAGATGAGATGAGATGCTGATATATATGTTCCTAACATGTCGGCAAAAAACGCACCGAATACCTTTAAGTCCCTAAAGACTTGGATGAGATGGGATGAGAAGAGATGAGATGACATGAGATGAGATGCTGATATACATGTTCCTAACATTTCGGCAAAAAACGCACCGAATCCCTTTAAGTCCCTCCAAACTTGGATGAGATGGGATGAGATGTGATGAGATGACATGAGATGAGATGAGATGCTGATATACATGTTCCTAACATGTCGGCAAAAAACGCACCGAATCCCTTTAAGTCCATCAAAACCTGGATGAGATGGGATGAGATGACATGATATGACATGAGATGAGATGAGATGCTGATATACATGTTCCTAACATGTCGGCAAAAAACGCACCGAATCCCTTTAAGTCCCTAAAGACTTGGATGAGATGGGATGAGATGAGATGACATGAGATGAGATGCTGATATACATGTTGCTAACATGTCGGCAAAAAACGCACCAAATCCCTTTAAGTCCCTCAAAACTTGGATGAGATGGGATGAGATGAGATGAGATGACATGAGATGAGATGAGATGCTGATATACATGTTCCCAACATGTCGGCAAAAAACGCACTGAATCCCTTTAATTCCCTCCAAACTTGGATGAGATGGGATGAGATGAGATGGCATGAGATGAGATGAGATGCTGATATACATGTTCCTAACATGTCGGCAAAAAACGCACCGAATCCCTTTAAGTCCCTCCAAACTTGGATGAGTTGGGATGAGATGTGATGAGATGACATGAGATGAGATGAGATGCTGATATACATGTTCCTAACATGTTGGCAAAAAACGCACCGAATCCCTTTAAGTCCCTCAAAACTTGGATAAGATTGGATGAGATAAGATGAGATGACATGAGATGAGATGAGATGCTGATATACATGTTCCTAACATGTCGGCAAAAAACGCACCGAATCCCTTTAAGTCCCTCCAAACTTGGATGAGATGGGATGAGATGAGAAGACATGAGATGAGATGCTGATATACATGTTCCTAACATGTCGGCAAAAAACTTACCGAATTCCTTTAAGTCCCTCAAAACTTGGATGAAATGGGATGAGATGACATGAGATGACATGAGATGAGATGAGATGCTGATATACATGTTCCTAACATGTTGGCAAAAAACGCACCGAATCCCTTTAAGTCCCTCCAAACTTGGATGAGTTGGGATGAGATGTGATGAGATGACATGAGATGAGATGAGATGCTGATATACATGTTGCTAACATGTCGGCAAAAAACGCACCAAATCCCTTTAAGTCCCTCAAAACTTGGATGAGATGGGATGAGATGAGATGAGATGACATGAGATGAGATGAGATGCTGATATACATGTTCCTAACATGTCGGCAAAAAACGCACCGAATCCCTTTAAGTCCCTCCAAACTTGGATGAGATGGGATGAGATGACATGATATGACATGAGATGAGATGAGATGCTGATATACATGTTCCTAACATGTCAGCAAAAAACGCACCGAATCCCTTTAAGTCCCTCCAAACTTGGATGAGATGGGATGAGATAAGATGACATGAGATGAGATGAGATGAGATGCTGATATACATGTTCCTAACATGTCGGCAAAAAATGCACCGAATCCCTTTAAGTCCCTCAAAACTTGGATGAGATGGGATAAGATGAGATGACATGAGATGAGATGAGATGCTGATATACATGTTGCTAACATGTCGGCAAAAAACGCACCAAATCCCTTTAAGTCCCTTAAAACTTGGATGAGATTGGATGAGATAAGATGAGATGACATGAGATGAGATGAGATGCTGATATACATGTTCCTAACATGTCGGCAAAAAACGCACCGAATCCCTTTAAGTCCCTTAAAACTTGGATGAGATGGGATGAGATGACATGATATGACATGAGATGAGATGAGATGCTGATATACATTTTCCTAACATATTGGCAAAAAATGCACCGAATCCCTTTAAGTCCCTCAAAACTTGGATGAGATGGGATGAGATGAGATGACATGAGATGAGATGAGATGCTGATATACATGTTGCTAAAATGTTGGCAAAAAACGCAACAAATCCCTTTAAGTCCATCAAAACTTGGATGAGATTGGATGAGATGAGATGAGATGACATGAGATGAGATGAGATGCTGATATACATGTTCCTAACATGTCGGCAAAAAACGCACCGAATCCCTTTAAGTCCCTCCAAACTTGGATGAGATGGGATGAGATGAGATGACATGAGATGAGATGAGATGCTGATATACATGTTCCTAACATGTCGGCAAAAAACGCACCGAATCCCTTTAAGTCCCTCCAAACTTGGATGAGATGGGATGAGATGTGATGAGATGACATGAGATGAGATGAGATGCTGATATACATGTTCCTAACATGTTGGCAAAAAACGCACCGAATCCCTTTAAGTCCCTCAAAACTTGGATGAGATGGGATGAGATGACATGATATGACATGAGATGAGATGAGATGCTGATATACATGTTCCTAACATGTCGGCAAAAAACGCACCGAATCCCTTTAAGTCCCTCAAAACTTGGATAAGATGGGATGAGATGACATGATATGACATGAGATGAGATGAGATGCTGATATACATGTTCCTAACATGTCAGCAAAAAACCCACCGAATCCCTTTAAGTCCCTCCAAACTTGGATGAGATGGGATGAGATGTGATGAGATGACATGAGATGAGATGAGATGCTGATATACATGTTCCTAACATGTTGGCAAAAAACGCACCGAATCCCTTTAAGTCCCTCAAAACTTGGATGAGATGGGATGAGATGACATGATATGACATGAGATGAGATGAGATGCTGATATACATGTTCCTAACATGTCGGCAAAAAACGCACCGAATCCCTTTAAGTCCCTCCAAACTTGGATGAGATGGGATGAGATGTGATGAGATGACATGAGATGAGATGAGATGCTGATATACATGTTCCTAACATGTTGGCAAAAAACGCACCGAATCCATTTAAGTCCCTCAAAACTTGGATGAGATGGGATGAGATGACATGATATGACATGAGATGAGATGAGATGCTGATATACATGTTCCTAACATGTTGGCAAAAAACGCACCGAATCCCTTTAAGTCCCTCCAAACTTGGATGAGATGGGATAGATGAGATGAGATGACATGAGATGAGATGAGATGCTGATATACATGTTCCTAACATGTTGGCAAAAAACGCACCGAATCCCTTTAAGTCCCTCAAAACTTGGATAAGATGGGATGAGATGTGATGAGATGAGATGAGATGAGATGAGATGCTGATATACATGTTCCTAACATGTTGGCAAAAAACGCACCGAATCCCTTTAAGTCCCTCCAAACTTGGATGAGATGGGATAGATGAGATGAGATGACATGAGATGAGATGAGATGCTGATATACATGTTCCTAACATGTTGGCAAAAAACGCACCGAATCCCTTTAAGTCCCTCAAAACTTGGTTGAGATGGGATGAGATGAGATGACATGAGATGAGATGAGATGCTGATATACATGTTCCTAACATGTCGGCAAAAAACGCACCGAATCCCTTTAAGTCCCTCCAAACTTGGATGAGATGGGATAGATGAGATGACATGAGATGAGATGAGATGCTGATATACATGTTCCTAACATGTCGGCAAAAAACGCACCGAATCCCTTTAAGTCCCTCAAAACTTGGATGAAATGGAATGAGATGACATGAGATGACATGAGATGAGATGAGATGCTGATATACATGTTACTAACATGTCGGCAAAAAACGCACCGAATCCCTTTAAGTCCCTCAAAACTTGGATGAGATGGGATGAGATAAGATGACATGAGATGAGATGAGATGCTGATATACATGTTCCTAACATGTCGGCAAAAAACGCACCGAATCCATTTAAGTCCCTCAAAACTTGGATGAAATGGGATGAGATGACATGAGATGACATGAGATGAGATGAGATGCTGATATACATGTTCCTAACATGTCGGCAAAAAACGCACCGAATCCCTTTAAGTCCCTCAAAACTTGGATGAGATGGGATGAGATGACATGATATGACATGAGATGAGATGAGATGCTGATATACATGTTCCTAACATGTCGGCAAAAAATGCACCGAATCCCTTTAAGTCCCTCAAAACTTGGATGAGATGGGATAAGATGAGATGACATAAGATGAGATGAGATGCTGATATACATGTTGCTAACATGTCGGCAAAAAACGCACCAAATCCCTTTAAGTCCCTTAAAACTTGGATGAGATTGGATGAGATGAGATGAGATGACATGAGAGGAGATGAGATGCTGATATACATGTTCCTAACATGTCGGCAAAAAACGCACCGAATCCCTTTAAGTCCCTTAAAACTTGGATGAGATGGGATGAGATGACATGATATGACATGAGATGAGATGAGATGCTGATATACATTTTCCTAACATTGGCAAAAAATGCACCGAATCCCTTTAAGTCCCTCAAAACTTGGATGAGATGGGATGAGATGATATGACATGAGATGAGATGAGATGCTGATATACATGTTCCTAACATGTCGGCAAAAAACGCACCGAATCCCTTTAAGTCCCTCAAAACTGGGATGAGATGGGATGAGATGACATGATATGACATGAGATGAGATGTGATGCTGATATACATGTTCCTAACATGTCAGCAAAAAATGCACCGAATCCCTTTAAGTCCCTCCAAACTTGGATGAGATGGGATGAGATGTGATGAGATGACATGAGATGAGATGAGATGCTGATATACATGTTCCTAACATGTTGGCAAAAAACGCACCGAATCCCTTTAAGTCCCTCAAAACTTGGATAAGATGGGATGAGATGACATGATATGACATGAGATGAGATAAGATGCTGATATACATGTTCTTAACATGTCGGCAAAAAACGCACTGAATCCCTTTAAGTCCCTCCAAACTTGGATGAGATGGGATGAGATGTAATGAGATGACACGAGATGAGATGAGATGCTGATATACATGTTCCTAACATGTTGGCAAAAAATGCACCAAATCCCTTTAAGTCCCTCAAAACTTGGATGACATGGGATGAGATGAGATGACATGAGATGAGATGAGATGCTAATATACATGTTCCTAACATGTCGGAAAAAACTCACCGAATCCCTTTAAGTCCCTCAAAACTTGGATGAAATGGGATGAGATGAGATAAGATGAAATGAGATGAGATGAGATGCTGATATACATGTTCCTAACATGTCGGCAAAAAACGTACCGAATCCCTTTAAGTCCCTCAAAACTTGGATGAGATGGGATGAGATGACATGAGATGACATGAGATGCTGATATACATGTTCCTAACATGTCGGCAAAAAACGCACCGAATCCCTTTAAGTCCCTCCAAACTTGGATGAGATGGGATGAGATGTGATGAGATGACATGAGATGAGATGAGATGCTGATATACATGTTCCTAACATGTCGGCAAAAAACGCACCGAATCCCTTTAAGTCCCTCCAAACTTGGATGAGATGGGATAGATGAGATGACATGAGATGAGATGAGATGCTGATATACATGTTCCTAACATGTCGGCAAAAAACGCACCGAATCCCTTTAAGTCCCTCAAAACTTGGATGAAATGGGATGAGATGACATGAGATGACATGAGATGAGATGAGATGCTGATATACATGTTCCTAACATGTCGGCAAAAAACGCACCGAATCCCTTTAAGTCCCTCCAAACTTGGATGAGATGGGATGAGATGACATGATATGACATGAGATGAGATGAGATGCTGATATACATGTTCCTAACATGACAGCAAAAAACGCACCGAATCCCTTTAAGTCCCTCCAAACTTGGATGAGATGGGATGAGATAAGATGAAATAAGATGAGATGAGATGCTGATATACATGTTCCTAACATGTCGGCAAAAAACGCACCGAATCCCTTTAAGTCCCTCAAAACTTGGATGAAATGGGATGAGATGACATGAGATGAAATGAGATGAGATGAGATGCTGATATACATGTTCCTAACATGTCGGCAAAAAACGCACCGAATCCCTTTAAGTCCCTCAAAACTTGGATGAGATGGGATGAGATGACATGATATGACATGAGATGAGATGAGATGCTGATATACATGTTCCTAACATGTCGGCAAAAAATGCACCGAATCCCTTTAAGTCCCTCAAAACTTGGATCAGATGGGATAAGATGAGATGACATGAGGTGAGATGAGATGCTGATATACATGTTGCTAACATGTCGGCAAAAAACGCACCAAATCCCTTTAAGTCCCTTAAAACTTGGATGAGATTGGATGAGATGAGATGAGATGACATGAGATGAGATGAGATGCTGATATACATGTTCCTAACATGTCGGCAAAAAACGCACCGAATCCCTTTAAGTCCCTTAAAACTTGGATGAGATGGGATGAGATGACATGATATGACATGAGATGAGATGAGATGCTGATATACATTTTCCTAACATATTGGCAAAAAATGCACCGAATCCCTTTAAGTCCCTCAAAACTTGGATGAGATGGGATGAGATGATATGACATGAGATGAGATGAGATGCTGATATACATGTTGCTAACATGTTGGCAAAAAACGCACCAAATCCCTTTAAGTCCCTCAAAACTTGGATGAGATTGGATGAGATGAGATGAGATGACATGAGATGAGATGAGATGCTGATATACATGTTCCTAACATGTCGGCAAAAAACGCACCGAATCCCTTTAAGTCCCTCCAAACTTGGATGAGATGGGATGAGATGTGATGAGATGACATGAGATGAGATGAGATGCTGATATACATGTTCCTAACCTGTTGGCAAAAAACGCACCGAATCCCTTTAAGTCCCTCAAAACTTGGATGAGATGGGATGAGATGACATGATATGACATGAGATGAGATGAGATGCTGATATACATGTTCCTAACATGTCGGCAAAAAACGCACCGAATCCCTTTAAGTCCCTCAAAACTTGGATAAGATGGGATGAGATGACATGATATGACATGAGATGAGATGAGATGCTGATATACATGTTCCTAACATGTCAGCAAAAAACGCACCGAATCCCTTTAAGTCCCTCCAAACTTGGATGAGATGGGATGAGATGTGATGAGATGACATGAGATGAGATGAGATGCTGATATACATGTTCCTAACATGTTGGCAAAAAACGCACCGAATCCCTTTAAGTCCCTCAAAACTTGGATGAGATGGGATGAGATGACATGATATGACATGAGATGAGATGAGATGCTGATATACATGTTCCTAACATGTCGGCAAAAAACGCACCGAATCCCTTTAAGTCCCTCCAAACTTGGATGAGATGGGATGAGATGTGATGAGATGACATGAGATGAGATGAGATGCTGATATACATGTTCCTAACATGTTGGCAAAAAACGCACCGAATCCCTTTAAGTCCCTCAAAACTTGGATAAGATGGGATGAGATGACATGATATGACATGAGATGAGATAAGATGCTGATATACATGTTCCTAACATGTCGGCAAAAACGCACCGAATCCCTTTAAGTCCCTCCAAACTTGGATGAGATGGGATGAGATGTAATGAGATGACATGAGATGAGATGAGATGCTGATATACATGTTCCTAACATGTTGGCAAAAAACGCACCAAATCCCTTTAAGTCCCTCAAAACTTGGATGACATGGGATGAGATGAGATGAGATGACATGAGATGAGATGAGATGCTGATATACATGTTCCTAACATATCGGCAAAAAACGCACCAAATCCCTTTAAGTCCCTCAAAACTTGGATGAGATGGGATGAGATAAGATAAGATGACATGAGATGAGATGCTGATATACATGTTCCTAACATGTCGGCAAAAAACACCAAATCCCTTTAAGTCCCTCCAAACTTGGATGAGATGGGATGAGATGTGATGAGATGACATGAAATGAGATGAGATGCTGATATACATGTTCCTAACATGTTGGCAAAAAACGCACCGAATCCCTTTAAGTCCCTTAAAACTTGGATGAGATGGGATGAGATGACATGATATGACATGAGATGAGATGAGATGCTGATATACATTTTCCTAACATGTTGGCAAAAAATGCACCGAATCCCTTTAAGTCCCTCAAAACTTGGATGAGATGGGATGAGATGAGATGACATGAGATGAGATGAGATGCTGATATACATGTTGCTAACATGTCATCAAAAAATGCACCAAATCCCTTTAAGTCCCTCAAAACTTGGATGAGATGGGATGAGATGAGATGACATGAGATGAGATGAGATGCTGATATACATGTTCCTAACATGTCGGCAAAAAACGCACCGTATCCCTTTAAGTCCCTCCAAACTTGGATGAGATGGGATGAGATGAGATGACATGAGATGAGATGAGATGCTGATATACATGTTCCTAACATGTCGGCAAAAAACGCACCGAATCCCTTTAAGTCCCTCCAAACGTGGATGAGATGGGATGAGATGTGATGAGATGACATGAGATGAGATGAGATGCTGATATACATGTTCCTAACATGTTGGCAAAAAACGCACCGAATCCCTTTAAGTCCCTCAAAACTTGGATGAGATGGGATGAGATGACATGATATGACATGAGATGAGATGAGATGCTGATATACATGTTCCTAACATGTTGGCAAAAAACGCACCGAATCCCTTTAAGTCCCTCAAAACTTGGATGAGATGGGATGAGATGACATGATATGACATGAGATGAGATGAGATGCTGATATACATGTTCCTAACATGTCAGCAAAAAATGCACCGAATCCCTTTAAGTCCCTCCAAACTTGGATGAGATGGGATGAGATGTGATGAGATGACATGAGATGAGATAAGATGCTGATATACATGTTCCTAACATGTTGGCAAAAAATGCACCGAATCCCTTTAAGTCCCTCAAAACTTGGATGAGATGGGATGAGATGACATGATATGACATGAGATGAGATGCTGAAATACATGTTCCTAACATGTCGGCAAAAAACGTACCGAATCCCTTTAAGTCCCTCCAAACTTGGATGAGATGGGATGAGATGTAATGAGATGACACGAGATGAGATGAGATGCTGATATAAATGTTCCTAACATGTTGGCAAAAAACGCACCAAATCCCTTTAAGTCCCTCAAAACTTGGATGACATGGGATGAGATGAGATGAGATGACATGAGATGAGATGAGATGCTAATATACATGTTCCTAACATGTCGGAAAAAACTCACCGAATCCCTTTAAGTCCCTCAAAACTTGGATGAAATTGGATGAGATGAGATAAGATGACATGAGATGAGATGAGATGCTGATATACATGTTCCTAACATGTCGGCAAAAAACGCACCGAATCCCTTTAAGTCCCTCAAAACTTGGATGAGATGGGATGAGATGACATGAGATGACATGAGATGCTGATATACATGTTCCTAACATGTTGGCAAAAAACGCACCGAATCCCTTTAAGTCCCTCAAAACTTGGATGAGATGGGATGAGATGACATGATATGACATGAGATGAGATGAGATGCTGATATACATGTTCCTAACATGTCGGCAAAAAACGCACCGAATCCCTTTAAGTCCCTCCAAACTTGGATGAGATGGGATAGATGAGTTGACATGAGATGAGATGAGATGCTGATATACATGTTCCTAACATGTCGGCAAAAAACGCACCGAATCCCTTTAAGTCCCTCAAAACTTGGATGAAATGGGATGAGATGACATGAGATGACATGAGATGAGATGAGATGCTGATATACATGTTCCTAACATGTCGGCAAAAAACGCACCGAATCCCTTTAAGTCCCTCAAAACTTGGATGAGATGGGATGAGATGACATGATATGACATGAGATGAGATGAGATGCTGATATACATGTTCCTAACATGTCGGCAAAAAACGCACCGAATCCCTTTAAGTCCCTCCAAACTTGGATGAGTTGGGATGAGATGTGATGAGATGACATTAGATGAGATGAGATGCTGATATACATGTTCCTAACATGTTGGCAAAAAACGCACCGAATCCCTTTAAGTCCCTCAAAACTTGGATAAGATTGGATAAGATGAGATGAGATGACATGAGATGAGATGAGATGCTGATATACATGTTCCTAACATGTCGGCAAAAAACGCACCGAATCCCTTTAAGTCCCTCCAAACTTGGATGAGATGGGATGAGATGAGAAGACATGAGATGAGATGCTGATATACATGTTCCTAACATGTCGGCAAAAAACTTACCGAATTCCTTTAAGTCCCTCAAAACTTGGATGAAATGGGATGAGATGACATGAGATGACATGAGATGAGATGAGATGCTGATATACATGTTCCTAACATGTTGGCAAAAAACGCACCGAATCCCTTTAAGTCCCTCCAAACTTGGATGAGTTGGGATGAGATGTGATGAGATGACATGAGATGAGATGAGATGCTGATATACATGTTGCTAACATGTCGGCAAAAAACACACCAAATCCCTTTAAGTCCCTCAAAACTTGGATGAGATGGGATAAGATGAGATGAGATGACATGAGATGAGATGAGATGCTGATATACATGTTCCTAACATGTCGGCAAAAAACGCACCGAATCCCTTTAAGTCCCTCCAAACTTGGATTAGATGGGATGAGATGTGATGAGATGACATGAGATGAGATGAGATGCTGATATACATGTTCCTAACATGTTGGCAAAAAACGCACCGAATCCCTTTAAGTCCCTCAAAACTTGGATGAAATGGGATGAGATGACATGATATGACATGAGATGAGATGAGATGCTGATATACATGTTCCTAACATGTCGGCAAAAAACGCACCGAATCCCTTTAAGTCCCTCCAAACTTGGATGAGATGGGATGAGATGTAATGAGATGACACGAGATGAGATGAGATGCTGATATACATGTTCCTAACATGTTGGCAAAAAATGCACCAAATCCCTTTAAGTCCCTCAAAACTTGGATGACATGGGATGAGATAAGATGAGATGACATGAGATGAGATGAGATGCTAATATACATGTTCCTAACATGTCGGAAAAAACTCACCGAATCCCTTTAAGTCCCTCAAAACTTGGATGAAATGGGATGAGATGAGATAAGATGACATGAGATGAGATGAGATGCTGATATACATGTTCCTAACATGTCGGCAAAAAACGCACCAAATCCCTTTAAGTCCCTCAAAACTTGGATGAGATGGGATGAAATGACATGAGATGACATGAGATGCTGATATACATGTTCCTAACATGTAGGCAAAAAACGCACCGAATCCCTTTAAGTCCCTCCAAACTTGGATGAGATGGGATGAGATGTGATGAGATGACATGAGATGAGATGCTGATATACATGTTCCTAACATGTTGGCAAAAAACGCACCGAATCCCTTTAAGTCCCTCAAAACTTGGATGAGATGGGATGAGATGAGATGACATGAGATGAGATGAGATGCTGATATACATGTTCCTAACATGTCGGCAAAAAACGCACCGAATCCCTTTAAGTCCCTCCAAACTTGGATTAGATGGGATGAGATGTGATGAGATGACATGAGATGAGATGCTGATATACATGTTCCTAACATGTTGGCAAAAAACGCACCGAATCCCTTTAAGTCCCTCAAAACTTGGATGACATGGGATGAGATGACATGATATGACATGAGATGAGATTAGATGCTGATATACATGTTCCTAATATGTCGGCAAAAAACGCACCAAATCCCTTTAAGTCCCTCAAAACTTGGATGAGATGGGATGAGATGACATGATATGACATGAGATGAGATGAGATGCTGATATACATGATCCTAACATGTCAGCAAAAAACGCACCGAATCCCTTTAAGTCCCTCCAAACTTGGATGAGATGGGATGAGATGTGATGAGATGACATGAGATGAGATGAGATGCTGATATACATGTTCGTAACATGTTGGCAAAAAATGCACCGAATCCCTTTAAGTCCCTCAAAACTTGGATAAGATGGGATGAGATGACATGAGATGACATGAGATGCTGATATACATGTTCCTAACATGTCGGCAAAAAACGCACCGAATCCCTTTAAGTCCCTCCAAACTTGGATGAGATGGGATGAGATGTAATGAGATGACACGAGATGAGATGAGATGCTGATATACATGTTCCTAACATGTTGGCAAAAAACGCACCAAATCCCTTTAAGTCCCTCAAAACTTGGATGACATGGGATGAGATGAGATGAGATGACATGAGATGAGATGAGATGCTAATATACATGTTCCTAACATGTCGGAAAAAACTCACCGAATCCCTTTAAGTCCCTCAAAACTTGGATGAAATGGGAAGAGATGAGATAAGATGACATGAGATGAGATGAGATGCTGATATACATGTTCCTAACATGTCGGCAAAAAACGTACCGAATCCCTTTAAGTCCCTCAAAACTTGGATGAGATGGGATGAGATGACATGAGATGACATGAGATGCTGATATACATGTTCCTAACATGTCGGCAAAAAACGCACCGAATCCCTTTAAGTCCCTCCAAACTTGGATGAGATGGGATGAGATGTGATGAGATGACATGAGATGAGATGCTGATATACATGTTCCTAACATGTTGGCAAAAAACGCACCGAATCCCTTTAAGTCCCTCAAAACTTGGTTGAGATGGGATGAGATGAGATGACATGAGATGAGATGAGATGCTGATATACATGTTCCTAACATGTCGGCAAAAAACGCACCGAATCCCTTTAAGTCCCTCCAAACTTGGATGAGATGGGATAGATGAGATGACATGAGATGAGATGAGATGCTGATATACATGTTCCTAACATGTCGGCAAAAAACGCACCGAATCCCTTTAAGTCCCTCAAAACTTGGATGAGATGGGATGAGATGACATGATATGACATGAGATGAGATGAGATGCTGATATACATGTTCCTAACATGTCGGCAAAAAACGCACCGAATCCCTTTAAGTCCCTCCAAACTTGGATGAGTTGGGATGAGATGTGATGAGATGACATTAGATGAGATGAGATGCTGATATACATGTTCCTAACATGTTGGCAAAAAACGCACCGAATCCCTTTAAGTCCCTCAAAACTTGGATAAGATTGTATAAGATGAGATGAGATGACATGAGATGAGATGAGATGCTGATATACATGTTCCTAACATGTCGGCAAAAAACGCACCGAATCCCTTTAAGTCCCTCCAAACTTGGATGAGATGGGATGAGATGAGAAGACATGAGATGAGATGCTGATATACATGTTCCTAACATGTCGGCAAAAAACTTACCGAATTCCTTTAAGTCCCTCAAAACTTGGATGAAATGGGATGAGATGACATGAGATGACATGAGATGAGATGAGATGCTGATATACATGTTGCTAACATGTCGGCAAAAAACGCACCGAATCCCTTTAAGTCCCTCCAAACTTGGATGAGATGGGATGAGATGTAATGAGATGACACGAGATGAGATGAGATGCTGATATACATGTTCCTAACATGTTGGCAAAAAATGCACCAAATCCCTTTAAGTCCCTCAAAACTTGGATGACATGGGATGAGATGAGATGAGATGACATGAGATGAGATGAGATGCTAATATACATGTTCCTAACATGTCGGAAAAAACTCACCGAATCCCTTTAAGTCCCTCAAAACTTGGATGAAATGGGATGAGATGAGATAAGATGACATGAGATGAGATGCTGATATACATGTTCCTAACATGTCGGCAAAAAACGCACCGAATCCCTTTAAGTCCCTCAAAACTTGGATGAGATGGGATGAAATGACATGAGATGACATGAGATGCTGATATACATGTTCCTAACATGTAGGCAAAAAACGCACCGAATCCCTTTAAGTCCCTCCAAACTTGGATGAGATGGGATGAGATGTGATGAGATGACATGAGATGAGATGCTGATATACATGTTCCTAACATGTTGGCAAAAAACGCACCGAATCCCTTTAAGTCCCTCAAAACTTGGATGAGATGGGATGAGATGAGATGACATGAGATGAGATGAGATGCTGATATACATGTTCCTAACATGTCGGCAAAAAACGCACCGAATCCCTTTAAGTCCCTCCAAACTTGGATTAGATGGGATGAGATGTGATGAGATGACATGAGATGAGATGCTGATATACATGTTCCTAACATGTTGGCAAAAAACGCACCGAATCCCTTTAAGTCCCTCAAAACTTGGATGAGATGGGATGAGATGACATGATATGACATGAGATGAGATTAGATGCTGATATACATGTTCCTAATATGTCGGCAAAAAACGCACCGAATCCCTTTAAGTCCCTCAAAACTTGGATGAGATGGGATGAGATGACATGATATGACATGAGATGAGATGAGATGCTGATATACATGATCCTAACATGTCAGCAAAAAACGCACCGAATCCCTTTAAGTCCCTCTAAACTTGGATGAGATGGGATGAGATGTGATGAGATGACATGAGATGAGATGAGATGCTGATATACATGTTCGTAACATGTTGGCAAAAAATGCACCGAATCCCTTTAAGTCCCTCAAAACTTGGATAAGATGGGATGAGATGACATGATATGACATGAGATGAGATGAGATGCTGATATACATGTTCCTAACATGTCGGCAAAAAACGCACCGAATCCCTTTAAGTCCCTCCAAACTTGGATGAGATGGGATGAGATGTAATGAGATGACACGAGATGAGATGAGATGCTGATATACATGTTCCTAACATGTTGGCAAAAAACGCACCAAATCCCTTTAAGTCCCTCAAAACTTGGATGACATGGGATGAGATGAGATGAGATGACATGAGATGAGATGAGATGCTGATATACATGTTCCTAACATGTCGGAAAAAACTCACCGAATCCCTTTAAGTCCCTCAAAACTTGGATGAAATGGGATGAGATGAGATAAGATGACATGAGATGAGATGAGATTCTGATATACATGTTCCTAACATGTCGGCAAAAAACGTACCGAATCCCTTTAAGTCCCTCAAAACTTGGATGAGATGACATGAGATGACATGAGATGACATGAGATGCTGATATACATGTTCCTAACATGTCGGCAAAAAACGCACCGAATCCCTTTAAGTCCCTACAAACTTGGATGAGATGGGATGAGATGTGATGAGATGACATGAGATGAGATGAGATGCTGATATACATGTTCCTAACATGTTGGCAAAAAACGCACCGAATCCCTTTAAGTCCCTCAAAACTTGGTTGAGATGGGATGAGATGAGATGACATGAGATGAGATGAGATGCTGATATACATGTTCCTAACATGTCGGCAAAAAATGCACCGAATCCCTTTAAGTCCCTCCAAACTTGGATGAGATGGGATAGATGAGATGACATGAGATGAGATGAGATGCTGATATACATGTTCCTAACATGTCGGCAAAAAACGCACCGAATCCCTTTAAGTCCCTCAAAACTTGGATGAAATGGGATGAGATGACATGAGATGACATGAGATGAGATGAGATGCTGATATACATGTTCCTAACATGTCGGCAAAAAACGCACCGAATCCCTTTAAGTCCCTCAAAACTTGGATGAGATGGGATGAGATGACATGATATGACATGAGATGAGATGAGATGCTGATATACATGTTCCTAACATGTCGGCAAAAAATGCACCGAATCCCTTTAAGTCCCTCAAAACTTGGATGAGATGGGATGAGATGAGATGACATGAGATGAGATGAGATGCTGATATACATGTTGCTAACATGTCGGCAAAAAACGCACCAAATCCCTTTAAGTCCCTCAAAACTTGGATGAGATTGGATGAGATGAGATGAGATGACATGAGATGAGATGAGATGCTGATATACATGTTCCTAACATGTCGGCAAAAAACGCACCGAATCCCTTTAAGTCCCTTAAAACTTGGATGAGATGGGATGAGATGACATGATATGACATGAGATGAGATGAGATGCTGATATACATTTTCCTAACATATTGGCAAAAAATGCACCGAATCCCTTTAAGTCCCTCAAAACTTGGATGAGATGGGATGAGATGAGATGACATGAGATGAGATGAGATGCTGATATACATGTTGCTAACATGTTGGCAAAAAACGCACCAAATCCCTTTAAGTCCCTCAAAACTTGGATGAGATTGCATGAGATGAGATGAGATGACATGAGATAAGATGAGATGCTGATATACATGTTCCTAACATGTCGGCAAAAAACGCACCGAATCCCTTTAAGTCCCTCCAAACTTAGATGAGATGGGATGAGATGAGATGACATGAGATGAGATGAGATGCTGATATACATGTTCCTAACATGTCGGCAAAAAACGCACCGAATCCCTTTAAGTCCCTCCAAACTTGGATGAGATGGGATGAGATGTGATGAGATGACATGAGATGAGATGAGATGCTGATATACATGTTCCTAACATGTTGGCAAAAAACGCACCAAATCCCTTTAAGTCCCTGAAAACTTGGATGAGATGGGATGAGATGACATGATATGACATGAGATGAGATGAGATGCTGATATACATGTTCCTAACATGTCGGCAAAAAACGCACCGAATCCCTTTAAGTCCCTCAAAACTTGGATGAGATGGGATGAGATGACATGATATGACATGAGATGAGATGCTGATATACATGTTCCTAACATGTCAGCAAAAAACGCTCCGAATCCCTTTAAGTCCCTCCAAACTTGGATGAGATGGGATGAGATGTGATGAGATGACATGAGATGAGATGAGATGCTGATATACATGTTCCTAACATGTTGGCAAAAAACGCACCGAATCCCTTTAAGTCCCTCAAAACTTGGATGAGATGGGATGAGATGACATAATATGACATGAGATGAGATGAGATGCTGATATACATGTTCCTAACATGTCGGCAAAAAACGCACCGAATCCCTTTAAGTCCCTCCAAACTTGGATGAGATGGGATGAGATGTGATGAGATGACATGAGATGAGATGAGATGCTGATATACATGTTCCTAACATGTCGGCAAAAACGCTCCGAATCCCTTTAAGTCCCTCCAAACTTGGATGAGATGGGATGAGATGTAATGAGATGACATGAGATGAGATGAGATGCTGATATACATGTTCCTAACATGTTGGCAAAAAACGCACCAAATCCCTTTAAGTCCCTCAAAACTTGGATGACATGGGATGAGATGAGATGGGATGACATGAGATGAGATGAGATGCTGATATACATGTTCCTAACATGTCGGCAAAAAATGCACCGAATCCCTTTAAGTCCCTCAAAACTTGGATGAGATGGGATGAGATGAGATGACATGAGATGAGATGAGATGCTGATATACATGTTGCTAACATGTCGGCAAAAAACGCACCAAATCCCTTTAAGTCCCTCAAAACTTGGATGAGATTGGATGAGATGAGATGAGATGACATGAGATGAGATGAGATGCTGATATACATGTTCCTAACATGTCGGCAAAAAACGCACCGAATCCCTTTAAGTCCCTTAAAACTTGGATAAGATGGGATGAGATGACATGATATGACATGAGATGAGATGAGATGCTGATATACATTTTCCTAACATATTGGCAAAAAATGCACCGAATCCCTTTAAGTCCCTCAAAACTTGGAGATGGGATGAGATGAGATGACATGAGATGAGATGAGATGCTGATATACATGTTGCTAACATGTTGGCAAAAAACGCACCAAATCCCTTTAAGTCCCTCAAAACTTGGATGAGATTGCATGAGATGAGATGAGATGACATGAGATAAGATGAGATGCTGATATACATGTTCCTAACATGTCGGCAAAAAACGCACCGAATCCCTTTAAGTCCCTCCAAACTTGGATGAGATGGGATGAGATGAGCTGACATGAGATGAGATGAGATGCTGATATACATGTTCCTAACATGTCGGCAAAAAACGCACCGAATCCCTTTAAGTCCCTCCAAACTTGGATGAGATGGGATGAGATGTGATGAGATGACATGAGATGAGATGAGATGCTGATATACATGTTCCTAACATGTTGGCAAAAAACGCACCAAATCCCTTTAAGTCCCTGAAAACTTGGATGAGATGGGATGAGATGACATGATATGACATGAGATGAGATGAGATGCTGATATACATGTTCCTAACATGTCGGCAAAAAACGCACCGAATCCCTTTAAGTCCCTCAAAACTTGGATGAGATGGGATGAGATGACATGATATGACATGAGATGAGATGAGATGCTGATATACATGTTCCTAACATGTCAGCAAAAAACGCACCGAATCCCTTTAAGTCCCTCCAAACTTGGATGAGATGGGATGAGATGTGATGAGATGACATGAGATGAGATGAGATGCTGATATACATGTTCCTAACATGTTGGCAAAAAACGCACCGAATCCCTTTAAGTCCCTCAAAACTTGGATGAGATAGGATGAGATGACATGATATGACATGAGATGAGATGAGATGCTGATATACATGTTCCTAACATGTCGGCAAAAAACGCACCGAATCCCTTTAAGTCCCTCCAAACTTGGATGAGATGGGATGAGATGTGATGAGATGACATGAGATGAGATGAGATGCTGATATACATGTTCCTAACATGTCGGCAAAAACGCACCGAATCCCTTTAAGTCCCTCCAAACTTGGATGAGATGGGATGAGATGTAATGAGATGACATGAGATGAGATGAGATGCTGATATACATGTTCCTAACATGTTGGCAAAAAACGCACCAAATCCCTTTAAGTCCCTCAAAACTTGGATGACATGGGATGAGATGAGATGGGATGACATGAGATGAGATGAGATGCTGATATACATGTTCCTAACATATCGGCAAAAAACGCACCAAATCCCTTTAAGTCCCTCAAAACTTGGATGAGATGGGATGAGATGAGATAAGATGACATGAGATGAGATGCTGATATACATGTTCCTAACATGTCGGCAAAAAACACCAAATCCCTTTAAGTCCCTCCAAACTTGGATGAGATGGGATGAGATGTGATGAGATGACATGAAATGAGATGAGATGCTGATATACATGTTCCTAACATGTTGGCAAAAAACGCACCGAATCCCTTTAAGTCCCTTAAAACTTGGATGAGATGGGATGAGATGACTTGATATGACATGAGATGAGATGAGATGCTGATATACATTTTCCTAACATGTTGGCAAAAAATGCACCGAATCCCTTTAAGTCCCTCAAAACTTGGATGAGATGGGATGAGATGAGATGACATGAGATGAGATGAGATGCTGATATACATGTTGCTAACATGTCGTCAAAAAATGCACCAAATCCCTTTAAGTCCCTCAAAACTTGGATGAGATGGGATGAGATGAGATGAGATGACATGAGATGAGATGAGATGCTGATATACATGTTCCTAACATGTCGGCAAAAAACGCACCGAATCCCTTTAAGTCCCTCCAAACTTGGATGAGATGGGATGAGATGAGATGACATGAGATGAGATGAGATGCTGATATACATGTTCCTAACATGTCGGCAAAAAACGCACCAAATCCCTTTAAGTCCCTCCAAACTTGGATGAGATGGGATGAGATGTGATGAGATGACATGAGATGAGTTGAGATGCTGATATACATGTTCCTAACATGTTGGCAAAAAAACGCACCGAATCCCTTTAAGTCCCTCAAAACTTGGATGAGATGGGATGAGATGACATGATATGACATGAGATGAGATGAGATGCTGATATACATGTTCCTAACATGTTGGCAAAAAACGCACCGAATCCCTTTAAGTCCCTCAAAACTTGGATGAGATGGGATGAGATGACATGATATGACATGAGATGAGATGAGATGCTGATATACATGTTCCTAACATGTCAGCAAAAAATGCACCGAATCCCTTTAAGTCCCTCCAAACTTGGATGAGATGGGATGAGATGTGATGAGATGACATGAGATGAGATAAGATGCTGATATACATGTTCCTAACATGTTGGCAAAAAACGCACCGAATCCCTTTAAGTCCCTCAAAACTTGGATGAGATGGGATGAGATGACATGATATGACATGAGATGAGATGAGATGCTGATATACATGTTCCTAACATGTCGGCAAAAAACGTACCGAATCCCTTTAAGTCCCTCCAAACTTGGATGAGATGGGATGATATGTAATGAGATGACACGAGATGAGATGAGATGCTGATATACATGTTCCTAACATGTTGGCAAAAAACGCACCAAATCCCTTTAAGTCCCTCAAAACTTGGATGACATGGGATGAGATGAGATGAGATGACATGAGATGAGATGAGATGCTAATATACATGTTCCTAACATGTCGGAAAAAACTCACCGAATCACTTTAAGTCCCTCAAAACTTGGATTAAATGGGATGAGATGAGATAAGATGACATGAGATGAGATGAGATGCTGATATACATGTTCCTAACATGTCGGCAAAAAGCGCACCGAATCCCTTTAAGTCCCTCAAAACTTGGATGAGATGGGATGAGATGACATGAGATGACATGAGATGCTGATATACATGTTCCTAACATGTCGGCAAAAAACGCACCGAATCCCTTTAAGTCCCTCAAAACTTGGATGAGATGGGATGAGATGACATGAGATGACATGAGATGAGATGAGATGCTGATATACATGTTCCTAACATGTCGGCAAAAAACGCACCGAATCCCTTTAAGTCCCTCAAAACTTGGATGAAATGGGATGAGATGACATGAGATGACATGAGATGAGATGAGATGCTGATATACATGTTCCTAACATGTCGGCAAAAAACGCACCGAATCCCTTTAAGTCCCTCAAAACTTGGATGAGATGGGATGAGATGACATGATATGACATGAGATGAGATGAGATGCTGATATATATATGTTCCTAACATGTCGGCAAAAAACGCACCGAATCCCTTTAAGTCCCTCCAAACTTGGATGAGTTGGGATGAGATGTGATGAGATGACATTAGATGAGATGAGATGCTGATATACATGTTCCTAACATGTTGGCAAAAAACGCACCGAATCCCTTTAAGTCCCTCAAAACTTGGATAAGATTGGATGAGATGAGATGACATGAGATGAGATGAGATGCTGATATACATGTTCCTAACATGTCGGCAAAAAATGCACCGAATCCCTTAAGTCCCTCCAAACTTGGATGAGATGGGATGAGATGAGAAGACATGAGATGAGATGATGATATACATGTTCCTAACATGTCGGCAAAAAACTTACCGAATTCCTTTAAGTCCCTCAAAACTTGGATGAAATGGGATGAGATGACATGAGATGACATGAGATGAGATGAGATGCTGATATACATGTTCCTAACATGTTGGCAAAAAACGCACCGAATCCCTTTAAGTCCCTCCAAACTTGGATGAGATGGGATGAGATGTGATGAGATGACATGAGATGAGATGAGATGCTGATATATATGTTCCTAACATGTCGGCAAAAAACCCACCGAATACCTTTAAGTCCCTAAAGACTTAGATGAGATGGGATGAGAAGAGATGAGATGACATGAGATGAGATGCTGATATACATGTTCCTAACATTTCGGCAAAAAACGCACCGAATCCCTTTAAGTCCCTCCAAACTTGGATGAGATGGGATGAGATGTGATGAGATGACATGAGATGAGATGAGATGCTGATATACATGTTCCTAACATGTCGGCAAAAAACGCACCGAATCCCTTTAAGTCCATCAACACTTGGATGAGATGGGATGAGATGACATGATATGACATGAGATAAGATGAGATGCTGATATACATGTTCCTAACATGTCGGCAAAAAACGCACCGAATCCCTTTAAGTCCCTCCAAACTTGGATGAGATGGGATGAGATGTGATGAGATGACATGAGATGAGATGAGATGCTGATATACATGTTCCTAACATGTTGGCAAAAAACGCACCGAATCCCTTTAAGTCCCTCAAAACTTGGATGACATGGGATGAGATGAGATGAGATGACATGAGATGAGATGAGATGCTGATATACATGTTCCTAACATGTCGGCAAAAAACGCACCGAATCCCTTTAAGTCCCTCCAAACTTGGATGAGATGGGATGAGATGTAATGAGATGACACGAGATGAGATGAGATGCTGATATACATGTTCCTAACATGTTGGCAAAAAACGCACCAAATCCCTTTAAGTCCCTCAAAACTTGGATGACATGGGATGAGATGAGATGAGATGACATGAGATGAGATGAGATGCTAATATACATGTTCCTAACATGTCGGAAAAAACTCACCGAATCCCTTTAAGTCCCTCAAAACTTGGATGAAATGGGATGAGATGAGATAAGATGACATGAGATGAGATGAGATGCTGATATACATGTTCCTAACATGTCGGCAAAAAACGCACCGAATCCCTTTAAGTCCCTCAAAACTTGGATGAGATGGGATGAGATGACATGAGATGACATGAGATGCTGATATACATGTTCCTAACATGTCGGCAAAAAACGCACCGAATCCCTTTAAGTCCCTCCAAACTTGGATGAGATGGGATGAGATGTGATGAGATGACATGAGATGAGATGAGATGCTGATATACATGTTCCTAACATGTTGGCAAAAAACGCACCGAATCGCTTTAAGTCCCTCAAAACTTGGTTGAGATGGGATGAGATGAGATGACATGAGATGAGATGAGATGCTGATATACATGTTCCTAACATGTCGGCAAAAAATGCACCGAATCCCTTTAAGTCCCTCCAAACTTGGATGAGATGGGATAGATGAGATGACATGAGATGAGATGAGATGCTGATATACATGTTCCTAACATGTCGGCAAAAAACGCACCGAATCCCTTTAAGTCCCTCAAAACTTGGATGAAATGGGATGAGATGACATGACATGACATGAGATGAGATGAGATGCTGATATACATGTTCCTAACATGTCGGCAAAAAACGCACCGAATCCCTTTAAGTCCCTCAAAACTTGGATGAGATGGGATGAGATGACATGATATGACATGAGATGAGATGAGATGCTGATATACATGTTCCTAACATGTCAGCAAAAAACGCACCGAATCCCTTTAAGTCCCTCCAAACTTGGATGAGATGGGATGAGATGAGATGACATGAGATGAGATAAGATGCTGATATACATATTCCTAACATGTCGGCAAAAAACGCACCGAATCCCTTTAAGTCCCTCAAAACTTGGATGAAATGGGATGAGATGACATGAGATGACATGAGATGAGATGAGATGCTGATATACATGTTCCTAACATGTCGGCAAAAATGCACCGAATCCCTTTAAGTCCCTCAAAACTTGGATGAGATGGGATGAGATGACATGATATGACATGAGATGAGATGAGATGCTGATATACATGTTCCTAACATGTCGGCAAAAAACGCACCGAATCCCTTTAAGTCCCTCAAAACTTGGATAAGATGGGAAGAGATGACATGATATGACATGAGATGAGATGAGATGCTGATATACATGTTCCTAACATGTCGGCAAAAAACGCACCGAATCCCTTTAAGTCCCTCCAAACTTGGATGAGTTGGGATGAGATGTGATGAGATGACATGAGATGAGATGCTGATATACATGTTCCTAACATGTTGGAAAAAAACGCACCGAATCCCTTTAAGTCCCTTAAAACTTGGATGAGATGGGATGAGATGACATGATATGACATGAGATAAGATGAGATGCTGATATACATTTTCCTAACATATTGGCAAAAAATGCACCGAATCCCTTTAAGTCCCTCAAAACTTGGATGAGATGGGATGAGATGAGATGACATGAGATGAGATGAGATGCTGATATACATGTTGCTAACATGTCGGCAAAAAACGCACCAAATCCCTTTAAGTCGCTCAAAACTTGGATGAGATTGGATGAGATGAGATGAGATGACATGAGATGAGATGAGTTGCTGATATACATGTTCCTAACATGTCGGCAAAAAACGCACCGAATCCCATTAAGTCCCTCCAAACTTTGATGAGATGGGATGAGATGAGATGACATGAGATGAGATGAGATGCTGATATACATGTTCCTAACATGTCGGCAAAAAACGCACCGAATCCCTTTAAGTCCCTCCAAACTTGGATGAGATGTGATGAGATGTGATGAGATGACATGAGATGAGATGCGATGCTGATATACATGTTCCTAACATGTTGGCAAAAAACGCACCGAATCCCTTTAAGTCCCTCAAAACTTGGATGAGATGGGATGAGATGACATGATATGACATGAGATGAGATGAGATGCTGATATACATGTTCCTAACATGTCGGCAAAAAACGCACCAAATCCCTTTAAGTCCCTCAAAACTTGGATGAGATGGGATGAGATGACATGAGATGACATGAGATGAGATAAGATGCTGATATACATGTTCCTAACATGTCGGCAAAAAACGCACCGAATCCCTTTAAGTCCCTCAAAACTTGGATGAGATGGGATGAGATGACATGATATGACATGAGATGAGATGAGATGCTGATATACATGTTCCTAACATGTCGACAAAAAACGCACCGAATCCCTTTAAGTCCCTCAAAACTTGGATGAGATGGGAAGAGATGCCATGATATGACATGAGATGAGATGAGATGCTGATATACATGTTCCTAACATGTCGGCAAAAAACGCACCGAATCCCTTTAAGTCCCTCCAAACTTGGATGAGTTTGGATGAGATATGATGAGATGACATGAGATGAGATGAGATGCTGATATACATGTTCCTAACATGTTGGCAAAAAACGCACCGAATCCCTTTAAGTCCCTCAAAACTTGGATGAGATGGGATGAGATGAGATGAGATGACATGAGATGAGATGAGATGCTGATATACATGTTCCTAACATGTCGGCAAAAAACGCAACGAATCCCTTTAAGTCCCTCCAAACTTGGATGAGATGGGATGAGATGAGATGACATGAGATGAGATGAGATGCTGATATACATGTTCCTAACATGTCGGCAAAAAACGCACCGAATCCCTTTAAGTCCCTCAAAACTTGGATGAAATGGGATGAGATGACATGAGATGACATGAGATGAGATGCTGATATACATGTTCCTAACATGTCGGCAAAAAACGCACCGAATCCCTTTAAGTCCGTCAAAACTTGGATGAGATGGCATGAGATGACATGATATGACATGAGATGAGATGAGATGCTGATATACATGTTCCTAACATGTTGGCAAAAAACGCACCGAATCCCTTTAAGTCCCTCAAAACTTGGATGACATGGGATGAGATGAGATGAGATGACATGAGATGAGATGAGATGCCGATATACATGTTCCTAACATGTCGGCAAAAAACGCACCGAATCCCTTTAAGTCCCTCCAAACTTGGATGAGATGGGATGAGATGTGATGAGATGACATGAGATGAGATGAGATGCTGATATACATGTTCCTAACATGTCGGCAAAAAACGCACCGAATCCCTTTAAGTCCCTAAAGACTTGGATGAGATGGGATGAGAAGAGATGAGATTACATGAGATGAGATGCTGATATACATGTTCCTAACATGTCGGCAAAAAACGCACCAAATCCCTTTAAGTCCCTCAAAACTTGGATGACATGGGATGAGATGAGATGAGATGACATGAGATGAGATGAGATGCTGATATACATGTTCCTAACATATCGCCAAAAAACGCACCGAATCCCTTTAAGTACCTCAAAACTTGGATGAGATTGGATGAGATGAGATAAGATGACATGAGATGAGATGAGATGCTGATATACATGTTCCTAACATGTCGGCAAAAAACGCACCAAATCCCTTTAAGTCCCTCAAAACTTGGATGAGATGGGATGAGATGAGATGAGATGACATGAGATGAGATGAGATGCTGATATACATGTTGCTAACATGTCGGCAAAAAACGCACCAAATCCCTTTAAGTCCCTCAAAACTTGGATGAGATGGGAAGAGATGAGATGACATGAGATGAGATGAGATGCTGATATACATGTTCCTAACATGTTGGCAAAAAACGCACCAAATCCCTTTAAGTCCCTCAAAACTTGGATGACATGGGATGAGATGAGATGAGATGACATGAGATGAGATGAGATGCTCATATACATGTTCCTAACATATCGGCAAAAAACGCAGTGAATCCCTTTAAGTCCCTCAAAACTTGGATGAGATGGGATGAGATGAGATAAGATGACATGAGATGAGATGAGATGCTGATATACATGTTCCTAACATGTCGGCAAAAAACGCACCGAATCCCTTTAAGTCCCTCAAAACTTGGATGAGATGCAATGAGATGACATGAGATGACATGAGATGAGATGAGATGTTGATATACATATTCCTAACATGTCGGCAAAAAACGCACCGAATCAATTTTAAGTCCCTCCAAACTTGGATGAGATGGGATGAGATGTAATGAGATGACATGAGATGAGATGAGATGCTGATATACATGTTCCTAACATGTTGGCAAAAAACGCACCGAATCCCTTTAAGTCCCTCAAAACTTGGATGAGATGGGATGAGATGACATGATATGACATGAGATGAGACCAGATGCTGATATACATGTTCCTAACATGTCGGCAAAAAACGCACCGAATCCCTTTAAGTCCCTCAAAACTTGGATGAGATGGGATGAGATGTAATGAGATGACATAAGATGAGATGAGATGCTGATATACATGTTCCTAACATGTTGGCAAAAAACGCACCAAATCCCTTTAAGTCCCTCAAAACTTGGATGACATGGGATGAGATGACATGAGATGACATGAGATGAGATGAGATGCTAATATACATGTTCCTAACATGTCGGCAAAAAACTCACCGAATCCCTTTAAATCCCTCAAAACTTGGATGAGATGGGATGAGATGAGATAAGATGACATGAGATAAGATGAGATGCTGATATACATGTTCCTAACATGTCGGCAAAAAACGCATGAATCCCTTTAAGTCCCTCAAAACTTGGATGAGATGGGATGAGATGACATGATATGAGATGAGATGCTGATATACATGTTCCTAACATGTCGGCAAAAAACGCACCGAATCCCTTTAAGTCCCTCCAAACTTGGATGAGATTGGATGAGATGTGATGAGATGACATGAGATGAGATGAGATGCTGATATACATGTTCCTAACATGTTGGCAAAAAACGCACCGAATCCCTTTAAGTCCCTCAAAACTTGGATGAGATGGGATGAGATGACATGAGATGAGATGAGATGCTGATATACATGTTCCTAACATGTAGGCAAAAAAATCACCGAATCCCTTTAAGTCCCTCAAAACTTGGATGAGATGGGATGAGATGAGATAAGATGACATTAGATGAGATGAGATGCTGATATACATGTTCCTAACATGTCGGCAAAAAACGCACCGAATCCCTTTAAGTCCCTCAAAACTTGGATGAGATAGGATGAGATGAGATGAGATGACATGAGATGAGATGAGATGCTGATATACATGTTCCTAACATGTCGGCAAAAAACGCACCGAATCCCTTTAAGTTCCTCCAAACTTGGATGAGATGGGATGAGATGTGATGAGATGACATGAGATGAGATGAGATGCTGATATACATGTTCCTAACATGTTGGCAAAAAACGCACCGAATCCCTTTAAGTCCCTCAAAACTTGGATGAGATGGGATGAGATGACATGATATGACATGAGATGAGACGAGATGCTGATATACATGTTACTAAGATGTCGGCAAAAAACGCACCGAATCCCTTTAAGTCCCTCAAAACTTGGATGAGATGGGATGAGTTGAGATGACATGAGATGCTGATGTACATGTTGCTAACATGTCGGCAAAAAACGCACCAAATCCCTTTAAGTCCCTCAAAACTTGGATGAGATGGGATGAGATGAGATGAGATGACATGAGATGAGATGAGATGCTGATATACATGTTCCTAACATGTCGGCAAAAAACGCACCGAATCCCTTTAAGACCCTCCAAACTTGGATGAGATGGGATGAGATGAGATGACATGAGATGAGATGAGATGCTGATATACATGTTCCTAACATGTCTGCAAAAAACTCACCGAATCCCTTTAAGTCCCTCAAAACTTGGATGAGATGGGATGAGATGAGATGAGATGACATGAGATGAGATGCTGATATACATGTTCCTCACATGTTGGCAAAAAACGCACCGAATCCCTTTAAGTCCCTCAAAACTTGGATGAGATGGGATGAGATGAAATGAGATGACATGAGATGAGATGAGATGCTGATATACATGTTCCTAACATGTTGGCAAAAAACGCACCAAATCCCTTTAAGTCCCTCAAAACTTGGATGAGATGGGATGAGATGAGATGACATGAGATGAGATGAGATGCTGATATACATGTTCCTAACATGTCGGCAAAAAACGCACCGAATCCCTTTAAGTCCCTCCAAACTTGGATGAGATGGGATGAGATGACATGATATGACATGAGATGAGATGAGATGCTGATATACATGTTCCTAACATGTCGGAAAAAACGCACCGAATCCCTTTAAGTCCCTCCAAACTTGGATGAGATGGGATGAGATGTGATGAGATGACATGAGATGAGATGAGATGCTGATATACATGTTCCTAACATGTTGGCAAAAAACGCACCAAATCCCTTTAAGTCCCTCAAAACTTGGATGAGATGGGATGAGATGACATGATATGACATGAGATGAGACCAGATGCTGATATACATGTTCCTAACATGTCGGCAAAAAACGCACCGAATCCCTTTAAGTCCCTCAAAACTTGGATGAGATGGGATGAGATGACATGACATGACATGAGATGAGATAAGATGCTGATATACATGTTACTAAGATGTCGGCAAAAAACGCACCGAATCCCTTTAAGTCCCTAAAAACTTGGATGAGATGGGATGATATGAGATGACATGAGATGAGATGAGATGCTGATATACATGTTCCTAACCTGTCGGCAAAAAATGCACCGAATCCCTTTAAGTCCCTCAAAACTTGCATGAGATGGGATGAGATGAGATGAGATGACATGAGATGAGATGAGATGCTGATGTACATGTTGCTAACATGTCGGCAAAAAACGCACAAAATCCCTTTAAGTCCCTCAAATCTTGGATGAGATGGGATGAGATGAGATGAGATGACATGAGATGAGATGAGATGCTGATATACATGTTCCTAACATGTCGGCAAAAAACGCACCGAATCCCTTTAAGTCCCTCCAAACTTGGATGAGATGGGATGAGATGAGATGACATGAGATGAGATGAGATGCTGATATACATGTTCCTAACATGTAGGCAAAAAACGCACCGAATCCCTTTAAGTCCCTCAAAACTTGGATGAGATGGGATGAGATGACATGATATGACATGAAATGAGATGAGATGCTGATATACATGTTCCTAACATGTCGGCAAAAAACGCACGATATCTCTTTAAGTCCTTCCAAACTTGGATGAGATGGGATGAGATTTAATGAGATGACATGAGATGAGATGAGATGCTGATATACATGTTCCTAACATGTTGGCAAAAAACGCACCAAATCCCTTTAAGTCCCTTTAAGTCCCTCAAAACTTGGATGACATGGGATGAGATGAGATGAGATGACATGAGATGAGATGAGATGCTAATATACATGTTCCTAACATGTCGGCAAAAAACGCACCGAATCCCTTTAAGTCCCTCCAAACTTGGATGAGATGGGATGAGATGAGATGAGATGACATGATATCAGATGAGATGCTGATATACATGTTCCTAACATGTTGGCAAAAAACGCACCGAATCCCTTTAAGTCCCTCAAAACTTGGATGAGATGGGATGAGATGACATGATATGACATGAGATGAGATGAGATGCTAATATACATGTTCCTAACCTGTCTGCAAAAAACTCACCGAATCCCTTTAAGTCCCTCAAAACTTGGATGAGATGGGATGAGATGAGATGACATGAGATGAGATGCTGATATACATGTTCCTAACATGTTGGCAAAAAACGTACCAAATCCCTTTAAGTCCCTCAAAACTTGGATGAGATGGGATGAGATGAGATGACATGAGATGAGATGCTGATATACATGTTCCTAACATGTTGGCAAAAAATGCACCGAATCCCTTTAAGTCCCTCAAAACTTGGATGAGATGGGATGAGATGACATGATATGACATGAGATGAGATGAGATGCTGATATACATGTTCCTAACATGTCGGAAAAAAACGCACCGAATCCCTTTAAGTCCCTCCAAACTTGGATGAGATGGGATGAGATGTGATGAGATGACATGAGATGAGATGAGATGCTGATATACATGTTCCTAACATGTTGGCAAAAAACGCACCGAATCCCTTTAAGTCCCTCAAAACTTGGATGAGATGGGATGAGATGACATGATATGACATGAGATGAGACCAGATGCTGATATACATGTTCCTAACATGTCGGCAAAAAACGCACCGAATCCCTTTAAGTCCCTCCAAACTTGGATGAGATGGCATGAGATGTAATGAGATGACATAAGATGAGATGAGATGCTGATATACATGTTCCTAACATGTTGGCAAAAAACGCACCAAATCCCTTTAAGTCCCTCAAAACTTGGATGACATGGGATGAGATGAGATGAGATGACATGAGATGAGATGAGATGCTAATATACATGTTCCTAACATGTCGGCAAAAAACTCACCGAATCCCTTTAAGTCCCTCAAAACTTGGATGAGATGGGATGAGATGAGATAAGATGACATGAGATAAGATGAGATGCTGATATACATGTTCCTAACATGTCGGCAAAAAACGCACCGAATCCCTTTAAGTCCCTCAAAACTTGGATGAGATGGGATGAGATGACATGAGATGAGATGCTGATATACATGTTCCTAACATGTCGTCAAAAAATGCACCAAATCCCTTTAAGTCCCTCCAAACTTGGATGAGATGGGATGAGATGTAATGAGATGACATGAGATGAGATGAGATGCTGATATAAATGTTCCTAACATGTCGGCAAAAAACGCACCGAATCCCTTTAAGTCCCTCAAAACTTGGATGAGATGGGATGAGATGACATGATATGACATGAAATGAGATGAGATGCTGATATACATGTTCCTAACATGTCGGCAAAAAACGCACCGAATCCCTTTAAGTCCCTCCAAACTTGGATGAGATGGGATGAGATGAGATGACATGAGATGAGATGAGATGCTGATATACATGTTCCTAACATGTTGGCAAAAAACGCACCAAATCCCTTTAAGTCCCTTTAAGTCGCTCAAAACTTGGATGACATGGGATGAGATGAGATGAGATGACATGAGATGAGATGAGATGCTAATATACATGTTCCTAACATGTCGGCAAAAAACGCACCGAATCCCTTTAAGTCCCTCCAAACTTGGATGAGATGGGATGAGATGTGATTAGATGACATGAGATGAGATGAGATGCTGATATACATGTTCCTAACATGTCGGCAAAAAACGCACCAAATCCCTTTAAGTCCCTCAAAACTTGAATGACATGGGATGAGATGAGATGAGATGACATGAGATGAGACGAGATGCTGATATACATGTTCCTAACATGTTGGCAAAAAACGCACCGAATCCCTTTAAGTCCCTCAAAACTTGGATGAGATGGGATGAGATGACATGATATGACATGAGATGAGATGAGATGCTAATATACATGTTCCTAACATGTCTGCAAAAAACTCACCGAATCCCTTTAAGTCCCTCAAAACTTGGATGAGATGGGATGAGATGACATGAGATGAGATGAGATGCTGATATACTTGTTCCTAACATGTTGGCAAAAAACGCACCGAATCCCTTTAAGTCCCTCAAAACTTGGATGAGATGGTATGAGATGACATGATATGACATGAGATGAGATGAGATGCTGATATACATGTTCCTAACATGTCGGCAAAAAACGCACCGAATCCCTTTAAGTCTCTCAAAACTTGGATGAGATGGGATGAGATGAGATGACATGAGATGAGATGAGATGCTGATATACACGTTCCTAACATGTCGGCAAAAAACGCACCGAATCCCTTTAAGTCCCTCAAAAATTGGATGAGATGGGATGAGATGAGATGAGATGACATGAGATGAGATGCTGATGTACATGTTGCTAACATGTCGGCAAAAAACGCACCAAATCCCTTTAAGTCCCTCAAAACTTGGATGAGATGGGATGAGATGAGATGAGAGAACATGAGATGAGATGAGATGCTGATATACATGTTCCTAACTTGTTGGCAAAAAACGCACCGAATCCCTTTAAGTCCCTCAAAACTTGGATGAGATGGGATGAGATGACATGATATGACATGAGATGAGATGAGATGCTGATATACATGTTCCTAACATGTCGGCAAAAAACGCACCGAATCCCTTTAAGTCCCTCAAAACTTGGATGAGTTGGGATGAGATGAAATGAGATGACATGAGATGAGATGAGATGCTGATATACATGTTCCTAACATGTCGGCAAAAAACTCACCAAATCCCTTTAAGTCCCTCAAAACTTGGATGAGATGGAATGAGATGAGATGACATGAGATGAGATGAGATGCTGATATACATGTTCCTAACATGTCGGCAAAAAACGCACCGAATCCCTTTAAATCCCTCAAAACTTGGATGAGATGGGATGAGATGAGATGAGATGACATGAGATGAGATGAGATGCTGATATACATGTTCCTAACATGTCTGCAAAAAACACACCGAATCCCTTTAAGTCCCTCCAAACTTGGATGAGATGGGATGAGATGAGATGACATGAGATGAGATGCTGATATACATGTTCCTAACATGTCGGCAAAAAACGCACCGAATCCCTTTAAGTACCTCAAAACTTGGATGAAATGGGATGAGATGACATGAGATGACATGAGATGAGATGCTGATATACATGTTCCTAACATGTCGGCAAAAAACGCACCGAATCCCTTTAAGTCCCTCAAAACTTGGATGAGATGGGATGAGATGACATGATATGACATGAGATGAGATGAGATGCTGATATACATGTTCCTAACATGTTGGCAAAAAACGCACCGAATCCCTTTAAGTCCCTCCAAACTTGGATGAGATGGGATGAGATGTGATGAGATGACATGAGATGAGATGAGATGCTGATATACATGTTCCTAACATGTTGGCAAAAAACGCACCGAATCCCTTTAAGTCCCTCAAAACTTGGATGAGATGGGATGAGATGACATGATATGACATGAGATGAGATGCTGATATACATGTTGCTAACATGTCGGCAAAAAACGCACCAAATCCCTTTAAGTCCCTCAAAACTTGTATGAGATGGGATGAGATGAGATGACATGAGATGAGATGAGATGCTGATATACATGTACATAACATGTCGGCAAAAAACGCACCAAATCCCTTTAAGTCCCTCCAAACTTGGATGAGATGGGATGAGATGAGATGACATGAGATGAGATGAGATGCTGATATACATGTTCCTAATATGTCGGCAAAAAACGCACTGAATCCCTTTATGTCCCTCAAAACTTGGATGAAATGGGATGAGATGACATGAGATGACATGAGATGAGATGAGATGCTGATATACATGTTCCTAACATGTCGGCAAAAAACGCACCGAATCCCTTTAAGTCCCTCAAAACTTGGATGAGATGGGATGAGATGACATGATATGACATGAGATGAGATGAGATGCTGATATACATGTTCCTAACATGTCGGCAAAAAACGCACCGAATCCCTTTAAGTAACTCCAAACTTGGATGAGATGGGATGAGATGTGACTTTTGACATTCGACATTTCGACATTCGACATTCACATTCGACATTTGACATTCGACATTTCAACATTCGACATTTCGACATTCGACATTCACATTCGACATTCGACATTTTGACATTCGCCATTCACATTCGACATTCGACATTCACTTTCGACATTCGACATTTCGACATTTCGACATTCGACATTCACATTCGACATTCGACATTTCGACTTTCGACATTTCGACATTCACATTCGACATTCGACATTCACATTTGACATTCAACATTCACATTCGACATTCGACATTTCGACATTTTGACATTCGACATTCACATTCGACATTCACATTCGACATTCGACATTCACATTTGACATTCGACATTCACATTTGACATTCGAAATTCACATTCGACATTCGACATTTTGACATTTCGACATTCGACATTCACATTCGACATTTCGACTTTCGACATTCGACATTTCGACATTTCGACATTCGACATTCACATTCGACTTTCGACATTCGACAATCGACATTCACATTCGACATTTTCACATTTGACATTCGACAATTCGACAATTCGACTTTCGACATTCAACATTTAGACATTTCGACATTCGACATTCACATTCGACTTTCGACATTCGACATTCGACATTCACATTCGACATTCGATATTCGACATATCGACATTCGACATTTCGACATTCACATTCGACATTTGACATTCGACATTCACATTCGACATTCGACATTCACATTCGACATTTGACATTCGACATTCGACATTTCGACATTTCGATATTCACATTCGACATTCGACATTTCGACATTCGACATTCACATCCGACATTCGACATTTCGACATTCACATTCGACATTTCGACTTTTGACATTTCGACATTCGACATTCACATTCGACATTTCGACTTTCGACATTCGACATTTCGACATTCGACATTCACATTCGACATGCGACATTTCGACATTTCGACATTCACATTCGACATTCGACATTTCGACATTCGACATTTCGACAATCGACATTTCGACATTTCAACATTCACATTCGACATTCGACATTTCGACTTTCGACATTTCGACATTCACATTCGACATTCACATTTGACATTCAACATTCACATTTGACAATCGACATTCGACATTCGACATTCGACATTTCGACATTTCGACATTCGACATTCACATTAGACATTCTCATTCGACATTCGACATTCACATTTGACATTCAACATTCACATTCGACATTCGACATTCGACATTTTGACATTTCGACATTCGACATTCACATTCGACATTTCGACTTTCGACATTCGACATTTTGACATTTCGACATTCACATTCGACATTCGACATTTCGACATTTCGACATTCACATTCGACATTCGACATTTCGACTTTTGACATTTCGACATTCGACATTCACATTTGACATTCGACATTCGACATTCACATTCGACATACGACATTCGACATTTCGACATTTCGACATTTCGACATTCGACATTTCGACATGTCGACATACACATTCGACATTCGACATTCGACATTCACATTCGACATTTCGACATTCACATTCGACATTCGACATTTCGACATTCGACATTTCGACAATCGACATTTCGACATTTCAACATTCACATTCGACATTCGACATTTCGACTTTCGACATTTCGACATTTCAACATTCACATTCGACATTCGACATTTCGACATTTCGACATTCACATTCGACATTCGACATTCACATTTGACATTCAACATTCACATTTGACAATCGACATTCGACATTCGACATTTCGACATTTCGACATTCGACATTCACATTCGACATTCACATTCGACACTCGACATTCACATTTGACATTCGACATTCACATTCGACATTCGACATTCGACATTTCGACATTTCGACATTCAACATTCACATTCGACATTTCGACTTTCGACATTCGACATTTCGACATTCGACATTCACATTCGACATTCGACATTTCGACATTTCGACATTCACATTCGACATTCGACATTTCGACTTTCGACATTTCGACATTCGACATTCACATTTGACATTCGACATTCGACATTCACATTCGACAAACGACATTCGACATTCGACATTTCGACATTTCGACATTCGACATTTCGACATTTTGACATTCGACATTCACCATTTGACATTCACATTCGACATTCACCATTCGACATTCGACATTCACATTCGACATTCGAAATTTCAACATTCGACATTTACATTCGACATTCACCATTCAACATTCACATTCGACATTCGACATTTCGACAATTCGACATTTGCCATTTCGACATTTCGACAGTCGACATTTCGACTTTCAACATTCGACCTTTCGACATTCGACATTTCGACATTCGACATTCACATTCAACATTCGACATTCACATTCGACATTCGACATTCAGCATTCGACATTCATATTCGACATTCGACATTTCGAAATTTCAACATTCGGCATTTCGACATTTCGACAATTCGACATTCGACATTTCGACATTTCGACATTCGACATTCGTCATTCAACATTCGACATTTCGACATTCGACATTTCGACATTTCAACATTCGACATTTTGAAATTTCGACATTCGACATTCAACATTCACAATCGACATTTGACATTCACCATTCGACTTTCGACATTCACATTCGACATTCGACATTTTGACATTCGACATTCGACATTCACATTCGACATTCGACATTTCGACATTCGACAATCACATTTGACGTTCGACATTTCGACATTCGACTTTTCGACTTTTCGACATTCGACATTCACATTCGACATTCACATTCGACATTCCGACATTTCGACATTCGACATTTCGACATTCGACATTCGACATTCACATTCGACATTTCGACATTCGACATTCACATTCGACATTCGACATTTCGACTTTCGACATTCGACTTTTATACATTCGACATTCGACATTCACATTCGACATTCACATTCGACATTTCGACATTCGGCATTTTGACATTTCGACATTTGACATTCGACATTAACATTCAACTTTCAACATTTCGACATTCGACATTCACATTCGACATTCACATTTGACATTCGACATTTCGACATTCGACATTCACATTCGACATTCACATTCGACATTCGACATTTCGACATTCAACATCCGACATTCACGTTCGACATTCTCCATTCGACATTCACATTCGACATTCGACATTTTGACATTCGACATTGACATTCGACATTCACCATTCGACATTCCGACATTCGACACTCACCATTCGACATTCGACATTCACATTCGACATTCACATTCGACATTTCGACATTTCGACTTTCGATATTCGACATTCACATTCGACATTTCGACATTTCGGCATTGGACATTTCGACATTCGACATTCACATGCGACATTCGACATTTCGACATTCGACATTCGACATTTCGACATGCGACATTCGACTTTTCGACATTCGACATTCGACATTCGACATTCACATTTGACATTCACATTCAACATTTCGACATTCGACATTTTGACATTTCGAAATTTGACATTCACATTCGACATTCACATTCTACATTCGACATTTCGACATTCGACATTCACATACGACATTCGACATTTCGACATTCGACATTTCGACATTCGACATTTCGACTTTCGACATTCACATTCGACATTCGACATTCGATGTTCGACATTTCGACATTCGACATTCACATTCGACATTTCGACATTTCAACATTCGACATTCCGACATTTGACATTCGACATTCACATTCGACATTCGACATTTCGACATTCGACATTCGACTTTTCGACATTCGACATTCACATTCGACATTCACATTCGACATTTCGACATTCGACATTTCGACATTTGACATTCGACATTCACATTCGACATTCGACATTTCGACATTCGACATTCACCATTCGACATTCACATTCGACATTCACATTCGACATTTCAACATTCGACATTTTGACATTTCGACATTTGACATTCGACATTCACATTCGACTTTCAAGATTTCGGCATTCAACATTCGACATTCGACATTCACATTCGACATTCGACATTTCGACATTCGACATTCGACATTTCGACATTCGGCAGTCGACATTCACATTCGACATTCACATTTGACATTTCGACATTCGACATTTTGACAATTCGACATTTGACATTCGACATTTACATTCGACATTCGACATTTCGACATTCGACATTCACATTCGACATTCACATTCGACATTTCGCCATTCGCCATTTCGACATTTCGACATTTAAATTCGACATTCACCATTCGACATTCGACATTCGACATTTTGACATTCGACATTTCGACATTCGACATTCGACATTTCGACATTTCGACATTCGACATTCACATTCGACATTCACATTCGACATTCGACATTCGACATTCACATTCGACATTCGACATTCGACATTCAACATTGCAACATTTCGACATTTGACATTTCGACATTTCAACATTCACATTCGACATTCGACATTTCGACTTTCAACATTTCGACATTCACATTTGACATTCGACATTCACATTCGACATTTCGACATTTTGACATTTCGACATTCGACATTCGACATTTCGACATTTCGACATTCACATTTGACATTTGACATTCACATTCGACATTCGACTTTCGACATTCGACATTTCGACGTTCGACATTCACATTCGACATTCGACATTCACATTCGACATTCACATTCGACATTTCGACTTTTCGACTTTCGACATTCGACATTCACATTCGACATTTCGACATTTCGGCATTGGACATTTCGACATTCGACATTCACATTCGACATTCGACATTTCGACATTCGACATTCGACATTTCGACATGCGACATTCGACTTTTCGACATTCGACATTCGACATTCGACATTCACATTTGACATTCACATTCGACATTTTGACATTCGACATTTTGACATTTCGACATTTGACATTCACATTCGACATTCTCATTCTACATTCGACATTTCGACATTCGACATTCACATACGACATTCGACATTTCGACATTCGACATTTCGACATTCGACATTTCGACTTTCGACATTCACATTCGACATTCGACATTCGACGTTCGACATTTCGACATTCGACATTCACATTCGACATTTCCACATTTCAACATTCGACATTTCGACATTTGACTTTCGACATTCACATTCGACATTCGACATTTCGACATTCGACATTCGACTTTTCGACATTCGACATTCACATTCGACATTCACATTCGACATTTCGACATTCGACATTTTGACATTTCGACATTTGACATTCGACATTCACATTCGACATTCGACATTTCGACATTCGACATTCACCATTCGACATTCACATTCGACATTCACATTCGACATTTCAACATTCGACATTTTGACATTTCGACATTTGACATTCGACATTCACATTCGACTTTCAAGATTTCGGCATTCAACATTCGACATTCGACATTCACATTCGACATTCGACATTTCGACATTCGACATTCGACATTTCGACATTCGACAGTCGACATTCACATTCGACATTCACATTCGACATTTCGACATTCGACATTTTGACAATTCGACATTTGACATTCGACATTCACATTCGACATTCGACATTTCGACATTCGACATTCACATTCGACATTCACATTCGACATTTCGACATTCAACATTTTGACATTTCGACATTCAAATTCGACATTCACCATTCGACATTCGACATTCGACATTTTGACATTCGACATTTCGACATTCGACATTCGACATTTCGACATTTCGACATTCGACATTCACATTCCACATTCACATTCGACATTCGACATTCACATTCGACATTCACATTCGACATTCGACATTCACATTCGACATTCGACATTCGACATTCAACATTTCAACATTTCGACATTCGACATTTCGACATTTCAACATTCACATTCGACATTCGACATTTCGACTTTCGACATTTCGACATTCACATTTGACATTCGACATTCACATTCGACATTCGACATTTCGACATTTTGACATTTCGACATTCGACATTCGACATTTCGACATTTCGACATTCACATTCGACATTTGACATTCACATTCGACATTCGACTTTCGACATTCGACATTTCGACATTCGACATTCACATTCGACATTCGACATTCAACATTCACATTTGACATTCGCCATTTCGACATTTCGACATTCGACATTCGACATTCACATTCGACATTCACATTCGACATTCGACATTTCGACATTAGACATTCACATTCGACATTCGACATTCACATTCGACATTTCGACATTTCGACATTTCGACATTTCGACATTCGACATTTCAACATTCGACATTTCGACAATCGACATTCACATTCGACATTTGACATTCGACATTTCGACATTTCGACATTCGACATTCACATCCGACATTCGACATTTCGACATTCACATTCGACATTTCGACTTTTGACATTCGACATTTCGACATTCGACATTCACTTTCGACATTTGACATTCGACATTCGACATTTCGACATTTCGACAATCACATTCGACATTCGACCTTTCGACATTTCGACATTCGACATTCGACATTCGACATTTCGACATTCACATTCGACATTTCGACATTTGACATTCGACCTTTCGACATTTCAACATTCGACATTCACATTCGACATTCGACATTTCGACATTCACATTCGACATTTCGACTTTTGACATTCGACATTTCGACATTTCGACATTCGACATTCACATTCGACATTCGACATTTCGACTTTCGACATTCGACATTCGACATTCGACATTTCGACTTTCGACATTCGACATTCGACATTTCGACTTTCGACATTCGACATTCGACATTTCGACTTTCGACATTTGACATTTCGACATTTGACATTTCGACATTCGACATTCACATTCGACATTCGACATTCACATTTGATATTCGACATTCGACATTCGACATATCGACATTCGACATTCACATTCGACATTCGACATTCAACATTCACATTCGACATTCGACATTTCGATATTTCGACATTCGACATTCGACATTCACATTCGACATTCACATTCGACATTCGACATTTCGACATTAGACATTCACATTCGACATTCGACATTCACATTCGACATTTCGACATTCGACATTCACATCCGACATTCGACATTTCGACATTCACATTCGACATTTCGACTTTTGGCATTCGACATTTCGACATTCGACATTCACATTCGACATTTGACATTCGACATTTCGACATTTCGACATTCGACATTCACATCCGACATTCGACATTTCGACATTCACATTCGACATTTCGACTTTTGACATTCGACATTTCGACATTCGACATTCACATTCGACATTTGACATTCGACATTCGACATTTCAACATTCGACATTTCGACATTCGACATTCACATTCGACATTCGACATTTCGACTTTTCGACAATCACATTCGACATTCGACCTTTCGACATTTCGACATTCGACATTCGACATTTCGACATTTCAACATTCGACATTCACATTCGACATTCGACATTTCGACATTCACATTCGACATTTCGACTTTTGACATTCGACATTTCGACATTCGACATTCACATTCGACATTTGACATTCGACATTCGACATTTCAACATTCGACATTTCGACATTCGACATTCACATTCGACATTCGACATTTTGACATTCGACATTCACATTCGACATTCAACATTTCGACATTTCGACATTCGACATTCACATTCGACATTCGACATTTCGACTTTCGACATTTCGACTTTCACATTCGACATTCGACATTCACATTTGACATTCAACATTCACATTCGACATTCGACATTTCGACATTTCGACATTCACATTCGACATTCACATTCGACATTCACATTTGACATTCGACATTCACATTTGACATTCGACATTCACATTCGACATTCGACATTCGACATTTCGACATTTCGACATTCGACATTCACATTCGACATTTCGACTTTCGACATTCGACATTTCGACTATTCGACATTCGACATTCACATTCGACTTTCGACATTCGACAATCGACATTCACATTCGACATTTTCACATTCGACATTCGACAATTCGACTTTCAACATTCACATTCGACTTTCGACATTCGACATTCGACATTCACATTCGACATTCGACATTCGACATTTCGACATTCGACATTTCCACAATCACATTCGACATTTGACATTTGACATTCGACATTCACATTCGACATTCGACATTCACATTCGACATTTGACATTCGACATTTGACATTTCGACATTTCGACATTCACATTCGACATTCGACATTCGACATTTCGACATTTCGACTTTCGACATTCACATCTGACATTCGACATTTCGACATTCACATTCGACATTTCGACTTTTGACATTTCGACATTCGACATTCACATTCGACATTCGACATTTCAACTTTCAACATTCGACATTTCGACATTCGACATTCACATTCGACATGCGACATTTCGACATTCGACATTCACATTCGACATTCGACATTGCAACTTTCGACATTCGACATTTCGACATTCGACATTCACATTCGACATTCGACATTTCGACAATCGACATTTCGACATTTCAACATTCACACTCGACATTCGACATTTCGACTTTCGACATTTCGACATTCACATTCGACATTCGACATTCACATTTGACATTCAACATTCACATTTGACAACCGACATTCGACATTCGACATTCGACATTTCGACATTCGACATTCACATTCGACATTCACATTCGACATTCGACATTCACATTTGACATTCGACATTCACATTTGACATTCGACATTCACATTCGACATTCGACATTTCGACATTTCGACATTAGACATTCACATTCGACATTTCGACTTTCGACATTCGACATTTCGACATTTCGACATTCGACATTCACATTCGACATTCGACATTTCGACATTTCGACATTCACATTCGACATTCGACATTTCGACTTTCGACATTTCGACATTCGACATTCACATTTGACATTCGACATTCGACATTCACATTCGACATTCGACATTCGACATTCGACATTCACATTCGACATTCGACATTTCGACATTTCGACATTCGACATTCACATTCGACATTCGACATTCACATTCGACATTCGACATTTCGACATTACGACATTTCGACATTCACATTCGACATTTCGACATTCGACATTCACATTCGACATTCGACATTCGACATTTCAACAATCGACATTTCAACATTCGACAGTCACATTCGACATTTGACATTTCGACATTTCGACATTCACATTCGACATTCGACATTTCGACTTTCGACATTTCGACATTTCGACATTCGTCATTCACAATCGACATTCGACATTCGACATTCACGTTCGACATTCGACATTCGACATTCGACATTTCGGCATTTCGACATTCGACATTTCGACATTTCGACATGTCGACATTCACATTCGACATTCGACATTCGACATTCACATTCGACAATCGACATTCGACAATCACATTCGACATTCGACATTCGACATTCACATTCGACATTCGACATTTCGACATTCGACATTTCGACATGTCGACATTCACATTCGACATTCGACATTCGAAATTCACATTCGACTTTCGACATTCACATTCGACATTCGACATTTCGACATTCGACATTCACATTCGACATTCGACATTCACATTCGACATTCGACATTCACATTCGATATTCGACATTTCGACATTACGACATTTCGACATTCACATTCGACATTTACATTCGGCATTTGACATTTCGACATTCACATTCGATATTCGACATTTCGACATTTCGACATTCACATTCGACATTTACATTCGACATTCGACATTTCGACATTCGACAATCGACATTTCGACATTCGACATTCACATTCGACATTCGACATTCACCATTCGACATTCGACATTCACCATTCGACATTCGACATTCGACATTTCGACATTCGACATTCACCATTCGACTTTCGACATTCACATTCGACATTCGACATTCACCATTCGACATTCGCCATTCGACATTTTGACATTCGACAATCGACATCTTGACATTCGACATTCACATTCGACATTTCGACATTCAATATTTCAACATTTCGACATTCGACATTCACATTTTGACGTTCGACATTTCGACTTTCGACATTCGACATTCACATTCGACATTTCGACATTTCGGCTATCGACATTTCGACATGCGACATTCGACTTTTAGACATTCGACATTCGACATTCACATTCAACATTTCGACATTTGACATTTTGACATTTCGACATTTGACATTCACATTCGACATTCGACATTTCGACATTCAACAATCACATTCGATTTTCAACATTTCGACATTTACAGTCGACATTTCGACATTCGACATTTCGACATTCGACATTCACATTCGACTTTCAACATTTCGACATTCGACATTCACAGTCGACATTCACATTTGACATTCGACATTTCGACATTCACATTCAACATTCACATTTGACATTCGACATTTCGACACTCGGCATGCAACATTCACATTCGACATTCGACATTCACATTCGACATTCGACATTTTGACATTCGACATTTCGACATTTCGACATGCGACATTCGACATTCACATTCGACATTCACATTCGACATTTCGACATTCGACATTTTGACAATTCGACATTTGACATTTCGACATTTCGACATTTCGACATTCACATTCGACATTCGACATTTCGACATTCGACATTCGACATTCACATTCGACATTCACATTCGACATTTCGACATTCGCCATTTCGACATTTCGACATTCAAATTCAACATTCACCATTCGACATTCGACATTCGACATTTTGACAATCGACATTTCGACATTCGACATTCGACATTCACATTCGACATTTCAACATTCGACATTCGACATTTCGACATTCGACATTTCGACAATCGGCATTTCGACATTCACCATTCGACATTCGACATTCACATTCGACATTCGACATTTCAACATTCGACATTCGACATTTCGACATTCGACATTTCGACAATCGGCATTTCGACATTCACCATTCGACATTCGACATTCACATTCGACATTCGACATTTCAACATTCGACATTCGACATTTACATTCGATATTCAACATTCACCATTCAACATTCACATTCGACATTCGACATTTCGACAATTCGACATTTGCCATTTCGACATTTCGACAGTCGACATTTCGACTTTCAACATTCGACCTTTCGACATTCGACATTTCGACATTCGGCATTCACATTCAACATTCGACATTCCCATTCGACATTCAACATTCAGCATTCGACATTCATATTCGACATTTCAAAATTTCAACATTCGGCATTTCGACATTTCGACAATTCGACATTCGACATTTCGACATTTCGACATTCGACATTCGTCATTCAACATTCGACATTTTGACATTCGACATTTCGACATTTCAACATTCGACATTTTGAAATTTCGACATTCGACATTCAACATTCACATTCGACATTTGACATTCACCATTCGACATTCGACATTCACATTCGACATTCGACATTCACTATTCGACATTCAACATTTCGACATTCGACATTTCGACTTTCGACATTCACATTCGACATTCGACATTCACATTCGACATTCGACATTTCGACATTCGACATTCACATTCGACGTTCGACATTTCGACATTCGACTTTTCGACTTTTCGACATTCGACATTCACATTCGACATTCACATTCGACATTTCGACATTCACATTCGACATTTCGACATTTCGACATTCGACATTTCGACATTCGACATTCACATTCGACATTTCGACATTTCGGCATTCAACATTTCGACATTCGACATTCACATTCGACATTCGACATTTCGACTTTCGACATTCGACTTTTAGACATTCGACATTCGACATTCACATTCGACATTCACATTCGACATTTCGACATTCGACATTTTGACATTTCGACATTTGACATTCGACATTAACATTCGACTTTCAACATTTCGACATTCGACATTCACATTCGACATTCACATTTGACATTCGACATTTCGACATTCGACATTCACATTCGACATTCACATTTGACATTCGACATTTCGACATTCAACATTCGACATTCACATTCGACATTCACCATTCGACATTCCGACATTCGACACTCACCATTCGACATTCGACATTCACATTCGACATTCACATTCGACATTTCGACATTTCGACTTTCGACATTCGACATTCACATTCGACATTTCGACATTTCGGCATTCGACATTCACATTCGACATTCGACATGTCGACATTCACATTCGACATTCGACATTTCGACATTCAATATTTCGACATTTCGACATTCGACATTCACATTTTGACGTTCGACATTTCGACTTTCGACATTCGACATTCACATTCGACATTTCGACATTTCGGCATTCGACATTTCGACATGCGACATTCGACTTTTAGACATTCGACATTCGACATTCACATTCAACATTTCGACATTCGACATTTTGACATTTCGACATTTGACATTCACATTCGACATTCGACATTTCGACATTCGACAATCACATTCGACTTTCAACATTTCGACATTCAACATTCACAGTCGACATTCACATTTGACATTCGACATTTCGACATTCACATTCGACATTCACATTTGACATTCGACATTCACCATTCGACATTCGACATTCACATTTTACATTCGACATTTCAACATTCGATATTCGACATTCACCATTCGACATTCGACATTTCGACATTCGACATTCACAGTCGACATTCACATTTGACATTCGACATTTCGACATTCACATTCAACATTCACATTTGACATTCGACATTTCGACATTCGACATTCACATTCGACATTCACATTCGACATTTCGACATTCGACATTTTGACAATTCGACATTTGACATTCGACATTCACATTCGACATTCGACATTTCCACATTCGACATTCACATTCGACATTCACCATTCGACATTCGACATTCGACATTTTGACATTCGACATTTCGACATTCGACATTCGACATTCACATTCGACATTTCAACATTCGACATTCGACATTTCGACATTCGACATTTCGACATTCACCATTCGACATTCGACATTCACATTCGACATTCGACATTTCGACATTTCGACATTCGACATTCACCATTTGACATTCACATTCGACATTCACCATTCGACATTCGACATTCACATTCGACATTCGACATTTCAACATTCGACATTCGACATTTACATTCGACATTCGACATTCACATTCGACATTCGACATTAATCATTTCGACATTCGACATTCACATTTGACATTCGACATTTCAACATTCGATATTCGACATTCACCATTCGACATTCGACATTTCGACAATTCGACATTCGCCATTTCGACATTTCGACATTCGACATTCGACATTTTGACATTTCGACATTCAACATTCGACATTTCGACATTCGACATTTCGACATTCGACATTCGACATTCACATTCGACATTCGACATTCACATTCGACATTCGACATTCACCATTCGACATTCACATTCGACATTCGACATTTCGATATTTCAACATTCGACATTTCGACAATTCGACATTCGACATTTCGACATTTCGACATTCGTCATTCGACATTCGACATTTCGACATTCGACATTTTGAAATTTCGACATTCGACATTCAACATTCGACATTCGACATTCGACATTCACATTCGACATTCGACATTCAACATTTCAACATTTCGACATTCGACATTTCGACATTTCAACATTCACATTCGACATTCGACATTTCGACATTCACATTTGACATTCGACATTCACATTCGACATTCGACATTTCGACATTTCGACATTCGACATTCGACATTTCGACATTTCGACATTCACATTCGACATTTGACATTCGCATTCGACATTCGACTTTCGACATTTCGATATTTCGACATTCGACATTCGACATTCACATTCGACATTCACATTCGACATTCGACATTTCGACATTAGACATTCACATTCGACATTCGACATTCACATTCGACATTTCGACATTTCGACATTTCGAAATTTGACATTTCGACATTCGACATTTCGACAATCGACATTCACATTCGACATTTGACATTCGACATTTCGACATTTCGACATTCGACATTCACATCCGACATTCGACATTTCGACATTCACATTCGACATTTCGACTTTTGACATTCGACATTTCGACATTCGACATTCACATTCGACATTTGACATTCGACATTCGACATTTCAACATTCGACATTCACATTCGACATTCACATTCGACATTCGACATTTCGACATTTCGACAATCACATTCGACATTCGACCTTTCGACATTTCGAAATTCGACATTCGACATTCGACATTTCGACATTTCAACATTCGACATTCACATTCGACATTCGACATTTCGACATTCACATTCGACATTTCGACTTTTGACATTCGACATTTCGACATTTGACATTCGACATTTGACATTTCAACATTCGACATTTCGACATTCGACATTCACATTCGACATTCGACATTTTGACATTCGACATTCACATTCGACATTCAACATTTCGACATTTCGACATTCGACATTCACATTCGACATTCGACATTTCGACTTTCGACATTTCGACTTTCGACATTTCGACTTTCACATTCGACATTCGACATTCACATTTGACATTCAACATTCACATTCGACATTCGACATTTCGACATTTCGACATTCGACATTCATATTCGACATTCACATTCGACATTCACATTTGACATTCGACATTCACATTTGACATTCGACATTCACATTCGACATTCGACATTCGACATTTCGACATTTCGACATTCGACATTCACATTCGACATTTCGACTTTCGACATTCGACATTTCGACTATTCGACATTCGACATTCACATTCGACTTTCGACATTCGACAATCGACATTCACATTCGACATTTTCACATTCGACATTCGACAATTCGACTTTCGACATTCGACATTTCGACATTTCGACATTCGACATTCACATTCGACTTTCGACATTCGACATTCGACATTCACATTCGACATTCGACATTCGACATTCGACATTCACATTCGACATTTCGACAATCGACATTTCGACATTTCAACATTCACACTCGACATTCGACATTTCGACTTTCGACATTTCGACATTCACATTCGACATTCGACATTCACATTTGACATTCAACATTCACATTTGACAATCGACATTCGACATTTCGACATTTCGACATTCGACATTCACATTCGACATTCACATTCGACATTCGACATTCACATTTGACATTCGACATTCACATTTGACATTCGACATTCACATTCGACATTCGATATTTCGACATTTCGACATTCGACATTCACATTCGACATTTCGACTTTCGACATTCGACATTTCGACATTTCGACATTCGACATTCACATTCGACATTCGACATTTCGACATTTCGACATTCACATTCGACATTCGACATTTCGACTTTCGACATTTCGACATTCGACATTCACATTTGACATTCGACATTCGACATTCACATTCGACATACGACATTCGACATTTCGACATTTCGACATTCGACATTTCGACATTTCGACATGTCGACATTCACATTCGACATTCGACATTCGACATTCACATTCGACATTCGACATTCGACATTCAAATTTGACATTCGACATTTCGACATTTCGACATTCGATATTCACATTCGACATTCACATTCGACATTCGACATTTCGACATTACGACATTTCGACATTTCGACATGCGACATTCGACATTCACATTCGACATTCACATTCGACATTTCGACATTCGACATTTTGACAATTCGACATTTGACATTCGACATTCACATTCGACATTCGACATTTCGACATTCGACATTCACATTCGACATTCACATTCGACATTTCGACATTCGACATTTTGACAATTCGACATTCAAATTCGACATTCACCATTCGACATTCGACATTTGACATTTTGACATTCGACATTTCGACATTCGACATTCGACATTCACATTCGACATTTCAACATTCGACATTCGACATTTCGACATTCGACATTTCGACATTCGGCATTTCGACATTCACCATTCGACATTCGACATTCACATTCGACATTCGACATTTCGACATTTCGACATTCGACATTTCGACATTTCGACATTCGACATTCACCATTTGACATTCACATTCGACATTCACCATTCGACATTCGACATTCACATTCGACATTCGACATTTCAACATTCGACATTTTGACATTCTACATTCACATTCGACATTCGACATTTCGACTTTCGACATTTCGACTTTCACATTCGACATTCGACATTCACATTTGACATTCAACATTCACATTCGACATTCGACATTTCGACATTTCGACATTCGACATTCACATTCGACATTCACATTCGACATTCACATTTGACATTCGACATTCACATTCGACATTCGACATTCGACATTTCGACATTTCGACATTCGACATTCACATTCGACATTTCGACTTTCGACATTCGACATTTCGACTATTCGACATTCGACATTCACATTCGACTTTCGACATTCGACAATCGACATTCACATTCGACATTTTCACATTCGACATTCGACAATTCGACTTTCGACATTCGACATTTCGACATTTCGACATTCGACATTCACATGCGACTTTCGACATTCGACATTCGACATTCACATTCGACATTCGACATTCGACATTCGACATTTCGACATTCGACATTTCGACAATCACATTCGACATTTGACATTCGACATTCGACATTCACATTCGACATTCGACATTCACATTCGACATTTGACATTCGACATTCGACATTTCGACATTTCGACATTCACATTCGACATTCGACATTCGACATTTCGACATTTCGACTTTCGACATTCACATCCGACATTCGACATTTCGACATTCACATTCGACATTTCGACTTTTGACATTTCGACATTCGACATTCACATTCGACATTCGACATTTCAACTTTCGACATTCGACATTTAGACATTCGACATTCACATTCGACATGCGACATTTCGACATTCGACATTCACATTCGACATTCGACATTTCAACTTTCGACATTCGACATTTCGACATTCGACATTCACATTCGACATTCGACATTTCGACAATCGACATTTCGACATTTCAACATTCACACTCGACATTCGACATTTCGACTTTCGACATTTCGACATTCACATTCGACATTCGACATTCACATTTGACATTCAACATTCACATTTGACAATCGACATTCGACATTCGACATTTCGACATTTCGACATTCGACATTCACATTCGACATTCACATTCGACATTCGACATTCACATTTGACATTCGACATTCACATTTGACATTCGACACTCACATTCGACATACGACATTTCGACATTTCGACATTCGACATTCACATTCGACATTTCGACTTTCGACATTCGACATTTCGACATTTCGACATTCGACATTCACATTCGACATTCGACATTTCGACATTTCGACATTCACATTCGACATTCGACATTTCGACTTTCGACATTTCGACATTCGACATTCACAATTGACATTCGACATTCGAAATTCACATTCGACATACGACATTCGACATTCGACATTTCGACATTTCGACATTTGACATTTCGACATTTCGACATGTCGACATTCACATTCGACATTCGACATTCGACATTCACATTCGACATTCGACATTCACATTCGACATTCGACATTTCGACATTTCGACATTCGACATTCACATTCGACATTCGACATTCACATTCGACATTCGACATTTCGACATTACGACATTTCGACATTTCGACATGCGACATTCGACATTCACATTCGACATTCACATTCGACATTTCGACATATGACATTTTGACAATTCGACATTTGACATTCGACATTCACATTCGACATTCGACATTTCGACATTCGACATTCGACATTCACATTCGACATTCACATTCGACATTTCGACATTCGCCATTTCGACATTCAAATTCGACATTCACCATTCGACATTCGACATTCGACATTTTGACATTCGACATTTCGACATTCGACATTCGACATTCACATTCGACATTTCAACATTCGACATTCGACATTTCGACATTCGACATTTCGACATTCGGCATTTCGACATTCACCATTCGACATTCGACATTCACATTCGACATTCGACATTTCGACATTTCGACATTCGACATTTCGACATTTCGACATTCGACATTTCGACATTTCGACATTCGACATTCACCATTTGACATTCACATTCGACATTCACCATTCGACATTCAACATTCACATTCGACATTCGACATATCAACATTCGACATTCGACATTTACATTCGATATTCGACATTCACCATTCAACATTCACATTCGACATTCGACATTTCGACAATTCGACATTTGCCATTTCGACATTTCGACAGTCGACATTTCGACTTTCAACATTCGACCTTTCGACATTCGACATTTCGACATTCGACATTCACATTCAACATTCGACATTCACATTCGACATTCGACATTCAGCATTCGACATTCATATTCGACATTCGACATTTCAAAATTTCAACATTCGGCATTTCGACATTTCGACAATTCGACATTCGACATTTCGACATTCGACATTCGTCATTCAACATTCGACATTTCGACATTCGACATTTCGACATTTCAACATTCGACATTTTTAAATTTCGACATTCGACATTCAACATTCACATTCGACATTTGACATTCACCATTCGACATTCGACATTCACATTCGACATTCGACATTCACTATTCGACATTCAACATTTCGACATTCGACATTTCGACTTTCGACATTCACATTCGACATTCGACATTCACATTCGACATTCGACATTTCGACATTCGACATTCACATTCGACGTTCGACATTTCGACATTCGACTTTTCGACTTTTCGACATTCGACATTCACATTCGACATTCACATTCGACATTTCGACATTCACATTCGACATTTCGACATTTCGACATTCGACATTCGACTTTTCGACTTTTCGACATTCGACATTCACATTCGACATTCACATTCGACATTTCGACATTAACATTCGACTTTCAACATTTCGACATTCGACATTCACATTCAACATTCACATTTGACATTCGACATTTCGACATTCGACATTCACATTCGACATTCACATTTGACATTCGACATTTCGACATTCAACATTCGACATTCACATTCGACATTCACCATTCGACATTCCGACATTCGACACTCACCATTCGACATTCGACATTCACATTCGACATTCACATTCGACATTTCGACTTTCGACATTCGACATTCACATTCGACATTTCGACATTTCGGCATTCGACATTCACATTCGACATTCGACATGTCGACATTCACATTCGACATTCGACATTTCGACATTCAATATTTCGACATTTCGACATTCGACATTCACATTTTGACGTTCGACATTTCGACTTTCGACATTCGACATTCACATTCGACATTTCGACATTTCGGCATTCGACATTTCGACATGCGACATTCGACTTTTAGACATTCGACATTCGACATTCACATTCGACATTTGACATTCGACATTCGACATTTCGACATTTCGACATTCACATTCAACATTCGACATTCGACATTTCGACATTTCGACTTTCGACATTCACATCCGACATTCGACATTTCGACATTCACATTCGACATTTCGACTTTTGACATTTCGACTTTCACATTCGACATTCGACATTCACATTTGACATTCAACATTCACATTCGACATTCGACATTTCGACATTTCGACATTCGACATTCACATTCGACATTCACATTCGACATTCACATTTGACATTCGACATTCACATTTGACATTCGACATTCACATTCGACATTCGACATTCGACATTTCGACATTTCGACATTCGACATTCACATTCGACATTTCGACTTTCGACATTCGACATTTTGACTATTCGACATTCGACATTCACATTCGACTTTCGACATTCGACAATCGACATTCACATTCGACATTTTCACATTCGACATTCGACAATTCGACTTTCGACATTCGACATTTCGACATTTCGACATTCGACATTCACATTCGACTTTCGACATTCGACATTCGACATTCACATTCGACATTCGACATTCGACATTCGACATTTCGACATTCGACATTTCGACAATAACATTCGACATTTGACATTCGACATTCGACATTCACATTCGACATTCGACATTCACATTCGACATTTGACATTCGACATTCGACATTTCGACATTTCGACATTCACATTCAACATTCGACATTCGACATTTCGACATTTTGACTTTCGACATTCACATCCGACATTCGACATTTCGACATTCACATTCGACATTTCGACTTTTGACATTTCGACATTCGACATTCACATTCGACATTCGACATTTCGACATTTCGACATTCGACATTCACATTCGACATTCACATTCGACATTCACATTTGACATTCGACATTCACATTTGACATTCGACATTCACATTCGACATTCGACATTCGACATTTCGACATTTCGACATTCGACATTCACATTCGACATTTCGACTTTCGACATTCGACATTTCGACTATTCGACATTCGACATTCACATTCGACTTTCGACATTCGACAATCGACATTCACATTCGACATTTTCACATTCGACATTCGACATTCGACATTTCGACATTTCGACATTCGACATTCACATTCGACATTCGACATTCGACATTCGACATTTCGACATTCGACATTTCGACAATCACATTCGACATTTGACATTCGACATTCGACATTCACATTCGACATTCACATTCGACATTTGACATTCGACATTCGACATTTCGACATTTCGACATTCGACATTCACATTCGACATTCGACATTTCGACAATCGACATTTCGACATTTCAACATTCACACTCGACATTCGACATTTCGACTTTCGACATTTCGACATTCACATTCGACATTCGACATTCACATTTGACATTCAACATTCACATTTGACAATCGACATTCGACATTCGACATTCGACATTTCGACATTTCGACATTCGACATTCACATTCGACATTCACATTCGACATTCGACATTCACATTTGACATTCGACATTCACATTTGACATTCGACATTCACATTCGACATACGACATTTCGACATTTCGACATTCGACATTCACATTCGACATTTCGACTTTCGACATTCGACATTTCGACATTTCGACATTCGACATTCACATTCGACATTCGACATTTCGACATTCACATTCGACATTCGACATTTCGACTTTCGACATTTCGACATTCGACATTCACAATTGACATTCGACATTCGAAATTCACATTCGACATACGACATTCGACATTTCGACATTTCGACATTTGACATTTCGACATTTCGACATGTCGACATTCACATTCGACATTCGACATTCGACATTCACATTCGACATTCGACATTCGACATTCACATTCGACATTCGACATTTCGACATTTCGACATTCGACATTCACATTCGACATTCGACATTCACATTCGACATTCGACATTTCGACATTACGACATTTCGACATTTCGACATGCGACATTCGACATTCACATTCGACATTCACATTCGACATTTCGACATTTGACATTTTGACAATTCGACATTTGACATTCGACATTCACATTCGACATTCGACATTTCGACATTCGACATTCGACATTCACATTCGACATTCACATTCGACAATTCGACATTCGACATTCACATTCGACATTTCAACATTCGACATTCGACATTTCGACATTCGACATTTCGACATTCGGCATTTCGACATTCACCATTCGACATTCGACATTCACATTCGACATTCGACATTTCGACATTCGACATTTCGACATTTCGACATTCGACATTTCGACATTTCGACATTCGACATTCACCATTTGACATTCACATTCGACATTCACCATTCGACATTCGACATTCACATTCGACATTCGACATATCAACATTCGACATTCGACATTTACATTCGATATTCGACATTCACCATTCAACATTCACATTCGACATTCGACATTTCGACAATTCGACATTTGCCATTTCGACATTTCGACAGTCGACATTTCGACTTTCAACATTCGACCTTTCGACATTCGACATTTCGACATTCGACATTCACATTCAACATTCGACATTCACATTCGACATTCGACATTCAGCATTCGACATTCATATTCGACATTCGACATTTCAAAATTTCAACATTCGGCATTTCGACATTTCAACAATTCGACATTCGACATTTCGACATTTCGACATTCGACATTCGTCAATCAACATTCGACATTTCGACATTTCGACATTTCAACATTCGACATTTTGAAATTTCGACATTCGACATTCAACATTCACATTCGACATTTGACATTCACCATTCGACATTCGACATTCACATTCGACATTCGACATTCACTATTCGACATTCAACATTTCGACATTCGACATTTCGACTTTCGACATTCACATTCGACATTCGACATTCACATTCGACATTCGACATTTCGACATTCGACATTCACATTCGACGTTCGACATTTCGACATTCGACTTTTCGACTTTTCGACATTCGACATTCACATTCGACATTCACATTCGACATTTCGACATTCACATTCGACATTTCGACATTTCGACATTCGACATTTCGACATTCGACATTCACATTCGACATTTCGACATTTCGGCATTCAACATTTCGACATTCGACATTCACATTCGACATTCGACATTTCGACTTTCGACATTTGACTTTTAGACATTCGACATTCAACATTCACATTCGACATTCACATTCGACATTTCGACATTCGACATTTTGACATTTCGACATTTGACATTCGACATTAACATTCGACTTTCAACATTTCGACATTCGACATTCACATTCAACATTCACATTTGACATTCGACATTTCGACATTCGACATTCACATTCGACATTTACATTTGACATTCGACATTTCGACATTCAACATTCGACATTCACATTCGACATTCACCATTCGACATTCCGACATTCGACACTCACCATTCGACATTCGACATTCACATTCGACATTCACATTCGACATTTCGACATTTCGACTTTCGACATTCGACATTCACATTCGACATTTCGACATTTCGGCATTCGACATTCACATTCGACATTCGACATGTCGACATTCACATTCGACATTCGACATTTCGACATTCAATATTTCAACATTTCGACATTCGACATTCACATTTTGACGTTCGACATTTCGACTTTCGACATTCGACATTCACATTCGACATTTCGACATTTCGGCATTCGACATTTCGACATGCGACATTCGACTTTTAGACATTCGACATTCGACATTCACATTCGACATTTGACATTCGACATTCGACATTTCGACATTTCGACATTCACATTCGACATTCGACATTTCGACATTTCGACATTTCGACTTTCGACATTCACATCCGACATTCGACATTTCGACATTCACATTCGACATTTCGACTTTTGACATTTCGACTTTCACATTCGACATTCGACATTCACATTTGACATTCAACATTCCGACATTTCGACATTCGACATTCACATTCGACATTCACATTCGACATTCACATTTGACATTCGACATTCACATTTGACATTCGACATTCACATTCGACATTCGACATTCGACATTTCGACATTTCGACATTCGACATTCACATTCGACATTTCGACTTTCGACATTCGACATTTCGACTATTCGACATTCGACATTCACATTCGACTTTCGACATTCGACAATCGACATTCACATTCGACATTTTCACATTCGACATTCGACAATTCGACTTTCGACATTCGACATTTCGACATTTCGACATTCGACATTCACATTCGACTTTCGACATTCGACATTCGACATTCACATTCGACATTCGACATTCGACATTCGACATTTCGACATTCGACATTTCGACAATCACATTCGACATTTGACATTCGACATTCGACATTCACATTCGACATTCGACATTCACATTCGACATTTGACATTCGACATTCGACATTTCGACATTTCGACATTCACATTCAACATTCGACATTCGACATTTCGACATTTTGACTTTCGACATTCACATCCGACATTCGACATTTCGACATTCACATTCGACATTTCGACTTTTGACATTTCGACATTCGACATTCACATTCGACATTCGACATTTCGACATTTCGACATTCGACATTCACATTCGACATTCACATTCGACATTCACATTTGACATTCGACATTCACATTTGACATTCGACATTCACATTCGACATTCGACATTCGACATTTCGACATTTCGACATTCGACATTCACATTCGACATTTCGACTTTCGACATTCGACATTTCGACTATTCGACATTCGACATTCACATTCGACTTTCGACATTCGACAATCGACATTCACATTCGACATTTTCACATTCGACATTCGACATTCGACATTTCGACATTTCGACATTCGACATTCACATTCGACTTTCGACATTCGACATTCACATTCGACATTCGACATTCGACATTCGACATTTCGACATTCGACATTTCGACAATCACATTCGACATTTGACATTCGACATTCGACATTCACATTCGACATTCACATTCGACATTTGACATTCGACATTCGACATTCGACATTCACATTCGACATTCGACATTTCGACAATCGACATTTCGACATTTCAACATTCACACTCGACATTCGACATTTCGACTTTCGACATTTCGACATTCACATTCGACATTCGACATTCACATTTGACATTCAACATTCACATTTGACAATCGACATTCGACATTCGACATTCGACATTTCGACATTTCGACATTCGACATTCACATTCGACATTCACATTCGACATTCGACATTCACATTTGACATTCGACATTCACATTTGACATTCGACATTCACATTCGACATACGACATTTCGACATTTCGACATTCGACATTCACATTCGACATTTCGACTTTCGACATTCGACATTTCGACATTTCGACATTCGACATTCACATTCGACATTCGACATTTCGACATTCACATTCGACATTCGACATTTCGACTTTCGACATTTCGACATTCGACATTCACAATTGACATTCGACATTCGAAATTCACATTCGACATACGACATTCGACATTCGACATTTCGACATTTCGACATTTGACATTTCGACATTTCGACATGTCGACATTCACATTCGACATTCGACATTCGACATTCACATTCGACATTCGACATTCGACATTCACATTCGACATTCGACATTTCGACATTTCGACATTCGACATTCACATTCGACATTCGACATTCACATTCGACATTCGACATTTCGACATTACGACATTTCGACATTTCGACATGCGACATTCGACATTCACATTCGACATTCACATTCGACATTTCGACATTTGACATTTTGACAATTCGACATTTGACATTCGACATTCACATTCGACATTCGACATTTCGACATTCGACATTCGACATTCACATTCGACATTCGACATTTCGACATTCGACATTCGACATTCACATTCGACATTCGACATTTCGACAATCGACATTTCGACATTTCAACATTCACACTCGACATTCGACATTTCGACTTTCGACATTTCGACATTCACATTCGACATTCGACATTCACATTTGACATTCAACATTCACATTTGACAATCGACATTCGACATTCGACATTTCGACATTTCGACATTCGACATTCACATTCGACATTCACATTCGACATTCGACATTCACATTTGACATTCGACATTCACATTTGACATTCGACACTCACATTCGACATACGACATTTCGACATTTCGACATTCGACATTCACATTCGACATTTCGACTTTCGACATTCGACATTTCGACATTTCGACATTCGACATTCACATTCGACATTCGACATTTCGACATTTCGACATTCACATTCGACATTCGACATTTCGACTTTCGACATTTCGACATTCGACATTCACAATTGACATTCGACATTCGAAATTCACATTCGACATACGACATTCGACATTCGACATTTCGACATTTCGACATTTGACATTTCGACATTTCGACATGTCGACATTCACATTCGACATTCGACATTCGACATTCACATTCGACATTCGACATTCACATTCGACATTCGACATTTCGACATTTCGACATTCGACATTCACATTCGACATTCGACATTCACATTCGACATTCGACATTTCGACATTACGACATTTCGACATTTCGACATGCGACATTCGACATTCACATTCGACATTCACATTCGACATTTCGACATATGACATTTTGACAATTCGACATTTGACATTCGACATTCACATTCGACATTCGACATTTCGACATTCGACATTCGACATTCACATTCGACATTCACATTCGACATTTCGACATTCGCCATTTCGACATTCAAATTCGACATTCACCATTCGACATTCGACATTCGACATTTTGACATTCGACATTTCGACATTCGACATTCGACATTCACATTCGACATTTCAACATTCGACATTCGACATTTCGACATTCGACATTTCGACATTCGGCATTTCGACATTCACCATTCGACATTCGACATTCACATTCGACATTCGACATTTCGACATTTCGACATTCGACATTTCGACATTTCGACATTCGACATTTCGACATTTCGACATTCGACATTCACCATTTGACATTCACATTCGACATTCACCATTCGACATTCAACATTCACATTCGACATTCGACATATCAACATTCGACATTCGACATTTACATTCGATATTCGACATTCACCATTCAACATTCACATTCGACATTCGACATTTCGACAATTCGACATTTGCCATTTCGACATTTCGACAGTCGACATTTCGACTTTCAACATTCGACCTTTCGACATTCGACATTTCGACATTCGACATTCACATTCAACATTCGACATTCACATTCGACATTCGACATTCAGCATTCGACATTCATATTCGACATTCGACATTTCAAAATTTCAACATTCGGCATTTCGACATTTCGACAATTCGACATTCGACATTTCGACATTTCGACATTCGACATTCGTCATTCAACATTCGACATTTCGACATTCGACATTTCGACATTTCAACATTCGACATTTTTAAATTTCGACATTCGACATTCAACATTCACATTCGACATTTGACATTCACCATTCGACATTCGACATTCACATTCGACATTCGACATTCACTATTCGACATTCAACATTTCGACATTCGACATTTCGACTTTCGACATTCACATTCGACATTCGACATTCACATTCGACATTCGACATTTCGACATTCGACATTCACATTCGACGTTCGACATTTCGACATTCGACTTTTCGACTTTTCGACATTCGACATTCACATTCGACATTCACATTCGACATTTCGACATTCACATTCGACATTTCGACATTTCGACATTCGACATTCGACTTTTCGACTTTTCGACATTCGACATTCACATTCGACATTCACATTCGACATTTCGACATTAACATTCGACTTTCAACATTTCGACATTCGACATTCACATTCAACATTCACATTTGACATTCGACATTTCGACATTCGACATTCACATTCGACATTCACATTTGACATTCGACATTTCGACATTCAACATTCGACATTCACATTCGACATTCACCATTCGACATTCCGACATTCGACACTCACCATTCGACATTCAACATTCACATTCGACATTCACATTCGACATTTCGACTTTCGACATTCGACATTCACATTCGACATTTCGACATTTCGGCATTCGACATTCACATTCGACATTCGACATGTCGACATTCACATTCGACATTCGACATTTCGACATTCAATATTTCGACATTTCGACATTCGACATTCACATTTTGACGTTCGACATTTCGACTTTCGACATTCGACATTCACATTCGACATTTCGACATTTCGGCATTCGACATTTCGACATGCGACATTCGACTTTTAGACATTCGACATTCGACATTCACATTCGACATTTGACATTCGACATTCGACATTTCGACATTTCGACATTCACATTCAACATTCGACATTCGACATTTCGACATTTCGACTTTCGACATTCACATCCGACATTCGACATTTCGACATTCACATTCGACATTTCGACTTTTGACATTTCGACTTTCACATTCGACATTCGACATTCACATTTGACATTCAACATTCACATTCGACATTCGACATTTCGACATTTCGACATTCGACATTCACATTCGACATTCACATTCGACATTCACATTTGACATTCGACATTCACATTTGACATTCGACATTCACATTCGACATTCGACATTCGACATTTCGACATTTCGACATTCGACATTCACATTCGACATTTCGACTTTCGACATTCGACATTTCGACTATTCGACATTCGACATTCACATTCGACTTTCGACATTCGACAATCGACATTCACATTCGACATTTTCACATTCGACATTCGACAATTCGACTTTCGACATTCGACATTTCGACATTTCGACATTCGACATTCACATTCGACTTTCGACATTCGACATTCGACATTCACATTCGACATTCGACATTCGACATTCGACATTTCGACATTCGACATTTCGACAATCACATTCGACATTTGACATTCGACATTCGACATTCACATTCGACATTCGACATTCACATTCGACATTTGACATTCGACATTCGACATTTCGACATTTCGACATTCACATTCAACATTCGACATTCGACATTTCGACATTTTGACTTTCGACATTCACATCCGACATTCGACATTTCGACATTCACATTCGACATTTCGACTTTTGACATTTCGACATTCGACATTCACATTCGACATTCGACATTTCGACATTTCGACATTCGACATTCACATTCGACATTCACATTCGACATTCACATTTGACATTCGACATTCACATTTGACATTCGACATTCACATTCGACATTCGACATTCGACATTTCGACATTTCGACATTCGACATTCACATTCGACATTTCGACTTTCGACATTCGACATTTCGACTATTCGACATTTGACATTCACATTCGACTTTCGACATTCGACAATCGACATTCACATTCGACATTTTCACATTCGACATTCGACATTCGACATTTCGACATTTCGACATTCGACATTCACATTCGACTTTCGACATTCGACATTCACATTCGACATTCGACATTCGACATTCGACATTTCGACATTCGACATTTCGACAATCACATTCGACATTTGACATTCGACATTCGACATTCACATTCGACATTCACATTCGACATTTGACATTCGACATTCGACATTTCGACATTTCGACATTCGACATTCACATTCGACATTCGACATTTCGACAATCGACATTTCGACATTTCAACATTCACACTCGACATTCGACATTTCGACTTTCGACATTTCGACATTCACATTCGACATTCGACATTCACATTTGACATTCAACATTCACATTTGACAATCGACATTCGACATTCGACATTCGACATTTCGACATTTCGACATTCGACATTCACATTCGACATTCACATTCGACATTCGACATTCACATTTGACATTCGACATTCACATTTGACATTCGACATTCACATTCGACATACGACATTTCGACATTTCGACATTCGACATTCACATTCGACATTTCGACTTTCGACATTCGACATTTCGACATTTCGACATTCGACATTCACATTCGACATTCGACATTTCGACATTCACATTCGACATTCGACATTTCGACTTTCGACATTTCGACATTCGACATTCACAATTGACATTCGACATTCGAAATTCACATTCGACATACGACATTCGACATTTCGACATTTCGACATTTGACATTTCGACATTTCGACATGTCGACATTCACATTCGACATTCGACATTCGACATTCACATTCGACATTCGACATTCGACATTCACATTCGACATTCGACATTTCGACATTTCGACATTCGACATTCACATTCGACATTCGACATTCACATTCGACATTCGACATTTCGACATTACGACATTTCGACATTTCGACATGCGACATTCGACATTCACATTCGACATTCACATTCGACATTTCGACATTTGACATTTTGACAATTCGACATTTGACATTCGACATTCACATTCGACATTCGACATTTCGACATTCGACATTCGACATTCACATTCGACATTCACATTCGACAATTCGACATTCGACATTCACATTCGACATTTCAACATTCGACATTCGACATTTCGACATTCGACATTTCGACATTCGGCATTTCGACATTCACCATTCGACATTCGACATTCACATTCGACATTCGACATTTCGACATTCGACATTTCGACATTTCGACATTCGACATTTCGACATTTCGACATTCGACATTCACCATTTGACATTCACATTCGACATTCACCATTCGACATTCGACATTCACATTCGACATTCGACATATCAACATTCGACATTCGACATTTACATTCGATATTCGACATTCACCATTCAACATTCACATTCGACATTCGACATTTCGACAATTCGACATTTGCCATTTCGACATTTCGACAGTCGACATTTCGACTTTCAACATTCGACCTTTCGACATTCGACATTTCGACATTCGACATTCACATTCAACATTCGACATTCACATTCGACATTCGACATTCAGCATTCGACATTCATATTCGACATTCGACATTTCAAAATTTCAACATTCGGCATTTCGACATTTCAACAATTCGACATTCGACATTTCGACATTTCGACATTCGACATTCGTCAATCAACATTCGACATTTCGACATTTCGACATTTCAACATTCGACATTTTGAAATTTCGACATTCGACATTCAACATTCACATTCGACATTTGACATTCACCATTCGACATTCGACATTCACATTCGACATTCGACATTCACTATTCGACATTCAACATTTCGACATTCGACATTTCGACTTTCGACATTCACATTCGACATTCGACATTCACATTCGACATTCGACATTTCGACATTCGACATTCACATTCGACGTTCGACATTTCGACATTCGACTTTTCGACTTTTCGACATTCGACATTCACATTCGACATTCACATTCGACATTTCGACATTCACATTCGACATTTCGACATTTCGACATTCGACATTTCGACATTCGACATTCACATTCGACATTTCGACATTTCGGCATTCAACATTTCGACATTCGACATTCACATTCGACATTCGACATTTCGACTTTCGACATTCGACTTTTAGACATTCGACATTCAACATTCACATTCGACATTCACATTCGACATTTCGACATTCGACATTTTGACATTTCGACATTTGACATTCGACATTAACATTCGACTTTCAACATTTCGACATTCGACATTCACATTCAACATTCACATTTGACATTCGACATTTCGACATTCGACATTCACATTCGACATTTACATTTGACATTCGACATTTCGACATTCAACATTCGACATTCACATTCGACATTCACCATTCGACATTCCGACATTCGACACTCACCATTCGACATTCGACATTCACATTCGACATTCACATTCGACATTTCGACATTTCGACTTTCGACATTCGACATTCACATTCGACATTTCGACATTTCGGCATTCGACATTCACATTCGACATTCGACATGTCGACATTCACATTCGACATTCGACATTTCGACATTCAATATTTCAACATTTCGACATTCGACATTCACATTTTGACGTTCGACATTTCGACTTTCAACATTCGACATTCACATTCGACATTTCGACATTTCGGCATTCGACATTTCGACATGCGACATTCGACTTTTAGACATTCGACATTCGACATTCACATTCGACATTTGACATTCGACATTCGACATTTCGACATTTCGACATTCACATTCGACATTCGACATTTCGACATTTCGACATTTCGACTTTCGACATTCACATCCGACATTCGACATTTCGACATTCACATTCGACATTTCGACTTTTGACATTTCGACTTTCACATTCGACATTCGACATTCACATTTGACATTCAACATTCCGACATTTCGACATTCGACATTCACATTCGACATTCACATTCGACATTCACATTTGACATTCGACATTCACATTTGACATTCGACATTCACATTCGACATTCGACATTCGACATTTCGACATTTCGACATTCGACATTCACATTCGACATTTCGACTTTCGACATTCGACATTTCGACTATTCGACATTCGACATTCACATTCGACTTTCGACATTCGACAATCGACATTCACATTCGACATTTTCACATTCGACATTCGACAATTCGACTTTCGACATTCGACATTTCGACATTTCGACATTCGACATTCACATTCGACTTTCGACATTCGACATTCGACATTCACATTCGACATTCGACATTCGACATTCGACATTTCGACATTCGACATTTCGACAATCACATTCGACATTTGACATTCGACATTCGACATTCACATTCGACATTCGACATTTACATTCGACATTTGACATTCGACATTCGACATTTCGACATTTCGACATTCACATTCAACATTCGACATTCGACATTTCGACATTTTGACTTTCGACATTCACATCCGACATTCGACATTTCGACATTCACATTCGACATTTCGACTTTTGACATTTCGACATTCGACATTCACATTCGACATTCGACATTTCGACATTTCGACATTCGACATTCACATTCGACATTCACATTCGACATTCACATTTGACATTCGACATTCACATTTGACATTCGACATTCACATTCGACATTCGACATTCGACATTTCGACATTTCGACATTCGACATTCACATTCGACATTTCGACTTTCGACATTCGACATTTCGACTATTCGACATTCGACATTCACATTCGACTTTCGACATTCGACAATCGACATTCACATTCGACATTTTCACATTCGACATTCGACATTCGACATTTCGACATTTCGACATTCGACATTCACATTCGACTTTCGACATTCGACATTCACATTCGACATTCGACATTCGACATTCGACATTTCGACATTCGACATTTCGACAATCACATTCGACATTTGACATTCGACATTCGACATTCACATTCGACATTCACATTCGACATTTGACATTCGACATTCGACATTCGACATTCACATTCGACATTCGACATTTCGACAATCGACATTTCGACATTTCAACATTCACACTCGACATTCGACATTTCGACTTTCGACATTTCGACATTCACATTCGACATTCGACATTCACATTTGACATTCAACATTCACATTTGACAATCGACATTCGACATTCGACATTCGACATTTCGACATTTCGACATTCGACATTCACATTCGACATTCACATTCGACATTCGACATTCACATTTGACATTCGACATTCACATTTGACATTCGACATTCACATTCGACATACGACATTTCGACATTTCGACATTCGACATTCACATTCGACATTTCGACTTTAGACATTCGACATTTCGACATTTCGACATTCGACATTCACATTCGACATTCGACATTTCGACATTCACATTCGACATTCGACATTTCGACTTTCGACATTTCGACATTCGACATTCACAATTGACATTCGACATTCGAAATTCACATTCGACATACGACATTCGACATTCGACATTTCGACATTTCGACATTTGACATTTCGACATTTCGACATGTCGACATTCACATTCGACATTCGACATTCGACATTCACATTCGACATTCGACATTCGACATTCACATTCGACATTCGACATTTCGACATTTCGACATTCGACATTCACATTCGACATTCGACATTCACATTCGACATTCGACATTTCGACATTACGACATTTCGACATTTCGACATGCGACATTCGACATTCACATTCGACATTCACATTCGACATTTCGACATTTGACATTTTGACAATTCGACATTTGACATTCGACATTCACATTCGACATTCGACATTTCGACATTCGACATTCGACATTCACATTCGACATTCACATTCGACAATTCGACATTCGACATTCACATTCGACATTTCAACATTCGACATTCGACATTTCGACATTCGACATTTCGACATTCGGCATTTCGACATTCACCATTCGACATTCGACATTCACATTCGACATTCGACATTTCGACATTCGACATTTCGACATTTCGACATTCGACATTTCGACGTTTCGACATTCGACATTCACCATTTGACATTCACATTCGACATTCACCATTCGACATTCGACATTCACATTCGACATTCGACATATCAACATTCGACATTCGACATTTACATTCGATATTCGACATTCACCATTCAACATTCACATTCGACATTCGACATTTCGACAATTCGACATTTGCCATTTCGACATTTCGACAGTCGACATTTCGACTTTCAACATTCGACCTTTCGACATTCGACATTTCGACATTCGACATTCACATTCAACATTCGACATTCACATTCGACATTCGACATTCAGCATTCGACATTCATATTCGACATTCGACATTTCAAAATTTCAACATTCGGCATTTCGACATTTCGACAATTCGACATTCGACATTTCAACATTTCGACATTCGACATTCGTCAATCAACATTCGACATTTCGACATTTCGACATTTCAACATTCGACATTTTGAAATTTCGACATTCGACATTCAACATTCACATTCGACATTTGACATTCACCATTCGACATTCGACATTCACATTCGACATTCGACATTCACTATTCGACATTCAACATTTCGACATTCGACATTTCGACTTTCGACATTCACATTCGACATTCGACATTCACATTCGACATTCGACATTTCGACATTCGACATTCACATTCGACGTTCGACATTTCGACATTCGACTTTTCGACTTTTCGACATTCGACATTCACATTCGACATTCACATTCGACATTTCGACATTCACATTCGACATTTCGACATTTCGACATTCGACATTTCGACATTCGACATTCGACATTCACATTCGACATTTCGACATTTCGGCATTCAACATTTCGACATTCGACATTCACATTCGACATTCGACATTTCGACTTTCGACATTCGACTTTTAGACAATCGACATTCAACATTCACATTCGACATTCACATTCGACATTTCGACATTCGACATTTTGACATTTCGACATTTGACATTCGACATTAACATTCGACTTTCAACATTTCGACATTCGACATTCACATTCAACATTCACATTTGACATTCGACATTTCGACATTCGACATTCACATTCGACATTTACATTTGACATTCGACATTTCGACATTCAACATTCGACATTCACATTCGACATTCACCATTCGACATTCCGACATTCGACACTCACCATTCGACATTCGACATTCACATTCGACATTCACATTCGACATTTCGACATTTCGACTTTCGACATTCGACATTCACATTCGACATTTCGACATTTCGGCATTCGACATTCACATTCGACATTCGACATGTCGACATTCACATTCGACATTCGACATTTCGACATTCAATATTTCAACATTTCGACATTCGACATTCACATTTTGACGTTCGACATTTCGACTTTCGACATTCGACATTCACATTCGACATTTCGACATTTCGGCATTCGACATTTCGACATGCGACATTCGACTTTTAGACATTCGACATTCGACATTCACATTCGACATTTGACATTCGACATTCGACATTTCGACATTTCGACATTCACATTCGACATTCGACATTTCGACATTTCGACATTTCGACTTTCGACATTCACATCCGACATTCGACATTTCGACATTCACATTCGACATTTCGACTTTTGACATTTCGACTTTCACATTCGACATTCGACATTCACATTTGACATTCAACATTCCGACATTTCGACATTCGACATTCACATTCGACATTCACATTCGACATTCACATTTGACATTCGACATTCACATTTGACATTCGACATTCACATTCGACATTCAACATTTTGACATTTCGACATTCGACATTCACATTCGACATTTCGACTTTCGACATTCGACATTTCGACTATTCGACATTCGACATTCACATTCGACTTTCGACATTCGACAATCGACATTCACATTCGACATTTTCACATTCGACATTCGACAATTCGACTTTCGACATTCGACATTTCGACATTTCGACATTCGACATTCACATTCGACTTTCGACATTCGACATTCGACATTCACATTCGACATTCGACATTCGACATTCGACATTTCGACATTCGACATTTCGACAATCACATTCGACATTTGACATTCGACATTCGACATTCACATTCGACATTCGACATTCACATTCGACATTTGACATTCGACATTCGACATTTCGACATTTCGACATTCACATTCAACATTCGACATTCGACATTTCGACATTTCGACTTTCGACATTCACATCCGACATTCGACATTTCGACATTCACATTCGACATTTCGACTTTTGACATTTCGACATTCGACATTCACATTCGACATTCGACATTTCAACTTTCGACATTCGACATTTCGACATTCGACATTCACATTCGACATGCGACATTTCGACATTCGACATTCACATTCGACATTCGACATTTCAACTTTCGACATTCGACATTTCGACATTCGACATTCACATTCGACATTCGACATTTCGACAATCGACATTTTGACATTTCAACATTCACACTCGACATTCGACATTTCGACTTTCGACATTTCGACATTCACATTCGACATTCGACATTCACATTTGACATTCAACATTCACATTTGACAATCGACATTCGACATTCGACATTCGACATTTTGACATTTCGACATTCGACATTCACATTTGACATTCGACATTCACATTCGACATACGACATTTCGACATTTCGACATTCGACATTCACATTCGACATTTCGACTTTCGACATTCGACATTCGACATTTCGACATTTCGACATTCACATTCGACATTCGACATTTCGACTTTCGACATTTCGACATTCGACATTCACAATTGACATTCGACATTCGAAATTCACATTCGACATACGACATTCGACATTCGACATTTCGACATTTCGACATTTGACATTTCGACATTTCGACATGTCGACATTCACATTCGACATTCGACATTCGACATTCACATTCGACATTCGACATTCGACATTCACATTCGACATTCGACATTTCGACATTCGACATTCACATTCGACATTCGACATTCACATTCGACATTCGACATTTCGACATTACGACATTTCGACATTTCGACATGCGACATTCACATTCGACATTCGACATTTCGACATTTCGACATTCGACATTTCGACATTTCGACATTCGACATTTCGACATTTCGACATTCGACATTCACCATTTGACATTCACATTCGACATTCACCATTCGACATTCACATTCGACATTCCACATATCAACATTCGACATTCGACATTTACATTCGATATTCGACATTCACCATTCAACATTCACATTCGACATTCGACATTTCAACAATTCGACATTTGCCATTTCGACATTTCGACAGTCGACATTTCGACTTTCAACATTCGACCTTTCGACATTCGACATTTCGACATTCGACATTCACATTCAACATTCGACATTCACATTCGACATTCGACATTCAGCATTCGACATTCATATTCGACATTTCAAAATTTCAACATTCGGCATTTCGACATTTCGACAATTCGACATTCGACATTTCGACATTTCGACATTCGACATTCGTCATTCAACATTCGACATTTTGACATTCGACATTTCGACGTTTCAACATTCGACATTTTGAAATTTCGACATTCGACATTCAACATTCACATTCGACATTTGACATTAACCATTCGACATTCGACATTCACATTCGACATTCGACATTCACTATTCGACATTCAACATTTCGACATTCGACATTTCGACTTTCAACATTCACATTCGACATTCGACATTCACATTCGACATTCGACATTTCGACATTCGACATTCACATTCGACGTTCGACATTTCGACATTCGACTTTTCGACTTTTCGACATTCGACATTCACATTCGACATTCACATTCGACATTTCGACATTCACATTCGACATTTCGACATTTCGACATTCGACATTTCGACATTCGACATTCGACATTCACATTCGACATTTCGACATTTCGGCATTCAACATTTCGACATTCGACATTCACATTCGACATTCGACATTTCGACTTTCGACATTCGACTTTTAGACATTCGACATTCGACATTCACATTCGACATTCACATTCGACATTCGACATTTTGACATTTCGACATTCGACATTTCGACAATCGACATTTCGACATTTCAACATTCACACTCGACATTCGACATTTCGACTTTCGACATTTCGACATTCACATTCGACATTCGACATTCACATTTGACATTCAACATTCACATTTGACAATCGACATTCGACATTCGACATTCGACATTTCGACATTTCGACATTCGACATTCACATTCGACATTCACATTCGACATTCGACATTCACATTTGACATTCGACATTCACATTTGACATTCGACATTCACATTCGACATACGACATTTCGACATTTCGACATTCGACATTCACATTCGACATTTCGACTTTCGACATTCGACATTTCGACATTTCGACATTCGACATTCACATTCGACATTCGACATTTCGACATTCACATTCGACATTCGACATTTCGACTTTCGACATTTCGACATTCGACATTCACAATTGACATTCGACATTCGAAATTCACATTCGACATACGACATTCGACATTAGACATTTCGACATTTCGACATTTGACATTTCGACATTTCGACATGTCGACATTCACATTCGACATTCGACATTCGACATTCACATTCGACATTCGACATTCGACATTCACATTCGACATTCGACATTTCGACATTTCGACATTCGACATTCACATTCGACATTCGACATTCACATTCGACATTCGACATTTCGACATTACGACATTTCGACATTTCGACATGCGACATTCGACATTCACATTCGACATTCACATTCGACATTTCGACATTTGACATTTTGACAATTCGACATTTGACATTCGACATTCACATTCGACATTCGACATTTCGACATTCGACATTCGACATTCACATTCGACATTCACATTCGACAATTCGACATTCGACATTCACATTCGACATTTCAACATTCGACATTCGACATTTCGACATTCGACATTTCGACATTCGGCATTTCGACATTCACCATTCGACATTCGACATTCACATTCGACATTCGACATTTCGACATTCGACATTTCGACATTTCGACATTCGACATTTCGACATTTCGACATTCGACATTCACCATTTGACATTCACATTCGACATTCACCATTCGACATTCGACATTCACATTCGACATTCGACATATCAACATTCGACATTCGACATTTACATTCGATATTCGACATTCACCATTCAACATTCACATTCGACATTCGACATTTCGACAATTCGACATTTGCCATTTCGACATTTCGACAGTCGACATTTCGACTTTCAACATTCGACCTTTCGACATTCGACATTTCGACATTCGACATTCACATTCAACATTCGACATTCACATTCGACATTCGACATTCAGCATTCGACATTCATATTCGACATTCGACATTTCAAAATTTCAACATTCGGCATTTCGACATTTCGACAATTCGACATTCGACATTTCGACATTTCGACATTCGACATTCGTCAATCAACATTCGACATTTCGACATTTCGACATTTCAACATTCGACATTTTGAAATTTCGACATTCGACATTCAACATTCACATTCGACATTTGACATTCACCATTCGACATTCGACATTCACATTCGACATTCGACATTCACTATTCGACATTCAACATTTCGACATTCGACATTTCGACTTTCGACATTCACATTCGACATTCGACATTCACATTCGACATTCGACATTTCGACATTCGACATTCACATTCGACGTTCGACATTTCGACATTCGACTTTTCGACTTTTCGACATTCGACATTCACATTCGACATTTCGACATTTCGGCATTCAACATTTCGACATTCGACATTCACATTCGACATTCGACATTTCGACTTTCGACTTTCGACATTCGACTTTTAGACATTCGACATTCAACATTCACATTCGACATTCACATTCGACATTTCGACATTCGACATTTTGACATTTCGACATTTGACATTCGACATTAACATTCGACTTTCAACATTTCGACATTCGACATTCACATTCAACATTCACATTTGACATTCGACATTTCGACATTCGACATTCACATTCGACATTTACATTTGACATTCGACATTTCGACATTCAACATTCGACATTCACATTCGACATTCACCATTCGACATTCCGACATTCGACACTCACCATTCGACATTCGACATTCACATTCGACATTCACATTCGACATTTCGACATTTCGACTTTCGACATTCGACATTCACATTCGACATTTCGACATTTCGGCATTCGACATTCACATTCGACATTCGACATGTCGACATTCACATTCGACATTCGACATTTCGACATTCAATATTTCAACATTTCGACATTCGACATTCACATTTTGACGTTCGACATTTCGACTTTCGACATTCGACATTCACATTCGACATTTCGACATTTCGGCATTCGACATTTCGACATGCGACATTCGACTTTTAGACATTCGACATTCGACATTCACATTCGACATTTGACATTCGACATTCGACATTTCGACATTTCGACATTCACATTCGACATTCGACATTTCGACATTTCGACATTTCGACTTTCGACATTCACATCCGACATTCGACATTTCGACATTCACATTCGACATTTCGACTTTTGACATTTCGACTTTCACATTCGACATTCGAAATTCACATTTGACATTCAACATTCCGACATTTCGACATTCGACATTCACATTCGACATTCACATTCGACATTCACATTTGACATTCGACATTCACATTTGACATTCGACATTCACATTCGACATTCGACATTCGACATTTCGACATTTCGACATTCGACATTCACATTCGACATTTCGACTTTCGACATTCGACATTTCGACTATTCGACATTCGACATTCACATTCGACTTTCGACATTCGACAATCGACATTCACATTCGACATTTTCACATTCGACATTCGACAATTCGACTTTCGACATTCGACATTTCGACATTTCGACATTCGACATTCACATTCGACTTTCGACATTCGACATTCGACATTCACATTCGACATTCGACATTCGACATTCGACATTTCGACATTCGACATTTCGACAATCACATTCGACATTTGACATTCGACATTCGACATTCACATTCGACATTCGACATTCACATTCGACATTTGACATTCGACATTCGACATTTCGACATTTCGACATTCACATTCAACATTCGACATTCGACATTTCGACATTTCGACTTTCGACATTCACATCCGACATTCGACATTTCGACATTCACATTCGACATTTCGACTTTTGACATTTCGACATTCGACATTCACATTCGACATTCGACATTTCAACTTTCGACATTCGACATTTCGACATTCGACATTCACATTCGACATGCGACATTTCGACATTCGACATTCACATTCGACATTCGACATTTCAACTTTCGACATTCGACATTTCGACATTCGACATTCACATTCGACATGCGACATTTCGACATTCGACATTCACATTCGACATTCGACATTTCAACTTTCGACATTCGACATTTCGACAATCGACATTCACATTCGACATTTTCACATTCGACATTCGACAATTCGACTTTCGACATTCGACATTTCGACATTTCGACATTCGACATTCACATTCGACTTTCGACATTCGACATTCGACATTCACATTCGACATTCGACATTCGACATTCGACATTTCGACATTCGACATTTCGACAATCACATTCGACATTTGACATTCGACATTCGACATTCACATTCGACATTCGACATTCACATTCGACATTTGACATTCGACATTCGACATTTCGACATTTCGACATTCACATTCAACATTCGACATTCGACATTTCGACATTTCGACTTTCGACATTCACATCCGACATTCGACATTTCGACATTCACATTCGACATTTCGACTTTTGACATTTCGACATTCGACATTCACATTCGACATTCGACATTTCAACTTTCGACATTCGACATTTCGACATTCGACATTCACATTCGACATGCGACATTTCGACATTCGACATTCACATTCGACATTCGACATTTCAACTTTCGACATTCGACATTTCGACATTCGACATTCACATTCGACATTCGACATTTCGACAATCGACATTTTGACATTTCAACATTCACACTCGACATTCGACATTTCGACTTTCGACATTTCGACATTCACATTCGACATTCGACATTCACATTTGACATTCAACATTCACATTTGACAATCGACATTCGACATTCGACATTCGACATTTTGACATTTCGACATTCGACATTCACATTTGACATTCGACATTCACATTCGACATACGACATTTCGACATTTCGACATTCGACATTCACATTCGACATTTCGACTTTCGACATTCGACATTTCGACATTTCGACATTCGACATTCACATTCGACATTCGACATTTCGACATTTCGACATTCACATTCGACATTCGACATTTCGACTTTCGACATTTCGACATTCGACATTCACAATTGACATTCGACATTCGAAATTCACATTCGACATACGACATTCGACATTCGACATTTCGACATTTCGACATTTGACATTTCGACATTTCGACATGTCGACATTCACATTCGACATTCGACATTCGACATTCACATTCGACATTCGACATTCGACATTCACATTCGACATTCGACATTTCGACATTCGACATTCACATTCGACATTCGACATTCACATTCGACATTCGACATTTCGACATTACGACATTTCGACATTTCGACATGCGACATTCACATTCGACATTCGACATTTCGACATTTCGACATTCGACATTTCGACATTTCGACATTCGACATTTCGACATTTCGACATTCGACATTCACCATTTGACATTCACATTCGACATTCACCATTCGACATTCACATTCGACATTCCCCATATCAACATTCGACATTCGACATTTACATTCGATATTCGACATTCACCATTCAACATTCACATTCGACATTCGACATTTCAACAATTCGACATTTGCCATTTCGACATTTCGACAGTCGACATTTCGACTTTCAACATTCGACCTTTCGACATTCGACATTTCGACATTCGACATTCACATTCAACATTCGACATTCACATTCGACATTCGACATTCAGCATTCGACATTCATATTCGACATTCGACATTTCAAAATTTCAACATTCGGCATTTCGACATTTCGACAATTCGACATTCGACATTTCGACATTTCGACATTCGACATTCGTCATTCAACATTCGACATTTTGACATTCGACATTTCGACGTTTCAACATTCGACATTTTGAAATTTCGACATTCGACATTCAACATTCACATTCGACATTTGACATTCACCATTCGACATTCGACATTCACATTCGACATTCGACATTCACATTCGACATTCGACATTTCGACATTCGACATTCACATTCGACGTTCGACATTTCGACATTCGACTTTTCGACTTTTCGACATTCGACATTCACATTCGACATTCACATTCGACATTTCGACATTCACATTCGACATTTCGACATTTCGACATTCGACATTTCGACATTCGACATTCGACATTCACATTCGACATTTCGACATTTCGGCATTCAACATTTCGACATTCGACATTCACATTCGACATTCGACATTTCGACTTTCGACATTCGACTTTTAGACATTCGACATTCGACATTCACATTCGACATTCACATTCGACATTCGACATTTTGACATTTCGACATTCGACATTTCGACAATCGACATTTCGACATTTCAACATTCACACTCGACATTCGACATTTCGACTTTCGACATTTCGACATTCACATTCGACATTCGACATTCACATTTGACATTCAACATTCACATTTGACAATCGACATTCGACATTCGACATTCGACATTTCGACATTTCGACATTCGACATTCACATTCGACATTCACATTCGACATTCGACATTCACATTTGACATTCGACATTCACATTTGACATTCGACATTCACATTCGACATACGACATTTCGACATTTCGACATTCGACATTCACATTCGACATTTCGACTTTCGACATTCGACATTTCGACATTTCGACATTCGACATTCACATTCGACATTCGACATTTCGACATTCACATTCGACATTCGACATTTCGACTTTCGACATTTCGACATTCGACATTCACAATTGACATTCGACATTCCAAATTCACATTCGACATACGACATTCGACATTCGACATTTCGACATTTCGACATTTGACATTTCGACATTTCGACATGTCGACATTCACATTCGACATTTGACATTCGACATTCACATTCGACATTCGACATTTGACATTCACATTCGACATTCGACATTTCGACATTTCGACATTCGACATTCACATTCGACATTCGACATTCACATTCGACATTCGACATTTCGACATTACGACATTTCGACATTTCGACATGCGACATTCGACATTCACATTCGACATTCACATTCGACATTTCGACATTTGACATTTTGACAATTCGACATTTGACATTCGACATTCACATTCGACATTCGACATTTCGACATTCGACATTCGACATTCACATTCGACATTCACATTCGACAATTCGACATTCGACATTCACATTCGACATTTCAACATTCGACATTCGACATTTCGACATTCGACATTTCGACATTCGGCATTTCGACATTCACCATTCGACATTCGACATTCACATTCGACATTCGACATTTCGACATTCGACATTTCGACATTTCGACATTCGACATTTCGACATTTCGACATTCGACATTCACCATTTGACATTCACATTCGACATTCACCATTCGACATTCGACATTCACATTCGACATTCGACATATCAACATTCGACATTCGACATTTACATTCGATATTCGACATTCACCATTCAACATTCACATTCGACATTCGACATTTCGACAATTCGACATTTGCCATTTCGACATTTCGACAGTCGACATTTCGACTTTCAACATTCGACCTTTCGACATTCGACATTTCGACATTCGACATTCACATTCAACATTCGACATTCACATTCGACATTCGACATTCAGCATTCGACATTCATATTCGACATTCGACATTTCAAAATTTCAACATTCGGCATTTCGACATTTCGACAATTCGACATTCGACATTCGTCAATCAACATTCGACATTTCGACATTTCGACATTTCAACATTCGACATTTTGAAATTTCGACATTCGACATTCAACATTCACATTCTACATTTGACATTCACCATTCGACATTCGACATTCACATTCGACATTCGACATTCACTATTCGACATTCAACATTTCGACATTCGACATTTCGACTTTCGACATTCACATTCGACATTCGACATTCACATTCGACATTCGACATTTCGACATTCGACATTCACATTCGACGTTCGACATTTCGACATTCGACTTTTCGACTTTTCGACATTCGACATTCACATTCGACATTTCGACATTTCGGCATTCAACATTTCGACATTCGACATTCACATTCGACATTCGACATTTCGACTTTCGACTTTCGACATTCGACTTTTAGACATTCGACATTCAACATTCACATTCGACATTCACATTCGACATTTCGACATTCGACATTTTGACATTTCGACATTTGACATTCGACATTAACATTCGACTTTCAACATTTCGACATTCGACATTCACATTCAACATTCACATTTGACATTCGACATTTCGACATTCGACATTCACATTCGACATTTACATTTGACATTCGACATTTCGACATTCAACATTCGACATTCACATTCGACATTCACCATTCGACATTCCGACATTCGACACTCACCATTCGACATTCGACATTCACATTCGACATTCACATTCGACATTTCGACATTTCGACTTTCGACATTCGACATTCACATTCGACATTTCGACATTTCGGCATTCGACATTCACATTCGACATTCGACATGTCGACATTCACATTCGACATTCGACATTTCGACATTCAATATTTCAACATTTCGACATTCGACATTCACATTTTGACGTTCGACATTTCGACTTTCGACATTCGACATTCACATTCGACATTTCGACATTTCGGCATTCGACATTTCGACATGCGACATTCGACTTTTAGACATTCGACATTCGACATTCACATTCGACATTTGACATTCGACATTCGACATTTCGACATTTCGACATTCACATTCGACATTCGACATTTCGACATTTCGACATTTCGACTTTCGACATTCACATCCGACATTCGACATTTCGACATTCACATTCGACATTTCGACTTTTGACATTTCGACTTTCACATTCGACATTCGACATTCACATTTGACATTCAACATTCCGACATTTCGACATTCGACATTCACATTCGACATTCACATTCGACATTCACATTTGACATTCGACATTCACATTTGACATTCGACATTCACATTCGACATTCGACATTCGACATTTCGACATTTCGACATTCGACATTCACATTCGACATTTCGACTTTCGACATTCGACATTTCGACTATTCGACATTCGACATTCACATTCGACTTTCGACATTCGACAATCGACATTCACATTCGACATTTTCACATTCGACATTCGACAATTCGACTTTCGACATTCGACATTTCGACATTTCGACATTCGACATTCACATTCGACTTTCGACATTCGACATTCGACATTCACATTCGACATTCGACATTCGACATTCGACATTTCGACATTCGACATTTCGACAATCACATTCGACATTTGACATTCGACATTCGACATTCACATTCGACATTCGACATTCACATTCGACATTTGACATTCGACATTCGACATTTCGACATTTCGACATTCACATTCAACATTCGACATTCGACATTTCGACATTTCGACTTTCGACATTCACATCCGACATTCGACATTTCGACATTCACATTCGACATTTCGACTTTTGACATTTCGACATTCGACATTCACATTCGACATTCGACATTTCAACTTTCGACATTCGACATTTCGACATTCGACATTCACATTCGACATGCGACATTTCGACATTCGACATTCACATTCGACATTCGACATTTCAACTTTCGACATTCGACATTTCGACATTCGACATTCACATTCGACATTCGACATTTCGACAATCGACATTTCGACATTTCAACATTCACACTCGACATTCGACATTTCGACTTTCGACATTTCGACATTCACATTCGACATTCGACATTCACATTTGACATTCAACATTCACATTTGACAATCGACATTCGACATTCGACATTCGACATTTTGACATTTCGACATTCGACATTCACATTCGACATTCACATTCGACATTCGACATTCACATTTGACATTCGACATTCACATTTGACATTCGACATTCACATTCGACATACGACATTTCGACATTTCGACATTCGACATTCACATTCGACATTTCGACTTTCGACATTCGACATTTCGACATTTCGACATTCGACATTCACATTCGACATTCGACATTTCGACATTTCGACATTCACATTCGACATTCGACATTTCGACTTTCGACATTTCGACATTCGACATTCACAATTGACATTCGACATTCGAAATTCACATTCGACATACGACATTCGACATTCGACATTTCGACATTTCGACATTTGACATTTCGACATTTCGACATGTCGACATTCACATTCGACATTCGACATTCGACATTCACATTCGACATTCGACATTCGACATTCACATTCGACATTCGACATTTCGACATTCGACATTCACATTCGACATTCGACATTCACATTCGACATTCGACATTTCGACATTACGACATTTCGACATTTCGACATGCGACATTCACATTCGACATTCGACATTTCGACATTTCGACATTCGACATTTCGACATTTCGACATTCGACATTTCGACATTTCGACATTCGACATTCACCATTTGACATTCACATTCGACATTCACCATTCGACATTCGACATTCACATTCGACATTCCACATATCAACATTCGACATTCGACATTTACATTCGATATTCGACATTCACCATTCAACATTCACATTCGACATTCGACATTTCAACAATTCGACATTTGCCATTTCGACATTTCGACAGTCGACATTTCGACTTTCAACATTCGACCTTTCGACATTCGACATTTCGACATTCGACATTCACATTCAACATTCGACATTCACATTCGACATTCGACATTCAGCATTCGACATTCATATTCGACATTCGACATTTCAAAATTTCAACATTCGGCATTTCGACATTTCGACAATTCGACATTCGACATTTCGACATTTCGACATTCGACATTCGTCATTCAACATTCGACATTTTGACATTCGACATTTCGACGTTTCAACATTCGACATTTTGAAATTTCGACATTCGACATTCAACATTCACATTCGACATTTGACATTCACCATTCGACATTCGACATTCACATTCGACATTCGACATTCACTATTCGACATTCAACATTTCGACATTCGACATTTCGACTTTCAACATTCACATTCGACATTCGACATTCACATTCGACATTCGACATTTCGACATTCGACATTCACATTCGACGTTCGACATTTCGACATTCGACTTTTCGACTTTTCGACATTCACATTCGACATTCACATTCGACATTTCGACATTCACATTCGACATTTCGACATTTCGACATTCGACATTTCGACATTCGACATTCGACATTCACATTCGACATTTCGACATTTCGGCATTCAACATTTCGACATTCGACATTCACATTCGACATTCGACATTTCGACTTTCGACATTCGACTTTTAGACATTCGACATTCGACATTCACATTCGACATTCACATTCGACATTTCGACATTCGACATTTTGACATTTCGACATTTGACATTCGACATTAACATTCGACTTTCAACATTTCGACATTCGACATTCACATTCAACATTCACATTTGACATTCGACATTTCGACATTCGACATTCACATTCGACATTCAACATTCGACATTCACATTCGACATTCACCATTCGACATTCCGACATTCGACACTCACCATTCGACATTCGACATTCACATTCGACATTCACATTCGACATTTCGACATTTCGACTTTCGACATTCGACATTCACATTCGACATTTCGACATTTCGGCATTCGACATTCACATTCGACATTCGACATGTCGACATTCACATTTGACATTCGACATTTCGACATTCAATATTTCGACATTTCGACATTCGACATTCACATTTTGACGTTCGACATTTCGACTTTCGACATTCGACATTCACATTCGACATTTCGACATTTCGGCATTCGACATTTCGACATGCGACATTCGACTTTTAGACATTCGACATTCGACATTCACATTCGACATTTGACATTCGACATTCGACATTTCGACATTTCGACATTCACATTCAACATTCGACATTCGACATTTCGACATTTCGACTTTCAACATTCACATCCGACATTCGACATTTCGGCATTCGACATTTCGACATGCGACATTCGACTTTTAGACATTCGACATTCGACATTCACATTCGACATTTGACATTCGACATTCGACATTTCGACATTTCGACATTCACATTCAACATTCGACATTCGACATTTCGACATTTCGACTTTCGACATTCACATCCGACATTCGACATTTCGACATTCACATTCGACATTTCGACTTTTGACATTTCGACATTCGACATTCACATCCGACATTCGACATTTCAACTTTCGACATTCGTCATTTCGACATTCACATTCGACATGCGACATTTCGACATTCGACATTCACATTCGACATTCGACATTTCAACTTTCGACATTCGACATTTCGACATTCGACATTCACATTCGACATTCGACATTTCGACAATCGACATTTCGACATTTCAACATTCACACTCGACATTCGACATTTCGACTTTCGACATTTCGACATTCACATTCGACATTCGACATTCACATTTGACATTCAACATTCACATTTGACAATCGACATTCGACATTCGACATTCGACATTTCGACATTTCGACATTCGACATTCACAATCGACATTCACATTCGACATTCGACATTCACATTTGACATTCGACATTCACATTTGACATTCGACATTCACATTCGACATACGACATTTCGACATTTCGACATTCGACATTCACATTCGACATTTCGACTTTCGACATTCGACATTTCGACATTTCGACATTCGACATTCACAATCGACATTCACATTCGACATTCGACATTCACATTTGACATTCGACATTCACATTTGACATTCGACATTCACATTCGACATACGACATTTCGACATTTCGACATTCGACATTCACATTCGACATTTCGACTTTCGACATTCGACATTTCGACATTTCGACATTCGACATTCACTTTCGACATTCGACATTTCGACATTTCGACATTCACATTCGACATTTCGACTTTCGACATTTTGACATTCGACATTCACAATTGACATTCGACATTCGAAATTCACATTCGACATACGACATTCGACATTCGACATTTCGACATTTCGACATTTGACATTTCGACATTTCGACATGTCGACATTCACATTCGACATTCGACATTCGACATTCACATTCGACATTCGACATTCGACATTCACATTCGACATTCGACATTTCGACATTCGACATTCACATTCGACATTCGACATTCACATTCGACATTCGACATTTCGACATTACGACATTTCGACATTTCGACATGCGACATTCGACATTCACATTCGACATTCACATTCGACATTTCGACATTCGACATTTTGACAATTCGACATTTGACATTCGACATTCACATTCGACATTCGACATTTCGACTTTCGACATTTCGACATTTCGACATTCACATTTGACATTCGACATTCACATTCGACATTCGACATTTCGACATTTCGACATTTCAACATTCACACTCGACATTCGACATTTCGACTTTCGACATTTCGACATTCACATTCGACATTCGACATTCACATTTGACATTCAACATTCACATTTGACAATCGACATTCGACATTCGACATTTCGACATTTCGACATTCGACATTCACATTCGACATTCACATTCGACATTCGACATTCACATTTGACATTCGACATTCACATTTGACATTCGACATTCACATTCGACATTCGACATTTCGACATTTCGACATTCGACATTCACATTCGACATTTCGACTTTCGACATTCGACATTTCGACATTTCGACTTTCGACATTCACATCCGACATTCGACATTTCGACATTTCGACATTCGACATTCACATTTGACATTCGACATTCGACATTCACATTCGACATACGACATTCGACATTCGACATTTCGACATTTCGACATTGGACATTTCGACATTTCGACATATCGACATTCACATTCGACATTCGACATTCGCCATTCACATTCGACATTCGACATTTGACATTCGACATTCACATTCGACATTCGACATTTCGACATTTCGACATTCGACATTCACATTCGACATTCGACATTCACATTCGACATTCGACATTTCGACATTACGACATTTCGACATTTCGACATGCGACATTCGACATTCACATTCGACATTCACATTCGACATTTCGACATTCGACATTTTGACAATTCGACATTTGACATTCGACATTCACATTCGACATTCGACATTTCGACATTCGACATTCGACATTCACATTCGACATTTCGACATTCGCCATTTCGACATTCAAATTCGACATTCACCATTCGACATTCGACATTCGACATTTTGACATTCGACATTTCGACATTCGACATTCGACATTCACATTCGACATTTCAACATTCGACATTCGACATTTCGACATTCGACATTTCGACATTCGGCATTTCGACATTCACCATTCGACATTCGACATTCACATTCGACATTCGACATTTCGACATTTCGACATTCGACATTTCGACATTCGACATTTCGACATTTCGACATTCGACATTCACCATTTGACATTCACATTCGACATTCACCATTCGACATTCGACATTCACATTCGACATTCGACATATCAACATTCGACATTCGACATTTACATTCGATATTCGACATTCACCATTCAACATTCACATTCGACATTCGACATTTCGACAATTCGACATTTGCCATTTCGACATTTCGACAGTCGACATTTCGACTTTCAACATTCGACCTTTCGACATTCGACATTTCGACATTCGACATTCACATTCAACATTCGACATTCACATTCGACATTCGACATTCAGCATTCGACATTCATATTCGACATTCGACATTTCAAAATTTCAACATTCGGCATTTCGACATTTCGACAATTCGACATTCGACATTTCGACATTTCGACATTTCGACATTCGACATTCGTCATTCAACATTCGACATTTCGACATTTCGACATTTCAACATTCGACATTTTGAAATTTCGACATTCGACATTCAACATTCACATTCGACATTTGACATTCACCATTCGACATTCGACATTCACATTCGACATTCGACATTCACTATTCGACATTCAACATTTCGACATTCGACATTTCGACTTTCGACATTCACATTCGACATTCGACATTCACATTCGACATTCACATTTGACATTCGACATTTCGACATTCAACATTCGACATTCACATTCGACATTCACCATTCGACATTCCGACATTCGACACTCACCATTCGACATTCGACATTCACATTCGACATTCACATTCGACATTTCGACATTTCGACTTTCGACATTCGACATTCACATTCGACATTTCGACATTTCGGCATTCGACATTCACATTCGACATTCGACCTGTCGACATTCACATTCGACATTCGACATTTCGACATTCAATATTTCGACATTTCGACATTCGACATTCACATTTTGACGTTCGACATTTCGACTTTCGACATTCGACATTCACATTCGACATTTCGACATTTCGGCATTCGACATTTCGACATGCGACATTCGACTTTTAGACATTCGACATTCGACATTCACATTCAACATTTCGACATTCGACATTTTGACATTTCGATATTTGACATTCACATTCGACATTCGACATTTCGACATTCGACAATCACATTCGACTTTCAACATTTCGACATTCAACATTCACAGTCGACATTCACATTTGACATTCGACATTTCGACATTCACATTCGACATTCACATTTGACATTCGACATTCACCATTCGACATTCGACATTCACATTCGACATTCGACATTAAACATTTCGACATTCGACATTCACATTTTACATTCGACATTTCAACATTCGATATTCGACATTCACCATTCGACATTCGACATTTCGACATTCGACATTCACAGTCGACATTCACATTTGACATTCGACATTTCGACATTCACATTCAACATTCACATTTGACATTCGACATTTCGACATTCGACATTCACATTCGACATTCACATTCGACATTTCGACATTCGACATTTTGACAATTCGACATTTGACATTCGACATTCACATTCGACATTCGACATTTCCACATTCGACATTCACCATTCGACATTCGACATTCGACATTTTGACATTCGACATTTCGACATTCGACATTCACATTCGACATTTCAACATTCGACATTCGACATTTCGACATTCGACATTTCGACATTCACCATTCGACATTCACATTCGACATTCGACATTTCGACATTTCGACATTCGACATTCACCATTTGACATTCACATTCGACATTCACCATTCGACATTCGACATTCACATTCGACATTCGACATTTCAACATTCGACATTCGACATTTACATTCGACATTCGACATTCACATTCGACATTCGACATTAAACATTTCGACATTCGACATTCACATTTGACATTCGACATTTCAACATTCGATATTCGACATTCACCATTCGACATTCGACATTTCGACAATTCGACATTCGCCATTTCGACATTTCGACATTCGACATTCAACATTTTGACATTTCGACATTCAACATTTGACATTTCGACATTCGACATTTCGACATTCGACATTCGACATTCACATTCGACATTCGACATTCACATTCGACATTCGACATTCACCATTCGACATTCACATTCGACATTCGACATTTCGATATTTCAACATTCGACATTTCGACAATTCGACATTCGACATTTCGACATTTCGACATTCGTCATTCGACTTCGACATTTCGACATTCGACATTTTGAAATTTCGACATTCGACATTCAACATTCGACATTCGACATTCACATTCGACATTCGACATTCAACATTTCAACATTTCGACATTCGACATTTCGACATTTCAACATTCACATTCGACATTCGACATTTCGACTTTCGACATTTCGACATTCACATTTGACATTCGACATTCGACATTCGACATTTCGACATTTCGACATTCGACATTCGACATTTCGACATTTCGACATTCACATTCGACATTTGACATTCACATTCGACATTCGACTTTCGACATTCGACATTTCGACATTCGACATTCACATTCGACACTCGACATTCAACATTCACATTCGACATTCGACATTTCGATATTTCGACATTCGACATTCGACATTCACATTCGACATTCACATTCGACATGCGACATTTCGACATTCGACATTCACATTCGACATTTCGACTTTCGACATTCGACATTTCGACATTTCGACTTTCGACATTCACATCCGACATTCGACATTTCGACATTTCGACATTCGACATTCACATTTGACATTCGACATTCGACATTCACATTCGACATACGACATTCGACATTTCGACATTTCGACATTGGACATTTCGACATTTCGGCATATCGACATTCACATTCGACATTCGACATTCGACATTCACATTCGACATTCGACATTTGACATTCGACATTCACATTCGACATTCGACATTTCGACATTTCGACATTCGACATTCACATTCGACATTCGACATTCACATTCGACATTCGACATTTCGACATTACGACATTTCGACATTTCGACATGCGACATTCGACATTCACATTCGACATTCACATTCGACATTTCGACATTCGACATTTTGACAATTCGACATTTGACATTCGACATTCACATTCGACATTCGACATTTCGACATTCGACATTCACATTCGACATTTCGACATTCGCCATTTCGACATTTCGACATTCAAATTCGACATTCACCATTCGACATTCGACATTCGACATTTTGACATTCGACATTTCGACATTCGACATTCACATTCGACATTTCAACATTCGACATTCGACATTTCGACATTCGACATTTCGACATTCGGCATTTCGACATTCACCATTCGACATTCGACATTCACATTCGACATTCGACATTTCGACATTTCGACATTCGACATTTCGACATTTCGACATTCGACATTTCGACATTTCGACATTCGACATTCACCATTTGACATTCACATTCGACATTCACCATTCGACATTCGACATTCACATTCGACATTCGACATATCAACATTCGACATTCGACATTTACATTCGATATTCGACATTCACCATTCAACATTCACATTCGACATTCGACATTTCGACAATTCGACATTTGCCATTTCGACATTTCGACAGTCGACATTTCGACTTTCAACATTCGACCTTTCGACATTCGACATTTCGACATTCGACATTCACATTCAACATTCGACATTCACATTCGACATTCGACATTCAGCATTCGACATTCATATTCGACATTCGACATTTCAAAATTTCAACATTCGGCATTTCGACATTTCGACAATTCGACATTCGACATTTCGACATTTCGACATTTTGACATTCGACATTCGTCATTCAACATTCGACATTTCGACATTTCAACATTCGACATTTTGAAATTTCGACATTCGACATTCAACATTCACATTCGACATTTGACATTCACCATTCGACATTCGACATTCACATTCGACATTCGACATTCACTATTCGACATTCAACATTTCGACATTCGACATTTCGACTTTCGACATTCACATTCGACATTCGACATTCACATTCGACATTCACATTTGACATTCGACATTTCGACATTCAACATTCGACATTCACATTCGACATTCACCATTCGACATTCCGACATTTGACACTCACCATTCGACATTCGACATTCACATTCGACATTCACATTCGACATTTCGACATTTCGACTTTCGACATTCGACATTCACATTCGACATTTCGACATTTCGGCATTCGACATTCACATTCGACATTCGACCTGTCGACATTCACATTCGACATTCGACATTTCGACATTCAATATTTCGACATTTCGACATTCGACATTCACATTTTGACATTCGACATTTCGACTTTCGACATTCACATTCGACATTTCGACATTTCGGCATTCGACATTTCGACATGCGACATTCGACTTTTAGACATTCGACATTCACATTCAACATTTCGACATTCGACATTTTGACATTTCGATATTTGACATTCACATTCGACATTCGACATTTCGACATTCGACAATCACATTCGACTTTCAACATTTCGACATTCAACATTCACAGTCGACATTCACATTTGACATTCGACATTTCGACATTCACATTCGACATTCACATTTGACATTCGACATTCACCATTCGACATTCGACATTCACATTCGACATTCGACATTAAACATTTCGACATTCGACATTCACATTTTACATTCGACATTTCAACATTCGATATTCGACATTCACCATTCGACATTCGACATTTCGACATTCGACATTCACAGTCGACATTCACATTTGACATTCGACATTTCGACATTCACATTCAACATTCACATTTGACATTCGACATTTCGACATTCGACATTCACATTCGACATTCACATTCGACATTTCGACATTCGACATTTTGACAATTCGACATTTGACATTCGACATTCACATTCGACATTCGACATTTCCACATTCGACATTCACCATTCGACATTCGACATTTTGACATTTCGACATTCACCATTTGACATTCACATTCGACATTCACCATTCGACATTCGACATTCACATTCGACATTCGACATTTCAACATTCGACATTCGACATTTACATTCGACATTCGACATTCACATTCGACATTCGACATTAAACATTTCGACATTCGACATTCACATTTGACATTCGACATTTCAACATTCGATATTCGACATTCACCATTCGACATTCGACATTTCGACAATTCGACATTCGCCATTTCGACATTTCGACATTCGATATTCGACATTTTGACATTTCGACATTCAACATTCGACATTTCGACATTCGACATTCACATTCGACATTCGACATTCACATTCGACATTCGACATTCACCATTCGACATTCACATTCGACATTCGACATTTCGATATTTCAACATTCGACATTTCGACAATTCGACATTCGACATTTCGACATTTCGACATTCGTCATTCGACATTCGACATTTCGACATTCGACATTTTGAAATTTCGACATTCGACATTCAACATTCGACATTCGACATTTGACATTCACATTCGACATTCGACATTCAACATTTCAACATTTCGACATTCGACATTTCGACATTTCAACATTCACATTCGACATTCGACATTTCGACTTTCGACATTTCGACATTCACATTTGACATTCGACATTCGACATTCGACATTTCGACATTTCGACATTCGACATTCGACATTTCGACATTTCGACATTCACATTCGACATTTGACATTCACATTCGACATTCGACTTTCGACATTCGACATTTCGACATTCGACATTCACATTCGACATTCGATATTCAACATTCACATTCGACATTCGACATTTCGATATTTCGACATTCGACATTCGACATTCACATTCGACATTCACATTCGACATGCGACATTTCGACATTAGACATTCACATTCGACATTCGACATTCACATTCGACATTTCGACATTTCGACATTTCGACATTTGACATTTCGACATTCGACATTTCGACAATCGACATTCACATTCGACATTTGACATTCGACATTTCGACATTTCGACATTCGACATTCACATCCGACATTCGACATTTCGACATTCACATTCGACATTTCGACTTTTGACAGTCGACATTTCGACATTCGACATTCACATTCGACATTTGACATTCGACATTCGACATTTCAACATTCGACATTTCGACATTCGACATTCACATTCGACATTCGACATTTCGACATTTCGACAATCACATTCGACATTCGACCTTTCGACATTTCGGAATTCAACATTCGACATTCGACATTTCGACATTTCAACATTCGACATTCACATTCGACATTCGACATTTCGACATTCACATTCGACATTTCGACTTTTGACATTCGACATTTCGACATTTGACATTCGACATTCGACATTTCAACATTCGACATTTCGACATTCGACATTCACATTCGACATTCGACATTTTGACATTCGACATTCACATTCGACATTCAACATTTCGACATTTCGACATTCGACATTCACATTCGACATTCGACATTTCGACTTTTGACATTTCGACTTTCACATTCGACATTCGACATTCACATTTGACATTCAACATTCACATTCGACATTCGACATTTCGACATTCGACATTCACATTCGACATTCACATTCGACATTCACATTTGACATTCGACATTCACATTTGACATTCGACATTCACATTCGACATTCGACATTCGACATTTCGACATTTCGACATTCGACATTCACATTCGACATTTCGACTTTCGACATTCGACATTTCGACTATTCGACATTCGACATTCACATTCGACTTTCGACATTCGACAATCGACATTCACATTCGACATTTTCAAATTCGACATTCGACAATTCGACTTTCGACATTCGACATTTCGACATTTCGACATTCGACATTCACATTCGACTTTCGACATTCGACATTCGACATTCACATTCGACATTCGACATTCGACATTCGACATTTCGACATTCGACATTTCGACAATCACATTCGACATTTGACATTCGACATTCGACATTCACATTCGACATTCGACATTCACATTCGACATTTGACATTCGACATTCGACATTTCGACATTTCGACATTCATATTCGACTTTCGACATTCGACATTTCGACATTTCGACTTTCGACATTCACATCCGACATTCGACATTTCGACATTCACATTCGACATTTCGACTTTTGACATTTCGACATTCGACATTCACATACGACATTCGACATTTCCACTTTCGACATTCGACATTTCGACATTCGACATTCACATTCGACATGCGACATTTCGACATTCGACATTCACATTCGACATTCGACATTTCAACTTTCGACATTCGACATTTCGACATTCGACATTCACATTCGACATTCGACATTTCGACAATCGACATTTCGACATTTCAACATTCACACTCGACATTCGACATTTCGACTTTCGACATTTCGACATTCACATTCGACATTCGACATTCACATTTGACATTCAACATTCACATTTGACAATCGACATTCGACATTCGACATTTCGACATTTCGACATTCGACATTCACATTCGACATTCACATTCGACATTCGACATTCACATTTGACATTCGACATTCACATTTGACATTCGACATTCACATTCGACATTCGACATTTCGACATTTCGACATTCGACATTCACATTCGACATTTCGACTTTCGACATTCGACATTTCGACATTTCGACTTTCGACATTCACATCCGACATTCGACATTTCGACATTCACATTCGACATTTCGACTTTTGACATTTCGACATTCGACATTCACATTCGACATTCGACATTTCAACTTTCGACATTCGACATTTCGACATTCGACATTCACATTCGACATGCGACATTTCGACATTCGACATTCACATTCGACATTCGACATTTCAACTTTCGACATTCGACATTTCGACATTCGACATTCACATTCGACATTCGACATTTCGACAATCGACATTTCGACATTTCAACATTCACACTCGACATTCGACATTTCGACTTTCGACATTTCGACATTCACATTCGACATTCGACATTCACATTTGACATTCAACATTCACATTTGACAATCGACATTCGACATTCGACATTCGACATTTCGACATTTCGACATTCGACATTCACATTCGACATTCACATTCGACATTCGACATTCACATTTGACATTCGACATTCACATTTGACATTCGACATTCACATTCGACATTCGACATTTCGACATTTCAACATTCGACATTCACATTCGACATTTCGACTTTCGACATTCGACATTTCGACATTTCGACATTCGACATTCACATTCGACATTCGACATTTCGACATTTCGACATTCACATTCGACATTCGACATTTCGACTTTCGACATTTCGACATTCGACATTCACAATTGACATTCGACATTCGAAATTCACATTCGACATACGACATTCGACATTCGACATTTCGACATTTGACATTTCGACATTTCGACATGTCGACATTCACATTCGACATTCGACATTCGACATTCACATTCGACATTCACATTCGACATTCACATTCGACATTCGACATTTTGACATTACGACATTTCGACATTTCGACATGCGACATTCGACATTCACATTCGACATTCACATTCGACATTTCGACATTCGACATTTTGACAATTCGACATTTGACATTCGACATTCACATTCGACATTCGACATTTCGACATTCGACATTCGACATTCACATTCGACATTCACATTCGACATTTCGACATTCGCCATTTCGACATTTCGACATTCAAATTCGACATTCACCATTCGACATTCGACATTCGACATTTTGACATTCGACATTTCGACATTCGACATTCGACATTCACATTCGACATTCGACATTTCGACATTTCGACATTCGACATTCACATTCGACATTCGACATTTCGACATTACGACATTTCGACATTTCGACATGCGACATTCGACATTCACATTCGACATTCACATTCGACATTTCGACATTCGACATTTTGACAATTCGACATTTGACATTCGACATTCACATTCGACATTCGTCATTTCGACATTCGACATTCGACATTCACATTCGACATTCACATTCGACATTTCGACATTCGCCATTTCGACATTTCGACATTCAAATTCGACATTCACCATTCGACATTCGACATTCGACATTTTGACATTCGACATTTCGACATTCGACATTCGACATTCACATTCGACATTTCAACATTCGACATTCGACATTTCGACATTCGACATTTCGACATTCGGCATTTCGACATTCACATTCGACATATCAACATTCGACATTCGACATTTACATTCGATATTCGACATTCACCATTCAACATTCACATTCGTCATTCGACATTTCGACAATTCGACATTTGCCATTTCGACATTTCGACAGTCGACATTTCGACTTTCAACATTCGACCTTTCGACATTCGACATTTCGACATTCGACATTCACATTCAACATTCGACATTCACATTCGACATTCGACATTCAGCATTCGACATTCATATTCGACATTCGACATTTCAAAATTTCAACATTCGGCATTTCGACATTTCGACAATTCGACATTCGACATTTCGACATTTCGACATTCGACATTCGTCATTCAACATTCGACATTTCGACATTCGACATTTCGACATTTCAACATTCGACATTTTGAAATTTCGACATTCGACATTCAACATTCACATTCGACATTTGACATTCACCATTCGACATTCGACATTCACATTCGACATTCGACATTCACTATTCGACATTCAACATTTCGACATTCGACATTTCGACTTTCGACATTCACATTCGACATTCACATTCGACATTCGATATTTCGACATTCGACATTCACATTCGACGTTCGACATTTCGACATTCGACTTTTCGACTTTTCGACATTCGACATTCACATTCGACATTCACATTCGACATTTCGACATTCACATTCGACATTTCGACATTTCGACATTCGACATTTCGACATTCGACATTTGACATTCACATTCGACATTTCAACATTTCGGCATTCAACATTTCGACATTCGACATTCACATTCGACATTCGACATTTCGACTTTCGACATTCGACTTTTAGACATTCGACATTCACATTCGACATTCACATTCGACATTTCGACATTCGACATTTTGATATTTCGACATTTGACATTCGACATTAACATTCGACTTTCAACATTTCGACATTCACATTCAACATTCACATTTGACATTCGACATTTCGACATTCGACATTCACATTCGACATTCACATTTGACATTCGACATTTCGACATTCAGCATTCGACATTCACATTCGACATTCACCATTCGACATTCCGACATTCGACACTCACCATTCGACATTCGACATTCACATTCGACATTCACATTCGACATTTCGACATTTCGACTTTCGACATTCGACATTCACATTCGACATTTCGACATTTCGGCATTCGACATTCACATTCGACATTCGACATGTCGACATTCACATTCGACATTCGACATTTCGACATTCAATATTTCGACATTTCGACATTCGACATTCACATTTTGACGTTCGACATTTCGACTTTCGACATTCGACATTCACATTCGACATTTCGACATTTCGGCATTCGACATTTCGACATGCGACATTCGACTTTTAGACATTCGACATTCGACATTCACATTCAACATTTCGACATTCGACATTTTGACATTTCGACATTTGACATTCACATTCGACATTCGACATTTCGACATTCGACAATCACATTCGACTTTCAACATTTCGACATTCAACATTCACAGTCGACATTCATATTTGACATTCACATTTGACATTCGACATTCGACATTCACCATTCGACATTCGACATTCACATTCGACATTAAACATTTCGACATTCGACATTCACATTTTACATTCGACATTTCAACATTCGATATTCGACATTCACCATTCGACATTCGACATTTCGACATTCGACATTCACAGTCGACATTCACATTTGACATTCGACATTTCGACATTCACATTCAACATTCACATTTGACATTCGACATTTCGACATTCGACATTCACATTCGACATTCACATTCGACATTTCGACATTCGACATTTTGACAATTCGACATTTGACATTCGACATTCACATTCGACATTTCCACATTCGACATTCACATTCGACATTCACCATTCGACATTCGACATTCGACATTTTGACATTCGACATTTCGACATTAGACATTCGACATTCACATTCGACATTTCAACATTCGACATTCGACATTTCGACATTCGACATTTCGACATTCACCATTCGACATTCGACATTCACATTCGACATTCGACATTTCGACATTTCGACATTCGACATTCACCATTTGACATTCACATTCGACATTCACCATTCGACATTCGACATTCACATTCGACATTCCACATTTCAACATTCGACATTCGACATTTACATTCGACATTCGACATTAAACATTTCGACATTCGACATTCACATTTGACATTCGACATTTCAACATTCGATATTCGACATTCACCATTCGACATTCGACATTTCGACAATTCGACATTCGCCATTTCGACATTTCGACATTCGACATTCGACATTTTGACATTTCGACATTCAACATTCGACATTTCGACATTCGACATTTCGACATTCGACATTCGACATTCACATTCGACATTCGACATTCACATTCGACATTCGACATTCACCATTCGACATTCACATTCGACATTCGACATTTCGATATTTCAACATTCGACATTTCGACAATTCGACATTCGACATTTCGACATTTCGACATTCGTCATTCGACATTCGACATTTTGACATTCGACATTTTGAAATTTCGACATTCGACATTCAACATTCGACATTCGACATTCGACATTCACATTCGACATTCGACATTCGACATTCGACATTTCAACATTTCGACATTCGACATTTCGACATTTCAACATTCACATTCGACATTCGACATTTCGACTTTCGACATTTCGACATTCACATTTGACATTCGACATTCACATTCGACATTTGACATTCACATTCGACATTCGACTTTCGACATTCGACATTTCAACATTCGACATTCACATTCGACATTCGACATTCAACATTCACATTCGACATTCGACATTTCGATATTTCGACATTCGACATTCACATTCGACATTCACATTCGACATTCGACATTTCGACATTAGACATTCACATTCGACATTCGACATTCACATTCAACATTTCGACATTTCGACATTTCGACATTTGACATTTCGACATTCGACATTTCGACAATCGACATTCACATTCGACATTTGACATTCGACATTTCGACATTTCGACATTCGACATTCGACATTTCGACATTTCGACATTCGACATTCGACATTTCGACATTCACATTCGACATTTGACATTCACATTCGACATTCGACTTTCGACATTCGACATTTCGACATTCGACATTCACATTCGACATTCGACATTCAACATTCACATTCGACATTCGACATTTCGATATTTCGACATTCGACATTCGTCATTCACATTCGACATTCACATTCGACATTCGACATTTTGACATAAGACATTCACATTCGACATTCGACATTCACATTCGACATTTCGACATTTCGACATTTGGACATTTGACATTTCGACATTCGACATTTCGACAATCGACATTCACATTCGACATTTGACATTCGACATTTCGACATTTCGACATTCGACATTCACATCCGACATTCGACATTTCGACATTCACATTCGACATTTCGACTTTTGACATTCGACATTTCGACATTCGACATTCACATTCGACATTTGACATTCGACATTTGACATTTCAACATTCGACATTTCGACATTCGACATTCACATTCGACAATCGACATTTCGACATTTCGACAATCACATTCGACATTCGACCTTTCGACATTTCGAAATTCGACATTCGACATTTCGACATTTCAACATTCGACATTCACATTCGACATTCGACATTTCGACATTCACATTCGACATTTCGACTTTTGACATTCGACATTTCGACATTTGACATTCGACATTCGACATTTCAACATTCGACATTTCGACATTCGACATTCACATTCGACATTCGACATTTTGACATTCGACATTCACATTCGACATTCAACATTTCGACATTTCGACATTCGACATTCACATTCGACATTCGACATTTCGACTTTCGACATTTCGACTTTCACATTCGACATTCGACATTCACATTTGACATTCAACATTCACATTCGACATTCGACATTTCGACATTTCGACATTCGACATTCACATTCGACATTCACATTTGACATTCGACATTCACATTTGACATTCGACATTCACATTCGACATTCGACATTCGACATTTCGACATTTCGACATTCGACATTCACATTCGACATTTCGACTTTCGACATTCGACATTTCGACTATTCGACATTCGACATTCACATTCGACTTTCGACATTCGACAATCGACATTCACATTCGACATTTTCACATTCGACATTCGACAATTCGACTTTCGTCATTCGACATTTCGACATTTCGACATTCGACATTCACATTCGACTTTCGACATTCGACATTCGACATTCACATTCGACATTCGACATTCGACAGTCGACATTTCGACATTCGACATTTCGACAATCACATTCGACATTTGACATTCGACATTCGACATTCACATTCGACATTCACATTCGACATTTGACATTCGACATTCGACATTTCGACATTTCGACATTCACATTCGACATTCGACATTCGACATTTCGACATTTCGACTTTCGACATTCACATCCGACATTCGACATTTCGACATTCACATTCGACATTTCGACTTTTGACATTTCGACATTCGACATTCACATTCGACATTCGACATTTCAACTTTCGACATTCGACATTTCGACATTCGACATTCACATTCGACATGCTACATTTCGACATTCGACATTCACATTCGACATTCGACATTTCAACTTTCGACATTCGACATTTCGACATTCGACATTCACATTCGACATTCGACATTTCGACAATCGACATTTCGACATTTCAACATTCACACTCGACATTCGACATTTCGACTTTCGACATTTCGACAATCACATTCGACATTCGACATTCACATTTGACATTCAACATTCACATTTGACAATCGACATTCGACATTCGACATTTCGACATTTCGACATTCGACATTCACATTCGACATTCACATTCGACATTCACATTTGACATTCGACATTCACATTTGACATTCGACATTCACATTCGACATTCGACATTTCGACATTTCGACATTCGACATTCACATTCGACATTTCGACTTTCGACATTCGACATTTCGACATTTCGACATTCGACATTCACATTCGACATTCGACATTTCGACATTTCGACATTCACATTCGACATTCGACATTTCGACTTTCGACATTTCGACATTCGACATTCACATTTGACATTCGACATTCGACATTCACATTCGACATACGACATTCGACATTCGACATTTCGACATTCGACATTTCGACATTTCGACATGTCGACATTCACATTCGACATTCGACATTCGACATTGACATTCGACATTCGACATTCGACATTCGACATTCACATTCGACATTCGACATTTCGACATTTCAACATTCGACATTCACATTCGACATTCGACATTCACATTCGACATTCGACATTTCGACATTACGACATTTCGACATTCACATTCAACATTTCGACATTTCGACTTTTGACATTTGACATTTCGACATTCGACATTCACATTTGACATTCGACATTCGACATTTCAACAATCGACATTTCAACATTCGACAGTCACATTCGACATTTGACATTTCGACATTTCGACATTCACATTCGACATTCGACATTTCGACTTTCGACATTTCGACATTTCGACATTCGTCATTCACAATCGACATTCGACATTCACGTTCGACATTCGACATTCGACATTCGACATTTCGAAATTCGAAATTTCGACATTTCGACATGTCGACATTCATTTCGACATTCGACATTTGACATTCACATTCGACATTCGACATTCGACAATCACATTCGACATTCGACATTCACATTCGACATTCGACATTTCGACATTTCGACATGACGACATTCACATTCGACATTCGACATTCGAAATTCACATTCGACATTCGACATTCACATTCGACATTCGACATTTCGACATTTCGACATTCGACATTCACATTCGACATTCGACATTCACATTCGACATTCGACATTCACATTCGATATTCGACATTTCGACATTACGACATTTCGACATTCACATTCGACATTTACATTCGGCATTCGACATTTCGACATTCACTTTCGATATTCAACATTTCGACATTACGACATTTCGACATTCACATTCGACATTTACATTCGACATTTCGACATTCGACATTCGACATTTCGACATTCGACATTCGACATTCGACATTCACATTCGACATTCACATTCGACATTCGACATTCACCATTCGACATTCGACATTCACCATTCGACATTCGACATTCGACATTTCGACATTCGACATTCACCATTCGACTTTCGACATTCACATTCGACATTCGACATTCACCATTCGACATTCGCCATTCGACATTTTGACATTCGACAATCGACATCTTGACATTCGACATTCACATTCGACATTCGACATTTTGACATTCAATATTTCGACATTTCAACATTCGACATTCACATTTTGACGTTCGACATTTCGACTTTCGACATTCGACATTCACATTCGACATTTTGACATTTCGGCATTCGACATTTCGACATGCGACATTCGACTTTTAGACATTCGACATTCGACATTCACATTCAACATTTCAACATTCGACATTTTGACATTTCGACATTTGACATTCACATTCGACATTCGACATTTCGACATTCGACAATCACATTCGACTTTCAACATTTCGACATTTACAGTCGACATTTCGACATTCGACATTTCGACATTCGACCTTCACATTCGACTTTCAACATTTTGACTTTCGACATTCAAAGTCGACATTCACATTTGACATTCGACATTTCGACATTCACATTCAACATTCACATTTGACATTCGACATTTCGACATTCGGAATGCGACATTCACATTCGACATTCGACATTCACATTCGACATTCGACATTTTGACATTCGACATTTCGACATTTCGACATGCGACATTCGACATTCACATTCGACATTCACATTCGACATTTCGACATTCGACATTTTGACAATTCGACATTTGACATTCGACATTCACATTCGACATTCGACATTTCGACATTCGACATTCGACATTCACATTCGACATTCACATTCGACATTTCGACATTCGCCATTTCGACATTTCGACATTCAAATTCGACATTCGACATTCGACATTTTGACATTCGACATTTCGACATTCGACATTCGACATTCACATTCGACATTTCAACATTCGACATTCGACATTCGACATTTCGACATTCGGCATTTCGACATTCACCATTCGACATTCACATTCGACATTTCGACATTTTGACATTCGACATTTCGACATTTCGACATTCGACATTCACCATTTGACATTCACATTCGACATTCACCATTCGACATTCGACATTCACATTCGACATTCGACATTTCAACATTCGACATTCGACATTTACATTCGATATTCGACATTCACCATTCAACATTCACATTCGACATTCGACATTTCGACAATTCGACATTTGCCATTTCGACATTTCGACAGTCGACATTTCGACTTTCAACATTCGACCTTTCGACATTCGACATTTCGACATTCGACATTCACATTCAACATTCGACATTCACATTCGACATTCGACATTCAGCATTCGACATTCATATTCGACATTTCAAAATTTCAACATTCGGCATTTCGACATTTCGACAATTCGACATTCGACATTTCGACATTTCGACATTCTACATTCGTCATTCAACATTCGACATTTCGACATTCGACATTTCGACATTTCAACATTCGACGTTTTGAAATTTCGACATTCGACATTCAACATTCACATTCGACATTTGACATTCACCATTCGAAATTCGACATTAACATTCGACATTCGACATTCACCATTCGATATTCAACATTTCGACATTCGACATTTCGACTTTCGACATTCACATTCGACATTCGACTTTCACATTCGACATTCGACATTTCGACATTCGACATTCACATTCGACATTCGACATTTTGACATTCGACTTTTCGACTTTTCGACATTCGACATTCACATTCGACATTCACATTCGACATTTCGACATTCACATTCGACATTTCGACATTCGACATTTCGACATTCGACATTCACATTCGACATTTCGACATTTCTGCATTCAACATTTCGACATTCGACATTCACATTCGACATTCGACATTTCGACTTTCGACATTCGACTTTTAGACATTCGACATTCGACATTCACATTCGACATTCACATTCGACATTTCGACATTCGACATTTTGACATTTCGACATTTGACATTCGACATTAACATTCGACTTTCAACATTTCGACATTCGACATTCACATTCGACATTCACATTTGACATTCGACATTTCGACATTCGACATTCACATTCGACATTCACATTTGACATTCGACATTTCGACATTCAACATTCGACATTCACATTCGACATTCACCATTCGACATTCCGACATTCGACAGTCACCATTCAACATTCGACATTTGACATTCACATTCGACATTACCATTCGACATTCGACATTCACATTCGACATTCGACATTCACCATTCGACATTCAACATTTCGACATTCGACATTTCGACTTTCGACATTCACATTCGACATTCGACATTCACATTCGACATTCGACATTTCGACATTCGACATTCACATTCGACGTTCGACATTTCGACATTCGACTTTTCGACTTTTCGACATTCGACATTCACATTCGACATTTCGACATTTCGGCATTCAACATTTCGACATTCGACATTCACATTCGACATTCGACATTTCGACTTTCGACATTCGACTTTTAGACATTCGACATTCGACATTCACATTCGACATTCACATTCGACATTTCGACATTCGACAATCACCATTCAACATTCGACATTCGACATTCACATTCGACATTACCATTCGACATTCGACATTCACATTCGACATTCGACATTCACCATTCGACATTCAACATTTCGACATTCGACATTTCGACTTTCGACATTCACATTCGACATTCGACATTCACATTCGACATTCGACATTTCGACATTCGACTTTTCGACTTTTCGACATTCGACATTCACATTCGACATTTGACATTCACCATTCGACATTCGACATTCACATTCGACATTCGACATTCACTATTCGACATTCAACATTTCGACATTCGACATTTCGACTTTCGACATTCACATTCGACATTCGACATTCACATTCGACATTCGACATTTCGACATTCGACATTCACATTCGACGTTCGACATTTCGACATTCGACTTTTCGACTTTTCGACATTCGACATTCACATTCGACATTCACATTCGACATTTCGACATTCACATTCGACATTTCGACATTTCGACATTCGACATTTCGACATTCGACATTCACATTCGACATTTCGACATTTCGGCATTCAACATTTCGACATTCGACATTCACATTCGACATTCGACATTTCGACTTTCGACATTCGACTTTTAGACATTCGACATTCGACATTCACATTCGACATTCACATTCGACATTTCGACATTCGACATTTTGACATTTCGACATTTGACATTCGACATTAACATTCGACTTTCAACATTTCGACATTCGACATTCACATTCAACATTCACATTTGACATTCGACATTTCGACATTCGACATTCACATTCGACATTCACATTTGACATTCGACATTTCGACATTCAACATTCGACATTCACATTCGACATTCACCATTCGACATTCCGACATTCGACACTCACCATTCGACATTCGACATTCACATTCGACATTTCGACATTTCGACTTTCGACATTCGACATTCACATTCGACATTCGACATGTCGACATTCACATTCGACATTCGACATTTCGACATTCAATATTTCGACATTTCGACATTCGACATTCACATTTTGACGTTCGACATTTCGACTTTCGACATTCGACATTCACATTCGACATTTCGACATTTCGGCATTCGACATTTCGACATGCGACATTCGACTTTTAGACTTTCGACATTCGACATTCACATTCAACATTTCGACATTCGACATTTTGACATTTCGACATTTGACATTCACATTCGACATTCGACATTTCGACATTCGACAATCACATTCGACTTTCAACATTTCGACATTCAACATTCACAGTCGACATTCACATTTGACATTCACATTTGACATTCGACATTCGACATTCACCATTCGACATTCGACATTCACATTCGACATTAAACATTTCGAAATTCGACATTCACATTTTACATTCGACATTTCAACATTCGATATTCGACATTCACCATTCGACATTCGACATTTCGACATTCGACATTCACAGTCGACATTCACATTTGACATTCGACATTTCGACATTCACATTCAACATTCACATTTGACATTCGACATTTCGACATTCGACATTCACATTCGACATTCACATTCGACATTTCGACATTCGACATTTTGACAATTCGACATTTGACATTCACATTCGACATTCGACATTTCCACATTCGACATTCACATTCGACATTCACCATTCGACATTCGACATTCGATATTTTGACATTCGACATTTCGACATTCGACATTCGACATTCACATTCGACATTTCAACATTCGACATTCGACATTTCGACATTCGACATTTCGACATTCACCATTCGACATTCGACATTCACATTCGACATTCGACATTTCGACATTTCGACATTCGACATTCACCATTTGACATTCACATTCGACATTCACCATTCGACATTCGACATTCACATTCGACATTCCACATTTCAACATTCGACATTCGACATTTACATTCGACATTCGACATTCACATTCGACATTCGACATTTCGACAATTCGACATTCGCCATTTCGACATTTCGACATTCGACATTCGACATTTTGACATTTCGACATTCAACATTCGACATTTCGACATTCGACATTTCGACATTCGACATTCGACATTCACATTCGACATTCGACATTCACATTCGACATTCGACATTCACCATTCGACATTCACATTCGACATTCGACATTTCGATATTTCAACATTCGACATTTCGACAATTCGACATTCGACATTTCGACATTTCGACATTCGTCATTCGACATTCGACATTTTGACATTCGACATTTTGAAATTTCGACATTCGACATTCAACATTCGACATTCGACATTCACATTCGACATTTGACATTCGACATTCAACATTTCAACATTTCGACATTCGACATTTCGACATTTCAACATTCACATTCGACATTCGACATTTCGACTTTCGACATTTCGACATTCACATTTGACATTCGACATTCACATTCGACATTCGACATTTCGACATTTCGACATTCGACATTTCGACATTTCGACATTCACATTCGACATTTGACATTCACATTCGACATTCGACTTTCGACATTCGACATTTCGACATTCGACATTCACATTCGACATTCAACATTCACATTCGACATTCGAAATTTCGATATTTCGACATTCGACATTCGACATTCACATTCGACATTCACATTCGACATTCGACATTTCGACATTAGACATTCACATTCGACATTCGACATTCACATTCAACATTTCGACATTTCGACATTTGACATTTCGACATTCGACATTTCGACAATCGACATTCACATTCGACATTTGACATTCGACATTTCGACATTTCGACATTCGACATTCGACATTTCGACATTTCGACATTCGACATTCGACATTTCGACATTTCGACATTCACATTCGACATTTGACATTCACATTCGACATTCGACTTTCGACATTCGACATTTCGACATTCGACATTCACATTCGACATTCGACATTCAACATTCACATTCGACATTCGACATTTCGATATTTCGACATTCGACATTCGTCATTCACATTCGACATTCACATTCGACATTCGACATTTTGACATAAGACATTCACATTCGACATTCGACATTCACATTCGACATTTCGACATTTCGACATTTCGACATTTGACATTTCGACATTCGACATTTTGACAATCGACATTCACATTCGACATTTGACATTCGACATTTCGACATTTCGACATTCGACATTCACATCCGACATTCGACATTTCGACATTCACATTCGACATTTCGACTTTTGACATTCGACATTTCGACATTCGACATTCACATTCGACATTTGACATTCGACATTTGACATTTCAACATTCGACATTTCGACATTCGACATTCACATTCGACATTCGACATTTCGACATTTCGACATTCACATTCGACATTTGACATTCACATACGACATTCGACTTTCGACATTCGACATTTCGACATTCGACATTCACATTCGACATTCGACATTCAACATTCACATTCGACATTCGACATTTCGATATTTCGACATTCGACATTCGTCATTCAGATTCGACATTCACATTCGACATTCGACATTTTGACATAAGACATTCACATTCGACATTCGACATTCACATTCGACATTTCGACATTTGACATTTCGACATTCGACATTTCGACAATCGACATTCACATTCGACATTTGACATTCGACATTTCGACATTTCGACATTCGACATTCACATCCGACATTCGACATTTCGACATTCACATTCGACATTTCGACTTTTGACATTCGACATTTCGACATTCGACATTCACATTCGACATTTGACATTCGACATTTGACATTTCAACATTCGACATTTCGACATTCGACATTCACATTCGACATTCGACATTTCGACATTTCGACAATCACATTCGACATTCGACCTTTCGACATTTAGAAATTCGACATTCGACATTCGACATTTCGACATTTCAACATTCGACATTCACATTCGACATTTGACATTCGACATTTCGACATTTCGACATTCGACATTCACATCCGACATTCGACATTTCGACATTCACATTCGACATTTCGACTTTTGACATTCGACATTTCGACATTCGACATTCACATTCGACATTTGACATTCGACATTTGACATTTCAACATTCGACATTTCGACATTCGACATTCACATTCGACATTCGACATTTCGACATTTCGACAATCACATTCGACATTCGACCTTTCGACATTTAGAAATTCGACATTCGACATTCGACATTTCGACATTTCAACATTCGACATTCACATTAGACATTCGACATTTCGACATTCGACAATCACATTCGACTTTCAACATTTCGACATTTACAGTCGACATTTCGACATTCGACATTTCGACATTCGACCTTCACATTCGACTTTCAACATTTCGACATTCGACATTCAAAGTCGACATTCACATTTGACATTCGACATTTCGACATTCACATTCAACATTCACATTTGACATTCGACATTTCGACATTCGGAATGCGACATTCACATTCGACATTCGACATTCACATTCGACATTCGACATTTTGACATTCGACATTTCGACATTTCGACATGCGACATTCGACATTCGACATTCACATTCGACATTCACATTCGACATTTCGACATTTCGACATTTCGACATTCGACATTCACATTCGACATTCACATTCGACATTCACATTTGACATTCGACATTCACATTTGACATTCGACATTCACATTCGACATTCGACATTCGCCATTTCGACATTTCGACATTCAAATTCGACATTCGACATTCGACATTTTGACATTCGACATTTCGACATTCGACATACGACATTCACATTCGACATTTCAACATTCGACATTCGACATTTCGACATTCGACATTTCGACATTCGGCATTTCGACATTCACCATTCGACATTCGACATTCACATTCGACATTCGACATTTCGACATTTTGACATTCGACATTTCGACATTTCGACATTCGACATTCACCATTTGACATTCACATTCGACATTCACCATTCGACATTCGACATTCACATTCGACATTCGACATTTCAACATTCGACATTCGACATTTACATTCGATATTCGACATTCACCATTCAACATTCACATTCGACATTCGACATTTCGACAATTCGACATTTGCCATTTCGACATTTCGACAGTCGACATTTCGACTTTCAACATTCGACCTTTCGACATTCGACATTTCGACATTCGACATTCACATTCAACATTCGACATTCACATTCGACATTCGACATTCAGCATTCGACATTCATATTCGACATTCGACATTTCAAAATTTCAACATTCGGCATTTCGACATTTCGACAATTCGACATTCGACATTTCGACATTTCGACATTCTACATTCGTCATTCAACATTCGACATTTCGACATTCGACATTTCGACATTTCAACATTCGACGTTTTGAAATTTCGACATTCGACATTCAACATTCACATTCGACATTTGACATTCACCATTCGACATTCGACATTAACATTCGACATTCGACATTCACCATTCGATATTCAACATTTCGACATTCGACATTTCGACTTTCGACATTCACATTCGACATTCGACTTTCACATTCGACATTTCGACTTTCGACATTCGACATTTCGACATTTCGACATTCGACATTCACATTCGACATTCGACATTTCGACATTTCGACATTCACATTCGACATTCGACATTTCGACTTTCGACATTTCGACATTCGACATTCACCATTTGACATTCACATTCGACATTCACCATTCGACATTCGACATTCACATTCGACATTCCACATTTCAACATTCGACATTCGACATTTACATTCGACATTCGACATTAAACATTTCGACATTCGACATTCACATTTGACATTCGACATTTCAACATTCGATATTCGACATTCACCATTCGACATTCGACATTTCGACAATTCGACATTCGCCATTTCGACATTTCGACATTCGACATTCGACATTTTGACATTTCGACATTCAACATTCGACATTTCGACATTCGACATTTCGACATTCGACATTCGACATTCACATTCGACATTCGACATTCACATTCGACATTCGACATTCACCATTCGACATTCACATTCGACATTCGACATTTCGATATTTCAACATTCGACATTTCGACAATTCGACATTCGACATTTCGACATTTCGACATTCGTCATTCGACATTCGACATTTTGACATTCGACATTTTGAAATTTCGACATTCGACATTCAACATTCGACATTCGACATTCGACATTCACATTCGACATTCGACATTCGACATTCGACATTTCAACATTTCGACATTCGACATTTCGACATTTCAACATTCACATTCGACATTCGACATTTCGACTTTCGACATTTCGACATTCACATTTGACATTCGACATTCACATTCGACATTTGACATTCACATTCGACATTCGACTTTCGACATTCGACATTTCAACATTCGACATTCACATTCGACATTCGACATTCAACATTCACATTCGACATTCGACATTTCGATATTTCGACATTCGACATTCACATTCGACATTCACATTCGACATTCGACATTTCGACATTAGACATTCACATTCGACATTCGACATTCACATTCAACATTTCGACATTTCGACATTTCGACATTTGACATTTCGACATTCGACATTTCGACAATCGACATTCACATTCGACATTTGACATTCGACATTTCGACATTTCGACATTCGACATTCGACATTTCGACATTTCGACATTCGACATTCGACATTTCGACATTCACATTCGACATTTGACATTCACATTCGACATTCGACTTTCGACATTCGACATTTCGACATTCGACATTCACATTCGACATTCGACATTCAACATTCACATTCGACATTCGACATTTCGATATTTCGACATTCGACATTCGTCATTCACATTCGACATTCACATTCGACATTCGACATTTTGACATAAGACATTCACATTCGACATTCGACATTCACATTCGACATTTCGACATTTCGACATTTGGACATTTGACATTTCGACATTCGACATTTCGACAATCGACATTCACATTCGACATTTGACATTCGACATTTCGACATTTCGACATTCGACATTCACATCCGACATTCGACATTTCGACATTCACATTCGACATTTCGACTTTTGACATTCGACATTTCGACATTCGACATTCACATTCGACATTTGACATTCGACATTTGACATTTCAACATTCGACATTTCGACATTCGACATTCACATTCGACAATCGACATTTCGACATTTCGACAATCACATTCGACATTCGACCTTTCGACATTTCGAAATTCGACATTCGACATTTCGACATTTCAACATTCGACATTCACATTCGACATTCGACATTTCGACATTCACATTCGACATTTCGACTTTTGACATTCGACATTTCGACATTTGACATTCGACATTCGACATTTCAACATTCGACATTTCGACATTCGACATTCACATTCGACATTCGACATTTTGACATTCGACATTCACATTCGACATTCAACATTTCGACATTTCGACATTCGACATTCACATTCGACATTCGACATTTCGACTTTCGACATTTCGACTTTCACATTCGACATTCGACATTCACATTTGACATTCAACATTCACATTCGACATTCGACATTTCGACATTTCGACATTCGACATTCACATTCGACATTCACATTTGACATTCGACATTCACATTTGACATTCGACATTCACATTCGACATTCGACATTCGACATTTCGACATTTCGACATTCGACATTCACATTCGACATTTCGACTTTCGACATTCGACATTTCGACTATTCGACATTCGACATTCACATTCGACTTTCGACATTCGACAATCGACATTCACATTCGACATTTTCACATTCGACATTCGACAATTCGACTTTCGTCATTCGACATTTCGACATTTCGACATTCGACATTCACATTCGACTTTCGACATTCGACATTCGACATTCACATTCGACATTCGACATTCGACAGTCGACATTTCGACATTCGACATTTCGACAATCACATTCGACATTTGACATTCGACATTCGACATTCACATTCGACATTCACATTCGACATTTGACATTCGACATTCGACATTTCGACATTTCGACATTCACATTCGACATTCGACATTCGACATTTCGACATTTCGACTTTCGACATTCACATCCGACATTCGACATTTCGACATTCACATTCGACATTTCGACTTTTGACATTTCGACATTCGACATTCACATTCGACATTCGACATTTCAACTTTCGACATTCGACATTTCGACATTCGACATTCACATTCGACATGCTACATTTCGACATTCGACATTCACATTCGACATTCGACATTTCAACTTTCGACATTCGACATTTCGACATTCGACATTCACATTCGACATTCGACATTTCGACAATCGACATTTCGACATTTCAACATTCACACTCGACATTCGACATTTCGACTTTCGACATTTCGACATTCACATTCGACATTCGACATTCACATTTGACATTCAACATTCACATTTGACAATCGACATTCGACATTCGACATTTCGACATTTCGACATTCGACATTCACATTCGACATTCACATTCGACATTCGACATTCACATTTGACATTCGACATTCACATTTGACATTCGACATTCACATTCGACATTCGACATTTCGACATTTCGACATTCGACATTCACATTCGACATTTCGACTTTCGACATTCGACATTTCGACATTTCGACATTCGACATTCACATTCGACATTCGACATTTCGACATTTCGACATTCACATTCGACATTCGACATTTCGACTTTCGACATTTCGACATTCGACATTCACATTTGACATTCGACATTCGACATTCACATTCGACATACGACATTCGACATTCGACATTTCGACATTCGACATTTCGACATTTCGACATGTCGACATTCACATTCGACATTCGACATTCGACATTGACATTCGACATTCGACATTCGACATTCGACATTCACATTCGACATTCGACATTTCGACATTTCAACATTCGACATTCACATTCGACATTCGACATTCACATTCGACATTCGACATTTCGACATTACGACATTTCGACATTCACATTCAACATTTCGACATTTCGACTTTTGACATTTGACATTTCGACATTCGACATTCACATTTGACATTCGACATTCGACATTTCAACAATCGACATTTCAACATTCGACAGTCACATTCGACATTTGACATTTCGACATTTCGACATTCACATTCGACATTCGACATTTCGACTTTCGACATTTCGACATTTCGACATTCGTCATTCACAATCGACATTCGACATTCACGTTCGACATTCGACATTCGACATTCGACATTTCGAAATTCGAAATTTCGACATTTCGACATGTCGACATTCATTTCGACATTCGACATTTGACATTCACATTCGACATTCGACATTCGACAATCACATTCGACATTCGACATTCACATTCGACATTCGACATTTCGACATTTCGACATGACGACATTCACATTCGACATTCGACATTCGAAATTCACATTCGACATTCGACATTCACATTCGACATTCGACATTTCGACATTTCGACATTCGACATTCACATTCGACATTCGACATTCACATTCGACATTCGACATTCACATTCGATATTCGACATTTCGACATTACGACATTTCGACATTCACATTCGACATTTACATTCGGCATTCGACATTTCGACATTCACTTTCGATATTCAACATTTCGACATTACGACATTTCGACATTCACATTCGACATTTACATTCGACATTTCGACATTCGACATTCGACATTTCGACATTCGACATTCGACATTCGACATTCACATTCGACATTCACATTCGACATTCGACATTCACCATTCGACATTCGACATTCACCATTCGACATTCGACATTCGACATTTCGACATTCGACATTCACCATTCGACTTTCGACATTCACATTCGACATTCGACATTCACCATTCGACATTCGCCATTCGACATTTTGACATTCGACAATCGACATCTTGACATTCGACATTCACATTCGACATTCGACATTTTGACATTCAATATTTCGACATTTCAACATTCGACATTCACATTTTGACGTTCGACATTTCGACTTTCGACATTCGACATTCACATTCGACATTTTGACATTTCGGCATTCGACATTTCGACATGCGACATTCGACTTTTAGACATTCGACATTCGACATTCACATTCAACATTTCAACATTCGACATTTTGACATTTCGACATTTGACATTCACATTCGACATTCGACATTTCGACATTCGACAATCACATTCGACTTTCAACATTTCGACATTTACAGTCGACATTTCGACATTCGACATTTCGACATTCGACCTTCACATTCGACTTTCAACATTTTGACTTTCGACATTCAAAGTCGACATTCACATTTGACATTCGACATTTCGACATTCACATTCAACATTCACATTTGACATTCGACATTTCGACATTCGGAATGCGACATTCACATTCGACATTCGACATTCACATTCGACATTCGACATTTTGACATTCGACATTTCGACATTTCGACATGCGACATTCGACATTCACATTCGACATTCACATTCGACATTTCGACATTCGACATTTTGACAATTCGACATTTGACATTCGACATTCACATTCGACATTCGACATTTCGACATTCGACATTCGACATTCACATTCGACATTCACATTCGACATTTCGACATTCGCCATTTCGACATTTCGACATTCAAATTCGACATTCGACATTCGACATTTTGACATTCGACATTTCGACATTCGACATTCGACATTCACATTCGACATTTCAACATTCGACATTCGACATTCGACATTTCGACATTCGGCATTTCGACATTCACCATTCGACATTCACATTCGACATTTCGACATTTTGACATTCGACATTTCGACATTTCGACATTCGACATTCACCATTTGACATTCACATTCGACATTCACCATTCGACATTCGACATTCACATTCGACATTCGACATTTCAACATTCGACATTCGACATTTACATTCGATATTCGACATTCACCATTCAACATTCACATTCGACATTCGACATTTCGACAATTCGACATTTGCCATTTCGACATTTCGACAGTCGACATTTCGACTTTCAACATTCGACCTTTCGACATTCGACATTTCGACATTCGACATTCACATTCAACATTCGACATTCACATTCGACATTCGACATTCAGCATTCGACATTCATATTCGACATTTCAAAATTTCAACATTCGGCATTTCGACATTTCGACAATTCGACATTCGACATTTCGACATTTCGACATTCTACATTCGTCATTCAACATTCGACATTTCGACATTCGACATTTCGACATTTCAACATTCGACGTTTTGAAATTTCGACATTCGACATTCAACATTCACATTCGACATTTGACATTCACCATTCGAAATTCGACATTAACATTCGACATTCGACATTCACCATTCGATATTCAACATTTCGACATTCGACATTTCGACTTTCGACATTCACATTCGACATTCGACTTTCACATTCGACATTCGACATTTCGACATTCGACATTCACATTCGACATTCGACATTTTGACATTCGACTTTTCGACTTTTCGACATTCGACATTCACATTCGACATTCACATTCGACATTTCGACATTCACATTCGACATTTCGACATTCGACATTTCGACATTCGACATTCACATTCGACATTTCGACATTTCTGCATTCAACATTTCGACATTCGACATTCACATTCGACATTCGACATTTCGACTTTCGACATTCGACTTTTAGACATTCGACATTCGACATTCACATTCGACATTCACATTCGACATTTCGACATTCGACATTTTGACATTTCGACATTTGACATTCGACATTAACATTCGACTTTCAACATTTCGACATTCGACATTCACATTCGACATTCACATTTGACATTCGACATTTCGACATTCGACATTCACATTCGACATTCACATTTGACATTCGACATTTCGACATTCAACATTCGACATTCACATTCGACATTCACCATTCGACATTCCGACATTCGACAGTCACCATTCAACATTCGACATTTGACATTCACATTCGACATTACCATTCGACATTCGACATTCACATTCGACATTCGACATTCACCATTCGACATTCAACATTTCGACATTCGACATTTCGACTTTCGACATTCACATTCGACATTCGACATTCACATTCGACATTCGACATTTCGACATTCGACATTCACATTCGACGTTCGACATTTCGACATTCGACTTTTCGACTTTTCGACATTCGACATTCACATTCGACATTTCGACATTTCGGCATTCAACATTTCGACATTCGACATTCACATTCGACATTCGACATTTCGACTTTCGACATTCGACTTTTAGACATTCGACATTCGACATTCACATTCGACATTCACATTCGACATTTCGACATTCGACAATCACCATTCAACATTCGACATTCGACATTCACATTCGACATTACCATTCGACATTCGACATTCACATTCGACATTCGACATTCACCATTCGACATTCAACATTTCGACATTCGACATTTCGACTTTCGACATTCACATTCGACATTCGACATTCACATTCGACATTCGACATTTCGACATTCGACTTTTCGACTTTTCGACATTCGACATTCACATTCGACATTTGACATTCACCATTCGACATTCGACATTCACATTCGACATTCGACATTCACTATTCGACATTCAACATTTCGACATTCGACATTTCGACTTTCGACATTCACATTCGACATTCGACATTCACATTCGACATTCGACATTTCGACATTCGACATTCACATTCGACGTTCGACATTTCGACATTCGACTTTTCGACTTTTCGACATTCGACATTCACATTCGACATTCACATTCGACATTTCGACATTCACATTCGACATTTCGACATTTCGACATTCGACATTTCGACATTCGACATTCACATTCGACATTTCGACATTTCGGCATTCAACATTTCGACATTCGACATTCACATTCGACATTCGACATTTCGACTTTCGACATTCGACTTTTAGACATTCGACATTCGACATTCACATTCGACATTCACATTCGACATTTCGACATTCGACATTTTGACATTTCGACATTTGACATTCGACATTAACATTCGACTTTCAACATTTCGACATTCGACATTCACATTCAACATTCACATTTGACATTCGACATTTCGACATTCGACATTCACATTCGACATTCACATTTGACATTCGACATTTCGACATTCAACATTCGACATTCACATTCGACATTCACCATTCGACATTCCGACATTCGACACTCACCATTCGACATTCGACATTCACATTCGACATTTCGACATTTCGACTTTCGACATTCGACATTCACATTCGACATTCGACATGTCGACATTCACATTCGACATTCGACATTTCGACATTCAATATTTCGACATTTCGACATTCGACATTCACATTTTGACGTTCGACATTTCGACTTTCGACATTCGACATTCACATTCGACATTTCGACATTTCGGCATTCGACATTTCGACATGCGACATTCGACTTTTAGACTTTCGACATTCGACATTCACATTCAACATTTCGACATTCGACATTTTGACATTTCGACATTTGACATTCACATTCGACATTCGACATTTCGACATTCGACAATCACATTCGACTTTCAACATTTCGACATTCAACATTCACAGTCGACATTCACATTTGACATTCACATTTGACATTCGACATTCGACATTCACCATTCGACATTCGACATTCACATTCGACATTAAACATTTCGAAATTCGACATTCACATTTTACATTCGACATTTCAACATTCGATATTCGACATTCACCATTCGACATTCGACATTTCGACATTCGACATTCACAGTCGACATTCACATTTGACATTCGACATTTCGACATTCACATTCAACATTCACATTTGACATTCGACATTTCGACATTCGACATTCACATTCGACATTCACATTCGACATTTCGACATTCGACATTTTGACAATTCGACATTTGACATTCACATTCGACATTCGACATTTCCACATTCGACATTCACATTCGACATTCACCATTCGACATTCGACATTCGATATTTTGACATTCGACATTTCGACATTCGACATTCGACATTCACATTCGACATTTCAACATTCGACATTCGACATTTCGACATTCGACATTTCGACATTCACCATTCGACATTCGACATTCACATTCGACATTCGACATTTCGACATTTCGACATTCGACATTCACCATTTGACATTCACATTCGACATTCACCATTCGACATTCGACATTCACATTCGACATTCCACATTTCAACATTCGACATTCGACATTTACATTCGACATTCGACATTCACATTCGACATTCGACATTTCGACAATTCGACATTCGCCATTTCGACATTTCGACATTCGACATTCGACATTTTGACATTTCGACATTCAACATTCGACATTTCGACATTCGACATTTCGACATTCGACATTCGACATTCACATTCGACATTCGACATTCACATTCGACATTCGACATTCACCATTCGACATTCACATTCGACATTCGACATTTCGATATTTCAACATTCGACATTTCGACAATTCGACATTCGACATTTCGACATTTCGACATTCGTCATTCGACATTCGACATTTTGACATTCGACATTTTGAAATTTCGACATTCGACATTCAACATTCGACATTCGACATTCACATTCGACATTTGACATTCGACATTCAACATTTCAACATTTCGACATTCGACATTTCGACATTTCAACATTCACATTCGACATTCGACATTTCGACTTTCGACATTTCGACATTCACATTTGACATTCGACATTCACATTCGACATTCGACATTTCGACATTTCGACATTCGACATTTCGACATTTCGACATTCACATTCGACATTTGACATTCACATTCGACATTCGACTTTCGACATTCGACATTTCGACATTCGACATTCACATTCGACATTCAACATTCACATTCGACATTCGAAATTTCGATATTTCGACATTCGACATTCGACATTCACATTCGACATTCACATTCGACATTCGACATTTCGACATTAGACATTCACATTCGACATTCGACATTCACATTCAACATTTCGACATTTCGACATTTGACATTTCGACATTCGACATTTCGACAATCGACATTCACATTCGACATTTGACATTCGACATTTCGACATTTCGACATTCGACATTCGACATTTCGACATTTCGACATTCGACATTCGACATTTCGACATTTCGACATTCACATTCGACATTTGACATTCACATTCGACATTCGACTTTCGACATTCGACATTTCGACATTCGACATTCACATTCGACATTCGACATTCAACATTCACATTCGACATTCGACATTTCGATATTTCGACATTCGACATTCGTCATTCACATTCGACATTCACATTCGACATTCGACATTTTGACATAAGACATTCACATTCGACATTCGACATTCACATTCGACATTTCGACATTTCGACATTTCGACATTTGACATTTCGACATTCGACATTTCGACAATCGACATTCACATTCGACATTTGACATTCGACATTTCGACATTTCGACATTCGACATTCACATCCGACATTCGACATTTCGACATTCACATTCGACATTTCGACTTTTGACATTCGACATTTCGACATTCGACATTCACATTCGACATTTGACATTCGACATTTGACATTTCAACATTCGACATTTCGACATTCGACATTCACATTCGACATTCGACATTTCGACATTTCGACATTCACATTCGACATTTGACATTCACATACGACATTCGACTTTCGACATTCGACATTTCGACATTCGACATTCACATTCGACATTCGACATTCAACATTCACATTCGACATTCGACATTTCGATATTTCGACATTCGACATTCGTCATTCAGATTCGACATTCACATTCGACATTCGACATTTTGACATAAGACATTCACATTCGACATTCGACATTCACATTCGACATTTCGACATTTGACATTTCGACATTCGACATTTCGACAATCGACATTCACATTCGACATTTGACATTCGACATTTCGACATTTCGACATTCGACATTCACATCCGACATTCGACATTTCGACATTCACATTCGACATTTCGACTTTTGACATTCGACATTTCGACATTCGACATTCACATTCGACATTTGACATTCGACATTTGACATTTCAACATTCGACATTTCGACATTCGACATTCACATTCGACATTCGACATTTCGACATTTCGACAATCACATTCGACATTCGACCTTTCGACATTTAGAAATTCGACATTCGACATTCGACATTTCGACATTTCAACATTCGACATTCACATTCGACATTTGACATTCGACATTTCGACATTTCGACATTCGACATTCACATCCGACATTCGACATTTCGACATTCACATTCGACATTTCGACTTTTGACATTCGACATTTCGACATTCGACATTCACATTCGACATTTGACATTCGACATTTGACATTTCAACATTCGACATTTCGACATTCGACATTCACATTCGACATTCGACATTTCGACATTTCGACAATCACATTCGACATTCGACCTTTCGACATTTAGAAATTCGACATTCGACATTCGACATTTCGACATTTCAACATTCGACATTCACATTAGACATTCGACATTTCGACATTCGACAATCACATTCGACTTTCAACATTTCGACATTTACAGTCGACATTTCGACATTCGACATTTCGACATTCGACCTTCACATTCGACTTTCAACATTTCGACATTCGACATTCAAAGTCGACATTCACATTTGACATTCGACATTTCGACATTCACATTCAACATTCACATTTGACATTCGACATTTCGACATTCGGAATGCGACATTCACATTCGACATTCGACATTCACATTCGACATTCGACATTTTGACATTCGACATTTCGACATTTCGACATGCGACATTCGACATTCGACATTCACATTCGACATTCACATTCGACATTTCGACATTTCGACATTTCGACATTCGACATTCACATTCGACATTCACATTCGACATTCACATTTGACATTCGACATTCACATTTGACATTCGACATTCACATTCGACATTCGACATTCGCCATTTCGACATTTCGACATTCAAATTCGACATTCGACATTCGACATTTTGACATTCGACATTTCGACATTCGACATACGACATTCACATTCGACATTTCAACATTCGACATTCGACATTTCGACATTCGACATTTCGACATTCGGCATTTCGACATTCACCATTCGACATTCGACATTCACATTCGACATTCGACATTTCGACATTTTGACATTCGACATTTCGACATTTCGACATTCGACATTCACCATTTGACATTCACATTCGACATTCACCATTCGACATTCGACATTCACATTCGACATTCGACATTTCAACATTCGACATTCGACATTTACATTCGATATTCGACATTCACCATTCAACATTCACATTCGACATTCGACATTTCGACAATTCGACATTTGCCATTTCGACATTTCGACAGTCGACATTTCGACTTTCAACATTCGACCTTTCGACATTCGACATTTCGACATTCGACATTCACATTCAACATTCGACATTCACATTCGACATTCGACATTCAGCATTCGACATTCATATTCGACATTCGACATTTCAAAATTTCAACATTCGGCATTTCGACATTTCGACAATTCGACATTCGACATTTCGACATTTCGACATTCTACATTCGTCATTCAACATTCGACATTTCGACATTCGACATTTCGACATTTCAACATTCGACGTTTTGAAATTTCGACATTCGACATTCAACATTCACATTCGACATTTGACATTCACCATTCGACATTCGACATTAACATTCGACATTCGACATTCACCATTCGATATTCAACATTTCGACATTCGACATTTCGACTTTCGACATTCACATTCGACATTCGACTTTCACATTCGACATTTCGACTTTCGACATTCGACATTTCGACATTTCGACATTCGACATTCACATTCGACATTCGACATTTCGACATTTCGACATTCACATTCGACATTCGACATTTCGACTTTCGACATTTCGACATTCGACATTCACAATTGACATTCGACATTCGAAATTCACATTCGACATACGACATTCGACATTCGACATTTCGACATTTCGACATTTGACATTTCGACATTTCGACATGTCGACATTCACATTCGACATTCGACATTCGACATTCACATTCGACATTCGACATTCGACATTCACATTCGACATTCGACATTTCGACATTTCGACATTCGACATTCACATTCGACATTCGACATTCACATTCGACATTCGACATTTCGACATTACGACATTTCGACATTTCGACATTCGACATTCGACATTCACATTCGACATTTCAACATTCGACATTCGACATTTCGACATTTCAACATTCGACGTTTTGAAATTTCGACATTCGACATTCAACATTCACATTCGACATTTGACATTCACCATTCGACATTCGACATTAACATTCGACATTCGACATTCACCATTCGATATTCAACATTTCGACATTCGACATTTCGACTTTCGACATTCACATTCGACATTCCACTTTCACATTCGACATTTCGACTTTCGACATTCGACATTTCGACATTTCGACATTCGACATTCACATTCGACATTCGACATTTCGACATTTCGACATTCACATTCGACATTCGACATTTCGACTTTCGACATTTCGACATTCGACATTCACAATTGACATTCGACATTCGAAATTCACATTCGACATACGACATTCGACATTCGACATTTCGACATTTCGACATTTGACATTTCGACATTTCGACATGTCGACATTCACATTCGACATTCGACATTCGACATTCACATTCGACATTCGACATTCGACATTCACATTCGACATTCGACATTTCGACATTTCGACATTCGACATTCACATTCGACATTCGACATTCACATTCGACATTCGACATTTCGACATTACGACATTTCGACATTTCGACATTCGACATTCGACATTCACATTCGACATTTCAACATTCGACATTCGACATTTCGACATTCGACATTTCGACATTCACCATTCGACATTCGACATTCACATTCGACATTCGACATTTCGACATTTCGACATTCGACATTCACCATTTGACATTCACATTCGACATTCACCATTCGACATTCGACATTCACATTCGACATTCCACATTTCAACATTCGACATTCGACATTTACATTCGACATTCGACATTCACATTCGACATTCGACATTTCGACAATTCGACATTCGCCATTTCGACATTTCGACATTCGACATTCGACATTTTGACATTTCGACATTCAACATTCGACATTTCGACATTCGACATTTCGACATTCGACATTCGACATTCACATTCGACATTCGACATTCACATTCGACATTCGACATTCACCATTCGACATTCACATTCGACATTCGACATTTCGATATTTCAACATTCGACATTTCGACAATTCGACATTCGACATTTCGACATTTCGACATTCGTCATTCGACATTCGACATTTTGACATTCGACATTTTGAAATTTCGACATTCGACATTCAACATTCGACATTCGACATTCACATTCGACATTTGACATTCGACATTCAACATTTCAACATTTCGACATTCGACATTTCGACATTTCAACATTCACATTCGACATTCGACATTTCGACTTTCGACATTTCGACATTCACATTTGACATTCGACATTCACATTCGACATTCGACATTTCGACATTTCGACATTCGACATTTCGACATTTCGACATTCACATTCGACATTTGACATTCACATTCGACATTCGACTTTCGACATTCGACATTTCGACATTCGACATTCACATTCGACATTCAACATTCACATTCGACATTCGAAATTTCGATATTTCGACATTCGACATTCGACATTCACATTCGACATTCACATTCGACATTCGACATTTCGACATTAGACATTCACATTCGACATTCGACATTCACATTCAACATTTCGACATTTCGACATTTGACATTTCGACATTCGACATTTCGACAATCGACATTCACATTCGACATTTGACATTCGACATTTCGACATTTCGACATTCGACATTCGACATTTCGACATTTCGACATTCGACATTCGACATTTCGACATTTCGACATTCACATTCGACATTTGACATTCACATTCGACATTCGACTTTCGACATTCGACATTTCGACATTCGACATTCACATTCGACATTCGACATTCAACATTCACATTCGACATTCGACATTTCGATATTTCGACATTCGACATTCGTCATTCACATTCGACATTCACATTCGACATTCGACATTTTGACATAAGACATTCACATTCGACATTCGACATTCACATTCGACATTTCGACATTTCGACATTTCGACATTTGACATTTCGACATTCGACATTTCGACAATCGACATTCACATTCGACATTTGACATTCGACATTTCGACATTTCGACATTCGACATTCACATCCGACATTCGACATTTCGACATTCACATTCGACATTTCGACTTTTGACATTCGACATTTCGACATTCGACATTCACATTCGACATTTGACATTCGACATTTGACATTTCAACATTCGACATTTCGACATTCGACATTCACATTCGACATTCGACATTTCGACATTTCGACATTCACATTCGACATTTGACATTCACATACGACATTCGACTTTCGACATTCGACATTTCGACATTCGACATTCACATTCGACATTCGACATTCAACATTCACATTCGACATTCGACATTTCGATATTTCGACATTCGACATTCGTCATTCAGATTCGACATTCACATTCGACATTCGACATTTTGACATAAGACATTCACATTCGACATTCGACATTCACATTCGACATTTCGACATTTCGACATTTGACATTTCGACATTCGACATTTCGACAATCGACATTCACATTCGACATTTGACATTCGACATTTCGACATTTCGACATTCGACATTCACATCCGACATTCGACATTTCGACATTCACATTCGACATTTCGACTTTTGACATTCGACATTTCGACATTCGACATTCACATTCGACATTTGACATTCGACATTTGACATTTCAACATTCGACATTTCGACATTCGACATTCACATTCGACATTCGACATTTCGACATTTCGACAATCACATTCGACATTCGACCTTTCGACATTTAGAAATTCGACATTCGACATTCGACATTTCGACATTTCAACATTCGACATTCACATTCGACATTTGACATTCGACATTTCGACATTTCGACATTCGACATTCACATCCGACATTCGACATTTCGACATTCACATTCGACATTTCGACTTTTGACATTCGACATTTCGACATTCGACATTCACATTCGACATTTGACATTCGACATTTGACATTTCAACATTCGACATTTCGACATTCGACATTCACATTCGACATTCGACATTTCGACATTTCGACAATCACATTCGACATTCGACCTTTCGACATTTAGAAATTCGACATTCGACATTCGACATTTCGACATTTCAACATTCGACATTCACATTCGACATTCGACATTTCGACATTCGACAATCACATTCGACTTTCAACATTTCGACATTTACAGTCGACATTTCGACATTCGACATTTCGACATTCGACCTTCACATTCGACTTTCAACATTTCGACATTCGACATTCAAAGTCGACATTCACATTTGACATTCGACATTTCGACATTCACATTCAACATTCACATTTGACATTCGACATTTCGACATTCGGAATGCGACATTCACATTCGACATTCGACATTCACATTCGACATTCGACATTTTGACATTCGACATTTCGACATTTCGACATGCGACATTCGACATTCACATTCGACATTCACATTCGACATTTCGACATTTCGACATTTCGACATTCGACATTCACATTCGACATTCACATTCGACATTCACATTTGACATTCGACATTCACATTTGACATTCGACATTCACATTCGACATTCGACATTCGCCATTTCGACATTTCGACATTCAAATTCGACATTCGACATTCGACATTTTGACATTCGACATTTCGACATTCGACATACGACATTCACATTCGACATTTCAACATTCGACATTCGACATTTCGACATTCGACATTTCGACATTCGGCATTTCGACATTCACCATTCGACATTCGACATTCACATTCGACATTCGACATTTCGACATTTTGACATTCGACATTTCGACATTTCGACATTCGACATTCACCATTTGACATTCACATTCGACATTCACCATTCGACATTCGACATTCACATTCGACATTCGACATTTCAACATTCGACATTCGACATTTACATTCGATATTCGACATTCACCATTCAACATTCACATTCGACATTCGACATTTCGACAATTTGACATTTGCCATTTCGACATTTCGACAGTCGACATTTCGACTTTCAACATTCGACCTTTCGACATTCGACATTTCGACATTCGACATTCACATTCAACATTCGACATTCACATTCGACATTCGACATTCAGCATTCGACATTCATATTCGACATTCGACATTTCAAAATTTCAACATTCGGCATTTCGACATTTCGACAATTCGACATTCGACATTTCGACATTTCGACATTCTACATTCGTCATTCAACATTCGACATTTCGACATTCGACATTTCGACATTTCAACATTCGACGTTTTGAAATTTCGACATTCGACATTCAACATTCACATTCGACATTTGACATTCACCATTCGACATTCGACATTAACATTCGACATTCGACATTCACCATTCGATATTCAACATTTAGACATTCGACATTTCGACTTTCGACATTCACATTCGACATTCGACTTTCACATTCGACATTTCGACTTTCGACATTCGACATTTCGACATTTCGACATTCGACATTCACATTCGACATTCGACATTTCGACATTTCGACATTCACATTCGACATTCGACATTTCGACTTTCGACATTTCGACATTCGACATTCACAATTGACATTCGACATTCGAAATTCACATTCGACATACGACATTCGACATTCGACATTTCGACATTTCGACATTTGACATTTCGACATTTCGACATGTCGACATTCACATTCGACATTCGACATTCGACATTCACATTCGACATTCGACATTCGACATTCACATTCGACATTCGACATTTCGACATTTCGACATTCACATTCGACATTCGACATTCACATTCGACATTCGACATTTCGACATTACGACATTTCGACATGCGACATTCGACATTCACATTCGACATTTCGACATTTCGACATTCGACATTTTGACAATTCGACATTTGACATTCGACATTCACATTCGACATTCGACATTTCGACATTCGCCATTCGACATTCACATTCGACATTCACATTCAACATTTCGACATTTGCCATTTCGACATTTCGACATTCAAATTCGACATTCACCATTCGACATTCGACATTCGACATTTTGACATTCGACATTTCGACATTCGACATTCGACATTCACATTCGACATTTCAACATTCGACATTCGACATTTCGACATTCGACATTTCGACATTCGGCATTTCGACATTCACCATTCGACATTCGACATTAACATTCGACATTCGACATTTTGACATTTCGACATTCGACATTTCGACATTTCGACATTCGACATTTCGACATTTCGACATTCGACATTCACCATTTGACATTCACATTCGACATTCACCATTCGACATTCGACATTCACATTCGACATTCGACATATCAACATTCGACATTCGACATTTACATTCGATATTCGACATTCACCATTCAACATTCACATTCGACATTCGACATTTCGACAATTCGACATTTGCCATTTCGACATTTCGACAGTCGACATTTCGACTTTCAACATTCGACCTTTCGACATTCGACATTTCGACATTCGACATTCACATTCAACATTCGACATTCACATTCGACATTCGACATTCAGCATTCGACATTCATATTCGACATTCGACATTTCAAAATTTCAACATTCGGCATTTCGACATTTCGACAATTCGACATTCCACATTTCGACATTTCGACATTCGACATTCGACATTCAACATTCGACATTTCGACATTCGACATTTCGACATTTCAACATTCGACATTTTGAAATTTCGACATTCGACATTCAACATTCACATTCGACATTTGACATTCACCATTCGACATTCGACATTCACATTCGACATTCGACATTCACTATTCGACATTCAACATTTCGACATTCGACATTTCGACTTTCGACATTCACATTCGACATTCGACATTCACATTCGACATTCGACATTTCGACATTCGACATTCACATTCGACGTTCGACATTTCGACATTCGACTTTTCGACTTTTCGACATTCGACATTCACATTCGACATTCACATTCGACATTTCGACATTCACATTCGACATTTCGACATTTCGACATTCGACATTTCGACATTCGACATTCGACATTCACATTCGACATTTCGACATTTCGGCATTCAACATTTCGACATTCGACATTCACATTCGACATTCGACATTCGACTTTTAGACATTCGACATTCGACATTCACATTCGACATTCACATTCGACATTTCGACATTCGACATTTTGACATTTCGACATTTGACATTCGACATTAACATTCGACTTTCAACATTTCGACATTCGACATTCACATTCAACATTCACATTTGACATTCGACATTTCGACATTCGACATTCACATTCGACATTCACATTTGACATTCGACATTTCGACATTCAACATTCGACATTCACATTCGACATTCACCATTCGACATTCTGACATTCGACACTCACCATTCGACATTCGACATTCACATTCGACATTCACATTCGACATTTCGACATTTCGACTTTCGACATTCGACATTCACATTCGACATTTCGACATTTCGGCATTCGACATTCACATTCGACATTCGACATGTCGACATTCACATTCGACATTCGACATTTCGACATTCAATATTTCGACATTTCGACATTCGACATTCACATTTTGACGTTCGACATTTCGACTTTCGACATTCGACATTCACATTCGACATTTCGACATTTCGGCATTCGACATTTCGACATGCGACATTCGACTTTTAGACATTCGACATTCGACATTCACATTCAACATTTCGACATTCGACATTTTGACATTTCGACATTTGACATTCACATTCGACATTCGACATTTCGACATTCGACAATCACATTCGACTTTCAACATTTCGACATTCAACATTCACAGTCGACATTCACATTTGACATTCACATTTGACATTCGACATTCGACATTCACCATTCGACATTCGACATTCACATTCGACATTAAACATTTTGACATTCGACATTCACATTTTACATTCGACATTTCAACATTCGATATTCGACATTCACCATTCGACATTCGACATTTCGACATTCGACATTCACAGTCGACATTCACATTTGACATTCGACATTTCGACATTCACATTCAACATTCACATTTGACATTCGACATTTCGACATTCGACATTCACATTCGACATTCACATTCGACATTTCGACATTCGACATTTTGACAATTCGACATTTGACATTCGACATTCACCATTCGACGTTCGACATTCGACATTTTGACATTCGACATTTCGACATTCGACATTCGACATTCACATTCGACATTTCAACATTCGACATTCGACATTTCGACATTCGACATTTCGACATTCACCATTCGACATTCGACATTCACATTCGACATTCGACATTTAGACATTTCGACATTCGACATTCACCATTTGACATTCACATTCGACATTCACCATTCGACATTCGACATTCACATTCGACATTCCACATTTCAACATTCGACATTCGACATTTACATTCGACATTCGACATTCACATTCGACATTCGACATTAAACATTTCGACATTCGACATTCACATTTGACATTCGACATTTCAACATTCGATATTCGACATTCACCATTCAACATTCGACATTTCGACAATTCGACATTCGCCATTTCGACATTTCGACATTCGACATTCGACATTTTGACATTTCGACATTCAACATTCGACATTCGACATTTCGACATTCGACATTCGACATTCACATTCGACATTCGACATTCACATTCGACATTCGACATTCACCATTCGACATTCACATTCGACATTCGACATTTCGATATTTCAACATTCGACATTTCGACAATTCGACATTCGAAATTTCGACATTTCGACATTCGTCATTCGACATTCGGCATTTTGACATTCGACATTTTGAAATTTCGACATTCGACATTCAACATTCGACATTCGACATTCGACATTCGACATTCACATTCGACATTCGACATTCAACATTTCAACATTTCGACATTCGACATTTCGACATTTCAACATTCACATTCGACATTCGACATTTCGACTTTCGACATTTCGACATTCACATTTGACATTCGACATTCACATTCGACATTCGACATTTCGACATTTCGACATTCGACATTTCGACATTTCGACATTCACATTCGACATTTGACATTCACATTCGACATTCGACTTTCGACATTCGACATTTCGACATTCGACATTCACATTCGACATTCGACATTCAACATTCACATTCGACATTCGAAATTTCGATATTTCGACATTCGACATTCGACATTCACATTCGACATTCACATTCGACATTCGACATTTCGACATTAGACATTCACATTCGACATTCGACATTCACATTCAACATTTCGACATTTCGACATTTGACATTTCGACATTCGACATTTCGACAATCGACATTCACATTCGACATTTGACATTCGACATTTCGACATTTCGACATTCGACATTCGACATTTCGACATTTCGACATTCGACATTCGACATTTCGACATTTCGACATTCACATTCGACATTTGACATTCACATTCGACATTCGACTTTCGACATTCGACATTTCGACATTCGACATTCACATTCGACATTCGACATTCAACATTCACATTCGACATTCGACATTTCGATATTTCGACATTCGACATTCGTCATTCACATTCGACATTCACATTCGACATTCGACATTTTGACATAAGACATTCACATTCGACATTCGACATTCACATTCGACATTTCGACATTTCGACATTTCGACATTTGACATTTCGACATTCGACATTTCGACAATCGACATTCACATTCGACATTTGACATTCGACATTTCGACATTTCGACATTCGACATTCACATCCGACATTCGACATTTCGACATTCACATTCGACATTTCGACTTTTGACATTCGACATTTCGACATTCGACATTCACATTCGACATTTGACATTCGACATTTGACATTTCAACATTCGACATTTCGACATTCGACATTCACATTCGACATTCGACATTTCGACATTTCGACATTCACATTCGACATTTGACATTCACATTCGACATTCGACTTTCGACATTCGACATTTCGACATTCGACATTCACATTCGACATTCGACATTCAACATTCACATTCGACATTCGACATTTCGATATTTCGACATTCGACATTCGTCATTCACATTCGACATTCACATTCGACATTCGACATTTTGATATAAGACATTCACATTCGACATTCGACATTCACATTCGACATTTCGACATTTCGACATTTGACATTTCGACATTCGACATTTCGACAATCGACATTCACATTCGACATTTGACATTCGACATTTCGACATTTCGACATTCACATTCGACATTTCGACTTTTGACATTCGACATTTCGACATTCGACATTCACATTCGACATTTGACATTCGACATTTGACATTTCAACATTCGACATTTCGACATTCGACATTCACATTCGACATTCGACATTTCGACATTTCGACAATCACATTCGACATTCGACCTTTCGACATTTAGAAATTCGACATTCGACATTCGACATTTCGACATTTCAACATTCGACATTCACATTCGACATTCGACATTTCGACATTCACATTCGACATTTCGACTTTTGACATTCGACATTTTGACATTTGACATTCGACATTCGACCTTTCAACATTCGACATTTCGACATTCGACATTCACTTTCGACATTCGACATTTTGACATTCGACATTCACATTCGACATTCAACATTTCGACATTTCGACATTCGACATTCACATTCGACATTCGACATTTCGACTTTCGACATTTCGACTTTCACATTCGACATTCGACATTCACATTTGACATTCAACATTCACATTCGACATTCGACATTTCGACATTTCGACATTCGACATTCACATTCGACATTCACATTCGACATTCACATTTGACATTCGACATTCACATTTGACATTCGACATTCACATTCGACATTCGACATTCGACATTTCGACATTTCGACATTCGACATTCACATTCGACATTTCGACTTTCGACATTCGACATTTCGACTATTCGACATTCGACATTCACATTCGACTTTCGACATTCGACAATCGACATTCACATTCGACATTTTCACATTCGACATTCGACAATTCGACTTTCGACATTCGACATTTCGACATTTTGACATTCGACATTCACATTCGACTTTCGACATTCGACATTCGACATTCACATTCGACATTCGACATTCGACATTTCGACATTCGACATTTCGACAATCACATTCGACATTTGACATTCGACATTCGACATTCACATTCGACATTCACATTCGACATTCGACATTCACATTCGACATTTGACATTCGACATTCGACATTTCGACATTTCGACATTCACATTCGACATTCGACATTCGACATTTCGACATTTCGACTTTCGACATTCACATCCGACATTCGACATTTCGACATTCACATTCGACATTTCGACTTTTGACATTTCGACATTCGACATTCACATTCGACATTCGACATTTCAACTTTCGACATTCGACATTTCGACATTCGACATTCACATTCGACATGCTACATTTCGACATTCGACATTCACATTCGACATTCGACATTTCAACTTTTGACATTCGACATTTCGACATTCGACATTCACATTCGACATTCGACATTTCGACAATCGACATTTCGACATTTCAACATTCACACTCGACATTCGACATTTCGACTTTCGACATTTCGACATTCACATTCGACATTCGACATTCACATTTGACATTCAACATTCACATTTGACAATCGACATTCGACATTCGACATTCGACATTTCGACATTTCGACATTCGACATTCACATTCGACATTCACATTCGACATTCGACATTCACATTTGACATTCGACATTCACATTTGACATTCGACATTCACATTCGACATTCGACATTTCGACATTTCGACATTCGACATTCACATTCGACATTTCGACTTTCGACATTCGACATTTCGACATTTCGACATTCGACATTCACATTCGACATTCGACATTTCGACATTTCGACATTCACATTCGACATTCGACATTTCGACTTTCGACATTTCGACATTCGACATTCACATTTGACATTCGACATTCGACATTCACATTCGACATACGACATTCGACATTCGACATTTCGACATTCGACATTTCGACATTTCGACATGTCGACATTCACATTCGACATTCGACATTCGACATTGACATTCGACATTCGACATTCGACATTCACATTCGACATTCGACATTTCGACATTTCGACATTCGACATTCACATTCGACATTCGACATTCACATTCGACATTCGACATTTCGACATTACGACATTTCGACATTCACATTCAACATTTCGACATTCGACATTCACATTCGACATTTCGACTTTTGACATTTGACATTTCGACATTCGACATTCACATTTGACATTCGACATTTCAACAATCGACATTTCAACATTCGACAGTCACATTCGACATTTGACATTTCGTCATTTCGACATTCACATTCGACATTCGACATTTCGACTTTCGACATTTCGACATTTCGACATTCGTCATTCACAATCGACATTCGAAATTCGACATTCACGTTCGACATTCGACATTCGACATTCGACATTCGACATTTCGACATTCGACATTTCGACATTTCGACATGTCGACATTCACATTCGACATTTGACATTCACATTCGACATTCGACATTCGACAATCACATTCGACATTCGACATTCGACATTCACATTCGACATTCGACATTTCGACATTTCGACATGTCGACATTCACATTCGACATTCGACATTCGAAATTCACATTCGACATTCGACATTCACATTCGACATTCGACATTTCGACATTTCGACATTCGACATTCACATTCGACATTCGACATTCACATTCGACATTCGACATTCACATTCGATATTCGACATTTCGACATTACGACATTTCGACATTCACATTCGACATTTACATTCGGCATTCGACATTACGACATTCACTTTCGATATTCGACATTTCGACATTACGACATTTCGCCATTCACATTCGACATTTACATTCGACATTCGACATTTCGACATTCGACATTCGACATTTCGACATTCGACATTCGACATTCACATTCGACATTCACATTCGACATTCGACATTCACCATTCGACATTCGACATTCACCATTCGACATTCGACATTTCGACATTCGACATTCACCATTCGACTTTCGACATTCACATTCGACATTCACCATTCGACATTCGCCATTCGACATTTTGACATTCGACAATCGACATCTTGACATTCGACATTCACATTCGACATTCGACATTTTGACATTCAATATTTCGACATTTCAACATTCGACATTCACATTTTGACGTTCGACATTTCGACTTTCGACATTCGACATTCACATTCGACATTTCGACATTTCGGCATTCGACATTTCGACATGCGACATTCGACTTTTAGACATTCGACATTCGACATTCACATTCAACATTTCGACATTCGACATTTTGACATTTCGACATTTGACATTCACATTCGACATTCGACATTTCGACATTCGACAATCACATTCGACTTTCAACATTTCGACATTTACAGTCGACATTTCGACATTCGACATTTCGACATTCGACCTTCACATTCGACTTTCAACATTTCGACATTCGACATTCAAAGTCGACATTCACATTTGACATTCGACATTTCGACATTCAACATTCACATTTGACATTCGACATTTCGACATTCGGAATGCGACATTCACATTCGACATTCGACATTCACATTCGACATTCGACATTTTGACATTCGACATTTCGACATTTCGACATGCGACATTCGACATTCACATTCGACATTCACATTCGACATTTCGACATTCGACATTTTGACAATTCGACATTTGACATTCGACATTCACATTCGACATTCGACATTTCGACATTCGACATTCGACATTCACATTCGACATTCACATTCGACATTTCGATATTCGCCATTTCGACATTTCGACATTCAAATTCGACATTCGACATTTTGACATTCGACATTTCGACATTCGACATTCGACATTCACATTCGACATTTCAACATTCGACATTCGACATTTCGACATTCGACATTTCGACATTCGGCATTTCGACATTCACCATTCGACATTCGACATTCACATTCGACATCCGACATTTCGACATTCGACATTTCGACATTTCGACATTCGACATTCACCATTTGACATTCACATTCGACATTCACCATTCGACATTCGACATTCACATTCGACATTCGACATTTCAACATTCGACATTCGACATTTACATTCGATATTCGACATTCACCATTCAACATTCACATTCGACATTCGACATTTCGACAATTCGACATTTGCCATTTCGACATTTCGACAGTCGACATTTCGACTTTCAACATTCGACCTTTCGACATTCGACATTTCGACATTCGACATTCACATTCAACATTCGACATTCACATTCGACATTCGACATTCAGCATTCGACATTCATATTCGACATTCGACATTTCAAAATTTCAACATTCGGCATTTCGACATTTCGACAATTCGACATTCGACATTTCGACATTTCGACATTCGACATTCGTCATTCAACATTCGACATTTCGACATTCGACATTTTGACATTTCAACATTCGACATTTTGAAATTTCGACATTCGACATTCAACATTCACATTCGACATTTGACATTCACCATTCGACATTCGACATTCACATTCGACATTCGACATTCACCATTCGACATTCAACATTTCGACATTCGACATTTCGACTTTCGACATTCACATTCGACATTCACATTCGACATTCGACATTTCGACATTCGACATTCACATTCGACGTTCGACATTTCGACATTCGACTTTTCGACTTTTCGACATTCGACATTCACATTCGACATTCACATTCGACATTTCGACATTCACATTCGACATTTCGACATTCGACATTTCGACATTCGACATTCACATTCGACATTTCGACATTTCTGCATTCAACATTTCGACATTCGACATTCACATTCGACATTCGACATTTCGACTTTCGACATTCGACTTTTAGACATTCGACATTCGACATTCACATTCGACATTCACATTCGACATTTCGACATTCGACATTTTGACATTTCGACATTTGACATTCGACATTTACATTCGACTTTCAACATTTCGACATTCGACATTCACATTCGACATTCACATTTGACATTCGACATTTCGACATTCGACATTCACATTCGACATTCACATTTGACATTCGACATTTCGACATTCAACATTCGACATTCACATTCGACATTCACCATTCGACATTCCGACATTCGACACTCACCATTCGACATTCGACATTCGACATTCACATTCGACATTACCATTCGACATTCGACATTCACATTCGACATTCGACATTCACCATTCGACATTCAACATTTCGACATTCGACATTTCGACTTTCGACATTCACATTCGACATTCGACATTCACATTCGACATTCGACATTTCGACATTCGACATTCACATTCGACGTTCGACATTTCGACATTCGACTTTTCGACTTTTCGACATTCGACATTCACATTCGACATTCACATTCGACATTTCGACATTCACATTCGACATTTCGACATTCGACATTTCGACATTCGACATTCGACATTCACATTCGACATTTCGACATTTCGGCATTCAACATTTTGACATTCGACATTCACATTCGACATTCGACATTTCGACTTTCGACATTCGACTTTTAGACATTCGACATTCGACATTCACATTCGACATTCACATTCGACATTTCGACATTCGACATTTTGACATTTCGACATTTGACATTCGACATTAACATTCGACTTTCAACATTTCGACATTCGACATTCACATTCGACATTCACATTTGACATTCGACATTTCGACATTCGACATTCACATTCGACATTCACATTTGACATTCGACATTTCGACATTCAACATTCGACATTCACATTCGACATTCACCATTCGACATTCCGACATTCGACACTCACCATTCGACATTCGACATTCGACATTCACATTCGACATTCACATTCGACATTTCGACATTTCGGCATTCGACATTCACATTCGACATTCGACATGTCGACATTCGACATTCACATTCGACATTCGACATTTCGACATTCAATATTTTGACATTTCGACATTCGACATTCACATTTTGACGTTCGACATTTCGACTTTCGACATTCGACATTCACATTCGACATTTCGACATTTCGGCATTCGACATTTCGACATGCGACATGCGACTTTTAGACATTCGACATTCGACATTCACATTCAACATTTCGACATTCGACATTTTGACATTTCGACATTTGACATTCACATTCGACATTCGACATTTCGACATTCGACAATCACATTCGACTTTCAACATTTCGACATTCAACATTCACAGTCAACATTCACATTTGACATTCGACATTTCGACATTCACATTCGACATTCACATTTGACATTCGACATTCACCATTCGACATTCGACATTCACATTCGACATTCGACATTAAACATTTCGACATTCGACATTCACATTTTACATTCGACATTTCAACATTCGATATTCGACATTCACCATTCGACATTCGACATTTCGACATTCGACATTCACAGTCGACATTCACATTTGACATTCGACATTTCGACATTCACATTCAACATTCACATTTGACATTCGACATTTCGACATTCGACATTCACATTCGACATTCACATTCGACATTTCGACATTCGACATTTTGACAATTCGACATTTGACATTCGACATTCACATTCGACATTCGACATTTCCACATTCGACATTCGACATTCACATTCGACATTCACCATTCGACATTCGACATTCGACATTTTGACATTCGACATTTCGACATTCGACATTCGACATTCGACATTTCGACATTCGACATTCGACATTTCGACATTCGACATTTCGACATTCACCATTCGACATTCACATTCGACATTCGACATTTCGACATTTCGACATTCGACATTCACCATTTGACATTCACATTCGACATTCACCATTCGACATTCGACATTCACATTCGACATTCGACATTTCAACATTCGACATTCGACATTTACATTCGACATTCGACATTCACATTCGACATTCGACATTAAACATTTCGATATTCGACATTCACATTTGACATTCGACATTTCAACATTCGATATTCGACATTCACCATTCGACATTCGACATTTCGACAATTCGACATTCGGCATTTCGACATTTCGACATTCGACATTCGACATTTTGACATTTCGACATTCAACATTCGACATTTCGACATTCGACATTTCGACATTCGACATTTGACATTCACATTCGACATTCGACATTCACATTCGACATTCGACATTCACCATTCGACATTCACATTCGACATTCGACATTTCGATATTTCAACATTCGACATTTCGACAATTCGACATTCGACATTTCGACATTTCGACATTCGTCATTCGACATTCGACATTTCGACATTCGACATTTTGAAATTTCGACATTCGACATTCAACATTCACATTCGACATTTGACATTCACATTCGAAATTCAACATTCACATTCGACATTCACAATTCGACATTCGACATTCACATTCGACATTCTCATTCGGCATCCGACATTTCGACATTCGACATTCACATTCGACATTCGACATTTCGACATTCGACATTCAACAATCACATTCGACATTTGACATTCACATTCGAAATTCGACATTCACATTCGACATTCACAATTCGACATTCGACATTCACATTCGACATTCACATTCGGCATTCGACATTTCGACATTCGACATTCACATTCAACATTCGACATTTCGACATTCGACATTGGACATTTCGACATTCGACATTCACATTCGACGTTCACATTCGACATTCGACATTCACCATTCGACATTTGACATTCACCATTCGACATTCGAAATTCGACATTTCGACATTCGACATTCACCATTCGACTTTCGACATTCACATTCGACATTCGACATTCACCATTCGACATTCGACATTTTGACATTCGATATTCGACATCTTGACATTCGACATTCACATTCGACATTCGACATTTCGACATTCGACATTCGACATTCACATTCGACATTCACATTCGACATTTCGACATTCGCCATTTCGACATTTCGACATTCAAATTCGAAATTCACCATTCGACATTCGACATTCGACATTTTGACATTCGACATTTCGACATTCGACATTCGACATTTCGACATTCGACATTTCGACATTCGGCATTTCGACATTCACCATTCGACATTCGACATTCACATTCGACATTCGACATTTCGACATTCGACATTTCGACATTTCGACATTCGACATTCACCATTTGACATTCACATTCGACATTCACCATTCGACATTCGACATTCACATTCGACATTCGACATTTCAACATTCGACATTCGACATTTACATTCGATATTCGACATTCACCATTCAACATTCACATTCGACATTCGACATTTCGACAATTCGACATTTGCCATTTCGACATTTCGACAGTCGACATTTCGACTTTCAACATTCGACCTTTCGACATTCGACATTTCGACATTCGACATTCACATTCAACATTCGACATTCACATTCGACATTTGACATTCAGCATTCGACATTCATATTCGACATTCGACATTTCAAAATTTCAACATTCGGCATTTCGACATTTCGACAATTCGACATTCGACATTTCGACATTTCGACATTCGACATTCGTCATTCAACATTCGACATTTCGACATTCGACATTTCGACATTTCAACATTCGACATTTTGAAATTTCGACATTCGACATTCAACATTCACATTCGACATTTGACATTCACCATTCGACATTCGACATTCACATTCGACATTCGACATTCACCATTCGACATTCAACATTTCGACATTCGACATTTCGACTTTCGACATTCACTTTCGACATTCGACATTCACATTCGACATTCGACATTTCGACATTCGACATTCACATTCGACGTTCGACATTTCGACATTCGACTTTTCGACTTTTCGACATTCGACATTCACATTCGACATTCACATTCGACATTTCGACATTCACATTCGACATTTCGAGATTCGACATTTCGACATTCGACATTCACATTCGACATTTCGACATTTCGGCATTCAACATTTCGACATTCGACATTCACATTCGACATTCGACATTTCGACTTTCGACATTCGACTTTTAGACATTCGACATTCGACATTCACATTCGACATTCACATTCGACATTTCGACATTCGACATTTTGACATTTCGACATTTGACATTCGACATTAACATTCGACTTTCAACATTTCGACATTCGACATTCACATTCGACATTCACATTTGACATTCGACATTTCGACATTCGACATTCACATTCGACATTCACATTTGACATTCGACATTTCGACATTCAACATTCGACATTCACATTCGACATTCACCATTCGACATTCCGACATTCGACACTCACCATTCGACATTCGACATTCGACATTCACATTCGACATTCACATTCGACATTTCGACATTTCGGCATTCGACATTCACATTCGACATTCGACATGTCGACATTCGACATTCACATTCGACATTCGACATTTCGACATTCAATATTTTGACATTTCGACATTCGACATTCACATTTTGACGTTCGACATTTCGACTTTCGACATTCGACATTCACATTCGACATTTCGACATTTCGGCATTCGACATTTCGACATGCGACATGCGACTTTTAGACATTCGACATTCGACATTCACATTCAACATTTCGACATTCGACATTTTGACATTTCGACATTTGACATTCACATTCGACATTCGACATTTCGACATTCGACAATCACATTCGACTTTCAACATTTCGACATTCAACATTCACAGTCAACATTCACATTTGACATTCGACATTTCGACATTCACATTCGACATTCACATTTGACATTCGACATTCACCATTCGACATTCGACATTCACATTCGACATTCGACATTAAACATTTCGACATTCGACATTCACATTTTACATTCGACATTTCAACATTCGATATTCGACATTCACCATTCGACATTCGACATTTCGACATTCGACATTCACAGTCGACATTCACATTTGACATTCGACATTTCGACATTCACATTCAACATTCACATTTGACATTCGACATTTCGACATTCGACATTCACATTCGACATTCACATTCGACATTTCGACATTCGACATTTTGACAATTCGACATTTGACATTCGACATTCACATTCGACATTCGACATTTCCACATTCGACATTCGACATTCACATTCGACATTCACCATTCGACATTCGACATTCGACATTTTGACATTCGACATTTCGACATTCGACATTCGACATTCGACATTTCGACATTCGACATTCGACATTTCGACATTCGACATTTCGACATTCACCATTCGACATTCACATTCGACATTCGACATTTCGACATTTCGACATTCGACATTCACCATTTGACATTCACATTCGACATTCACCATTCGACATTCGACATTCACATTCGACATTCGACATTTCAACATTCGACATTCGACATTTACATTCGACATTCGACATTCACATTCGACATTCGACATTAAACATTTCGATATTCGACATTCACATTTGACATTCGACATTTCAACATTCGATATTCGACATTCACCATTCGACATTCGACATTTCGACAATTCGACATTCGGCATTTCGACATTTCGACATTCGACATTCGACATTTTGACATTTCGACATTCAACATTCGACATTTCGACATTCGACATTTCGACATTCGACATTTGACATTCACATTCGACATTCGACATTCACATTCGACATTCGACATTCACCATTCGACATTCACATTCGACATTCGACATTTCGATATTTCAACATTCGACATTTCGACAATTCGACATTCGACATTTCGACATTTCGACATTCGTCATTCGACATTCGACATTTCGACATTCGACATTTTGAAATTTCGACATTCGACATTCAACATTCACATTCGACATTTGACATTCACATTCGAAATTCAACATTCACATTCGACATTCACAATTCGACATTCGACATTCACATTCGACATTCTCATTCGGCATCCGACATTTCGACATTCGACATTCACATTCGACATTCGACATTTCGACATTCGACATTCAACAATCACATTCGACATTTGACATTCACATTCGAAATTCGACATTCACATTCGACATTCACAATTCGACATTCGACATTCACATTCGACATTCACATTCGGCATTCGACATTTCGACATTCGACATTCACATTCAACATTCGACATTTCGACATTCGACATTGGACATTTCGACATTCGACATTCACATTCGACGTTCACATTCGACATTCGACATTCACCATTCGACATTTGACATTCACCATTCGACATTCGAAATTCGACATTTCGACATTCGACATTCACCATTCGACTTTCGACATTCACATTCGACATTCGACATTCACCATTCGACATTCGACATTTTGACATTCGATATTCGACATCTTGACATTCGACATTCACATTCGACATTCGACATTTCGACATTCGACATTCGACATTCACATTCGACATTCACATTCGACATTTCGACATTCGCCATTTCGACATTTCGACATTCAAATTCGAAATTCACCATTCGACATTCGACATTCGACATTTTGACATTCGACATTTCGACATTCGACATTCGACATTTCGACATTCGACATTTCGACATTCGGCATTTCGACATTCACCATTCGACATTCGACATTCACATTCGACATTCGACATTTCGACATTCGACATTTCGACATTTCGACATTCGACATTCACCATTTGACATTCACATTCGACATTCACCATTCGACATTCGACATTCACATTCGACATTCGACATTTCAACATTCGACATTCGACATTTACATTCGATATTCGACATTCACCATTCAACATTCACATTCGACATTCGACATTTCGACAATTCGACATTTGCCATTTCGACATTTCGACAGTCGACATTTCGACTTTCAACATTCGACCTTTCGACATTCGACATTTCGACATTCGACATTCACATTCAACATTCGACATTCACATTCGACATTTGACATTCAGCATTCGACATTCATATTCGACATTCGACATTTCAAAATTTCAACATTCGGCATTTCGACATTTCGACAATTCGACATTCGACATTTCGACATTTCGACATTCGACATTCGTCATTCAACATTCGACATTTCGACATTCGACATTTCGACATTTCAACATTCGACATTTTGAAATTTCGACATTCGACATTCAACATTCACATTCGACATTTGACATTCACCATTCGACATTCGACATTCACATTCGACATTCGACATTCACCATTCGACATTCAACATTTCGACATTCGACATTTCGACTTTCGACATTCACTTTCGACATTCGACATTCACATTCGACATTCGACATTTCGACATTCGACATTCACATTCGACGTTCGACATTTCGACATTCGACTTTTCGACTTTTCGACATTCGACATTCACATTCGACATTCACATTCGACATTTCGACATTCACATTCGACATTTCGAGATTCGACATTTCGACATTCGACATTCACATTCGACATTTCGACATTTCGGCATTCAACATTTCGACATTCGACATTCACATTCGACATTCGACATTTCGACTTTCGACATTCGACTTTTAGACATTCGACATTCGACATTCACATTCGACATTCACATTCGACATTTCGACATTCGACATTTTGACATTTCGACATTTGACATTCGACATTAACATTCGACTTTCAACATTTCGACATTCGACATTCACATTCGACATTCACATTTGACATTCGACATTTCGACATTCGACATTCACATTCGACATTCACATTTGACATTCGACATTTCGACATTCAACATTCGACATTCACATTCGACATTCACCATTTGACATTCCGACATTCGACACTCACCATTCGACATTCGACATTCACATTCGACATTACCATTCGACATTCGACATTCACATTCGACATTCGACATTCACCATTCGACATTCAACATTCCGACATTCGACATTTCGACTTTCGACATTCACATTCGACATTCGACATTCACATTCGACATTCGACATTTCGACATTCGACATTCACATTCGACGTTCGACATTTCGACATTCGATTTTTCGACTTTTCGACATTCGACATTCACATTCGACATTCAAATTCGACATTTCGACATTCACATTCGACATTTCGACATTCGACATTCGACATTCACATTCGACATTTCGACATTTCGGCATTCAACATTTCGACATTCGACATTCACATTCGACATTCGACATTTCGACTTTCGACATTCGACTTTTAGACATTCGACATTCGACATTCACATTCGACATTCACATTCGACATTTCGACATTCGACATTTTGACATTTCGACATTTGACATTCGACATTAACATTCGACTTTCAACATTTCGACATTCGACATTCACATTCGACATTCACATTTGACATTCGACATTTCGACATTCGACATTCACATTCGACATTCACATTTGACATTCGACATTTCGACATTCAACATTCGACATTCACATTCGACATTCACCATTCGACATTCCGACATTCGACACTCACCATTCGACATTCGACATTCACATTCGACATTCACATTCGACATTTCGACATTTCGACTTTCGACATTCGACATTCACATTCGACATTTCAACATTTCGGCATTCGACATTCACATTCGACATTCGACATGTCGACATTCGACATTCACATTCGACATTCGACATTTCGACATTCAATATTTCGACATTTCGACATTCGACATTTCGACATTCAAATTCGAAATTCACCATTCGACATTCGACATTCGACATTTTGACATTCGACATTTCGACATTCGACATTCGACATTCACATTCGACATTTCAACATTCGACATTCGACATTTCGACATTCGACATTTCGACATTCGGCATTTCGACATTCACCATTCGACATTCGACATTCACATTCGACATTCGACATTTCGACATTTCGACATTTCGACATTCGACATTCACCATTTGACATTCACATTCGACATTCACCATTCGACATTCGACATTCACATTCGACATTCGACATTTCAACATTCGACATTCGACATTTACATTCGATATTCGACATTCACCATTCAACATTCACATTCGACATTCGACATTTCGACAATTCGACATTTGCCATTTCGACATTTCGACAGTCGACATTTCGACTTTCAACATTCGACCTTTCGACATTCGACATTTCGACATTCGACATTCACATTCAACATTCGACATTCACATTCGACATTTGACATTCAGCATTCGACATTCATATTCGACATTCGACATTTCAAAATTTCAACATTCGGCATTTCGACATTTCGACAATTCGACATTCGACATTTCGACATTTCGACATTCGACATTCGTCATTCAACATTCGACATTTCGACATTCGACATTTCGACATTTCAACATTCGACATTTTGAAATTTCGACATTCGACATTCAACATTCACATTCGACATTTGACATTCACCATTCGACATTCGACATTCACATTCGACATTCGACATTCACCATTCGACATTCAACATTTCGACATTCGACATTTCGACTTTCGACATTCACATTCGACATTCGACATTCACATTCGACATTCGACATTTCGACATTCGACATTCACATTCGACGTTCGACATTTCGACATTCGACTTTTCGACTTTTCGACATTCGACATTCACATTCGACATTCACATTCGACATTTCGACATTCACATTCGACATTTCGAGATTCGACATTTCGACATTCGACATTCACATTCGACATTTCGACATTTCGGCATTCAACATTTCGACATTCGACATTCACATTCGACATTCGACATTTCGACTTTCGACATTCGACTTTTAGACATTCGACATTCGACATTCACATTCGACATTCACATTCGACATTTCGACATTCGACATTTTGACATTTCGACATTTGACATTCGACATTAACATTCGACTTTCAACATTTCGACATTCGACATTCACATTCGACATTCACATTTGACATTCGACATTTCGACATTCGACATTCACATTCGACATTCACATTTGACATTCGACATTTCGACATTCAACATTCGACATTCACATTCGACATTCACCATTTGACATTCCGACATTCGACACTCACCATTCGACATTCGACATTCACATTCGACATTACCATTCGACATTCGACATTCACATTCGACATTCGACATTCACCATTCGACATTCAACATTTCGACATTCGACATTTCGACTTTCGACATTCACATTCGACATTCGACATTCACATTCGACATTCGACATTTCGACATTCGACATTCACATTCGACGTTCGACATTTCAACATTCGATTTTTCGACTTTTCGACATTCGACATTCACATTCGACATTCAAATTCGACATTTCGACATTCACATTCGACATTTCGACATTCGACATTCGACATTCACATTCGACATTTCGACATTCGACATTTTGACATTTCGACATTTGACATTCGACATTAACATTCGACTTTCAACATTTCGACATTCGACATTCACATTCGACATTCACATTTGACATTCGACATTTCGACATTCGACATTCACATTCGACATTCACATTTGACATTCGACATTTCGACATTCAACATTCGACATTCACATTCGACATTCACCATTCGACATTCCGACATTCGACACTCACCATTCGACATTCGACATTCACATTCGACATTCACATTCGACATTTCGACATTTCGACTTTCGACATTCGACATTCACATTCGACATTTCAACATTTCGGCATTCGACATTCACATTCGACATTCGACATGTCGACATTCGACATTCACATTCGACATTTCGACATTCAATATTTCGACATTTCGACATTCGACATTCACATTTTGACGTTCGACGTTTCGACTTTCGACATTCGACATTCACATTCGACATTTCGACATTTCGGCATTCGACATTTCGACATGCGACATTCGACTTTTAGACATTCGACATTCGACATTCACATTCAACTTTTCGACATTCGACATTTTGACATTTAGACATTTGACATTCACATTCGACATTCGACATTTCGACATTCGACAATCACATTCGACTTTCAACATTTCGACATTCAACATTCACAGTCGACATTCACATTTGACATTCGACATTTCGACATTCACATTCGACATTCACATTTGACATTCGACATGCACCATTCGACATTCGACATTCACATTCGACATTCGACATTTAACATTTCGACATTCGACATTCACATTTTACATTCGACATTTCAACATTCGATATTCGACATTCACCATTCGACATTCGACATTTCGACATTCGACATTCGCCATTTCGACATTTCGACATTCGACATTCGACATTTTGACATTTCGACATTCAACATTCGACATTTCGACATTCGACATTTCGACATTCGACATTTGACATTCACATTCGACATTCGACATTCACATTCGACATTCGACATTCACCATTCGACATTCACATTCGACATTCGACATTTCGATATTTCAACATTCGACATTTCGACAATTCGACATTCGACATTTCGACATTTCGACATTCGTCATTCGACATTCGACATTTCGACATTCGACATTTTGAAATTTCGACATTCGACATTCAACATTCACATTCGACATTTGACATTCACATTCGAAAATCAACATTCACATTCGACATTCACAATTCGACATTCGACATTCAACAATCACATTCGACATTTGCCATTTCGACATTTCGACAGTCGACATTTCGACTTTCAACATTCGACCTTTCGACATTCGACATTTCGACATTCGACATTCACATTCAACATTCGACATTCACATTCGACATTTGACATTCAGCATTCGACATTCATATTCGACATTCGACATTTCAAAATTTCAACATTCGGCATTTCGACATTTCGACAATTCGACATTCGACATTTCGACATTTCGACATTCGACATTCGTCATTCAACATTCGACATTTCGACATTCGACATTTCGACATTTCAACATTCGACATTTTGAAATTTCGACATTCGACATTCAACATTCACATTCGACATTTGACATTCACCATTCGACATTCGACATTCACATTCGACATTCGACATTCACCATTCGACATTCAACATTTCGACATTCGACATTTCGACTTTCGACATTCACTTTCGACATTCGACATTCACATTCGACATTCGACATTTCGACATTCGACATTCACATTCGACGTTCGACATTTCGACATTCGACTTTTCGACTTTTCGACATTCGACATTCACATTCGACATTCACATTCGACATTTCGACATTCACATTCGACATTTCGAGATTCGACATTTCGACATTCGACATTCACATTCGACATTTCGACATTTCGGCATTCAACATTTCGACATTCGACATTCACATTCGACATTCGACATTTCGACTTTCGACATTCGACTTTTAGACATTCGACATTCGACATTCACATTCGACATTCACATTCGACATTTCGACATTCGACATTTTGACATTTCGACATTTGACATTCGACATTAACATTCGACTTTCAACATTTCGACATTCGACATTCACATTCGACATTCACATTTGACATTCGACATTTCGACATTCGACATTCACATTCGACATTCACATTTGACATTCGACATTTCGACATTCAACATTCGACATTCCGACATTCGACACTCACCATTCGACATTCGACATTCACATTCGACATTCACATTCGACATTTCGACATTTCGACTTTCGACATTCGACATTCACATTCGACATTTCAACATTTCGGCATTCGACATTCACATTCGACATGTCGACATTCGACATTCACATTCGACATTCGACATTTCGACATTCAATATTTCGACATTTCGACATTCGACATTCACATTTTGACGTTCGACATTTCGACTTTCGACATTCGACATTCACATTCGACATTTCGACATTTCGGCATTCGACATTTCGACATGCGACATTCGACTTTTAGACATTCGACATTCGACATTCACATTCAACTTTTCGACATTCGACATTTTGACATTTAGACATTTGACATTCACATTCGACATTCGACATTTCGACATTCGACAATCACATTCGACTTTCAACATTTCGACATTCAACATTCACAGTCGACATTCACATTTGACATTCGACATTTCGACATTCACATTTGACATTCGACATGCACCATTCGACATTCGACATTCACATTCGACATTCGACATTAAACATTTCGACATTCGACATTCACATTTTACATTCGACATTTCAACATTCGATATTCGACATTCACCATTCGACATTCGACATTTCGACATTCGACATTCGCCATTTCGACATTTCGACATTCGACATTTTGACATTTCGACATTCAACATTCGACATTTCGACATTCGACATTTCGACATTCGACATTTGACATTCACATTCGACATTCGACATTCACATTCGACATTCGACATTCACCATTCGACATTCACATTCGACATTCGACATTTCGATATTTCAACATTCGACATTTCGACAATTCGACATTCGACATTTCGACATTTCGACATTCGTCATTCGACATTCGACATTTCGACATTCGACATTTTGAAATTTCGACATTCGACATTCAACATTCACATTCGACATTTGACATTCACATTCGAAATTCAACATTCACATTCGACATTCACAATTCGACATTCGACATTCACATTCGACATTCTCATTCGGCATCCGACATTTCGACATTCGACATTCACATTCGACATTCGACATTTCGACATTCGACATTCAACAATCACATTCGACATTTGACATTCACATTCGAAATTCGACATTCACATTCGACATTCACAATTCGACATTCGATATTCACATTCGACATTCACATTCGGCATTCGACATTTCGACATTCGACATTCACATTCGACATTCGACATTTGACATTCACATTCGACATTCACATTCGACATTCGACATTCACCATTCGACATTTGACATTCACCATTCGACATTCGAAATTCGACATTTCGACATACGACATTCACCATTCGACTTTCGACATTCACATTCGACATTCGACATTCACCATTCGACATTCGACATTTTGACATTCGATATTCGACATCTTGACATTCGACATTCACATTCGACATTCGACATTCGACATTCGACATTCACATTCGACATTCACATTCGACATTTCGACATTCGCCATTTCGACATTTCGACATTCAAATTCGAAATTCACCATTCGACATTCGACATTTTGACATTCGACATTTCGACATTCGACATTCGACATTTCGACATTCGACATTTCGACATTCGGCATTTCGACATTCACCATTCGACATTCGACATTCACATTCGACATTCGACATTTCGACATTTCGACATTCGACATTCACCATTTGACATTCACATTCGACATTCACCATTCGACATTCGACATTCACATTCGACATTCGACATTTCAACATTCGACATTCGACATTTACATTCGATATTCGACATTCACCATTCAACATTCACATTCGACATTCGACATTTCGACAATTTGACATTTGCCATTTCGACATTTCGACAGTCGACATTTCGACTTTCAACATTCGACCTTTCGACATTCGACATTTCGACATTCGACATTCACATTCAACATTCGACATTCACATTCGACATTTGACATTCAGCATTCGACATTCATATTCGACATTCGACATTTCAAAATTTCAACATTCGGCATTTCGACATTTCGACAATTCGACATTCGACATTTCGACATTTCGACATTCGACATTCGTCATTCAACATTCGACATTTCGACATTCGACATTTCGACATTTCAACATTCGACATTTTGAAATTTCGACATTCGACATTCAACATTCACATTCGACATTCGACATTCACCATTCGACATTCGACATTCACATTCGACATTCGACATTCACCATTCGACATTCAACATTTCGACATTCGACATTTCGACTTTCGACATTCACTTTCGACATTCGACATTCACATTCGACATTCGACATTTCGACATTCGACATTCACATTCGACGTTCGACATTTCGACATTCGACTTTTCGACTTTTCGACATTCGACATTCACATTCGACATTCACATTCGACATTTCGACATTCACATTCGACATTTCGAGATTCGACATTTCGACATTCGACATTCACATTCGACATTTCGACATTTCGGCATTCAACATTTCGACATTCGACATTCACATTCGACATTCGACATTTCGACTTTCGACATTCGACTTTTAGACATTCGACATTCGACATTCACATTCGACATTCACATTCGACATTTCGACATTCGACATTTTGACATTTCGACATTTGACATTCGACATTAACATTCGACTTTCAACATTTCGACATTCGACATTCACATTCGACATTCACATTTGACATTCGACATTTCGACATTCGACATTCACATTCGACATTCACATTTGACATTCGACATTTCGACATTCAACATTCGACATTCACATTCGACATTCACCATTTGACATTCCGACATTCGACACTCACCATTCGACATTCGACATTCACATTCGACATTACCATTCGACATTCGACATTCACATTCGACATTCGACATTCACCATTCGACATTCAACATTTCGACATTCGACATTTCGACTTTCGACATTCACATTCGACATTCGACATTCACATTCGACATTCGACATTTCGACATTCGACATTCACATTCGACGTTCGACATTTCGACATTCGATTTTTCGACTTTTCGACATTCGACATTCACATTCGACATTCAAATTCGACATTTCGACATTCACATTCGACATTTCGACATTCGACATTCGACATTCACATTCGACATTTCGACATTTCGGCATTCAACATTTCGACATTCGACATTCACATTCGACATTCGACATTTCGACTTTCGACATTCGACTTTTAGACATTCGACATTCGACATTCACATTCGACATTCACATTCGACATTTCGACATTCGACATTTTGACATTTCGACATTTGACATTCGACATTAACATTCGACTTTCAACATTTCGACATTCGACATTCACATTCGACATTCACATTTGACATTCGACATTTCGACATTCGACATTCACATTCGACATTCACATTTGACATTCGACATTTCGACATTCAACATTCGACATTCACATTCGACATTCACCATTCGACATTCCGACATTCGACACTCACCATTCGACATTCGACATTCACATTCGACATTCACATTCGACATTTCGACATTTCGACTTTCGACATTCGACATTCACATTCGACATTTCAACATTTCGGCATTCGACATTCACATTCGACATTCGACATGTCGACATTCGACATTCGACATTTCGACATTCAATATTTCGACATTTCGACATTCGACATTCACATTTTGACGTTCGACATTTCGACTTTCGACATTCGACATTCACATTCGACATTTCGACATTTCGGCATTCGACATTTCGACATGCGACATTCGACTTTTAGACATTCGACATTCGACATTCACATTCAACTTTTCGACATTCGACATTTTGACATTTAGACATTTGACATTCACATTCGACATTCGACATTTCGACATTCGACAATCACATTCGACTTTCAACATTTCGACATTCAACATTCACAGTCGACATTCACATTTGACATTCGACATTTCGACATTCACATTCGACATTCACATTTGACATTCGACATGCACCATTCGACATTCGACATTCACATTCGACATTCGACATTAAACATTTCGACATTCGACATTCACATTTTACATTCGACATTTCAACATTCGATATTCGACATTCACCATTCGACATTCGACATTTCGACATTCGACATTCGCCATTTCGACATTTCGACATTCGACATTTGACATTCACATTCGACATTCGACATTCACATTCGACATTCGACATTCACCATTCGACATTCACATTCGACATTCGACATTTCGATATTTCAACATTCGACATTTCGACAATTCGACATTCGACATTTCGACATTTCGACATTCGTCATTCGACATTCGACATTTCGACATTCGACATTTTGAAATTTCGACATTCGACATTCAACATTCACATTCGACATTTGACATTCACATTCGAAATTCAACATTCACATTCGACATTCACAATTCGACATTCGACATTCACATTCGACATTCTCATTCGGCATCCGACATTTCGACATTCGACATTCACATTCGACATTCGACATTTCGACATTCGACATTCAACAATCACATTCGACATTTGACATTCACATTCGAAATTCGACATTCACATTCGACATTCACAATTCGACATTCGACATTCACATTCGACATTCACATTCGGCATTCGACATTTCGACATTCGACATTCACATTCGACATTGGACATTTCGACATTCGACATTCACATTCGACATTCACATTCGACATTCGACATTCACCATTCGACATTTGACATTCACCATTCGACATTCGAAATTCGACATTTCGACATTCGACATTCACCATTCGACTTTCGACATTCACATTCGACATTCGACATTCACCATTCGACATTCGACATTTTGACATTCGATATTCGACATCTTGACATTCGACATTCACATTCGACATTCGACATTCGACATTCGACATTCACATTCGACATTCACATTCGACATTTCGACATTCGCCATTTCGACATTTCGACATTCAAATTCGAAATTCACCATTCGACATTCGACATTCGACATTTCGACATTCGACATTTCGACATTCGGCATTTCGACATTCACCATTCGACATTCACATTCGACATTCGACATTTTGACATTTCGACATTCGACATTTCGACATTTCGACATTCGACATTCACCATTTGACATTCACATTCGACATTCACCATTCGACATTCGACATTCACATTCGACATTCGACATTTCAACATTCGACATTCGACATTTACATTCGATATTCGACATTCACCATTCAACATTCACATTCGACATTCGACATTTCGACAATTTGACATTTGCCATTTCGACATTTCGACAGTCGACATTTCGACTTTCAACATTCGACCTTTCGACATTCGACATTTCGACATTCACATTCAACATTCGACATTCACATTCGACATTTGACATTCAGCATTCGACATTCATATTCGACATTCGACATTTCAAAATTTCAACATTCGGCATTTCGACATTTCGACAATTCGACATTCGACATTTCGACATTTCGACATTCGACATTCGTCATTCAACATTCGACATTTCGACATTCGACATTTCGACATTTCAACATTCGACATTTTGAAATTTCGACATTCGACATTCAACATTCACATTCGACATTCGACATTCACCATTCGACATTCGACATTCACATTCGACATTCGACATTCACCATTCGACATTCAACATTTCGACATTCGACATTTCGACTTTCGACATTCACTTTCGACATTCGACATTCACATTCGACATTCGACATTTCGACATTCGACATTCACATTCGACGTTCGACATTTCGACATTCGACTTTTCGACTTTTCGACATTCGACATTCACATTCGACATTCACATTCGACATTTCGACATTCACATTCGACATTTCGAGATTCGACATTTCGACATTCGACATTCACATTCGACATTTCGACATTTCGGCATTCAACATTTCGACATTCGACATTCACATTCGACATTCGACATTTCGACTTTCGACATTCGACTTTTAGACATTCGACATTCGACATTCACATTCGACATTCACATTCGACATTTCGACATTCGACATTTTGACATTTCGACATTTGACATTCGACATTAACATTCGACTTTCAACATTTCGACATTCGACATTCACATTCGACATTCACATTTGACATTCGACATTTCGACATTCGACATTCACATTCGACATTCACATTTGACATTCGACATTTCGACATTCAACATTCGACATTCACATTCGACATTCACCATTTGACATTCCGACATTCGACACTCACCATTCGACATTCAACATTCACATTCGACATTACCATTCGACATTCGACATTCACATTCGACATTCGACATTCACCATTCGACATTCAACATTTCGACATTCGACATTTCGACTTTCGACATTCACATTCGACATTCGACATTCACATTCGACATTCGACATTTCGACATTCGACATTCACATTCGACGTTCGACATTTCGACATTCGATTTTTCGACTTTTCGACATTCGACATTCACATTCGACATTCAAATTCGACATTTCGACATTCACATTCGACATTTCGACATTCGACATTCGACATTCACATTCGACATTTCGACATTTCGGCATTCAACATTTCGACATTCGACATTCACATTCGACATTCGACATTTCGACTTTCGACATTCGACTTTTAGACATTTGACATTCGACATTCACATTCGACATTCACATTCGACATTTCGACATTCGACATTTTGACATTTCGACATTTGACATTCGACATTAACATTCGACTTTCAACATTTCGACATTCGACATTCACATTCGACATTCACATTTGACATTCGACATTTCGACATTCGACATTCACATTCGACATTCACATTTGACATTCGACATTTCGACATTCAACATTCGACATTCACATTCGACATTCACCATTCGACATTCCGACATTCGACACTCACCATTCGACATTCGACATTCACATTCGACATTCACATTCGACATTTCGACATTTCGACTTTCGACATTCGACATTCACATTCGACATTTCAACATTTCGGCATTCGACATTCACATTCGACATTCGACATGTCGACATTCGACATTCACATTCGACATTCGACATTTCGACATTCAATATTTCGACATTTCGACATTCGACATTCACATTTTGACGTTCGACATTTCGACTTTCGACATTCGACATTCACATTCGACATTTCGACATTTCGGCATTCGACATTTCGACATGCGACATTCGACTTTTAGACATTCGACATTCGACATTCACATTCAACTTTTCGACATTCGACATTTTGACATTTAGACATTTGACATTCACATTCGACATTCGACATTTCGACATTCGACAATCACATTCGACTTTCAACATTTCGACATTCAACATTCACAGTCGACATTCACATTTGACATTCGACATTTCGACATTCACATTCGACATTCACATTTGACATTCGACATGCACCATTCGACATTCGACATTCACATTCGACATTCGACATTAAACATTTCGACATTCGACATTCACATTTTACATTCGACATTTCAACATTCGATATTCGACATTCACCATTCGACATTCGACATTTCGACATTCGACATTCACAGTCGACATTCACATTTGACATTCGACATTTCGACATTCACATTCAACATTCACATTTGACATTCGACATTTCGACATTCGACATTCACATTCGACATTCACATTCGACATTTCGACATTCGACATTTTGACAATTCGACATTTGACATTCGACATTCACATTCGACATTCGACATTTCCACATTCGACATTCGACATTCACATTCGACATTCACCATTCGACATTCGACATTCGACATTTTGACATTCGACATTTCGACATTCGACATTCGACATTCACATTCGACATTTCAACATTCGACATTCGACATTTCGACATTCGACATTTCGACATTCACCATTCGACATTCACATTCGACATTCGACATTTCGACATTTCGACATTCGACATTCACCATTTGACATTCACATTCGACATTCACCATTCGACGTTCGACATTCACATTCGACATTCGACATTTCAACATTCGACATTCGACATTTACATTCGACATTCGACATTCACATTCGACATTCGACATTAAACATTTCGATATTCGACATTCACATTTGACATTCGACATTTCAACATTCGATATTCGACATTCACCATTCGACATTCGACATTTCAACATTCGACATACGACATTTACATTCGACATTCGACATTCACATTCGACATTCGACATTAAACATTTCGACATTCGACATTCGACATTTTGACATTTCGACATTCAACATTCGACATTTCGACATTCGACATTTGACATTCACATTCGACATTCGACATTCACATTCGACATTCACCATTCGACATTCACATTCGACATTCGACATTTCGATATTTCAACATTCGACATTTCGACAATTCGACATTCGACATTTCGACATTTCGACATTCGTCATTCGACATTCGACATTTCGACATTCGACATTTTGAAATTTCGACATTCGACATTCAACATTCACATTCGACATTTGACATTCACATTCGAAATTCGACATTCACATTCGACATTCTCATTCGGCATCCGACATTTCGACATTCGACATTCACATTCGACATTCGACATTTCGACATTCGACATTCAACATTCACATTCGACATTTGACATTCACATTCGAAATTCGACATTCACATTCGACATTCACAATTCGACATTCGACATTCACATTCGACATTCACATTCGGCATTCGACATTTCGACATTCGACATTCACATTCGACATTCGACATTTCGACATTCGACATTCGACATTTCGACATTCGACATTCGACATTCACATTCGACATTCACATTCGACATTCGACCTTCACCATTCGACATTTGACATTCACCATTCGACATTCGAAATTCGACAATTCGACATTCGACATTCACCATTCGACTTTCGACATTCACATTCGACATTCGACATTCACCATTCGACATTCGACATTTTGACATTCGACATTCGACATCTTGACATTCGACATTCACATTCGACATTCGACATTTCGACATTCGACATTCGACATTCACATTCGACATTCACATTCGACATTTCGACATTCGCCATTTCGACATTTCGACATTCAAATTCGACATTCACCATTCGACATTCGACATTCGACATTTTGACATTCGACATTTCGACATTCGACATTCGACATTCACATTCGACATTTCAACATTCGACATTCGACATTTCGACATTCGACATTTCGACATTCGGCATTTCGACATTCACCATTCGACATTCGACATTCACATTCGACATTCGACATTTCGACATTTCGACATTCGACATTTCGACATTTCGACATTCGACATTCACCATTTGACATTCACATTCGACATTCACCATTCGACATTCGACATTCACATTCGACATTCGACATTTCAACATTCGACATTCGACATTTACATTCGATATTCGACATTCACCATTCAACATTCACATTCGACATTCAACATTTCGACAATTCGACATTTGCCATTTCGACATTTCGACAGTCGACCTTTCGACTTTCAACTTTCGACCTTTCGACATTCAACATTTCGACATTCGACATTCACATTCAACATTCGACATTCACATTTGACATTCGACATTCAGCATTCGACATTCATATTCGACATTCGACATTTCAAAATTTCAACATTCGGCATTTCGACATTTCGACAATTCGACATTCGACATTTCGACATTTCGACATTCGACATTCGTCATTCAACATTCACATTCGACATTTGACATTCACTATTCGACATTCACATTCGACATTCAACATTCACATTCGACATTTGACATTCACCATTCGACATTCACATTCGACATTCGACATTCACCATTCGACATTCAACATTTCGACATTCGACATTTCGACTTTCGACATTCACATTCGACATTCGACATTCGACATTCACATTCGACATTCGACATTTCGACATTCGACATTCACATTCGACATTCGACATTCACATTCGACATTCGACATTTCGACATTACGACATTTCGACATTCACATTCGACATTTCGACATTCGACATTCACATTCGACATTTCGACTTTTGACATTTGACATTTCGACATTCGACATTCACATTTGACATTCGACATTCGACATTCGACATTTCAACAATCGACATTTCAACATTCGACAGTCACATTCGACATTTGACATTTCGACATGTCGACATTCACATTCGACATTCGACATTCGACATTTCGACATTCGACATTCACATTCGACATTCGACATTTCGACATTCACATTCGACATTTCGACTTTTGACATTCGACATTTCGACATTCGACATTCACATTCGACATTTGACATTCGACATTCGACATTCGACATTTCAACATTCGACATTTCGACATTCGACATTCACATTCGACATTCGACATTTTGTCATTCGCCATTCACATTCGACATTCGACATTCACATTCGACATTCAACATTTCGACATTCGACATTCACATTCGACATTCGACATTTCGACATTAGACATTTCGACTTTCACATTCAACATTCGACATTCACATTTGACATTCAACATTCACATTCGACATTCGACATTTCGACATTTCGACATTCGACATTCACATTCGACATTCGACCTTTCGACATTTCGACATTTTACATTCGACATTCGACATTTCGACATTTCAACATTCGACATTCACATTCGACATTCGACATTTCGACATTCACATTCGACATTTCGACTTTTGACATTCGACATTTCGACATTCGACATTCACATTCGACATTTGACATTCGACATTCGACATTCGACATTTCAACATTCGACATTTCGACATTCGACATTCACATTCGACATTCGACATTTTGACATTCGCCATTCACATTCGACATTCGACATTCACATTCGACATTCAACATTTCAACATTTCGACATTCGACATTCACATTCGACATTCGACATTTCGACATTCGACATTTCGACTTTCACATTCGACATTCACATTTGACATTCAACATTCACATTCGACATTCGACATTTCGACATTCGACATTCACATTCGACATTCACATTCGACATTCACATTTGACATTCGACATTCACATTTGACATTCGACATTCATATTCGACATTCGACGTTTCGACATTTCGACATTCGACATTCACATTCGACATTTCGACTTTCGACATTCGACATTTCGACTATTCGACATTCGACATTCACATTCGACTTTCGACATTCGACAATCGACATTCACATTCGACATTTTCACATTCGACATTCGACAATTCGACTTTCGACATTCGACATTTCGACATTTCGACATTCGACATTCACATTCGACTTTCGACATTCGACATTCGACATTCACATTCGACATTCGACATTCAACATTCGACATTTCGACATTCGACATTTCGACATTCACATTCGACATTTGACATTCGACATTCGACATTCACATTCGACATTCGACATTCACATTCGACATTTGACATTCGACATTCGACATTCACATTCGACATTCGACATTCACATTCGACATTCACATTTGACATTCGACATTCATATTCGACATTCGACGTTTCGACATTTCGACATTCGACATTCACATTCGACATTTCGACTTTCGACATTCGACATTTCGACTATTCGACATTCGACATTCACATTCGACTTTCGACATTCGACAATCGACATTCACATTCGACATTTTCACATTCGACATTCGACAATTCGACTTTCGACATTCGACATTTCGACATTCGACATTCACATTCGACATTCGACATTTCGACTTTCGACATTCGACATTTCGACATTCGACATTCACATTCGACATGCGACATTTCGACATTTCGACATTCACATTCGACATTCGACATTTCGACATTCGACATTTCGACAATCGACATTTCGACATTTCAACATTAACACTCGGCATTCGACATTTCGACTTTCGACATTTCGACATTCGACATACGACATTTCGACATTTCGACATTCGACATTCACATTCGACATTCACATTCGACATTCGACATTCAGATTTGACATTCACATTTGACATTCGATATTCACATTCGACATTCGACATTCGACATTTCGACATTTCGACATTCGACATTCACATTCGACATTTCGACTTTCGACATTCGACATTTCGACATTTCGACATTCGACATTCACATTCGACATTCGACATTTCGACATTTCGACATTCACATTCGACATTCGACATTTCGACTTTCGACATTTCGACATTCGACATTCACATTTGACATTCGACATTCACATTCGACATACGACATTCGACATTCGACATTTCTACATTTCGACATTCGACATTTCGACATGGCGACATTCACATTCGACATACGACATTCGACATTCGACATTCACATTCGACATTCGACATTCGACATTCACATTCGACATTCGACATTTCGACATTTCGACATTCGACATTCACATTCGACATTCGACATTCACATTCGACATTCGACATTTCGACATTACGACATTTCGATATTCACATTCGACATTTCGACATTCGACATTCACATTCGACATTTCGACTTTTGACATTTGACATTTCGACATTCGACATTCACATTTGACATTCGACATTCGACATTCGACATTTCAACAATCGACATTTCAACATTCGACAGTCACATTCGACATTTGACATTTCGACATTTCGACATTCACATTCGACATTCGACATTTCGACATTCACAATCGACATTCGACATTCGACATTCACGTTCGACATTCGACATTCGACATTCGACATTTCGACATTTCGACATTCGACATTTCGACATGTCGACATTCACATTCGACATTCGACATTCACATTCGACATTCGACATTCACATTCGACATTCGACATTCACATTCGACATTCGACATTCGACATTTCGACATTCGACATTTCGACATTTCGACATGTCGACATTCACATTCGACATTCGACATTCGAAATTCACATTCGACATTCGACATTCACATTCGACATTCGACATTCGACATTTCGACATTTCGACATTCGACATTCACATTCGACATTCGACATTCACATTCGACATACGACATTCGACATTCGACATTTCGACATTTCGACATTCGACATTTCGACATTTCGACATGTCGACATTCACATTCGACATACGACATTCGACATTCGACATTCACATTCGACATTCGACATTCGACATTCACATTCGACATTCGACATTTCGACATTCGACATTCACATTCGACATTCGACATTCACATTCGACATTCGACATTTCGACATTACGACATTTCGACATTCACATTCGACATTTCGACATTCGACATTCACATTCGACATTTCGACTATTGACATTTCACATTTCAACATTCGACATTCACATTTGACATTCGACATTCGACATTCGACATTTCAACAATCGACATTTCAACATTCGACAGTCACATTCGACATTTGACATTTCGACATTTCGACATTCACATTCGACATTCGACATTTCGACATTCACAATCGACATTCGACATTCGACATTCACGTTCGACATTCGACATTCGACATTTCGACATTTCGACATTCGACATTTCGACATTTCGACATGTCGACATTCACATTCGACATTCGACATTCGACATTCACATTCGACATTCGACATTCACATTCGACATTCGACATTCGACATTTCGACATTCGACATTTCGACATTTCGACATGTCGACATTCACATTCGACATTCGACATTCGAAATTCACATTCGAAATTCGACATTCACATTCGACATTCGACATTCGACATTTCGACATTTCGACATTCGACATTCACATTAGACATTCGACATTCACATTCGACATTCGACATTCACATTCGATATTCGACATATCAACATTACGACATTTCGACATTCACATTCGACATTTACATTCGGCATGCGACATTTCGACATTCGACATTCACATTCAACATTCGACATTTCGACATTCGACATTCGACATTTCGACATTCGACATTCGACATTCACATTCGACATTCACATTCGACATTCGACATTCACCATTCGACATTCGACATTCACCATTCGACAATCGAAATTCGACATTTCGACATTCGACATTCACCATTCGACTTTCGACATTCACATTCGACATTCGACATTCACCATTCGACATTCGACATTCGACATTTTGACATTCGACATTCGACATCTTGACATTCGACATTCACATTCGACATTCGACATTCGACATTCACATTTTGACGTTCGACATTTCGACTTTCGACATTTCGACATTTCGGCATTCGACATTTCGACATTTCGGCATTCGACATTTCGACATGCGACATTCGACTTTTAGACATTCGACATTCGACATTCACATTCAACATTTCGACATTCGACATTTTGACATTTCGACATTTGACATTCACATTCGACATTCGACATTTCGACATTCGACAATCACATTCGACTTTCAACATTTCGACATTTACAGTCGACATTCACATTTGACATTCGACATTTCGACATTCACATTCGACATTCACATTTGACATTCGACATTTCAACATTCGACATGCGACATTCACATTCGACATTCGACATTCACATTCGACATTCGACATTTCGACATTCGACATTTCGACATTCGACATTCACATTCGACTTTCAACATTTCGACATTCGACATTCACAGTCGACATTCATATTTGACATTCGACATTTCGACATTCACATTCAACATTCACATTTGACATTCGACATTTCGACATTCGGCATGCGACATTCACATTCGACATTCGACATTCACATTCGACATTCGACATTTTGACATTCGACATTTCGACATTTTGACATGCGACATTCGACATTCACATTCGACATTCACATTGGACATTTCGACATTCGACATTTTGACATTTCGAAATTTGACATTCGACATTCACATTCGACATTCGACATTTCGACATTCGACATTCGACATTCACATTCGACATTCACATTCGACATTTCGACATTCACCATTTCGACATTTCGACATTCAAATTCGACATTCACCATTCGACATTCGACATTCGACATTTTGACATTCGACATTTCGACATTCGACATTCACATTCGACATTCGACATTCGACATTTCGATATTCGACATTTCGACATTCGGCATTTCGACATTCACCATTCGACATTCGACATTCACTTTCGACATTCGACATTTCGACATTTCGACATTCGACATTTCGACATTTCGACATTCGACATTCACCATTTGACATTCACATTCGACATTCACCATTCGACATTCGACATTCACATTCGACATTCGACATTTCAACATTCGACATTCGACATTTACATTCGACATTTGACATTCACCATTCAACATTCACATTCGACATTCGACATTTCGACAATTCGACATTTGCCATTTCGACATTTCGACAGTCGACATTTCGACTTTCAACATTCGACCTTTCGACATTCGACATTTCGACATTCGACATTCACATTCAACATTCGACATTCACATTCGACATTCGACATTCAGCATTCGACATTCATATTCGACATTCGACATTTCGAAATTTCAACATTCGGCATTTCGACATTTCGACAATTCGACATTCGACATTTCGACATTTCGACATTCGACATTCGTCATTCAACATTCGACATTTCGACATTCGACATTTCGACATTTCAACATTCGACATTTTGAAATTTCGACAATCGACATTCAACATTCACATTCGACATTTGACATTCACCATTCGACATTCACATTCGACATTCGACATTCACCATTCGACATTCAACATTTCGACATTCGACATTTCGACTTTTGACATTCACATTCGACATTCGACATTTTGACATTCGACATTCGACATTCACATTCGACATTCGACATTTCGACATTCGACATTCACATTCGACGTTCGACATTTCGACATTCGACTTTTCGACATTCGACATTCACATTCGACATTCACATTCGACATTTCGACATTCGACATTCACATTCGACATTTCGACATTTCGACATTCGACATTTCGACATTCGACATGCACATTTGACATTTCGACATTTCGGCATTCAACATTTCGACATTCGACATTCGACATTCGACATTTCGACTTTCGACATTCGACTTTTAGACATTCGACATTCGACATTCACATTCGACATTTCGACATTTCAGCATTCGACATTCACATTCGACATTCGACATGTCGACATTCGACATTCACATTCGACATTCGACATTTTGACATTCAATATTTCGACATTTCGACATTCGACATTCACATTTTGACGTTCGACATTTCGACTTTCTACATTCGACATTCACATTCGACATTTCGACATTTCGGCATTCGACATTTCGACATGCTACATTCGACTTTTAGACATTCGACATTCGACATTCACATTCAACATTTCGACATTCGACATTTTGACATTTCGACTTTTGACATTCACATTCGACATTCGACATTTCGACATTCGACATTCGACATTTCGACATTCGACAGTCGGCATTCACATTCGACATTCGACATTTCGACATTCACATTCGACATTTCGACTTTTGACATTTTGACATTCGACATTCACATTCGACATTCGACATTTCGACTTTCGACATTCGTCATTTCGACATTCGACATTCACATTCGACATGCGACATTTCGACATTCACATTCGACATTCGACATTTCGACATTCGACATTTCGACAATCGACATTTCGACATTTCAACATTCACACTCGACATTCGACATTTCGACTTTCGACATTTCGACATTCACATTCGACATTCGACATTCACATTTGACATTCAACATTCACATTTGACAATTGACATTCGACATTCGACATTTCGACATTTCGACATTCGACATTCACATTCGACATTCACATTCGACATTCGACATTCATATTTGACATTCGACATTCACATTTGACATTCGACATTCACATTCGACATTCGACATTCGACATTTCGACTTTCGACATTCGACATTTCGACATTTCGACATTCGACATTCACATTCGACATTCGACATTTCGACATTTCGACATTCACATTCGACATTCGACATTTCGACTTTCGACATTTCGACATTCGGCATTCACATTTGACATTCGACATTCACATTCGACATACGACATTTGACATTCGACATTTCGACATTCGACATTTCGACATTCACATTCGACATTTCGACTTTTGACATTTGACATTTCGACATTCGACATTCACATTTGACATTCGACATTCGACATTCGACATTTCAACAATCGACATTTCAACATTCGACAGTCACATTCGACATTTGACATTTCGACATGTCGACATTCACATTCGACATTCGACATTCGACATTCACATTCGACATTCGACATTTCGACATGCGACATTCGACTTTTAGACATTCGACATTCGACATTCACATTCAACACTTCGACATTCGACATTTTGACATTTCGACGTTTGACATTCACATTCGACATTCGACATTTCGACATTCGACAATCACATTCGACTTTCAACATTTCGACATTTACAGTCGACATTCACATTTGACATTCGACATTTCGACATTCACATTCGACATTCACATTTGACATTCGACATTTCAACATTCGACATGCGACATTCACATTCGACATTCGACATTCACATTCGACATTCGACATTTCGACATTCGACATTTCGACATTCACATTCGACTTTCAACATTTCGACATTCGACATTCACAGTCGACATTCATATTTGACATTCGACATTTCAACATTCACATTCAACATTCACATTTGACATTCGACATTTCGACATTCGGCATGCGACATTCACATTCGACATTCGACATTCACATTCGACATTCGACATTTTGACATTCGACATTTCGACATTTCGACATGCGACATTCGACATTCACATTCGACATTCACATTCGACATTTCGACATTCGACATTTTGACATTTCGAAATTTGACATTCGACATTCACATTTGACATTCAACATTTCGACATTCGACATTCGACATTCACATTCGACATTCACATTCGACATTTCGACATTCGCCATTTCGACATTTCGACATTCAAATTCGACATTCACCATTCGACATTCGACATTCGACATTTTGACATTCGACATTTCGACATTCGACATTCACATTCGACATTTCAACATTCGACATTCGACATTTCGATATTCGACATTTCGACATTCGGCATTTCGACATTCACCATTCGACATTCACATTCGACATTCGACATTTCGACATTTCGACATTCGACATTTCGACATTTCGACATTCGACATTCACCATTTGACATTCACATTCGACATTCACCATTCAACATTCGACATTCACATTCGACATTCGACATTTCAACATTCGACATTCGACATTTACATTCGACATTCGACATTCACCATTCAACATTCACATTCGACATTCGACATTTCGACAATTCGACATTTGCCATTTCGACATTTTGACAGTCGACATTTCGACTTTCAACATTCGACCTTTCGACATTCGACCTTTCGACAATCGACATTCACATTCAACATTCGACATTCACATTCGATATTCGACATTCAGCATTCGACATTCATATTCGACATTCGACATTTCGAAATTTCAACATTCGGCATTTCGACATTTCGACAATTCGACATTCGACATTTCGACATTTCGACATTCGACATTCGTCATTCAACATTCGACATTTCGACATTCTACATTTCGACATTTCAACATTCGACATTTTGAAATTTCGACAATCGACATTCAACATTCACATTCGACATTTGACATTCACCATTCGACATTCGACATTCATATTCGACATTCGACATTCACCATTCGACATTCAACATTTCGACATTTGACATTTCGACTTTCGACATTCACATTCGACATTCGACATTTTGACATTCGACATTCGACATTCACATTCGACATTCGACATTTCGACATTCACATTCGACGTTCGACATTTCGACATTCGACTTTTCGACTTTTCGACATTCGACATTCACATTCGACATTCACATTCGACATTTCGACATTCGACATTCACATTCGACATTTCGACATTTCGACATTCGACATTTCGACATTCGACATTCGACATTCACATTCGACATTTCGACATTTCGGCATTCAACATTTCGACATTCGACATTCACATTCGACATTTCGACTTTCGACATTCGACTTTTAGACATTCGACATTCGACATTCACATTCGACATTCACATTCGACATTTCGACATTCGACATTTTGACATTTCGACATTTGACATTCGACATTAACATTCGACTTTCAACATTTCGACATTCGACATTCACATTCGACATTCACATTTGACATTCGACATTTCGACATTCGACATTCACATTCGACATTCACATTCGACATTCGACATTTCGACATTCAACATTCGACATTCACGTTCGACATTCTCCATTCGACATTCACATTCGACATTCGACATTTTGACATTCGACATTCACATTCGACATTCAGACATTCGACACTCAACATTCAACATTCGACATTCACATTCGACATTCACATTCGACATTTCGACATTTCGGCATTCGACATTCACATTCGACATTCGACATGTCGACATTCGACATTCACATTCGACATTCGACATTTTGACATTCAATATTTCGACATTTCGACATTCGACATTCACATTTTGACGTTCGACATTTCGACTTTCGACATTCGACATTCACATTCGACATTTCGACATTTCGGCATTCGACATTTCGACATGCGACATTCGACTTTTAGACATTCGACATTCACATTCAACATTTCGACATTCGACATTTTGACATTTCGACATTTGACATTCACATTCGACATTCGACATTTCGACATTCGACTTTCGACATTTCGACATTCGACATTCGACATTTCGACATTCGACATTCACATTCGACATTCACATTCGACATTTCGACATTCGCCATTTCGACATTCAAATTCGACATTCACCATTCGACATTCGACATTCGACATTTTGACATTCGACATTTCGACATTCGACATTCGACATTTCGACATTCGACATTCACATTCGACATTCACATTCGACATTCGACATTCGACATTCGACATTCACATTCGACATTTGACATTCGACATTCAACATTTCAACATTTCGACATTCGACATTTCGACATTTCAACATTCACATTCGACATTCGACATTTCGACTTTCGACATTTCGACATTCACATTTGACATTCGACATTCACATTCGACATTCGACATTTCGACATTTTGACATTTCGACATTCGACATTCGACATTTCGATATTTCGACATTCACATTCGACATTTGACATTCACATTCGACATTCGACTTTCGACATTCGACATTTCGACATTCGACATTCACATTCGACATTCGACATTCAACATTCACATTCGACATTCGACATTTCGACATTTCGACATTCGACATTCGACATTCACATTCGACATTCACATTCGACATTCGACATTTCGACATTAGACATTCACATTCGACATTTCAAATTCACATTCGACATTTCGACATTTCGACGTTTCGACATTCGACATTTCGACAATCGACATTCACATTCGACATTTGACATTTCGACATTTCGACATTCGACATTCACATCCGACATTCGACAATTCGACATTCACATTCGACATTTCGACTTTTGACATTCGACATTTCGACATTCGACATTCACATTCGACATTTGACATTCGACATTCGACATTTCAACATTCGACATTTCGACATTCGACATTCACATTCGACATTCGACATTTCGACATTTCGACAATCACATTCGACATTCGACCTTTCGACATTTCGACATTCGACATTCGACATTTCGACATTTCAACATTCGACATTCACATTCGACATTTCCTCATTCACATTCGACATTTCGACTTTTGACATTCGACATTTCGACATTCACATTCGACATTTGACATTCGACATTCGACATTTCAACATTCGACATTTCGACATTCGACATTCACATTCGACATTCGACATTTTGACATTCGCCATTCACATTCGACATTCGACATTCACATTCGACATTCAACATTTCGACATTTCGACATTCGACATTCACATTCGACATTCGACATTTCGACTTTCGACATTTCGACTTTCACATTCGACATTCGACATTCACATTTGACATTCAACATTCACATTCGACATTCGACATTTCGACATTTCGACATTCGACATTCACATTCGACATTCACATTCGACATTCACATTTGACATTCGACATTCACATTTGACATTCGACATTCACATTCGACATTCGACATACGACATTTCGACATTTCGACATTCGACATTCACATTCGACATTTCGACTTTCGACATTCGACATTTCGACTATTCGACATTCACATTCGACTTTCGACATTCGACAATCTACATTCACATTCGACATTTTCACATTCGACATTCGACAATTCGACTTTCGACATTCGACATTTCGACATTTCGACATTCGACATTCACATTCGACTTTCGAAATTCGACATTCGACATTCACATTCGACATTCGACATTCGACATTCGACATTTCGACATTCGACATTTCGACATTCACATTCGACATTCACATTCGACTTTCGACATTCGACATTCGACATTCACATTCGACATTCGACATTCGACATTTCGACATTCGACATTTCGACATTCACATTCGACATTTGACATTCGACATTCGACATTCACATTCGACATTCACATTCGACATTTGACATTCGACATTCGACATTTCGACATTTCGACATTCACATTCGACATTCGACATTCGACATTTCGACATTTCGACTTTCGACATTCACATCCGACATTCGACATTTCGACATTCACATTCGACATTTCGACATTCGACATTTTGACATTCGCCATTCACATTCGACATTCGACATTCACATTCGACATTCAACATTTCGACATTTCGACATTCGACATTCACATTCGACATTCGACATTTCGACTTTCGACATTTCGACTTTCACATTCGACATTCGACATTCACATTTGACATTCAAAATTCACATTCGACATTCGACATTTCGACATTTCGACATTCGGCATTCACATTCGACATTCACATTCGACATTCACATTTGACATTCGACATTCACATTTGACATTCGACATTCACATTCGACATTCGACATACGAAATTTCGACATTTCGACATTCGACATTCACATTCGACATTTCGACTTTCGACATTCGACATTTCGACTATTCGACATTCACATTCGACTTTCGACATTCGACAATCGACATTCACATTCGACATTTTCACATTCGACATTCGACAATTCGACTTTCGACATTCGACATTTCGACATTTCGACATTCGACATTCACATTCGACTTTCGACATTTGACATTCGACATTCACATTCGACATTCGACATTCGACATTCGACATTTCGACATTCGACATTTCGACATTCACATTCGACATTTGACATTCGACATTCGACATTCACATTCGACATTCACATTCGACATTTGACATTCGACATTCGACATTTCGACATTTCGACATTCACATTCGACATTCGAAATTCGACATTTCGACATTTCGACTTTCGACATTCACATCCGACATTCGACATTTCGTCATTCACATTCGACATTTCGACTTTTGACATTTCGACATTCGACATTCACATTCGACATTCGACATTTCGACTTTCGACATTCGACAATTCGACATTCGACATTCACATTCGACATGCCACATTTCGACATTCACATTCGACATTCGACATTTCGACATTCGACATTTCGACAATCGACATTTCGACATTTCAACATTCACACTCGACATTCGACATTTCGACTTTCGACATTTTGACATTCACATTCGACATTCGACATTCACATTTGACATTCAACATTCACATTTGACAATCGACATTCGACATTCGACATCCGACATTTCGACATTTCGACATTCGACATTCACATTCGACATTCACATTCGACATTCGACATTCACATTTGACATTCGACATTCACATTTGACATTCAACATTCACATTCGACATTCGACATTTCGACTTTCCACACTCGACATTTCGACATTTCGACATTCGACATTCACATTCGACATTTGACATTTCGACATTTCGACATTCACATTCGACATTCGACATTTCGACTTTCGACATTTCGACATTCGACATTCACATTTGACATTCCACATTCGACATTCACATTCGACATACGACATTCGACATTCGGCATTTCGACATTTCGACATTCGACATTTCGACATTCACATTCGACATTTCGACTTTTGACATTTGACATTTCGACATTCGACATTCACATTTGACATTCGACATTCGACATTCGACATTTCAACAATCGACATTTCAACATTCGACAGTCACATTCGACATTTGACATTTCGACATGTCGACATTCACATTCGACATTCGACATTCGACATTCACATTCGACATTCGACATTCACATTCGACATTCGACATTTCGACATTTCGACATTCGACATTCACATTCGACATTCGACATTCACATTCGACATTCGACATTCAAATTCGACATTCGACATTTCGACATTCACATTCGACATTTCGACTTTTGACATTTGACATTTCGACATTCGACATTCACATTTGACATTCGACATTCGACATTCGACATTTCAACAATCGACATTTCAACATTCGACAGTCACATTCGACATTTGACATTTTGACATGTCGACATTCACATTCGACATTCGACATTCGACATTCGACATTCACATTCGACATTCGACATTCGACATTCACATTCGACATTCGACATTTCGACATTTCGACATTCGACATTCACATTCGACATTCGACATTCACATTCGACATTCGACATTTCGACATTACGACATTTCGACATTCACATTCGACATTTCGACATTCGACATTCACATTCGACATTTCGACTTTTGTCATTTGACATTTCGACATTCGACATTCACATTTGACATTCGACATTCGACATTCGACATTTCAACAATCGACATTTCAACATTCGACAGTCACATTCGACATTTGACATTTCGACATTTCGACATTCACATTCGACATTCGACATTTCGAGATTTCGACATTCGTCATTCACAATCGACATTCGACATTCGACATTCACGTTCGACATTCGACATTTCGAGATTTCGACATTCGTCATTCACAATCGACATTCGACATTCGACATTCACGTTCGACATTCGACATTCGACATTCGACATTTCGACATTTCGACATGTCGACATTCACATTCGACATTCGACATTCGACATTCACATTCGACATTCGACATTTCGACATTTCGACATTCGACATTCACATTCGACATTCACATTCGACATTCGACATTCACATTTGACATTCGACATTCACATTTGACATTCGACATTCACATTCGACATTCGACATTTCGACTTTCGACATTCGACATTTCGACATTTCGACATTCGACATTCACATTCGACATTCGACATTTCGACATTTCGACATTCACATTCGACATTCGACATTTCGACTTTCGACAATTCGACATTCGACATTCACATTTGTCATTCGACATTCGACATTCACATTCGACATACGACATTCGACATTCGACATTTCGACATTTCGACATTCGACATTTCGACATTCACATTCGACATTTCGAGTTTTGACATTTGACATTTCGACATTCGACATTCACATTTGACATTCGACATTCGACATTCGACATTTCAACAATCGACATTTCAACATTCGACAGTCACATTCGACATTTCGACATGTCGACATTCACATTCGACATTCGACATTCGACATTCGACATTCACATTCGACATTCGACATTCGACATTCGACATTCACATTCGACATTCGACATTCGACATTCACATTCGACATTCGACATTTCGACATTTCGACATTCGACATTCACATTCGACATTCGACATTCACATTCGACATTCGACATTTCGACATTACGACATTTCGACATTCACATTCGACATTTCGACATTCGACATTCACATTCGACATTTCGACTTTTGACATTTGACATTTCGACATTCGACATTCACATTTGACATTCGACATTCGACATTCGACATTTCAACAATCGACATTTCAACATTCGACAGTCACATTCGACATTTGACATTTCGACATTTCGACATTCACATTCGACATTCGACATTTCGAGATTTCGACATTCGTCATTCACAATCGACATTCGACATTCGACATTCACGTTCGACATTCGACATTTCGAGATTTCGACATTCGTCATTCACAATCGACATTCGACATTCACGTTCGACATTCGACATTCGACATTTCGACATTTCGACATGTCGACATTCACATTCGACATTCGACATTCGACATTCACATTCGACATTCGACATTCGACATTCGACATTCGACATTCGACATTTCGACATTCGACATTTCGACATGTCGACATTCACATACGACATTTGACATTCACATTCGACATTCGACATTCGACATTCACATTCGACATTCGAAATTTCGACATTTCGACATTCGACATTCACATTCGACATTCACATTCGACATTCGACATTCACATTTGACATTCGACATTCACATTTGACATTCGACATTCACATTCGACATTCGACATTTCGACTTTCGACATTCGACATTTCGACATTTCGACATTCGACATTCACATTCGACATTCGACATTTCGACATTTCGACATTCACATTCGACATTCGACATTTCGACTTTCGACATTTCGACATTCGACATTCACATTTGACATTCGACATTCGACATTCACATTCGACATTCGACATTAAACATTTCGACATTCGACATTCGACATTTTGACATTTCGACATTCAACATTCGACATTTCGACATTCGACATTTGACATTCACATTCGACATTCGACATTCACATTCGACATTCACCATTCGACATTCACATTCGACATTCGACATTTCGATATTTCAACATTCGACATTTCGACAATTCGACATTCGACATTTCGACATTTCGACATTCGTCATTCGACATTCGACATTTCGACATTCGACATTTTGAAATTTCGACATTCGACATTCAACATTCACATTCGACATTTGACATTCACATTCGAAATTCGACATTCACATTCGACATTCTCATTCGGCATCCGACATTTCGACATTCGACATTCACATTCGACATTCGACATTTCGACATTCGACATTCAACATTCACATTCGACATTTGACATTCACATTCGAAATTCGACATTCACATTCGACATTCACAATTCGACATTCGACATTCACATTCGACATTCACATTCGGCATTCGACATTTCGACATTCGACATTCACATTCGACATTCGACATTTCGACATTCGACATTCGACATTTCGACATTCGACATTCGACATTCACATTCGACATTCACATTCGACATTCGACCTTCACCATTCGACATTTGACATTCACCATTCGACATTCGAAATTCGACAATTCGACATTCGACATTCACCATTCGACTTTCGACATTCACATTCGACATTCGACATTCACCATTCGACATTCGACATTTTGACATTCGACATTCGACATCTTGACATTCGACATTCACATTCGACATTCGACATTTCGACATTCGACATTCGACATTCACATTCGACATTCACATTCGACATTTCGACATTCGCCATTTCGACATTTCGACATTCAAATTCGACATTCACCATTCGACATTCGACATTCGACATTTTGACATTCGACATTTCGACATTCGACATTCGACATTCACATTCGACATTTCAACATTCGACATTCGACATTTCGACATTCGACATTTCGACATTCGGCATTTCGACATTCACCATTCGACATTCGACATTCACATTCGACATTCGACATTTCGACATTTCGACATTCGACATTTCGACATTTCGACATTCGACATTCACCATTTGACATTCACATTCGACATTCACCATTCGACATTCGACATTCACATTCGACATTCGACATTTCAACATTCGACATTCGACATTTACATTCGATATTCGACATTCACCATTCAACATTCACATTCGACATTCAACATTTCGACAATTCGACATTTGCCATTTCGACATTTCGACAGTCGACCTTTCGACTTTCAACTTTCGACCTTTCGACATTCAACATTTCGACATTCGACATTCACATTCAACATTCGACATTCACATTTGACATTCGACATTCAGCATTCGACATTCATATTCGACATTCGACATTTCAAAATTTCAACATTCGGCATTTCGACATTTCGACAATTCGACATTCGACATTTCGACATTTCGACATTCGACATTCGTCATTCAACATTCACATTCGACATTTGACATTCACTATTCGACATTCACATTCGACATTCAACATTCACATTCGACATTTGACATTCACCATTCGACATTCACATTCGACATTCGACATTCACCATTCGACATTCAACATTTCGACATTCGACATTTCGACTTTCGACATTCACATTCGACATTCGACATTCGACATTCACATTCGACATTCGACATTTCGACATTCGACATTCACATTCGACATTCGACATTCACATTCGACATTCGACATTTCGACATTACGACATTTCGACATTCACATTCGACATTTCGACATTCGACATTCACATTCGACATTTCGACTTTTGACATTTGACATTTCGACATTCGACATTCACATTTGACATTCGACATTCGACATTCGACATTTCAACAATCGACATTTCAACATTCGACAGTCACATTCGACATTTGACATTTCGACATGTCGACATTCACATTCGACATTCGACATTCGACATTTCGACATTCGACATTCACATTCGACATTCGACATTTCGACATTCACATTCGACATTTCGACTTTTGACATTCGACATTTCGACATTCGACATTCACATTCGACATTTGACATTCGACATTCGACATTCGACATTTCAACATTCGACATTTCGACATTCGACATTCACATTCGACATTCGACATTTTGTCATTCGCCATTCACATTCGACATTCGACATTCACATTCGACATTCAACATTTCGACATTCGACATTCACATTCGACATTCGACATTTCGACATTAGACATTTCGACTTTCACATTCAACATTCGACATTCACATTTGACATTCAACATTCACATTCGACATTCGACATTTCGACATTTCGACATTCGACATTCACATTCGACATTCGACCTTTCGACATTTCGACATTTTACATTCGACATTCGACATTTCGACATTTCAACATTCGACATTCACATTCGACATTCGACATTTCGACATTCACATTCGACATTTCGACTTTTGACATTCGACATTTCGACATTCGACATTCACATTCGACATTTGACATTCGACATTCGACATTCGACATTTCAACATTCGACATTTCGACATTCGACATTCACATTCGACATTCGACATTTTGACATTCGCCATTCACATTCGACATTCGACATTCACATTCGACATTCAACATTTCAACATTTCGACATTCGACATTCACATTCGACATTCGACATTTCGACATTCGACATTTCGACTTTCACATTCGACATTCACATTTGACATTCAACATTCACATTCGACATTCGACATTTCGACATTCGACATTCACATTCGACATTCACATTCGACATTCACATTTGACATTCGACATTCACATTTGACATTCGACATTCATATTCGACATTCGACGTTTCGACATTTCGACATTCGACATTCACATTCGACATTTCGACTTTCGACATTCGACATTTCGACTATTCGACATTCGACATTCACATTCGACTTTCGACATTCGACAATCGACATTCACATTCGACATTTTCACATTCGACATTCGACAATTCGACTTTCGACATTCGACATTTCGACATTTCGACATTCGACATTCACATTCGACTTTCGACATTCGACATTCGACATTCACATTCGACATTCGACATTCAACATTCGACATTTCGACATTCGACATTTCGACATTCACATTCGACATTTGACATTCGACATTCGACATTCACATTCGACATTCGACATTCACATTCGACATTCACATTTGACATTCGACATTCATATTCGACATTCGACGTTTCGACATTTCGACATTCGACATTCACATTCGACATTTCGACTTTCGACATTCGACATTTCGACTATTCGACATTCGACATTCACATTCGACTTTCGACATTCGACAATCGACATTCACATTCGACATTTTCACATTCGACATTCGACAATTCGACTTTCGACATTCGACATTTCGACATTCGACATTCACATTCGACATTCGACATTTCGACTTTCGACATTCGACATTTCGACATTCGACATTCACATTCGACATGCGACATTTCGACATTTCGACATTCACATTCGACATTCGACATTTCGACATTCGACATTTCGACAATCGACATTTCGACATTTCAACATTAACACTCGGCATTCGACATTTCGACTTTCGACATTTCGACATTCGACATACGACATTTCGACATTTCGACATTCGACATTCACATTCGACATTCACATTCGACATTCGACATTCAGATTTGACATTCACATTTGACATTCGATATTCACATTCGACATTCGACATTCGACATTTCGACATTTCGACATTCGACATTCACATTCGACATTTCGACTTTCGACATTCGACATTTCGACATTTCGACATTCGACATTCACATTCGACATTCGACATTTCGACATTTCGACATTCACATTCGACATTCGACATTTCGACTTTCGACATTTCGACATTCGACATTCACATTTGACATTCGACATTCACATTCGACATACGACATTCGACATTCGACATTTCTACATTTCGACATTCGACATTTCGACATGGCGACATTCACATTCGACATACGACATTCGACATTCGACATTCACATTCGACATTCGACATTCGACATTCACATTCGACATTCGACATTTCGACATTTCGACATTCGACATTCACATTCGACATTCGACATTCACATTCGACATTCGACATTTCGACATTACGACATTTCGATATTCACATTCGACATTTCGACATTCGACATTCACATTCGACATTTCGACTTTTGACATTTGACATTTCGACATTCGACATTCACATTTGACATTCGACATTCGACATTCGACATTTCAACAATCGACATTTCAACATTCGACAGTCACATTCGACATTTGACATTTCGACATTTCGACATTCACATTCGACATTCGACATTTCGACATTCACAATCGACATTCGACATTCGACATTCACGTTCGACATTCGACATTCGACATTCGACATTTCGACATTTCGACATTCGACATTTCGACATGTCGACATTCACATTCGACATTCGACATTCACATTCGACATTCGACATTCACATTCGACATTCGACATTCACATTCGACATTCGACATTCGACATTTCGACATTCGACATTTCGACATTTCGACATGTCGACATTCACATTCGACATTCGACATTCGAAATTCACATTCGACATTCGACATTCACATTCGACATTCGACATTCGACATTTCGACATTTCGACATTCGACATTCACATTCGACATTCGACATTCACATTCGACATACGACATTCGACATTCGACATTTCGACATTTCGACATTCGACATTTCGACATTTCGACATGTCGACATTCACATTCGACATACGACATTCGACATTCGACATTCACATTCGACATTCGACATTCGACATTCACATTCGACATTCGACATTTCGACATTCGACATTCACATTCGACATTCGACATTCACATTCGACATTCGACATTTCGACATTACGACATTTCGACATTCACATTCGACATTTCGACATTCGACATTCACATTCGACATTTCGACTTTTGACATTTCACATTTCAACATTCGACATTCACATTTGACATTCGACATTCGACATTCGACATTTCAACAATCGACATTTCAACATTCGACAGTCACATTCGACATTTGACATTTCGACATTTCGACATTCACATTCGACATTCGACATTTCGACATTCACAATCGACATTCGACATTCGACATTCACGTTCGACATTCGACATTCGACATTTCGACATTTCGACATTCGACATTTCGACATTTCGACATGTCGACATTCACATTCGACATTCGACATTCGACATTCACATTCGACATTCGACATTCACATTCGACATTCGACATTCGACATTTCGACATTCGACATTTCGACATTTCGACATGTCGACATTCACATTCGACATTCGACATTCGAAATTCACATTCGAAATTCGACATTCACATTCGACATTCGACATTCGACATTTCGACATTTCGACATTCGACATTCACATTAGACATTCGACATTCACATTCGACATTCGACATTCACATTCGATATTCGACATATCAACATTACGACATTTCGACATTCACATTCGACATTTACATTCGGCATGCGACATTTCGACATTCGACATTCACATTCAACATTCGACATTTCGACATTCGACATTCGACATTTCGACATTCGACATTCGACATTCACATTCGACATTCACATTCGACATTCGACATTCACCATTCGACATTCGACATTCACCATTCGACAATCGAAATTCGACATTTCGACATTCGACATTCACCATTCGACTTTCGACATTCACATTCGACATTCGACATTCACCATTCGACATTCGACATTCGACATTTTGACATTCGACATTCGACATCTTGACATTCGACATTCACATTCGACATTCGACATTCGACATTCACATTTTGACGTTCGACATTTCGACTTTCGACATTTCGACATTTCGGCATTCGACATTTCGACATTTCGGCATTCGACATTTCGACATGCGACATTCGACTTTTAGACATTCGACATTCGACATTCACATTCAACATTTCGACATTCGACATTTTGACATTTCGACATTTGACATTCACATTCGACATTCGACATTTCGACATTCGACAATCACATTCGACTTTCAACATTTCGACATTTACAGTCGACATTCACATTTGACATTCGACATTTCGACATTCACATTCGACATTCACATTTGACATTCGACATTTCAACATTCGACATGCGACATTCACATTCGACATTCGACATTCACATTCGACATTCGACATTTCGACATTCGACATTTCGACATTCGACATTCACATTCGACTTTCAACATTTCGACATTCGACATTCACAGTCGACATTCATATTTGACATTCGACATTTCGACATTCACATTCAACATTCACATTTGACATTCGACATTTCGACATTCGGCATGCGACATTCACATTCGACATTCGACATTCACATTCGACATTCGACATTTTGACATTCGACATTTCGACATTTTGACATGCGACATTCGACATTCACATTCGACATTCACATTGGACATTTCGACATTCGACATTTTGACATTTCGAAATTTGACATTCGACATTCACATTCGACATTCGACATTTCGACATTCGACATTCGACATTCACATTCGACATTCACATTCGACATTTCGACATTCACCATTTCGACATTTCGACATTCAAATTCGACATTCACCATTCGACATTCGACATTCGACATTTTGACATTCGACATTTCGACATTCGACATTCACATTCGACATTCGACATTCGACATTTCGATATTCGACATTTCGACATTCGGCATTTCGACATTCACCATTCGACATTCGACATTCACTTTCGACATTCGACATTTCGACATTTCGACATTCGACATTTCGACATTTCGACATTCGACATTCACCATTTGACATTCACATTCGACATTCACCATTCGACATTCGACATTCACATTCGACATTCGACATTTCAACATTCGACATTCGACATTTACATTCGACATTTGACATTCACCATTCAACATTCACATTCGACATTCGACATTTCGACAATTCGACATTTGCCATTTCGACATTTCGACAGTCGACATTTCGACTTTCAACATTCGACCTTTCGACATTCGACATTTCGACATTCGACATTCACATTCAACATTCGACATTCACATTCGACATTCGACATTCAGCATTCGACATTCATATTCGACATTCGACATTTCGAAATTTCAACATTCGGCATTTCGACATTTCGACAATTCGACATTCGACATTTCGACATTTCGACATTCGACATTCGTCATTCAACATTCGACATTTCGACATTCGACATTTCGACATTTCAACATTCGACATTTTGAAATTTCGACAATCGACATTCAACATTCACATTCGACATTTGACATTCACCATTCGACATTCACATTCGACATTCGACATTCACCATTCGACATTCAACATTTCGACATTCGACATTTCGACTTTTGACATTCACATTCGACATTCGACATTTTGACATTCGACATTCGACATTTACATTCGACATTCGACATTTCGACATTCGACATTCACATTCGACGTTCGACATTTCGACATTCGACTTTTCGACATTCGACATTCACATTCGACATTCACATTCGACATTTCGACATTCGACATTCACATTCGACATTTCGACATTTCGACATTCGACATTTCGACATTCGACATGCACATTTGACATTTCGACATTTCGGCATTCAACATTTCGACATTCGACATTCGACATTCGACATTTCGACTTTCGACATTCGACTTTTAGACATTCGACATTCGACATTCACATTCGACATTTCGACATTTCAGCATTCGACATTCACATTCGACATTCGACATGTCGACATTCGACATTCACATTCGACATTCGACATTTTGACATTCAATATTTCGACATTTCGACATTCGACATTCACATTTTGACGTTCGACATTTCGACTTTCTACATTCGACATTCACATTCGACATTTCGACATTTCGGCATTCGACATTTCGACATGCTACATTCGACTTTTAGACATTCGACATTCGACATTCACATTCAACATTTCGACATTCGACATTTTGACATTTCGACTTTTGACATTCACATTCGACATTCGACATTTCGACATTCGACATTCGACATTTCGACATTCGACAGTCGGCATTCACATTCGACATTCGACATTTCGACATTCACATTCGACATTTCGACTTTTGACATTTTGACATTCGACATTCACATTCGACATTCGACATTTCGACTTTCGACATTCGTCATTTCGACATTCGACATTCACATTCGACATGCGACATTTCGACATTCACATTCGACATTCGACATTTCGACATTCGACATTTCGACAATCGACATTTCGACATTTCAACATTCACACTCGACATTCGACATTTCGACTTTCGACATTTCGACATTCACATTCGACATTCGACATTCACATTTGACATTCAACATTCACATTTGACAATTGACATTCGACATTCGACATTTCGACATTTCGACATTCGACATTCACATTCGACATTCGACATTCATATTTGACATTCGACATTCACATTTGACATTCGACATTCACATTCGACATTCGACATTCGACATTTCGACTTTCGACATTCGACATTTCGACATTTCGACATTCGACATTCACATTCGACATTCGACATTTCGACATTTCGACATTCACATTCGACATTCGACATTTCGACTTTCGACATTTCGACATTCGGCATTCACATTTGACATTCGACATTCACATTCGACATACGACATTTGACATTCGACATTTCGACATTCGACATTTCGACATTCACATTCGACATTTCGACTTTTGACATTTGACATTTCGACATTCGACATTCACATTTGACATTCGACATTCGACATTCGACATTTCAACAATCGACATTTCAACATTCGACAGTCACATTCGACATTTGACATTTCGACATGTCGACATTCACATTCGACATTCGACATTCGACATTCACATTCGACATTCGACATTTCGACATGCGACATTCGACTTTTAGACATTCGACATTCGACATTCACATTCAACACTTCGACATTCGACATTTTGACATTTCGACGTTTGACATTCACATTCGACATTCGACATTTCGACATTCGACAATCACATTCGACTTTCAACATTTCGACATTTACAGTCGACATTCACATTTGACATTCGACATTTCGACATTCACATTCGACATTCACATTTGACATTCGACATTTCAACATTCGACATGCGACATTCACATTCGACATTCGACATTCACATTCGACATTCGACATTTCGACATTCGACATTTCGACATTCACATTCGACTTTCAACATTTCGACATTCGACATTCACAGTCGACATTCATATTTGACATTCGACATTTCAACATTCACATTCAACATTCACATTTGACATTCGACATTTCGACATTCGGCATGCGACATTCACATTCGACATTCGACATTCACATTCGACATTCGACATTTTGACATTCGACATTTCGACATTTCGACATGCGACATTCGACATTCACATTCGACATTCACATTCGACATTTCGACATTCGACATTTTGACATTTCGAAATTTGACATTCGACATTCACATTTGACATTCAACATTTCGACATTCGACATTCGACATTCACATTCGACATTCACATTCGACATTTCGACATTCGCCATTTCGACATTTCGACATTCAAATTCGACATTCACCATTCGACATTCGACATTCGACATTTTGACATTCGACATTTCGACATTCGACATTCACATTCGACATTTCAACATTCGACATTCGACATTTCGATATTCGACATTTCGACATTCGGCATTTCGACATTCACCATTCGACATTCACATTCGACATTCGACATTTCGACATTTCGACATTCGACATTTCGACATTTCGACATTCGACATTCACCATTTGACATTCACATTCGACATTCACCATTCAACATTCGACATTCACATTCGACATTCGACATTTCAACATTCGACATTCGACATTTACATTCGACATTCGACATTCACCATTCAACATTCACATTCGACATTCGACATTTCGACAATTCGACATTTGCCATTTCGACATTTTGACAGTCGACATTTCGACTTTCAACATTCGACCTTTCGACATTCGACCTTTCGACAATCGACATTCACATTCAACATTCGACATTCACATTCGATATTCGACATTCAGCATTCGACATTCATATTCGACATTCGACATTTCGAAATTTCAACATTCGGCATTTCGACATTTCGACAATTCGACATTCGACATTTCGACATTTCGACATTCGACATTCGTCATTCAACATTCGACATTTCGACATTCTACATTTCGACATTTCAACATTCGACATTTTGAAATTTCGACAATCGACATTCAACATTCACATTCGACATTTGACATTCACCATTCGACATTCGACATTCATATTCGACATTCGACATTCACCATTCGACATTCAACATTTCGACATTTGACATTTCGACTTTCGACATTCACATTCGACATTCGACATTTTGACATTCGACATTCGACATTCACATTCGACATTCGACATTTCGACATTCACATTCGACGTTCGACATTTCGACATTCGACTTTTCGACTTTTCGACATTCGACATTCACATTCGACATTCACATTCGACATTTCGACATTCGACATTCACATTCGACATTTCGACATTTCGACATTCGACATTTCGACATTCGACATTCGACATTCACATTCGACATTTCGACATTTCGGCATTCAACATTTCGACATTCGACATTCACATTCGACATTTCGACTTTCGACATTCGACTTTTAGACATTCGACATTCGACATTCACATTCGACATTCACATTCGACATTTCGACATTCGACATTTTGACATTTCGACATTTGACATTCGACATTAACATTCGACTTTCAACATTTCGACATTCGACATTCACATTCGACATTCACATTTGACATTCGACATTTCGACATTCGACATTCACATTCGACATTCACATTCGACATTCGACATTTCGACATTCAACATTCGACATTCACGTTCGACATTCTCCATTCGACATTCACATTCGACATTCGACATTTTGACATTCGACATTCACATTCGACATTCAGACATTCGACACTCAACATTCAACATTCGACATTCACATTCGACATTCACATTCGACATTTCGACATTTCGGCATTCGACATTCACATTCGACATTCGACATGTCGACATTCGACATTCACATTCGACATTCGACATTTTGACATTCAATATTTCGACATTTCGACATTCGACATTCACATTTTGACGTTCGACATTTCGACTTTCGACATTCGACATTCACATTCGACATTTCGACATTTCGGCATTCGACATTTCGACATGCGACATTCGACTTTTAGACATTCGACATTCACATTCAACATTTCGACATTCGACATTTTGACATTTCGACATTTGACATTCACATTCGACATTCGACATTTCGACATTCGACTTTCGACATTTCGACATTCGACATTCGACATTTCGACATTCGACATTCACATTCGACATTCACATTCGACATTTCGACATTCGCCATTTCGACATTCAAATTCGACATTCACCATTCGACATTCGACATTCGACATTTTGACATTCGACATTTCGACATTCGACATTCGACATTTCGACATTCGACATTCACATTCGACATTCACATTCGACATTCGACATTCGACATTCGACATTCACATTCGACATTTGACATTCGACATTCAACATTTCAACATTTCGACATTCGACATTTCGACATTTCAACATTCACATTCGACATTCGACATTTCGACTTTCGACATTTCGACATTCACATTTGACATTCGACATTCACATTCGACATTCGACATTTCGACATTTTGACATTTCGACATTCGACATTCGACATTTCGATATTTCGACATTCACATTCGACATTTGACATTCACATTCGACATTCGACTTTCGACATTCGACATTTCGACATTCGACATTCACATTCGACATTCGACATTCAACATTCACATTCGACATTCGACATTTCGACATTTCGACATTCGACATTCGACATTCACATTCGACATTCACATTCGACATTCGACATTTCGACATTAGACATTCACATTCGACATTTCAAATTCACATTCGACATTTCGACATTTCGACGTTTCGACATTCGACATTTCGACAATCGACATTCACATTCGACATTTGACATTTCGACATTTCGACATTCGACATTCACATCCGACATTCGACAATTCGACATTCACATTCGACATTTCGACTTTTGACATTCGACATTTCGACATTCGACATTCACATTCGACATTTGACATTCGACATTCGACATTTCAACATTCGACATTTCGACATTCGACATTCACATTCGACATTCGACATTTCGACATTTCGACAATCACATTCGACATTCGACCTTTCGACATTTCGACATTCGACATTCGACATTTCGACATTTCAACATTCGACATTCACATTCGACATTTCCTCATTCACATTCGACATTTCGACTTTTGACATTCGACATTTCGACATTCACATTCGACATTTGACATTCGACATTCGACATTTCAACATTCGACATTTCGACATTCGACATTCACATTCGACATTCGACATTTTGACATTCGCCATTCACATTCGACATTCGACATTCACATTCGACATTCAACATTTCGACATTTCGACATTCGACATTCACATTCGACATTCGACATTTCGACTTTCGACATTTCGACTTTCACATTCGACATTCGACATTCACATTTGACATTCAACATTCACATTCGACATTCGACATTTCGACATTTCGACATTCGACATTCACATTCGACATTCACATTCGACATTCACATTTGACATTCGACATTCACATTTGACATTCGACATTCACATTCGACATTCGACATACGACATTTCGACATTTCGACATTCGACATTCACATTCGACATTTCGACTTTCGACATTCGACATTTCGACTATTCGACATTCACATTCGACTTTCGACATTCGACAATCTACATTCACATTCGACATTTTCACATTCGACATTCGACAATTCGACTTTCGACATTCGACATTTCGACATTTCGACATTCGACATTCACATTCGACTTTCGAAATTCGACATTCGACATTCACATTCGACATTCGACATTCGACATTCGACATTTCGACATTCGACATTTCGACATTCACATTCGACATTCACATTCGACTTTCGACATTCGACATTCGACATTCACATTCGACATTCGACATTCGACATTTCGACATTCGACATTTCGACATTCACATTCGACATTTGACATTCGACATTCGACATTCACATTCGACATTCACATTCGACATTTGACATTCGACATTCGACATTTCGACATTTCGACATTCACATTCGACATTCGACATTCGACATTTCGACATTTCGACTTTCGACATTCACATCCGACATTCGACATTTCGACATTCACATTCGACATTTCGACATTCGACATTTTGACATTCGCCATTCACATTCGACATTCGACATTCACATTCGACATTCAACATTTCGACATTTCGACATTCGACATTCACATTCGACATTCGACATTTCGACTTTCGACATTTCGACTTTCACATTCGACATTCGACATTCACATTTGACATTCAAAATTCACATTCGACATTCGACATTTCGACATTTCGACATTCGGCATTCACATTCGACATTCACATTCGACATTCACATTTGACATTCGACATTCACATTTGACATTCGACATTCACATTCGACATTCGACATACGAAATTTCGACATTTCGACATTCGACATTCACATTCGACATTTCGACTTTCGACATTCGACATTTCGACTATTCGACATTCACATTCGACTTTCGACATTCGACAATCGACATTCACATTCGACATTTTCACATTCGACATTCGACAATTCGACTTTCGACATTCGACATTTCGACATTTCGACATTCGACATTCACATTCGACTTTCGACATTCGACATTCGACATTCACATTCGACATTCGACATTCGACATTCGACATTTCGACATTCGACATTTCGACATTCACATTCGACATTTGACATTCGACATTCGACATTCACATTCGACATTCACATTCGACATTTGACATTCGACATTCGACATTTCGACATTTCGACATTCACATTCGACATTCGAAATTCGACATTTCGACATTTCGACTTTCGACATTCACATCCGACATTCGACATTTCGTCATTCACATTCGACATTTCGACTTTTGACATTTCGACATTCGACATTCACATTCGACATTCGACATTTCGACTTTCGACATTCGACAATTCGACATTCGACATTCAAATTCGACATGCCACATTTCGACATTCACATTCGACATTCGACATTTCGACATTCGACATTTCGACAATCGACATTTCGACATTTCAACATTCACACTCGACATTCGACATTTCGACTTTCGACATTTTGACATTCACATTCGACATTCGACATTCACATTTGACATTCAACATTCACATTTGACAATCGACATTCGACATTCGACATCCGACATTTCGACATTTCGACATTCGACATTCACATTCGACATTCACATTCGACATTCGACATTCACATTTGACATTCGACATTCACATTTGACATTCAACATTCACATTCGACATTCGACATTTCGACTTTCCACACTCGACATTTCGACATTTCGACATTCGACATTCACATTCGACATTTGACATTTCGACATTTCGACATTCACATTCGACATTCGACATTTCGACTTTCGACATTTCGACATTCGACATTTACATTTGACATTCCACATTCGACATTCACATTCGACATACGACATTCGACATTCGGCATTTCGACATTTCGACATTCGACATTTCGACATTCACATTCGACATTTCGACTTTTGACATTTGACATTTCGACATTCGACATTCACATTTGACATTCGACATTCGACATTCGACATTTCAACAATCGACATTTCAACATTCGACAGTCACATTCGACATTTGACATTTCGACATGTCGACATTCACATTCGACATTCGACATTCGACATTCACATTCGACATTCGACATTCACATTCGACATTCGACATTTCGACATTTCGACATTCGACATTCACATTCGACATTCGACATTCACATTCGACATTCGACATTCAAATTCGACATTCGACATTTCGACATTCACATTCGACATTTCGACTTTTGACATTTGACATTTCGACATTCGACATTCACATTTGACATTCGACATTCGACATTCGACATTTCAACAATCGACATTTCAACATTCGACAGTCACATTCGACATTTGACATTTTGACATGTCGACATTCACATTCGACATTCGACATTCGACATTCGACATTCACATTCGACATTCGACATTCGACATTCACATTCGACATTCGACATTTCGACATTTCGACATTCGACATTCACATTCGACATTCGACATTCACATTCGACATTCGACATTTCGACATTACGACATTTCGACATTCACATTCGACATTTCGACATTCGACATTCACATTCGACATTTCGACTTTTGTCATTTGACATTTCGACATTCGACATTCACATTTGACATTCGACATTCGACATTCGACATTTCAACAATCGACATTTCAACATTCGACAGTCACATTCGACATTTGACATTTCGACATTTCGACATTCACATTCGACATTCGACATTTCGAGATTTCGACATTCGTCATTCACAATCGACATTCGACATTCGACATTCACGTTCGACATTCGACATTTCGAGATTTCGACATTCGTCATTCACAATCGACATTCGACATTCGACATTCACGTTCGACATTCGACATTCGACATTCGACATTTCGACATTTCGACATGTCGACATTCACATTCGACATTCGACATTCGACATTCACATTCGACATTCGACATTTCGACATTTCGACATTCGACATTCACATTCGACATTCACATTCGACATTCGACATTCACATTTGACATTCGACATTCACATTTGACATTCGACATTCACATTCGACATTCGACATTTCGACTTTCGACATTCGACATTTCGACATTTCGACATTCGACATTCACATTCGACATTCGACATTTCGACATTTCGACATTCACATTCGACATTCGACATTTTGACTTTCGACAATTCGACATTCGACATTCACATTTGTCATTCGACATTCGACATTCACATTCGACATACGACATTCGACATTCGACATTTCGACATTTCGACATTCGACATTTCGACATTCACATTCGACATTTCGAGTTTTGACATTTGACATTTCGACATTCGACATTCACATTTGACATTCGACATTCGACATTCGACATTTCAACAATCGACATTTCAACATTCGACAGTCACATTCGACATTTCGACATGTCGACATTCACATTCGACATTCGACATTCGACATTCGACATTCACATTCGACATTCGACATTCGACATTCGACATTCACATTCGACATTCGACATTCGACATTCACATTCGACATTCGACATTTCGACATTTCGACATTCGACATTCACATTCGACATTCGACATTCACATTCGACATTCGACATTTCGACATTACGACATTTCGACATTCACATTCGACATTTCGACATTCGACATTCACATTCGACATTTCGACTTTTGACATTTGACATTTCGACATTCGACATTCACATTTGACATTCGACATTCGACATTCGACATTTCAACAATCGACATTTCAACATTCGACAGTCACATTCGACATTTGACATTTCGACATTTCGACATTCACATTCGACATTCGACATTTCGAGATTTCGACATTCGTCATTCACAATCGACATTCGACATTCGACATTCACGTTCGACATTCGACATTTCGAGATTTCGACATTCGTCATTCACAATCGACATTCGACATTCACGTTCGACATTCGACATTCGACATTTCGACATTTCGACATGTCGACATTCACATTCGACATTCGACATTCGACATTCACATTCGACATTCGACATTCGACATTCGACATTCGACATTCGACATTTCGACATTCGACATTTCGACATGTCGACATTCACATACGACATTTGACATTCACATTCGACATTCGACATTCGACATTCACATTCGACATTCGAAATTTCGACATTTCGACATTCGACATTCACATTCGACATTCACATTCGACATTCGACATTCACATTTGACATTCGACATTCACATTTGACATTCGACATTCACATTCGACATTCGACATTTCGACTTTCGACATTCGACATTTCGACATTTCGACATTCGACATTCACATTCGACATTCGACATTTCGACATTTCGACATTCACATTCGACATTCGACATTTCGACTTTCGACATTTCGACATTCGACATTCACATTTGACATTCGACATTCGACATTCACATTCGACATACGACATTCGACATTCGACATTTCGACATTTCGACATTCGACATTTCGACATTCACATTCGACATTTCGACTTTTGACATTTGACATTTCGACATTCGACATTCACATTTGACATTCGACATTCGACATTCGACATTTCAACAATCGACATTTCAACATTCGACAGTCACATTCGACATTTGACATTTCGAAATGTCGACATTCACATTCGACATTCGACATTCGACATTCGACATTCACATTCGACATTCGACATTCGACATTCGACATTCGACATTCACATTCGACATTTCGACATTTCGACATTCGACATTCACATTCGACATTCGGCATTCACATTCGACATTCGACATTTCGACATTACGACATTTCGACATTCACATTCGACATTTCGACATTCGACATTCACATTCGACATTTCGACTTTTGACATTTGACATTTCGACATTCGACATTCACATTTGACATTCGACATTCGACATTTGACATTTCAACAATCGACATTTCAACATTCGACAGTCACATCCGACATTCGACATTTCGACATTCACATTCGACATTTCGACATTCGACATTTTGACATTCGCCATTCACATTCGACATTCGACATTCACATTCGACATTCAACATTTCGACATTTCGACATTCGACATTCACATTCGACATTCGACATTTCGACTTTCGACATTTCGACTTTCACATTCGACATTCGACATTCACATTTGACATTCAAAATTCACATTCGACATTCGACATTTCGACATTTCGACATTCGGCATTCACATTCGACATTCACATTCGACATTCACATTTGACATTCGACATTCACATTTGACATTCGACATTCACATTCGACATTCGACATACGACATTTCGACATTTCGACATTCGACATTCACATTCGACATTTCGACTTTCGACATTCGACATTTCGACTATTCGACATTCACATTCGACTTTCGACATTCGACAATCGACATTCACATTCGACATTTTCACATTCGACATTCGACAATTCGACTTTCGACATTCGACATTTCGACATTTCGACATTCGACATTCACATTCGACTTTCGACATTCGACATTCGACATTCACATTCGACATTCGACATTCGACATTCGACATTTCGACATTCGACATTTCGACATTCACATTCGACATTTGACATTCGACATTCGACATTCACATTCGACATTCACATTCGACATTTGACATTCGACATTCGACATTTCGACATTTCGACATTCACATTCGACATTCGAAATTCGACATTTCGACATTTCGACTTTCGACATTCACATCCGACATTCGACATTTCGTCATTCACATTCGACATTTCGACTTTTGACATTTCGACATTCGACATTCACATTCGACATTCGACATTTCGACTTTCGACATTCGACAATTCGACATTCGACATTCACATTCGACATGCCACATTTCGACATTCACATTCGACATTCGACATTTCGACATTCGACATTTCGACAATCGACATTTCGACATTTCGACATTCACACTCGACATTCGACATTTCGACTTTCGACATTTTGACATTCACATTCGACATTCGACATTCACATTTGACATTCAACATTCACATTTGACAATCGACATTCGACATTCGACATCCGACATTTCGACATTTCGACATTCGACATTCACATTCGACATTCACATTCGACATTCGACATTCACATTTGACATTCGACATTCACATTTGACATTCGACATTCACATTCGACATTCGACATTTCGACTTTCCACACTCGACATTTCGACATTTCGACATTCGACATTCACATTCGACATTTGACATTTTGACATTTCGACATTCACATTCGACATTCGACATTTCGACTTTCGACATTTCGACATTCGACATTCACATTTGACATTCCACATTCGACATTCACATTCGACATACGACATTCGACATTCGGCATTTCGACATTTCGACATTCGACATTTCGACATTCACATTCGACATTTCGACTTTTGACATTTGACATTTCGACATTCGACATTCACATTTGACATTCGACATTCGACATTCGACATTTCAACAATCGACATTTCAACATTCGACAGTCACATTCGACATTTGACATTTCGACATGTCGACATTCACATTCGACATTCGACATTCGACATTCGACATTCACATTCGACATTCGACATTCGACATTCACATTCGACATTCGACATTTCGACATTTCGACATTCGACATTCACATTCGACATTCGACATTCACATTCGACATTCGACATTCACATTCGACATTCGACATTTCGACATTCACATTCGACATTTCGACTTTTGACATTTGACATTTCGACATTCGACATTCACATTTGACATTCGACATTCGACATTCGACATTTCAACAATCGACATTTCAACATTCGACAGTCACATTCGACATTTGACATTTTGACATGTCGACATTCACATTCGACATTCGACATTCGACATTCGACATTCACATTCGACATTCGACATTCGACATTCACATTCGACATTCGACATTTCGACATTTCGACATTCGACATTCACATTCGACATTCGACATTCACATTCGACATTCGACATTTCGACATTACGACATTTCGACATTCACATTCGACATTTCGACATTCGACATTCACATTCGACATTTCGACTTTTGTCATTTGACATTTCGACATTCGACATTCACATTTGACATTCGACATTCGACATTCGACATTTCAACAATCGACATTTCAACATTCGACAGTCACATTCGACATTTGACATTTCGACATTTCGACATTCACATTCGACATTCGACATTTCGAGATTTCGACATTCGTCATTCACAATCGACATTCGACATTCGACATTCACGTTCGACATTCGACATTTCGAGATTTCGACATTCGTCATTCACAATCGACATTCGACATTCGACATTCACGTTCGACATTCGACATTCGACATTCGACATTTCGACATTTCGACATGTCGACATTCACATTCGACATTCGACATTCACATTCGACATTCGACATTCGACATTCGACATTCGACATTCCACATTTCGACATTCGACATTTCGACATGTCGACATTCACATACGACATTTGACATTCACATTCGACATTCGACATTCGACATTCACATTCGACATTCGACATTTCGACATTTCGACATTCGACATTCACATTCGACATTCACATTCGACATTCGACATTCACATTTGACATTCGACATTCACATTTGACATTCGACATTCACATTCGACATTCGACATTTCGACTTTCGACATTCGACATTTCGACATTTCGACATTCGACATTCACATTCGACATTCGACATTTCGACATTTCGACATTCACATTCGACATTCGACATTTCGACTTTCGACAATTCGACATTCGACATTCACATTTGTCATTCGACATTCGACATTCACATTCGACATACGACATTCGAAATTCGACATTTCGACATTTCGACATTCGACATTTCGACATTCACATTCGACATTTCGAGTTTTGACATTTGACATTTCGACATTCGACATTCACATTTGACATTCGACATTCGACATTCGACATTTCAACAATCGACATTTCAACATTCGACAGTCACATTCGACATTTCGACATGTCGACATTCACATTCGACATTCGACATTCGACATTCGACATTCACATTCGACATTCGACATTCGACATTCGACATTCACATTCGACATTCGACATTCGACATTCACATTCGACATTCGACATTTCGACATTTCGACATTCGACATTCACATTCGACATTCGACATTCACATTCGACATTCGACATTTCGACATTACGACATTTCGACATTCACATTCGACATTTCGACATTCGACATTCACATTCGACATTTCGACTTTTGACATTTGACATTTCGACATTCGACATTCACATTTGACATTCGACATTCGACATTCGACATTTCAACAATCGACATTTCAACATTCGACAGTCACATTCGACATTTGACATTTCGACACTTCGACATTCACATTCGACATTCGACATTTCGAGATTTCGACATTCGTCATTCACAATCGACATTCGACATTCGACATTCACGTTCGACATTCGACATTTCGAGATTTCGACATTCGTCATTCACAATCGACATTCGACATTCACGTTCGACATTCGACATTCGACATTTCGACATGTCGACATGTCGACATTCACATTCGACATTCGACATTCGACATTCACATTCGACATTCGACATTCGACATTCGACATTCGACATTCGACATTTCGACATTCGACATTTCGACATGTCGACATTCACATACGACATTTGACATTCACATTCGACATTCGACATTCGACATTCACATTCGACATTCGACATTTCGACATTTCGACATTCGACATTCACATTCGACATTCACATTCGACATTCGACATTCACATTTGACATTCGACATTCACATTTGACATTCGACATTCACATTCGACATTCGACATTTCGACTTTCGACATTCGACATTTCGACATTTCGACATTCGACATTCACATTCGACATTCGACATTTCGACATTTCGACATTCACATTCGACATTCGACATTTCGACTTTCGACATTTCGACATTCGACATTCACATTTGACATTCGACATTCGACATTCACATTCGACATACGACATTCGACATTCGACATTTCGACATTTCGACATTCGACATTTCGACATTCACATTCGACATTTCGACTTTTGACATTTGACATTTCGACATTCGACATTCACATTTGACATTCGACATTCGACATTCGACATTTCAACAATCGACATTTCAACATTCGACAGTCACATTCGACATTTGACATTTCGACATGTCGACATTCACATTCGACATTCGACATTCGACATTCGACATTCACATTCGACATTCGACATTCGACATTCGACATTCGACATTCACATTCGACATTTCGACATTTCGACATTCGACATTCACATTCGACATTCGGCATTCACATTCGACATTCGACATTTCGACATTACGACATTTCGACATTAACATTCGACATTTCGACATTCGACATTCACATTCGACATTTCGACTTTTGACATTTGACATTTCGACATTCGACATTCACATTTGACATTCGACATTCGACATTTGACATTTCAACAATCGACATTTCAACATTCGACAGTCACATTCGACATTTGACATTTCGACATTTCGACATTCACATTCGACATTCGACATTTCGACTTTCGAGATTTCGAGATGTCGACATTCGTCATTCACAATCGACATTCGACATTCACGCTCGACATTCGACATTCGACATTCGACATTTCGACATTTCGACATTCGACATTTCGACATTTCGACATTCGACATTTCGACATTCCACATTCGACATTTCGAAATTCGACATTTCGACATTCGACATTCGACTTTCACATTCGACATTCGACATTTCGACATTCGATATTTCGACAATCAACATTTCGACATTTTGACATTTCGACATTTCGACTCTCATCATTCGACATTCGACATTCTCATTCGACATTCGACATTCACATTCACATTTCGACATTTCGACATTCGACATTTCGATATTTCGACACTCATCAATCGACATTCGACATTTGACATTTTCACATTCGACATTCGACATTTCGACATTTGACATTTCGACATTCGACATTCCGACATTTCGACATTCGACATTTCGACATTTCGACATTCGACATTCGACTTTCACATTCGACATTCGACATTTCGACATTCGACATTCACATTCGATATTCAACATTTCAACATTCGACATTCACATTCGACATTCGACATTTCTACATTTGACATTTCGACATTCGACATTTCGACATTCAACATTCACAATCGACATTCGACATTCACATTCGACATTCACATTCAACATTCGACATTCGGCATTCATATTCGACATTCGACATTCACATTCGACATTTCGACATTCGACATTCGACATTTCGACATTCACATTTGACATTCAACATTCACCATTCGACATTCGACATTTCGACAGTCGTCATTTCGACATTCGTCATTTCGTCATTTCGACATTCACCATTCGACTTTCACATTCGACATTTCGACATTTCGACATTCGACTTTCACATTCGACATTTCGACATTTCGACATTCGACATTTCGACATTTCGACAATCGACATTCACATTCGACATTCGACATTCACCATTTGACATTTTGACATTTCGTCATTTCACAATCGACATTCACATTCGACATTTCGACATTCGACATTCACATTCGACTTTCAACATTTCGACATTGGACATTCACATTCGACATTCACATTTGACATTCGACTTTTCGACATTCGACATTTGACATTCACATTCGACATTTCGACATTCGACATTCACATTAGACATTTCGACATTTTGACATGCGACATTTGACTTTTCGACATTCGACATTCACATTCGACATTCACATTCGACATTTCGACATTCGACATTTTGACATGTCGTCATTTGACATTCGACATTCACATTCAACATTTCGACATTCGACATTCACATTCGATGTTCGACATTTCAACATTCACATTCGTCATTCACATTCGACATTTCGACATTTCGACATTTGACATTTGACATTTTCACATTCGATATTTCGACATTTGACATTTCGACATTCGACATTTCGACACTCATCATTCGACATTCGACATTCACATTCGACATTTGACATTCGACATTCACATTTCGACATTCGACATTCGACATTTGACATTTCGACATTCGACATTTCGACATTTCGACATTCGATATTTCGACATTTCGACATTCGACATTCACATTTGACATTCTACATTTCGACGTTTGACATTTCGACATTCAAATTCGACATTTGACATTGACTTTCGAAATTCGACATTCACATTCGACATTCGACATTCACCATTCGACATTCGACATTCACATTCGACATTCACATTTGACATTCGACATTCACAATTCGACATTCGACATTCACATTCGACATTCACATTTGACATTCGACATTCACCATTCGACATTCGACATTTCGACATTTCGACATTCAACATTTAGTCTTTCGACATTCACATTCGACATTCGACATTTCGACATTTCGACATTCGACATTTAGTCTTTCGACATTCACTTTCGACATTCGACATTTTGACATTCGACATTCGACATTCACATTCGACATTCGACATTTCAACATTCGATATTCACATTCGACATTCGACATTCAACATTTCGACATTCGACATTCACATTCGTCATTCACATTCGACATTTCGACATTTCGACATTCGACATTTCGACATGCGACATTCGACATTCACATTCAGCATTTCGACATTTCGACATTTGACATTTCGACATTCGATATTCACATTCGACATTAGACATTTCAAAATTCGACATTTCGACATTCACATTCGACTTTCACATTCGACATTCGACATTTCGACATTCGACATTTCGACAATCGACATTTCGACATTTTGACATTTTGACATTTCGACACTCATCATTCGACATTCGACATTCACATTTGACATTCGACATTCACATTCACACTTCGACATTTCGACATTCGACATTTTGACATTTCGACACTCATCATTCGACATTCGACATTCGACATTCACATTCGACATTTGACATTCGACATTCACATTCACATTTCGACATTCGACATTCGACATTTCGACATTTCGACATTCGACATTTCGACATTTCAACATTTGACATTTTCACATTCGACATTTCGACATTTGACATTCGACATTCAACATTTCGACATTCGACATTCACATTCGTCATTCACATTCGACATTTCGACATTTCGACATTCGACATTTCGACATTTCAACATTTGACATTTTCACATTCGACATTTCGACATTTGACATTCGACATTCAACATTTCGACATTCGACATTCACATTCGTCATTCACATTCGACATTTCGACATTTCGACATTCGACATTTCGACATGCGACATTCGACATTCACATTCGGCATTTCGACATTTCGACATTCGATATTTCGACATTCACATTCCACATTCCACATTTCAACATTCGACATTTCGACATTCCACATTCGACATTTCGAAATTCGACATTTCGACATTCGACATTCGACTTTCACATTCGACATTCGACATTTCGACATTCGATTTTTCGACAATCGACATTTTGACATTTTGACATTTCGACATTTTAACTCTCATCATTCGACATTCGACATTCTCATTCGACATTCGACATTCACATTCATATTTCGACATTTCGACATTCAACATTTCGATATTTCGACACTCATCATTCTACATTCGACATTTGAAATTTTCACATTCGACATTCGACATTTCGACATTTGACATTTCGACATTCGACATTCCGACATTTCGACATTCGACATTTCGACATTTCGACATTCGACATTCGACATTCGACTTTCACATTCGACATTCGACATTTCGACATTCACATTCGATAATCGACATTTCAACATTCGACATTCACATTCGACATTCGACATTTCTACATTTTACATTTCGACATTCGACATTTCGACATTCAACATTCACATTCGACATTCGACATTCACATTCGACATTTGACATTCACATTCAACATTCGACATTCGGCATTCACATTCGACATTCGACATTCGACATTCACATTCGACATTCGGCATTCACATTCGACATTCGACATTTCGACATTACGACATTTCGACATTCACATTCGACATTTCGACATTCGACATTCACATTCGACATTTCGACTTTTGACATTTGACATTTCGACATTCGACATTCACATTTGACATTCGACATTCGACATTTGACATTTCAACAATCGACATTTCAACATTCGACAGTCACATTCGACATTTGACATTTCGACATTTCGACATTCACATTCGACATTCGACATTTCGACTTTCGAGATTTCGAGATTTCGACATTCGTCATTCACAATCGACATTCGACATTCGACATTCACGCTCGACATTCGACATTCGACATTCGACATTTCGACATTCGACATTTCGACATTTCGACATGTCGACATTCACATTCGACATTCGACATTCGACATTCACATTCGACATTCGACATTCGACATTCACATTCGACATACGACATTCGACATTCACATTCGACATTCGACATTTCGACATTCGACATTTCGACATGTCGACATTCACATTCGACATTCGACATTCACATTCGACATTCGACATTCGACATTCGACATTCACATTCGACATTCGACATTTCGACATTTCGACATTCGACATTCACATTCGACATTCGACATTCACATTCGACATTCGACATTTCGACATTACGACATTTCGACATTCACATTCGACATTTCGACATTCGACATTCACATTCGACATTTCGACTTTTGACATTTGACATTTCGACATTCGACATTCACATTTGACATTCGACATTCGACATTCGACATTTCAACAATCGACATTTCAACATTCGACAGTCACATTCGACATTTGACATTTCGACATTTCGACATTCACATTCGACATTCGACATTTCGATTTTCGAGATTTCGACATTTCGACATTCATCATTCACAATCGACATTCGACATTCGACATTCGACATTCGACATTCGACATTTCGACATTTCGACATTCGACATTCACATTCGACATTCGACATTTCGACTTTCGAGATTTCGACATTTCAACATTCGTCATTCACAATCGACATTTCGACATGTCGACATTCACATTCGACATTCGACATTCACATTCGACATTCGACATTCGACATTCACATTCGACATTCGACATTCGACATTCACATTCGACATTCGACATTCGACATTTCGACATTCGACATTTCGACATGTCGACATTCACATTCGACATTCGACATTCGAAATTCACATTCGACATTCACATTCGACATTCGACATTTCGACATTTCGACATTCGACATTCACATTCGACATTCGACATTCACATTCGACATTCGACATTCACATTCGATATTCGACATTTCGACATTACGACATTTCGACATTCACATTCGAAATTTACATTCGGTATTCGACATTTCGACATTCGACATTCACATTCGACATTCGACATTTCGACATTCACCATTCGACTTTCGACATTCACATTCGACATTCGACATTCACCATTCGACATTCGACATTCGACATTTTGACATTCGACATTCGACATCTTGACATTCGACATTCACATTCGACATTCGACATTTCGACATTCAATATTTCGACATTTCGACATTCAACATTCACATTTTGACGTTCGACATTTCGACTTTCGACATTCGACATTCACATTCGACATTTCGACATTTCGGCATTCGACATTTCGACATGCGACATTCGACTTTTAGACATTCGACATTCGACATTCACATTCAACATTTCGACATTCGACATTTTGACATTTCGACATTTGACATTCACATTCGACATTCGACATTTCGACATTCGACAATCACATTCGACTTTCAACATTTCGACATTTACAGTCGACATTCACATTTGACATTCGACATTTCGACATTCACATTCGACATTCACATTTGACATTCGACATTTCAACATTCGACATGCGACATTCACATTCGACATTCGACATTCACATTCGACATTCGACATTTCGACATTCGACATTTCGACATTCGACATTCACATTCGACTTTCAACATTTCGACATTCGACATTCACAGTCGACATTCATATTTGACATTCGACATTTCGACATTCACATTCAACATTCACATTTGACATTCGACATTTCGACATTCGGCATGCGACATTCACATTCGACATTCGACATTCACATTCGACATTCGACATTTTGACATTCGACATTTCGACATTTCGACATGCGACATTCGACATTCACATTCGACATTCACATTCGACATTTCGACATTCGACATTTTGACAATTCGACATTTGACATTCGACATTCACATTCGACATTCGACATTTCGACATTCGACATTCGACATTCACATTCGACATTCACATTCGACATTTCGACATTCGCCATTTCGACATTTCGACATTCAAATTCGACATTCACCATTCGACATTCGACATTCGACATTTTGACATTCGACATTTCGACATTCGACATTCACATTCGACATTTCAACATTCGACATTCGACATTTCGACATTCGACATTTCGACATTCGGCATTTCGACATTCACCATTCGACATTCGACATTCGACATTCGACATTTCGACATTTCGACATTCGACATTTCGACATTTCGACATTCGACATTCACCATTTGACATTCACATTCGACATTCACCATTCGACATTCGACATTCACATTCGACAATCGACATTTCAACATTCGACATTCGACATTTACATTCGACATTCGACATTCACCATTCAACATTCACATTCGACATTCGACATTTCGACAATTCGACATTTGCCATTTCGACATTTCGACAGTCGACATTTCGACTTTCAACATTCGACCTTTCGACACTCGACATTTCGACATTCACATTCAACATTCGACATTCACATTCGACATTCGACATTCAGCATTCGACATTCATATTCGACATTCGACATTTTGAAATTTCAACATTCGGCATTTCGACATTTCGACAATTCGACATTCGACATTTCGACATTTCGACATTCGACATTCGTCATTCAACATTCGACATTTCGACATTCGACATTTCGACATCTCAACATTCGACATTTTGAAATTTTGACATTCGACATTCAACATTCACATTCGACATTTGACATTCACCATTCGACATTCGACATTCACATTCGACATTCGACATTCACCATTCGACATTCAACATTTCGACATTCGACATTTCGACTTTCGACATTCACATTCGACATTCGACATTTTGACATTCGACATTCGACATTCACATTCGACATTCGACATTTCGACATTCGACATTCACATTCGACGTTCGACATTTCGACATTCGATTTTTTGACTTTTCGACATTCGACATTCACATTCGACATTCACATTCGACATTTCGACATTCGACATTCACATTCGACATTTCGACATTTCGACATTCGACATGCGACATTCACATTCGACATTCGACATTCACATTTGACATTCGACATTTCGACATTCGACATTTCGACATTCGACATTTCGACATTCGACATTCACATTCGACTTTCAACATTTCGACATTCGACATTCACAGTCGACATTCACATTTGACATTTGACATTTCGACATTCACATTCAACATTCACATTTGACATTCGACATTTCGACATTCGGCATGCGACATTCACATTCGACATTCAACATTCACATTCGACATTCGACATTTCGACATTCGACATTTCGACATTTCGACATGCGACATTCGACATTCACATTCGACATTCACATTCGACATTTCGACATTCGACATTTTGACAATTCGACATTTGACATTCGACATTCACATTCGACATTCGACATTTCGACATTCGACATTCGACATTCACATTCGACATTCACATTCGACATTTCGACATTCGCCATTTCGACATTTCAACATTCAAATTCGACATTCACCATTCGACATTCGACATTCGGCATTTTGACATTCGACATTTCGACATTCGACATCCGACATTCACATTCGACATTTCAACATTCGACATTCGACATTTCGACATTCGACATTTCGACATTCGGCATTTCGACATTCACCATTCGACATTCGACATTCACATTCGACATTCGACATTTCGACATTTCGACATTCGACATTTCGACATTCGACATTCACCATTTGACATTCACATTCGACATTCACCATTTGACATTCGACATTCACATTCGACATTCGAAATTTCAACAATCGACTTTCGACATTTACATTCGACATTCACCATTCAACATTCACATTCGACATTCGACATTTCGACAATTCGACATTTGCCATTTCGACATTTCGACAGTCGACATTTCGACTTTCAACATTCGACCTTTCGACATTTGACATTTCGACATTCGACATTCACATTCAACATTCGACATTCACATTCGACATTCGACATTCAGCATTCGACATTCATATTCGACATTCGACATTTCGAAATTTCAACATTCGGCATTTCGACATTTCGACAATTCGACATTCGACATTTCGACATTTCGACATTCGACATTCGTCATTCAACATTCGACATTTCGACATTCGACATTTCGACATTTCAACATTCGACATTTTGAAATTTCGACATTCGACATTCAACATTCACATTCGACATTTGACATTCACCATTCGACATTCGACATTCACATTCGACATTTGACATTCACCATTCGACATTCAACATTTCGACATTCGACATTTCGACATTCGACATTCACATTCGACATTCACATTCGACATTCGACATTTCGACATTCAACATTCGACATTCACGTTTGACATTCTCCATTCGACATTCACATTCGACATTTGACATTTTGACATTCGACATTCACATTCGACATTCACCATTCGACATTCCGACATTCGACACTCACCATTCGACATTCGACATTCACATTCGACATTCACATTTGACATTTCGACATTTCGACTTTCGACATTCGACATTCACATTCGACATTTCGACATTTCGGCATTGGACATTTCGACATTCGACATTCACATTCGACATTCGACATTTCGACATTCGACATTCGACATTTCGACATGCGACATTCGACTTTTCGACATTCGACATTCGACATTCACATTCGACTTTCAACATTTCGACATTCGACATTCACAGTCGACATTCATATTTGACATTCGACATTTCGACATTCACATTCAACATGCACATTTGACATTCGACATTTCGACATTCGGCATGCGACATTCACATTCGACATTCGACATTCACATTCGACATTCGACATTTTGACATTCGACATTTCGACATGCGGCATTCGACATTCACATTCGACATTCACATTCGACATTTTGACATTCGACATTTTGACAATTCGACATTTGACATTCGACATTCACATTCGACATTTCGACATTCGACATTCGACATTCACATTCGACATTCACATTCGACATTTCGACATTCGCCATTTCGACATTCAAATTCGACATTCACCATTCGACATTCGACATTCGACATTTTGACATTCGACATTTCGACATTCGACATTCACATTCGACATTCGACATTCGACATTTCGACATTCGACATTTCGACATTCGGCATTTCGACATTCACCATTCGACATTCGACATTCACATTCGACATTCGACATTTCGACATTTCGACATTCGACATTTCGACATTTCGACATTCGACATTCACCATTTGACATTCACATTCGACATTCACCATTCGACATTCGACATTCACATTCGACAATCGACATTTCAACATTCGACATTCGACATTTACATTCGAAATTCAACATTCACCATTCAACATTCACATTCGACATTCGACATTTCGACAATTCGACATTTGCCATTTCGACATTTCGACAGTCGACATTTCGACTTTCAACATTCGACCTTTCGACACTCGACATTTCGACATTCACATTCAACATTCGACATTCACATTCGACATTCGACATTCAGCATTCGACATTCATATTCGACATTCGACATTTTGAAATTTCAACATTCGGCATTTCGACATTTCGACAATTCGACATTCGACATTTCGACATTTCGACATTCGACATTCGTCATTCAACATTCGACATTTCGACGTTCGACATTTCGACATCTCAACATTCGACATTTTGAAATTTTGACATTCGACATTCAACATTCACATTCGACATTTGACATTCACCATTCGACATTCGACATTCACATTCGACATTCGACATTCACCATTCGACATTCAACATTTCGACATTCGACATTTCGACTTTCGACATTCACATTCGACATTCGACATTTTGACATTCGACATTCGACATTCACATTCGACATTCGACATTTCGACATTCGACATTCACATTCGACGTTCGACATTTCGACATTCGATTTTTTGACTTTTCGACATTCGACATTCACATTCGACATTCACATTCGACATTTCGACATTCGACATTCACATTCGACATTTCGACATTTCGACATTCGACATGCGACATTCACATTCGACATTCGACATTCACATTTGACATTCGACATTTCGACATTCGACATTTCGACATTCGACATTTCGACATTCGACATTCACATTCGACTTTCAACATTTCGACATTCGACATTCACAGTCGACATTCACATTTGACATTCGACATTTCGACATTCACATTCAACATTCACATTTGACATTCGACATTTCGACATTCGGCATGCGACATTCACATTCGACATTCGACATTCACATTCGACATTCGACATTTCGACATTCGACATTTCGACATTTCGACATGCGACATTCGACATTCACATTCGACATTCACATTCGACATTTCGACATTCGACATTTTGACAATTCGACATTTGACATTCGACATTCACATTCGACATTCGACATTTCGACATTCGACATTCGACATTCACATTCGACATTCACATTCGACATTTCGACATTCGCCATTTCGACATTTCAACATTCAAATTCGACATTCACCATTCGACATTCGACATTCGACATTTTGACATTCGACATTTCGACATTCGACATCCGACATTCACATTCGACATTTCAACATTCGACATTCGACATTTCGACATTCGACATTTCGACATTCGGCATTTCGACATTCACCATTCGACATTCGACATTGACATTCGACATTTCGACATTTCGACATTCGACATTTCGACATTCGACATTCACCATTTGACATTCACATTCGACATTCACCATTCGACATTCACATTCGACATTCGAAATTTCAACAATCGACTTTCGACATTTACATTCGACATTCACCATTCAACATTCACATTCGACATTCGACATTTCGACATTTCGACATTCGACATTCGTCATTCAACATTCGACATTTCGACATTCGACATTTCGACATTTCAACATTCGACATTTTGAAATTTCGACATTCGACATTCAACATTCACATTCGACATTTGACATTCACCATTCGACATTCGACATTCACATTCGACATTTGACATTCACCATTCGACATTCAACATTTCGACATTCGACATTTCGACATTCGACATTCACATTCGACATTCACATTCGACATTCGACATTTCGACATTCAACATTCGACATTCACGTTTGACATTCTCCATTCGACATTCACATTCGACATTTGACATTTTGACATTCGACATTCACATTCGACATTCACCATTCGACATTCCGACATTCGACACTCACCATTCGACATTCGACATTCACATTCGACATTCACATTCGACATTTCGACATTTCGACTTTCGACATTCGACATTCACATTCGACATTTCGACATTTCGGCATTGGACATTTCGACATTCGACATTCACATTCGACATTCGACATTTCGACATTCGACATTCGACATTTCGACATGCGACATTCGACTTTTCGACATTCGACATTCACATTTGACATTCACATTCGACATTTCGACATTCGACATTTTGACATTTCGACATTTGACATTCACATTCGACATTCACATTCTACATTCGACATTTCGACATTCGACATTCACATACGACATTCGACATTTCGACATTCGACATTTCGACATTCGACATTTCGACTTTCGACATTCACATTCGACATTTCAACATTCGACATTCGACATTTCGACATTCGACATTCGACATTTCGACATTCGACATTTCGACATTCACCATTCGACATTCGACATTCACATTCGACATTCGACATTTCGACATTTCGACATTCGACATTCACATTCGACATTCGACATTTCAACATTCGACATTCGACATTTACATTCGACATTCGACATTCACATTCGACATTCGACATTAAACATTTTGACATTCGACATTCACATTTGACATTCGACATTTCAACATTCGATATTCGACATTCACCATTCGACATTCGACATTTCGACAATTCGACATTCGCCATTTCGACATTTCGACATTCGACATTCGACATTTTGACATTTCGACATTCAACATTCGACATTTCGACATTCGACATTTCGACATTCGACATTCACATTCGACGTTCGACATTCACATTCGACATTCGACATTCACCATTCGACATTCACATTCGACATTTGACATTTCGATATTTCAACATTCGACATTTCGACAATTCGACATTCGACATTTCGACATTTCGACATTCGACATTCGTCATTCGACATTCGACATTTCGACATTCGACATTTTGAAATTTCGACATTCGACATTCAACATTCACATTCGACATTTGACATTCACATTCGAAATTCGACATTCACATTCGACATTCACAATTCGACATTCGACATTCACATTCGACATTCTCATTCGGCATCCGACATTTCGACATTCGACATTCACATTCGACATTCGACATTTCGACATTCGACATTCAACATTCACATTCGACATTTGACATTCACATTCGAAATTCGACATTCACATTGGACATTCACAATTCGACATTCGACATTCACATTCGACATTCACATTCGGCATTCGACATTTCGACATTCGACATTCACATTCGACATTCGACATTTCGACATTCGACATTCGACATTTCGACATTCGACATTCGACATTCACATTCAACATTCACATTCGACATTCGACATTCACCATTCGACATTCGACATTCACCATTCGACATTCGAAATTCGACATTTCGACATTCGACATTCACCATTCGACTTTCGACATTCACATTCGACATTCGACATTCACCATTCGACATTCGACATTCGACATTTTGACATTCGACATTCGACATCTTGACATTCGACATTCACATTCGACATTCGACATTTCGACATTCAATATTTCGACATTTCGACATTCGACATTCACATTTTGACGTTCGACATTTCGACTTTCGACATTCGACATTCACATTCGACATTTCGGCATTCGACATTTCGACATGCGACATTCGACTTTTAGACATTCGACATTCGACATTCATATTCAACATTTCGACATTCGACATTTTGACATTTCGACATTTGACATTCACATTCGACATTCGACATTTGGACATTCGACAATCACATTCGACTTTCAACATTTCGACATTCGACATTCACAGTCGACATTCACATTTGACATTCGACATTTCGACATTCACATTCGACATTCACATTTGACATTCGACATGCGACATTCACATTCGACATTCGACATTCACATTCAACATTCGACATTTCGACATTCGACATTTCGACATTCGACATTTCGACATTCGACATTCACATTCGACTTTCAACATTTCGACATTCGACATTCACAGTCGACATTCACATTTGACATTCGACATTTCGACATTCACATTCAACATTCACATTTGACATTCGACATTCGGCATGCGACATTCACATTCGACATTCGACATTCACATTCGACATTCGACATTTCGACATTCGACATTTCGACATTTCGACATGCGACATTCGACATTCACATTCGACATTCACATTCGACATTTCGACATTCGACATTTTGACAATTCAACATTGAACATTCGACATACACATTCGACATTCGACATTTCGACATTCGACATTCACATTCGACATTCACATTCGACATTTCGACATTCGCCATTTCGACATTTCGACATTCAACATTCGACATTTTGACATTTCGACATTCAACATTCGACATTTCGACATTCGACATTTCGACATTCGACATTCGACATTCACATTCGACGTTCGACATTCGACATTCGACATTCACCATTCGACATTCACATTCGACATTCGACATTTCGATATTTCAACATTCGACATTTCGACAATTCCACATTCGACATTTCGACATTTCGACATTCGACATTCGTCATTCGACATTCGACATTTCGACATTCGACATTTTGAAATTTCGACATTCGACATTCAACATTCACATTCGACATTTGACATTCACATTCGAAATTCGACATTCACATTCGACATTCACAATTCGACATTCGACATTCACATTCGACATTCTCATTCGGCATCCGACATTTCGACATTCGACATTCACATTCGACATTCGACATTTCGACATTCGACATTCAACATTCACATTCGACATTTGACATTCACATTCGAAATTCGACATTCACATTGGACATTCACAATTCGACATTCGACATTCACATTCGACATTCACATTCGGCATTCGACATTTCGACATTCGACATTCACATTCGACATTCGACATTTCGACATTCGACATTCGACATTTCGACATTCGACATTCGACATTCACATTCGACATTCACATTCGACATTCGACATTCACCATTCGACATTCGACATTCACCATTCGACATTTGAAATTCGACATTTCGACATTCGACATTCACCATTCGACTTTCGACATTCACATTCGACATTCGACATTCACCATTCGACATTCGACATTCGACATTTTGACATTCGACATTCGACATCTTGACATTCGACATTCACATTAGACATTCGACATTTCGACATTCAATATTTCGACATTTCGACATTCGACATTCACATTTTGACGTTCGACATTTCGACTTTCGACATTCGACATTCACATTCGACATTTCGACATTTCGGCATTCGACATTTCGACATGCGACATTCGACTTTTAGACATTCGACATTCGACATTCATATTCAACATTTCGACATTCGACATTTTGACATTTCGACATTTGACATTCACATTCGACATTCGACATTTCGACATTCGACAACCACATTCGACTTTCAACATTTCGACATTCGACATTCACAGTCGACATTCACATTTGACATTCGACATTTCGACATTCACATTCGACATTCACATTTGACATTCGACATTTCAACATTCGCCATGCGACATTCACATTCGACATTCGACATTCACATTCAACATTCGACATTTCGACATTCGACATTTCGACATTCGACATTCACATTCGACTTTCAACATTTCGACATTCGACATTCACAGTCGACATTCACATTTGACATTCGACATTTCGACATTCACATTCAACATTCACATTTGACATTCGACATTTCGACATTCGGCATGCGACATTCACATTCGACATTCGACATTCACATTCGACATTCGACATTTCGACATTCGACATTTCGACATTTCGACATGCGACATTCGACATTCACATTCGACATTCACATTCGACATTTCGACATTCGACATTTTGACAATTCAACATTTGACATTCGACATTCACATTCGACATTCGACATTTCGACATTCGACATTCGACATTCACATTCGACATTCACATTCGACATTTCGACATTCGCCATTTCGCCATTTCGACATTCAAATTCGACATTCACAATTCGACATTCGACATTCGACATTTTGACATTCGACATTTCGACATTCGACATTCGACATTCACATTCGACATTTCAACATTCGACATTCGACATTTCGACATTCGACATTCACATACGACATTCGACATTTCGACATTCGACATTTCGACATTCGACATTTCGACTTTCGACATTCACATTCGACATTTCAACATTCGACATTCGACATTTCGACATTCGACATTTCGACATTCACCATTCGACATTCGACATTCACATTCGACATTCGACATTTCGACATTTCGACATTCGACATTCACATTCGACATTTCAACATTCGACATTCGACATTTACATTCGACATTCGACATTCACATTCGACATTCGACATTAAACATTTTGACATTCGACATTCACATTTGACATTCGACATTTCAACATTCGATATTCGACATTCACCATTCGACATTCGACATTTCGACAATTCGACATTCGCCATTTCGACATTTCGACATTCGACATTTTAACATTTCGACATTCAACATTCGACATTTCGACATTCGACATTCGACATTCACATTCGACGTTCGACATTCACATTCGACATTCGACATTCACCATTCGACATTCACATTCGACATTCGACATTTCGATATTTCAACATTCGACATTTCGACAATTCGACATTCGACATTTCGACATTTCGACATTCGACATTCGTCATTCGACATTCGACATTTCGACATTCGACATTTTGAAATTTCGACATTTGACATTCAACATTCACATTCGACATTTGACATTCACATTCGAAATTCGACATTCACATTTGACATTCACAATTCGACATTCGATATTCACATTCGACATTCTCATTCGGCATCCGACATTTCGACATTCGACATTCACATTCGACATTCGACATTTTGACATTCGACATTCAACATTCACATTCGACATTTGACATTCACATTCGAAATTCGACATTCACATTGGACATTCACAATTCCACATTCGACATTCACATTCGACATTCACATTCGGCATTCGACATTTCGACATTCGACATTCACATTTGACATTTCGACATTCGACATTCGACATTTCGACATTCGACATTCGACATTCACATTCGACATTCACATTCGACATTCGACATTCACCATTCGACATTCGACATTCACCATTCGACATTCGAAATTCGACATTTCGACATTCGACATTCACCATTCGACTTTCGACATTCACATTCGACATTCGACATTCACCATTCGACATTTGACATTCGACATTTTGACATTCGACATTCGACATCTTGACATTCGACATTCACATTCGACATTCGACATTTCGACATTCAATATTTCGACATTTCGACATTCGACATTCACATTTTGACGTTCGACATTTCGACTTTCGACATTCGACATTCACATTCGACATTTCGACATTTCGGCATTCGACATTTCGACATGCGACATTCGACTTTTAGACATTCGACATTCGACATTCATATTCAACATTTCGACATTCGACATTTTGACATTTCGACATTTGACATTCACATTCGACATTCGACATTTCGACATTCGACAATCACATTCGACTTTCAACATTTTGACATTCGACATTCACAGTCGACATTCACATTTGACATTCGACATTTCGACATTCACATTCGACATTCACATTTGACATTCGACATTTCAACATTCGACATGCGACATTAACATTCGACATTCGACATTCACATTCAACATTCGACATTTCAACATTCGACATTTCGACATTCGATATTTCGACATTCGACATTCACATTCGACTTTCAACATTTCGACATTCGACATTCACAGTCGACATTCACATTTGACATTCGACATTTCGACATTCACATTCAACATTCACATTTGACATTCGACATTTCGACATTCGGCATGCGACATTCACATTCGACATTCACATTCGACATTCGACATTTCGACATTCGACATTTCGACATTTCGACATGCGACATTCGACATTCACATTCGACATTCACATTCGACATTTCGACATTCGACATTTTGACAATTCAACATTTGACATTCGACATTCACATTCGACATTCGACATTTCGACATTCGACATTCGACATTCACATTCGACATTCACATTCGACATTTCGACATTCGCCATTTCGACATTTCGACATTCGACATTCGACATTTTGACATTTCGACATTCAACATTCGACATTTCGACATTCGACATTTCGACATTCGACATTCGACATTCACATTCGACGTTCGACATTCACATTCGACATTCGACATTCACCATTCGACATTCACATTCGACATTCGACATTTCGATATTTCAACATTCGACATTATGACAATTCGACATTCGACATTTCGACATTTCGACATTCGACATTCGTCATTCGACATTCGACATTTCGACATTCGACATTTTGAAATTTCGACATTCGACATTCAACATTCACATTCGACATTTGACATTCACATTCGAAATTCGACCTTCACATTCGACATTCACAATTCGACACTGGACATTCACATTCGACATTCTCATTCGGCATCCGACATTTCGACATTCGACATTCACATTCGACATTCGACATTTCGACATTCGACATTCAACATTCACATTCGACATTTGACATTCACATTCGAAATTCGACATTCACATTGGACATTCACAATTCGACATTCGACATTCACATTCGACATTCACATTCGGCATTCGACATTTCGACATTCGACATTCACATTCGACATTCGACATTTCGACATTCGACATTCGACATTTCGACATTCGACATTCGACATTTCGACATTCGACATTCGACATTCACATTCGACATTCACATTCGACTTTCGACATTCACCATTCGACATTCGACATTCACGATTCGACATTTGAAATTCGACATTTCGACATTCGACATTTTGACATTCGACATTCGACATCTTGACATTCGACATTCACATTCGACATTCGACATTTCGACATTCAATATTTCGACATTTCGACATTCGACATTCACATTTTGACGTTCGACATTTCGACTTTCGACATTCGACATTCACATTCGACATTTCGACATTTCGGCATTCGACATTTCGACATGCGACATTCGACTTTTAGACATTCGACATTCGACATTCATATTCAACATTTCGACATTCGACATTCGACATTTCGACATTCGACAATCACATTCGACTTTCAACATTTCGACATTCGACAATCACAGTCGACATTCACATTTGACATTCGACATTTCGACATTCACATTCGACATTCACATTTGACATTCGACATTTCAACATTCGACATGCGACATTCACATTCGACATTCGACATTCACATTCAACATTCGACATTTCGACATTCGACATTTCGACATTCGACATTTCGACATTCGACATACACATTCGACTTTCAACATTTCGACATTCGACATTCACAGTCGACATTCACATTTGACATTCGACATTTCGACATTCACATTCAACATTCACATTTGACATTCGACATTTCGACATTCGGCATGCGACATTCACATTCGACATTCGACATTCACATTCGACATTCGACATTTCGACATTCGACATTTCGACATGCGACATTCGACATTCACATTCGACATTCACATTCGACATTTCGACATTCGACATTTTGACAATTCAACATTTGACATTCGACATTCACATTCGACATTCGACATTTCGACATTCGACATTCGACATTCACATTCGACATTCACATTCGACATTTCGACATTCGCCATGTTGACATTTCGACATTCAAATTCGACATTCACAATTCGACATTCGACATTTTGACATTCGACATTTCGACATTCGACATTCGACATTCACATTCGACATTTCAACATTCGACATTCGACATTTCGACATTCGACATATCGACATTCGGCATTTCGACATTCACCATTCGACATTCGACATTCACATTCGACATTCGACATTTCGACATTTCGACATTCGACATTTCGACATTTCGACATTCGACATTCACCATTTGACATTCACATTCGACATTCACCATTCGACATTCGACATTCACATTCGACATTCGAAATTTCAACATTCGACATTCGACATTTAAATTCGACATTCACCTTTCAACATTCACATTCGACATTCGACATTTGCCATTTCGACATTTCGACAGTCGACATTTCGACTTTCAACATTCGACCTTTCGACATTCGACATTTCAACATTCGACATTCACATTCAACATTCGACATTCACATTCGACATTCGACATTCAGCATTCAACATTCATATTCGACATTCGACATTTCGAAATTTCAACATTCGGCATTTCGACATTTCGACAATTCGACATTCGACATTTCGACATTTCGACATTCGACATTCGTCATTCAACATTCGACATTTCGACATTCGACATTTCGACATTTCAACATTCGACATTTTGAAATTTCGACATTCGACATTCAACATTCACATTCGACATTTGACATTCACCATTCGACATTCGACATTCACATTCGACATTCGACATTCACCATTCGACATTCAACATTTCGACATTCGACATTTCGACATTCGACATTCACATTCGACATTCACATTCGACATTCGACATTTCGACATTCAACATTCGACATTCACATTCGACATTCGACATTCACATTCGACATTCGACATTCACATTCAACATTCGACATTCGGCATTCACATTCGACATTCGACATGCACATTCGACATTTCGACATTCACCATTTGACATTCGACATTCAACATTCACATTCGACATTCGACATTTCGACAGTCGTCATTTCGACATTCGTTATTTCGACATTCACCATTCGACATTCGACTTTCACATTCGACATTTCGACATTCGACATTCCGACATTCGACACTCACCATTCGACATTCGACATTCACATTCGACATTCACATTCGACATTTCGACATTTCGACTTTCGACATTCGACATTCACATTCGACATTTCGACATTTCGGCATTGGACATTTCGACATTCGACATTCACATTCGACATTCGACATTTCGACATTCGACATTCGACATTTCGACATGCGACATTCGACTTTTCGACATTCGACATTCGACATTCACATTTGACATTCACATTCGACATTTCGACATTCGACATTTTGACATTTCGACATTTGACATTCACATTCGACATTCACATTCTACATTCGACATTTCGACATTCGACATTCACATACGACATTCGACATTTCGAAATTCGACATTTCGACATTCGACATGTCGACTTTCGACATTCTCATTCGACATTTGACATTCGACGTTCGACATTTCGACATTCGACATTCACATTCGACATTTCGACATTTCAACATTCGACATTTCGACATTTGACATTCGACATTCACATTCGACATTCGACATTTCGACATTCGACATTCACATTCGACATTCACATTCGACATTTCGACATTCGACATTTTGACATTTCGACATTTGACATTCGACATTCACATTCGACATTCGACATTTCGACATTCGACATTCACCATTCGACATTCACATTCGACATTCACATTCGACATTTCAACATTCGACATTTTGACATTTCGACATTTGACATTCGACATTCACATTCGACTTTCAAGATTTCGGCATTCAACATTCGACATTCGACATTCACATTCGACATTCGACATTTCGACATTCGACATTTCGACATTCGACAGTCGACATTCACATTCGACATTCACATTCGACATTTCGACATTCGACATTTTGACAATTCGACATTTGACATTCGACATTCACATTCGACATTCGACATTTCGACATTCGACATTCACATTCGACATTCACATTCGACATTTCGACATTCGACATTTTGACAATTCGACATTTGACATTCGACATTCACATTCGACATTCGACATTTCGACATTCGACATTCGACATTCACATTCGACATTCACATTCGACATTTCGACATTCGCCATTTCGACATTTTGACATTCAAATTCGACATTCACCATTCGACATTCGACATTTTGACATTCGACATTTCGACATTTGACATTCGATATTCACATTCGACTTTCAAGATTTCGGCATTCAACATTCGACATTCGACATTCACATTCGACATTCGACATTTCGACATTCGACATTTCGACATTCGACAGTCGACATTCACATTCGACATTCACATTCGACATTTCGACATTCGACATTTTGACAATTCGACATTTGACATTCGACATTCACATTCGACATTCGACTTTTCGACATTCGACATTCACATTCGACATTCACATTCGACATTTCGACATTCGACATTTTGACAATTCGACATTTGACATTCGACATTCACATTCGACATTCGACATTTCGACATTCGACATTCGACATTCACATTCGATATTCACATTCGACATTTCGACATTCGCCATTTCGACATTTCGACATTCAAATTCGACATTCACCATTCGACATTCGACATTCGACATTTTGACATTCGACATTTCGACATTCGACATTCGACATTCACATTCGACATTTCAACATTCGACATTCGACATTTCGACATTCGACATTTCGACATTCGGCATTTCGACATTCACCATTCGACATTCGACATTCACATTCGACATTCGACATTTCGACATTTCGACATTCGACATTTCGACATTTCGACATTCGACATTCACCATTTGACATTCACATTCGACATTCACCATTCGACATTCACATTCGACATTCGAAATTTCAACATTCGACATTCGACATTTACATTCGACATTCGACATTCACCATTCAACATTCACATTCGACATTCGACATTTCGACAATTCGACATTTGCCATTTCGACATTTCGACAGTCGACATTTCGACTTTCAACATTCGACTTTTCGACATTCGACATTTCGACATTCGACATTCACATTCAACATTCACATTCGACATTCGACATTCAGCATTCGACATTCATATTCGACATTCGACATTTCGAAATTTCAACATTCGGCATTTCGACATTTCGACAATTCGACATTCGACATTTCGACATTTCGACATTCGACATTCGTCATTCAACATTCGACATTTCGACATTCGACATTTCGACATTTCAACATTCGACATTTTGAAATTTCGACATTCGACATTCAACATTCACATTCAACATTTCAACATTCGACATTCGACATTTCGACATTCGACATATCGACATTCGGCATTTCGACATTCACCATTCGACATTCGACATTCACATTCGACATTCGACATTTCGACATTTCGACATTCGACATTTCGACATTTCGACATTCGACATTCACCATTTGACATTCACATTCGACATTCACCATTCGACATTCGACATTCACATTCGACATTCGAAATTTCAACATTCGACATTCGACATTTACATTCGATATTCACCATTCAACATTCACATTCGACATTCGACATTTGCCATTTCGACATTTCGACAGTCGACATTTCGACTTTCCACATTCGACCTTTCGACATTCGACATTTCGACATTCGACATTCACATTCAACATTCGACATTCACATTCGACATTCGACATTCAGCATTCACTTTCGACATTCGACATTTCGACATTCGTCATTTCGACAATCGGCATTTCGACATTTACCATTCGACATTTCGACATTCGACATTCGACATTTCGACATTCGACATTCTCATTCGACATTCACATTCGACATTTCGATATTTCAACATTTGACATTTCGACAATTCGTCATTCGACATTTCGACATTCACCATTCTACATTCATCATTCACATTCGACATTCGACATTTCGACATTCGACATTTCGACATTCAGCATTTCGACATTCACCATTCGACATTCGACTTTCACATTCGACATTTCGACATTTCGACATTCGACTTTCACATTCGACATTTCGACATTTCGACATTCGACATTTCGACATTTTGACATTTCGACATTCGACATTCACATTCGACATTTCGACATTCGACATTTCGACATTCACATTCGACATTCGACATTCACCATTTGACATTTTGACATTTCGTCATTTGACAATCGACATTCACATTCGACATTTCGACATTCGACATTCACATTCGACTTTCAACATTTCGACATTCGACATTCACATTCGACATTCACATTTGACATTCGACTTTTCGACATTCGACATTTGACATTCACATTCGACATTTCGACATTCGACATTTGACATTCACATTAGACATTTCAACATTTTGACATGCGACATTCGACTTTTCGACATTCGACATTCACATTCGACATTCACATTCGACATTTCGACATTCGACATTTTGACATTTCGTCATTTGACATTCGACATTCACATTCGACATTTCGACATTCGACATTCACATTCGATGTTCGACATTTCGACATTCACATTCGTCATTCACATTCGACATTTCGACATTTCGACATTTGACATATGACATTTTCACATTCGATATTTCGACATTTGACATTTTGACATTCGATTTTTCGACACTCATCATTCGACAATCGACATTCACATTCGACATTTGACATTCGACATTCACATTTCGACATTCGACATTTGACATTTCGACATTCGACATTTCGACATTTCGACATTCGATATTTCGACATTTCGACATTCGACATTCACATTTGACATTCGACATTTCGACATTTGACATTTCGACATTCAAATTCGACATTTGACATTGACTTTCGAAATTCGACATTCACATTCGACATTCGACATTCACCATTCGACATTCGACATTCACATTCGACATTCACATTTGACATTCGACATTCACCATTCGACATTCGACATTCACATTCGACATTCACATTTGACATTCGACATTCACCATTCGACATTCGACATTTCGACATTTCGACATTCGACATTTAGTCTTTCGACATTCACATTCGACATTCGACATTTTGACATTCGACATTCGACATTCACATTCGACATTCGACATTTCAACATTCGATATTCACATTCGACATTCAACATTTCGACATTCGACATTCACATTCGACGTTCGACATTTCGACATTCACATTCGTCATTCACATTCGACATTCCGACATTTCGACATTCGACATTTCGACATGCGACATTCGACATTCATATTCAGCATTTCGACATTTCGACATTCGACATTTCGACATTCGATATTCACATTCGACATTAGACATTTCGACAATCGACATTTCGACATTCCACAATCGACATTTCGAAATTCGACATTTCGACATTCGACATTCACATTCGACATTCGACTTTCACATTCGACTTTTTGACAATCAACATTTCGACATTTTGACATTTTGACATTTCGACACTCATCATTCGACATTCGACATTCACATTCAACATTTGACATTCGACATTCACATTCACATTTCGACATTCGACATTCGACATTTCGACATTCGACATTTCGACATTTCGACATTTGACATTTTCACATTCGACATTCGACATTTCGACATTTGACATTTCGACATTCGACATTCGACATTTCGACATTTCGACATTCGACATTCGACTTTCACATTCAACATTCGACATTTCGACATTCGACATTCACATTCGATATTCGACATTTCGACATTCGACATTCACATTCGACATTCGACATTTCTACATTCGACATTTCGACATTCGACATTTCGACATTCAACATTCACATTCGACATTCGACATTCACATTCGACATTCGACATTCACATTCAACATTCGACATTCGGCATTCACATTCGACATTCGACATGCACATTCGACATTTCGACATTCACCATTCGACATTCGACATTCAACATACACATTCGACATTCGACATTTCGACAGTCGTCATTTCGACATTCGTTATTTCGACATTCACCATTCGACATTCGACTTTCACATTCGACATTTCGACATTCGACATTTTGACATTTTGACATTCGATATTCACCATTCGACATTCGACATTCACCATTCGACATTTGAGATTTTGACATTTCGTCATTTGACAATCGACATTCACATTCGACATTTCGACATTTGACATTCACATTCGACTTTCAAAATTTCGACATTCGACATTCACATTCGACATTCACATTTGACATTCGACTTTTCAACATTCGACATTCACATTCGACATTAGACATTCACATTCGACATTCGACATTTCGACATTCGACATTCACATTCGACATTTCAACATTCGACATTTCGACATTTCGACATTCACATTCGACATTCGACATTCACCATTCGACAATCGACATTCAACATTCACATTCGACATTCGACATTTCGACATTCGACATTTCGACATTCGACATTCACCATTCGACATTCGACATTCACATTCGACATTTCGACATTTCGACATTTGACATTTCGACATTTCGACATTCGACATTCACATTTGACATTTCGACGTTCGACATTTCGACATTCGACATTCACATTCGACATTCGACATTCACCATTCGACATTCACATTCGACTTTTCGATATTTCAACATTCGACATTTCGACATTTCGACAATTCGACATTCGACATTTCGACATTTCGACATTCACCATTCGACATTCAACATTCACATTCGACATTCGACATTTCGACATTCAACATTTCGACATTCGGCATTTCGACATTCACCATTCGGCATTCACATTCGACATTTCGACATTCGACATTTCGGATTTCGACATTTCGACATTCGACATTCACATTCGACATTCGACATTTCGACATTCGACTTTTCGACATTCGACATTCACATTCGACATTCACATTCGACATTTCGACATTCGACATTCACATTCGACATTTCGACTTTTCGACATTCGACATTCACATTCGACATTCACATTCGACATTCACATTCGACTTTTCGATATTTCAACATTCGACATTTCGACATTTCGACAATTCGACATTCGACATTTCGACATTTCGACATTCACCATTCGACATTCAACATTCACATTCGACATTCGACATTTCGACATTCAACATTTCGACATTCGGCATTTCGACATTCACCATTCGGCATTCACATTCGACATTTCGACATTCGACATTTCGGATTTCGACATTTCGACATTCGACATTCACATTCGACATTCGACATTTCGACATTCGACTTTTCGACATTCGACATTCACATTCGACATTCACATTCGACATTTCGACATTCGACATTCACATTCGACATTTCGACTTTTCGACATTCGACATTCACATTCGACATTCACATTCGACATTTCGACATTCGACATTCACATTCGACATTCGACATTTCGACATTTCGACATTCGACATTTCGACATTCGACATTTGACATTCACATTCGACATTTTGATATTTCAACATTCGACATTTCGACATTTCGACAATTCGACATTCGACATTTCGACATTCACCATTCGACATTCACATTCGACATTTGACATTTCGACATTCGACATTCGACTTTTCGACATTCACATTCGACATTCACATTTGACATTTCGACATTCGACATTTTGCATTTCGACATTCGACATTCACATTCGACTTTCAACATTTCGACAATCGACATTCACATTCGACATTCACATTTGACATTCGACATTCAACATTCGACATTCAACATTCACATTCGTCATTTCGAAATTCGGCTTTTTGACATTCGACATTCACATTCGACTTTCAACATTTCGACATTCGACATTGACATTCGACCTTCACATTTGACATTCGACTTTTCGATATTCGACATTCACATTCGACATTCACATTCGACATGCGACATTTCGACATTCGACATTCACATTTGACATTTCAACATTCGACATTTCGACATTTCGACATTCACATTCGACATTCACCATTCGACATTCAACATTCACTTTCGACATTTGACATTTCGACATTCGTCATTTCGACAATCGGCATTTCGACATTCACCATTCGACATTCGACATTTCGACATTCGACATTCGACATTTCGACATTCGACATTCACATTCGACATTCACATTCAACATTTCGATATGTCAACATTCGACATTTCGACAATTCGTCATTCGACATTTCGACATTCACCATTCGACATTCAACATTCACATTCGAAATTCGACATTTCGAGATTCGACATTTCGACATTCAGCATTTTGACATTCACCATTCGACATTCGACATTCACATTCGACATTTTGACATTTCGACATGCGACATTTCGACATTCGACATTCGACTTTTCGACATTCGACATTCACATTCGACATTTCGACATTCGACATTTCGACATTCGAAATTCACCATTCGACATTCGACATTCACATTTGACATTTCGACATTTCGACATTTGACATTTCGACATTTCGACATTCGACATTCACATTCGACATTTCGACATTCGACATTTCGACATTCACATTCCACATTCGACATTCACCATTCGACATTCACATTCGACATTTCGATATTTCAACATTCGACATTTCGACATTTCGACAATTCGACATTCGACATTTCGACATTCACCATTCGACATTCAACATTCACATTCGACATTTCGACATTCGACATTTCGACATTCGGTATTTCGACATTCTCCATTCGACATTCACATTCGACATTTCGACATTTCGAGATTCGACATTCACATTCGACATTTCGACATTCGACTTTTCGACATTCGACATTCACATTCGACATTCACATTCGACATTTCGACATTCAACTTTCGACATTCACTTTCGACATTTCGACATTTCAACATTCGACATTTCGACATTCGACATTTGACATTCACATTCGACATTTCGACATTTCGACATTTGACATTTCGACATTCAAATTCGACATTTGACATTCACTTTCAAAATTCGACATTCACATTCGACATTTGACATTCACCATTCGACATTCGACATTCACATTCGACATTCACATTTGACATTCGACATTCATCATTCGACGTTCGACATTTCGACATTTCGACATTCGACATTTAGTCTTTCGACATTCACATTCGACATTCGACATTTTGACATTCGACATTCGACATTCGACATTCACATTCGACATTTGACATTCGACATTAACATTCACATTTCGACATTCGACATTCGACATTTCGACTTTTCTACATTCGACATTTTGACATTTCGACATTTGACATTTTCACATTCGACATTCGACATTTCGACATTTGACATTCGACATTCGACATTTCGACATTTCGACATTCGACATTCGACATTCGACTTTCACATTCGACATTCGACATTTCGACATTCGACATTCACATTCGATATTCGACATTTCAACATTCGACATTCACATTCGACATTCGACATTTCTACATTCGACATTTCCACATTCGACATTCGACATTCACATTCGACATTCGATATTCACATTCAACATTCGACATTCGGCATTCACATTCGACATTCGACATTCACATTCGACATTTCGACATTCGACATTCAAAATTTCGACATTCACATTCGACATTCGACATTCACCATTCGACATTCGACACTCAACATTCACATTCGACATTCGACATTTAGACATTCGTCATTTCGACATTCGTCATTTCGACATTCACCATTCGACATTCGACTTTCACATTCGACATTTCGACATTTCGACATTTCGACATTTCGACATTCGACATTCACATTCGACATTTCGACATTCGACATTTCGACATTCGACATTCACATTCGACATTCAACATTCACCATTCGACATTTGACATTCACCATTCGACATTCGACATTTTGACATTTCGTCATTTGACAAACGACATTCACATTTGACATTTCGACATTCGACATTCACATTCGACTTTCAACATTTCAACATTCGACATTCACATTCTACATTCGTCATTCACATTCGACATTCGACATTTCGATATTCGACATTCACATTCAACATTTCAACATTCGACATTTCGACATTTCGACATTCACATTCGACATTCGACATTCACCATTCGACATTCGACATTCAACATTCACATTCGACATTCGACATTCGACATTTCGACATTCGAAATTCACCATTCGACATTCGACATTCACATTTGACATTTCGACATTTGACATTTCGACATTTCGACATTCGACATTCACATTCGACATTTCGACATTCGACATTTCGACATTCACATTCCACATTCTACATTCACCATTCGACATTCACATTCCACATTTCGATATTTCAACATTCGACATTTCGACATTTCGACAATTCAACATTCGACATTTCGACATTCACCATTCGACATTCAACATTCACATTCGACATTTTGACATTCGACATTTCGACATTCGGTATTTCGACATTCTCCATTCGACATTCACATTCGACATTTCGACATTTCGACATTCGACATTCACATTCGACATTTCGACATTCGACTTTTCGACATTCGACATTCACATTCGACATTCACATTCGACATTTCGACATTCAACATTCGACATTCACATTCGACATTTCGACATTTCGACATTCGACATTTCGACATTCGACATTTGACATTCACATTCGACATTTCGACATTTCGGCATTCGACATTCGACATTCACATTTCGACATTCGACATTTCGACATTTCGACATTCGACATTTCTACATTTGACATTTTCACATTCGACATTCGACATTTGACATTTCGACATTCGACATTTCGACATTTGGACATTCGATATTTCGACATTTCGACATTCGACATTCACATTCGACATTCGACATTTCGACATTTGACATTTCGACATTCAAATTCGACATTTGACATTCACTTTCGAAATTCGACATTCACATTCGACATTCGACATTCACCATTCGACATTCGACATTCACATTCGACATTCGACATTCACATTCGACATTCACATTTGACATTCGACATTCACCATTCGACATTCGACATTTCGACATTTCGACATTCGACATTTAGTCTTTCGACATTCACATTCGACATTCGACATTTTGACATTCGACATTCGACATTCACATTCGACATTCGACATTTCAACATTCGATATTCACATTCGACATTCGACATTCAACATTTCGACATTCGACATTCCGACATGCGACATTCGACATTCACATTCGGCATTTCGACATTTCGACATTCGATATTTCGACATTCACATTCCACATTCCACATTTCAACATTCGACATTTCGACATTCCACATTCGACATTTCGAAATTCGACATTTCGACATTCCACATTCGACTTTCACATTCGACATTCGACATTTCGACATTCGATATTTCGACAATCGACATTTTGACATTTTGACATTTTGACATTTCGACTCTCATCATTCGACATTCGACATTCTCATTTGACATTCGACATTCACATTCACATTTCAACATTTCGACATTCGACATTTCGATATTTCGACACTCATCATTCGACATTCGACATTTGACATTTTCACATTCGACATTCGACATTTCGACATTTGACATTTCGACATTCGACATTCCGACATTTCGACATTCGACATTCGACATTTGACATTCGACTTTCACATTCGACATTTCGACATTCACATTCGATATTCGACATTTCAACATTCGACATTCACATTCGACATTCGACATTTCTACATTTTACATTTCGACATTCGACATTTCGACATTCAACATTCACATTCGACATTCGACATTCACATTCGACATTTGACATTCACATTCAACATTCGACATTCGGCATTCACATTCGACATTCGACATTCGCATTCGACATTTCGACATTCGACATTCGACATTTCGAAATTCACATTCGACATTCGACATTCACCATTCGACATTCGACATTTCGACATTCGTCATTTCGACATTCGTCATTTCGACATTCACCATTCGACATTCGACTTTCACATTCGACATTTCGACATTCGACATTTCGACATTTCGACATTTCGACATTCGACATTCACATTCGACATTTCGACATTCGACATTTCGACATTCACATTCGACATTCGACATTCACCATTCGACATTCGACATTTTGACATTTCGTCATTTGACAATCGACATTCACATTCGACATTTCGACATTCGACATTCACATTCGACTTTCAACATTTCGACATTCGACATTCACATTCGACATTCACATTTGACATTAGACTTTTCGACATTCGACATTTGACATTCACATTCGACATTTCGACATTCGACATTTGACATTCACATTAGACAGTTCGACATTTTGACATGCGACATTTGACTTTTCGACATTCGACATTCGACATTCACATTCGACATTCACATTCGACATTCACATTCGACATTTCGACATTCGACATTTTGACATTTCGTCATTTGACATTCGACATTCACATTCGATATTTCGACATTCGACATTCACATTCGATGTTCGACATTTCGACATTCACATTCGTCATTCACATTCGACATTTTGACATTTCGACATTTGACATTTGACATTTTCACATTCGATATTTCGACATTTGACATTTCGACATTCGACATTTCGACATTTCGACACTCATCATTCGACATTCGACATTCACATTCGACATTTGACATTCGACATTCACATTTCGACATTCGACATTCGACATTTGACATTTCGACATTCGACATTTCGACATTTCGACATTCGATATTTCGACATTTCGACATTCAACATTCACATTCGACATTCGACATTTCGACATTTGTCATTTCGACATTCAAATTTGACATTCGACATTCACCATTCGACATTCACATTCGACATTCACATTTGACATTCGACATTCACCATTCGACATTCGACATTCACATTCGACATTCACATTTGACATTCGACATTCACCATTCGACATTCGACATTTCGACATTTCAACATTTGACATTTAGTCTTTCGACATTCACATTCGACATTCGACATTTTGACATTCGACATTCGACATTCACATTCGACATTCAACATTTCAACATTCGATATTCACATTCGACATTCAACATTTCGACATTCGACATTCACATTCGACGTTCGACATTTCGACATTCACATTCGTCATTCACATTCGACATTTCGACATTCGACATTTCGACATGCGACATTCGACATTCACATTCAGCATTTCGACATTTCGACATTTGACATTTCGACATTCGATATTCACATTCGACATTAGACATTTCGAAATTCGACATTTCGACATTCGACATTCACATTCGACTTTCACATTCGACATTCGACATTTCGACATTCGACATTTCGACAATCGGCATTTCGACATTTTGACATTTCGACATTTCGACACTCATCATTCGACATTCGACATTCACTTTTGACATTTGACATTCACATTCACACTTCGACATTTCGACATTCGACAATTTGACATTTCGACACTCATCATTCGACATTCGACATTCGACATTCACATTCGACATTTGACATTCGACATTCACATTCACATTTCGACATTCGACATTCGACATTTTGACATTTCGACATTCGACATTTAGTCTTTCGACATTCACATTCGACATTCGACATTTTGACATTCGACATTCGACATTCACATTCGACATTCGACATTTCAACATTCGATATTCACATTCGACATTCGACATTCAACATTTCGACATTCGACATTCACATTCGTCATTCACATTCGACATTTCGACATTCGACATTTCGACATGCGACATTCGACATTCACATTCGGCATTTCGACATTTCGACATTCGATATTTCGACATTCACATTCCACATTCCACATTTCAACATTCGACATTTCGACATTCCACATTCGACATTTCGAAATTCGACATTTCGACATTCCACATTCGACTTTCACATTCGACATTCGACATTTCGACATTCGATATTTCGACAATCGACATTTTGACATTTTGACATTTCGACATTTCGACTCTCATCATTCGACATTCGACATTCTCATTCGACATTCGACATTCACATTCACATTTCAACATTTCGACATTCGACATTTCGATATTTCGACACTCATCATTCGACATTCGACATTTGACATTTTCACATTCGACATTCGACATTTCGACATTTGACATTTCGACATTCGACATTCCGACATTTCGACATTCGACATTTCGACATTTCGACATTCGACATTCGACTTTCACATTCGACATTCGACATTTCGACATTCACATTCGATATTCGACATTTCAACATTCGACATTCACATTCGACATTTCTACATTTTACATTTCGACATTCGACATTTCGACATTCAACATTCACATTCGACATTCGACATTCACATTCGACATTCAAATTTGACATTCGACATTCACCATTCGACATTCGACATTCACATTCGACATTCACATTTGACATTCGACATTCACCATTCGACATTCGACATTTCGACATTTCGACATTCGACATTTAGTCTTTCGACATTCACATTCGACATTCGACATTTTGACATTCGACATTCGACATTCACATTCGACATTCGACATTTCAACATTCGATATTCACATTCGACATTCGACATTCAACATTTCGACATTCGACATTCACATTCGTCATTCACATTCGACATTTCGACATTTCGACATTCGACATTTCGACATGCGACATTCGACATTCACATTCGGCATTTCGACATTTCGACATTCGATATTTCGACATTCACATTCCACATTCCACATTTCAACATTCGACATTTCGACATTCCACATTCGACATTTCGAAATTCGACATTTCGACATTCCACATTCGACTTTCACATTCGACATTCGACATTTCGACATTCGATATTTCGACAATCGACATTTTGACATTTTGACATTTCGACATTTCGACTCTCATCATTCGACATTCGACATTCTCATTCGACATTCGACATTCACATTCACAGTTCAACATTTCGACATTCGACATTTCGATATTTCGACACTCATCATTCGACATTCGACATTTGACATTTTCACATTCGACATTCGACATTTCGACATTCGACATTCCGACATTTCGACATTCGACATTTCGACATTTCGACATTCGACATTCGACATTCGACTTTCACATTCGACATTCGACATTTCGACATTCGACATTCACATTCGACATTCGACATTTCTACATTTTACATTTCGACATTCGACATTTCGACATTCAACATTCACATTCGACATTCGACATTCACATTCGACATTCGACATTCACATTCAACATTCGACATTCGGCATTCACATTCGACATTCGACATTCACATTCGACATTTCGACATTCGACATTCGACATTTCGAAATTCACATTCGACATTCGACATTCACCATTCGACATTCGACATTTCGACATTCGTCATTTCGACATTCGTCATTTCGACATTCACCATTCGACATTCGACTTTCACATTCGACATTTCGACATTCGACATTTCGACATTTCGACATTTCGACATTCGACATTCACATTCGACATTTCGACATTCGACATTTCGACATTCACATTCGACATTCGACATTCACCATTCGACATTCGACATTTTGACATTTCGTCATTTGACAATCGACATTCACATTCGACATTTCGACATTCGACATTCACATTCGACTTTCAACATTTCGACATTCGACATTCACATTCGACATTCACATTTGACATTAGACTTTTCGACATTCGACATTTGACATTCACATTCGACATTTCGACATTCGACATTTGACATTCACATTAGACAGTTCGACATTTTGACATGCGACATTTGACTTTTCGACATTCGACATTCGACATTCACATTCGACATTCACATTCACATTCGACATTTCGACATTCGACATTTTGACATTTTGTCATTTGACATTCGACATTCACATTCGATATTTCGACATTCGACATTCACATTCGATGCTCGACATTTCGACATTCACATTCGTCATTCACATTCGACATTTTGACATTTCGACATTTGACATTTGACATTTTCACATTCGATATTTCGACATTTGACATTTCGACATTCGACATTTCGACATTTCGACACTCATAATTCGACATTCGACATTCACATTCGACATTTGACATTCGACATTCACATTTCGACATTCGACATTCGACATTTGACATTTCGACATTCGACATTTCGACATTCGATATTTCGACATTTCGACATTCAACATTCACATTCGACATTCGACATTTCGACATTTGTCATTTCGACATTCAAATTCGACATTCGACATTCACCATTCGACATTCACATTCGACATTCACATTTGACATTCGACATTCACCATTCGACATTCGACATTCACATTCGACATTCACATTTGACATTCGACATTCACCATTCGACATTCGACATTTCGACATTTCAACATTCGAAATTTAGTCTTTCGACATTCACATTCGACATTCGACATTTTGACATTCGACATTCGACATTCACATTCGACATTCGACATTTCAACATTCGATATTCACATTCGACATTCGACATTCAACATTTCGACATTCGACATTCACATTCGACGTTCGACATTTCGACATTCACATTCGTCATTCACATTCGACATTTCGACATTCGACATTTCGACATGCGACATTCGACATTCACATTCAGCATTTCGACATTTCGACATTTGACATTTCGACATTCGATATTCACATTCGACATTAGACATTTCGACATTCGACATTCACATTCGACGTTCGACATTTCGACATTCACATTCGTCATTCACATTCGACATTTCGACATTCGACATTTCGACATGCGACATTCGACATTCACATTCAGCATTTCGACATTTCGACATTTGACATTTCGACATTCGACATTCACATTCGACTTTCACATTCGACATTCGACATTTCGACATTCGACATTTCGACAATCGACATTTCGACATTTTGACATTTCGACATTTCGACACTCATCATTCGACATTCGACATTCACATTTGACATTTGACATTCACATTCACACTTCGACATTTCGACATTCGACATTTTGACATTTCGACACTCATCATTCGACATTCGACATTCGACATTCACATTCGACATTTGACATTCGACATTCACATTCACATTTCGACATTCGACATTCGACATTTCGACATTTCGACATTCGACATTTCGACATTTCAACATTTGACATTTTCACATTCGACATTCGACATTTCGACATTTGACATTTCGACATTCCACATTCGACATTTCGACATTCACATTCGATATTCGACATTTCGTCATTCGACATTCACATTCGACATTCGACGTTTCTACATTCGACATTTCGACATTCGACATTTCGACATTCAACATTCACATTCGACATTCGACATTCACATTCGACATTCGACATTCACATTCAACATTCGACATTCGACATTCACCATTCGACATTCGACTTTCACATTCGACATTTCGACATTCGACATTTTGACATTTTGACATTCGACATTCACATTCGACATTTCGACATTCGACATTCACATTTGACATTCGACATTCACCATTCGACATTCGACATTCACCATTCGACATTCGAGATTTTGACATTTCGTCATTTGACAATCGACATTCACATTCGACATTTCGACATTCGACATTCACATTCGACTTTCAACATTTCGACATTCGACATTCACATTCGACATTCACATTTGACATTCGACTTTTCAACATTCGACATTCACATTCGACATTCGACATTCACATTCGACATTCAACATTTCGACAATCGACATTCGACATTCACATTCGACATTTCAACATTCGACATTTCGACATTTCGACATTCACATTCGACATTCGACATTCGACATTCACCATTCGACATTCGACATTCAACATTCACATTCGACATTCGACATTTCGACATTCGACATTTCGACATTCGACATTCACCATTCGACATTCGACATTCACATTCGACATTTCGACATTTGACATTTGACATTTCGACATTTGACATTCACATTCGACATTTCGACGTTCGACATTTCGACATTCGACATTCACATTCGACATTCGACATTCACCATTCGACATTCACATTCGACATTTCGATATTTCAACATTCGACATTTCGACATTTCGACAATTCGACATTCGACATTTCGACATTTCGACATTCACCATTCGACATTCAACATTCACATTCGACATTCGACATTTCGACATTCGACATTTCGACATTCGACATTCACATTCGACTTTCAACATTTCGACATTCGACATTCACATTCGACATTCACATTTGACATTCGACTTTTCAACATTCGACATTCACATTCTACATTCGACATTCACATTCGACATTCGACATTTCGACATTCGACATTCACATTCGACATTTCAACATTCGACATTTCGACATTTCGACATTCACATTCGACATTCGACATTCGACATTCACCATTCGACATTCAACATTCACATTCGATATTCGACATTTCGACATTCGACATTTCGACATTCGAAATTCACCATTCGACATTCGACATTCACATTCGACATTTCGACATTTCGACATTTGACATTTCGACATTTCGACATTCGACATTCACATTCGACATTTCGACATTCGACATTTCGACATTCACATTCCACATTCGACATTCACCATTCGACATTCACATTCGACATTTCGATCTTTCAACATTCGACATTTCTACATTTTACATTTCGACATTCGACATTTCGACATTCAACATTCACATTCGACATTCGACATTCACATTCGACATTCAAATTTGACATTCGACATTCACCATTCGACATTCGACATTCACATTCGACATTCACATTTGACATTCGACATTCACCATTCGACATTCGACATTTCGACATTTCGACATTCGACATTTAGTCTTTCGACATTCACATTCGACATTCGACATTTTGACATTCGACATTCGACATTCACATTCGACATTCGACATTTCAACATTCGATATTCACATTCGACATTCGACATTCAACATTTCGACATTCGACATTCACATTCGTCATTCACATTCGACATTTCGACATTTCGACATTCGACATTTCGACATGCGACATTCGACATTCACATTCGGCATTTCGACATTTCGACATTCGATATTTCGACATTCACATTCCACATTCCACATTTCAACATTCGACATTTCGACATTCCACATTCGACATTTCGAAATTCGACATTTCGACATTCCACATTCGACTTTCACATTCGACATTCGACATTTCGACATTCGATATTTCGACAATCGACATTTTGACATTTTGACATTTCGACATTTCGACTCTCATCATTCGACATTCGACATTCTCATTCGACATTCGACATTCACATTCACAGTTCAACATTTCGACATTCGACATTTCGATATTTCGACACTCATCATTCGACATTCGACATTTGACATTTTCACATTCGACATTCGACATTTCGACATTCGACATTCCGACATTTCGACATTCGACATTTCGACATTTCGACATTCGACATTCGACTTTCACATTCGACATTCGACATTTCGACATTCGACATTCACATTCGACATTCGACATTTCTACATTTTACATTTCGACATTCGACATTTCGACATTCAACATTCACATTCGACATTCGACATTCACATTCGACATTCGACATTCACATTCAACATTCGACATTCGGCATTCACATTCGACATTCGACATTCACATTCGACATTTCGACATTCGACATTCGACATTTCGAAATTCACATTCGACATTCGACATTCACCATTCGACATTCGACATTTCGACATTCGTCATTTCGACATTCGTCATTTCGACATTCACCATTCGACATTCGACTTTCACATTCGACATTTCGACATTCGACATTTCGACATTTCGACATTTCGACATTCGACATTCACATTCGACATTTCGACATTCGACATTTCGACATTCACATTCGACATTCGACATTCACCATTCGACATTCGACATTTTGACATTTCGTCATTTGACAATCGACATTCACATTCGACATTTCGACATTCGACATTCACATTCGACTTTCAACATTTCGACATTCGACATTCACATTCGACATTCACATTTGACATTAGACTTTTCGACATTCGACATTTGACATTCACATTCGACATTTCGACATTCGACATTTGACATTCACATTAGACAGTTCGACATTTTGACATGCGACATTTGACTTTTCGACATTCGACATTCGACATTCACATTCGACATTCACATTCACATTCGACATTTCGACATTCGACATTTTGACATTTTGTCATTTGACATTCGACATTCACATTCGATATTTCGACATTCGACATTCACATTCGATGCTCGACATTTCGACATTCACATTCGACATTCGACATTCACCATTCGACATTCGACTTTCACATTCGACATTTCGACATTCGACATTTTGACATTTTGACATTCGACATTCACATTCGACATTTCGACATTCGACATTCACATTTGACATTCGACATTCACCATTCGACATTCGACATTCACCATTCGACATTCGAGATTTTGACATTTCGTCATTTGACAATCGACATTCACATTCGACATTTCGACATTCGACATTCACATTCGACTTTCAACATTTCGACATTCGACATTCACATTCGACATTCACATTTGACATTCGACTTTTCAACATTCGACATTCACATTCGACATTCGACATTCACATTCGACATTCAACATTTCGACAATCGACATTCGACATTCACATTCGACATTTCAACATTCGACATTTCGACATTTCGACATTCACATTCGACATTCGACATTCGACATTCACCATTCGACATTCGACATTCAACATTCACATTCGACATTCGACATTTCGACATTCGACATTTCGACATTCGACATTCACCATTCGACATTCGACATTCACATTCGACATTTCGACATTTGACATTTGACATTTCGACATTTGACATTCACATTCGACATTTCGACGTTCGACATTTCGACATTCGACATTCACATTCGACATTCGACATTCACCATTCGACATTCACATTCGACATTTCGATATTTCAACATTCGACATTTCGACATTTCGACAATTCGACATTCGACATTTCGACATTTCGACATTCACCATTCGACATTCAACATTCACATTCGACATTCGACATTTCGACATTCGACATTTCGACATTCGACATTCACATTCGACTTTCAACATTTCGACATTCGACATTCACATTCGACATTCACATTTGACATTCGACTTTTCAACATTCGACATTCACATTCTACATTCGACATTCACATTCGACATTCGACATTTCGACATTCGACATTCACATTCGACATTTCAACATTCGACATTTCGACATTTCGACATTCACATTCGACATTCGACATTCGACATTCACCATTCGACATTCAACATTCACATTCGATATTCGACATTTCGACATTCGACATTTCGACATTCGAAATTCACCATTCGACATTCGACATTCACATTCGACATTTCGACATTTCGACATTTGACATTTCGACATTTCGACATTCGACATTCACATTCGACATTTCGACATTCGACATTTCGACATTCACATTCCACATTCGACATTCACCATTCGACATTCACATTCGACATTTCGATCTTTCAACATTCGACATTTCGACATTTCGACAATTCGACATTCGACATTTCGACATTCACCATTCGACATTCAACATTCACATTCGACATTTCGACATTCGACATTTCGACATTCGGCATTTCGACATTCACCATTCGACATTCACATTCGACATTTCGACATTCGACATTTCGACATTCGACATTCACATTCGACATTTCGACATTCGACTTTTCGACATTCGACATTCACATTCGACATTCACATTCGACATTTCGACATTCGACATTCGACATTCACATTCGACATTTCGACATTTCGACATTCGACATTTTGACATTCGACATTTGACATTCATATTCGACATTTCGTCATTCGACATTTCGACATTCGACATTCACATTCGACATTCGAAATTTCGACATTCGACTTTTCGACATTCAACATTCGACATTCACATTTTGACATTCGACATTTCGACATTTCGACATTCGACATTTCTACATTTGACATTTTCACATTTGACATTCGACATTTGACATTTCGACATTCGACATTTCGACATTTGGACATTCGATATTTCGACATTTCGACATTCGACAATCACATTCGACAATCGACATTTCGACATTTGACATTTCGACATTCAAATTCGATATTTGACATTCACTTTCGAAATTCGACATTCACATTCGACATTCGACATTCATCATTCGACATTCACATTCGACATTCGACATTCACATTCGACATTCATATTTGACATTCGACATTCACCATTCGACATTCGACATTTCGACATTTTGACATTCGACATTTAGTCTTTCGACATTCACATTCGACATTCGACATTTTGACATTCGACATTCACATTCGACATTCGACATTTCAACATTCGATATTCACATTCGACATTCGACATTCAACATTTCGACATTCGACATTCACATTCGTCATTCACATTCGACATTTCAACAATTCGACATTCGACATTTCGACATGCGACATTCGACATTAATATTCGGCATTTCAACATTTCGACATTCGATATTTCGACATTCGACATTCACATTCGACATTTCGACATTCGACATTTCGACATTCCACATTCGACATTTCGAAATTCGACATTTCGACATTCGACATTCGACTTTCACATTCGACATTCGACATTTCGACATTCGATATTTCGACAATCAACATTTCGACATTTTGACATTTCGACATTTCGACTCTCATCATTCGACATTCGACATTCTCATTCGACATTCGACATTCACATTCGACATTCGACATTTCGACATTCACCATTCGACATTCGACTTTCACATTCGACATTTCGACATTCGACATTTTGACATTTTGACATTCGACATTCACATTCGACATTTCGACATTCGACATTCACATTTGACATTCGACATTCACCATTCGACATTCGACATTCACCATTCGACATTCGAGATTTTGACATTTCGTCATTTGACAATCGACATTCACATTCGACATTTCGACATTCGACATTCACATTCGACTTTCAACATTTCGACATTCGACATTCACATTCGACATTCACATTTGACATTCGACTTTTCAACATTCGACATTCACATTCGACATTCGACATTCACATTCGACATTCAACATTTCGACAATCGACATTCGACATTCACATTCGACATTTCATCATTCGACATTTCGACATTTCGACATTCACATTCGACATTCGACATTCACCATTCGACATTCGACATTCAACATTCACATTCGACATTCGACATTTCGACATTCGACATTTCGACATTCGACATTCACCATTCGACATTCGACATTCACATTCGACATTTCGACATTTGACATTTGACATTTCGACATTTGACATTCACATTCGACATTTCGACGTTCGACATTTCGACATTCGACATTCACATTCGACATTCGACATTCACCATTCGACATTCACATTCGACATTTCGATATTTCAACATTCGACATTTCGACATTTCGACAATTCGACATTCGACATTTCGACATTTCGACATTCACCATTCGACATTCAACATTCACATTCGACATTCGACATTTCGACATTCGACATTTCGACATTCGACATTCACATTCGACTTTCAACATTTCGACATTCGACATTCACATTCGACATTCACATTTGACATTCGACTTTTCAACATTCGACATTCACATTCTACATTCGACATTCACATTCGACATTCGACATTTCGACATTCGACATTCACATTCGACATTTCAACATTCGACATTTCGACATTTCGACATTCACATTCGACATTCGACATTCACCATTCGACATTCAACATTCACATTCGATATTCGACATTTCGACATTCGACATTTCGACATTCGAAATTCACCATTCGACATTCGACATTCACATTCGACATTTCGACATTTCGACATTTGACATTTCGACATTTCGACATTCGACATTCACATTCGACATTTCGACATTCGACATTTCGACATTCACATTCCACATTCGACATTCACCATTCGACATTCACATTCGACATTTCGATCTTTCAACATTCGACATTTCGACATTTCGACAATTCGACATTCGACATTTCGACATTCACCATTCGACATTCAACATTCACATTCGACATTTCGACATTCGACATTTCGACATTCGGCATTTCGACATTCACCATTCGACATTCACATTCGACATTTCGACATTCGACATTTCGACATTCGACATTCACATTCGACATTTCGACATTCGACTTTTCGACATTCGACATTCACATTCGACATTCACATTCGACATTTCGACATTCGACATTCGACATTCACATTCGACATTTCGACATTTCGACATTCGACATTTTGACATTCGACATTTGACATTCATATTCGACATTTCGGCATTCGACATTTCGACATTCGACATTCACATTCGACATTCGAAATTTCGACATTCGACTTTTCGACATTCAACATTCGACATTCACATTTTGACATTCGACATTTCGACATTTCGACATTCGACATTTCTACATTTGACATTTTCACATTTGACATTCGACATTTGACATTTCGACATTCGACATTTCGACATTTGGACATTCGATATTTCGACATTTCGACATTCGACAATCACATTCGACAATCGACATTTCGACATTTGACATTTCGACATTCAAATTCGATATTTGACATTCACTTTCGAAATTCGACATTCACATTCGACATTCGACATTCATCATTCGACATTCACATTCAACATTCGACATTCACATTCGACATTCATATTTGACATTCGACATTCACCATTCGACATTCGACATTTCGACATTTTGACATTCGACATTTAGTCTTTCGACATTCACATTCGACATTCGACATTTTGACATTCGACATTCACATTCGACATTCGACATTTCAACATTCGATATTCACATTCGACATTCGACATTCAACATTTCGACATTCGACATTCACATTCGTCATTCACATTCGACATTTCAACAATTCGACATTCGACATTTCGACATGCGACATTCGACATTAATATTCGGCATTTCAACATTTCGACATTCGATATTTCGACATTCGACATTCACATTCGACATTTCGACATTCGACATTTCGACATTCCACATTCGACATTTCGAAATTCGACATTTCGACATTCGACATTCGACTTTCACATTCGACATTCGACATTTCGACATTCGATATTTCGACAATCAACATTTCGACATTTTGACATTTCGACATTTCGACTCTCATCATTCGACATTCGACATTCTCATTCGACATTCGACATTCACATTCACATTTCGACATTTCGACATTCGACATTTCGATATTTCGACACTCATCAATCGACATTCGACATTTGACATTTTCACATTCGACATTCGACATTTCGACATTTGACATTTCGACATTCGACATTCCGACATTTCGACATTCGACATTTCGACATTTCGACATTCGACATTCGACTTTCACATTCGACATTCGACATTTCGACATTCGACATTCACATTCGATATTCAACATTTCAACATTCGACATTCACATTCGACATTCGACATTTCTACATTTGACATTTCGACATTCGACATTTCGACATTCAACATTCACAATCGACATTCGACATTCACATTCGACATTCACATTCAACATTCGACATTCGGCATTCATATTCGACATTCGACATTCACATTCGACATTTCGACATTCGACATTCGACATTTCGACATTCACATTTGACATTCAACATTCACCATTCGACATTCGACATTTCGACAGTCGTCATTTCGACATTCGTCATTTCGTCATTTCGACATTCACCATTCGACTTTCACATTCGACATTTCGACATTTCGACATTCGACTTTCACATTCGACATTTCGACATTTCGACATTCGACATTTCGACATTTCGACAATCGACATTCACATTCGACATTCGACATTCACCATTTGACATTTTGACATTTCGTCATTTCACAATCGACATTCACATTCGACATTTCGACATTCGACATTCACATTCGACTTTCAACATTTCGACATTGGACATTCACATTCGACATTCACATTTGACATTCGACTTTTCGACATTCGACATTTGACATTCACATTCGACATTTCGACATTCGACATTCACATTAGACATTTCGACATTTTGACATGCGACATTTGACTTTTCGACATTCGACATTCACATTCGACATTCACATTCGACATTTCGACATTGGACATTTTGACATGTCGTCATTTGACATTCGACATTCACATTCAACATTTCGACATTCGACATTCACATTCGATGTTCGACATTTCAACATTCACATTCGTCATTCACATTCGACATTTCGACATTTCGACATTTGACATTTGACATTTTCACATTCGATATTTCGACATTTGACATTTCGACATTCGACATTTCGACACTCATCATTCGACATTCGACATTCACATTCGACATTTGACATTCGACATTCACATTTCGACATTCGACATTCGACATTTGACATTTCGACATTCGACATTTCGACATTTCGACATTCGATATTTCGACATTTCGACATTCGACATTCACATTTGACATTCTACATTTCGACGTTTGACATTTCGACATTCAAATTCGACATTTGACATTGACTTTCGAAATTCGACATTCACATTCGACATTCGACATTCACCATTCGACATTCGACATTCACATTCGACATTCACATTTGACATTCGACATTCACGATTCGACATTCGACATTCACATTCGACATTCACATTTGACATTCGACATTCACCATTCGACATTCGACATTTCGACATTTCGACATTCAACATTTAGTCTTTCGACATTCACATTCGACATTCGACATTTCGACATTTCGACATTCGACATTTAGTCTTTCGACATTCACTTTCGACATTCGACATTTTGACATTCGACATTCGACATTCACATTCGACATTCGACATTTCAACATTCGATATTCACATTCGACATTCGACATTCAACATTTCGACATTCGACATTCACATTCGTCATTCACATTCGACATTTCGACATTTCGACATTCGACATTTCGACATGCGACATTCGACATTCACATTCAGCATTTCGACATTTCGACATTTGACATTTCGACATTCGATATTCACATTCGACATTAGACATTTCAAAATTCGACATTTCGACATTCGACATTCACATTCGACTTTCACATTCGACATTCGACATTTCGACATTCGACATTTCGACAATCGACATTTCGACATTTTGACATTTTGACATTTCGACACTCATCATTCGACATTCGACATTCACATTTGACATTCGACATTCACATTCACACTTCGACATTTCGACATTCGACATTTTGACATTTCGACACTCATCATTCGACATTCGACATTCGACATTCACATTCGACATTTGACATTCGACATTCACATTCACATTTCGACATTCGACATTCGACATTTCGACATTTCGACATTCGACATTTCGACATTTCAACATTTGACATTTTCACATTCGACATTTCGACATTTGACATTCGACATTCAACATTTCGACATTCGACATTCACATTCGTCATTCACATTCGACATTTCGACATTTCGACATTCGACATTTCGACATTTCAACATTTGACATTTTCACATTCGACATTTCGACATTTGACATTCGACATTCAACATTTCGACATTCGACATTCACATTCGTCATTCACATTCGACATTTCGACATTTCGACATTCGACATTTCGACATGCGACATTCGACATTCACATTCGGCATTTCGACATTTCGACATTCGATATTTCGACATTCACATTCCACATTCCACATTTCAACATTCGACATTTCGACATTCCACATTCGACATTTCGAAATTCGACATTTCGACATTCGACATTCGACTTTCACATTCGACATTCGACATTTCGACATTCGATTTTTCGACAATCGACATTTTGACATTTTGACATTTCGACATTTTAACTCTCATCATTCGACATTCGACATTCTCATTCGACATTCGACATTCACATTCATATTTCGACATTTCGACATTCAACATTTCGATATTTCGACACTCATCATTCTACATTCGACATTTGAAATTTTCACATTCGACATTCGACATTTCGACATTTGACATTTCGACATTCGACATTCCGACATTTCGACATTCGACATTTCGACATTTCGACATTCGACATTCGACATTCGACTTTCACATTCGACATTCGACATTTCGACATTCACATTCGATAATCGACATTTCAACATTCGACATTCACATTCGACATTCGACATTTCTACATTTTACATTTCGACATTCGACATTTCGACATTCAACATTCACATTCGACATTCGACATTCACATTCGACATTTGACATTCACATTCAACATTCGACATTCGGCATTCACATTCGACATTCGACATTCACATTCGACATTTCGACATTCGACATTCGACATTTCGAAATTCACATTCGACATTCGACATTCACCATTCGACATTTCGACATTCGTCATTTCGACATTCATCATTTCGACATTCACCATTCGACTTTCACATTCGACATTTCGACATTTCGACATTCGACATTTCGACATTTTGACATTTCGACATTCGACATTCACATTCGACATTTCGACATTCGACATTTCGACATTCACATTCGACATTCGACATTCACCATTCGACATTCGACATTTTGACATTTCGTCATTTGACAATCGACATTCACATTCGACATTTCGACATTCGACATTCACATTCGACTTTCAACATTTCGACATTCGACATTCACATTCGACATTCACATTTGACATTAGACTTTTCGACATTCGACATTTGACATTCACATTCGACATTTCGACATTCGACATTTGACATTCACATTAGACAGTTCGACATTTTGACATGCGACATTCGACTTTTCGACATTCGACATTCGACATTCACATTCGACATTCACATTCGACATTTCGACTTTCGACATTTTGACATTTCGTCATTTGACATTCGACATTCACATTCGACATTTCGACATTCGACATTCACATTCGATGTTCGACATTTCGACATTCACATTCGTCATTCACATTCGACATTTCGACATTTGACATTTGACATTTTCACATTCGATATTTCGACATTTGACATTTTGACATTCGACATTTCGACATTTCGACACTCATCATTCGACATTCGACATTCACATTCGACATTTGACATTCGACATTCACATTTCGACATTCGACATTCGACATTTGACATTTCGACATTCGACATTTCGACATTTCGACATTCGATACTTCGACATTTCGACATTCAACATTCACATTCGACATTCGACATTTCGACATTTGACATTTCGACATTCAAATTCGACATTCGACATTGACTTTCGAAATTCGACATTCACATTCGACATTCGACATCCACCATTCGACATTCGACATTCACATTCGACATTCACATTTGACATTCGACATTCACAATTCGACATTCGACATTCACATTCGACATTCACATTTGACATTCGACATTCACCATTCGACATTTTGACATTTCGACATTCGACATTTAGTATTTCGACATTCACATTCGACATTAGACATTTTGACATTCGACATTTGACATTCACATTCGACATTCGACATTTCAACATTCGATATTCACATTCGACATTCGACATTCAACATTTCGACATTCGACATTCACATTCGACGTTCGACATTTCGACATTCACATTCGTCATTCACATTCGACATTTCGACATTTCGACATTCGACATTTCGACATGCGACATTCGACATTCACATTCAGCATTTCGACATTTCAACATTTGACATTTCGACATTCGATATTCACATTCGACATTAGACATTTCGAAATTCGACATTTCGACATTCGACATTCACATTCGACTTTCACATTCGACATTCGACATTTCGACATTTCGACAATCGACATTTCAACATTTTGACATTTCGACATTTCGACACTCATCATTCGACATTCGACATTCACATTTGACATTCGACATTCACATTCACACTTCGACATTTCGACTTTCGACATTTTGACATTTCGACACTCATCATTCGACATTCGACATTCGACATTCACATTCGACATTTGACATTCGACATTCACATTCTCATTTCGACATTCGACATTTCGACATTTCGACATTCGACATTTCGACATTTCAACATTTGACATTTTCACATTCGACATTCGACATTTCGACATTTCGACATTCGACATTCGACTTTCACATTCGACATTCGACATTTCGACATTCACATTCGATATTCGACATTTCGTCATTCGACATTCACATTCGACATTCGATGTTTCTACATTCGACATTTCGACATTCGACATTTCGACATTCAACATTCACATTCGACATTCGACATTCACATTCGACATTCGACATTCACATTCAACATTCGACATTCGGCATTCACATTCGACATTCGACATTCACATTCGACATTTCGACATTCACCATTCGACATTCGACATTCAACATTCACATTCGACATTCGACATTTTGACATTCGTCATTTCGACATTCGTTATTTCGACATTCACCATTCGACATTCGACTTTCACATTCGACATTTCGACATTCGACATTTTGACATTTTGACATTCGACATTCACATTCGACATTTCGACATTTCGACATTCGACATTCACATTTGACATTCGACATTCACCATTCGACATTCGACATTCACCATTCGACATTCGAGATTTTGACATTTCGTCATTTGACAATCGAAATTCACATTCGACATTTCGACATTCGACATTCACATTCGACTTTCAACATTTCGACATTCGACATTCACATTCGACATTCACATTTGACATTCGACTTTTCAACATTCGACATTCACATTCGACATTCACATTCGACATTCAACATTTCGACAATCGACATTCGACATTCACATTCGACATTTCAACATTCGTCATTTCGACATTTCGACATTCACATTCGACATTCGACATTCACCATTCGACATTCGACATTCAACATTCACATTCGACATTCGACATTTCGACATTCGACATTTTGACATTCGACATTCACCATTCGACATTCGACATTCACATTCGACATTTCGACATTCGACATTCACATTCGACATTTCGACGTTCGACATTTCGACATTCGACATTCACATTCGACATTCGACATTCACCATTCGACATTCACATTCGACATTTCAATATTTCAACATTCGACATTTCGACATTTCGACAATTCGACATTCGACATTTCGACATTTCGACATTCACCATTCGACATTCAACATTCACATTCGACATTCGACATTTCGACTTTCAACATTTCGACATTCGACATTCACATTCGACATTCACATTTGACATTCGACTTTTCAACATTCGACATTCACATTCTACATTCGACATTCACATTCGACATTCGACATTTCGACATTCGACATTCACATTCGACATTTCAACATTCGACATTTCGACATTTCGACATTCACATTCGACATTCGACATTCGACATTCACCATTCGACATTCGACATTCAACATTCACATTCGACATTCGACGTTTCGACATTCGACATTTCGACATTCGAAATTCACTATTCGACATTCGACATTCACATTCGACATTTCGACATTTCGACATTTGATATTTCGACATTCGAAATTCACCATTCGACATTCGACATTCACATTCGACATTTCGACATTTGGACATTCGATATTTCGACATTTCGACATTCGACATTCACATTCGACATTCGACATTTCGACATTTGACATTTCGACATTCAAATTCGACATTTGACATTCACTTTCGAAATTCGACATTCACATTCGACATTCGACATTCACCATTCGACATTCGACATTCACATTCGACATTCGACATTCACATTCGACATTCACATTTGACATTCGACATTCACCATTCGACATTCGACATTTCGACATTTCGACATTCGACATTTAGTCTTTCGACATTCACATTCGACATTCGACATTTTGACATTCGACATTCGACATTCACATTCGACATTCGACATTTCAACATTCGATATTCACATTCGACATTCAACATTTCGACATTCGACATTCACATTCGACGTTCGACATTTCGACATTCACATTCGTCATTCACATTCGACATTCCGACATTTCGACATTCGACATTTCGACATGCGACATTCGACATTCATATTCAGCATTTCGACATTTCGACATTCGACATTTCGACATTCGATATTCACATTCGACATTAGACATTTCGACAATCGACATTTCGACATTCCACAATCGACATTTCGAAATTCGACATTTCGACATTCGACATTCACATTCGACATTCGACTTTCACATTCGACTTTTTGACAATCAACATTTCGACATTTTGACATTTTGACATTTCGACACTCATCATTCGACATTCGACATTCACATTCAACATTTGACATTCGACATTCACATTCACATTTCGACATTCGACATTCGACATTTCGACATTCGACATTTCGACATTTCGACATTTGACATTTTCACATTCGACATTCGACATTTCGACATTTGACATTTCGACATTCGACATTCGACATTTCGACATTTCGACATTCGACATTCGACTTTCACATTCAACATTCGACATTTCGACATTCGACATTCACATTCGATATTCGACATTTCGACATTCGACATTCACATTCGACATTCGACATTTCTACATTCGACATTTCGACATTCGACATTTCGACATTCAACATTCACATTCAACATTCGACATTCACATTCGACATTCACATTCAACATTCGACATTCGGCATTCACATTCGACATTTGACATGCACATTCGACATTTCGACATTCACCATTCGACATTCGACATTCAACATTCACATTCGACATTCGACATTTCGACAGTCGTCATTTCGACATTCGTTATTTCGACATTCACCATTCGACATTCGACTTTCACATTCGACATTTCGACATTCGACATTTTGACATTTTGACATTCGATATTCACCATTCGACATTCGACATTCACCATTCGACATTTGAGATTTTGACATTTCGTCATTTGACAATCGACATTCACATTCGACATTTCGACATTTGACATTCACATTCGACTTTCAAAATTTCGACATTCGACATTCACATTCGACATTCACATTTGACATTCGACTTTTCAACATTCGACATTCACATTCGACATTAGACATTCACATTCGACATTCGACATTTCGACATTCGACATTCACATTCGACATTTCAACATTCGACATTTCGACATTTCGACATTCACATTCGACATTCGACATTCACCATTCGACAATCGACATTCAACATTCACATTCGACATTCGACATTTCGACATTCGACATTTCGACATTCGACATTCACCATTCGACATTCGACATTCACATTCGACATTTCGACATTTCGACATTTGACATTTCGACATTTCGACATTCGACATTCACATTTGACATTTCGACGTTCGACATTTCGACATTCGACATTCACATTCGACATTCGACATTCACCATTCGACATTCACATTCGACTTTTCGATATTTCAACATTCGACATTTCGACATTTCGACAATTCGACATTCGACATTTCGACATTTCGACATTCACCATTCGACATTCAACATTCACATTCGACATTCGACATTTCGACATTCAACATTTCGACATTCGGCATTTCGACATTCACCATTCGGCATTCACATTCGACATTTCGACATTCGACATTTCGGATTTCGACATTTCGACATTCGACATTCACATTCGACATTCGACATTTCGACATTCGACTTTTCGACATTCGACATTCACATTCGACATTCGACATTTCGACATTCGACTTTTCGACATTCGACATTCACATTCGACATTCACATTCGACATTTCGACATTCGACATTCACATTCGACATTTCGACTTTTCGACATTCGACATTCACATTCGACATTCACATTCGACATTCACATTCGACTTTTCGATATTTCAACATTCGACATTTCGACATTTCGACAATTCGACATTCGACATTTCGACATTTCGACATTCACCATTCGACATTCAACATTCACATTCGACATTCGACATTTCGACATTCAACATTTCGACATTCGGCATTTCGACATTCACCATTCGGCATTCACATTCGACATTTCGACATTCGACATTTCGGATTTCGACATTTCGACATTCGACATTCACATTCGACATTCGACATTTCGACATTCGACTTTTCGACATTCGACATTCACATTCGACATTCACATTCGACATTTCGACATTCGACATTCACATTCGACATTTCGACTTTTCGACATTCGACATTCACATTCGACATTCACATTCGACATTTCGACATTCGACATTCACATTCGACATTCGACATTTCGACATTTCGACATTCGACATTTCGACATTCGACATTTGACATTCACATTCGACATTTTGATATTTCAACATTCGACATTTCGACATTTCGACAATTCGACATTCGACATTTCGACATTCACCATTCGACATTCACATTCGACATTTGACATTTCGACATTCGACATTCGACTTTTCGACATTCACATTCGACATTCACATTTGACATTTCGACATTCGACATTTTGCATTTCGACATTCGACATTCACATTCGACTTTCAACATTTCGACAATCGACATTCACATTCGACATTCACATTTGACATTCGACATTCAACATTCGACATTCAACATTCACATTCGTCATTTCGAAATTCGGCTTTTTGACATTCGACATTCACATTCGACTTTCAACATTTCGACATTCGACATTGACATTCGACCTTCACATTTGACATTCGACTTTTCGATATTCGACATTCACATTCGACATTCACATTCGACATGCGACATTTCGACATTCGACATTCACATTTGACATTTCAACATTCGACATTTCGACATTTCGACATTCACATTCGACATTCACCATTCGACATTCAACATTCACTTTCGACATTTGACATTTCGACATTCGTCATTTCGACAATCGGCATTTCGACATTCACCATTCGACATTCGACATTTCGACATTCGACATTCGACATTTCGACATTCGACATTCACATTCGACATTCACATTCAACATTTCGATATGTCAACATTCGACATTTCGACAATTCGTCATTCGACATTTCGACATTCACCATTCGACATTCAACATTCACATTCGAAATTCGACATTTCGAGATTCGACATTTCGACATTCAGCATTTTGACATTCACCATTCGACATTCGACATTCACATTCGACATTTTGACATTTCGACATGCGACATTTCGACATTCGACATTCGACTTTTCGACATTCGACATTCACATTCGACATTTCGACATTCGACATTTCGACATTCGAAATTCACCATTCGACATTCACATTTGACATTTCGACATTTCGACATTTGACATTTCGACATTTCGACATTCGACATTCACATTCGACATTTCAACATTCGACATTTCGACATTCACATTCCACATTCGACATTCACCATTCGACATTCACATTCGACATTTCGATATTTCAACATTCGACATTTCGACATTTCGACAATTCGACATTCGACATTTCGACATTCACCATTCGACATTCAACATTCACATTCGACATTTCGACATTCGACATTTCGACATTCGGTATTTCGACATTCTCCATTCGACATTCACATTCGACATTTCGACATTTCGAGATTCGACATTCACATTCGACATTTCGACATTCGACTTTTCGACATTCGACATTCACATTCGACATTCACATTCGACATTTCGACATTCAACTTTCGACATTCACATTCGACATTTCGACATTTCAACATTCGACATTTCGACATTCAAATTCGACATTTGACATTCACTTTCGAAATTCGACATTCACATTCGACATTTGACATTCACCATTCGACATTCGACATTCACATTCGACATTCACATTTGACATTCGACATTCATCATTCGACGTTCGACATTTCGACATTTCGACATTCGACATTTAGTCTTTCGACATTCACATTCGACATTCGACATTTTGACATTCGACATTCGACATTCGACATTCACATTCGACATTTGACATTCGACATTAACATTCACATTTCGACATTCGACATTCGACATTTCGACTTTTCTACATTCGACATTTTGACATTTCGACATTTGACATTTTCACATTCGACATTCGACATTTCGACATTTGACATTCGACATTCGACATTTCGACATTTCGACATTCGACATTCGACATTCGACTTTCACATTCGACATTCGACATTTCGACATTCGACATTCACATTCGATATTCGACATTTCAACATTCGACATTCACATTCGACATTCGACATTTCTACATTCGACATTTCCACATTCGACATTCGACATTCACATTCGACATTCGATATTCACATTCAACATTCGACATTCGGCATTCACATTCGACATTCACATTCGACATTTCGACATTCGACATTCAAAATTTCGACATTCACATTCGACATTCGACATTCACCATTCGACATTCGACACTCAACATTCACATTCGACATTCGACATTTAGACATTCGTCATTTCGACATTCGTCATTTCGACATTCACCATTCGACATTCGACTTTCACATTCGACATTTCGACATTTCGACATTTCGACATTTCGACATTCGACATTCACATTCGACATTTCGACATTCGACATTTCGACATTCGACATTCACATTCGACATTCAACATTCACCATTCGACATTTGACATTCACCATTCGACATTCGACATTTTGACATTTCGTCATTTGACAAACGACATTCACATTTGACATTTCGACATTCGACATTCACATTCGACTTTCAACATTTCAACATTCGACATTCACATTCTACATTCGTCATTCACATTCGACATTCGACATTTCGATATTCGACATTCACATTCAACATTTCAACATTCGACATTTCGACATTTCGACATTCACATTCGACATTCGACATTCACCATTCGACATTCGACATTCAACATTCACATTCGACATTCGACATTCGACATTTCGACATTCGAAATTCACCATTCGACATTCGACATTCACATTTGACATTTCGACATTTGACATTTCGACATTTCGACATTCGACATTCACATTCGACATTTCGACATTCGACATTTCGACATTCACATTCCACATTCGACATTCACCATTCGACATTCACATTCGACATTTCGATATTTCAACATTCGACATTTCGACATTTCGACAATTCAACATTCGACATTTCGACATTCACCATTCGACATTCAACATTCACATTCGACATTTTGACATTCGACATTTCGACATTCGGTATTTCGACATTCTCCATTCGACATTCACATTCGACATTTCGACATTTCGACATTCGACATTCACATTCGACATTTCGACATTCGACTTTTCGACATTCGACATTCACATTCGACATTCACATTCGACATTTCGACATTCAACATTCGACATTCACATTCGACATTTCGACATTTCGACATTCGACATTTCGACATTCGACATTTGACATTCACATTCGACATTTCGACATTTCGGCATTCGACATTCGACATTCACATTTCGACATTCGACATTTCGACATTTCGACATTCGACATTTCTACATTTGACATTTTCACATTCGACATTCGACATTTGACATTTCGACATTCGACATTTCGACATTTGGACATTCGATATTTCGACATTTCGACATTCGACATTCACATTCGACATTCGACATTTCGACATTTGACATTTCGACATTCAAATTCGACATTTGACATTCACTTTCGAAATTCGACATTCACATTCGACATTCGACATTCACCATTCGACATTCGACATTCACATTCGACATTCGACATTCACATTCGACATTCACATTTGACATTCGACATTCACCATTCGACATTCGACATTTCGACATTTCGACATTCGACATTTAGTCTTTCGACATTCACATTCGACATTCGACATTTTGACATTCGACATTCGACATTCACATTCGACATTCGACATTTCAACATTCGATATTCACATTCGACATTCGACATTCAACATTTCGACATTCGACATTCCGACATGCGACATTCGACATTCACATTCGGCATTTCGACATTTCGACATTCGATATTTCGACATTCACATTCCACATTCCACATTTCAACATTCGACATTTCGACATTCCACATTCGACATTTCGAAATTCGACATTTCGACATTCCACATTCGACTTTCACATTCGACATTCGACATTTCGACATTCGATATTTCGACAATCGACATTTTGACATTTTGACATTTTGACATTTCGACTCTCATCATTCGACATTCGACATTCTCATTTGACATTCGACATTCACATTCACATTTCAACATTTCGACATTCGACATTTCGATATTTCGACACTCATCATTCGACATTCGACATTTGACATTTTCACATTCGACATTCGACATTTCGACATTTGACATTTCGACATTCGACATTCCGACATTTCGACATTCGACATTTCGACATTTCGACATTCGACATTCGACATTCGACTTTCACATTCGACATTTCGACATTCACATTCGATATTCGACATTTCAACATTCGACATTCACATTCGACATTCGACATTTCTACATTTTACATTTCGACATTCGACATTTCGACATTCAACATTCACATTCGACATTCGACATTCACATTCGACATTTGACATTCACATTCAACATTCGACATTCGGCATTCACATTCGACATTCGACATTCGCATTCGACATTTCGACATTCGACATTCGACATTTCGAAATTCACATTCGACATTCGACATTCACCATTCGACATTCGACATTTCGACATTCGTCATTTCGACATTCGTCATTTCGACATTCACCATTCGACATTCGACTTTCACATTCGACATTTCGACATTCGACATTTCGACATTTCGACATTTCGACATTCGACATTCACATTCGACATTTCGACATTCGACATTTCGACATTCACATTCGACATTCGACATTCACCATTCGACATTCGACATTTTGACATTTCGTCATTTGACAATCGACATTCACATTCGACATTTCGACATTCGACATTCACATTCGACTTTCAACATTTCGACATTCGACATTCACATTCGACATTCACATTTGACATTAGACTTTTCGACAATCGACATTTGACATTCACATTCGACATTTCGACATTCGACATTTGACATTCACATTAGACAGTTCGACATTTTGACATGCGACATTTGACTTTTCGACATTCGACATTCGACATTCACATTCGACATTCACATTCAACATTCACATTCGACATTTCGACATTCGACATTTTGACATTTCGTCATTTGACATTCGACATTCACATTCGATATTTCGACATTCGACATTCACATTCGATGTTCGACATTTCGACATTCACATTCGTCATTCACATTCGACATTTTGACATTTCGACATTTGACATTTGACATTTTCACATTCGATATTTCGACATTTGACATTTCGACATTCGACATTTCGACATTTCGACACTCATCATTCGACATTCGACATTCACATTCGACATTTGACATTCGACATTCACATTTCGACATTCGACAGTCGACATTTGACATTTCGACATTCGACATTTCGACATTTCGACATTCGATATTTCGACATTTCGACATTCAACATTCACATTCGACATTCGACATTTCGACATTTGTCATTTCGACATTCAAATTTGACATTCGACATTCACCATTCGACATTCACATTCGACATTCACATTTGACATTCGACATTCACCATTCGACATTCGACATTCACATTCGACATTCACATTTGACATTCGACATTCACCATTCGACATTCGACATTTCGACATTTCAACATTTGACATTTAGTCTTTCGACATTCACATTCGACATTCGACATTTTGACATTCGACATTCGACATTCACATTCGACATTCAACATTTCAACATTCGATATTCACATTCGACATTCAACATTTCGACATTCGACATTCACTTTCGACGTTCGACATTTCGACATTCACATTCGTCATTCACATTCGACATTTCGACATTCGACATTTCGACATGCGACATTCGACATTCACATTCAGCATTTCGACATTTCGACATTTGACATTTCGACATTCGATATTCACATTCGACATTAGACATTTCGAAATTCGACATTTCGACATTCGACATTCACATTCGACTTTCACATTCGACATTCGACATTTCGACATTCGACATTTCGACAATCGACATTTCGACATTTTGACATTTCGACATTTCGACACTCATCATTCGACATTCGACATTCACTTTTGACATTTGACATTCACATTCACACTTCGACATTTCGACATTCGACAATTTGACATTTCGACACTCATCATTCGACATTCGACATTCGACATTCACATTCGACATTTGACATTCGACATTCACATTCACATTTCGACATTCGACATTCGACATTTTGACATTTCGACATTCGACATTTAGTCTTTCGACATTCACATTCGACATTCGACATTTTGACATTCGACATTCGACATTCACATTCGACATTCGACATTTCAACATTCAATATTCACATTCGACATTCGACATTCAACATTTCGACATTCGACATTCACATTCGTCATTCACATTCGACATTTCGACATTCGACATTTCGACATGCGACATTCGACATTCACATTCGGCATTTCGACATTTCGACATTCGATATTTCGACATTCACATTCCACATTCCACATTTCAACATTCGACATTTCGACATTCCACATTCGACATTTCGAAATTCGACATTTCGACATTCCACATTCGACTTTCACATTCGACATTCGACATTTCGACATTCGATATTTCGACAATCGACATTTTGACATTTTGACATTTCGACATTTCGACTCTCATCATTCGACATTCGACATTCTCATTCGACATTCGACATTCACATTCACATTTCAACATTTCGACATTCGACATTTCGATATTTCGACACTCATCATTCGACATTCGACATTTGACATTTTCACATTCGACATTCGACATTTCGACATTTGACATTTCGACATTCGACATTCCGACATTTCGACATTCGACATTTCGACATTTCGACATTCGACATTCGACTTTCACATTCGACATTCGACATTTCGACATTCACATTCGATATTCGACATTTCAACATTCGACATTCACATTCGACATTTCTACATTTTACATTTCGACATTCGACATTTCGACATTCAACATTCACATTCGACATTCGACATTCACATTCGACATTCAAATTTGACATTCGACATTCACCATTCGACATTCGACATTCACATTCGACATTCACATTTGACATTCGACATTCACCATTCGACATTCGACATTTCGACATTTCGACATTCGACATTTAGTCTTTCGACATTCACATTCGACATTCGACATTTTGACATTCGACATTCGACATTCACATTCGACATTCGACATTTCAACATTCGATATTCACATTCGACATTCGACATTCAACATTTCGACATTCGACATTCACATTCGTCATTCACATTCGACATTTCGACATTTCGACATTCGACATTTCGACATGCGACATTCGACATTCACATTCGGCATTTCGACATTTCGACATTCGATATTTCGACATTCACATTCCACATTCCACATTTCAACATTCGACATTTCGACATTCCACATTCGACATTTCGAAATTCGACATTTCGACATTCCACATTCGACTTTCACATTCGACATTCGACATTTCGACATTCGATATTTCGACAATCGACATTTTGACATTTTGACATTTCGACATTTCGACTCTCATCATTCGACATTCGACATTCTCATTCGACATTCGACATTCACATTCACATTTCAACATTTCGACATTCGACATTTCGATATTTCGACACTCATCATTCGACATTCGACATTTGACATTTTCACATTCGACATTCGACATTTCGACATTCGACATTCCGACATTTCGACATTCGACATTTCGACATTTCGACATTCGACATTCGACATTCGACTTTCACATTCGACATTCGACATTTCGACATTCACATTCGATATTCGACATTTCAACATTCGACATTCACATTCGACATTCGACATTTCTACATTTTACATTTCGACATTCGACATTTCGACATTCAACATTCACATTCGACATTCGACATTCACATTCGACATTCGACATTCATATTCAACATTCGACATTCGGCATTCACATTCGACATTCGACATTCACATTCGACATTTCGACATTCGACATTCGACATTTCGAAATTCACATTCGACATTCGACATTCACCATTCGACATTCGACATTTCGACATTCGTCATTTCGACATTCGTCATTTCGACATTCACCATTCGACATTCGACTTTCACATTCGACATTTCGACATTCGACATTTCGACATTTCGACATTTCGACATTCGACATTCACATTCGACATTTCGACATTCGACATTTCGACATTCACATTCGACATTCGACATTCACCATTCGACATTCGACATTTTGACATTTCGTCATTTGACAATCGACATTCACATTCGACATTTCGACATTCGACATTCACATTCGACTTTCAACATTTCGACATTCGACATTCACATTCGACATTCACAATTGACATTAGACTTTTCGACATTCGACATTTGACATTCACATTCGACATTTCGACATTCGACATTTGACATTCACATTAGACAGTTCGACATTTTGACATGCGACATTTGACTTTTCGACATTCGACATTCGACATTCACATTCGACATTCACATTCACATTCGACATTTCGACATTCGACATTTTGACATTTTGTCATTTGACATTCGACATTCACATTCGATATTTCGACATTCGACATTCACATTCGATGCTCGACATTTCGACATTCACATTCGTCATTCACATTCGACATTTTGACATTTCGACATTTGACATTTGACATTTTCACATTCGATATTTCGACATTTGACATTTCGACATTCGACATTTCGACATTTCGACACTCATAATTCGACATTCGACATTCACATTCGACATTTGACATTCGACATTCACATTTCGACATTCGACATTCGACATTTGACATTTCGACATTCGACATTTCGACATTCGATATTTCGACATTTCGACATTCAACATTCACATTCGACATTCGACATTTCGACATTTGTCATTTCGACATTCAAATTCGACATTCGACATTCACCATTCGACATTCACATTCGACATTCACATTTGACATTCGACATTCACCATTCGACATTCGACATTCACATTCGACATTCACATTTGACATTCGACATTCACCATTCGACATTCGACATTTCGACATTTCAACATTCGAAATTTAGTCTTTCGACATTCACATTCGACATTCGACATTTTGACATTCGACATTCGACATTCACATTCGACATTCGACATTTCAACATTCGATATTCACATTCGACATTCGACATTCAACATTTCGACATTCGACATTCACATTCGACGTTCGACATTTCGACATTCACATTCGTCATTCACATTCGACATTTCGACATTCGACATTTCGACATGCGACATTCGACATTCACATTCAGCATTTCGACATTTCGACATTTGACATTTCGACATTCGATATTCACATTCGACATTAGACATTTCGACATTCGACATTCACATTCGACGTTCGACATTTCGACATTCACATTCGTCATTCACATTCGACATTTCGACATTCGACATTTCGACATGCGACATTCGACATTCACATTCAGCATTTCGACATTTCGACATTTGACATTTCGACATTCGACATTCACATTCGACTTTCACATTCGACATTCGACATTTCGACATTCGACATTTCGACAATCGACATTTCGACATTTTGACATTTCGACATTTCGACACTCATCATTCGACATTCGACATTCACATTTGACATTTGACATTCACATTCACACTTCGACATTTCGACATTCGACATTTTGACATTTCGACACTCATCATTCGACATTCGACATTCGACATTCACATTCGACATTTGACATTCGACATTCACATTCACATTTCGACATTCGACATTCGACATTTCGACATTTCGACATTCGACATTTCGACATTTCAACATTTGACATTTTCACATTCGACATTCGACATTTCGACATTTGACATTTCGACATTCCACATTCGACATTTCGACATTCACATTCGATATTCGACATTTCGTCATTCGACATTCACATTCGACATTCGACGTTTCTACATTCGACATTTCGACATTCGACATTTCGACATTCAACATTCACATTCGACATTTGACATTCACATTCGACATTCGACATTCACATTCAACATTCGACATTCGACATTCACCATTCGACATTCGACTTTCACATTCGACATTTCGACATTCGACATTTTGACATTTTGACATTCGACATTCACATTCGACATTTCGACATTCGACATTTCGACATTCGACATTCACATTTGACATTCGACATTCACCATTCGACATTCACCATTCGACATTCGAGATTTTGACATTTCGTCATTTGACAATCGACATTCACATTCGACATTTCGACATTCGACATTCACATTCGACTTTCAACATTTCGACATTCGACATTCACATTCGACATTCACATTTGACATTCGACTTTTCAACATTCGACATTCACATTCGACATTCGACATTCACATACGACATTCAACATTTCGACAATCGACATTCGACATTCACATTCGACATTTCAACATTCGACATTTCGACATTCACATTCGACATTCGACATTCACCATTCGACATTCGACATTCAACATTCACATTCGACATTCGACATTTCGACATTCGACATTTCGACATTCGACATTCACCATTCGACATTCGACATTCACATTCGACATTTCGACATTTGACATTTGACATTTCGACATTCGACATTCACATTCGACATTTCGACGTTCGACATTTCGACATTCGACATTCACATTCGACATTCGACATTCACCATTCGACATTCACATTCGACATTTCGATATTTCAACATTCGACATTTCGACATTTCGACAATTCGACATTCGACATTTCGACATTTCGACATTCACCATTCGACATTCAACATTCACATTCGACATTCGACATTTCGACATTCGACATTTCGACATTCGACATTCACATTCGACTTTCAACATTTCGACATTCGACATTCACATTCGACATTCACATTTGACATTCGACTTTTCAACATTCGACATTCACATTCTACATTCGACATTCACATTCGACATTCGACATTTCGACATTCGACATTCACATTCGACAATTCAACATTCGACATTTCGACATTTCGACATTCACATTCGACATTCGACATTCGACATTCACCATTCGACATTCAACATTCACATTCGACATTCGACATTTCGACATTCGACATTTCGACATTCGAAATTCACCATTCGACATTCGACATTCACATTCGACATTTCGACATTTCGACATTTGACATTTCGACATTTCGACATTCGACATTCACATTCGACATTTCGACATTCGACATTTCGACATTCACATTCCACATTCGACATTCACCATTCGACATTCACATTCGACATTTCGATCTTTCAACATTCGACATTTCGACATTTCGACAATTCGACATTCGACATTTCGACATTCACCATTCGACATTCAACATTCACATTCGACATTTCGACATTCGACATTTCGACATTCGGCATTTCGACATTCACCATTCGACATTCACATTCGACATTTCGACATTCGACATTTCGACATTCGACATTCACATTCGACATTTCGACATTCGACTTTTCGACATTCGACATTCACATTCGACATTCACATTCGACATTTCGACATTCGACATTCGACATTCACATTCGACATTTCGACATTTCGACATTCGACATTTCGACATTCGACATTTGACATTCATATTCGACATTTCGGCATTCGACATTTCGACATTCGACATTCACATTCGACATTCGAAATTTCGACATTCGACTTTTCGACATTCAACATTCGACATTCACATTTTGACATTCGACATTTCGACATTTCGACATTCGACATTTCTACATTTGACATTTTCACATTTGACATTCGACATTTGACATTTCGACATTCGACATTTCGACATTTGGACATTCGATATTTCGACATTTCGACATTCGACAATCACATTCGACAATCGACATTTCGACATTTGACATTTCGACATTCAAATTCGATATTTGACATTCACTTTCGAAATTCGACATTCACATTCGACATTCGACATTCATCATTCGACATTCACATTCGACATTCGACATTCACATTCGACATTCATATTTGACATTCGACATTCACCATTCGACATTCGACATTTCGACATTTTGACATTCGACATTTAGTCTTTCGACATTCACATTCGACATTCGACATTTTGACATTCGACATTCACATTCGACATTCGACATTTCAACATTCGATATTCACATTCGACATTCGACATTCAACATTTCGACATTCGACATTCACATTCGTCATTCACATTCGACATTTCAACAATTCGACATTCGACATTTCGACATGCGACATTCGACATTAATATTCGGCATTTCAACATTTCGACATTCGATATTTCGACATTCGACATTCACATTCGACATTTCGACATTCGACATTTCGACATTCCACATTCGACATTTCGAAATTCGACATTTCGACATTCGACATTCGACTTTCACATTCGACATTCGACATTTCGACATTCGATATTTCGACAATCAACATTTCGACATTTTGACATTTCGACATTTCGACTCTCATCATTCGACATTCGACATTCTCATTCGACATTCGACATTCACATTCACATTTCGACATTTCGACATTCGACATTTCGATATTTCGACACTCATCAATCGACATTCGACATTTGACATTTTCACATTCGACATTCGACATTTCGACATTTGACATTTCGACATTCGACATTCCGACATTTCGACATTCGACATTTCGACATTTCGACATTCGACATTCGACTTTCACATTCGACATTCGACATTTCGACATTCGACATTCACATTCGATATTCAACATTTCAACATTCGACATTCACATTCGACATTCGACATTTCTACATTTGACATTTCGACATTCGACATTTCGACATTCAACATTCACAATCGACATTCGACATTCACATTCGACATTCACATTCAACATTCGACATTCGGCATTCATATTCGACATTCGACATTCACATTCGACATTTCGACATTCGACATTCGACATTTCGACATTCACATTTGACATTCAACATTCACCATTCGACATTCGACATTTCGACAGTCGTCATTTCGACATTCGTCATTTCGTCATTTCGACATTCACCATTCGACTTTCACATTCGACATTTCGACATTTCGACATTCGACTTTCACATTCGACATTTCGACATTTCGACATTCGACATTTCGACATTTCGACAATCGACATTCACATTCGACATTCGACATTCACCATTTGACATTTTGACATTTCGTCATTTCACAATCGACATTCACATTCGACATTTCGACATTCGACATTCACATTCGACTTTCAACATTTCGACATTGGACATTCACATTCGACATTCACATTTGACATTCGACTTTTCGACATTCGACATTTGACATTCACATTCGACATTTCGACATTCGACATTCACATTAGACATTTCGACATTTTGACATGCGACATTTGACTTTTCGACATTCGACATTCACATTCGACATTCACATTCGACATTTCGACATTCGACATTTTGACATGTCGTCATTTGACATTCGACATTCACATTCAACATTTCGACATTCGACATTCACATTCGATGTTCGACATTTCGACATTCACATTCGTCATTCACATTCGACATTTCGACATTTCGACATTTGACATTTGACATTTTCACATTCGATATTTCGACATTTGACATTTCGACATTCGACATTTCGACACTCATCATTCGACATTCGACATTCACATTCGACATTTGACATTCGACATTCACATTTCGACATTCGACATTTGACATTTCGACATTCGACATTTCGACATTTCGACATTCGATATTTCGACATTTCGACATTCGACATTCACATTTGACATTCGACATTTCGACGTTTGACATTTCGACATTCAAATTCGACATTTGACATTGACTTTCGAAATTCGACATTCACATTCGACATTCGACATTCACCATTCGACATTCGACATTCACATTCGACATTCACATTTGACATTCGACATTCACGATTCGACATTCGACATTCACATTCGACATTCACATTTGACATTCGACATTCACCATTCGACATTCGACATTTCGACATTTCGACATTCAACATTTAGTCTTTCGACATTCACATTCGACATTCGACATTTCGACATTTCGACATTCGACATTTAGTCTTTCGACATTCACTTTCGACATTCGACATTTTGACATTCGACATTCGACATTCACATTCGACATTCGACATTTCAACATTCGATATTCACATTCGACATTCGACATTCAACATTTCGACATTCGACATTCACATTCGTCATTCACATTCGACATTTCGACATTTCGACATTCGACATTTCGACATGCGACATTCGACATTCACATTCAGCATTTCGACATTTCGACATTTGACATTTCGACATTCGATATTCACATTCGACATTAGACATTTCAAAATTCGACATTTCGACATTCGACATTCACATTCGACTTTCACATTCGACATTCGACATTTCGACATTCGACATTTCGACAATCGACATTTCGACATTTTGACATTTTGACATTTCGACACTCATCATTCGACATTCGACATTCACATTTGACATTCGACATTCACATTCACACTTCGACATTTCGACATTCGACATTTTGACATTTCGACACTCATCATTCGACATTCGACATTCGACATTCACATTCGACATTTGACATTCGACATTCACATTCACATTTCGACATTCGACATTCGACATTTCGACATTTCGACATTCGACATTTCGACATTTCAACATTTGACATTTTCACATTCGACATTTCGACATTTGACATTCGACATTCAACATTTCGACATTCGACATTCACATTCGTCATTCACATTCGACATTTCGACATTTCGACATTCGACATTTCGACATTTCAACATTTGACATTTTCACATTCGACATTTCGACATTTGACATTCGACATTCAACATTTCGACATTCGACATTCACATTCGTCATTCACATTCGACATTTCGACATTTCGACATTCGACATTTCGACATGCGACATTCGACATTCACATTCGGCATTTCGACATTTCGACATTCGATATTTCGACATTCACATTCCACATTCCACATTTCAACATTCGACATTTCGACATTCCACATTCGACATTTCGAAATTCGACATTTCGACATTCGACATTCGACTTTCACATTCGACATTCGACATTTCGACATTCGATATTTCGACAATCGACATTTTGACATTTTGACATTTCGACATTTTAACTCTCATCATTCGACATTCGACATTCTCATTCGACATTCGACATTCACATTCATATTTCGACATTTCGACATTCAACATTTCGATATTTCGACACTCATCATTCTACATTCGACATTTGAAATTTTCACATTCGACATTCGACATTTCGACATTTGACATTTCGACATTCGACATTCCGACATTTCGACATTCGACATTTCGACATTTCGACATTCGACATTCGACATTCGACTTTCACATTCGACATTCGACATTTCGACATTCACATTCGATAATCGACATTTCAACATTCGACATTCACATTCGACATTCGACATTTCTACATTTTACATTTCGACATTCGACATTTCGACATTCAACATTCACATTCGACATTCGACATTCACATTCGACATTTGACATTCACATTCAACATTCGACATTCGGCATTCACATTCGACATTCGACATTCACATTCGACATTTCGACATTCGACATTCGACATTTCGAAATTCACATTCGACATTCGACATTCACCATTCGACATTTCGACATTCGTCATTTCGACATTCATCATTTCGACATTCACCATTCGACTTTCACATTCGACATTTCGACATTTCGACATTCGACATTTCGACATTTTGACATTTCGACATTCGACATTCACATTCGACATTTCGACATTCGACATTTCGACATTCACATTCGACATTCGACATTCACCATTCGACATTCGACATTTTGACATTTCGTCATTTGACAATCGACATTCACATTCGACATTTCGACATTCGACATTCACATTCGACTTTCAACATTTCGACATTCGACATTCACATTCGACATTCACATTTGACATTAGACTTTTCGACATTCGACATTTGACATTCACATTCGACATTTCGACATTCGACATTTGACATTCACATTAGACAGTTCGACATTTTGACATGCGACATTCGACTTTTCGACATTCGACATTCGACATTCACATTCGACATTCACATTCGACATTTCGACTTTCGACATTTTGACATTTCGTCATTTGACATTCGACATTCACATTCGACATTTCGACATTCGACATTCACATTCGATGTTCGACATTTCGACATTCACATTCGTCATTCACATTCGACATTTCGACATTTGACATTTGACATTTTCACATTCGATATTTCGACATTTGACATTTTGACATTCGACATTTCGACATTTCGACACTCATCATTCGACATTCGACATTCACATTCGACATTTGACATTCGACATTCACATTTCGACATTCGACATTCGACATTTGACATTTCGACATTCGACATTTCGACATTTCGACATTCGATACTTCGACATTTCGACATTCAACATTCACATTCGACATTTCGACATTTGACATTTCGACATTCAAATTCGACATTCGACATTGACTTTCGAAATTCGACATTCACATTCGACATTCGACATCCACCATTCGACATTCGACATTCACATTCGACATTCACATTTGACATTCGACATTCACCATTCGACATTCGACATTCACATTCGACATTCACATTTGACATTCGACATTCACCATTCGACATTTTGACATTTCGACATTCGACATTTAGTCTTTCGACATTCACATTCGACATTAGACATTTTGACATTCGACATTTGACATTCACATTCGACATTCGACATTTCAACATTCGATATTCACATTCGACATTCGACATTCAACATTTCGACATTCGACATTCACATTCGACGTTCGACATTTCGACATTCACATTCGTCATTCACATTCGACATTTCGACATTTCGACATTCGACATTTCGACATGCGACATTCGACATTCACATTCAGCATTTCGACATTTCAACATTTGACATTTCGACATTCGATATTCACATTCGACATTAGACATTTCGAAATTCGACATTTCGACATTTGACATTCACATTCGACTTTCACATTCGACATTCGACATTTCGACATTTCGACAATCGACATTTCGACATTTTGACATTTCAACATTTCGACACTCATCATTCGACATTCGACATTCACATTTGACATTCGACATTCACATTCACACTTCGACATTTCGACATTCGACATTTTGACATTTCGACACTCATCATTCGACATTCGACATTCGACATTCACATTCGACATTTGACATTCGACATTCACATTCACATTTCGACATTCGACATTTCGACATTCGACATTTCGACATTTCAACATTTGACATTTTCATATTCGACATTCGACATTTCGACATTTGACATTTCGACATTCGACATTCGACATTTCGACATTTCGACATTCGACATTCGACTTTCACATTCGACATTCGACATTTCGACATTCACATTCGATATTCGACATTTCGTCATTCGACATTCACATTCGACATTCGATGTTTCTACATTCGACATTTCGACATTCGACATTTCGACATTCAACATTCACATTCGACATTCGACATTCACATTCGACATTCGACATTCACATTCAACATTCGACATTCGGCATTCACATTCGACATTCGACATTCACATTCGACATTTCGACATTCACCATTCGACATTCGACATTCAACATTCACATTCGACATTCGACATTTTGACATTCGTCATTTCGACATTCGTTATTTCGACATTCACCATTCGACATTCGACTTTCACATTCGACATTTCGACATTCGACATTTTGACATTTTGACATTCGACATTCACATTCGACATTTCGACATTCGACATTTCGACATTCGACATTCACATTTGACATTCGACATTCACCATTCGACATTCGACATTCACCATTCGACATTCGAGATTTTGACATTTCGTCATTTGACAATCGACATTCACATTCGACATTTCGACATTCGACATTCACATTCGACTTTCAACATTTCGACATTCGACATTCACATTCGACATTCACATTTGACATTCGACTTTTCAACATTCGACATTCACATTCGACATTCACATTCGACATTCAACATTTCGACAATCGACATTCGACATTCACATTCGACATTTCAACATTCGTCATTTCGACATTTCGACATTCACATTCGACATTCGACATTCACCATTCGACATTCGACATTCAACATTCACATTCGACATTCGACATTTCGACATTCGACATTTTGACATTCGACATTCACCATTCGACATTCGACATTCACATTCGACATTTCGACATTCGACATTCACATTCGACATTCGACATTTCGACATTCGACATTCACATTCGACATTCGACATTCACCATTCGACATTCACATTCGACATTTCAATATTTCAACATTCGACATTTCGACATTTCGACAATTCGACATTCACATTCGACATTTCGACATTCGACATTTCGACATTCACATTCCACATTCGAAATTCACCATTCGACATTCACATTCGACATTTCGATCTTTCAACATTCGACATTTTGACATTTCGACAATTCGACATTCACCATTCGACATTCAACATTCACATTCGACATTTCGACATTCGACATTTCGACATTCGGCATTTCGACATTCACCATTCGACATTCACATTCGACATTTCGACATTCGACATTTCGACATTCGACATTCACATTCGACATTTCGACATTCGACTTTTCGACATTCGACATTCACATTCGACATTCACATTCAACATTTCGACATTCGACATTCACATTCGACATTTCGACATTCGACATTTCGACATTCGACATTTGACATTCATATTCGACATTTCGACATTTCGGCATTCGACATTTCGACACTCGACATTCACATTCGACATTCGAAATTTCGACATTCGACTTTTCGACATTCGACATTCGACATTCACATTTCGACATTCGACATTCGACATTTCGACATTTCGACATTCGACATTTCTACATTTGACATTTCGACATTCAAATTCGACATTTGACATTCACTTTCGAAATTCGACATTCACATTCGACATTCGACATTCATCATTCGACATTCACATTCGACATTCGACATTCACATTCGACATTCATATTTGACATTCGACATTCACCATTCGACATTCAACATTTCGACATTTTGACATTCGACATTTAGTCTTTCGACATTCACATTCGACATTCGACATTTTGACATTCGACATTCGACATTCACATTCGACATTCGACATTTCAACATTCGATATTCACATTCGACATTCAACATTTCGACATTCGACATTCACATTCTTCATTCACATTCGACATTTCGACATTTCGACATTCGACATTTCGACATGGGACATTCGACATTCACATTCGGCATTTCGACATTTCGACATTCGATTTTTCGACATTCGACATTCACATTCGACATTTCGACATTCGACATTTCGACATTCCACATTCAACATTTCGAAATTCGACATTTCGACATTCGACATTCGACTTTCACATTCGACATTCGACTTTTCGACATTCGATATTTCGACAATCGACATTTCGACATTTTGACATTTCGACATTTCGACTCTCATCATTCGACATTCGACATTCTCATTCGACATTCACATTCACATTTCGACATTTCGACATTCGACATTTCGATATTTTGACACTCATCAATCGACATTCGACATTTGACATTTTCACATTCGACATTCGACATTTCGACATTTGACATTTCTACATTCGACATTCCGACATTTCGACATTCGACATTTCGACATTTCGACATTCGATATTCGACATTCGACTTTCACATTCGACATTCGACATTTCGACATTCGACATTCACATTCGATATTCAACATTTCAACATTCGACATTCACATTCGACATTCGACATTTCTACATTTGACATTTCGACATTCGACATTTCGACATTCAACATTCACATTCGACATTCGACATTCACATTCGACATTCGACATTCAAATTCAACATTCGACATTCGGCATTCATATTCGACATTCGACATTCACATTCGACATTTCGACATTCGACATTTCGACATTCACATTCGACATTCGACATTCACCATTCGACATTCGACATTTCGACATTCGTCATTTCGACATTCGTCATTTCGACATTCACCATTCGACATTCGACTTTCACATTTGACATTTCGACATTTCGACATTCGACATTTCGACATTTCGACATTCGACATTCACATTCGACATTCGACATTCACCATTTGACATTTTGACATTTCGTCATTTGACAATCGACATTCACATTCGACATTTCGACATTCGACATTCACATTCGACTTTCAACATTTCGACATTCGACATTCACATTCGACATTTGACATTCACATTCGACTTTTCGACATTCGACATTTGACATTCACATTCGACATTTCGACATTCGACATTTTGACATGTCGTCATTTGACATTCGACATTCACATTCAACATTTCGACATTCGACATTCACATTCGATGTTCGACATTTCGACATTCACATTCGTCATTCACATTCGACATTTCGACATTTGACATTTGACATTTTCACATTCGATATTTCCACATTTGACATTTCGACATTCGACATTTCGACACTCATCATTCGACATTCGACATTCACATTCGACATTTCACATTCGACATTCACATTTCGACATTCGACATTCGACATTTGACATTTCGACATTCGACATTTCGACATTTCGACATTCGATATTTCGACATTCGACATTCACATTTGACATTCGACATTTCGACGTTTGACATTTCGACATTCAAATTCGACATTTGACATTGACTTTCGAAATTCGACATTCACATTCGACATTCACCATTCGACATTCGACACTCACATTCGACATTCACATTTGACATTCGACATTCACCATTCGACATTCGACATTCACATTCGACATTCACATTTGACATTCGACATTCACCATTCGACATTCGACATTCACATTCGACATTCACATTTGACATTCGACATTCACCATTCGACATTCGACATTTCGACATTTCGACATTTGACATTTAGTCTTTCGACATTCACATTCGACATTCGACATTTTGACATTCGACATTCGACATTCACATTCGACATTCGACATTTCAACATTCGATATTCACATTCGACATTCGACATTCAACATTTCGACATTCACATTCGACGTTCGACATTTCGACATTCACATTCGTCATTCACATTCGACATTTCGACATTTCGACATTCGACATTTCGACATGCGACATTCGACAGTCACATTCAGCATTTCGACATTTCGACATTCGACATTTCGACATTCGATATTCACATTCGACATTAGACATTTCGACATTCGACATTTCGACATTCCACAATCAACATTTCGAAATTCGACATTTCGACATTCGACATTCACATTCGACATTCGACTTTCACATTCGACATTCGACATTTCGACATTCGACATTTCGACAATCGACATTTCGACATTTTGACATTTCGACATTTCGACACTCATCATTCGACATTCGACATTCACATTCGACATTCGACATTCACATTCGACATTTGACATTCGACATTCACATTCACATTTCGACATTCGACATTCGACATTTAGACATTTCGACATTCGACATTTCGACATTTCGACATTTGACATTTTCACATTCGACATTCGACATTTCGACATTCGAATTTTCGACATTCGACATTCGACATTTCGACATTTCGACATTCGACATTTCTACATTTGACATTTCGACATTCAAATTCGACATTTGACATTCACTTTCGAAATTCGACATTCACATTCGACATTCGACATTCATCATTCGACATTCACATTCGACATTCGACATTCACATTCGACATTCATATTTGACATTCGACATTCACCATTCGACATTCGACATTTCGACATTTTGACATTCGACATTTAGTCTTTCGACATTCACATTCGACATTCGACATTTTGACATTCGACATTCGACATTCACATTCGACATTCGACATTTCAACATTCGATATTCACATTCGACATTCGACATTCAACATTTCGACATTCGACATTCACATTCTTCATTCACATTCGACATTTCGACATTTCGACATTCGACATTTCGACATGGGACATTCGACATTCACATTCGGCATTTCGACATTTCGACATTCGATATTTCGACATTCGACATTCACATTCGACATTTCGACATTCGACATTTCGACATTCCACATTCAACATTTCGAAATTCGACATTTCGACATTCGACATTCGACTTTCACATTCGACATTCGACTTTTCGACATTCGATATTTCGACAATCGACATTTCGACATTTTGACATTTCGACATTTCGACTCTCATCATTCGACATTCGACATTCTCATTCGACATTCACATTCACATTTCGACATTTCGACATTCGACATTTCGATATTTTGACACTCATCAATCGACATTCGACATTTGACATTTTCACATTCGACATTCGACATTTCGACATTTGACATTTCTACATTCGACATTCCGACATTTCGACATTCGACATTTCGACATTTCGACATTCGATATTCGACATTCGACTTTCACATTCGACATTCGACATTTCGACATTCGACATTCATATTCGATATTCAACATTTCAACATTCGACATTCACATTCAACATTCGACATTTCTACATTTGACATTTCGACATTCGACATTTCGACATTCAACATTCACATTCGACATTCGACATTCACATTCGACATTCGACATTCAAATTCAACATTCGACATTCGGCATTCATATTCGACATTCGACATTCACATTCGACATTTCGACATTCGACATTTCGACATTCACATTCGACATTCGACATTCACCATTCGACATTCGACATTTCGACATTCGTCATTTCGACATTCGTCATTTCGACATTCACCATTCGACATTCGACTTTCACATTCGACATTTCGACATTTCGACATTCGACATTTCGACATTTCGACATTCGACATTCACATTCGACATTCGACATTCACCATTTGACATTTTGACATTTCGTCATTTGACAATCGACATTCACATTCGACATTTCGACATTCGACATTCACATTCGACTTTCAACATTTCGACATTCGACATTCACATTCGACATTTGACATTCACATTCGACTTTTCGACATTCGACATTTGACATTCACATTAGACATTTCGACATTTTGACATGCGACATTCGACTTTTCGACATTCGACATTCACATCCGACATTCACATTCGACATTTCGACATTCGACATTTTGACATGTCGTCATTTGACATTCGACATTCACATTCAACATTTCGACATTCGACATTCACATTCGATGTTCGACATTTCGACATTCACATTCGTCATTCACATTCGACATTTCGACATTTGACATTTGACATTTTCACATTCGATATTTCCACATTTGACATTTCGACATTCGACATTTCGACACTCATCATTCGACATTCGACATTCACATTCGACATTTCACATTCGACATTCACATTTCGACATTCGACATTCGACATTTGACATTTCGACATTCGACATTTCGACATTTCGACATTCGATATTTCGACATTCGACATTCACATTTGACATTCGACATTTCGACGTTTGACATTTCGACATTCAAATTCGACATTTGACATTGACTTTCGAAATTCGACATTCACATTCGACATTCACCATTCGACATTCGACATTCACATTCGACATTCACATTTGACATTCGACATTCACCATTCGACATTCGACATTCACATTCGACATTCACATTTGACATTCGACATTCACCATTCGACATTCGACATTCACATTCGACATTCACATTTGACATTCGACATTCACCATTCGACATTCGACATTTCGACATTTCGACATTCGACATTTAGTCTTTCGACATTCACATTCGACATTCGACATTTTGACATTCGACATTCGACATTCACATTCGACATTCGACATTTCAACATTCGATATTCACATTCGACATTCGACATTCAACATTTCGACATTCACATTCGACGTTCGACATTTCGACATTCACATTCGTCATTCACATTCGACATTTCGACATTTCGACATTCGACATTTCGACATGCGACATTCGACAGTCACATTCAGCATTTCGACATTTCGACATTCGACATTTCGACATTCGATATTCACATTCGACATTAGACATTTCGATATTCGACATTTCGACATTCCACAATCAACATTTCGAAATTCGACATTTCGACATTCGACATTCACATTCGACATTCGACTTTCACATTCGACATTCGACATTTCGACATTCGACATTTCGACAATCGACATTTCGACATTTTGACATTTCGACATTTCGACACTCATCATTCGACATTCGACATTCACATTCGACATTCGACATTCACATTCACACTTCGACATTTCGACATTCGACATTTTGACATTTCGACACTCATCATTCTACATTCGACATTCACATTCGACATTTGACATTCGACATTCACATTCACATTTCGACATTCGACATTCGACATTTAGACATTTCGATATTCGACATTTCGACATTTCGACATTTGACATTTTCACATTCGACATTCGACATTTCGACATTCGAATTTTCGACATTCGACATTCGACATTTCGACATTTCGACATTCGACATTCGACATTCGACTTTCACATTCGACATTCGACATTTCGACATTCGACATTCACATTCGATATTCGACATTTCGACATTCGACATTCACATTCGACATTCGACATTTCTACATTCGACATTCGACATTTCAACATTCAACATTCACATTCGACATTCGACATTCACATTCGACATTCGACATTCACATTCAACATTCGACATTCGGCATTCACATTCGACATACGACATTCACATTCGACATTTCGACATTCACCATTCGACATTCGACATTCAACATTGACATTCGACATTCGACATTTCGACATTCGTCATTTCGACATTCGTTATTTTGACATTCACCATTCGACATTCGACTTTCACATTCGACATTTCGACATTCGACATTTTGACATTTTGACATTCGACATTCACATTCGACATTTCGATATTCGACATTTCGACATTCAACATTCACATTTGACATTCGACATTCACCATTCGACATTCGACATTCACCATTCGACATTCGAGATTTTGACATTTCGTCATTTGACAATCGACATTCACATTCGACATTTCGACATTCGACATTCACATTCGACTTTCAAAATTTCGACATTCGACATTCACATTCGACATTCACATTTGACATTCGACTTTTCAACATTCGACATTCACATTCGACATTCGACATTCACATTCGACATTCGACATTTCGACATTCGACATTCGACATTCACATTCGACATTTCAACATTCGACATTTTGACATTTCGACATTCACATTCGACATTCACCATTCGACATTCGACATTCAACATTCACATTCGACATTCGACATTTCGACATTCGACATTTCGACATTTTGACATTCGACATTCACATTCGACATTTCGATATTCGACATTTCGACATTCGACATTCACATTTGACATTCGACATTCACCATTCGACATTCGACATTCACCATTCGACATTCGAGATTTTGACATTTCGTCATTTGACAATCGACATTCACATTCGACATTCGAATTTTCGACATTCGACATTCGACATTTCGACATTTCGACATTCGACATTCGACATTCGACTTTCACATTCGACATTCGACATTTCGACATTCGACATTCACATTCGATATTCGACATTTCGACATTCGACATTCACATTCGACATTCGACATTTCTACATTCGACATTCGACATTTCAACATTCAACATTCACATTCGACATTCGACATTCACATTCGACATTCGACATTCACATTCAACATTCGACATTCGGCATTCACATTCGACATACGACATTCACATTCGACATTTCGACATTCACCATTCGACATTCGACATTCAACATTGACATTCGACATTCGACATTTCGACATTCGTCATTTCGACATTCGTTATTTTGACATTCACCATTCGACATTCGACTTTCACATTCGACATTTCGACATTCGACATTTTGACATTTTGACATTCGACATTCACATTCGACATTTCGATATTCGACATTTCGACATTCAACATTCACATTTGACATTCGACATTCACCATTCGACATTCGACATTCACCATTCGACATTCGAGATTTTGACATTTCGTCATTTGACAATCGACATTCACATTCGACATTTCGACATTCGACATTCACATTCGACTTTCAAAATTTCGACATTCGACATTCACATTCGACATTCACATTTGACATTCGACTTTTCAACATTCGACATTCACATTCGACATTCGACATTCACATTCGACATTCGACATTTCGACATTCGACATTCGACATTCACATTCGACATTTCAACATTCGACATTTTGACATTTCGACATTCACATTCGACATTCACCATTCGACATTCGACATTCAACATTCACATTCGACATTCGACATTTCGACATTCGACATTTCGACATTTTGACATTCGACATTCACATTCGACATTTCGATATTCGACATTTCGACATTCGACATTCACATTTGACATTCGACATTCACCATTCGACATTCGACATTCACCATTCGACATTCGAGATTTTGACATTTCGTCATTTGACAATCGACATTCACATTCGACATTTCGACATTCGACATTCACATTCGACTTTCAAAATTTCGACATTCGACATTCACATTCGACATTCACATTTGACATTCGACTTTTCAACATTCGACATTCACATTCGACATTTCAACATTCGACATTTCGACATTTCGACATTCACATTCGACATTCGACATTCGACATTCACCATTCGACATTCGACATTCAACATTCACATTCGACATTCGACATTTCGACATTCGAGATTTTGACATTTTGACATTCGACATTCACATTCGACATTTCGATATTCGACATTTCGACATTCGACATTCACATTTGACATTCGACATTCACCATTCGACATTCGACATTCACCATTCGACATTCGAGATTTTGACATTTCGTCATTTGACAATCGACATTCACATTCGACATTTCGACATTCGACATTCACATTCGACTTTCAAAATTTCGACATTCGACATTCACATTCGACATTCACATTTGACATTCGACTTTTCAACATTCGACATTCACATTCGACATTCGACATTCACATTCGACATTCGACATTTCGACATTCGACATTGACATTCGACATTTCAACATTCGACATTTCGACATTTCGACATTCACATTCGACATTCGACATTCGACATTCACCATTCGACATTCGACATTCAACATTCACATTCGACATTCAACATTTCGACATTCGACATTTCGACATTCGACATTCACCATTCGACATTCGACATTCACATTCGACATTTCGACATTTGACATTTGACATTCACATTCGACATTTCGACATTTCGGCATTCGACATTTCGACATTCGACATTCACATTCGACATTCGACATTTCGACATTCGACTTTTCGACATTCGACATTCACATTCGTCATTCACATTCGACATTTCGATATTTCAACATTCGACTTTTCGACGTTTCGACAATTCGACATTCGACATTTCGACATTTCGATATTTCAACATTCGACATTTCGACGTTTCGACAATTCGACATTCGACATTTCGACATTCACCATTCAACATTCGACATTCACATTCGACATTTGACATTTCGACATTCGACATTCGACTTTTCGACATTCACATTCGACATTCACATTCGACATTTCGACATTCGACATTTTGCATTTTGACATTCGACATTCACATTCGACTTTCAACATTTCGACATTCGACATTCACATTCGACATTCACATTTGACATTCGACATTCAACATTCACCATTCGACATTTGACATTCAACATTCACATTCTACATTTCGAAATTCGGCATTTTGACATTCGACATTCACATTCGACTTTCAACTTTTCGACATTCGACATTCACATTCGACATTCACATTCAACATGCGACATTTCGACATTCGACATTCACATTCGACATTTCAACATTCGACATTTCGACATTCACATTCGACATTCACCATTCGACATTCAACATTCACTTTCGACATTCGACATTTCGACATTCGACATTTCGACATTCGACATTCACCATTCGACATTCGACATTCACATTCGACATTTCAACATTTGACATTTCGACATTTCGACATTCGACATTCACATTTGACATTTCGACGTTCGACATTTCGACATTCGACATTCACATTCGACATTCGACATTCACCATTCGACATTCACATTCGACATTTCGATATTGCAACATTCGACATTTCGACATTTCGACAATTCGACATTCGACATTTCGACATTTCGACATTCACCATTCGACATTCAACATTCACATTCGACATTCGACATTTCGACATTCAACATTTCGACATTCGGCAATTCGACATTCACCATTCGGCATTCACATTCGACATTTCGACATTCGACATTTCGGCATTTGACATTTCGAAATTCGACATTCACATTCGACATTCGACATTTCGACATTCGACTTTTCGACATTCGACATTCACATTCGACATTCACATTCGACATTTCGACATTCGACATTCGACATTCACATTCGACATTTCGAAATTTTGACATTCGACATTTCGACATTCGACATTTGACATTCACATTCGACATTTCGACATTTCGGCATTCGACATTTCGACATTCGACATTCACATTCGACATTCGACATTTCGACATTCGACTTTTCGACATTCGACATTCACATTCGTCATTCACATTCGACATTTCGATATTTCAACATTCGACATTTCGACGTTTCGACAATTTGACATTCGACATTTCGACATTCACCATTCAAAATTCGACATTCACATTCGACATTTGACATTTCGACATTCGACATTCGACTTTTCGACATTCACATTCGACATTCACATTCGACATTTCGACATTCGACATTTTGCATTTTGACATTCGACATTCACATTCGACTTTCAACATTTCGACATTCGACATTCACATTCGACATTCACATTTGACATTCGACATTCAACATTCACCATTCGACATTTGACATTCAACATTCACATTTGACATTTCGAAATTCGGCATTTTGACATTCGACATTCACATTCGACTTTCAACTTTTCGACATTCGACATTGACATTCGACATTCACATTCAACATGCGACATTTCGACATTCGACATTCACATTCGACATTTCAACATTCGACATTTCGACATTTCGACATTCACATTCGACATTCACCATTCGACATTCAACATTCACTTTCGACATTCGACATTTCGACATTCATCATTTCGACAATCGGCATTTCGACATTCACCATTCGACATTCGACATTTTCGACATTCGACATTTCGACATTCGACATTCACATTCAACATTCACATTCGACATTTCGATATTTCAACATTCGACATTTCGACATTCGACATTCACATTCGACATTCGACATTCGACATTTGACTTTTCGACATTCGACATTCACATTCGACATTCACATTCGACATTTCAACATTCGACATTCACATTCGACATTTCGACATTCGACATTCCGACATTTGACATTTGACATTCACATTCGACATTTCGACATTTCGGCATTCGACATTCACATTTGACATTCAACATTTCGACATTCGACATTCACATTCGACATTCGACATTCAACATTCGACATTTCGACATTCGACATTCACATTCGACATTCGACATTCACCATTCGACATTCGACATTTCGACATTTCGACATTTGACATTTTGACATTTCGACATTTGACATTCGACATTCACATTCGACTTTCAACATTTCAACATTCGACATTCACATTCGACATTCACATTTGACATTCGACATTTCGACGTTTCGACAATTCGACATTCGACATTTCGACATTCACCATTCAACATTCGACATTCACATTCGACATTTGACATTTCGACATTCGACATTCGACTTTTCGACATTCACATTCGACATTCACATTCGACATTTCGACATTCGACATTTTGCATTTTGACATTCGACATTCACATTCGACTTTCAACATTTCGACATTCGACATTCACATTCGACATTCACATTTGACATTTGACATTCAACATTCACCATTCGACATTTGACATTCAACATTCACATTCGACATTTCGAAATTCGGCATTTTGACATTCGACATTCACATTCGACTTTCAACATTTCGACATTCGACATTCACATTCGACATTCACATTCGACATGCGACATTTCGACATTCGACATTCACATTCGACATTTCAACATTCGACATTCACCATTCGACATTCAACATTCACTTTCGACATTCGACATTTCGACATTCATCATTTCGACAATCGGCATTTCGACATTCACCATTCGACATTCGACATTTTCGACATTCGACATTCGACATTTCGACATTCGACATTCACATTCGACATTCACATTCGACATTTCGATATTTCAACATTCGACATTTCGACATTCGACATTCACATTCGACATTCGACATTTCGACATTCGACATTCGACTTTTCGACATTCGACATTCACATTCGACATTCACATTCGACATTTCAACATTCGACATTCACATTCGACATTTCGACATTCGACATTTCGACATTTGACATTTGACATTCACATTCGACATTTCGACATTTCGGCATTCGACATTCACATTCGACATTCACATTTGACATTCAACATTTCGACATTCGACATTCACATTCGACATTCGACATTCAACATTCGACATTTCGACATTCGACATTCACATTCGACATTCGACATTCACCATTCGACATTCGACATTTCGACATTTCGACATTTGACATTTTGACATTTCGACATTTGACATTCGACATTCACATTCGACTTTCAACATTTCAACATTCGACATTCACATTCGACATTCACATTTGACATTCAACATTTCGACATTCGAAATTCACATTCGACATTCACATTCAACATTCAACATTTCGACATTCGACATTAACATTCGACATTCACATTCGACATTTCGACATTCGACATTCACATTCGACATTTCGACATTTCGACATTCGACATTTCGACATTCGACATTCGACATTCACATTCGACATTCGACATTTCGACATTCGACATTTCGAAATTCGACATTTCGACATTCGACATTTCGACATTCGACATTCACATTTGACATTCACATTCGACATTCGACATTTCGACATTCGACATTTCGACAATCGACATTTCGACATTTTGACATTTCGACATTTCGACACTCATCATTCGACATTCGACATTCGACATACACATTCGATGTTCGACATTTCGACATTCACATTCGTCATTCACATTTGACATTTAGACATTTCGACATTTGACATTTTCACATTCGACATTCGACATTTCGACATTTGACATTTCGACATTCGACATTTCGACATTTGACATTTTCACATTCGACATTCGACATTTGACATTTCGACATTCGACATTTCGACATTTGGACATTCGATATTTCGACATTTCGAAATTCGACATTTACATTCGACATTCGACATTCACCATTCGACATTCGACATTCACATTCGACATTCACATTCGATATTTGACATTCGACATTCACATTTCGACATTCGACATTCGACATTTCGACATTTCGACATTCGACATTTCGACATTTCGACATTTGACATTTTCACATTCGACATTTCGCCATTTCGACATTTGACATTTTCACATTCGACATTCGACATTTGACATTTCGACATTCGACATTTCGACATTTGGACATTCGATATTTCGACATTTCGACATTCGACATTCACGTTTGACATTCGACATTTCGACATTTGACATTTCAACATTTCGACATTTCGACATTCGACATTTCGACATTTCGACATTTGACATTTTCACATTCGACATTCGACATTTGGACATTCGACATTTCGACATTTGGACATTCGATATTTCGACATTTCGACATTCGACATTCACATTCGACATTCGACATTTGACATTTCGACATTCGACATTTCGACATTCGTCATTTCGACATTCGATATTTTGACATTCACCATTCGACATTCGACATTCAACATTGACATTCGACATTCGACATTTCGACATTCGTCATTTCGACATTCGTTATTTTGACATTCACCATTCGACATTCGACTTTCACATTCGACATTTCGACATTCGACATTTTGACATTTTGACATTCGACATTCACATTCGACATTTCGATATTCGACATTTCGACATTCAACATTCACATTTGACATTCGACATTCACAATTCGACATTCGACTTTCACCATTCGACATTCGAAATTTTGACATTTCGTCATTTGACAATCGACATTCACATTCGACATTTCGACATTCGACATTCACATTCGACTTTCAAAATTTCGACATTCGACATTCACATTCGACATTCACATTTGACATTCGACTTTTCAACATTCGACATTCACATTCGACATTCGACATTCACATTCGACATTCGACATTTCGACATTCGACATTCGACATTCACATTCGACATTTCAACATTCGACATTTTGACATTTCGACATTCACATTCGACATTCACCATTCGACATTCGACATTCAACATTCACATTCGACATTCGACATTTCGACATTCGACATTTCGACATTTTGACATTCGACATTCACATTCGACATTTCGATATTCGACATTTCGACATTCGACATTCACATTTGACATTCGACATTCACCATTCGACATTCGACATTCACCATTCGACATTCGAGATTTTGACATTTCGTCATTTGACAATCGACATTCACATTCGACATTTCGACATTCGACATTCACATTCGACTTTCAAAATTTCGACATTCGACATTCACATTCGACATTCACATTTGACATTCGACTTTTCAACATTCGACATTCACATTCGACATTTCAACATTCGACATTTCGACATTTCGACATTCACATTCGACATTCGACATTCGACATTCACCATTCGACATTCGACATTCAACATTCACATTCGACATTCGACATTTCGACATTCGAGATTTTGACATTTTGACATTCGACATTCACATTCGACATTTCGATATTCGACATTTCGACATTCGACATTCACATTTGACATTCGACATTCACCATTCGACATTCGACATTCACCATTCGACATTCGAGATTTTGACATTTCGTCATTTGACAATCGACATTCACATTCGACATTTCGACATTCGACATTCACATTCGACTTTCAAAATTTCGACATTCGACATTCACATTCGACATTCACATTTGACATTCGACTTTTCAACATTCGACATTCACATTCGACATTCGACATTCACATTCGACATTCGACATTTCGACATTCGACATTGACATTCGACATTTCAACATTCGACATTTCGACATTTCGACATTCACATTCGACATTCGACATTCGACATTCACCATTCGACATTCGACATTCAACATTCACATTCGACATTCAACATTTCGACATTCGACATTTCGACATTCGACATTCACCATTCGACATTCGACATTCACATTCGACATTTTGACATTTGACATTTGACATTCACATTCGACATTTCGACATTTCGGCATTCGACATTTCGACATTCGACATTCACATTCGACATTCGACATTTTGACATTCGACTTTTCGACATTCGACATTCACATTCGTCATTCACATTCGACATTTCGATATTTCAACATTCGACATTTCGACGTTTCGACAATTCGACATTCGACATTTCGACATTTCGATATTTCAACATTCGACATTTCGACGTTTCGACAATTCGACAATCGACATTTCGACATTCACCATTCAACATTCGACATTCACATTCGACATTTGACATTTCGACATTCGACATTCGACTTTTCGACATTCACATTCGACATTCACATTCGACATTTCGACATTCGACATTTTGCATTTTGACATTCGACATTCACATTCGACTTTCAACATTTCGACATTCGACATTCACATTCGACATTCACATTTGACATTCGACATTCAACATTCACCATTCGACATTTGACATTCAACATTCACATTCGACATTTCGAAATTCGGCATTTTGACATTCGACATTCACATTCGACTTTCAACTTTTCGACATTCGACATTCACATTCGACATTCACATTCAACATGCGACATTTCGACATTCGACATTCACATTCGACATTTCAACATTCGACATTTCGACATTCACATTTGACTTTCACCATTCGACATTCAACATTCACTTTCGACATTCGACATTTCGACATTCGACATTTCGACATTCGACATTCACCATTCGACATTCGACATTCACATTCGACATTTCGACATTTGATATTTCGACATTTCGACATTCGACATTCACATTTGACATTTCGACGTTCGACATTTCGACATTCGACATTCACATTCGACATTCGACATTCACCATTCGACATTCACATTCGACATTTCGATATTGCAACATTCGACATTTCGACATTTCGACAATTCGACATTCGACATTTCGACATTTCGACATTCACCATTCGACATTCAACATTCACATTCGACATTCGACATTTCGACATTCAACATTTCGACATTCGGCAATTCGACATTCACCATTCGGCATTCACATTCGACATTTCGACATTCGACATTTCGGCATTCGACATTTCGAAATTCGACATTCACATTCGACATTCGACATTTCGACATTCGACTTTTCGACATTCGACATTCACATTCGACATTCACATTCGACATTTCGACGTTCGACATTTCGACATTCGACATTCACATTCGACATTCGACATTCACCATTCGACATTCACATTCGACATTTCGATATTGCAACATTCGACATTTCGACATTTCGACAATTCGACATTCGACATTTCGACATTTCGACATTCACCATTCGACATTCAACATTCACATTCGACATTCGACATTTCGACATTCAACATTTCGACATTCGGCAATTCGACATTCACCATTCGGCATTCACATTCGACATTTCGACATTCGACATTTCGGCATTCGACATTTCGAAATTCGACATTCACATTCGACATTCGACATTTCGACATTCGACTTTTCGACATTCGACATTCACATTCGACATTCACATTCGACATTTCGACATTCGACATTCAACATTCACATTCGACATTTCGAAATTTTGACATTCGACATTTCGACATTCGACATTTGACATTCACATTCGACATTTCGACATTTCGGCATTCGACATTTCGACATTCGACATTCACATTCGACATTCGACATTTCGACATTCGACTTTTCGACATTCGACATTCACATTCGTCATTCACATTCCACATTTCGATATTTCAACATTCGACATTTCGACGTTTCGACAATTCGACATTCGACATTTCGACATTCACCATTCAAAATTCGACATTCACATTCGACATTTGACATTTCGACATTCGACATTCGACTTTTCGACATTCACATTCGACATTCACATTCGACATTTCGACATTCGACATTTTGCATTTTGACATTCGACATTCACATTCGACTTTCAACATTTCGACATTCGACATTCACATTCGACATTCACATTTGACATTCGACATTCAACATTCACCATTCGACATTTGACATTCAACATTCACATTTGACATTTCGAAATTCGGCATTTTGACATTCGACATTCACATTCGACTTTCAACTTTTCGACATTCGACATTGACATTCGACATTCACATTCAACATGCGACATTTCGACATTCGACATTCACATTCGACATTTCAACATTCGACATTTCGACATTTCGACATTCACATTCGACATTCACCATTCGACATTCAACATTCACTTTCGACATTCGACATTTCGACATTCATCATTTCGACAATCGGCATTTCGACATTCACCATTCGACATTCGACATTTTCGACATTCGACATTTCGACATTCGACATTCACATTCAACATTCACATTCGACATTTCGATATTTCAACATTCGACATTTCGACATTCGACATTCACATTCGACATTCGACATTTCGACATTCGACATTTGACTTTTCGACATTCGACATTCACATTCGACATTCACATTCGACATTTCAACATTCGACATTCACATTCGACATTTCGACATTCGACATTTCGACATTTGACATTTGACATTCACATTCGACATTTCGACATTTCGGCATTCGACATTCACATTTGACATTCAACATTTCGACATTCACATTCGACATTCGACATTCAACATTCGACATTTCGACATTCGACATTCACATTCGACATTCGACATTCACCATTCGACATTCGACATTTCGACATTTCGACATTTGACATTTTGACATTTCGACATTTGACATTCGACATTCACATTCGACTTTCAACATTTCAACATTCGACATTCACATTCGACATTCACATTTGACATTCGACATTTCGACGTTTCGACAATTCGACATTCGACATTTCGACATTCACCATTCAACATTCGACATTCACATTCGACATTTGACATTTCGACATTCGACATTCGACTTTTCGACATTCACATTCGACATTCACATTCGACATTTCGACATTCGACATTTTGCATTTTGACATTCGACATTCACATTCGACTTTCAACATTTCGACATTCGACATTCACATTCGACATTCACATTTGACATTTGACATTCAACATTCACCATTCGACATTTGACATTCAACATTCACATTCGACATTTCGAAATTCGGCATTTTGATATTCGACATTCACATTCGACTTTCAACATTTCGACATTCGACATTCACATTCGACATTCACATTCGACATGCGACATTTCGACATTCGACATTCACATTCGACATTTCAACATTCGACATTCACCATTCGACATTCAACATTCACTTTCGACATTCGACATTTCGACATTCATCATTTCGACAATCGGCATTTCGACATTCACCATTCGACATTCGACATTTTCGACATTCGACATTCGACATTTCGACATTCGACATTCACATTCGACATTCACATTCGACATTTCGATATTTCAACATTCGACATTTCGACATTCGACATTCACATTCGACATTCGACATTTCGACATTCGACATTCGACTTTTCGACATTCAACATTCACATTCGACATTCACATTCGACATTTCAACATTCGACATTCACATTCGACATTTCGACATTCGACATTTCGACATTTGACATTTGACATTCACATTCGACATTTCGACATTTCGGCATTCGACATTCACATTCGACATTCACATTTGACATTCAACATTTCGACAATCGACATTCACATTCGACATTCGACATTCAACATTCGACATTTCGACATTCGATATTCACATTCGACATTCGACATTCACCATTCGACATTCGACATTTCGACATTTCGACATTTGACATTTTGACATTTCGACATTTGACATTCGACATTCACATTCGACTTTCAACATTTCAACATTCGACATTCACATTCGACATTCACATTTGACATTCAACATTTCGACATTCGAAATTCACATTCGACATTCACATTCAACATTCGACATTTCGACATTAACATTCGACATTCACATTCGACATTTCGACATTCGACATTCACATTCGACATTTCGACATTTCGACATTCGACATTTCGACATTCGACATTCGACATTCACATTCGACATTCGACATTTCGACATTCGACATTTCGAAATTCGACATTTCGACATTCGACATTTCGACATTCGACATTCACATTTGACATTCACATTCGACATTCGACATTTCGACATTCGACATTTCGACAATCGACATTTCGACATTTTGACATTTCGACATTTCGACACTCATCATTCGACATTCGACATTCGACATACACATTCGATGTTCGACATTTCGACATTCACATTCGTCATTCACATTTGACATTTAGACATTTCGACATTTGACATTTTCACATTCGACATTCGACATTTCGACATTTGACATTTCGACATTCGACATTTCGACATTTGACATTTTCACATTCGACATTCGACATTTGACATTTCGACATTCGACATTTCGACATTTGGACATTCGATATTTCGACATTTCGAAATTCGACATTTACATTCGACATTCGACATTCACCATTCGACATTCGACATTCACATTCGACATTCACATTCGATATTTGACATTCGACATTCACATTTCGACATTCGACATTCGACATTTCGACATTTCGACATTCGACATTTCGACATTTCGACATTTGACATTTTCACATTCGACATTTCGCCATTTCGACATTTGACATTTTCACATTCGACATTCGACATTTGACATTTCGACATTCGACATTTCGACATTTGGACATTCGATATTTCGACATTTCGACATTCGACATTCACGTTTGACATTCGACATTTCGACATTTGACATTTCAACATTTCGACATTTCGACATTCGACATTTCGACATTTCGACATTTGACATTTTCACATTCGACATTCGACATTTGGACATTCGACATTTCGACATTTGGACATTCGATATTTCGACATTTCGACATTCGACATTCACATTCGACATTCGACATTTGACATTTCGACATTCGACATTTCGACATTTCGACATTTGACATTTTCACATTCGACATTCGACATTTCGACATTTGACATTTTCACATTCGACATTCGACATTTCGACATTTCGACATTCGACATTCGACATTCGACTTTCACATTCGACATTCAACATTTCGACATTCGACATTCACATTCTATATTCAACATTTCAACATTCGACATTCACATTCGACATTCGACATTTCGACATTCGACATTTCGACATTTCGACATTTGACATTTTAACATTCGACATTCGACATTTGACATTTCGACATTTCGACATTTGGACATTCGATATTTCGACATTTCGACATTCGACATTCACATTCGACATTCGACATTTCGACATTTTCACATTCGACATTCGACATTTGACATTTCGACATATCGACATTTCGACATTCGATATTTCGACATTTCAACATTCAACATTCACATTCGACATTCGACATTTCGACATTTGACATTTCGACATTCAAATTCGACATTTGACATTCACTTTCGAAATTCGACATTCACATTCGACATTCGACATTCACCATTCGACATTCGACATTCACATTCGACATTCACATTTGACATTCGACATTCATCATTCGAAGTTCGACATTTCGACATTTCGACATTCGACATTTAGTCTTTCGACATTCACATTCGACATTCGACATTTTGACATTCGACATTCGACATTCACATTCGACATTTGACATTCGACATTCACATTCACATTTCGACATTCGACATTCAACATTTCAACATTTCTACATTCGACATTTTGACATTTCGACATTTGACATTTTCACATTCGACATTCGACATTTCGACATTTGACATTTTGACATTTGACATTCGACATTTCGACATTTCAACATTCGACATTCGACTTTCACATTCGACATTCGACATTTCGACATTCGACATTCACATTCGATATTCGACATTTCAACATTCAACATTCACATTCGACATTCGACATTTCTACATTCGACATTTTGACATTTGACATTAGACATTTCGACATTTCAACATTCGACATTCGACTTTCACATTCGACATTTGAAATTTCGACATTTGACATTCACATTCGATATTCGACATTTCAACATTCAACATTCACATTCGACATTCGACATTTCTACATTCGACATTTCCACATTCGACATTTCGACATTCAACATTCACATTCGACATTCGACATTCGACATTCACATTCGACATTCGACATTCACATTCAACATTCGACATTCGGCATTCACATTCGACATTCACAATCGACATTTCGACATTCGACATTCGAAATTTCGACATTCACATTCGACATTCGACATTCACAATTCGACATTCGACATTCAACATTCACATTCGACATTCGACATTTAGACATTCGTCATTTCAACATTCGTCATTTCGACATTCACCATTCGACATTCGACTTTCACATTTGACATTTCGACATTCAACATTTCGACATTTCGACATTCGACATTCACATTCGACGTTTCGACATTCGACATTTCGACATTCGACATTCACATTCGACATTCAACATTCACCATTCGACATTCACCATTCGACATTTTGACATTTCGTCATTTGACAATCGACATTCACATTCGACATTTCGACATTCGACATTCACATTCGACTTTCAACATTTCGACATTCGACATTCACATTCGACATTCACATTTGACATTCGAATTTTCAACATTCCACATTCACATTCTACATTCGACATTCACATTCGACATTCGACATTTCGACATTCGACATTCACATTCGACATTTCAACATTCGACATTTCGACATTTCGACATTCACATTCGACATTCGACATTCACCATTCGACATTCGACATTCAACATTCACATTCGACATTCGACATTTTGACATTCGACATTTCGACATTTGGACATTCGATATTTCGACATTTCGACATTCGACATTCACATTCGACATTCGACATTTCGACATTTGACATTTCGACATTTCGACATTCGACATTTCGACATTTGACATTTTCACATTCGACATTCGACATTTGACATTTCGACATTCGACATTTCGACATTTGGACATTCGATATTTCGACATTTCGACATTCGGAATTCACATTCGACATTCGACATTTCGACATTTGACATTACGACATTCAAATTCGATATTTGACATTCACTTTCGAAATTCGACATTCACATTCGACATTCACCATTCGACATTCGACATTCACATTCGACATTCACATTCGATATTTGACATTCGACATTCACATTTCGACATTCGACATTCGACATTTCGACATTCGACATTTCGACATTTCGACATTTGACATTTTCACATTCGACATTTCGCCATTTCGACATTTGACATTTTCACATTCGACATTCGACATTTGACATTTCGACATTCGACATTTCGACATTTGTACATTCGATATTTCGACATTTCGACATTCGACATTCACGTTTGACATTCGACATTTCGACATTTGACATTTCAACATTTCGACATTTCGACATTCGACATTTCGACATTTCGACATTTGACATTTTCACATTCGACATTCGACATTTCGACATTTCGACATTTGACATTTTCACATTCGACATTCGACATTTCGACATTTGACATTTTGACATTCGACATTCGACATTTCGACATTTCGACATTCGACATTCGACATTCGACTTTCACATTCGACATTCAACATTTCGACATTCGACATTCACATTCTATATTCAACATTTCAACATTCGACATTCACATTCGACATTCGACATTTGACATTTCGACATTCGACATTTCGACATTTCGACATTTGACATTTTAACATTCGACATTCGACATTGGACATTTCGACATTTCGACATTTGGACATTCGATATTTCGACATTTCGACATTCGACATTCACATTCGACATTCGACATTTCGACATTTGACATTTCGACATTCAAATTCGACATTTGACATTCACTTTCGAAATTCGACATTCACATTCGACATTCGACATTCACCATTCGACATTCACATTCGACATTCACATTTGACATTCGACATTCATCATTCGACGTTCGACATTTCGACATTTCGACATTCGACATTTAGTCTTTCGACATTCACATTCGACATTCGACATTTTGACATTCGACATTCGACATTCGACATTCACATTCGACATTTGACATTCGACATTCACATTCACATTTTGACATTCGACATTCGACATTTCAACATTTCTACATTCGACATTTTGACATTTCGACATTTGACATTTTCACATTCGACATTCGACATTTCGACATTTGACATTTTGACATTCGATATTCGACATTTCAACATTCAACATTCACATTCGACATTCGACATTTCTACATTCGACATTTCCACATTCGACATTTCGACATTCAACATTCACATTCGACATTCGACATTCACATTCGACATTCGACATTCACATTCAACAGTCGACATTCGGCATTCACATTCGACATTTCGACATTCGACATTCGAAATTTTGACATTCACATTCGACATTCGACATTCACCATTCGACATTCGACATTCAACATTCACATTCGACATTCGACATTTAGACATTCGTCATTTCGACATTCGTCATTTCGCCATTCACCATTCGACATTCGACTTTCACATTTGACATTTCGACATTTCGACATTTCGACATTCGACATTCACATTCGACATTTCGACATTCGACATTTCGACATTCGACATTCACATTCGACATTCAACATTCACCATTCACCATTCGACATTCGACATTTTGACATTTCGTCATTTGACAATCGACATTCACATTCGACATTTCGACATTCGACATTCACATTCGACTTTCAACATTTCGACATTCGACATTCACATTCGACATTCACATTTGACATTCGAATTTTCAACATTCCACATTCACATTCTACATTCGACATTCACATTCGACATTCGACATTTCGACATTCGACATTCACATTCGACATTTCAACATTCGACATTTCGACATTTCGACATTCACATTCGACATTCGACATTCGACATTCACCATTCACATTCGACATTCGACATTTCGACATTCGACATTTCGACATTTGGACATTCGATATTTCGACATTTCGACATTCGACATTCACATTCGACATTCGACATTTCGACATTTGACATTTCGACATTTCAACATTCGACATTTCGACATTTGACATTTTCACATTCAACATTCGACATTTGACATTTCGACATTCGACATTTCGACATTTGGACATTCGATATTTCGACATTTCGACATTCGGAATTCACATTCGACATTCGACATTTCGACATTTGACATTTCGACATTCAAATTCGACATTTGACATTCACTTTCGAAATTCGACATTCACATTCGACATTCACCATTCGACATTCGACATTCACATTCGACATTCACATTCGATATTTGACATTCGACATTCACATTTCGACATTCGACATTTCGACATTTCGACATTCGACATTTCGACATTTCGACATTTGACATTTTCACATTCGACATTTCGCCATTTCGACATTTGACATTTTCACATTCGACATTCGACATTTGACATTTCGACATTCGACATTTCGACATTCGATATTTCGACATTTCGACATTCGACATTCACGTTTGACATTCGACATTTCGACATTTGACATTTCAACATTTCGACATTTCGACATTCGACATTTCGACATTTCGACATTTGACATTTTCACATTCGACATTCGACATTTGGACATTCGACATTTCGACATTTGGACATTCGACATTTCGACATTCGACATTCACATTCGACATTCGACATTTGACATTTCGACATTCGACATTTCGACATTTCGACATTTGACATTTTCACATTCGACATTCGACATTTCGACATTTGACATTTTGACATTCGACATTCGACATTTTGACATTTCGACATTCGACATTCGACTTTCACATTCGACATTCAACATTTCGACATTCGACATTCACATTCTATATTCAACATTTCAACATTCGACATTCACATTCGACATTCGACATTTGACATTTCGACATTCGACATTTCGACATTTGACATTTTAACATTCGACATTCGACATTTGACATTTCGACATTTGGACATTCGATATTTCGACATTTCGACATTCACATTCGACATTTCGACATTCGACATTCGAAATTTTGACATTCACATTCGACATTCGACATTCACCATTCGACATTCGACATTCAACATTCATATTCGACATTCGACATTTAGACATTCGTCATTTCGACATTCGTCATTTCGACATTCACCATTCGACATTCGACTTTCACATTTGACATTTCGACATTCGACATTTCGAAATTTCGACATTCGACATTCACATTCGACATTCAACATTCACCATTCGACATTCACCATTCGACATTTGACATTTTGACATTTCGTCATTTGACAATCGACATTCACATTCGACATTTCGACATTCGACATTCACATTCGACTTTCAACATTTCGACATTCGACATTCACATTCGACATTCACATTTGACATTCGAATTTTCAACTTTCCACATTCACATTCTACATTCGACATTCACATTCGACATTCGACATTTCGACATTCGACATTCACATTCGACATTTCAACATTCGACATTTCGACATTTCGACATTCACATTCGACATTCGACATTCGACATTCACCATTCGACATTCGACATTCAACATTCACATTCGACATTCGACATTTCGACATTCGACATTTCGACATTTGGACATTCGATATTTCGACATTTCGACATTCGACATTCACATTCGACATTCCACATTTCGACATTTGACATTTCGACATTTCGACATTCGACATTTCGACATTTGACATTTTCACATTCGACATTCGACATTTGACATTTCGACATTCGACATTTCGACATTTGGACATTCGATATTTCGACATTTCGACATTCGGAATTCACATTCGACATTCGACATTTCGACATTTGACATTTCGACATTCAAATTCGACATTTGACATTCACCATTCGACATTCGACATTCACATTCGACATTCACATTCGATATTTGACATTCGACATTCACATTTCGACATTCGACATTCGACATTTCGACATTTCGACATTCGACATTTCGACATTTCGACATTTGACATTTTCACATTCGACATTTCGCCATTTCGACATTTGACATTTTCACATTCGACATTCGACATTTGACATTTCGACATTCGACATTTGGACATTCGATATTTCGACATTTCGACATTCGACATTCACGTTTGACATTCGACATTTCGACATTTCAACATTTCGACATTTTGACATTCGACATTTCGACATTTCGACATTTGACATTTTCACATTCGACATTCGACATTTGGACATTCGACATTTCGACATTTGGACATTCGATATTTCGACATTTCGACATTCGACATTCACATTCGACTTTTGACATTTGACATTTCGACATTCGACATTTCGACATTTCGACATTTGACATTTTCACATTCGACATTCGAAATTTCGACATTTGACATTTCGACATTCGACATTTCGACATTTCGACATTTGACATTTTAACATTCGACATTCGACATTTGACATTTCGACATTTCGACATTTGGACATTCGACATTCACATGCGACATTCGACATTTCGACATTTTCACATTCGACATTCGACATTTGACATTTCGACATATCGACATTTGGACATTCGATATTTCGACATTTCGACATTCGACATTCACATTCGACATTCGACATTTCGACATTTGACATTTCGACATTCAAATTCGACATTTTACATTCACTTTCGAAATTCGACATTCACATTCGACATTCGACATTCACCATTCGACATTCGACATTCACATTCGACATTCACATTTGACATTCGACATTCATCATTCGACGTTCGACATTTCGACATTTCGACATTCGACATTTAGTCTTTCGACATTCACATTCGACATTCGACATTTTGACATTCGACATTCGACATTCGACATTCACATTCGACATTTGACATTCGACATTCACATTCACATTTCGACATTCGACATTCGACATTTCGACATTTCTACATTCGACATTTTGACATTTCGACATTTGACATTTTCACATTCGACATTCGACATTTCGACATTTGACATTTTGACATTCGACATTCGACATTTCGACATTCGACATTCGACTTTCACATTCGACATTCGACATTTCGACATTCGACATTCACATTCGATATTCGACATTTCAACATTCAACATTCACATTCGACATTCGACATTTCTACAATCGACATTTCCACATTCGACATTTCGACATTCAACATTCACATTCGACATTCGACATTCACATTCGACATTCGACATTCACATTCAACATTCGACATTCGGCATTCACATTCGACATTCACATTCGACATTTCGACATTCGAAATTTCGACATTCACATTCGACATTCGACATTCACCATTCGACATTCGACATTCAACATTCATATTCGACATTCGACATTTCGACATTCGTCATTTCGACATTCGTCATTTCGACATTCACCATTCGACATTCGACTTTCACATTTGACATTTCGACATTCGACATTTCGACATTTCGACATTCGACATTCACATTCGACATTTCGACATTCGACATTTCGACATTCGACATTCACATTCGACATTCAACATTCACCATTCGACATTCACCATTCGACATTCGACATTTTGACATTTCGTCATTTGACAATCGACATTCACATTCGACATTTCGACATTCGACATTCACATTCGACTTTCAACATTTCGACATTCACATTCGACATTCACATTTGACATTCGAATTTTCAACATTCCACATTCACATTCTACATTCGACATTCACATTCGACATTCGACATTTCGACATTCGACATTCACATTCGACATTTCAACATTCGACATTTCGACATTTCGACATTCACATTCGACATTCGACATTCGACATTCACCATTCGACATTCGACATTCAACATTCGACATTCACATTCTATATTCAACATTTCAACATTCGACATTCACATTCGACATTCGACATTTGACATTTCGACATTCGACATTTCGACATTTCGACATTTGACATTTTAACATTCGACATTCGAAATTTGACATTTCGACATTTCGACATTTGGACATTCGATATTTCGACATTTCGACATTCGACATTCACATTCGACATTCGACATTTCGACATTTTCACATTCGACATTCGACATTTGACATTTCGACATATCGACATTTGGACATTCGATATTTCGACATTTCGACATTCGACATTCACATTCGACATTCGACATTTCGACATTTGACATTTCGACATTCGACATTTCGACATTTGACATTTCGACATTCAAATTCGACATTTGACATTCACTTTCGAAATTCGACATTCACATTCGACATTCGACATTCACCATTCGACATTCGACATTCACATTCGACATTCACATTTGACATTCGACATTCATCATTCGACGTTCGACATTTCGACATTTCCACATTCGACATTTCGACATTCAACATTCACATTCGACATTCGACATTCACATTCGACATTCGACATTCACATTCAACATTCGACATTCGGCATTCACATTCGACATTCACATTCGACATTTCGACATTCGAAATTTCGACATTCACATTCGACATTCGACATTCACCATTCGACATTCGACATTCAACATTCATATTTGACATTCGACATTTAGACATTCGTCATTTCGACATTCGTCATTTCGACATTCACCATTCGACATTCGACTTTCACATTTGACATTTCGACATTCGACATTTCGACATTTCGACATTCGACATTCACATTCGACATTTCGACATTCGACATTTCGACATTCGACATTCACATTCGACATTCAACATTCACCATTCGACATTCACCATTCGACATTCGACATTTTGACATTTCGTCATTTGACAATCGACATTCACATTCGACATTTCGACATTCGACATTCACATTCGACTTTCAACATTTCGACATTCACATTCGACATTCACATTTGACATTCGAATTTTCAACATTCCACATTCACATTCTACATTCGACATTCACATTCGACATTCGACATTTCGACATTCGACATTCACATTCGACATTTCAACATTCGACATTTCGACATTTCGACATTCACATTCGACATTCGACATTCGACATTCACCATTCGACATTCGACATTCAACATTCGACATTCACATTCTATATTCAACATTTCAACATTCGACATTCACATTCGACATTCGACATTTGACATTTCGACATTCGACATTTCGACATTTCGACATTTGACATTTTAACATTCGACATTCGACATTTGACATTTCGACATTTCGACATTTGGACATTCGATATTTCGACATTTCGACATTCGACATTCACATTCGACATTCGACATTTCGACATTTTCACATTCGACATTCGACATTTGACATTTCGACATATCGACATTTGGACATTCGATATTTCGACATTTCGACATTCGACATTCACATTCGACATTCGACATTTCGACATTTGACATTTCGACATTCGACATTTCGACATTTGACATTTCGACATTCAAATTCGACATTTGACATTCACTTTCGAAATTCGACATTCACATTCCACATTCGACATTCACCATTCGACATTCGACATTCACATTCGACATTCACATTTGACATTCGACATTCATCATTCGACGTTCGACATTTCGACATTTCGACATTCGACATTTAGTCTTTCGACATTCACATTCGACATTCGACATTTTGACATTCGATATTCGACATTCGACATTCACATTCGACATTTGACATTCGACATTCACATTCACATTTCGACATTCGACATTCGACATTTCGACATTTCTACATTCGACATTTTGACATTTCGACATTTGACATTTTCACATTCGACATTCGACATTTCGACATTTGACATTTTGACATTCGACATTCGACATTTCGACATTTCGACATTCGACATTCGACTTTCACATTCGACATTCGACATTTCGACATTCGACATTCACATTCGATATTCGACATTTCAACATTCAACATTCACATTCAACATTCGACATTTCTACATTCGACATTTCCACATTCGACATTTCGACATTCAACATTCACATTCGACAATCGACATTCACATTCGACATTCGACATTCACATTCAACATTCGACATTCGGCATTCACATTCGACATTCACATTCGACATTTCGACATTCGACATTCGAAATTTCGTCATTCACATTCGACATTCGACATTCACCATTCGACATTCGACATTCAACATTCATATTCGACATTCGACATTTAGACATTCGTCATTTCGACATTCGTCATTTCGACATTCAACATTCGACATTCGACTTTCACATTTGACATTTCGACATTCGACATTCGACATTTCGACATTTCGACATTCGACATTCACATTCGACATTTCGACATTCGACATTTCGACATTCGACATTCACATTCGACATTCAACATTCACCATTCGACATTCACCATTCGACATTCGACATTTTGACATTTCGTCATTTGACAATCGACATTCACATTCGACATTTCGACATTCGACATTCACATTCGACTTTCAACATTTCGACATTCGACATTCACATTCGACATTCACATTTGACATTCGAATTTTCAACATTCCACATTCACATTCTACATTCGACATTCACATTCGACATTCGACATTTCGACATTCGACATTCACATTCGACATTTCAACTTTCGACATTTCGACATTTCGACATTCACATTCGACATTCGACATTCGACATTCACCATTCGACATTCGACATTCAACATTCACATTCGACATTCGACATTTCGACATTCGACATTTCGACATTCGCAATTCACCATTCGACATTCGACATTCACATTCGACATTTCGACATTTCGACATTTGACATTTCGACATTTCGACATTCACATTCGACATTTCGACATTCGACATTTCGACATTCACATTCGACATTCGACATTCACCATTCGACATTCACATTCGACATATCGATATTTCAACATTCGACATTTCGACATTTTGACAATTCGACATTGGACATTTCGACATTCACCATTCGACATTCAACATTCACATTCGACATTTCGACATTCGGCATTTCGACATTCACCATTCGACATTCACATTCGACATTCGACATTTTGACATTTCGTCATTTGACAATCGACATTCACATTCGACATTTCGACATTCGACATTCACATTCGACTTTCAACATTTCGACATTCGACATTCACATTCGACATTCACATTTGACATTCGAATTTTCAACTTTCCACATTCACATTCTACATTCGACATTCACATTCGACATTCGACATTTCGACATTCGACATTCACATTCGACATTTCAACATTCGACATTTCGACATTTCGACATTCACATTCGACATTCGACATTCGACATTCACCATTCGACATTCGACATTCAACATTCACATTCGACATTCGACATTTCGACATTCGACATTTCGACATTTGGACATTCGATATTTCGACATTTCGACATTCGACATTCACATTCGACATTCGACATTTCGACATTTGACATTTCGACATTTCGACATTCGACATTTCGACATTTGACATTTTCACATTCGACATTCGACATTTGACATTTCGACATTCGACATTTCGACATTTGGACATTCGATATTTCGACATTTCGACATTCGGAATTCACATTCGACATTCGACATTTCGACATTTGACATTTCGACATTCAAATTCGACATTTGACATTCACTTTCGAAATTCGACATTCACATTCGACATTCGACATTCACCATTCGACATTCGACATTCACATTCGACATTCACATTCGATATTTGACATTCGACATTCACATTTCGACATTCGACATTCGACATTTCGACATTTCGACATTCGACATTTCGACATTTCGACATTTGACATTTTCACATTCGACATTTCGCCATTTCGACATTTGACATTTTCACATTCGACATGCGACATTTGACATTTCGACATTCGACATTTGGACATTCGATATTTCGACATTTCGACATTCGACATTCACGTTTGACATTCGACATTTCGACATTTGACATTTCAACATTTCGACATTTCGACATTCGACATTTCGACATTTTGACATTTGACATTTTCACATTCGACATTCGACATTTGGACATTCGACATTTCGACATTTGGACATTCGATATTTCGACATTTCGACATTCGACATTCACATTCGACTTTCGACATTTGACATTTCGACATTCGACATTTCGACATTTCGACATTTGACATTTTCACATTCGACATTCGACATTTCGACATTTGACATTTTGACATTCGACATTCGACATTTCGACATTTCGACATTCGACATTCGACATTCGACTTTCACATTCGACATTCAACATTTCGACATTCGACATTCACATTCTACATTCAACATTTCAACATTCGACATTCACATTCGACATTTGACATTTCGACATTCGACATTTCGACATTTCGACATTTGACATTTTAACATTCGACATTCGACATTTGACATTTCGACATTTGGACATTCGATATTTCGACATTTCGACATTCGACATTCACATTCGACATTCGACATTTCGACATTTTCACATTCGACATTCGACATTTCGACATATCAACATTTGGACATTCGATATTTCGACATTTCGACATTCGACATTCACATTCGACATTCGACATTTCGACATTTTACATTTCGACATTCAAATTCGACATTTTACATTCACTTTCGAAATTCGACATTCACATTCGACATTCGACATTCACCATTCGACATTCGACATTCACATTCGACATTCACATTTGACATTCGACATTCATCATTCGACGTTCGACATTTCGACATTTCGACATTCGACATTTAGTCTTTCGACATTCACATTCGACATTCGACATTTTGACATTCGACATTCGACATTCGACATTCACATTCGACATTTGACATTCGACATTCACATTCACATTTCGACATTCGACATTCGACATTTCGACATTTCTACATTCGACATTTTGACATTTCGACATTTGACATTTTCACATTCGACATTCGACATTTCGACATTTGACATTTTGACATTCGACATTCGACATTTCGACATTTCGACATTCGACATTCGACTTTCACATTCGACATTCGACATTTCGACATTCGACATTCACATTCGATATTCGACATTTCAACATTCAACATTCACATTCGACATTTCTACAATCGACATTTCCACATTCGACATTTCGACATTCAACATTCACATTCGACATTCGACATTCACATTCGACATTCGACATTCACATTCAACATTCGACATTCGGCATTCACATTCGACATTCACATTCGACATTTCGACATTCGAAATTTCAACATTCACATTCGACATTCGACATTCACCATTCGACATTCGACATTCAACATTCATATTCGACATTCGACATTTAGACATTCGTCATTTCGACATTCGTCATTTCGACATTCACCATTCGACATTCGACTTTCACATTTGACATTTCGACATTCGACATTTCGACATTTCGACATTCGACATTCACATTCGACATTTCGACATTCGACATTTCGACATTCGACATTCACATTCGACATTCAACATTCACCATTCGACATTCACCATTCGACATTCGACATTTTGACATTTCGTCATTTGACAATCGACATTCACATTCGACATTTCGACATTCGACATTCACATTCGACTTTCAACATTTCGACATTCACATTCGACATTCACATTTGACATTCGAATTTTCAACATTCCACATTCACATTCTACATTCGACATTCACATTCGACATTCGACATTTCGACATTCGACATTCACATTCGACATTTCAACATTCGACATTTCGACATTTCGACATTCACATTCGACATTCGACATTCGACATTCACCATTCGACATTCGACATTCAACATTCGACATTCACATTCTATATTCAACATTTCAACATTCGACATTCACATTCGACATTCGACATTTGACATTTCGACATTCGACATTTCGACATTTCGACATTTGACATTTTAACATTCGACATTCGACATTTGACATTTCGACATTTCGACATTTGGACATTCGATATTTCGACATTTCGACATTCGACATTCACATTCGACATTCGACATTTCGACATTTTCACATTCGACATTCGACATTTGACATTTCGACATATCGACATTTGGACATTCGATATTTCGACATTTCGACATTCGACATTCACATTCGACATTCGACATTTCGACATTTGACATTTCGACATTCGACATTTCGACATTTGACATTTCGACATTAAAATTCGACATTTGACATTCACTTTCGAAATTCGACATTCACATTCGACATTCGACATTCACCATTCGACATTCACATTCGACATTCACATTTGACATTCGACATTCATCATTCGACGTTCGACATTTCGACATTTCGACATTCGACATTTAGTCTTTCGACATTCACATTCGACATTCGACATTTTGACATTCGACATTCGACATTCACATTCGACATTTGACATTCGACATTCACATTCACATTTCGACATTCGACATTCGACATTTCGACATTTCTACATTCGACATTTTGACATTTCGACATTTGACATTTTGACATTCGACATTCGACATTTCGACATTTCGACATTCGACATTCGACTTTCACATTCGACATTCGACATTTCGACATTCGACATTCACATTCGATATTCGACATTTCAACATTCAACATTCACATTCGACATTCGACATTTCTACATTCGACATTTCCACATTCGACATTTCGACATTCAACATTCACATTCGACATTCGACATTCACATTCGACATTCGACATTCACATTCAACATTCGACATTCGGCATTCACATTCGACATTCACATTCGACATTTCGACATTTGACATTCGAAATTTCGTCATTCACATTCGACATTCGACATTCACCATTCGACATTCGACATTCAACATTCATATTCGACATTCGACATTTAGACATTCGTCATTTCGACATTCGTCATTTCGACATTCAACATTCGACATTCGACTTTCACATTTGACATTTCGACATTCGACATTCGACATTTCGACATTTCGACATTCGACATTCGACATTTCGACATTCGACATTTCGACATTCGACATTCACATTCGACATTCAACATTCACCATTCGACATTCACCATTCGACACTCGACATTTTGACATTTCGTCATTTGACAATCGACATTCACATTCGACAGTTCGACATTCGACATTCACATTCGACTTTCAACATTTCGACATTCGACATTCACATTCGACATTCACATTTGACATTTGAATTTTCAACATTCCACATTCACATTCTACATTCGACATTCACATTCGACATTCGACATTTCGACATTCGACATTCACATTCGACATTTCAACTTTTGACATTTCGACATTTCGACATTCACATTCGACATTCGACATTCACCATTCGACATTCGACATTCAACATTCACATTCGACATTCGACATTTCGACATTCGACATTTCGACATTCGCAATTCACCATTCGACATTCGACATTCACATTCGACATTTCGACATTTCGACATTTGACATTTCGACATTTCGACATTCACATTCGACATTTCGACATTCGACATTTCGACATTCACATTCGACATTCGACATTCACCATTCGACATTCACATTCGACATATCGATATTTCAACATTCGACATTTCGACATTTCGACAATTCGACATTCGACATTTCGACATTCACCATTCGACATTCAACATTCACATTCGACATTTCGACATTCGGCATTTCGACATTCACCATTCGACATTCACATTCGACATTTCGACATTCGACATTTCGACATTCGACATTCACATTCGACATTCGACATTCACATTCGACATTCACATTCGACATTTCGACATTCGACATTCGACATTCACATTCGACATTTCGACATTTCGACATTCGACATTTCGACATTCGACATTTGACATTCACATTCGACATTTCGACATTTCGGCATTCGACATTCGACATTCACATTCGACATTCGAAATTTCGACATTCGACTTTTCGACATTCGACATTCACATTTCGACATTCGACTTTCGACATTTTTACATTTCGACATTCAACATTTCTACATTTGACATTTTCACATTCGACATTCGACATTTGACATTTCGACATTCGACATTAACATTCGACATTTGACATTTCGACATTCAAATTCGACATTTGACATTCACTTTCGAAATTCGACATTCACATTCGACATTTGACATTCACATTCGACATTCACTTTTGACATTCGACCTTCACCATTCGACATTCGACATTTCGACATTTCGACATTCGACATTTAGTCTTTCGACATTCACATTCGACATTCGACATTTTGACATTCGACATTCGACATTCACATTCGACATTCGACATTTCAACATTCGATATTCACATTCGACATTCGACATTCAACATTTCGACATTCTACATTCACATTCGTCATTCACATTCGACATTTCGACATTCGACATTTCGACATGCGACATTCGACATTCACATTCGGCATTTCGATATTTCGACATTCGATATTTCGACATTCACATTCCACATTCCACATTTCAACATTCGACATTTCGACATTCCACATTCGACATTTCGAAATTCGACATTTCGACATTCGACTTTCACATTCGACATTTCGACATTTTGACATTTCGACATTTCGACTCTCATCATTCGACATTCGACATTCTCATTCGACATTCGACATTCACATTCACATTTCGACATTTCGACATTCGACATTTCGATATTTCGACACTCATCATTCGACATTCGACATTTGACATTTTCACATTAGACATTCGACATTTCGACATTTCGACATTCGACATTCCGACATTTCGACATTCGACATTTCGACATTTCGACCTTCGACATTCGACATTCGACTTTCACATTCGACATTCGACATTTCGACATTCGACATTCACATTCGATATTCGACATTTCAACATTCGACATTCACATTCGACATTCGACATTTCTACATTTTACATTTCGACATTCGACATTTCGACATTCAACATTCACATTCGACATTCGACATTCACATTCGACATTCGACATTCACATTCAAAATTCGACATTCGGCATTCACATTCGACCTTCGACATTCACATTCGACATTTCGACATTCGACATTCGACATTTCGACATTCACATTCGACATTCGACATTCACCATTCGACATTCGACATTTCGACATTCGTCATTTCGACATTCGTCATTTCGACATTCACCATTCGACATTCGACTTTCACATTCGACATTTCGACATTTCGACATTCGACATTTCGACATTTCGACATTTCGACATTTCGACATTCACATTCGACATTTCGACATTCGACATTTCGACATTCACATTCGACATTCGACATTCACCATTCGACATTCGACATTTTGACATTTCGTCATTTGACAATCGACATTCACATTCGACATTTCGACATTCGACATTCACATTTGACTTTCAACATTTCGACATTCGACATTCACATTCGACATTCACATTTGACATTCGACTTTTCGACATTCGACATTTGACATTCACATTCGACATTTCGACATTCGACATTTGACATTCACATTAGACATTTCGACATTCGACATTTTGACATTTCGTCATTTGACATTCGACATTCACATTTGACATTTCGACATTCGACATTCACATTCGATGTTCGACATTTCGACATTCACATTCGTCATTCACATTCGACATTTCGACATTTGACATTTGACATTTTCACATTCGATATTTCGACATTTGACATTTCGACATTCGACATTTCGACATTTCGACACTCATCATTTGACATTCGACATTCACATTCGACATTTGACATTCGACTTTCACATTTCGACATTCGACATTCGATATTTGACATTTCGACATTCGACATTTCGACATTTCGACATTCGATATTTCGACATTTCGACATTCGACATTCACATTCGATATTCGACATTTCGACATTTGACATTTCAACATTCAAATTCGACATTTGACATTGACTTTCGAAATTCGACATTCACATTCGACATTCGACATTCACCATTCGACATTCGACATTCACATTCGACATTCACATTTGACATTCGACATTCACCATTCGACATTCGACATTCACATTCGACATTCACATTTAACATTCGACATTCACCATTCGACATTCGACATTTCAACATTTCGACATTCAGTCTTTCGACATTCACATTCGACATTCGACATTTTGACATTCGACATTTGACATTCAACATTTCGACATTCGACATTCACATTCGACGTTCGACATTTCGACATTCACATTCGTCATTCACATTCGACATTTCGACATTTCGACATTCGACATTTCGACAAGCGACATTCAACATTCACATTCAGCATTTCGACATTTCGACATTCGACATTTCGACATTCGATATTCACATTCGACATTAGACATTTCGACATTCGACATTTCGACATTCCACAATCGACATTTCGAAATTCGACATTTCGACATTCGACATTCACATTCGACTTTCACATTCGACATTCGATATTTCGACAATCGACATTTCGACAATCGACATTTCGACATTTTGACATTTCGACATTTCGACACTCATCATTCGACATTCGACATTCACATTCGACATTCGACATTCACATTCACACTTCGACATTTCGACATTTCGACACTCATCATTCGACATTCGACATTCACATTCGACATTTGACATTCGACATTCACATTCACATTTCGACATTCGACATTCGAAATTTCGACATTTCGACATTCGACATTTCGACATTTGACATTTTCACATTCGACATTCGACATTTCGACATTTGACATTTCGACATTCGACATTTGACATTTCGACATTTCGACATTCGACATACGACATTCGACTTTCACATTCGACATTCGACATTTTGACATTCGACATTCACATTCGATACTCGACATTCACATTCGACATTCGACAATCACATTCAACATTCGACATTTCTACATTCGACATTTCGACATTCGACATTTCAACATTCAACATTCACATTCGACATTCGACATTCACATTCGACATTCGACATTCACATTCAACATTCGACATTCGGCATTCACATTCGACATTCGACATTCACATTCGACATTTCGACATTCACCATTCGACATTCGACATTCAACATTCACATTCGACATTCGACATTTCGACATTCGTCATTTCGACATTCGTTATTTCGACATTCACCATTCGACATTCGACTTTCACATTCGACATTTCGACATTCGACATTTTGACATTTTGACATTCGACATTCACATTCGACATTTCGACATTCGACATTTCGACATTCGACATTCACATTTGACATTCGACATTCACTATTCGACATTCGACATTCACCATTCGACATTCGACATTCAACATTCACATTCGACATTCGACATTTCGACATTCGTCATTTCGACATTCGTTATTTCGACATTCACCATTCGACATTCGACTTTCACATTCGACATTTCGACATTCGACATTCGACTTTTCGACATTCGACATTCACATTCGACATTCACATTCGACATTTCAACATTCGACATTCACATTCGACATTTCGACATTCGACATTTCGACATTTGACATTTGACATTCACATTCGACATTTCGACATTTCGGCATTCGACATTCACATTCGACATTCACATTTGACATTCAACATTTCGACATTCGACATTCACATTCGACATTCGACATTCACCATTCGACATTCGACATTTCGACATTTCGACATTTGACATTTCGACATTTGACATTCGACATTCACAGTCGACTTTCAACATTTCGACATTCGACATTCACATTAGACATTCACATTTGACATTCGACATTTCGACATTCGACTTTCACATTCGACATTCACATTCAACATTCGACATTTCGACATTCGACATTCACATTCGACATTCACATTCGACATTTCGACATTCGACATTCACATTCGACATTCGACATTTCGACATTTGACATTTCGACATTAAAATTCGACATTTGACATTCACTTTCGAAATTCGACATTCACATTCGACATTCGACATTCACCATTCGACATTCGACATTCACATTCGACATTCACATTTGACATTCGACATTCATCATTCAACGTTCGACATTTCGACATTTCGACATTCGACATTTAGTCTTTCGACATTCACATTCGACATTCGACATTTTGACATTCGACATTCGACATTCGACATTCACATTCGACATTTGACATTCGACATTCACATTCACATTTCGACATTCGACATTCGACATTTCGACATTTCTACATTCGACATTTTGACATTTCGACATTTGACATTTTCACATTCGACATTCGACATTTCGACATTTGACATTTTGACATTCGACATTCGACATTTCGACATTTCGACATTCGACATTCGACTTTCACATTCGACATTCGACATTTCGACATTCGACATTCACATTCGATATTCGACATTTCAACATTCAACATTCACATTCGACATTCGACATTTCTACATTCGACATTTCCACATTCGACATTTCGACATTCAACACTCACATTCGACATTCGACATTCACATTCAACATTCGACATTCGGCATTCACATTCGACATTCACATTCGACATTTCGACATTCGACATTCGAAATTTCGTCATTCACATTCGACATTCGACATTCACCATTCGACATTCGACATTCAACATTCATATTCGACATTCGACATTTAGACATTCGTCATTTCGACATTCGTCATTTCGACATTCAACATTCGACATTCGACTTTCACATTTGACATTTCGACATTCGACATTCGACATTTCGACATTTCGACATTCGACATTCACATTCGACATTTCGACATTCGACATTTCGACATTCGACATTCACATTCGACATTCAACATTCACCATTCGACATTCACCATTCGACATTCGACATTTTGACATTTCGTCATTTGACAATCGACATTCACATTCGACAGTTCGACATTCGACATTCACATTCGACTTTCAACATTTCGACATTCGACATTCACATTCGACATTCACATTTGACATTCGAATTTTCAACATTCCACATTCACATTCTACATTCGACATTCACATTCGACATTCGACATTTCGACATTCGACATTCACATTCGACATTTCAACTTTCGACATTTCGACATTTCGACATTCACATTCGACATTCGACATTCGACATTCACCATTCGACATTCGACATTCAACATTCACATTCGACATTCGACATTTCGACATTCGACATTTCGACATTCGCAATTCACCATTCGACATTCGACATTCACATTCGACATTTCGACATTTCGACATTTGACATTTCGACATTTCGACATTCACATTCGACATTTCGACATTCGACATTTCGACATTCACATTCGACATTCGACATTCACCATTCGACATTCACATTCGACATATCGATATTTCAACATTCGACATTTCGACATTTCGACAATTCGACATTCGACATTTCGACATTCACCATTCGACATTCAACATTCACATTCGACATTTCGACATTCGGCATTTCGACATTCACCATTCGACATTCACATTCGACATTTCGACATTCGACATTTCGACATTCGACATTCACATTCGACATTCGACATTCACATTCGACATTCACATTCGACATTTCGACATTCGACATTCGACATTCACATTCGACATTTCGACATTCGAGATTTCGACATTCGACATTTGACATTCACATTCGACATTTCGACATTCGACATTTCGACATTCGACATTCGACATTCACATTCGACATTCACATTCGACATTTCGACATTCGACATTCGACATTCACATTCGACATTTCGACATTTCGACATTCGAGATTTCGACATTCGACATTCGACATTCACATTCGACATTTCGACATTTCGACATTCGAGATTTCGGCATTCGACATTCGACATTCACATTCGACATTCGAAATTTCGACATTCGACTTTTCGACATTCGACATTCACATTTCGACATTCGACTTTCGACATTTCTACATTTCGACATTCAACATTTCTACATTTGACATTTTCACATTCGACATTCGACATTTGACATTTCGACATTCGACATTAACATTCGACATTTGACATTTCGACATTCAAATTCGACATTTGACATTCACTTTCGAAATTCGACATTCACATTCGACATTCGACATTCACATTCGACATTCACATTTGACATTCGACCTTCACCATTCGACATTCGACATTTCGACATTTCGACATTCGATATTTAGTCTTTCGACATTCACATTCGACATTCGACATTTTGACATTCGACATTCGACATTCACATTCGACATTCGACATTTCAACATTCGATATTCACATTCGACATTCGACATTCAACATTTCGACATTCTACATTCACATTCGTCATTCACATTCGACATTTCGACATTCGACATTTCGACATGCGACATTCGACATTCACATTCGGCATTTCGATATTTCGACATTCGATATTTCGACATTCACATTCCACATTCCACATTTCAACATTCGACATTTCGACATTCCACATTCGACATTTCGAAATTCGACATTTCGACATTCGACATTCGACTTTCACATTCGACATTTCGACATTTTGACATTTCGACATTTCGACTCTCATCATTCGACATTCGACATTCTCATTCGACATTCGACATTCACATTCACATTTCGACATTTCGACATTCGACATTTCGATATTTCGACACTCATCATTCGACATTCGACATTTGACATTTTCACATTCGACATTCGACATTTCGACATTTCGACATTCGACATTCCGACATTTCGACATTCGACATTTCGACATTTCGACCTTCGACATTCGACATTCGACTTTCACATTCGACATTCGACATTTCGACATTCGACATTCACATTCGATATTCGACATTTCAACATTCGACATTCACATTCGACATTCGACATTTCTACATTTTACATTTCGACATTCGACATTTCGACATTCAACATTCACATTCGACATTCGACATTCACATTCGACATTCGACATTCACATTCAAAATTCGACATTCGGCATTCACATTCGACCTTCGACATTCACATTCGACATTCGACATTCGACATTTCGACATTCACATTCGACATTCGACATTCACCATTCGACATTCGACATTTCGACATTCGTCATTTCGACATTCGTCATTTCGACATTCACCATTCGACATTCGACTTTCACATTCGACATTTCGACATTTCGACATTCGACATTTCGACATTTCGACATTTCGACATTCGACATTCACATTCGACATTTCGACATTCGACATTTCGACATTCACATTCGACATTCGACATTCACCATTCGACATTCGACATTTTGACATTTCGTCATTTGACAATCGACATTCACATTCGACATTTCGACATTCAACATTCACATTTGACTTTCAACATTTCGACATTCGACATTCACATTCGACATTCACATTTGACATTCGACTTTTCGACATTCGACATTTGACATTCACATTCGACATTTCGACATTCGACATTTGACATTCACATTAGACATTTCGACATTCGACATTTTGACATTTCGTCATTTGACATTCGACATTCACATTTGACATTTCGACATTCGACATTCACATTCGATGTTCGACATTTCGACATTCACATTCGTCATTCACATTCGACATTTCGACATTTGACATTTGACATTTTCACATTCGATATTTCGACATTTGACATTTCGACATTCGACATTTCGACATTTCGACACTCATCATTTGACATTCGACATTCACATTCGACATTTGACATTCGACTTTCACATTTCGACATTCGACATTCGATATTTGACATTTCGACATTCGACATTTCGACATTTCGACATTCGATATTTCGACATTTCGACATTCGACATTCACATTCGACATTCGACATTTCGACATTTGACATTTCGACATTCAAATTCGACATTTGACATTGACTTTCGAAATTCGACATTCACATTCGACATTCGACATTCACCATTCGACATTCGACATTCACATTCGACATTCACATTTGACATTCGACATTCACCATTCGACATTCACATTCGACATTCACATTTAACATTCGACATTCACCATTCGACATTCGACATTTCGACATTTCGACATTCAGTCTTTCGACATTCACATTCGACATTCGACATTTTGACATTCGACATTTGACATTCAACATTTCGACATTCGACATTCACATTCGACGTTCGACATTTCGACATTCACATTCGTCATTCACATTCGACATTTCGACATTTCGACATTCGACATTTCGACAAGCGACATTCGACATTCACATTCAGCATTTCGACATTTCGACATTCGACATTTCGACATTCGATATTCACATTCGACATTAGACATTTCGACATTCGACATTTCGACATTCCACAATCGACATTTCGAAATTCGACATTTCGACATTCGACATTCACATTCGACTTTCACATTCGACATTCGACATTTCGACAATCGACATTTCGACAATCGACATTTCGACATTTTGACATTTCGACATTTCGACACTCATCATTCGACATTCGACATTCACATTCGACATTCGACATTCACATTCACACTTCGACATTTCGACATTTCGACACTCATCATTCGACATTCGACATTCACATTCGACATTTGACATTCGACATTCACATTCACATTTCGACATTCGACATTCGACATTTCGACATTTCGACATTCGACATTTCGACATTTCGACATTTGACATTTTCACATTCGACATTCGACATTTCGACATTTGACATTTCGACATTCGACATTTGACATTTCGACATTTCGACATTCGACATTCGACATTCGACATTCGACTTTCACATTCGACATTCGACATTTTGACATTCGACATTCACATTCGATATTCGACATTCACATTCGACATTCGACAATCACATTCAACATTCGACATTTCTACATTCGACATTTCGACATTCGACATTTCAACATTCAACATTCACATTCGACATTCGACATTCACATTCGACATTCACATTCAACATTCGACATTCGGCATTCACATTCGACATTCGACATTCACATTCGACATTTCGACATTCACCATTCGACATTCGACATTCAACATTCACATTCGACATTCGACATTTCGACATTCGTCATTTCGACATTCGTTATTTCGACATTCACCATTCGACATTCGACTTTCACATTCGACATTTCGACATTCGACATTTTGACATTTTGACATTCGACATTCACATTCGACATTTCGACATTCGACATTTCGACATTCGACATTCACATTTGACATTCGACATTCACTATTCGACATTCGACATTCACCATTCGACATTCGACATTCAACATTCACATTCGACATTCGACATTTCGACATTCGTCATTTCGACATTCGTTATTTCGACATTCACCATTCGACATTCGACTTTCACATTCGACATTTCGACATTCGACATTCGACTTTTCGACATTCGACATTCACATTCGACATTCACATTCGACATTTCAACATTCGACATTCACATTCGACATTTCGACATTCGACATTTCGACATTTGACATTTGACATTCACATTCGACATTTCGACATTTCGGCATTCGACATTCACATTCGACATTCACATTTGACATTCAACATTTTGACATTCGACATTCACATTCGACATTCGACATTCACCATTCGACATTCGACATTTCGACATTTGACATTTCGACATTTGACATTCGACATTCACAGTCGACTTTCAACATTTCGACATTCGACATTCACATTAGACATTCACATTTGACATTCGACATTTCGACATTCGACATTCACATTCGACATTCACATTCAACATTCGACATTTCGACATTCGACATTCACATTCGACATTTCGACATTCGACATTCGACATTCACATTCGACATTCGACATTTTGACATTCGACATTTCGACATTCCACATTCGACATTTCGAAATTCGACATTTCGACATTCGACATTCACATTTGACATTCACATTCGACATTCGACATTTCTACATTCGACATTTCGACAATCGACATTTTGACATTTTGACATTTCGACATTTTGACACTCATCATTCGACATTCGACATTCGACATACACATTCGATGTTCGACATTTCGACATTCACATTCGTCATTCACATTCGACATTTAGACATTTCGACAATTGACATTTTCTCATTCGACATTCAACATTTCGACATTTGACATTTCTACATTCGACATTTCGACATTTGACATTTTCACATTCGACATTCGACATTTGACATTTCGACATTCGATATTTCGACATTTCGACATTCGACATTCACAAGCGACATTTCGACATTTGAAATTTCGACATTTCGACATTCGACATTTCGACATTTGACATTTTCACATTCGACATTCGACATTTGACATTTCGACATTCGACATTTCGACATTTGGACATTCGATATTTCGACATTTCGACATTCGGAATTCACATTCGACATTCGACATTTCGACATTTGACATTTCGACATTCAAATTCGACATTTGACATTCACTTTCGAAATTCGACATTCACATTCGACATTCGACATTCACCATTCGACATTCGACATTCACATTCGACATTCACATTCGATATTTGACATTCGACATTCACATTTCGACATTCACATTCGACTTTCACATTCGACATTCGACATTTCGACAATCGACATTTCGACAATCGACATTTCGACATTTTGACATTTCGACATTTCGACACTCATCATTCGACATTCGACATTCACATTCGACATTCGACATTCACATTCACACTTCGACATTTCGACATTTCGACACTCATCATTCGACATTCGACATTCACATTCGACATTTGACATTCGACATTCACATTCACATTTCGACATTCGACATTCGACATTTCGACATTTCGACATTCGACATTTCGACATTTCGACATTTGACATTTTCACATTCGACATTCGACATTTCGACATTTGACATTTCGACATTCGACATTTGACATTTCGACATTTCGACATTCGACATTCGACATTCGACATTCGACTTTCACATTCGACATTCGACATTTTGACATTCGACATTCACATTCGATATTCGACATTCACATTCGACATTCGACAATCACATTCAACATTCGACATTTCTACATTCGACATTTCGACATTCGACATTTCAACATTCAACATTCACATTCGACATTCGACATTCACATTCGACATTCACATTCAACATTCGACATTCGGCATTCACATTCGACATTCGACATTCACATTCGACATTTCGACATTCACCATTCGACATTCGACATTCAACATTCACATTCGACATTCGACATTTCGACATTCGTCATTTCGACATTCGTTATTTCGACATTCACCATTCGACATTCGACTTTCACATTCGACATTTCGACATTCGACATTTTGACATTTTGACATTCGACATTCACATTCGACATTTCGACATTCGACATTTCGACATTCGACATTCACATTTGACATTCGACATTCACTATTCGACATTCGACATTCACCATTCGACATTCGACATTCAACATTCACATTCGACATTCGACATTTCGACATTCGTCATTTCGACATTCGTTATTTCGACATTCACCATTCGACATTCGACTTTCACATTCGACATTTCGACATTCGACATTCGACTTTTCGACATTCGACATTCACATTCGACATTCACATTCGACATTTCAACATTCGACATTCACATTCGACATTTCGACATTCGACATTTCGACATTTGACATTTGACATTCACATTCGACATTTCGACATTTCGGCATTCGACATTCACATTCGACATTCACATTTGACATTCAACATTTTGACATTCGACATTCACATTCGACATTCGACATTCACCATTCGACATTCGACATTTCGACATTTGACATTTCGACATTTGACATTCGACATTCACAGTCGACTTTCAACATTTCGACATTCGACATTCACATTAGACATTCACATTTGACATTCGACATTTCGACATTCGACATTCACATTCGACATTCACATTCAACATTCGACATTTCGACATTCGACATTCACATTCGACATTTCGACATTCGACATTCGACATTCACATTCGACATTCGACATTTTGACATTCGACATTTCGACATTCCACATTCGACATTTCGAAATTCGACATTTCGACATTCGACATTCACATTTGACATTCACATTCGACATTCGACATTTCTACATTCGACATTTCGACAATCGACATTTTGACATTTTGACATTTCGACATTTTGACACTCATCATTCGACATTCGACATTCGACATACACATTCGATGTTCGACATTTCGACATTCACATTCGTCATTCACATTCGACATTTAGACATTTCGACAATTGACATTTTCTCATTCGACATTCAACATTTCGACATTTGACATTTCTACATTCGACATTTCGACATTTGACATTTTCACATTCGACATTCGACATTTGACATTTCGACATTCGATATTTCGACATTTCGACATTCGACATTCACAAGCGACATTTCGACATTTGAAATTTCGACATTTCGACATTCGACATTTCGACATTTGACATTTTCACATTCGACATTCGACATTTGACATTTCGACATTCGACATTTCGACATTTGGACATTCGATATTTCGACATTTCGACATTCGGAATTCACATTCGACATTCGACATTTCGACATTTGACATTTCGACATTCAAATTCGACATTTGACATTCACTTTCGAAATTCGACATTCACATTCGACATTCGACATTCACCATTCGACATTCGACATTCACATTCGACATTCACATTCGATATTTGACATTCGACATTCACATTTCGACATTCACCATTCGACATTCGACATTCAACATTCACATTCGACATTCGATATTTCGACATTCGTCATTTCGACATTCGTTATTTCGACATTCACCATTCGACATTCGACTTTCACATTCGACATTTCGACATTCGACATTTTGACATTTTGACATTCGACATTCACATTCGACATTTCGACATTCGACATTTCGACATTCGACATTCACATTTGACATTCGACATTCACTATTCGACATTCGACATTCACCATTCGACATTCGACATTCAACATTCACATTCGACATTCGACATTTTGACATTCGTCATTTCGACATTCGTTATTTCGACATTCACCATTCGACATTCGACTTTCACATTCGACATTTCGACATTCGACATTCGACTTTTCGACATTCGACATTCACATTCGACATTCACATTCGACATTTCAACATTCGACATTCACATTCGACATTTCGACATTCGACATTTCGACATTTGACATTTGACATTCACATTCGACATTTCGACATTTCGGCATTCGACATTCACATTCGACATTCACATTTGACATTCAACATTTCGACATTCGACATTCACATTCGACATTCGACATTCACCACTCGACATTCGACATTTCGACATTTCGACATTTGACATTTCGACATTTGACATTCGACATTCACAGTCGACTTTCAACATTTCGACATTCGACATTCACATTAGACATTCACATTTGACATTCGACATTTCGACATTCGACATTCACATTCGACATTCACATTCAACATTCGACATTTCGACATTCGACATTCACATTCGACATTCACATTCGACACTTCGACATTCGACATTCACATTCGACATTTCGACATTTCGACATTTCGACATTCGACATTTCGACATTCGACATTCGACATTCACATTCGACATTCGACATTCACATTCGACATTTCGACATTTCGACATTCGACATTTCGACATTCGACATTCGACATTCACATTCGACATTCGACATTCACATTTGACATTCACATTCGACATTCGACATTTCTACATTCGACATTTCGACAATCGACATTTTGACATTTTGACATTTCGACATTTCGACACTCATCATTCGACATTCGACATTCGACATACACATTCGATGTTCGACATTTCGACATTCACATTCGTCATTCACATTCGACATTTAGACATTTCGACAATTGACATTTTCACATTCGACATTCGACATTTCGACATTTGACATTTCTACATTCGACATTTCGACATTCAACATTTCTACATTTGACATTTTCACATTCGACATTCGACATTTGACATTTCGACATTCGACATTAACATTCGACATTTGACATTTCGACATTCAAATTCGACATTTGACATTCACTTTCGAAATTCGACATTCACATTCGACATTTGACATTCACATTCGACATTCACATTTGACATTCGACCTTCACCATTCGACATTCGACATTTCGACATTTCGACATTCGACATTTAGTCTTTCGACATTCACATTCGACATTCGACATTTTGACATTCGACATTCGACATTCACATTCGACATTCGACATTTCAACATTCGATATTCACATTCGACATTCGACATTCAACATTTCGACATTCTACATTCACATTCGTCATTCACATTCGACATTTCGACATTCGACATTTCGACATGCGACATTCGACATTCACATTCGGCATTTCGATATTTCGACATTCGATATTTCGACATTCACATTCCACATTCCACATTTCAACATTCGACATTTCGACATTCCACATTCGACATTTCGAAATTCGACATTTCGACATTCGACTTTCACATTCGACATTTCGACATTTTGACATTTCGACATTTCGACTCTCATCATTCGACATTCGACATTCTCATTCGACATTCGACATTCACATTCACATTTCGACATTTCGACATTCGACATTTCGATATTTCGACACTCATCATTCGACATTCGACATTTGACATTTTCACATTCGACATTCGACATTTCGACATTTCGACATTCGACATTCCGACATTTCGACATTCGACATTTCGACATTTCGACCTTCGACATTCGACATTCGACTTTCACATTCGACATTCGACATTTCGACATTCGACATTCACATTCGATATTCGACATTTCAACATTCGACATTCACATTCGACATTCGACATTTCTACATTTTACATTTCGACATTCGACATTTCGACATTCAACATTCACATTCGACATTCGACATTCACATTCGACATTCGACATTCACATTCAAAATTCGACATTCGGCATTCACATTCGACCTTCGACATTCACATTCGACATTTCGACATTCGACATTCGACATTTCGACATTCACATTCGACATTCGACATTCACCATTCGACATTCGACATTTCGACATTCGTCATTTCGACATTCGTCATTTCGACATTCACCATTCGACATTCGACTTTCACATTCGACATTTCGACATTTCGACATTCGACATTTCGACATTTCGACATTTCGACATTTCGACATTCACATTCGACATTTCGACATTCGACATTTCGACATTCACATTCGACATTCGACATTCACCATTCGACATTCGACATTTTGACATTTCGTCATTTGACAATCGACATTCACATTCGACATTTCGACATTCGACATTCACATTTGACTTTCAACATTTCGACATTCGACATTCACATTCGACATTCACATTTGACATTCGACTTTTCGACATTCGACATTTGACATTCACATTCGACATTTCGACATTCGACATTTGACATTCACATTAGACATTTCGACATTCGACATTTTGACATTTCGTCATTTGACATTCGACATTCACATTTGACATTTCGACATTCGACATTCACATTCGATGTTCGACATTTCGACATTCACATTCGTCATTCACATTCGACATTTCGACATTTGACATTTGACATTTTCACATTCGATATTTCGACATTTGACATTTCGACATTCGACATTTCGACATTTCGACACTCATCATTTGACATTCGACATTCACATTCGACATTTGACATTCGACTTTCACATTTCGACATTCGACATTCGATATTTGACATTTCGACATTCGACATTTCGACATTTCGACATTCGATATTTCGACATTTCGACATTCGACATTCACATTCGACATTCGACATTTCGACATTTGACATTTCAACATTCAAATTCGACATTTGACATTGACTTTCGAAATTCGACATTCACATTCGACATTCGACATTCACCATTCGACATTCGACATTCACATTCGACATTCACATTTGACATTCGACATTCACCATTCGACATTCGACATTCACATTCGACATTCACATTTAACATTCGACATTCACCATTCGACATTCGACATTTCAACATTTCGACATTCAGTCTTTCGACATTCACATTCGACATTCGACATTTTGACATTCGACATTTGACATTCAACATTTCGACATTCGACATTCACATTCGACGTTCGACATTTCGACATTCACATTCGTCATTCACATTCGACATTTCGACATTTCGACATTCGACATTTCGACAAGCGACATTCAACATTCACATTCAGCATTTCGACATTTCGACATTCGACATTTCGACATTCGATATTCACATTCGACATTAGACATTTCGACATTCGACATTTCGACATTCCACAATCGACATTTCGAAATTCGACATTTCGACATTCGACATTCACATTCGACTTTCACATTCGACATTCGATATTTCGACAATCGACATTTCGACAATCGACATTTCGACATTTTGACATTTCGACATTTCGACACTCATCATTCGACATTCGACATTCACATTCGACATTCGACATTCACATTCACACTTCGACATTTCGACATTTCGACACTCATCATTCGACATTCGACATTCACATTCGACATTTGACATTCGACATTCACATTCACATTTCGACATTCGACATTCGAAATTTCGACATTTCGACATTCGACATTTCGACATTTGACATTTTCACATTCGACATTCGACATTTCGACATTTGACATTTCGACATTCGACATTTGACATTTCGACATTTCGACATTCGACATTCGACATTCGACTTTCACATTCGACATTCGACATTTTGACATTCGACATTCACATTCGATATTCGACATTCACATTCGACATTCGACAATCACATTCAACATTCGACATTTCTACATTCGACATTTCGACATTCGACATTTCAACATTCAACATTCACATTCGACATTCGACATTCACATTCGACATTCGACATTCACATTCAACATTCGACATTCGGCATTCACATTCGACATTCGACATTCACATTCGACATTTCGACATTCACCATTCGACATTCGACATTCAACATTCACATTCGACATTCGACATTTCGACATTCGTCATTTCGACATTCGTTATTTCGACATTCACCATTCGACATTCGACTTTCACATTCGACATTTCGACATTCGACATTTTGACATTTTGACATTCGACATTCACATTCGACATTTCGACATTCGACATTTCGACATTCGACATTCACATTTGACATTCGACATTCACTATTCGACATTCGACATTCACCATTCGACATTCGACATTCAACATTCACATTCGACATTCGACATTTCGACATTCGTCATTTCGACATTCGTTATTTCGACATTCACCATTCGACATTCGACTTTCACATTCGACATTTCGACATTCGACATTCGACTTTTCGACATTCGACATTCACATTCGACATTCACATTCGACATTTCAACATTCGACATTCACATTCGACATTTCGACATTCGACATTTCGACATTTGACATTTGACATTCACATTCGACATTTCGACATTTCGGCATTCGACATTCACATTCGACATTCACATTTGACATTCAACATTTCGACATTCGACATTCACATTCGACATTCGACATTCACCATTCGACATTCGACATTTCGACATTTCGACATTTGACATTTCGACATTTGACATTCGACATTCACAGTCGACTTTCAACATTTCGACATTCGACATTCACATTAGACATTCACATTTGACATTCGACATTTCGACATTCGACATTCACATTCGACATTCACATTCAACATTCGACATTTCGACATTCGACATTCACATTCGACATTCACATTCGACATTTCGACATTCGACATTCACATTCGACATTCGACATTTCGACATTTGACATTTCGACATTAAAATTCGACATTTGACATTCACTTTCGAAATTCGACATTCACATTCGACATTCGACATTCACCATTCGACATTCGACATTCACATTCGACATTCACATTTGACATTCGACATTCATCATTCAACGTTCGACATTTCGACATTTCGACATTCGACATTTAGTCTTTCGACATTCACATTCGACATTCGACATTTTGACATTCGACATTCGACATTCGACATTCACATTCGACATTTGACATTCGACATTCACATTCACATTTCGACATTCGACATTCGACATTTCGACATTTCTACATTCGACATTTTGACATTTCGACATTTGACATTTTCACATTCGACATTCGACATTTCGACATTTGACATTTTGACATTCGACATTCGACATTTCGACATTTCGACATTCGACATTCGACTTTCACATTCGACATTCGACATTTCGACATTCGACATTCACATTCGATATTCGACATTTCAACATTCAACATTCACATTCGACATTCGACATTTCTACATTCGACATTTCCACATTCGACATTTCGACATTCAACACTCACATTCGACATTCGACATTCACATTCAACATTCGACATTCGGCATTCACATTCGACATTCACATTCGACATTTCGACATTCGACATTCGAAATTTCGTCATTCACATTCGACATTCGACATTCACCATTCGACATTCGACATTCAACATTCATATTCGACATTCGACATTTAGACATTCGTCATTTCGACATTCGTCATTTCGACATTCAACATTCGACATTCGACTTTCACATTTGACATTTCGACATTCGACATTCGACATTTCGACATTTCGACATTCGACATTCACATTCGACATTTCGACATTCGACATTTCGACATTCGACATTCACATTCGACATTCAACATTCACCATTCGACATTCACCATTCGACATTCGACATTTTGACATTTCGTCATTTGACAATCGACATTCACATTCGACAGTTCGACATTCGACATTCACATTCGACTTTCAACATTTCGACATTCGACATTCACATTCGACATTCACATTTGACATTCGAATTTTCAACATTCCACATTCACATTCTACATTCGACATTCACATTCGACATTCGACATTTCGACATTCGACATTCACATTCGACATTTCAACTTTCGACATTTCGACATTTCGACATTCACATTCGACATTCGACATTCGACATTCACCATTCGACATTCGACATTCAACATTCACATTCGACATTCGACATTTCGACATTCGACATTTCGACATTCGCAATTCACCATTCGACATTCGACATTCACATTCGACATTTCGACATTTCGACATTTGACATTTCGACATTTCGACATTCACATTCGACATTTCGACATTCGACATTTCGACATTCACATTCGACATTCGACATTCACCATTCGACATTCACATTCGACATATCGATATTTCAACATTCGACATTTCGACATTTCGACAATTCGACATTCGACATTTCGACATTCACCATTCGACATTCAACATTCACATTCGACATTTCGACATTCGGCATTTCGACATTCACCATTCGACATTCACATTCGACATTTCGACATTCGACATTTCGACATTCGACATTCACATTCGACATTCGACATTCACATTCGACATTCACATTCGACATTTCGACATTCGACATTCGACATTCACATTCGACATTTCGACATTCGAGATTTCGACATTCGACATTTGACATTCACATTCGACATTTCGACATTCGACATTTCGACATTCGACATTCACATTCGACATTCGACATTCACATTCGACATTCACATTCGACATTTCGACATTCGACATTCGACATTCACATTCGACATTTCGACATTTCGACATTGGAGATTTCGACATTCGACATTCGACATTCACATTCGACATTTCGACATTTCGACATTCGAGATTTCGGCATTCGACATTCGACATTCACATTCGACATTCGAAATTTCGACATTCGACTTTTCGACATTCGACATTCACATTTCGACATTCGACTTTCGACATTTCTACATTTCGACATTCAACATTTCTACATTTGACATTTTCACATTCGACATTCGACATTTAACATTTCGACATTCGACATTAACATTCGACATTTGACATTTCGACATTCAAATTCGACATTTGACATTCACTTTCGAAATTCGACATTCACATTCGACATTCGACATTCACATTCGACATTCACATTTGACATTCGACCTTCACCATTCGACATTCGACATTTCGACATTTCGACATTCGATATTTAGTCTTTCGACATTCACATTCGACATTCGACATTTTGACATTCGACATTCGACATTCACATTCGACATTCGACATTTCAACATTCGATATTCACATTCGACATTCGACATTCAACATTTCGACATTCTACATTCACATTCGTCATTCACATTCGACATTTCGACATTCGACATTTCGACATGCGACATTCGACATTCACATTCGGCATTTCGATATTTCGACATTCGATATTTCGACATTCACATTCCACATTCCACATTTCAACATTCGACATTTCGACATTCCACATTCGACATTTCGAAATTCGACATTTCGACATTCGACATTCGACTTTCACATTCGACATTTCGACATTTTGACATTTCGACATTTCGACTCTCATCATTCGACATTCGACATTCTCATTCGACATTCGACATTCACATTCACATTTCGACATTTCGACATTCGACATTTTGATATTTCGACACTCATCATTCGACATTCGACATTTGACATTTTCACATTCGACATTCGACATTTCGACATTTCGACATTCGACATTCCGACATTTCGACATTCGACATTTCGACATTTCGACCTTCGACATTCGACATTCGACTTTCACATTCGACATTCGACATTTCGACATTCGACATTCACATTCGATATTCGACATTTCAACATTCGACATTCACATTCGACATTCGACATTTCTACATTTTACATTTCGACATTCGACATTTCGACATTCAACATTCACATTCGACATTCGACATTCACATTCGACATTCGACATTCACATTCAAAATTCGACATTCGGCATTCACATTCGACCTTCGACATTCACATTCGACATTCGACATTCGACATTTCGACATTCACATTCGACATTCGACATTCACCATTCGACATTCGACATTTCGACATTCGTCATTTCGACATTCGTCATTTCGACATTCACCATTCGACATTCGACTTTCACATTCGACATTTCGACATTTCGACATTCGACATTTCGACATTTCGACATTTCGACATTTCGACATTCGACATTCACATTCGACATTTCGACATTCGACATTTCGACATTCACATTCGACATTCGACATTCACCATTCGACATTCGACATTTTGACATTTCGTCATTTGACAATCGACATTCACATTCGACATTTCGACATTCAACATTCACATTTGACTTTCAACATTTCGACATTCGACATTCACATTCGACATTCACATTTGACATTCGACTTTTCGACATTCGACATTTGACATTCACATTCGACATTTCGACATTCGACATTTGACATTCACATTAGACATTTCGACATTCGACATTTTGACATTTCGTCATTTGACATTCGACATTCACATTTGACATTTCGACATTCGACATTCACATTCGATGTTCGACATTTCGACATTCACATTCGTCATTCACATTCGACATTTCGACATTTGACATTTGACATTTTCACATTCGATATTTCGACATTTGACATTTCGACATTCGACATTTCGACATTTCGACACTCATCATTTGACATTCGACATTCACATTCGACATTTGACATTCGACTTTCACATTTCGACATTCGACATTCGATATTTGACATTTCGACATTCGACATTTCGACATTTCGACATTCGATATTTCGACATTTCGACATTCGACATTCACATTCGACATTCGACATTTCGACATTTGACATTTCGACATTCAAATTCGACATTTGACATTGACTTTCGAAATTCGACATTCACATTCGACATTCGACATTCACCATTCGACATTCGACATTCACATTCGACATTCACATTTGACATTCGACATTCACCATTCGACATTCACATTCGACATTCACATTTAACATTCGACATTCACCATTCGACATTCGACATTTCGACATTTCGACATTCAGTCTTTCGACATTCACATTCGACATTCGACATTTTGACATTCGACATTTGACATTCAACATTTCGACATTCGACATTCACATTCGACGTTCGACATTTCGACATTCACATTCGTCATTCACATTCGACATTTCGACATTTCGACATTCGACATTTCGACAAGCGACATTCGACATTCACATTCAGCATTTCGACATTTCGACATTCGACATTTCGACATTCGATATTCACATTCGACATTAGACATTTCGACATTCGACATTTCGACATTCCACAATCGACATTTCGAAATTCGACATTTCGACATTCGACATTCACATTCGACTTTCACATTCGACATTCGACATTTCGACAATCGACATTTCGACAATCGACATTTCGACATTTTGACATTTCGACATTTCGACACTCATCATTCGACATTCGACATTCACATTCGACATTCGACATTCACATTCACACTTCGACATTTCGACATTTCGACACTCATCATTCGACATTCGACATTCACATTCGACATTTGACATTCGACATTCACATTCACATTTCGACATTCGACATTCGACATTTCGACATTTCGACATTCGACATTTCGACATTTCGACATTTGACATTTTCACATTCGACATTCGACATTTCGACATTTGACATTTCGACATTCGACATTTGACATTTCGACATTTCGACATTCGACATTCGACATTCGACATTCGACTTTCACATTCGACATTCGACATTTTGACATTCGACATTCACATTCGATATTCGACATTCACATTCGACATTCGACAATCACATTCAACATTCGACATTTCTACATTCGACATTTCGACATTCGACATTTCAACATTCAACATTCACATTCGACATTCGACATTCACATTCGACATTCACATTCAACATTCGACATTCGGCATTCACATTCGACATTCGACATTCACATTCGACATTTCGACATTCACCATTCGACATTCGACATTCAACATTCACATTCGACATTCGACATTTCGACATTCGTCATTTCGACATTCGTTATTTCGACATTCACCATTCGACATTCGACTTTCACATTCGACATTTCGACATTCGACATTTTGACATTTTGACATTCGATATTCACATTCGACATTTCGACATTCGACATTTCGACATTCGACATTCACATTTGACATTCGACATTCACTATTCGACATTCGACATTCACCATTCGACATTCGACATTCAACATTCACATTCGACATTCGACATTTCGACATTCGTCATTTCGACATTCGTTATTTCGACATTCACCATTCGACATTCGACTTTCACATTCGACATTTCGACATTCGACATTCGACTTTTCGACATTCGACATTCACATTCGACATTCACATTCGACATTTCAACATTCGACATTCACATTCGACATTTCGACATTCGACATTTCGACATTTGACATTTGACATTCACATTCGACATTTCGACATTTCGGCATTCGACATTCACATTCGACATTCACATTTGACATTCAACATTTTGACATTCGACATTCACATTCGACATTCGACATTCACCATTCGACATTCGACATTTCGACATTTGACATTTCGACACTTGACATTCGACATTCACAGTCGACTTTCAACATTTCGACATTCGACATTCACATTAGACATTCACATTTGACATTCGACATTTCGACATTCGACATTCACATTCGACATTCACATTCAACATTCGACATTTCGACATTCGACATTCACATTCGACATTTCGACATTCGACATTCGACATTCACATTCGACATTCGACATTTTGACATTCGACATTTCGACATTCCACATTCGACATTTCGAAATTCGACATTTCGACATTCGACATTCACATTTGACATTCACATTCGACATTCGACATTTCTACATTCGACATTTCGACAATCGACATTTTGACATTTTGACATTTCGACATTTTGACACTCATCATTCGACATTCGACATTCGACATACACATTCGATGTTCGACATTTCGACATTCACATTCGTCATTCACATTCGACATTTAGACATTTCGACAATTGACATTTTCTCATTCGACATTCAACATTTCGACATTTGACATTTCTACATTCGACATTTCGACATTTGACATTTTCACATTCGACATTCGACATTTGACATTTCGACATTCGATATTTCGACATTTCGACATTCGACATTCACAAGCGACATTTCGACATTTGAAATTTCGACATTTCGACATTCGACATTTCGACATTTGACATTTTCACATTCGACATTCGACATTTGACATTTCGACATTCGACATTTCGACATTTGGACATTCGATATTTCGACATTTCGACATTCGGAATTCACATTCGACATTCGACATTTCGACATTTGACATTTCGACATTCAAATTCGACATTTGACATTCACTTTCGAAATTCGACATTCACATTCGACATTCGACATTCACCATTCGACATTCGACATTCACATTCGACATTCACATTCGATATTTGACATTCGACATTCACATTTCGACATTCACCATTCGACATTCGACATTCAACATTCACATTCGACATTCGATATTTCGACATTCGTCATTTCGACATTCGTTATTTCGACATTCACCATTCGACATTCGACTTTCACATTCGACATTTCGACATTCGACATTTTGACATTTTGACATTCGACATTCACATTCGACATTTCGACATTCGACATTTCGACATTCGACATTCACATTTGACATTCGACATTCACTATTCGACATTCGACATTCACCATTCGACATTCGACATTCAACATTCACATTCGACATTCGACATTTTGACATTCGTCATTTCGACATTCGTTATTTCGACATTCACCATTCGACATTCGACTTTCACATTCGACATTTCGACATTCGACATTCGACTTTTCGACATTCGACATTCACATTCGACATTCACATTCGACATTTCAACATTCGACATTCACATTCGACATTTCGACATTCGACATTTCGACATTTGACATTTGACATTCACATTCGACATTTCGACATTTCGGCATTCGACATTCACATTCGACATTCACATTTGACATTCAACATTTCGACATTCGACATTCACATTCGACATTCGACATTCACCACTCGACATTCGACATTTCGACATTTCGACATTTGACATTTCGACATTTGACATTCGACATTCACAGTCGACTTTCAACATTTCGACATTCGACATTCACATTAGACATTCACATTTGACATTCGACATTTCGACATTCGACATTCACATTCGACATTCACATTCAACATTCGACATTTCGACATTCGACATTCACATTCGACATTCACATTCGACACTTCGACATTCGACATTCACATTCGACATTTCGACATTTCGACATTTCGACATTCGACATTTCGACATTCGACATTCGACATTCACATTCGACATTCGACATTCACATTCGACATTTCGACATTTCGACATTCGACATTTCGACATTCGACATTCGACATTCACATTCGACATTCGACATTCACATTTGACATTCACATTCGACATTCGACATTTCTACATTCGACATTTCGACAATCGACATTTTGACATTTTGACATTTCGACATTTCGACACTCATCATTCGACATTCGACATTCGACATACACATTCGATGTTCGACATTTCGACATTCACATTCGTCATTCACATTCGACATTTAGACATTTCGACAATTGACATTTTCACATTCGACATTCGACATTTCGACATTTGACATTTCTACATTCGACATTTCGACATTTGACATTTTCACATTCGACATTTGACATTTCGACATTCGACATTTCGACATTTGGACATTCGACATTTCGACATTCGACATTTCGACATTCGACATTCGACATTTCGACATTTGAAATTTTGACATTTTGACATTCGACATTTCGACATTTGACATTTTCACATTCGACATTCGACATTCGACATTTCGACATTTGACATTTCGACATTCAAATTCGACATTTGACATTCACTTTTGAAATTCGACATTCACATTCGACATTCGACATTCACCATTCGACATTCGACATTCACATTCGACATTCACATTCGATATTTGACATTCGACATTCACATTTCGACATTCGACATTCGACATTTCGACATTTCGACATTCGACATTTCGACATTTCGACATTTGATATTTTCACATTCGACATTTCGCCATTTCGACATTTGACATTTTCACATTCGACATTCGACATTTGACATTTCGACATTCGACATTTCGACATTTGGACATTCGATATTTCGACATTTCGACATTCGACATTCACGTTTGACATTCGACATTTCGACATTTGACATTCCAACATTTTGACATTTTGACATTCGACATTTCGACATTTCGACATTTGACATTTTCACATTCGACATTCGACATTTGGACATTCGACATTCGACATTCGACATTCGACTTTCACATTCGACATTCGACATTTCGACATTCGACATTCACATTCGATATTCGACATTCACATTCGACATTCGACATTCACATTCAACATTCGACATTTCTACATTCGACATTTCGACATTCGACATTTCAACATTCAACATTCACATTCGACATTCGACATTCACATTCGACATTCGACATTCACATTCAACATTCGACATTCGGCATTCACATTCGACATTCGACATTCACATTCGACATTTCGACATTCACCATTCGACATTCGACATTCAACATTCACATTCGACATTCGACATTTCGACATTCGTCATTTTGACATTCGTTATTTCGACATTCACCATTCGACATTCGACTTTCACATTCGACATTTCGACATTCGACATTCGACTTTTCGACATTCGACATTCACATTCGACATTCACATTCGACATTTCAACATTCGACATTCACATTCGACATTTCGACATTCGACATTTCGACATTTGACATTTGACATTCACATTCGACATTTCGACATTTCGGCATTCGACATTCACATTCGACATTCACATTTGACATTCAACATTTCGACATTCGACATTCACATTCGACATTCGACATTCACCATTCGACATTCGACATTTCGACATTTCGACATTTGACATTCGACATTCACATTCGACATTCACATTCGACATTTCGACATTCGACATTCACATTCGACATTTCGACATTTCGACATTCGACATTTCGACATTCGACATTCGACATTCACATTCGACATTCGACATTTCGACATTCGACATTTCGACATTCCACATTCGACATTTCGAAATTCGACATTTCGACATTCGACATTCACATTTGACATTCACATTCGACATTCGACATTTCTACATTCGACATTTCGACAATCGACATTTTGACATTTTGACATTTTGACATTTCGACACTCATCATTCGACATTCGACATTCGACATACACATTCGATGTTCGACATTTCGACATTCACATTCGTCATTCACATTCGACATTTAGACATTTCGACAATTGACATTTTCACATTCGACATTCGACATTTCGACATTTGACATTTCTACATTCGACATTTCGACATTTGACATTTTCACATTCGACATTTGACATTTCGACATTCGACATTTCGACATTTGGACATTCGATATTTCGACATTTCGACATTCGACATTCACATTCGACATTCGACATTTCGACATTTGAAATTTCGACATTTCGACATTCGACATTTCGACATTTGACATTTTCACATTCGACATTCGACATTTGACATTTCGACATTCGACATTTCGACATTTGGACATTCGATATTTTTACATTTCGACATTCGGAATTCACATTCGACATTCGACATTTCGACATTTGACATTTCGACATTCAAATTCGACATTTGACATTCACTTTCGAAATTCGACATTCACATTCGACATTCGACATTCACCATTCGACATTCGACATTCACATTCGACATTCACATTCGATATTTGACATTCGACATTCACATTTCGACATTCGACATTCAACATTTCGACATTTCGACATTCGACATTTCGACATTTCGACATTTGATATTTTCACATTCGACATTTCGCCATTTCGACATTTGACATTTTCACATTCGACATTCGACATTTGACATTTCGACATTCGACATTTCGACATTTGGACATTCGATATTTCGACATTTTGACATTCGACATTCACGTTTGACATTCGACATTTCGACATTTGACATTCCAACATTTCGACATTTCGACATTCGACATTTCGACATTTCGACATTTGACATTTTCACATTCGACATTCGACATTTGGACATTCGACATTTCGACATTTGGACATTCGATATTTCGACATTTCGACATTCGACATTCACATTCGACATTTGACATTTCGACATTCGACATTTCGACATTTCGACATTTGACATTTTCACATTCGACATTCGACATTTCGACATTTGACATTTTGACATTCGACATTCGACATTTCGACATTTCGACATTTCGACATTCGACATTCGACATTCGACTTTCACATTCGACATTCGACATTTCGACATTCGACATTCACATTCGATATTCAACATTTCAACATTCGACATTCACATTCGACATTCGACATTTGACATTTCGACATTCGACATTTCGACATTTCGACATTTGACATTTTCACATTCGACATTCGACATTTGACATTTCGACATTTCGACATTTTGACATTCGATATTTCGACATTTCGACATTCGACATTCACATTCGACATTCGACATTTCGACATTTGACATTTTCACATTCGACATTCGACATTTCGACATTTGACATTTTGACATTCGACATTCGACATTTTGACATTTCGACATTCGACATTCGACATTCGACTTTCACATTCGACATTCGACATTTCGACATTCACATTCGATATTCAACATTTCAACATTCGACATTCACATTCGACATTCGATATTTGACATTTCGACATTCGACATTTCGACATTTCGACATTTGACATTTTCACATTCGACATTCGACATTTGACATTTCGACATTTCGACATTTGGACATTCGATATTTCGACATTTCGACATTCGACATTCACATTCGACATTCGACATTTCGACATTTCAACATTTGACATTTTCACATTCGACATTCGACATTTCGACATTTGACATTTTGACATTCGACATTCGACATTTCGACATTTCGACATTTCGACATTCGACATTCGACATTCGACTTTCACATTCGACATTCGACATTTCGACATTCGACATTCACATTCGATATTCAACATTTCAACATTCGACATTCACATTCGACATTCGACATTCACATTCAGCATTTCGACATTTCGACATTCGACATTTCGACATTCGATATTCACATTCGACATTAGACATTTCGACATTCGACATTTCGACATTCCACAATCGACATTTCGAAATTCGACATTTCGACATTCGACATTCACATTCGACTTTCACATTCGACATTCGACATTTCGACAATCGACATTTCGACAATCGACATTTCGACATTTTGACATTTCGACATTTCGACACTCATCATTCGACATTCGACATTCACATTCGACATTCGACATTCACATTCACACTTCGACATTTCGACATTTCGACACTCATCATTCGACATTCGACATTCACATTCGACATTTGACATTCGACATTCACATTCACATTTCGACATTCGACATTCGACATTTTGACATTTCGACATTCGACATTTCGACATTTCGACATTTGACATTTTCACATTCGACATTCGACATTTCGACATTTGACATTTCGACATTCGACATTTGACATTTCGACATTTCGACATTCGACATTCGACATTCGACATTCGACATTCGACTTTCACATTCGACATTCGACATTTTGACATTCGACATTCACATTCGATATTCGACATTCACATTCGACATTCGACAATCACATTCAACATTCGACATTTCTACATTCGACATTTCGACATTCGACATTTCAACATTCAACATTCACATTCGACATTCGACATTCACATTCGACATTCGACATTCACATTCAACAATCGACATTCGGCATTCACATTCGACATTCGACATTCACATTCGACATTTCGACATTCACCATTCGACATTCGACATTCAACATTCACATTCGACATTCGACATTTCGACATTCGTCATTTCGACATTCGTTATTTCGACATTCAACATTCGACATTCGACTTTCACATTCGACATTTCGACATTCGACATTTTGACATTTTGACATTCGACATTCACATTCGACATTTCGACATTCGACATTTCGACATTCGACATTCACATTTGACATTCGACATTCACTATTCGACATTCGACATTCACCATTCGACATTCGACATTCAACATTCACATTCGACATTCGACATTTCGACATTCGTCATTTCGACATTCGTTATTTCGACATTCACCATTCGACATTCGACTTTCACATTCGACATTTCGACATTCGACATTCGACTTTTCGACATTCGACATTCACATTCGACATTCACATTCGACATTTCAACATTCGACATTCACATTCGACATTTCGACATTCGACATTTCGACATTTGACATTTGACATTCACATTCGACATTTCGACATTTCGGCATTCGACATTCACATTCGACATTCACATTTGACATTCAACATTTCGACATTCGACATTCACATTCGACATTCGACATTCACCATTCGACATTCGACATTTCGACATTTCAACATTTGACATTTCGACATTTGACATTCGACATTCACAGTCGACTTTCAACATTTCGACATTCGACATTCACATTAGACATTCACATTTGACATTCGACATTTCGACATTCACATTCGACATTCACATTCAACATTCGACATTCGACATTCACATTCGACATTTCGACATTTCGACATTCGACATTTCGACACTCATCATTCGACATTCGACATTCACATTCGACATTCGACATTCACATTCACACTTCGACATTTCGACATTTCGACACTCATCATTCGACATTCGACATTCACATTCGACATTTGACATTCGACATTCACATTCACATTTCGACATTCGACATTCGACATTTTGACATTTCGACATTCGACATTTCGACATTTCGACATTTGACATTTTCACATTCGACATTCGACATTTCGACATTTGACATTTCGACATTCGACATTTGACATTTCGACATTTCGACATTCGACATTCGACATTCGACATTCGACATTCGACTTTCACATTCGACATTCGACATTTTGACATTCGACATTCACATTCGATATTCGACATTCACATTCGACATTCGACAATCACATTCAACATTCGACATTTCTACATTCGACATTTCGACATTCGACATTTCAACATTCAACATTCACATTCGACATTCGACATTCACATTCGACATTCGACATTCACATTCAACAATCGACATTCGGCATTCACATTCGACATTCGACATTCACATTCGACATTTCGACATTCACCATTCGACATTCGACATTCAACATTCACATTCGACATTCGACATTTCGACATTCGTCATTTCGACATTCGTTATTTCGACATTCAACATTCGACATTCGACTTTCACATTCGACATTTCGACATTCGACATTTTGACATTTTGACATTCGACATTCACATTCGACATTTCGACATTCGACATTTCGACATTCGACATTCACATTTGACATTCGACATTCACTATTCGACATTCGACATTCACCATTCGACATTCGACATTCAACATTCACATTCGACATTCGACATTTCGACATTCGTCATTTCGACATTCGTTATTTCGACATTCACCATTCGACATTCGACTTTCACATTCGACATTTCGACATTCGACATTCGACTTTTCGACATTCGACATTCACATTCGACATTCACATTCGACATTTCAACATTCGACATTCACATTCGACATTTCGACATTCGACATTTCGACATTTGACATTTGACATTCACATTCGACATTTCGACATTTCGGCATTCGACATTCACATTCGACATTCACATTTGACATTCAACATTTCGACATTCGACATTCACATTCGACATTCGACATTCACCATTCGACATTCGACATTTCGACATTTCAACATTTGACATTTCGACATTTGACATTCGACATTCACAGTCGACTTTCAACATTTCGACATTCGACATTCACATTAGACATTCACATTTGACATTCGACATTTCGACATTCACATTCGACATTCACATTCAACATTCGACATTTCGACATTCGACATTCACATTCGACATTCACATTCGACATTTCGACATTCGACATTCACATTCGACATTTCGACATTTCGACATTCGACATTTCGACATTCGACATTCGACATTCACATTCGACATTCGACATTTTGACATTCGACATTTCGACATTCGACATTTCGACATTCGACATTCACATTTGACATTCACATTCGACATTCGACATTTCTACATTCGACATTTCGACAATCGACATTTTGACATTTTGACATTTCGACATTTTGACACTCATCATTCGACATTCGACATTCGACATACACATTCGATGTTCGACATTTCGACATTCACATTCGTCATTCACATTCGACATTTAGACATTTCGACAATTGACATTTTCTCATTCGACATTCGACATTTCGACATTTGACATTTCTACATTCGACATTTCGACATTTGACATTTTCACATTCGACATTCGACATTTGACATTTCGACATTCGATATTTCGACATTTCGACATTCGACATTCACAATCGACATTTCGACATTTGAAATTTCGACATTTCGACATTCGACATTTCGACATTTGACATTTTCACATTCGACATTCGACATTTGACATTTCGACATTCGACATTTCGACATTTGGACATTCGATATTTCGACATTTCGACATTCGGAATTCACATTCGACATTCGACATTTCGACATTTGACATTTCGACATTCAAATTCGACATTTGACATTCACTTTCGAAATTCGACATTCACATTCGACATTCGACATTCACCATTCGACATTCGACATTCACATTCGACATTCACATTCGATATTTGACATTCGACATTCACATTTCGACATTCACCATTCGACATTCGACATTCAACATTCACATTCGACATTCGATATTTCGACATTCGTCATTTCGACATTCGTTATTTCGACATTCACCATTCGACATTCGACTTTCACATTCGACATTTCGACATTCGACATTTTGACATTTTGACATTCGACATTCACATTCGACATTTCGACATTCGACATTTCGACATTCGACATTCACATTTGACATTCGACATTCACTATTCGACATTCGACATTCACCATTCGACATTCGACATTCAACATTCACATTCGACATTCGACATTTCGACATTCGTCATTTCGACATTCGTTATTTCGACATTCACCATTCGACATTCGACTTTCACATTCGACATTTCGACATTCGACATTCGACTTTTCGACATTCGACATTCACATTCGACATTCACATTCGACATTTCAACATTCGACATTCACATTCGACATTTCGACATTCGACATTTCGACATTTGACATTTGACATTCACATTCGACATTTCGACATTTCGGCATTCGACATTCACATTCGACATTCACATTTGACATTCAACATTTCGACATTCGACATTCACATTCGACATTCGACATTCACCATTCGACATTTGACATTTCGACATTTCGACATTTGACATTTCGACATTTGACATTCGACATTCACAGTCGACTTTCAACATTTCGACATTCGACATTCACATTAGACATTCACATTTGACATTCGACATTTCGACATTCGACATTCACATTCGACATTCACATTCAACATTCGACATTTCGACATTCGACATTCACATTCGACATTCACATTCGACACTTCGACATTCGACATTCACATTCGACATTTCGACATTTCGACATTTCGACATTCGACATTTCGACATTCGACATTCGACATTCACATTCGACATTCGACATTCACATTCGACATTTCGACATTTCGACATTCGACATTTCGACATTCGACATTCGACATTCACATTCGACATTCGACATTCACATTTGACATTCACATTCGACATTCGACATTTCTACATTCGACATTTCGACAATCGACATTTTGACATTTTGACATTTCGACATTTCGACACTCATCATTCGACATTCGACATTCGACATACACATTCGATGTTCGACATTTCGACATTCACATTCGTCATTCACATTCGACATTTAGACATTTCGACAATTGACATTTTCACATTCGACATTCGACATTTCGACATTTGACATTTCTACATTCGACATTTCGACATTTGACATTTTCACATTCGACATTTGACATTTCGACATTCGACATTTCGACATTTGGACATTCGACATTTCGACATTCGACATTTCGACATTCGACATTCGACATTTCGACATTTGAAATTTCGACATTTCGACATTCGACATTTCGACATTTGACATTTTCACATTCGACATTCGACATTCGACATTTCGACATTTGACATTTCGACATTCAAATTCGACATTTGACATTCACTTTTGAAATTCGACATTCACATTCGACATTCGACATTCACCATTCGACATTCGACATTCACATTCGACATTCACATTCGATATTTGACATTCGACATTCACATTTCGACATTCGACATTCGACATTTCGACATTTCGACATTCGACATTTCGACATTTCGACATTTGATATTTTCACATTCGACATTTCGCCATTTCGACATTTGACATTTTCACATTCGACATTCGACATTTGACATTTCGACATTCGACATTTCGACATTTGGACATTCGATATTTCGACATTTCGACATTCGACATTCACGTTTGACATTCGACATTTCGACATTTGACATTCCAACATTTTGACATTTTGACATTCGACATTTCGACATTTCGACATTTGACATTTTCACATTCGACATTCGACATTTGGACATTCGACATTCGACATTCGACATTCGACTTTCACATTCGACATTCGACATTTCGACATTCGACATTCACATTCGATATTCGACATTCACATTCGACATTCGACATTCACATTCAACATTCGACATTTCTACATTCGACATTTCGACATTCGACATTTCAACATTCAACATTCACATTCGACATTCGACATTCACATTCGACATTCGACATTCACATTCAACATTCGACATTCGGCATTCACATTCGACATTCGACATTCACATTCGACATTTCGACATTCACCATTCGACATTCGACATTCAACATTCACATTCGACATTCGACATTTCGACATTCGTCATTTTGACATTCGTTATTTCGACATTCACCATTCGACATTCGACTTTCACATTCGACATTTCGACATTCGACATTCGACTTTTCGACATTCGACATTCACATTCGACATTCACATTCGACATTTCAACATTCGACATTCACATTCGACATTTCGACATTCGACATTTCGACATTTGACATTTGACATTCACATTCGACATTTCGACATTTCGGCATTCGACATTCACATTCGACATTCACATTTGACATTCAACATTTCGACATTCGACATTCACATTCGACATTCGACATTCACCATTCGACATTCGACATTTCGACATTTCGACATTTGACATTCGACATTCACATTCGACATTCACATTCGACATTTCGACATTCGACATTCACATTCGACATTTCGACATTTCGACATTCGACATTTCGACATTCGACATTCGACATTCACATTCGACATTCGACATTTCGACATTCGACATTTCGACATTCCACATTCGACATTTCGAAATTCGACATTTTGACATTCGACATTCACATTTGACATTCACATTCGACATTCGACATTTCTACATTCGACATTTCGACAATCGACATTTTGACATTTTGACATTTTGACATTTCGACACTCATCATTCGACATTCGACATTCGACATACACATTCGATGTTCGACATTTCGACATTCACATTCGTCATTCACATTCGACATTTAGACATTTCGACAATTGACATTTTCACATTCGACATTCGACATTTCGACATTTGACATTTCTACATTCGACATTTCGACATTTGACATTTTCACATTCGACATTTGACATTTCGACATTCGACATTTCGACATTTGGACATTCGATATTTCGACATTTCGACATTCGACATTCACATTCGACATTCGACATTTCGACATTTGAAATTTCGACATTTCGACATTCGACATTTCGACATTTGACATTTTCACATTCGACATTCGACATTTGACATTTCGACATTCGACATTTCGACATTTGGACATTCGATATTTTTACATTTCGACATTCGGAATTCACATTCGACATTCGACATTTCGACATTTGACATTTCGACATTCAAATTCGACATTTGACATTGACTTTCGAAATTCGACATTCACATTCGACATTCGACATTCACCATACGACATTCGACATTCACATTCGACATTCACATTCGATATTTGACATTCGACATTCACATTTCGACATTCGACATTCAACATTTCGACATTTCGACATTCGACATTTCGACATTTCGACATTTGATATTTTCACATTCGACATTTCGCCATTTCGACATTTGACATTTTCACATTCGACATTCGACATTTGACATTTCGACATTCGACATTTCGACATTTGGACATTCGATATTTCGACATTTTGACATTCGACATTCACGTTTGACATTCGACATTTCGACATTTGACATTCCAACATTTCGACATTTCGACATTCGACATTTCGACATTTCGACATTTGACATTTTCACATTCGACATTCGACATTTGGACATTCGACATTTCGACATTTGGACATTCGATATTTCGACATTTCGACATTCGACATTCACATTCGACATTTGACATTTCGACATTCGACATTTCGACATTTCGACATTTGACATTTTCACATTCGACATTCGACATTTCGACATTTGACATTTTGACATTCGACATTCGACATTTCGACATTTCGACATTTCGACATTCGACATTCGACATTCGACTTTCACATTCGACATTCGACATTTCGACATTCGACATTCACATTCGATATTCAACATTTCAACATTCGACATTCACATTCGACATTCGACATTTGACATTTCGACATTCGACATTTCGACATTTCGACATTTGACATTTTCACATTCGACATTCGACATTTCGACATTTGACATTTTGACATTCGACATTCGACATTTCGACATTTCGACATTTCGACATTCGACATTCGACATTCGACTTTCACATTCGACATTCGACATTTCGACATTCGACATTCACATTCGATATTCAACATTTCAACATTCGACATTCACATTCGACATTCGACATTTGACATTTCGACATTCGACATTTCGACATTTCGACATTTGACATTTTCACATTCGACATTCGACATTTGACATTTCGACATTTCGACATTTGGACATTCGATATTTCGACATTTCGACATTCGACATTCACATTCGACATTCGACATTTCGACATTTTCACATTCGACATTCGACATTTGACATTTCGACATATCGACATTTGGACATTCGATATTTCGACATTTCGACATTCGACATTCACATTCGACATTCGACATTTCGACATTTGACATTTCGACATTCAAATTCGACATTTGACATTCACTTTCGAAATTCGACATTCACATTCGACATTCAACATTCACCATTCGACATTCGACATTCACATTCGACATTCACATTTGACATTCAACATTCATCATTCGACGTTCGACATTTCGACATTTCGACATTCGACATTTAGTCTTTCGACATTCACATTCGACATTCGACATTTTGACATTCGACATTCGACATTCGACATTCACATTCGACATTTGACATTCGACATTCACATTCACATTTCGACATTTCGACATTCGACATTCACATTCGACATTCGACATTTCGACATTTGACATTTTCACATTCGACATTCGACATTTCGACATTTGACATTTTGACATTCGACATTCGACATTTCGACATTTCGACATTCGACATTCGACTTTCACATTCGACATTCGACATTTCGACATTCGACATTCACATTCGATATTCGACATTTCAACATTCGACATTCACATTCGACATTCGACATTTCTACATTCGACATTTCCACATTCGACATTTCGACATTCAACATTCACATTCGACATTCGACATTCACATTCGACATTCGACATTCACATTCAACATTCGACATTCGGCATTCACATTCGACATTCACATTCGACATTTCGACATTCGACATTCGAAATTTCGACATTCACATTCGACATTCGACATTCACCATTCGACATTCGACATTCAACATTCACATTCGACATTCGACATTTAGACATTCGTCATTTCGACATTCGTCATTTCGACTTTCACATTCGACATTCGACATTTCGACATTCGACATTCACATTCGATATTCGACATTTCAACATTCGACATTCACATTCGACATTCGACATTTCTACATTCGACATTTCCACATTCGACATTTCGACATTCAACATTCACATTCGACATTCGACATTCACATTCGACATTCGACATTCACATTCAACATTCGACATTCGGCATTCACATTCGACATTCACATTCGACATTTCGACATTCGACATTCGAAATTTCGACATTCACATTCGACATTCGACATTCACCATTCGACATTCGACATTCAACATTCACATTCGACATTCGACATTTAGACATTCGTCATTTCGACATTCGTCATTTCGACATTCACCATTCGACATTCGACTTTCACATTTGACATTTCGACATTCGACATTTCGACATTTCGACATTCGACATTCACATTCGACATTTCGACATTCGACATTTCGACATTCGACATTCACATTCGACATTCAACATTCACCATTCGACATTCGACATTCACCATTCGACATTCGACATTTTGACATTTCGTCATTTGACAATCGACATTCACATTCGACATTTCGACATTCGACATTCACATTCGACTTTCAACATTTCGACATTCGACATTCACATTCGACATTCACATTTGACATTCGACTTTTCAACATTCCACATTCACATTCTACATTTGACATTCACATTCGACATTCGACATTTCGACATTCGACATTCACATTCGACATTTCAACATTCGACATTTCGACATTTCGACATTCACATTCGACATTCGACATTCGACATTCACCATTCGACTTCGACATTTTGACATTTCGTCATTTGACATTCGACAATCACATTTGACATTTCGACATTCGACATTCACATTCGATGTTCGACATTTCGACATTCACATTCGTCATTCACATTCGACATTTCGACATTTGACATTTGACATTTTCACATTCGATATTTCGACATTTGACATTTCGACATTCGACATTTCGACACTCATCAATCGACATTCGACATTCACATTCGACATTTGACATTCGACTTTCACATTTCGACATTCGACATTCGACATTTGACATTTCGACATTCGACATTTCGACATTTCGACATTCGATATTTCGACATTTCGACATTCGACATTCACATTCGACATTCGACATTTCGACATTTGACATTTCGACATTCAAATTCGACATTTGACATTGACTTTCGAAATTCGACATTCACATTCGACATTCGACATTCACCATTCGACATTCGACATTCACATTCGACATTCACATTTGACATTCGACATTCACCATTCGACATTCGACATTCACATTCGACATTCGACATTCACCATTCGACATTCGACATTTCGACATTTCGACATTCGACATTTAGTCTTTCGACATTCACATTCGACCTTCGACATTTTGACATTCGACATTTGACATTCACATTCGACATTCGACATTTCAACATTCGATATTCACATTCGACATTCGACATTCAACATTTCGACATTCGACATTCACATTCGACGTTCGACATTTCGACATTCACATTCGTCATTCACATTCGATATTTCGACATTTCGACATTCGACATTTCGACATGCGACATTCGACATTCACATTCAGATTTCGACATTTCGACATTCGACATTTCGACATTCGATATTCACATTCGACATTAGACATTTCGACATACGACATTTCGACATTCCACAATCGACATTTCGAAATTCGACATTTCGACATTCGACATTCACATTCGACTTTCACATTCGACATTCGACATTTCGACAATCGACATTTCGACAATCGACATTTCGACATTTTGACATTTCGACATTTCGACACTCATCATTCGACATTCGACATTCACATTCGACATTCGACATTCACATTCAACATTCGACATTCGGCATTCACATTCGACATTCGACATTCACATTCGACATTTCGACATTCACCATTCGACATTCGACATTCAACATTCACATTCGACATTCGACATTTCGACATTCGTCATTTCGACATTCGTTATTTCGACATTCACCATTCGACATTCGACTTTCACATTCGACATTTCGACATTCGACATTTTGACATTTTGACATTCGACATTCACATTCGACATTTCGACATTCGACATTTCGACATTCGACATTCACATTTGACATTCGACATTCACTATTCGACATTCGACATTCACCATTCAACATTCAACATTCACATTCGACATTCGACATTTCGACATTCGTCATTTCGACATTCGTTATTTCGACATTCACCATTCGACATTCGACTTTCACATTCGACATTTCGACATTCGACATTTGACTTTTAGACATTCGACATTCACATTCGACATTCACATTCGACATTTCAACATTCGACATTCACATTCGACATTTTGACATTCGACATTTCGACATTTGACATTCACATTCGACATTTCGACATTTCGGCATTCGACATTCACATACGACATTCACATTTGACATTCGACATTCACCATTCGACATTCGACATTTCGACATTTCGACATTTGACATTTCGACATTTGACATTCGACATTCACATTCGACTTTCAACATTTCGACATTCGACATTCACATTAGACATTCACATTTGACATTTGACATTTCGACATTCGACATTCACATTCGACATTCACATTCAACATTCGACATTTTGACATTCGACATTCACATTCGACATTCACATTCGACATTTCGACATTCGACATTCACATTCGACATTTCGACATTTCGACATTCGACATTTCGACATTCGACATTCGACATTCACATTCGACATTCGACATTTCGACATTCGACATTTCGACATTCCACATTCGACATTTCGAAATTCGACATTTCGACATTTACATTTGACATTCACATTCGACATTCGACATTTCTACATTCGACATTTCGACAACCGACATTTTGACATTTTGACATTTCGACATTTCGACACTCATCATTCGACATTCGACATTCGACATACACATTCGATGTTCGACATTTCGACATTCACATTCGTCATTCACATTCGACATTTAGACATTTCGACAATTGACATTTTCACATTCGACATTCGACATTTCGACATTTGACATTTCTACATTCGACATTTCGACATTTGACATTTTCACATTCGACATTCGACATTTGACATTTCGACATTCGATATTTCGACATTTGGACATTCGATATTTCGACATTTCGACATTCGACATTCACATTCGACATTCGACATTTCGACATTTGAAATTTCGACATTTCGACATTCGACATTTCGACATTTGACATTTTCACATTCGACATTCGACATTTGACATTTCGACATTCGACATTTCGACATTTGGACATTCGATATTTCGACATTTCGACATTCGGAATTCACATTCGACATTCGACATTTCGACATTTGACATTTCGACATTCAAATTCGACATTTGACATTCACTTTCGAAATTCGACATTCACATTCGACATTCGACATTCACCATTCGACATTCGACATTCACATTCGACATTCACATTCGATATTTGACATTCGACATTCACATTTCGACATTCGACATTCAACATTTCGACATTTCGACATTCGACATTTCGACATTTCGACATTTGATATTTTCACATTCGACATTTCGCCATTTCGACATTTGACATTTTCACATTCGACATTTGACATTTCGACATTCGACATTTCGACATTTGGACATTCGATATTTCGACATTTCGACATTCGACATTCACGTTTGACATTCGACATTTGGACATTTGACATTCCAACATTTCGACATTTCGACATTCGACATTTCGACATTTCGACATTTGACATTTTCACATTCGACATTCGACATTTGGACATTCGACATTTCGACATTTGGACATTCGATATTTCGACATTTCGACATTCGACATTCACATTCGATGTTCGACATTTCGACATTCACATTCGTCATTCACATTCGACATTTCGACATTTGACATTTGACATTTTCACATTCGATATTTCGACATTTGACATTTCGACATTCGACATTTCGACATTTCGACACTCATCATTCGACATTCGACATTCACATTCGACATTTGACATTCGACTTTCACATTTCGACATTCGACATTTGACATTTCGACATTCGACATTTCGACATTTCGACATTCGATATTTCGACATTTCGACATTCGACATTCACATTCGACATTCGACATTTCGACATTTGACATTTCGACATTCAAATTCGACATTTGACATTGACTTTCGAAATTCGACATTCACATTCGACATTCGACATTCACCATTCGACATTCGACATTCACATTCGACATTCACATTTGACATTCGACATTCACCATTCGACATTCGACATTCACATTCGACATTCGACATTCACCATTCGACATTTGACATTTCGACATTCGACATTCACATTCGACATTCGACATTTTGACATTCGACATTTTGACATTCGACATTCACATTCGACATTCACATTCGACATTTCGACATTCGACATTCACATTCGACATTTCGACATTTCAACATTCGACATTTCGACATTCGACATTTTGACATTTTGACATTCGACATTCACATTCGACATTTCGACATTCGACATTTCGACATTCGACATTCACATTTGACATTCGACATTCACTATTCGACATTCGACATTCACCATTCAACATTCAACATTCACATTCGACATTCGACATTTCGACATTCGTCATTTCGACATTCGTTATTTCGACATTCACCATTCAACATTCGACTTTCACTTTCGACATTTCGACATTCGACATTTGACTTTTCGACATTCGACATTCACATTCGACATTCACATTCGACATTTCAACATTCGACATTCACATTCGACATTTCGACATTCGACATTTCGACATTTGACATTCACATTCGACATTTCGACATTTCGGCATTCGACATTCACATACGACATTCACATTTGACACTCGACATTCACCATTCGACATTCGACATTTCGACATTTCGACATTTGACATTTCGACATTTGACATTCGACATTCACATTCGACTTTCAACATTTCGACATTCGACATTCACATTAGACATTCACATTTGACATTTGACATTTCGACATTCGACATTCACATTCGACATTCACATTCAACATTCGACATTTTCACATTCGACATTCACATTCGACATTCACATTCGACATTTCGACATTCGACATTCACATTCGACATTTCGACATTTCGACATTCGACATTTCGACATTCGACATTCGACATTCACATTCGACATTCGACATTTCGACATTCGACATTTCGACATTCCACATTCGACATTTCGAAATTCGACATTTCGACATTCACATTTGACATTCACATTCGACATTCGACATTTCTACATTCGACATTTCGACAACCGACATTTTGACATTTTGACATTTCGACATTTCGACACTCATCATTCGACATTCGACATTCGACATACACATTCGATGTTCGACATTTCGACATTCACATTCGTCATTCACATTCGACATTTAGACATTTCGACAATTGACATTTTCACATTCGACATTCGACATTTCGACATTTGACATTTCTACATTCGACATTTCGACATTTGACATTTTCACATTCGACATTCGACATTTGACATTTCGACATTCGATATTTCGACATTTGGACATTCGATATTTCGACATTTCGACATTCGACATTCACATTCGACATTCGACATTTCGACATTTGAAATTTCGACATTTCGACATTCGACATTTCGACATTTGACATTTTCACATTCGACATTCGACATCTGACATTTCGACATTCGACATTTCGACATTTGGACATTCGATATTTCGACATTTCGACATTCGGAATTCACATTCGACATTCGACATTTCGACATTTGACATTTCGACATTCAAATTCGACATTTGACATTCACTTTCGAAATTCGACATTCACATTCGACATTCGACATTCACCATTCGACATTCGACATTCACATTCGACATTCACATTCGATATTTGACATTCGACATTCACATTTCGACATTCGACATTCAACATTTCGACATTTCGACATTCGACATTTCGACATTTCGACATTTGATATTTTCACATTCGACATTTCGCCATTTCGACATTTGACATTTTCACATTCGACATTCGACATTTGACATTTCGACATTCGACATTTCGACATTTGGACATTCGATATTTCGACATTTCGACATTCGACATTCACGTTTGACATTCGACATTTGGACATTTGACATTCCAACATTTCGACATTTCGACATTCGACATTTCGACATTTCGACATTTGACATTTTCACATTCGACATTCGACATTTGGACATTCGACATTTCGACATTTGGACATTCGATATTTCGACATTTCGACATTCGACATTCACATTCGATGTTCGACATTTCGACATTCACATTCGTCATTCACATTCGACATTTCGACATTTGACATTTGACATTTTCACATTCGATATTTCGACATTTGACATTTCGACATTCGACATTTCGACATTTCGACACTCATCATTCGACATTCGACATTCACATTCGACATTTGACATTCGACTTTCACATTTCGATATTCGACATTTGACATTTCGACATTCGACATTTCGACATTTCGACATTCGATATTTCGACATTTCGACATTCGACATTCACATTCGACATTCGACATTTCGACATTTGACATTTCGACATTCAAATTCGAAATTTGACATTGACTTTCGAAATTCGACATTCACATTCGACATTCGACATTCACCATTCGACATTCGACATTCACATTCGACATTCACATTTGACATTCGACATTCACCATTCGACATTCGACATTCACATTCGACATTCGACATTCACCATTCGACATTTGACATTTCGACATTCGACATTCACATTCGACATTCACATTCAACATTCGACATTTTGACATTCGACATTCACATTCGACATTCACATTCGACATTTCGACATTCGACATTCACATTCGACATTTCGACATTTCAACATTCGACATTTCGACATTCGACATTCGACATTCACATTCGACATTCGACATTTCGACATTCGACATTTCGACATTCCACATTCGACATTTCGAAATTCGACATTTCGACATTCGACATTCACATTTGACATTCACATTCGACATTCGACATTTCTACATTCGACATTTCGACAATCGACATTTTGACATTTTGACATTTCGACATTTCGACACTCATCATTCGACATTCGGCATTCGACATACACATTCGATGTTCGACATTTCGACATTCACATTCGTCATTCACATTCGACATTTAGACATTTCGACAATTGACATTTTCTCATTCGACATTCGACATTTGACATTTCTACATTCGACATTTCGACATTTGACATTTTCACATTCGACATTCGACATTTGACATTTCGACATTCGATATTTCGACATTTGGACATTCGATATTTTGACATTTCGACATTCGACATTCACATTCGACATTCGACATTTCGACATTTGAAATTTCGACATTTCGACACTCATCATTCGACATTCGGCATTCGACATACACATTCGATGTTCGACATTTCGACATTCACATTCGTCATTCACATTCGACATTTAGACATTTCGACAATTGACATTTTCTCATTCGACATTCGACATTTCGACATTTGACATTTCTACATTCGACATTTCGACTTTTGACATTTTCACATTCGACATTCGACATTCGACATTTGACATTTCGACATTCGACATTTCGACATTTGGACATTCGATATTTCGACATTTCGACATTCGGAATTCACATTCGACATTCGACATTTCGACATTTGACATTTCGACATTCCAATTCGACATTTGACATTCACTTTCGAAAATCGACATTCACATTCGACATTCGACATTCACCATTCGACATTCGACATTCACATTCGACATTCACATTCGATATTTGACATTCGACATTCACATTTCGACATTCGACATTCAACATTTCGACATTTCGACATTCGACATTTCGACATTTGATATTTTCACATTCGACATTTCGCCATTTCGACATTTGACATTTTCACATTCGACATTCGACATTTGACATTTTGACATTCGACATTTCGACATTTGGACATTCGATATTTCGACATTTCGACATTCGACATTCACGTTTGACATTCGACATTTCGACATTTGACATTCCAACATTTCGACATTTCGACATTCGACATTTCGACATTTCGACATTTGACATTTTCACATTCGACATTCGACATTTGGACATTCGACATTTCGACATTTGGACATTCGATATTTCGACATTTCGACATTCGACATTCACATTCGACATTTGACATTTCGACATTCGACATTTCGACATTTCGACATTTGACATTTTCACATTCGACATTCGACATTTCGACATTTGACATTTTGACATTCGACATTCGACATTTCGACATTTCGACATTTCGACATTCGACATTCGACATTCGACTTTCACATTCGACATTCGACATTTCGACATTCGACATTCACATTCGATATTCAACATTTCAACATTCGACATTCACATTCGACATTCGACATTTGACATTTCGACATTCGACATTTCGACATTTCGACATTTGACATTTTCACATTCGACATTCGACATTTGACATTTTGACATTTCGACATTTGGACATTCGATATTTCGACATTTCGACATTCGACATTCACATTCGACATTCGACATTTTCACATTCGACATTCGACATTTGACATTTCGACATATCGACATTTGGACATTCGATATTTCGACACTTCGACATTCGACATTCACATTCGACATTCGACATTTCGACATTTGACATTTCGACATTCAAATTCGACATTTGACATTCACTTTCGAAATTCGACATTCACATTCGACATTCGACATTCACCATTCGACATTCGACATTCACATTCGACATTCACATTTGACATTCGACATTCATCATTCGACGTTCGACATTTCGACATTTCGACATTCGACATTTAGTCTTTCGACATTCACATTCGACATTCGACATTTTGACATTCGACATTCGACATTCGACATTCACATTCGACATTTGACATTCGACATTCACATTCACATTTCGACATTCGACATTTCGACATTTCTACATTCGACATTTTGACATTTCGACATTTGACATTTTCACATTCGACATTCGACATTTCGACATTCGACATTCACATTCGATATTCGACATTTCAACATTCGACATTCACATTCGACATTCGACATTTCTACATTCGACATTTCCACATTCGACATTTCGACATTCAACATTCACATTCGACATTCGACATTCACATTCGACATTCGACATTCACATTCAACATTCGACATTCGGCATTCACATTCGACATTCACATTCGACATTTCGACATTCGACATTCGAAATTTCGACATTCACATTCGACATTCGACATTCACCATTCGACATTCGACATTCAACATTCACATTCGACATTCGACATTTAGACATTCGTCATTTCGACATTCGTCATTTTGACATTCATCATTCGACATTCGACTTTCACATTTGACATTTCGACATTCGACATTTCGACATTTCGACATTCGACATTCACATTCGACATTTCGACATTCGACATTTCGACATTCGACATTCACATTCGACATTCAACATTCACCATTCGACATTCGACATTCACCATTCGACATTTTGACATTTCGTCATTTGACAATCGACATTCACATTCGACATTTCGACATTCGACATTCACATTCGACTTTCAACATTTCGACATTCGACATTCACATTCGACATTCACATTTGACATTCGACTTTTCAACATTCCACATTCACATTCTACATTCCACATTCACATTCGACATTCGACATTTCGACATTCACATTCGACATTTCAACATTCGACATTTCGACATTTCGACATTCACATTCGACATTCGACATTCACATTCAACATTCGACATTTTGACATTCGACATTCACATTCGACATTCACATTCGACATTTCGACATTCGACATTCACATTCGACATTTCGACATTTCAACATTCGACATTTCGACATTCGACATTCACATTCGACATTCGACATTTCGACATTCGACATTTCGACATTCCACATTCGACATTTCGAAATTCGACATTTCGACATTCGACATTCACATTTGACATTCACATTCGACATTCGACATTTCTACATTCGACATTTCGACAATCGACATTTTGACATTTTGACATTTCGACATTTCGACACTCATCATTCGACATTCGGCATTCGACATACACATTCGATGTTCGACATTTCGACATTCACATTCGTCATTCACATTCGACATTTAGACATTTCGACAATTGACATTTTCTCATTCGACATTCGACATTTGACATTTCTACATTCGACATTTCGACATTTGACATTTTCACATTCGACATTCGACATTTGACATTTCGACATTCGATATTTCGACATTTGGACATTCGATATTTTGACATTTCGACATTCGACATTCACATTCGACATTCGACATTTCGACATTTGAAATTTCGACATTTCGACACTCATCATTCGACATTCGGCATTCGACATACACATTCGATGTTCGACATTTCGACATTCACATTCGTCATTCACATTCGACATTTAGACATTTCGACAATTGACATTTTCTCATTCGACATTCGACATTTCGACATTTGACATTTCTACATTCGACATTTCGACTTTTGACATTTTCACATTCGACATTCGACATTCGACATTTGACATTTCGACATTCGACATTTCGACATTTGGACATTCGATATTTCGACATTTCGACATTCGGAATTCACATTCGACATTCGACATTTCGACATTTGACATTTCGACATTCAAATTCGACATTTGACATTCACTTTCGAAAATCGACATTCACATTCGACATTCGACATTCACCATTCGACATTCGACATTCACATTCGACATTCACATTCGATATTTGACATTCGACATTCACATTTCGACATTCGACATTCAACATTTCGACATTTCGACATTCGACATTTCGACATTTGATATTTTCACATTCGACATTTCGCCATTTCGACATTTGACATTTTCACATTCGACATTCGACATTTGACATTTCGACATTCGACATTTCGACATTTGGACATTCGATATTTCGACATTTCGACATTCGACATTCACGTTTGACATTCGACATTTCGACATTTGACATTCCAACATTTCGACATTTCGACATTCGACATTTCGACATTTCGACATTTGACATTTTCACATTCGACATTCGACATTTGGACATTCGACATTTCGACATTTGGACATTCGATATTTCGACATTTCGACATTCGACATTCACATTCGACATTTGACATTTCGACATTCGACATTTCGACATTTCGACATTTGACATTTTCACATTCGACATTCGACATTTCGACATTTGACATTTTGACATTCGACATTCGACATTTCGACATTTCGACATTTCGACATTCGACATTCGACATTCGACTTTCACATTCGACATTCGACATTTCGACATTCGACATTCACATTCGATATTCAACATTTCAACATTCGACATTCACATTCGACATTCGACATTTGACATTTCGACATTCGACATTTCGACATTTCGACATTTGACATTTTCACATTCGACATTCGACATTTGACATTTTGACATTTCGACATTTGGACATTCGATATTTCGACATTTCGACATTCGACATTCACATTCGACATTCGACATTTTCACATTCGACATTCGACATTTGACATTTCGACATATCGACATTTGGACATTCGATATTTCGACACTTCGACATTCGACATTCACATTCGACATTCGACATTTCGACATTTGACATTTCGACATTCAAATTCGACATTTGACATTCACTTTCGAAATTCGACATTCACATTCGACATTCGACATTCACCATTCGACATTCGACATTCACATTCGACATTCACATTTGACATTCGACATTCATCATTCGACGTTCGACATTTCGACATTTCGACATTCGACATTTAGTCTTTCGACATTCACATTCGACATTCGACATTTTGACATTCGACATTCGACATTCGACATTCACATTCGACATTTGACATTCGACATTCACATTCACATTTCGACATTCGACATTTCGACATTTCTACATTCGACATTTTGACATTTCGACATTTGACATTTTCACATTCGACATTCGACATTTCGACATTCGACATTCACATTCGATATTCGACATTTCAACATTCGACATTCACATTCGACATTCGACATTTCTACATTCGACATTTCCACATTCGACATTTCGACATTCAACATTCACATTCGACATTCGACATTCACATTCGACATTCGACATTCACATTCAACATTCGACATTCGGCATTCACATTCGACATTCACATTCGACATTTCGACATTCGACATTCGAAATTTCGACATTCACATTCGACATTCGACATTCACCATTCGACATTCGACATTCAACATTCACATTCGACATTCGACATTTAGACATTCGTCATTTCGACATTCGTCATTTTGACATTCATCATTCGACATTCGACTTTCACATTTGACATTTCGACATTCGACATTTCGACATTTCGACATTCGACATTCACATTCGACATTTCGACATTCGACATTTCGACATTCGACATTCACATTCGACATTCAACATTCACCATTCGACATTCGACATTCACCATTCGACATTTTGACATTTCGTCATTTGACAATCGACATTCACATTCGACATTTCGACATTCGACATTCACATTCGACTTTCAACATTTCGACATTCGACATTCACATTCGACATTCACATTTGACATTCGACTTTTCAACATTCCACATTCACATTCTACATTCCACATTCACATTCGACATTCGACATTTCGACATTCACATTCGACATTTCAACATTCGACATTTCGACATTTCGACATTCACATTCGACATTCGACATTCACCATTCGACATTCGACATTTTGACATTTCGTCATTTGACATTCGACAATCACATTTGACATTTCGACATTCGACATTCACATTCGATGTTCGACATTTCGACATTTGACATTTGACATTTTCACATTCGATATTTCGACATTTGACATTTTGACATTCGACATTTCGACATTTCGACACTCATCATTCGACATTCGACATTCACATTCGACATTTGACATTCGACTTTCACATTTCGACATTCGACATTCGACATTTGACATTTCGACATTCGACATTTCGACATTTCGACATTCGATATTTCGACATTTCGACATTCGACATTCACATTCGACATTCGACATTTCGACATTTGACATTTGACATTTCGACATTCAAATTCGACATTTGACATTGACTTTCGAAATTCGACATTCACATTCGACATTCGACATTCACCATTCGACATTCGACATTCACATTCGACATTCACATTTGACATTCGACATTCACCATTCGACATTCGACATTCAAATTCGACATTCGACATTCACCATTCGACATTCGACATTTCGACATTTCGACATTCGACATTTAGTCTTTCGACATTCACATTCGACCTTCGACATTTTGACATTCGACATTTGACATTCACATTCGACATTCGACATTTCAACATTCGATATTCACATTCGACATTAGACATTTTGACATTCGACATTTCGACATTCCACAATCGACATTTCGAAATTCGACATTTCGACATTCGACATTCGCATTCGACTTTCACATTCGACATTTCGACATTCGACATTTCGACAATCGACATTTCGACATTTTGACATTTCGACATTTCGACACTCATCATTCGACATTCGACATTCACATTTGACATTCGACATTCACATTCACACTTCGACATTTCGACATTCGACATTTTGACATTTCGACACTCATCATTCGACATTCGACATTCGACATTCACATTCGACATTTGACATTCGACATTCGACATTCACATTCACATTTCAACATTCGACATTCGACATTTCGACATTTCGACATTCGACATTTCGACAATTCGACATTTGACATTTTCACATTCGACATTCGACATTTCGACATTTGACATTTCGACATTCGACATTCGACATTTCGACATTTCGACATTCGACATTCGACTTTCACATTCGACATTCGACATTTCGACATTCACATTCGACTTTCACATTCGACATTTGACATTTCGACATTCGACATTCGACATTTCGACATTTCGACATTTCGACATTCGACATTCGACATTTCTACATTCGACATTTCGACATTCGACATTTCGACATTCAACATTCACATTCGACATTGGACATTCACATTCGACATTCGACATTCACATTCAACATTCGACATACGGCATTCACATTCGACATTCACATTCGACATTTCGACATTCACCATTCGACATTTCGACATTCACCATTCGACATTCGACATTCAACATTCACATTCGACATTCGACATTTCGACATTCGTCATTTCGACATTCGTTATTTCGACATTCACCGTTCGACATTCGACTTTCACATTCGACATTTCGACATTCGACATTTTGACATTTTGACATTCGACATTCACATTCGACATTTCGACATTCGACATTTCGACATTCGACATTCACATTTGACATTCACCATTCGACATTCGACATTCACCATTCGACATTCGAGATTTTGACATTTCGTCATTTGACAATCGACATTCACATTCGACATTTCGACATTCGACATTCACATTCGACTTTCAACATTTCGACATTCGACATTCACATTCGACATTCACATTTGACATTCGACTTTTCAACATTCGACATTCACATTCGACATTCGACATTCACATTCGACATTCGACATTTTGACATTCGACATTCGACATTCACATTCGACATTTCAACATTCGACATTTCGACATTTCGACATTCACATTCGACATTCGACATTCAACATTCACATTCGACATTCGACATTTCGACATTCGACATTCGACATTCACCATTCGACATTCGACATTCACATTCGACATTTCGACATTTCGACATTTCAACATTTTGACATTAGACATTCACCATTCGACATTCACATTCGACATTTCGATATTTCAACATTCACATTCGACATTTCGACATTCGACATTTCGACATTCGACATTTCGACATTCGACATTCACATTCGACTTTCAACATTTCGACATTCGACATTCACATTCGACATTCACATTTGACATTCGACTTTTCAACATTCGACATTCACATTCTACATTCGACATTCACATTCGACATTCGACATTTCGACATTCGACATTCACATTCGACATTTCAACATTCGACATTTCGACATTTCGACATTCACATTCGACATTCGACATTCGACATTCACCATTCGACATTCGACATACAACATTCACATTCGACATTCGACATTTCGACATTCGACATTTCGACATTCGAAATTCACCATTCGACATTCGACATTCACATTCGACATTTCGACATTTCGACATTCGACATTCGACATTCGACATTCGACTTTCACATTCGACATTCGACATTTCGACATTCGACATTCACATTCGATATTCAACATTTCAACATTCGACATTCACATTCGACATTCGACATTTGACATTTCGACATTTCGACATTTCGACATTTGACATTTTCACATTCGACATTCGACATTTGACATTTCGACATTTCGACATTTGGACATTCGATATTTCGACATTTCGACATTCGACATTCACATTCGACATTCGACATTTCGACATTTTCACATTCGACATTCGACATTTGACATTTCGACATATCGACATTTGGACATTCGATATTTCGACATTTCGACATTCGACATTCACATTCGACATTCGACATTTCGACATTTGACATTTCGACATTCAAATTCGACATTTGACATTCACTTTCGAAATTCGACATTCACATTCGACATTCGACATTCACCATTCGACATTCGACATTCACATTCGACATTCACATTTGACATTCGACATTCATCATTCGACGTTCGACATTTCGACATTTCGACATTCGACATTTAGTCTTTCGACATTCACATTCGACATTCGACATTTTGACATTCGACATTCGACATTCGACATTCACATTCGACATTTGACATTCGACATTCACATTCACATTTCGACATTCGACATTCGACATTTCGACATTTCTACATTCGACATTTTGACATTTCGACATTTGACATTTTCACATTCGACATTTCGACATTTGACATTTTGACATTCGACATTCGACATTTCGACATTTCGACATTCGACATTCGACTTTCACATTCGACATTCGACATTTCGACATTCGACATTCACATTCGATATTCGACATTTCAACATTCGACATTCACATTCGACATTCGACATTTCTACATTCGACATTTCCACATTCGACATTTCGACATTCAACATTCACATTCGACATTCGACATTCACATTCGACATTCGACATTCACATTCAACATTCGACATTCGGCATTCACATTCGACATTCACATTCGACATTTCGACATTCGACATTCGAAATTTCGACATTCACATTCGACATTCGACATTCACCATTCGACATTCGACATTCAACATTCACATTCGACATTCGACATTTAGACATTCGTCATTTCGACATTCGTCATTTCGACATTCATCATTCGACATTCGACTTTCACATTTGACATTTCGACATTCGACATTTCGACATTTCGACATTCGACATTCACATTCGACATTTCGACATTCGACATTTCGACATTCGACATTCACATTCGACATTCAACATTCACCATTCGACATTCGACATTCACCATTCGACATTCGACATTTTGACATTTCGTCATTTGACAATCGACATTCACATTCGACATTTCGACATTCGACATTCACATTCGACTTTCAACATTTCGACATTCGACATTCACATTCGACATTCACATTTGACATTCGACTTTTCAACATTCCACATTCACATTCTACATTCGACATTCACATTCGACATTCGACATTTCGACATTCGACATTCACATTCGACATTTCAACATTCGACATTTCGACATTTCGACATTCGACATTCACCATTCGACATTCGACATTTTGACATTTCGTCATTTGACATTCGACAATCACTTTTGACATTTCGACATTCGACATTCACATTCGATGTTCGACATTTCGACATTCACATTCGTCATTCACATTCGACATTTCGACATTTGACATTTGACATTTTCACATTCGATATTTCGACATTTGACATTTCGACATTCGACATTTCGACATTTCGACACTCATCATTCGACATTCGACATTCACATTCGACATTTGACATTCGACTTTCACATTTCGACATTCGACATTCGACATTTGACATTTCGACATTCGACATTTCGACAATTCGACATTTGATATTTTCACATTCGACATTTCGCCATTTCGACATTTGACATTTTCACATTCGACATTCGACATTTGACATTTCGACATTCGACATTTCGACATTTGGACATTCGATATTTCGACATTTCGACATTCGACATTCACGTTTGACATTCGACATTTGGACATTTGACATTCCAACATTTCGACATTCGACATTTCGACATTTCGACATTTGACATTTTCACATTCGACATTCGACATTTGGACATTCGACATTTCGACATTTGGACATTCGATATTTCGACATTTCGACATTCGACATTCACATTCGATGTTCGACATTTCGACATTCACATTCGTCATTCACATTCGACATTTCGACATTTGACATTTGACATTTTCACATTCGATATTTCGACATTTGACATTTCGACATTCGACATTTCGACATTTCGACACTCATCATTCGACATTCGACATTCACATTCGACATTTGACATTCGACTTTCACATTTCGACATTCGACATTTGACATTTCGACATTCGACATTTCGACATTTCGACATTCGATATTTCGACATTTCGACATTCGACATTCACATTCGACATTCGACATTTCGACATTTGACATTTCGACATTCAAATTCGACATTTGACATTGACTTTCGAAATTCGACATTCACATTCGACATTCGACATTCACCATTCGACATTCGACATTCACATTCGACATTCACATTTGACATTCGACATTCACCATTCGACATTCGACATTCACATTCGACATTCGACATTCACCATTCGACATTTGACATTTCGACATTCGACATTCACATTCGACATTCACATTCAACATTCGACATTTTGACATTCGACATTCACATTCGACATTCACATTCGACATTTCGACATTCGACATTCACATTCGACATTTCGACATTTCAACATTCGACATTTCGACATTCGACATTTTGACATTTTGACATTCGACATTCACATTCGACATTTCGACATTCGACATTTCGACATTCGACATTCACATTTGACATTCGACATTCACTATTCGACATTCGACATTCACCATTCAACATTCAACATTCACATTCGACATTCGACATTTCGACATTCGTCATTTCGACATTCGTTATTTCGACATTCACCATTCGACATTCGACTTTCACATTCGACATTTCGACATTCGACATTTGACTTTTCGACATTCGACATTCACATTCGACATTCACATTCGACATTTCAACATTCGACATTCACATTCGACATTTCGACATTCGACATTTCGACATTTGACATTCACATTCGACATTTCGACATTTCGGCATTCGACATTCACATACGACATTCACATTTGACACTCGACATTCACCATTCGACATTCGACATTTCGACATTTCGACATTTGACATTTCGACATTTGACATTCGACATTCACATTCGACTTTCAACATTTCGACATTCGACATTCACATTAGACATTCACATTTGACATTTGACATTTCGACATTCGACATTCACATTCGACATTCACATTCAACATTCGACATTTTCACATTCGACATTCACATTCGACATTCACATTCGACATTTCGACATTCGACATTCACATTCGACATTTCGACATTTCGACATTCGACATTTCGACATTCGACATTCGACATTCACATTCGACATTCGACATTTCGACATTCGACATTTCGACATTCACATTTGACATTCACATTCGACATTCGACATTTCTACATTCGACATTTCGACAACCGACATTTTGACATTTTGACATTTCGACATTTCGACACTCATCATTCGACATTCGACATTCGACATACACATTCGATGTTCGACATTTCGACATTCACATTCGTCATTCACATTCGACATTTAGACATTTCGACAATTGACATTTTCACATTCGACATTCGACATTTCGACATTTGACATTTCTACATTCGACATTTCGACATTTGACATTTTCACATTCGACATTCGACATTTGACATTTCGACATTCGATATTTCGACATTTGGACATTCGATATTTCGACATTTCGACATTCGACATTCACATTCGACATTCGACATTTCGACATTTGAAATTTCGACATTTCGACAATCGACATTTCGACATTTGACATTTTCACATTCGACATTCGACATTTGACATTTCGACATTCGACATTTCGACATTTGGACATTCGATATTTCGACATTTCGACATTCGGAATTCACATTCGACATTCGACATTTCGACATTTGACATTTCGACATTCAAATTCGACATTTGACATTCACTTTCGAAATTCGACATTCACATTCGACATTCGACATTCACCATTCGACATTCGACATTCACATTCGACATTCACATTCGATATTTGACATTCGACATTCACATTTCGACATTCGACATTCAACATTTCGACATTTCGACATTCGACATTTCGACATTTCGACATTTGATATTTTCACATTCGACATTTCGCCATTTCGACATTTGACATTTTCACATTCGACATTCGACATTTGACATTTCGACATTCGACATTTCGACATTTCGACATTCGACATTCACGTTTGACATTCGACATTTGGACATTTGACATTCCAACATTTCGACATTTCGACATTTCGACATTTGACATTTTCACATTCGACATTCGACATTTGGACATTCGACATTTCGACATTTGGACATTCGATATTTCGACATTTCGACATTCGACATTCACATTCGATGTTCGACATTTCGACATTCACATTCGTCATTCACATTCGACATTTCGACATTTGACATTTGACATTTTCACATTCGATATTTCGACATTTGACATTTCGACATTCGACATTTCGACATTTCGACACTCATCATTCGACATTCGACATTCACATTCGACATTTGACATTCGACTTTCACATTTCGATATTCGACATTTGACATTTCGACATTCGACATTTCGACATTTCGACATTCGATATTTCGACATTTCGACATTCGACATTCACATTCGACATTCGACATTTCGACATTTGACATTTCGACATTCAAATTCGACATTTGACATTGACTTTCGAAATTCGACATTCACATTCGACATTCGACATTCACCATTCGACATTCGACATTCACATTCGACATTCACATTTGACATTCGACATTCACCATTCGACATTCGACATTCACATTCGACATTCGACATTCACCATTCGACATTTGACATTTCGACATTCGACATTCACATTCGACATTCACATTCAACATTCGACATTTTGACATTCGACATTCACATTCGACATTCACATTCGACATTTCGACATTCGACATTCACATTCGACATTTCGACATTTCAACATTCGACATTTCGTCATTCGACATTCGACATTCACATTCGACATTCGACATTTCGACATTCGACATTTCGACATTCCACATTCGACATTTCGAAATTCGACATTTCGACATTCGACATTCACATTTGACATTCACATTCGACATTCGACATTTCGACATTCGACATTCACATTCGACATTTCAACATTCGACATTTCGACATTTCGACATTCACATTCGACATTCGACATTCGACATTCACCATTCGACATTCGACATACAACATTCACATTCGACATTCGACATTTCGACATTCGACATTTCGACATTCGAAATTCACCATTCGACATTCGACATTCACATTCGACATTTCGACATTTCGACATTCGACATTCGACATTCGACATTCGACTTTCACATTCGACATTCGACATTTCGACATTCGACATTCACATTCGATATTCAACATTTCAACATTCGACATTCACATTCGACATTCGACATTTGACATTTCGACATTTCGACATTTCGACATTTGACATTTTCACATTCGACATTCGACATTTGACATTTCGACATTTCGACATTTGGACATTCGATATTTCGACATTTCGACATTCGACATTCACATTCGACATTCGACATTTCGACATTTTCACATTCGACATTCGACATTTGACATTTCGACATATCGACATTTGGACATTCGATATTTCGACATTTCGACATTCGACATTCACATTCGACATTCGACATTTCGACATTTGACATTTCGACATTCAAATTCGACATTTGACATTCACTTTCGAAATTCGACATTCACATTCGACATTCGACATTCACCATTCGACATTCGACATTCACATTCGACATTCACATTTGACATTCGACATTCATCATTCGACGTTCGACATTTCGACATTTCGACATTCGACATTTAGTCTTTCGACATTCACATTCGACATTCGACATTTTGACATTCGACATTCGACATTCGACATTCACATTCGACATTTGACATTCGACATTCACATTCACATTTCGACATTCGACATTCGACATTTCGACATTTCTACATTCGACATTTTGACATTTCGACATTTGACATTTTCACATTCGACATTTCGACATTTGACATTTTGACATTCGACATTCGACATTTCGACATTTCGACATTCGACATTCGACTTTCACATTCGACATTCGACATTTCGACATTCGACATTCACATTCGATATTCGACATTTCAACATTCGACATTCACATTCGACATTCGACATTTCTACATTCGACATTTCCACATTCGACATTTCGACATTCAACATTCACATTCGACATTCGACATTCACATTCGACATTCGACATTCACATTCAACATTCGACATTCGGCATTCACATTCGACATTCACATTCGACATTTCGACATTCGACATTCGAAATTTCGACATTCACATTCGACATTCGACATTCACCATTCGACATTCGACATTCAACATTCACATTCGACATTCGACATTTAGACATTCGTCATTTCGACATTCGTCATTTCGACATTCATCATTCGACATTCGACTTTCACATTTGACATTTCGACATTCGACATTTCGACATTTCGACATTCGACATTCACATTCGACATTTCGACATTCGACATTTCGACATTCGACATTCACATTCGACATTCAACATTCACCATTCGACATTCGACATTCACCATTCGACATTCGACATTTTGACATTTCGTCATTTGACAATCGACATTCACATTCGACATTTCGACATTCGACATTCACATTCGACTTTCAACATTTCGACATTCGACATTCACATTCGACATTCACATTTGACATTCGACTTTTCAACATTCCACATTCACATTCTACATTCGACATTCACATTCGACATTCGACATTTCGACATTCGACATTCACATTCGACATTTCAACATTCGACATTTCGACATTTCGACATTCACATTCGACATTCGACATTCACCATTCGACATTCGACATTTTGACATTTCGTCATTTGACATTCGACAATCACATTTGACATTTCGACATTCGACATTCACATTCGATGTTCGACATTTCGACATTCACATTCGTCATTCACATTCGACATTTCGACATTTGACATTTGACATTTTCACATTCGATATTTCGACATTTGACATTTCGACATTCGACATTTCGACATTTCGACACTCATCATTCGACATTCGACATTCACATTCGACATTTGACATTCGACTTTCACATTTCGACATTCGACATTCGACATTTGACATTTCGACATTCGACATTTCGACATTTCGACATTCGATATTTCGACATTTCGACATTCGACATTCACATTCGACATTCGACATTTCGACATTTGACATTTCGACATTCAAATTCGACATTTGACATTGACTTTCGAAATTCGACATTCACATTCGACATTCGACATTCACCATTCGACATTCGACATTCACATTCGACATTCACATTTGACATTCGACATTCACCATTCGACATTCGACATTCACATTCGACATTCGACATTCACCATTCGACATTCGACATTTCGACATTTCGACATTCGACATTTAGTCTTTCGACATTCACATTCGACCTTCGACATTTTGACATTCGACATTTGACATTCACATTCGACATTCGACATTTCAACATTCGATATTCACATTCGACATTAGACATTTTGACATTCGACATTTCGACATTCCACAATCGACATTTCGAAATTCGACATTTCGACATTCGACATTCACATTCGACTTTCACATTCGAAATTTCGACATTCGACATTTCGACAATCGACATTTCGACATTTTGACATTTCGACATTTCGACACTCATCATTCGACATTCGACATTCACATTTGACATTCGACATTCGACATTCACATTCACATTTCAACATTCGACATTCGACATTTCGACATTTCGACATTCGACATTTCGACATTTCGACATTTGACATTTTCACATTCGACATTCGACATTTGACATTTCGACATTCGACATTCGACATTTCGACATTTCGACATTCGACATTCGACGTTCACATTCGACATTCGACATTTCGACATTCACATTCGACTTTCACATTCGACATTTGACATTTCGACATTCGACATTTGACATTTCGACATTTCGACATTTCGACATTCGACATTCACATTCGACATTCGACATTTCTACATTCGACATTTCGACATTCGACATTTCGACATTCAACATTCACATTCGACATTGGACATTCACATTCGACATTCGACATTCACATTCAACATTCGACATACGGCATTCACATTCGACATTCGACATTCACATTCGACATTTCGACATTCACCATTCGACATTTCGACATTCACCATTCGACATTCGACATTCAACATTCACATTCGACATTCGACATTTCGACATTCGTCATTTCGACATTCGTTATTTCGACATTCACCGTTCGACATTCGACTTTCACATTCGACATTTCGACATTCGACATTTTGACATTTTGACATTCGACATTCACATTCGACATTTCGACATTCGACATTTCGACATTCGACATTCACATTTGACATTCACCATTCGACATTCGACATTCACCATTCGACATTCGAGATTTTGACATTTCGTCATTTGACAATCGACATTCACATTCGACATTTCGACATTCGACATTCACATTCGACTTTCAACATTTCGACATTCGACATTCACATTCGACATTCACATTTGACATTCGACTTTTCAACATTCGACATTCACATTCGACATTCGACATTCACATTCGACATTCGACATTTCGACATTCGACATTCGACATTCACATTCGACATTTCAACATTCGACATTTCGACATTTCGACATTCACATTCGACATTCGACATTCAACATTCACATTCGACATTCGACATTTCGACATTCGACATTTCGACATTCGACATTCACCATTCGACATTCGACATTCACATTCGACATTTCGACATTTCAACATTTTGACATTCGACATTCACCATTCGACATTCACATTCGACATTTCGATATTTCAACATTCGACATTTCGACATTTCGACAATTCGACATTCGACATTTCGACATTCGACATTTCGACATTCGACATTCACATTCGACTTTCAACATTTCGACATTCGACATTCACATTCGACATTCACATTTGACATTCGACTTTTCAACATTCGACATTCACATTCTACATTCGACATTCACATTCGACATTCGACATTTCGACTTTCGACATTCACATTCGACATTTCAACATTCGACATTTCGACATTCACATTCGACATTCGACATTCGACATTCACCATTCGACATTCGACATACAACATTCACATTCGACATTCGACATTTCGACATTCGACATTTCGACATTCGAAATTCACCATTCGACATTCGACATTCACATTCGACATTTCGACATTTCGACATTCGACATTCGACATTCGACTTTCACATTCGACATTCGACATTTCGACATTCGACATTCACATTCGATATTCAACATTTCAACATTCGACATTCACATTCGACATTCGACATTTGACATTTCGACATTCGACATTTCGACATTTCGACATTTGACATTTTCACATTCGACATTCGACATTTGACATTTCGACATTTCGACATTTGGACATTCGATATTTCGACATTTCGACATTCGACATTCACATTCGACATTCGACATTTCGACATTTTCACATTCGACATTCGACATTTGACATTTCGACATATTGACATTTGGACATTCGATATTTCGACATTTCGACATTCGACATTCACATTCGACATTCGACATTTCGACATTTGACATTCACTTTCGAAATTCGACATTCACATTCGACATTCGACATTCACCATTCGACATTCGACATTCACATTCGACATTCACATTTGACATTCGACATTCATCATTCGACGTTCGACATTTCGACATTTCGACATTCGACATTTAGTCTTTCGACATTCACATTCGACATTCGACATTTTGACATTCGACATTCGACATTCACATTCGACATTTGACATTCGACATTCACATTCACATTTCGACATTCGACATTCGACATTTCGACATTTCTACATTCGACATTTTGACATTTCGACATTTGACATTTTCACATTCGACATTCGACATTTCGACATTTGACATTTTGACATTCGACATTTCGACATTTCGACATTCGACATTCGACTTTCACATTCGACATTCGACATTTCGACATTCGACATTCACATTCGATATTCGACATTTCAACATTCGACATTCACATTCGACATTCGACATTTCTACATTCGACATTTCCACATTCGACATTTCGACATTCAACATTCACATTCGACATTCGACATTCACATTCGACATTCGACATTCACATTCAACATTCGACATTCGGCATTCACATTCGACATTCACATTCGACATTTCGACATTCGACATTCGAAATTTCGACATTCACATTCGACATTCGACATTCACCATTCGACATTCGACATTCAACATTCACATTCGACATTCGACATTTAGACATTCGTCATTTCGACATTCGTCATTTCGACATTCACCATTCGACATTCGACTTTCACATTTGACATTTCGACATTCGACATTTCGACATTCGACATTCACATTCGACATTTCGACATTCGACATTTCGACATTCGACATTCACATTCGACATTCAACATTCACCATTCGACATTCGACATTCACCATTCGACATTCGACATTTTGTCATTTGACAATCGACATTCACATTCGACATTTCGACATTCGACATTCACATTCGACTTTCAACATTTCGACATTCGACATTCACATTCGACATTCACATTTGACATTCGACTTTTCAACATTCCACATTCACATTCTACATTCGACATTCACATTCGACATTCGACATTTCGACATTCGACATTCACATTCGACATTTCAACATTCGACATTTCGACATTTCGACATTCACATTCGACATTCGACATTCACCATTCGACATTCGACATTTTGACATTTCGTCATTTGACATTCGACAATCACATTTGACATTTCGACATTCGACATTCACATTCTATGTTCGACATTTCGACATTCACATTCGTCATTCACATTCGACATTTCGACATTCGACATTTCGACATTTCAACACTCATCATTCGACATTCGACATTTACATTCGACATTTGACATTCGACTTTCACATTTCGACATTCGACATTCGACATTTGACATTTCGACATTCGACATTTCGACATTTCGACATTCGATATTTCGACATTTCGACATTCGACATTCACATTCGACATTCGACATTTCGACATTTGACATTTCGACATTCAAATTCGACATTTGACATTGACTTTCGAAATTCGACATTCACATTCGACATTCGACATTCACCATTCGACATTCGACATTCACATTCGACATTCACATTTGACATTCGACATTCACCATTCGACATTCGACATTCACATTCGACATTCGACATTCACCATTCGACATTCGACATTTCGACATTTCGACATTCGACATTTAGTCTTTCGACATTCACATTCGACCTTCGACATTTTGACATTCGACATTTGACATTCACATTCGACATTCGACATTTCAACATTCGATATTCACATTCGACATTCGACATTTGACATTTCGACAATCGACATTTCGACATTTTGACATTTCGACATTTCGACACTCATCATTCGACATTCGACATTCACATTTGACATTCGACATTCACATTCACACTTCGACATTTCGACATTCGACATTTTGACATTTCGACACTCATCATTCGACATTCGACATTCGACATTCACATTCGACATTTGACATTCGACATTCGACATTCACATTCACATTTCAACATTCAACATTCGACATTTCGACATTTCGACATTCGACATTTCGACATTTCGACATTTGACATTTTCACATTCGACATTCGACATTTCGACATTTGACATTTCGACATTCGACATTCGACATTTCGACATTTCGACATTCGACATTCGACTTTCACATTCGACATTCGACATTTCGACATTCACATTCGACTTTCACATTCGACATTTGACATTTCGACATTCGACATTCGACATTTCGACATTTCGACATTTCGACATTTGACATTCACATTCGACATTCGACATTTCTACATTCGACATTTCGACATTCGACATTTCGACATTCAACATTCACATTCGACATGGGACATTCACATTCGACATTCGACATTCACATTCAACATTCGACATACGGCATTCACATTCGACATTCGACATTCACATTCGACATTTCGACATTCACCATTCGACATTTCGACATTCACCATTCGACATTCGACATTCAACATTCACATTCGACATTCGACATTTCGACATTCGTCATTTCGACATTCGTTATTTCGACATTCACCGTTCGACATTCGACTTTCACATTCGACATTTCGACATTCGAAATTTTGACATTTTGACATTCGACATTCACATTCGACATTTCGACATTCGACATTTCGACATTCGACATTCACATTTGACATTCACCATTCGACATTCGACATTCACCATTCGACATTCGAGATTTTGACATTTCGTCATTTGACAATCGACATTCACATTCGACATTTCGACATTCGACATTCACATTCGACTTTCAACATTTCGACATTCGACATTCACATTCGACATTCACATTTGACATTCGACTTTTCAACATTCGACATTCACATTCGACATTCGACATTCACATTCGACATTCGACATTTCGACATTCGACATTCGACATTCACATTCGACATTTCAACATTCGACATTTCGACATTTCGACATTCACATTCGACATTCGACATTCAACATTCACATTCGACATTCGACATTTCGACATTCGACATTTCGACATTCGACATTCACCATTCGACATTCGACATTCACATTCGACATTTCGACATTTCGACATTTCAACATTTTGACATTCGACATTCACCATTCGACATTCACATTCGACATTTCGATATTTCAACATTCGACATTTCGACATTTCGACAATTCGACATTCGACATTTCGACATTTGGACATTCACCATTCGACATTCAACATTCACATTCGACATTTCGACATTCGACATTTCGACATTCGACATTTCGACATTCGACATTCACATTCGACTTTCAACATTTCGACATTCGACATTCACATTCGACATTCACATTTGACATTCGACTTTTCAACATTCGACATTCACATTCTACATTCGACATTCACATTCGACATTCGACATTTCGACATTCGACATTCACATTCGACATTTCAACATTCGACATTTCGACATTTCGACATTCACATTCGACATTCGACATTCGACATTCACCATTCGACATTCGACATACAACATTCACATTCGACATTCGACATTTCGACATTCGACATTTCGACATTCGAAATTCACCATTCGACATTCGACATTCACATTCGACATTTCGACATTTCGACATTCGACATTCGACTTTCACATTCGACATTCGACATTTCGACATTCGACATTCACATTCGATATTCAATATTTCAACATTCGACATTCACATTCGACATTCGACATTTGACATTTCGACATTCGACATTTCGACATTTCGACATTCGACATTTCGACATTTCGACATTTGACATTTTCACATTCGACATTCGACATTTGACATTTCGACATTTCGACATTTGGACATTCGATATTTCGACATTTCGACATTCGACATTCACATTCGACATTCGACATTTCGACATTTTCACATTCGACATTCGACATTTGACATTTCGACATATCGACATTTGGACATTCGATATTTCGACATTTCGACATACGACATTCACATTCGACATTCGACATTTCGACATTTGACATTTCGACATTCAAATTCGACATTTGACATTCACTTTCGAAATTCGACATTCACCTTCGACATTCGACATTCACCATTCGACATTCGACATTCACATTCGACATTCACATTTGACATTCGACATTCATCATTCGACGTTCGACATTTCGACATTTCGACATTCGACATTTAGTCTTTCGACATTCACATTCGACATTCGACATTTTGACATTCGACATTCGACATTCGACATTCACATTCGACATTTGACATTCGACATTCACATTCACATTTCGACATTCGACATTCGACATTTCGACATTTCTACATTCGACATTTTGACATTTCGACATTTGACATTTTCACATTCGACATTCGACATTTCGACATTTGACATTTTGACATTCGACATTCGACATTTCGACATTTCGACATTCGACTTTCACATTCGACATTCGACATTTCGACATTCGACATTCACATTCGATATTCGACATTTCAACATTCGACATTCACATTCGACATTCGACATTTCTACATTCGACATTTCCACATTCGACATTTCGACATTCAACATTCACATTCGACATTCGACATTCACATTCGACATTCGACATTCACATTCAACATTCGACATTCGGCATTCACATTCGACATTCACATTCGACATTTCGACATTCGACATTCGAAATTTCGACATTCACATTCGACATTCGACATTCACCATTCGACATTCGACATTCAACATTCACATTCGACATTCGACATTTAGACATTCGTCATTTCGACATTCGTCATTTCGACATTCAACATTCGACATTCGACTTTCACATTTGACATTTCGACATTCGACATTTCGACATTTCGACATTCGACATTCACATTCGACATTTCGACATTCGACATTTCGACATTCGACATTCACATTCGGCATTCAATATTCACCATTCGACATTCGACATTCACCATTCGACATTCGACATTTTGACATTTCGTCATTTGACAATCGACATTCACATTCGACATTTCGACATTCGACATTCACATTCGACTTTCAACATTTCGACATTCGACTTTCACATTCGACATTCACATTTGACATTCGACTTTTCAACATTCCACATTCACATTCTACATTCGACATTCACATTCGACATTCGACATTTCGACATTCGACATTCACATTCGACATTTCAACATTCGACATTTCGACATTTCGACATTCACATTCGACATTCGACATTCGACATTCACCATTCGACATTCGACATTTTGACATTTCGTCATTTGACATTCGACAATCACATTTGACATTTCGACATTCGACATTCACATTCGATGTTCGACATTTCGACATTCACATTTGTCATTCACATTCGACATTTCGACATTTGACATTTGACATTTTCACATTCGATATTTCGACATTTGACATTTCGACATTCGACATTTCGACATTTCGACACTCATCATTCGACATTCGACATTCACATTCGACATTTGACATTCGACTTTCACATTTCGACATTCGACATTCGACATTTGACATTTCGACATTCGACATTTCGACATTTCGACATTCGATATTTCGACATTTCGACATTCGACATTCACATTCGACATTCGACATTTCGACATTTGACATTTCGACATTCAAATTCGACATTTGACATTGACTTTCGAAATTCGACATTCACATTCGACATTCGACATTCACCATTCGACATTCGACATTCACATTCGACATTCACATTTGACATTCGACATTCACCATTCGACATTCGACATTCACATTCGACATTCGACATTCACCATTCGACATTCGACATTTCGACATTTCGACATTCGACATTTAGTCTTTCGACATTCACATTCGACCTTCGACATTTTGACATTCGACATTTGACATTCACATTCGACATTCGACATTTCAACATTCGATATTCACATTCGACATTAGACATTTTGACATTCGACATTTCGACATTCCACAATCGACATTTCGAAATTCGACATTTCGACATTCGACATTCACATTCGACTTTCACATTCGACATTCGACATTTCGACATTCGACATTTCGACAATCGACATTTCGACATTTTGACATTTCGACATTTCGACACTCATCATTCGACATTCGACATTCACATTTGACATTCGACATTCACATTCACACTTCGACATTTCGACATTCGACATTTTGACATTTCGACACTCATCATTCGACATTCGACATTCGACATTCACATTCGACATTTGACATTCGACATTCGACATTCACATTCATATTTCAACATTCGACATTCGACATTTCGACATTTCGACATTCGACATTTCGACATTTCGACATTTGACATTTTCACATTCGACATTCGACATTTCGACATTTGACATTTCGACATTCGACATTTCGACATTTCGACATTCGACATTCGACTTTCACATTCGAAATTCGACATTTCGACATTCACATTCGACTTTCACATTCGACATTTGACATTTCGACATTCGACATTCGACATTTCGACATTTCGACATTCGACATTCACATTCGACATTCGACATTTCTACATTCGACATTTCGACATTCGACATTTCGACATTCAACATTCACATTCGACATTGGACATTCACATTCGACATTCGACATTCACATTCAACATTCGACATACGGCATTCACATTCGACATTCGACATTCACATTCGACATTTCGACATTCACCATTCGACATTTCGACATTCACCATTCGACATTCGACATTCAACATTCACATTCGACATTCGACATTTCGACATTCGTCATTTCGACATTCGTTATTTCGACATTCACAGTTCGACATTCGACTTTCACATTCGACATTTCGACATTCGACATTTTGACATTTTGACATTCGACATTCACATTCGACATTTCGACATTCTACATTTCGACATTCGACATTCACATTTGACATTCACCATTCGACATTCGACATTCACCATTCGACATTCGAGATTTTGACATTTTGTCATTTGACAATCGACATTCACATTCGACATTTCGACATTCGACATTCACATTCGACTTTCAACATTTCGACATTCGACATTCACATTCGACATTCACATTTGACATTCGACTTTTCAACATTCGACATTCACATTCGACATTCGACATTCACATTCGACATTCGACATTTCGACATTCGACATTCGACATTCACATTCGACATTTCAACATTCGACATTTCGACATTTCGACATTCACATTCGACATTCGACATTCAACATTCACATTCGACATTCGACATTTCGACATTCGACATTTCGACATTCGACATTCACCATTCGACATTCGACATTCACATTCGACATTTCGACATTTCGACATTTCAACATTTTGACATTCGACATTCACCATTCGACATTCACATTCGACATTTCGATATTTCAACATTCGACATTTCGACAATTCGACATTCGACATTTCGACATTTGGACATTCACCATTCGACATTCAACATTCACATTCGACATTTCGACATTCGACATTCGACATTCACATTCGACTTTCAACATTTCGACATTCGACATTCACATTCGACATTCACATTTGACATTCGACTTTTCAACATTCGACATTCACATTCTACATTCGACATTCACATTCGACATTCGACATTTCGACATTCGACATTCACATTCGACATTTCAACATTCGACATTTCGACATTTCGACATTCACATTCGACATTCGACATTCGACATTCACCATTCGACATTCGACATACAACATTCACATTCGACATTCGACATTTCGACATTCGACATTTCGACATTCGAAATTCACCATTCGACATTCGACATTCACATTCGACATTTCGACATTTCGACATTTGACATTTTGACATTCGACATTCGACATTTCGACATTTCGACATTCGACTTTCACATTCGACATTCGACATTTCGACATTCGACATTCACATTCGACATTCGACATTCACATTCGACATTCACATTCGATATTTGACATTCGACATTCACATTTCGACATTCGACATTCAACATTTCGACATTTCGACATTCGACATTTCGACATTTCGACATTTGATATTTTCACATTCGACATTTCGCCATTTCGACATTTGACATTTTCACATTCGACATTCGACATTTGACATTTCGACATTCGACATTTCGACATTTCGACATTCGACATTCACGTTTGACATTCGACATTTGGACATTTGACATTCCAACATTTCGACATTTCGACATTTCGACATTTGACATTTTCACATTCGACATTCGACATTTGGACATTCGACATTTCGACATTTGGACATTCGATATTTCGACATTTCGACATTCGACATTCACATTCGATGTTCGACATTTCGACATTCACATTCGTCATTCACATTCGACATTTCGACATTTGACATTTGACATTTTCACATTCGATATTTCGACATTTGACATTTCGACATTCGACATTTCGACATTTCGACACTCATCATTCGACATTCGACATTCACATTCGACATTTGACATTCGACTTTCACATTTCGATATTCGACATTTGACATTTCGACATTCGACATTTCGACATTTCGACATTCGATATTTCGACATTTCGACATTCGACATTCACATTCGACATTCGACATTTCGACATTTGACATTTCGACATTCAAATTCGACATTTGACATTGACTTTCGAAATTCGACATTCACATTCGACATTCGACATTCACCATTCGACATTCGACATTCACATTCGACATTCACATTTGACATTCGACATTCACCATTCGACATTCGACATTCACATTCGACATTCGACATTCACCATTCGACATTTGACATTTCGACATTCGACATTCACATTCGACATTCACATTCAACATTCGACATTTTGACATTCGACATTCACATTCGACATTCACATTCGACATTTCGACATTCGACATTCACATTCGACATTTCGACATTTCAACATTCGACATTTCGTCATTCGACATTCGACATTCACATTCGACATTCGACATTTCGACATTCGACATTTCGACATTCCACATTCGACATTTCGAAATTCGACATTTCGACATTCGACATTCACATTTGACATTCACATTCGACATTCGACATTTCTACATTCGACATTTCGACAATCGACATTTTGACATTTTGACATTTCGACATTTCGACACTCATCATTCGACATTCGGCATTCGACATACACATTCGATGTTCGACATTTCGACATTCACATTCGTCATTCACATTCGACATTTAGACATTTCGACAATTGACATTTTCTCATTCGACATTCGACATTTCGACATTTGACATTTCTACATTCGACATTTCGACATTTGACATTTTCACATTCGACATTCGACATTTGACATTTCGACATTCGATATTTCGACATTTGGACATTCGATATTTTGACATTTCGACATTCGACATTCACATTCGACATTCGACATTTCGACATTTGAAATTTCGACATTTCGACACTCATCATTCGACATTCGGCATTCGACATACACATTCGATGTTCGACATTTCGACATTCACATTCGTCATTCACAATCGACATTTAGACATTTCGACAATTGACATTTTCTCATTCGACATTCGACATTTCGACATTTGACATTTCTACATTCGACATTTCGACTTTTGACATTTTCACATTCGACATTCGACATTCGACATTTGACATTTCGACATTCGACATTTCGACATTTGGACATTCGATATTTCGACATTTCGACATTCGGAATTCACATTCGACATTCGACATTTCGACATTTGACATTTCGACATTCAAATTCGACATTTGACATTCACTTTCGAAAATCGACATTCACATTCGACATTCGACATTCACCATTCGACATTCGACATTCACATTCGACATTCACATTCGATATTTGACATTCGACATTCACATTTCGACATTCGACATTCAACATTTCGACATTTCGACATTCGACATTTCGACATTTGATATTTTCACATTCGACATTTCGCCATTTCGACATTTGACATTTTCACATTCGACATTCGACATTTGACATTTCGACATTCGACATTTCGACATTTGGACATTCGATATTTCGACATTTCGACATTCGACATTCACGTTTGACATTCGACATTTCGACATTTGACATTCCAACATTTCGACATTTCGACATTCGACATTTCGACATTTCGACATTTGACATTTTCACATTCGACATTCGACATTTGGACATTCGACATTTCGACATTTGGACATTCGATATTTCGACATTTCGACATTCGACATTCACATTCGACATTTGACATTTCGACATTCGACATTTCGACATTTCGACATTTGACATTTTCACATTCGACATTCGACATTTCGACATTTGACATTTTGACATTCGACATTCGACATTTCGACATTTCGACATTTCGACATTCGACATTCGACATTCGACTTTCACATTCGACATTCGACATTTCGACATTCGACATTCACATTCGATATTCAACATTTCAACATTCGACATTCACATTCGACATTCGACATTTGACATTTCGACATTCGACATTTCGACATTTCGACATTTGACATTTTCACATTCGACATTCGACATTTGACATTTTGACATTTCGACATTTGGACATTCGATATTTCGACATTTCGACATTCGACATTCACATTCGACATTCGACATTTTCACATTCGACATTCGACATTTGACATTTCGACATATCGACATTTGGACATTCGATATTTCGACACTTCGACATTCGACATTCACATTCGACATTCGACATTTCGACATTTGACATTTCGACATTCAAATTCGACATTTGACATTCACTTTCGAAATTCGACATTCACATTCGACATTCGACATTCACCATTCGACATTCGACATTCACATTCGACATTCACATTTGACATTCGACATTCATCATTCGACGTTCGACATTTCGACATTTCGACATTCGACATTTAGTCTTTCGACATTCACATTCGACATTCGACATTTTGACATTCGACATTCGACATTCGACATTCACATTCGACATTTGACATTCGACATTCACATTCACATTTCGACATTCGACATTTCGACATTTCTACATTCGACATTTTGACATTTCGACATTTGACATTTTCACATTCGACATTCGACATTTCGACATTTGACATTTTGACATTCGACATTTCGACATTTCGACATTCGACATTCGACTTTCACATTCGACATTCGACATTTCGACATTCGACATTCACATTCGATATTCGACATTTCAACATTCGACATTCACATTCGACATTCGACATTTCTACATTCGACATTTCCACATTCGACATTTCGACATTCAACATTCACATTCGACATTCGACATTCACATTCGACATTCGACATTCACATTCAACATTCGACATTCGGCATTCACATTCGACATTCACATTCGACATTTCGACATTCGACATTCGAAATTTCGACATTCACATTCGACATTCGACATTCACCATTCGACATTCGACATTCAACATTCACATTCGACATTCGACATTTAGACATTCGTCATTTCGACATTCGTCATTTTGACATTCATCATTCGACATTCGACTTTCACATTTGACATTTCGACATTCGACATTTCGACATTTCGACATTCGACATTCACATTCGACATTTCGACATTCGACATTTCGACATTCGACATTCACATTCGACATTCAACATTCACCATTCGACATTCGACATTCACCATTCGACATTTTGACATTTCGTCATTTGACAATCGACATTCACATTCGACATTTCGACATTCGACATTCACATTCGACTTTCAACATTTCGACATTCGACATTCACATTCGACATTCACATTTGACATTCGACTTTTCAACATTCCACATTCACATTCTACATTCCACATTCACATTCGACATTCGACATTTCGACATTCACATTCGACATTTCAACATTCGACATTTCGACATTTCGACATTCACATTCGACATTCGACATTCACCATTCGACATTCGACATTTTGACATTTCGTCATTTGACATTCGACAATCACATTTGACATTTCGACATTCGACATTCACATTCGATGTTCGACATTTCGACATTTGACATTTGACATTTTCACATTCGATATTTCGACATTTGACATTTTGACATTCGACATTTCGACATTTCGACACTCATCATTCGACATTCGACATTCACATTCGACATTTGACATTCGACTTTCACATTTCGACATTCGACATTCGACATTTGACATTTCGACATTCGACATTTCGACATTTCGACATTCGATATTTCGACATTTCGACATTCGACATTCACATTCGACATTCGACATTTCGACATTTGACATTTAGTCTTTCGACATTCACATTCGACCTTCGACATTTTGACATTCGACATTTGACATTCACATTCGACATTCGACATTTCAACATTCGATATTCACATTCGACATTAGACATTTCGACATTTCGACATTTCGACATTCACATTCGACATTTCGACATTCGACATTTCGACATTCGACATTCACATTCGACATTCAACATTCACCATTCGACATTCGACATTCACCATTCGACATTCGACATTTTGACATTTCGTCATTTGACAATCGACATTCACATTCGACATTTCGACATTCGACATTCACATTCGACTTTCAACATTTCGACATTCGACATTCACATTCGACATTCACATTTGACATTCGACTTTTCAACATTCCACATTCACATTCTACATTCGACATTCACATTCGACATTCGACATTTCGACATTCGACATTCACATTCGACATTTCAACATTCGACATTTCGACATTTCGACATTCACATTCGACATTCGACATTCACCATTCGACATTCGACATTTTGACATTTCGTCATTTGACATTCGACAATCACATTTGACATTTCGACATTCGACATTCACATTCGATGTTCGACATTTCGACATTCACATTCGTCATTCACATTCGACATTTCGACATTTGACATTTGACATTTTCACATTCGATATTTCGACATTTGACATTTCGACATTCGACATTTCGACATTTCGACACTCATCATTCGACATTCGACATTCACATTCGACATTTGACATTCGACTTTCACATTTCGACATTCGACATTCGACATTTGACATTTCGACATTCGACATTTCGACATTTCAACATTCGATATTTCGACATTTCGACATTCGACATTCACATTCGACATTCGACATTTCGACATTTGACATTTCGACATTCAAATTCGACATTTGACATTGACTTTCGAAATTCGACATTCACATTCGACATTCGACATTCACCATTCGACATTCGACATTCACATTCGACATTCACATTTGACATTCGACATTCACCATTCGACATTCGACATTCACATTCGACATTCGACATTCACCATTCGACATTCGACATTTCGACATTTCGACATTCGACATTTAGTCTTTCGACATTCACATTCGACCTTCGACATTTTGACATTCGACATTTGACATTCACATTCGACATTCGACATTTCAACATTCGATATTCACATTCGACATTAGACATTTTGACATTCGACATTTCGACATTCCACAATCGACATTTCGAAATTCGACATTTCGACATTCGACATTCACATTCGACTTTCACATTCGAAATTTCGACATTCGACATTTCGACAATCGACATTTCGACATTTTGACATTTCGACATTTCGACACTCATCATTCGACATTCGACATTCACATTTGACATTCGACATTCGACATTCACATTCACATTTCAACATTCGACATTCGACATTTCGACATTTCGACATTCGACATTTCGACATTTCGACATTTGACATTTTCACATTCGACATTCGACATTTGACATTTCGACATTCGACATTCGACATTTCGACATTTCGACATTCGACATTCGACGTTCACATTCGACATTCGACATTTCGACATTCACATTCGACTTTCACATTCGACATTTGACATTTCGACATTCGACATTTGACATTTCGACATTTCGACATTTCGACATTCGACATTCACATTCGACATTCGACATTTCTACATTCGACATTTCGACATTCGACATTTCGACATTCAACATTCACATTCGACATTGGACATTCACATTCGACATTCGACATTCACATTCAACATTCGACATACGGCATTCACATTCGACATTCGACATTCACATTCGACATTTCGACATTCACCATTCGACATTTCGACATTCACCATTCGACATTCGACATTCAACATTCACATTCGACATTCGACATTTCGACATTCGTCATTTCGACATTCGTTATTTCGACATTCACCGTTCGACATTCGACTTTCACATTCGACATTTCGACATTCGACATTTTGACATTTTGACATTCGACATTCACATTCGACATTTCGACATTCGACATTTCGACATTCGACATTCACATTTGACATTCACCATTCGACATTCGACATTCACCATTCGACATTCGAGATTTTGACATTTCGTCATTTGACAATCGACATTCACATTCGACATTTCGACATTCGACATTCACATTCGACTTTCAACATTTCGACATTCGACATTCACATTCGACATTCACATTTGACATTCGACTTTTCAACATTCGACATTCACATTCGACATTCGACATTCACATTCGACATTCGACATTTCGACATTCGACATTCGACATTCACATTCGACATTTCAACATTCGACATTTCGACATTTCGACATTCACATTCGACATTCGACATTCAACATTCACATTCGACATTCGACATTTCGACATTCGACATTTCGACATTCGACATTCACCATTCGACATTCGACATTCACATTCGACATTTCGACATTTCAACATTTTGACATTCGACATTCACCATTCGACATTCACATTCGACATTTCGATATTTCAACATTCGACATTTCGACATTTCGACAATTCGACATTCGACATTTCGACATTCGACATTTCGACATTCGACATTCACATTCGACTTTCAACATTTCGACATTCGACATTCACATTCGACATTCACATTTGACATTCGACTTTTCAACATTCGACATTCACATTCTACATTCGACATTCACATTCGACATTCGACATTTCGACTTTCGACATTCACATTCGACATTTCAACATTCGACATTTCGACATTCACATTCGACATTCGACATTCACCATTCGACATTCGACATACAACATTCACATTCGACATTCGACATTTCGACATTCGACATTTCGACATTCGAAATTCACCATTCGACATTCGACATTCACATTCGACATTTCGACATTTCGACATTCGACATTCGACATTCGACTTTCACATTCGACATTCGACATTTCGACATTCGACATTCACATTCGATATTCAACATTTCAACATTCGACATTCACATTCGACATTCGACATTTGACATTTCGACATTCGACATTTCGACATTTCGACATTTGACATTTTCACATTCGACATTCGACATTTGACATTTCGACATTTCGACATTTGGACATTCGATATTTCGACATTTCGACATTCGACATTCACATTCGACATTCGACATTTCGACATTTTCACATTCGTCATTCGACATTTGACATTTCGACATATTGACATTTGGACATTCGATATTTCGACATTTCGACATTCGACATTCACATTCGACATTCGACATTTCGACATTTGACATTCACTTTCGAAATTCGACATTCACATTCGACATTCGACATTCACCATTCGACATTCGACATTCACATTCGACATTCACATTTGACATTCGACATTCATCATTCGACGTTCGACATTTCGACATTTCGACATTCGACATTTAGTCTTTCGACATTCACATTCGACATTCGACATTTTGACATTCGACATTCGACATTCACATTCGACATTTGACATTCGACATTCACATTCACATTTCGACATTCGACATTCGACATTTCGACATTTCTACATTCGACATTTTGACATTTCGACATTTGACATTTTCACATTCGACATTCGACATTTCGACATTTGACATTTTGACATTCGACATTCGACATTTCGACATTTCGACATTCGACATTCGACTTTCACATTCGACATTCGACATTTCGACATTCGACATTCACATTCGATATTCGACATTTCAACATTCGACATTCACATTCGACATTCGACATTTCTACATTCGACATTTCCACATTCGACATTTCGACATTCAACATTCACATTCGACATTCGACATTCACATTCGACATTCGACATTCACATTCAACATTCGACATTCGGCATTCACATTCGACATTCACATTCGACATTTTGACATTCGACATTCGAAATTTCGACATTCACATTCGACATTCGACATTCACCATTCGACATTCGACATTCAACATTCACATTCGACATTCGACATTTAGACATTCGTCATTTCGACATTCGTCATTTCGACATTCACCATTCGACATTCGACTTTCACATTTGACATTTCGACATTCGACATTTCGACATTCGACATTCACATTCGACATTTCGACATTCGACATTTCGACATTCGACATTCACATTCGACATTCAACATTCACCACTCGACATTCGACATTCACCATTCGACATTCGACATTTTGTCATTTGACAATCGACATTCACATTCGACATTTCGACATTCGACATTCACATTCGACTTTCAACATTTCGACATTCGACATTCACATTCGACATTCACATTTGACATTCGACTTTTCAACATTCCACATTCACATTCTACATTCGACATTCACATTCGACATTCGACATTTCGACATTCGACATTCACATTCGACATTTCAACATTCGACATTTCGACATTTCGACATTCACATTCGACATTCGACATTCACCATTCGACATTCGACATTTTGACATTTCGTCATTTGACATTCGACAATCACATTTGACATTTCGACATTCGACATTCACATTCTATGTTCGACATTTCGACATTCACATTCGTCATTCACATTCGACATTTCGACATTCGACATTTCGACATTTCAACACTCATCATTCGACATTCGACATTTACATTCGACATTTGACATTCGACTTTCACATTTCGACATTCGACATTCGACATTTGACATTTCGACATTCGACATTTCGACATTTCGACATTCGATATTTCGACATTTCGACATTCGACATTCACATTCGACATTCGACATTTCGACATTTGACATTTCGACATTCAAATTCGACATTTGACATTGACTTTCGAAATTCGACATTCACATTCGACATTCGACATTCACCATTCGACATTCGACATTCACATTCGACATTCACATTTGACATTCGACATTCACCATTCGACATTCGACATTCACATTCGACATTCGACATTCACCATTCGACATTCGACATTTCGACATTTCGACATTCGACATTTAGTCTTTCGACATTCACATTCGACCTTCGACATTTTGACATTCGACATTTGACATTCACATTCGACATTCGACATTTCAACATTCGATATTCACATTCGACATTCGACATTTGACATTTCGACAATCGACATTTCGACATTTTGACATTTCGACATTTCGACACTCATCATTCGACATTCGACATTCACATTTGACATTCGACATTCACATTCACACTTCGACATTTCGACATTCGACATTTTGACATTTCGACACTCATCATTCGACATTCGACATTCGACATTCACATTCGACATTTGACATTCGACATTCGACATTCACATTCACATTTCAACATTCGACATTCGACATTTCGACATTTCGACATTCGACATTTCGACATTTCGACATTTGACATTTTCACATTCGACATTCGACATTTCGACATTTGACATTTCGACATTCGACATTCGACATTTCGACATTTCGACATTCGACATTCGACTTTCACATTCGACATTCGACATTTCGACATTCACATTCGACTTTCACATTCGACATTTGACATTTCGACATTCGACATTCGACATTTCGACATTTCGACATTTCGACATTTGACATTCACATTCGACATTCGACATTTCTACATTCGACATTTCGACATTCGACATTTCGACATTCAACATTCACATTCGACATGGGACATTCACATTCGACATTCGACATTCACATTCAACATTCGACATACGGCATTCACATTCGACATTCGACATTCACATTCGACATTTCGACATTCACCATTCGACATTTCGACATTCACCATTCGACATTCGACATTCAACATTCACATTCGACATTCGACATTTCGACATTCGTCATTTCGACATTCGTTATTTCGACATTCACCGTTCGACATTCGACTTTCACATTCGACATTTCGACATTCGAAATTTTGACATTTTGACATTCGACATTCACATTCGACATTTCGACATTCGACATTTCGACATTCGACATTCACATTTGACATTCACCATTCGACATTCGACATTCACCATTCGACATTCGAGATTTTGACATTTCGTCATTTGACAATCGACATTCACATTCGACATTTCGACATTCGACATTCACATTCGACTTTCAACATTTCGACATTCGACATTCACATTCGACATTCACATTTGACATTCGACTTTTCAACATTCGACATTCACATTCGACATTCGACATTCACATTCGACATTCGACATTTCGACATTCGACATTCGACATTCACATTCGACATTTCAACATTCGACATTTCGACATTTCGACATTCACATTCGACATTCGACATTCAACATTCACATTCGACATTCGACATTTCGACATTCGACATTTCGACATTCGACATTCACCATTCGACATTCGACATTCACATTCGACATTTCGACATTTCGACATTTCAACATTTTGACATTCGACATTCACCATTCGACATTCACATTCGACATTTCGATATTTCAACATTCGACATTTCGACATTTCGACAATTCGACATTCGACATTTCGACATTTGGACATTCACCATTCGACATTCAACATTCACATTCGACATTTCGACATTCGACATTTCGACATTCGACATTTCGACATTCGACATTCACATTCGACTTTCAACATTTCGACATTCGACATTCACATTCGACATTCACATTTGACATTCGACTTTTCAACATTCGACATTCACATTCTACATTCGACATTCACATTCGACATTCGACATTTCGACATTCGACATTCACATTCGACATTTCAACATTCGACATTTCGACATTTCGACATTCACATTCGACATTCGACATTCGACATTCACCATTCGACATTCGACATACAACATTCACATTCGACATTCGACATTTCGACATTCGACATTTCGACATTCGAAATTCACCATTCGACATTCGACATTCACATTCGACATTTCGACATTTCGACATTCGACATTCGACTTTCACATTCGACATTCGACATTTCGACATTCGACATTCACATTCGATATTCAATATTTCAACATTCGACATTCACATTCGACATTCGACATTTGACATTTCGACATTCGACATTTCGACATTTCGACATTCGACATTTCGACATTTCGACATTTGACATTTTCACATTCGACATTCGACATTTGACATTTCGACATTTCGACATTTGGACATTCGATATTTCGACATTTCGACATTCGACATTCACATTCGACATTCGACATTTCGACATTTTCACATTCGACATTCGACATTTGACATTTCGACATATCGACATTTGGACATTCGATATTTCGACATTTCGACATACGACATTCACATTCGACATTCGACATTTCGACATTTGACATTTCGACATTCAAATTCGACATTTGACATTCACTTTCGAAATTCGACATTCACCTTCGACATTCGACATTCACCATTCGACATTCGACATTCACATTCGACATTCACATTTGACATTCGACATTCATCATTCGACGTTCGACATTTCGACATTTCGACATTCGACATTTAGTCTTTCGACATTCACATTCGACATTCGACATTTTGACATTCGACATTCGACATTCGACATTCACATTCGACATTTGACATTCGACATTCACATTCACATTTCGACATTCGACATTCGACATTTCGACATTTCTACATTCGACATTTTGACATTTCGACATTTGACATTTTCACATTCGACATTCGACATTTCGACATTTGACATTTTTACATTCGACATTCGACATTTCGACATTTCGACATTCGACTTTCACATTCGACATTCGACATTTCGACATTCGACATTCACATTCGATATTCGACATTTCAACATTCGACATTCACATTCGACATTCGACATTTCTACATTCGACATTTCCACATTCGACATTTCGACATTCAACATTCACATTCGACATTCGACATTCACATTCGACATTCGACATTCACATTCAACATTCGACATTCGGCATTCACATTCGACATTCACATTCGACATTTCGACATTCGACATTCGAAATTTCGACATTCACATTCGACATTCGACATTCACCATTCGACATTCGACATTCAACATTCACATTCGACATTCGACATTTAGACATTCGTCATTTCGACATTCGTCATTTCGACATTCAACATTCGACATTCGACTTTCACATTTGACATTTCGACATTCGACATTTCGACATTTCGACATTCGACATTCACATTCGACATTTCGACATTCGACATTTCGACATTCGACATTCACATTCGGCATTCAATATTCACCATTCGACATTCGACATTCACCATTCGACATTCGACATTTTGACATTTCGTCATTTGACAATCGACATTCACATTCGACATTTCGACATTCGACATTCACATTCGACTTTCAACATTTCGACATTCGACTTTCACATTCGACATTCACATTTGACATTCGACTTTTCAACATTCCACATTCACATTCTACATTCGACATTCACATTCGACATTCGACATTTCGACATTCGACATTCACATTCGACATTTCAACATTCGACATTTCGACATTTCGACATTCACATTCGACATTCGACATTCGACATTCACCATTCGACATTCGACATTTTGACATTTCGTCATTTGACATTCGACAATCACATTTGACATTTCGACATTCGACATTCACATTCGATGTTCGACATTTCGACATTCACATTCGTCATTCACATTCGACATTTCGACATTTGACATTTGACATTTTCACATTCGATATTTCGACATTTGACATTTCGACATTCGACATTTCGACATTTCGACACTCATCATTCGACATTCGACATTCACATTCGACATTTGACATTCGACTTTCACATTTCGACATTCGACATTCGACATTTGACATTTCGACATTCGACATTTCGACATTTCGACATTCGATATTTCGACATTTCGACATTCGACATTCACATTCGACATTCGACATTTCGACATTTGACATTTCGACATTCAAATTCGACATTTGACATTGACTTTCGAAATTCGACATTCACATTCGACATTCGACATTCACCATTCGACATTCGACATTCACATTCGACATTCACATTTGACATTCGACATTCACCATTCGACATTCGACATTCACATTCGACATTCGACATTCACCATTCGACATTCGACATTTCGACATTTCGACATTCGACATTTAGTCTTTCGACATTCACATTCGACCTTCGACATTTTGACATTCGACATTTGACATTCACATTCGACATTCGACATTTCAACATTCGATATTCACATTCGACATTAGACATTTTGACATTCGACATTTCGACATTCCACAATCGACATTTCGAAATTCGACATTTCGACATTCGACATTCACATTCGACTTTCACATTCGACATTCGACATTTCGACATTCGACATTTCGACAATCGACATTTCGACATTTTGACATTTCGACATTTCGACACTCATCATTCGACATTCGACATTCACATTTGACATTCGACATTCACATTCACACTTCGACATTTCGACATTCGACATTTTGACATTTCGACACTCATCATTCGACATTCGACATTCGACATTCACATTCGACATTTGACATTCGACATTCGACATTCACATTCATATTTCAACATTCGACATTCGACATTTCGACATTTCGACATTCGACATTTCGACATTTCGACATTTGACATTTTCACATTCGACATTCGACATTTCGACATTTGACATTTCGACATTCGACATTTCGACATTTCGACATTCGACATTCGACTTTCACATTCGAAATTCGACATTTCGACATTCACATTCGACTTTCACATTCGACATTTGACATTTCGACATTCGACATTCGACATTTCGACATTTCGACATTCGACATTCACATTCGACATTCGACATTTCTACATTCGACATTTCGACATTCGACATTTCGACATTCAACATTCACATTCGACATTGGACATTCACATTCGACATTCGACATTCACATTCAACATTCGACATACGGCATTCACATTCGACATTCGACATTCACATTCGACATTTCGACATTCACCATTCGACATTTCGACATTCACCATTCGACATTCGACATTCAACATTCACATTCGACATTCGACATTTCGACATTCGTCATTTCGACATTCGTTATTTCGACATTCACAGTTCGACATTCGACTTTCACATTCGACATTTCGACATTCGACATTTTGACATTTTGACATTCGACATTCACATTCGACATTTCGACATTCTACATTTCGACATTCGACATTCACATTTGACATTCACCATTCGACATTCGACATTCACCATTCGACATTCGAGATTTTGACATTTTGTCATTTGACAATCGACATTCACATTCGACATTTTGACATTCGACATTCACATTCGACTTTCAACATTTCGACATTCGACATTCACATTCGACATTCACATTTGACATTCGACTTTTCAACATTCGACATTCACATTCGACATTCGACATTCACATTCGACATTCGACATTTCGACATTCGACATTCGACATTCACATTCGACATTTCAACATTCGACATTTCGACATTTCGACATTCACATTCGACATTCGACATTCAACATTCACATTCGACATTCGACATTTCGACATTCGACATTTCGACATTCGACATTCACCATTCGACATTCGACATTCACATTCGACATTTCGACATTTCGACATTTCAACATTTTGACATTCGACATTCACCATTCGACATTCACATTCGACATTTCGATATTTCAACATTCGACATTTCGACAATTCGACATTCGACATTTCGACATTTGGACATTCACCATTCGACATTCAACATTCACATTCGACATTTCGACATTCGACATTCGACATTCACATTCGACTTTCAACATTTCGACATTCGACATTCACATTCGACATTCACATTTGACATTCGACTTTTCAACATTCGACATTCACATTCTACATTCGACATTCACATTCGACATTCGACATTTCGACATTCGACATTCACATTCGACATTTCAACATTCGACATTTCGACATTTCGACATTCACATTCGACATTCGACATTCGACATTCACCATTCGACATTCGACATACAACATTCACATTCGACATTCGACATTTCGACATTCGACATTTCGACATTCGAAATTCACCATTCGACATTCGACATTCACATTCGACATTTCGACATTTCGACATTTGACATTTCGACATTTCGACATTCGACATTCACATTCGACATTTCGAAATTCGACATTTTGACATTCACATTCCACATTCGACATTCACCATTCGACATTCACATTCGACATTTCGATATTTCAACATTCGACATTTCGACAATTCGACATTCGACATTTCGACATTCACCATTCGACATTCAACATTCACATTCGACATTTCGACATTCGACATTTCGACATTCGGCATTTCGACATTCACCATTCGACATTCACATTCGACATTCGACATTTCGACATTCGACATTCACATTCGACATTTCGACATTCGACTTTTCGACATTCGACATTCACATTCGACATTCACATTCGACATTTCGACATTCGACATTCACATTCGACATTTCGACATTTCGACATTCGACATTTCGACATTCGACATTCGACATTCACATTCGACATTTCGACATTTCGGCATTCGACATTTCGACATTCGACATTCACATTCGACATTTGAAATTTCGACATTCGACTTTTCGACATTCGACATTCGACATTCACATTTCGACATTCGACATTCGACATTTCGACATTTCGACATTCGACATTTCTACATTTGACATTTTCACATTCGACATTCGACATTTGACATTTCGACATTCGACATTTCGACATTTCGACATTCGATATTTCGACATTTCGACATTCGACATTCACATTCGACATTCGACATTTCGACATTTGACATTTCGACATTCAAATTCGACATTTGACATTCACTTTCGAAATTCGACATTCACATTCGACATTCACCATTCGACATTCGACATTCACATTCGACATTCGACATTCACATTCGACATTCACCATTCGACATTCAACATTCACTTTCGACATTCGACATTTCGACATTCGTCATTTCGACAATCGGCATTTCGACATTCACCATTCGACATTCGACATTTCGACATTCGACATTCGACATTTCGACATTCGACATTCTCATTCGACATTCACATTCGACATTTCGATATTTCAACATTCGACATTTCGACAATTCGTCATTCGACATTTCGACATTCACCATTCGACATTCAACATTCACATTCGACATTCGACATTTCGACATTCGACATTTCGACATTCAGCATTTCGACAATCACCATTCGACATTCGACATTCACATTCGACATTTTGACATTTCGACATTCGACATTTCGACATTCGACATTCACATTCGACATTCGACATTTCGACATTCGACATTCGACTTTTCGACATTTCGACATTCGACATTTCAACATTTGACATTCGACATTCACATTCGACATTTCGACATTTCGGCATTCGACATTCACATTCGACATTCACATTTGACATTCAACATTTCGACATTCGACATTCACATTCGACATTCGACATTCGACATTTCGACATTCGACATTCACATTCGACATTCGACATTCACCATTCGACATTCGACATTTCGACATTTGACATTTTGACATTTCGACATTTGACATTCGACATTCACATTCGACTTTCAACATTTCGACATTCGACATTCACATTCGACATTCACATTTGACATTCGACATTTCGACATTCGACATTCACATTCGACATTCACATTCAACATTCAACATTTCGACATTCGACATTCACATTCGACATTCACATTCGACATTTCGACATTCGACATTCACATTCGACATTTCGACATTTCGACATTCGACATTTCTACATTCGACATTCGACATTCACATTCCACATTCGACATTTCGAAATTCGACATTTCGACATTCGACATTCACATTTGACATTCACATTCGACATTCGACAATCGACATTTCGACATTTTGACATTTCGACACTCATCATTCGACATTCGACATACACATTCGATGTTCGACATTTCGACATTCACATTCGTCATTCACATTCGACATTTAGACATTTCGACAATTGACATTTTCACATTCGACATTCGACATTTCGACATTTGACATTTCGACATTCGACATTTCGACATTTGACATTTTCACATTCGACATTTGACATTCGACATTTCGACATTTGGACATTCGATATTTCGACATTTCGACATTCGACATTCGACATTTCGACATTCGACATTTCGACATTTGACATTTCGACATTTCGACATTCGACATTTCGACATTTGACATTTTCACATTCGACATTTGACATTTCGACATTCGACATTTCGACATTTGGACATTCGATATTTCGACATTTCGACATTCGACATTCACATTCGACATTCGACATTTTGACATTTGACATTTCGACATTCAAATTCGACATTTGACATTCACTTTCGAAATTCGACATTCACATTCGATATTCACCATTCGACATTTGACATTCACATTCGACATTCACATTCGATATTTGACATTCGACATTCACATTTTGACATTCGACATTCGACATTTCGACATTTCGACATTCGACATTTCGACATTTCGACATTTGACATTTTCACATTCGACATTTCGCCATTTCGACATTTGACATTTTCACATTCGACATTCGACATTTGACATTTCGACATTCGACATTTCGACATTTGGACATTCGATATTTCGACATTTCGACATTCGACATTCACGTTTGACATTTCGACATTTGGACATTCGATATTTCGACATTTCGACATTCGACATTCACATTCGACATTCGACATTTCGACATTTGACATTTCGACATTCAAATTCGACATTTGACATTCACTTTCGAAATTCGACATTCACATTCGACATTCACCATTCGACATTCGACATTCACATTCGACATTCACATTCGATATTTCACAGTCGACATTCACATTTCGACATTCGACATTCGACATTTCGACATTTCGACATTCGACATTTCGACATTTCGACATTTGACATTTTCACATTCGACATTTCGCCATTTCGACATTTGACATTTTCACATTCGACATTCGACATTTGACATTTCGACATTCGACATTTCGACATTTGGACATTCGATATTTCAACATTTCGACATTTCGACATTCGACATTTCGACATTTCGACATTTCGACATTTGACATTTTCACATTCGACATTCGACATTTGGACATTCGACATTTCGACATTTGGACATTCGATATTTCGACATTTCGACATTCGACATTCACATTCGACATTCGACATTTGACATTTCGACATTTCGACATTCGACATTTCGACATTTGACATTTTCACATTCGACATTCGACATTTCGACATTTGACATTTTGACATTCGACATTCGACATTTCGACATTTCGACATTCGACATTCGACATTCGACTTTCACATTCGACATTCGACATTTCGACATTCGACATTCACATTCGACATTCACATTCGACATGCGACTTTTCGACATTCGACATTCACATTCGACATTTCAACATTCGACATTTCGACATTTGACATTTCGACATTCGACATTTCGATATTTCAACATTCGACATTTCGACAATTCGTCATTCGACATTTCGACATTCACCATTCGACATTCGACATTTCGACATTCGACATTTCGACATTCAGCATTTCGACAATCACCATTCGACATTCGACATTCACATTCGACATTTTGACATTTCAACATTCGACATTTCGACATTCGACATTCACATTCGACATTCGACATTTCGACATTCGACATTCGACTTTTCGACATTCGACATTCACATTCGACATTTCAACATTCGACATTCAAATTCGACATTTCGACATTCGACATTTCGACATTTGACATTCGACATTCACATTCGACATTTCGACATTTCGGCATTCGACATTCACATTCGACATTCACATTTGACATTCAACATTTCGACATTCGACATTCACATTCGACATTCGACATTCGACATTTCGACATTCGACATTCACATTCGACATTCGACATTCACCATTCGACATTCGACATTTCGACATTTCGACATTTGACATTTTGACATTTCGACATTTGACATTCGACATTCACATTCGACATTCGACATTCGACATTCGACATTCGACATTTACATTCGACATTTGACATTCGACATTTGACATTCGACATTTCGACATTTCGACATTTCGACATTCACATTCGACATTTCGACTTTCGACATTCGACATTTCGACTTTCGACATTCGACATTTCGACTATCGACATTCGACATTTCGACATTTCGACATTTCGACATTCGACATTGACATTCGACATTCGACATTCACATTTGACATTCGACATACGACATTTCGACATTCGACATTCACATTCGACATTTCGACATTTCGACATTCGACATTCACATTCGACATTCGACATTTCGACATTAGACATTTCGACATTCACATTCGACATTTCGACATTTCGACATTCACATTCGGCATTTCGACAATCACCATTCGACATTCGACATTCACATTCGACATTTTGACATTTCGACATTCGACATTTCGACATTCGACATTCACATTCGACATTCGACATTTCGACATTCGACATTCGACTTTTCGACATTCGACATTCACATTCGACATTCACATTCGACATTTCAACATTCGACATTCACATTCGACATTCGACATTTCGACATTTGACATTCGACATTCACATTCGACATTTCGACATTTCGGCATTCGACATTCACATTCGACATTCACATTTGACATTCAACATTTCGACATTCGACATTCACATTCGACATTCGACATTCGACATTTCGACATTCGACATTCACATTCGACATTCGACATTCACCATTCGACATTCGACATTTCGACATTTCGACATTTGACATTTTGACATTTCGACATTTGACATTCGACATTCACATTCGACTTTCAACATTTCGACATTCGACATTCACATTCGACATTCACATTTGACATTCGACATTTCGACATTCGACATTCACATTCGACATTCACATTCAACATTCGACATTTCGACATTCGACATTCACATTCGACATTCACATTCGACATTTCGACATTCGACATTCACATTCGACATTTCGACATTTCGACATTCGACATTCACATTCGACATTCGACATTTCGACATTCGACATTTCGACATTCCACATTCGACATTTCGAAATTCGACATTTCGACATTCGACATTCACATTTGACATTCACATTCGACATTCGAAATTTCGACATTCGACATTTCGACAATCGACATTTCGACATTTTGACATTTCGACACTCATCATTCAACATTCGACATACACATTCGATGTTCGACATTTCGACATTCACATTCGTCATTCACATTCGACATTTAGACATTTCGACAATTGACATTTTCACATTCGACATTCGACATTTCGACATTTGACATTTCGACATTCGACATTTCGACATTTGACATTTTCACATTCGACATTCGACATTTGACATTTCGACATTCGACATTTCGACATTTGGACATTCGATATTTCGACATTCGACACTCACATTCGACATTCGACATTTCGACATTCGACATTTCGACATTTGACATTTTCACATTCGACATTTGACATTTCGACATTCGACATTTCGACATTTGGACATTCGATATTTCGACATTTCGACATTCGACATTCACATTCGACATTCGACATTTCGACATTTGACATTTCGACAATTCGACTTTCGACATTTGACATTTTCACATTCGACATTTGACATTTCGACATTCGACATTTCGACATTTGGACATTCGATATTTCGACATTTCGACATTCGACATTCACATTCGACATTCGACATTTCGACATTTGACATTTCGACATTCAAATTCGACATTTGACATTCACTTTCGAAATTCGACATTCACATTCGACATTCGACATTCACCATTCGACATTCGACATTCACATTCGACATTCACATTTGACATTCATCATTCGACGTTCGACATTTCGACATTTCGACATTCGACATTTAGTCTTTCGACATTCACATTCGACATTCGACATTTTGACATTCGACATTCGACATTCGACATTCACATACGACATTTGACATTCGACATTCACATTCACATTTCGACATTCGACATTCGACATTTCGACATTTCTACATTCGACATTCACATTCGACATTCACATTCGATATTTGACATTCGACATTCACATTTCGACATTCGACATTCGACATTTCGACATTTCGACATTCGACATTTCGACATTTGACATTTTCACATTTGACATTTCGCCATTTCGACATTTGACATTTTCACATTCGACATTCGACATTTGACATTTCGACATTCGACATTTCGCCATTTGGACATTCGATATTTCGACATTTCGACATTCGACATTCATGTTTGACATTCGACATTTCGACATTTGACATTTCAACATTTCGACATTTCGACATTCGACATTTCGACATTTCGACATTTCGACATTTGACATTTTCACATTCGACATTCGACATTTGGACATTCGACATTTCGACATTTGGACATTCGATATTTCGACATTTCGACATTCGACATTCACATTTGACATTCGACATTTGACATTTCGACATTTCGACATTCGACATTTCGACATTTCGACATTTGACATTTTCACATTCGACATTCGACATTTCGACATTTGACATTTTGACATTCGACATTCGACATTTCGACATTTCGACATTCGACATTCGACATTCGACTTTCACATTCGACATTCGACATTTCGACATTCGACATTCACATTCGATATTCGACATTTCAACATTCGACATTCACATTCGACATTCGACATTTGACATTTCGACATTCGACATTTCGACATTTCGGCATTTGACATTTTCACATTCTACATTCGACATTTGACATTTCGACATTTCGACATTTCGACATTCGATATTTCGACATTTCGACATACGACATTCACATTCGACATTCGACATTTCGACATTTTCACATTCGACATTTGACATTTCGACATATCGATATTTGGACATTCGATATTTCTACATTTTGACATTCGACATTCACATTCAACATTCGACATTTCGACATTTTCACATTCGACATTCGACATTTGACATTTCGACATATCGACATTTGGACATTCGATATTTCGACATTTCGACATTCGACATTCACATTCGACATTCCGACATTTGACATTTCGACATTCAAATTCAACATTTGACATTCACTTTCGAAATTCGACATTCACATTCGACATTCGACATTCGACATTCGACATTCACATTCGACACTCACATTTGACATTCGACATTCATCATTCGACGTTCGACATTTCGACATTTCGACATTCGACATTTAGTCTTTCGACATTCACATTCGACATTCGACATTTTGACATTCGACATTCGACATTCACATTCGACATTTGACATTCGACATTCACATTCACATTTCGACATTCGACATTCGACATTTCGACATTTCTACATTCGACATTTTGACATTTCGACATTTGACATTTTCACATTCGACATTCGACATTTCGACATTCGACATTCGACTTTCACATTCGACATTCGACATTTCGACATTCGACATTCACATTCGACATTCGGCATTTCTACATTCGACATTTCCACATTCGATATTTCGACATTCAACATTCACATTCGACATTCGACATTCACATTCGACATTCGACATTCACATTCAACATTCGACATTCGGCATTCACATTCGACATTCGACATTCACATTCGACATTTCGACATTCGACATTCGAAATTTCAACATTCACATTCGACATTCACCATTCAACATTCAACATTCACATTCGACATTCGACATTTAGACATTCGTCATTTCGACATTCACCATTCGACATTCGACTTTCACATTCGACATTTCGACATTCGACATTTCGACATTTCGACATTCGACATTCACATTCGACATTTCGACATTCGACATTTCGACATTCGACATTCAACATTCACCATTCGACATTCGACATTCACCATTCGACATTCGACATTTTGACATTTCGTCATTTGACAATCGACATTCACATTCGACATTTCGACATTCGACATTCACATTCGACTTTCAACATTTCAACATTCGACATTCACATTCGACATTCACATTTGACATTCGACTTTTCAACATTCGACATTCACATTCTACATTCGACATTCACATTCGACATTCGACATTTCGACATTCGACATTCACATTCGACATTTCAACATTCGACATTTCGTCATTTCGACATTCACATTTGACATTCGACATTCACCATTCGACATTCGACATTCAACATTCACATTCGACATTCAACATTTCGACATTCGACATTTCGACATTCGAAATTCACCATTCGACATTCGACATTCACATTCGACATTTCGACATTTCGACATTTGACATTTCGACATTCGACATTCACATTCGACATTCGACATTTCGACATTTGACATTTCGACATTCAAATTCGACATTTGACATTCACTTTCGAAATTCGACATTCACATTCGACATTCACCATTCGACATTCACATTCGATATTTGACATTCGACATTTCGACATTCGACATTCACATTCGACATTCACATTCAACATTCGACATTTCGACATTCGACATTCACATTCGACATTCACATTCGACATTCACATTTGACATTCGACTTTTCAACATTCGACATTCACATTCTACATTCGACATTCACATTCGACATTTCGACATATCGACATTCGACATTTCGACATTCGACATTCGACATTCACATTCGACGTTCGACATTTCGACATTCCACATTCGACATTTCGAAATTCGACATTTCGACATTCGACATTCACATTTGACATTCACATTCGACATTCGACATTTCGACATTCGACATTTCGACAATCGACATTTCGACATTTTGACATTTTGACATTTCGACACTCATCATTCGACATTCGACATTCGACATACCCATTCGATGTTCGACATTTCGACATTCACATTCGTCATTCACATTCGACATTTAGACATTTCGACAATTGACATTTTCACATTCGACATTCGACATTTCGACATTTGACATTTCGACATTGGACATTTCGACATTTGACATTTTCACATTCGACATTCGACATTTGACATTTCGACATTCGACATTTCGACATTTGGACATTCGATATTTCGACATTTCGACATTCGACATTCACATTCGACATTCGACATTTCGACATTTGACATTTCGACATTTCGACATTCGACATTTCGACATTTGACATTTTCACATTCGACATTTGACATTTCGACATTCGACATTTCGACATTTGGACATTCGATATTTCGACATTTCGACATTCGACATTCACATTCGACATTCGACAATTCGACATTTGACATTTCGACATTCAAATTCGACATTTGACATTCACTTCAAAATTCGACATTCACATTCGACATTCGACATTCACCATTCGACATTCTACATTCACATTCGACATTCACATTCGATATTTGACATTCGACATTCACATTTCGACATTCGACATTTTGACATTTCGACATTCGTCATTTCGACATTTCGACATTCGACATTCACATTCGACATTCGATATTTGACATTTCGACATTTCGACATTCGACATTTCGACATTTCGACATTTGACATTTTCACATTCGACATTCGACATTTCGACATTCGACATTTGGACATTCGATATTTCGACATTTCGACATTCGACATTCACATTCGACATTGGACATTTCGACATTTTCACATTCGACATTCGACATTTGACATTTCGACATATCGACATTTGGACATTCGATATTTCGACATTTCGACATTCGACATTCACATTCGACATTCGACATTTCGACATTTGACATTTCGACATTCAAATTCGACATTTGACATTCACTTTCGAAATTCGACATTCACATTCGACATTCGACATTCACCATTCGACATTCGACATTCACATTCGACATTCACATTTGACATTCATCATTCGACGTTCGACATTTCGACATTTCGACATTCGACATTTAGTCTTTCGACATTCACATTCGACATTCGACATTTTGACATTCGACATTCGACATTCACATACGACATTTGACATTCGACATTCGACATTCACATTCGACATTCACATTCGACATTTCGACATTCGACATTCACATTCGACATTTCGACATTCGACATTCACATTCGACATTCACATTTGACATTCGACATTTCGACATTCGACATTCACATTCGACATTCACATTCAACATTCGACATTTCGACATTCGACATTCACATTCGACATTCACATTCGACATTTCGACATTCGACATTCACATTCGACAATTCGACATTTCGACATTCGACATTCACATTCGACATTCGACATTTCGACATTCGACATTTCGACATTCCACATTCGACATTTCGAAATTCGACATTTCGACATTCGACATTCACATTTGACATTCACATTCGACATTCGAAATTTCGACATTCGACATTTCGACAATCGACATTTCGACATTTTGACATTTTGACATTTCGACACTCATCATTCAACATTCGACATACACATTCGATGTTCGACATTTCGACATTCACATTCGTCATTCACATTCGACATTTAGACATTTCGACAATTGACATTTTCACATTCGACATTCGACATTTCGACATTTGACATTTCGACATTCGACATTTCGACATTTGACATTTTCACATTCGACATTCGACATTTGACATTTCGACATTCGACATTTCGACATTTGGACATTCGATATTTTGACATTCGACACTCACATTCGACATTCGACATTTCGACATTCGACATTTCGACATTTGACATTTTCACATTCGACATTTGACATTTCGACATTCGACATTTCGACATTTGGACATTCGATATTTCGACATTTCGAGATTCGACATTCACATTCGACATTCGACATTTCGACATTTGACATTTCGACATTTCGACTTTCGACATTTGACATTTTCACATTCGACATTTGACATTTCGACATTCGACATTTCGACATTTGGACATTCGATATTTCGACATTTCGACATTCGACATTCACATTCGACATTCGACATTTTGACATTTGACATTTCGACATTCAAATTCGACATTTGACATTCACTTTCGAAATTCGACATTCACATTCGACATTCGACATTCACCATTCGACATTCGACATTCACATTCGATATTCACATTTGACATTCATCATTCGACGTTCGACATTTCGACATTTCGACATTCGACATTTAGTCTTTCGACATTCACATTCGACATTCGACATTTTGACATTCGACATTCGACATTCGACATTCACATACGACATTTGACATTCGACATTCACATTCACATTTCGACATTCGACATTCGACATTTCGACATTTCTACATTCGACATTCACATTCGACATTCACATTCGATATTTGACATTCGACATTCACATTTCGACATTCGACATTCGACATTTCGACATTTCGACATTCGACATTTCGACATTTGACATTTTCACATTTGACATTTCGCCATTTCGACATTTGACATTTTCACATTCGACATTCGACATTTGACATTTCGACATTCGACATTTCGCCATTTGGACATTCGATATTTTGACATTTCGACATTCGACATTCATGTTTGACATTCGACATTTCGACATTTGACATTTCAACATTTCGACATTTCGACATTCGACATTCACATTTCGACATTCGACATTTCGACATTTCGACATTCGTCATTTCGACATTTCGACATTCGACATTCACATTCGACATTCGATATTTGACATTTCGACATTTCGACATTCGACATTTCGACATTTCGACATTTGACATTTTCACATTCGACATTCGACATTTCGACATTCGTCATTTCGACATTTGACATTTTGACATTTCAACATTCGACATTCACATTCGACATTCGATATTTGACATTTCGACATTCGACATTTCGACATTTCGACATTTGACATTTTCACATTCGACATTCGACATTTGACATTTCGACATTTCGACATTTGGACATTCGATATTTCGACATTTCGACATTCGACATTCACATTCGACATTCGACATTTCGACATTTTCACATTCGACATTCGACATTTTGACATATCGACATTTGGACATTCGATATTTCGACATTTCGACATTCGACATTCACATTCGACATTCGACATTTCGACATTTGACATTTCGACATTCAAATTCGACATTTGACATTCACTTTCGAAATTCGACATTCACATTCGACATTCGACATTCACCATTCGACATTCGACATTCACATTCGACATTCACATTTGACATTCGACATTCATCATTCGACGTTCGACATTTCGACATTTCGACACTCGACATTTAGTCTTTCGACATTCACATTCGACATTCGACATTTTGACATTCGACATTCGACATTCACATTCGACATTTGACATTCGACATTCACATTCACATTTCGACATTCGACATTCGACATTTCTACATTCGACATTTTGACATTTCGACATTTGAAATTTTCACATTCGACATTCGACATTTCGACATTTGACATTTTGACATTCGACATTCGACATTTCGACATTTCGACATTCGACTTTCACATTCGACATTCGACATTTCGACATTCGACATTCACATTCGATATTCGACATTTCAACATTCGACATTCACATTCGACATTTCGACATTCGACATTCGACATTTGACATTCGACATTCACCATTCAACATTCGACATTCACCATTCGACATTCGAGATTTTGACATTTCGTCATTTGACAATCGACATTCACATTCGACATTTCGACATTCGACATTCACATTCGACTTTCAAAATTTCGACATTCGACATTCACATTCGACATTCACATTTGACATTCGACTTTTCAACATTCGACATTCACATTCGACATTCGACATTCACATTCGACATTCGACATTTCGACATTCGACATTCGATATTAACATTTGACATTTCAACATTCGACATTTCGACATTTCGACATTCACATTCGACATTCGACATTCACCATTCGACATTCGACATTCAACATTCACATTTGACATTCGACATTTCGACATTTCGACATTCGACATTTCGACATTCGACATTCACCATTCGACATTCGACATTCACATTCGACATTTCGACATTTCGACATTTGGCATTTCGACATTCAGCATTCGGCATTCACATTCGACATTTCGACATTCGACATTTCGGCATTCGACATTTCGACATTCGACATTCACATTCGACATTCGACATTTCGACATTTCGACATTCGACATTTCGACATTCGACATTCACATTTGACATTCGACATTCACCATTCGACATTCGACATTCACCATTCGACATTCGAGATTTTGACATTTCGTCATTTGACAATCGACATTCACATTCGACATTTCGACATTCGACATTCACATTCGACTTTCAAAATTTTGACATTCAACATTCACATTCGACAATCACATTTGACATTCGACTTTTCAACATTCGACATTCACATTCGACATTCGACATTCACATTCGACATTCGACATTTCGACATTCGACATTCGACATCCACATTCGACATTTCAACATTCGACATTTCGACATTTCGACATTCAAATTCGACATTCGACATTCACCATTCGACATTCGACATTCAACATTCACATTCGACATTTGACATTTCGACATTCGACATTTCGACATTCGACATTCACCATTCGACATAAGACATTCACATTCGACATTTCGACATTTCGACATTCGGCATTTCGACATTCACCATTCGGCATTCACATTCGACATTTCGACATTCGACATTTCGGCATTTCGACATTCGACATTCACATTCGACATTCGACATTTCGACATTCGACTTTTCGACATTCGACATTCACATTCGACATTCACATTCGACATTTCGACATTCGACATTCGACATTCACATTCGACATTTCGACATTTCGACATTCGACATTTCGACATTCGACATTTGACATTCACATTCGACATTTCGACATTTCGGCATTCGACATTTCGACATTCGACATTCACATTCGACATTCGACATTTCGACATTCGACTTTTCGACATTCGACATTCACATTCGTCATTCACATTCGACATTTCGATATTTCAACATTCGACATTTCGACATATCGACAATTCGACATTCGACATTTTGACATTCACCTTTCGACATTCGACATTCACATTCGACATTTGACATTTTGACATTCGACATTCGACTTTTCGACATTCACATTCGACATTCACATTCGACATTTCGACATTCGACATTTTGCATTTCGACATTCGACATTCACATTCGACTTTCAACATTTCGACATTCACATTCGACATTCACATTTGACATTCGACATTCGACATTCACCATTCGACATTCGACATTCAACATTCACATTCGACATTTCGAAATTTGGCATTTTGACATTCGACATTCACATTCGACTTTCAACATTTCGACATTCGACCTTCACATTTGACATTCGACTTTTCGATATTCGACATCCACATTCGACATTCACATTCGACATGCGACTTTTCGACATTCGACATTCACATTCGACATTTCAACATTCGACATTTCGACATTTCGACATTCACATTCGACATTCACCATTCGACATTCAACATTCACTTTCGACATTCGACATTTCGACATTCGTCATTTCGACAATCGGCATTTCGACATTCACCATTCGACATTCGACATTTCGACATTCGACATTCGACATTTCGACATTCGACATTCTCATTCGACATTCACATTCGACATTTCGATATTTCAACATTCGACATTTCGACAATTCGTCATTCGACATTTCGACATTCACCATTCGACATTCAACATTCACATTCGACATTCGACATTTCGACATTCGACATTTCGACATTCAGCATTTCGACAATCACCATTCGACATTCGACATTCACATTCGACATTTTGACATTTCGACATTCGACATTTCGACATTCGACATTCACATTCGACATTCGACATTTCGACATTCGACATTCGACTTTTCGACATTTCGACATTCGACATTTCGACATTTGACATTCGACATTCACATTCGACATTTCGACATTTCGGCATTCGACATTCACATTCGACATTCACATTTGACATTCAACATTTTGACATTCGACATTCACATTCGACATTCGACATTCGACATTTCGACATTCGACATTCACATTCGACATTCGACATTCACCATTCGACATTCGACATTTCGACATTTCGACATTTGACATTTTGACATTTCGACATTTGACATTCGACATTCACATTCGACTTTCAACATTTCGACATTCAACATTCACATTCGACATTCACATTTGACATTCGACATTTCGACATTCGACATTCACATTCGACATTCACATTCAACATTCGACATTTCGACATTCGACATTCACATTCGACATTCACATTCGACATTTCGACATTCGACATTCACATTCGACATTTCGACATTCGACATTTCGACATTCGACATTCGACATTCACATTCGACATTCGACATTTCGACATTCGACATTTCGACATTCCACATTCGACATTTCGAAATTCGACATTTCGACATTCGACATTCACATTTGACATTCACATTCGATATTCGACATTTCGACATTCGACATTTCGACATTCGACAATTCGACATTCCACATTCGACATTTCGAAATTCGACATTTCGACATTCGACATTCACATTTGACATTCACATTCGATATTCGACAATCGACATTTCGACATTTTGACATTTCGACACTCATCATTCGACATTCGACATACACATTCGATGTTCGACATTTCGACATTCACATTCGTCATTCACATTCGACATTTAGACATTTCGACAATTGACATTTTCACATTCGACATTCGACATTTCGACATTTGACATTTCGACATTCGACATTTCGACATTTGACATTTTCACATTCGACATTCGACATTTGACATTCGACATTTCGACATTTGGACATTCGATATTTCGACATTTCGACATTCGACACTCACATTCGACATTCGACATTTCGACATTTGACATTTCGACATTTCGACATTCGACATTTCGACATTTGACATTTTCACATTCGACATTTGACATTTCGACATTCGACATTTCGACATTTGGACATTCGATATTTCTACATTTCGACATTCGACATTCACATTCGACATTCGACATTTCGACATTTGACATTTCGACATTCAAATTCGACATTTGACATTCACTTTCGAAATTCGACATTCACATTCGACATTCACCATTCGACATTTGACATTCACATTCGACATTCACATTCGATATTTGACATTCGACATTCACATTTTGACATTCGACATTCGACATTTCGACATTTCGACATTCGACATTTCGACATTTCGACATTTGACATTTTCACATTCGACATTTCGCCATTTCGACATTTGACATTTTCAAATTCGACATTCGACATTTGACATTTCGACATTCGACATTTCGACATTTGGACATTCGATATTTCGACATTTCGACATTCGACATTCACGTTTGACATTTCGACATTTGGACATTCGATATTTCGACATTTCGACATTCGACATTCACATTTGACATTCGACATTTCGACATTTGACATTTCGACATTCAAATTCGACATTTGACATTCACTTTCGAAATTCGACATTCACATTCGACATTCACCATTCGACATTCGACATTCACATTCGACATTCACCATTCGACATTCGACATTCACATTGGACATTCACATTCGATATTTGACAGTCGACATTCACATTTCGACATTCGACATTCGACATTTCGACATTTCGACATTCAACATTTCGACATTTCAACATTTGACATTTTCACATTCGACATTTCGCCATTTCGACATTTGACATTTTCACATTCGACATTCGACATTTGACATTTCGACATTCGACATTTGGACATTTGGACATTCGATATTTCAACATTTCAACATTTCGACATTCGACATTTCGACATTCGACATTTCGACATTTCGACATTTCGACATTTGACATTTTCACATTCGACATTCGACATTTGGACATTCGACATTTCGACATTTGGACATTCGATATTTCGACATTTCGACATTCGACATTCACATTCGACATTCGACATTTGACATTTCGACATTTCGACATTCGACATTTCGACATTTCGACATTTGACATTTTCACATTCGACATTCGACATTTCGACATTTGACATTTTGACATTCGACATTCGACATTTCGACATTTCGACATTCGACATTCGACTTTCACATTCGACATTCGACATTTCGACATTCGACATTCACATTCGACATTCACATTCGACATGCGACTTTTCGACATTCGACATTCACATTCGACATTTCAACATTCGACATTTTGACATTCGACATTTCGACATTCGACATTTCGATATTTCAACATTCGACATTTCGACAATTCGTCATTCGACATTTCGACATTCACCATTCGACATTCGACATTTCGACATTCGACATTTCGACATTCAGCATTTCGACAATCACCATTCGACATTCGACATTCACATTCGACATTTTGACATTTCGACATTCGACATTTCGACATTCGACATTCACATTCGACATTCAACATTTCGACATTCGACATTCGACTTTTCGACATTCGACATTCACATTCGACATTCACATTCGACATTTCAACATTCGACATGCACATTCGACATTTCGACATTCGACATTTCGACATTTGACATTCGACATTCACATTCGACATTTCGACTTTTCGACATTCGACATTCACATTCGACATTCACATTCGACATTTCAACATTCGACATGCACATTCGACATTTCGACATTCGACATTTCGACATTTGACATTCGACATTCACATTCGACATTTCGACATTTCGGCATTCGACATTCACATTCGACATTCACATTTGACATTCAACATTTCGACATTCGACATTCACATTCGACATTCGACATTCGACATTTCGACATTCGACATTCACATTTGAAATTCGACATTCACCATTCGACATTCGACATTTCGACATTTCGACATTTGACATTTTGACATTTCGACATTTGACATTCGACATTCACATTCGACTTTCAACATTTCGACATTCGACATTCACATTCGACATTCACATTTGACATTCGACATTTCGACATTCGACATTCACATTCGACATTCACATTCAACATTCGACATTTCGACATTCGACATTCACATTCGACATTCACATTCGACATTTCGACATTCGACATTGACATTCGACATTTCGACATTTCGACATTCGACATTTCGACATTCGACATTCGACATTCACATTCGACATTCGACATTTCGACATTCGACATTTCGACATTCCACATTCGACATTTCGAAATTCGACATTTCGACATTCGACATTCACATTTGACATTCACATTCGACATTCGAAATTTCGACATTCGACATTTCGACAATCGACATTTCGACATTTTGACATTTTGACATTTCGACACTCATCATTCGACATTCGACATACACATTCGATGTTCGACATTTCGACATTCACATTCGTCATTCACATTCGACATTTAGACATTTCGACAATTGACATTTTCACATTCGACATTCGACATTTCGACATTTGACATTTCGACATTCGACATTTCGACATTTGACATTTTCACATTCGACATTCGACATTTGACATTTCGACATTCGACATTTCGACATTTGGACATTCGATATTTCGACATTTCGACATTCGACACTCACATTCGACATTCGACATTTCGACATTTGACATTTCGACATTTCGACATTCGACATTTCGACATTTGACATTTTCACATTCGACATTTGACATTTCGACATTCGACATTTCGACATTTGGACATTCGATATTTTGACATTTCGACATTTGACATTTTCACATTCGACATTCGACATTTGGACATTCGACATTTCGACATTTGGACATTCGATATTTCGACATTTCGACATTCGACATTCACATTCGACATTCGATATTTGACATTTCGACATTTCGACATTCGACATTTCGACATTTCGACATTTGTCATTTTCACATTCGACATTCGACATTTCGACATTCGACATTTCGACATTTGACATTTTGACATTTCAACATTCGACATTCACATTCGACATTCGACATTTGACATTTCGACATTCGACATTTCGACATTTCGACATTTGACATTTTCACATTCGACATTCGACATTTGACATTTCGACATTCGACATTTCGACATTTGGACATTCGATATTTCGACATTTCGACATTCGACACTCACATTCGACATTCGACATTTCGACATTTGACATTTCGACATTTCGACATTCGACATTTCGACATTTGACATTTTCACATTCGACATTTGACATTTCGACATTCGACATTTCGACATTTGGACATTCGATATTTTGACATTTCGACATTCGACATTCACATTCGACATTCGACATTTCGACATTTGACATTTCGACATTCAAATTCGACATTTGACATTCACTTTCGAAATTCGACATTCACATTCGACATTCACCATTCGACATTCGACATTCACATTCGACATTCACATTCGATATTTGACATTCGACATTCACATTTCGACATTCGACATTTCGACATTTCGACATTCGACATTTCGACATTTCGACATTTGACATTTTCACATTCGACATTTCGCCATTTCGACATTTGACATTTTCACATTCGACATTCGACATTTGACATTTCGACATTCGACATTTCGACATTTGGACATTCGATATTTCGACATTTCGACATTCGACATTTAGTCTTTCGACATTCACATTCGACATTCGACATTTTGACATTCGACATTCGACATTCGACATTCACATTCGACATTTGACATTCGACATTCACATTCACATTTCGACATTCGACATTCGACATTTTGACATTTCTACATTCGACATTTTGACATTTCGACATTTGACATTTTCACATTCGACATTCGACATTTCGACATTCGACATTCGACATTCGACTTTCACATTCGACATTCGACATTTCGACATTCGACATTCACATTCGATATTCGACATTTCAACATTCGACATTCACATTCGACATTCGGCATTTCTACATTCGACATTTCCACATTCGATATTTCGACATTCAACATTCACATTCGACATTCGACATTCACATTCGACATTCGACATTCACATTCAACATTCGACATTCCGCATTCACATTCGACATTCGACATTCACATTCGACATTTCGACATTCGACATTCGAAATTTCAACATTCACATTCGACATTCGACATTTAGACATTCGTCATTTCGACATTCACCATGCGACATTCGACTTTCACATTCGACATTTCGACATTCGACATTTTGACATTTCGACATTCGACATTCACATTCGACATTTCGATATTCGACATTCACATTCGACATTCAACATTCACCATTCGACATTCGACATTCACCATTCGACATTCGACATTTTGACATTTCGTCATTTGACAATCGACATTCACATTCGACATTCGACATTCACATTCGACTTTCAACATTTCGACATTCGACATTCACATTCGACATTCACATTTGACATTGGACTTTTCAACATTCGACATTCACATTCTACATTCGACATTCACATTCGACATTCGACATTTCGACATTCGACATTCACATTCGACATTTCAACATTCGACATTTCGTCATTTCGACATTCACATTCGACAATCGACATTCACCATTCGACATTCGACATTCAATATTCACATTCGACATTTCGACATTCGACATTTCGACATTCGAAATTCACCATTCGACATTCGACATTCACATTCGACATTTCGACATTTCGACATTTGACATTTCGACATTCGACATTCACATTCGACATTCGACATTTCGACATTTGACATTTCGACATTCAAATTCGACATTTGACATTCACTTTCGAAATTCGACATTCACATTCGACATTTCGACATTTGAAATTTTGACATTTCGACATTCGACATTCACATTCGACATTCGCCATTTCGACATTTGACATTTCGACATTCAAATTCGACATTTGACATTCACTTTCGAAATTCGACATTCACATTCGACATTTGACATTCACCATTCGACATTCGACATTCACATTCGACATTCACATTCGATATTTGACATTCGACATTTCGACATTCGACATTCACATTCGACAATCACATTCAACATTCGACATTTCGACATTCGACATTCACATTCGACATTCACATTCGACATTTCGACATTCGACATTCACATTCGACATTTCGACATTTCGACATTCGACATTTCGACATTCGACATTCGACATTCACATTCGACATTCGACATTTCGACTTTCGACATTTCGACATTCCACATTCGACATTTCGAAATTCGACATTTCGACATTCGACATTCACATTTGACATTCACATTCGACATTCGACATTTCGACATTCGACATTTCGACAATCGACATTTCGACATTTCGACATTTTGACATTTCGACACTCATCATTCGACATTCGACATTCGACATATACATTCGATGTTCGACATTTCGACATTCACATTCGTCATTCACATTCGACATTTAGACATTTCGACAATTGACATTTTCACATTCGACATTCGACATTTCGACATTTGACATTTTCACATTCGACATTCGACATTTGACATTTCGACATTCGACATTTCGACATTTGGACATTCGATATTTCGACATTTCGACATTCGACTTTCACATTCGACATTCGACATTTCGACATTCGACATTCACATTCGATATTCGACATTTCAACATTCGACATTCACATTCGACATTCGGCATTTCTACATTCGACATTTCCACATTCGATATTTCGACATTCAACATTCACATTCGACATTCGACATTCACATTCGACATTCGACATTCACATTCAACATTCGACATTCGGCATTCACATTCGACATTCGACATTCACATTCGACATTTCGACATTCGACATTCGAAATTTCGACATTCACATTCGACATTCGACATTCACCATTCGACATTCAACATTCACATTCGACATTCGACATTTAGACATTCGCCATTTCGACATTCACCATGCGACATTCGACTTTCACATTCGACATTTCGACATTCGACATTTCGACATTTCGACATTCGACATTCACATTCGACATTTCGATATTCGACATTCACATTCGACATTCAACATTCACCATTCGACATTCGACATTCACCATTCGACATTCGACATTTTGACATTTCGTCATTTGACAATCGACATTCACATTCGACATTCAACATTCACATTCGACTTTCAACATTTCGACATTCGACATTCACATTCGACATTCACATTTGACATTGGACTTTTCAACATTCGACATTCACATTCGACATTCAACATTCACCATTCGACATTCGACATTCACCATTCGACATTCGACATTTTGACATTTCGTCATTTGACAATCGACATTCACATTCGACATTCAACATTCACATTCGACTTTCAACATTTCGACATTCGACATTCACATTCGACATTCACATTTGACATTGGACTTTTCAACATTCGACATTCACATTCTACATTCGACATTCACATTCGACATTCGACATTTCGACATTCGACATTCACATTCGACAATTCAACATTCGACATTTCGTCATTTCGACATTCACATTCGACAATCGACATTCACCATTCGACATTCGACATTCAACATTCACATTCGACATTCGACATTTCGACATTCGACATTTCGACATTCGAAATTCACCATTCGACATTCGACATTCACATTCGACATTTCGACATTTCGACATTTGACATTTCGACATTCGACATTCACATTCGACATTCACTTTCGAAATTCGACATTCACATTCGACATTTCGACATTTCGACATTTGACATTTTGACATTTAGACTTTCGACATTCACATTCGACATTCGCCATTTCGACATTTGACATTTCGACATTCAAATTCGACATTTGACATTCACTTTCGAAATTCGACATTCACATTCGACATTTGACATTCACCATTCGACATTCGACATTCACATTCGACATTCACATTCGATATTTGACATTCGACATTTCGACATTCGACATTCACATTCGACAATCACATTCAACATTCGACATTTCGACATTCGACATTCACATTCGACTTTCACATTCGACATTCGACATTTCGACATTCGACATTCACATTCGATATTCGACATTTCAACATTCGACATTCACATTCGACATTCGGCATTTCTACATTCGACATTTCCACATTCAACATTCGACATTCGGCATTCACATTCGACATTCGACATTCACATTCGACATTTCGACATTCGACATTCGAAATTTCGACATTCACATTCGACATTCGACATTCACCATTCGACATTCAACATTCACATTCGACATTCGACATTTAGACATTCGCCATTTCGACATTCACCATGCGACATTCGACTTTCACATTCGACATTTCGACATTCGACATTTCAACATTTCGACATTCGACATTCACATTCGACATTTCGATATTCGACATTCACATTCGACATTCAACATTCACCATTCGACATTCGACATTCACCATTCGACATTCGACATTTTGACATTTCGTCATTTGACAATCGACATTCACATTCGACATTCAACATTCACATTCGACTTTCAACATTTTGACATTCGACATTCACATTCGACATTCACATTTGACATTGGACTTTTCAACATTCGACATTCACATTCGACATTCAACATTCACCATTCGACATTCGACATTCACCATTCGACATTCGACATTTTGACATTTCGTCATTTGACAATCGACATTCACATTCGACATTCAACATTCACATTCGACTTTCAACATTTCGACATTCGACATTCACATTCGACATTCACATTTGACATTGGACTTTTCAACATTCGACATTCACATTCTACATTCGACATTCACATTCGACATTCGACATTTCGACATTCGACATTCACATTCGACATTTCAACATTCGACATTTCGTCATTTCGACATTCACATTCGACAATCGACATTCACCATTCGACATTCGACATTCAACATTCACATTCGACATTCGACATTTCGACATTCGACATTTCGACATTCGAAATTCACCATTCGACATTCGACATTCACATTCGACATTTCGACATTTCGACATTTGACATTTCGACATTCGACATTCACATTCGACATTCGACATTTCGACATTTGACATTTCGACATTCAAATTCGACATTTGACATTCACTTTCGAAATTCGACATTCACATTCGACATTTCGACATTTCGACATTTGACATTTTGACATTTAGACATTCGACATTCACATTCGACATTCGCCATTTCGACATTTGACATTTCGACATTCAAATTCGACATTTGACATTCACTTTCGAAATTCGACATTCACATTCGACATTCGCCATTTCGACATTTGACATTTCGACATTCACATTCGACATTCACATTCGATATTTGACATTCGACATTTCGACATTCGACATTCACATTCGACAATCACATTCAACATTCGACATTTCGACATTCGACATTCACATTCGACATTCACATTCGACATTTCGACATTCGACATTCACATTCGACATTTCGACATTTCGACATTCGACATTTCGACATTCGACATTCGACATTCACATTCGACATTCGACATTTCGACATTCGACATTTCGACATTCCACATTCGACATTTCGAAATTCGACATTTCGACATTCGACATTCACATTTGACATTCACATTCGACATTCGACATTTCGACATTCGACATTTCGACAATCGACATTTCGACATTTTGACATTTCGACACTCATCATTCGACATTCGACATTCGACATACACATTCGATGTTCGACATTTCGACATTCACATTCGTCATTCACATTCGACATTTAGACATTTCGACAATTGACATTTTCACATTCGACATTCGACATTTCGACATTTGACATTTTCACATTCGACATTCGACATTTGACATTTCGACATTCGACATTTCGACATTTGGACATTCGATATTTCGACATTTCGACATTCGACATTCACATTCGACATTCGACATTTGACATTTCGACATTTCGACATTCGACATTTCGACATTTGACATTTTCACATTCGACATTTGACATTTCGACATTCGACATTTCGACATTTGGACATTCGATATTTCGACATTTCGACATTTCGACATTCACGTTTGACATTCGACATTTTGACATTTGACATTTCAACATTTCGTCATTTCGACATTCGACATTTCGACATTTCGACATTTCGACATTTGACATTTTCACATTCGACATTCGACATTTGGACATTCGACATTTCGACATTTGGACATTCGATATTTCGACATTTCGACATTCGACATTCACATTCGACATTCGATATTTGACATTTCGACATTTCGACATTCGACATTTCGACATTTCGACATTTGTCATTTTCACATTCGACATTCGACATTTCGACATTCGACATTTCGACATTTGACATTTTGACATTTCAACATTCGACATTCACATTCGACATTTGACATTTGACATTTCGACATTCGACATTTCGACATTTCGACATTTGACATTTTCACATTCGACATTCGACATTTGACATTTCGACATTTCGACATTTGGACATTCGATATTTCGACATTTCGACATTCGACATTCACATTCGACATTTCGACATTTTCACATTCGACATTCGACATTTGGACATTCGATATTTCGACATTTCGACATTCGACATTCACATTCGACATTCGACATTTCGACATTTTCACATTCGACATTCGACATTTCGACATATCGACATTTGGACATTCGATATTTCGACATTTCGACATTCGACATTCACATTCGACATTCGACATTTCGACATTTGACATTTCGACATTCAAATTCGACATTTGACATTCACTTTCGAAATTCGACATTCACATTCGACATTCGACATTCACCATTCGACATTCACATTCGACATTCACATTTGACATTCGACATTCATCATTCGACGTTCGACATTTCGACATTCACCATTCGACATTCGACATTTCGACATTCGACATTTCGACATTCAGCATTTCGACAATCACCATTCGACATTCGACATTCACATTCGACATTTCGACATTTGACATTCGACATTCACATTCGACATTTCGACATTTAGGCATTCGACATTCACATTCGACATTCACATTTGACATTCAACATTTCGACATTCGACATTCACATTCGACATTCGACATTCGACATTTCGACATTCGACATTCACATTCGACATTCACCATTCGACATTCGACATTTCGACATTTCGACATTTGACATTTTGACATTTCGACATTTGACATTCGACATTCACATTCGACTTTCAACATTTCGACATTCGACATTCACATTCGACATTCACATTTGACATTCGACATTTCGACATTCGACATTCACATTCGACAATCACATTCAACATTCGACATTTCGACATTCGACATTCACATTCGACATTCACATTCGACATTTCGACATTCGACATTCACATTCGACATTTCGACATTTCGACATTCGACATTTCGACATTCGACATTCGACATTCACATTCGACATTCGACATTTCGACATTCGACATTTCGACATTCCACATGCGACATTTCGAAATTCGACATTTCGACATTCGACATTCACATTTGACATTCACATTCGACATTCGAAATTTCGACATTCGACATTTCGACAATCGACATTTCGACATTTTGACATTTCGACACTCATCATTCGACATTCGACATACACATTCGATGTTCGACATTTCGACATTCACATTCGTCATTCACATTCGACATTTAGACATTTCGACAATTGACATTTTCACATTCGACATTCGACATTTCGACATTTGACATTTCGACATTCGACATTTCGACATTTGACATTTTCACATTCGACATTCGACATTTGACATTTCGACATTCGACATTTCGACATTTGGACATTCGATATTTCGACATTTCGACATTCGACACTCACATTCGACATTCGACATTTCGACATTTGACATTTCGACATTTCGACATTCGACATTTCGACATTTGACATTTTCACATTCGACATTTGACATTTCGACATTCGACATTTCGACATTTGGACATTCGATATTTCGACATTTCGACATTCGACATTCACATTCGACATTCGACATTTCGACATTTGACATTTCGACATTCAAATTCGACATTTGACATTCACTTTCGAAATTCGACATTCACATTCGACATTCACCATTCGATATTCGACATTCACATTCGACATTCACATTCGAAATTTGACTTTCGACATTCACATTTCGACATTCGACATTCGACATTTCGACACTTGACATTTTCACATTCGACATTTCGCCATTTCGACATTTGACATTTTCACATTCGACATTCGACATTTGACATTTCGACATTCGACATTTCGACATTTGGACATTCGATATTTCGACATTTCGACATTCGACATTCACGTTTGACATTCGACATTTCGACATTTGACATTTCAACATTTTGACATTTCTACATTCGACATTTCGACATTTCGACATTTGACATTTTCACATTCGACATTCGACATTTGGACATTCGACATTTCGACATTTGGACATTTGATATTTCGACATTTCGACATTCGACATTCACATTCGACATTCGACATTTGACATTTCGACATTTCGACATTCGACATTTCGACATTTCGACATTTGACATTTTCACATTCGACATTCGACATTTCGACATTTGACATTTTGACATTCGACATTAGACATTTCGACATTTCGACATTCGACATTCGACATTCGACTTTCACATTCGACATTCGACATTTCGACATTCGACATTCACATTCGATATTCGACATTTCAACATTCGACATTCACATTCGACATTCGACATTTGACATTTCGACATTCGACATTTCAACATTTGACATTTTCACATTCGACATTCGACATTTGACATTTCGACATTTCGACATTTGGACATTCGATATTTCGACATTTCGACATTCGACATTCACATTCGACATTCGACATTTCGACATTTTCACATTCGACATTTGACATTTCGACATATTGACATTTGGACATTCGATATTTCTACATTTTGACATTCGACATTCACATTCGACATTCGACATTTCGACATTTTCACATTCGACATTCGACATTTGACATTTCGACATATTAACATTTGGACATTCGATATTTCGACATTTCGACATTCGACATTCACATTCGACATTCGCCATTTCGACATTTGACATTTCGACATTCAAATTCAACATTTGACATTCACTTTCGAAATTCGACATTCACATTCGACATTCGACATTCACCATTCGACATTCACATTCGACATTCACATTTGACATTCGACATTCATCATTCGACGTTCGACATTTCGACATTTCGACATTCGACATTTAGTCTTTCGACATTCACATTCGACATTCGACATTTTGACATTCGACATTCACATTCGACATTCACATTCGACATTTGACATTCGACATTCACATTCACATTTCGACATTCGACATTCGACATTTCGACATTTCTACATTCGACATTTTGACATTTCGACATTTGACATTTTCACATTCGACATTCGACATTTCGACATTCGACATTCGACATTCGACTTTCACATTCGACATTCGACATTTCGACATTCGACATTCACATTCGATATTCGACATTTCAACATTCGACATTCACATTCGACATTCGGCATTTCTACATTCGACATTTCCACATTCGATATTTCGACATTCAACATTCACATTCGACATTCGACATTCACATTCGACATTTGACATTCACATTCAACATTCGACATTCGGCATTCACATTCGACATTCGACATTCACATTCGACATTTCGACATTCGACATTCGAAATTTCGACATTCACATTCGACATTCGACATTCACCATTCGACATTCAACATTAACATTCGACATTCGACATTTAGACATTCGTCATTTCGACATTCACCGTGCGACATTCAACTTTCACATTCGACATTTCGACATTCGACATTTCGACATTTCGACATTCGACATTCACATTCGACATTTCGACATTCGACATTTCGACATTCGACATTCACATTCGACATTCAACATTCACCATTCGACATTCGACATTTTGACATTTCGTCATTTGACAATCGACATTCACATTCGACATTTCGACATTCGACATTCACATTCGACTTTCAACATTTCGACATTCGACATTCACATTTGACATTCACATTTGACATTCGACTTTTCAACATTCGACATTCACATTCTACATTCGACATTCACATTCGACATTCGACATTTCGACATTCGACATTCACATTCGACATTTCAACATTCGACATTTCGTCATTTCGACATTCACATTCGACATTCGACATTCACCATTCGACATTCGACATTCAACATTCACATTCGACATTCGACATTTCGACATTCGACATTTCGACATTCGAAATTCACCATTCGACATTCGACATTCACATTCGACATTTCGACATTTCGACATTTCGACATTTCGACATTCGACATTCACATTCGACATTCGACATTTCGACATTTGACATTTCGACATTAAAATTCGACATTTGACATTCACTTTCGAAATTCGACATTCACATTCGACATTTCGACATTTCGACATTTGACATTTCGACATTTCGACATTCGACATTCACATTCGACATTCGACATTTCGACATTTGACATTTCGACATTCAAATTCGACATTTGACATTCACTTTCGAAATTCGACATTCACATTCGACATTTGACATTCACCATTCGACATTCGACATTCACATTCGACATTCACATTCGATATTTGACATTCGACATTTCGACATTCGACATTCACATTCGACATTCACATTCAACATTCGACATTTCGACATTCGACATTCACATTCGACATTCACATTCGACATTTCGACATTCGACATTTCGACATTCGACATTCACATTCGACATTCAACATTCACCATTCGACATTCGACATTTTGACATTTCGTCATTTGACAATCGACATTCACATTCGACATTTCGACATTCGACATTCACATTCGACTTTCAACATTTCGACATTCGACATTCACATTCGACATTCACATTTGACATTCGACTTTTCAACATTCGACATTCACATTCTACATTCGACATTCACATTCGACATTCGACATTTCGACATTCGACATTCACATTCGACATTTCAACATTCGACATTTCGTCATTTCGACATTCACATTCGACATTCGACATTCACCATTCGACATTCGACATTCAACATTCACATTCGACATTCGACATTTCGACATTCGACATTTCGACATTCGAAATTCACCATTCGACATTCGACATTCACATTCGACATTTCGACATTTCGACATTTCGACATTTCGACATTCGACATTCACATTCGACATTCGACATTTCGACATTTGACATTTCGACATTAAAATTCGACATTTGACATTCACTTTCGAAATTCGACATTCACATTCGACATTTCGACATTTCGACATTTGACATTTCGACATTTCGACATTCGACATTCACATTCGACATTCGACATTTCGACATTTGACATTTCGACATTCAAATTCGACATTTGACATTCACTTTCGAAATTCGACATTCACATTCGACATTTGACATTCAACATTCGACATTCGACATTCACATTCGACATTCACATTCGATATTTGACATTCGACATTTCGACATTCGACATTCACATTCGACATTCACATTCAACATTCGACATTTCGACATTCGACATTCACATTCGACATTCACATTCGACATTTCGACATTCGACATTCACATTCGACATTTCGACATTTCGACATTCGACATTTCGACATTCGACATTCGACATTTCGACATTTGACATTCGACATTCACATTCGACATTTCGACATTTCGGCATTCGACATTCACATTCGACATTCACATTTGACATTCAACATTTTGACATTCGACATTCACATTCGACATTCGACATTCGACATTTCGACATTCGACATTCACATTCGACATTCGACATTCACCATTCGACATTTCGACATTTCGACATTTGACATTTTGACATTTCGACATTTGACATTCGACATTCACATTCGACTTTCAACATTTCGACATTCAACATTCACATTCGACATTCACATTTGACATTCGACATTTCGACATTCGACATTCACATTCGACATTCACATTCAACATTCGACATTTCGACATTCGACATTCACATTCGACATTCACATTCGACATTTCGACATTCGACATTCACATTCGACATTTCGACATTCGACATTTCGACATTCGACATTCGACATTCACATTCGACATTCGACATTTCCACATTCGACATTTCGACATTCCACATTCGACATTTCGAAATTCGACATTTCGACATTCGACATTCACATTTGACATTCACATTCGACATTCGACATTTCGACATTCGACAATTCGACATTCCACATTCGACATTTCGAAATTCGACATTTCGACATTCGACATTCACATTTGACATTCACATTCGATATTCGACAATCGACATTTCGACATTTTGACATTTCGACACTCATCATTCGACATTCGACATACACATTCGATGTTCGACATTTCGACATTCACATTCGTCATTCACATTCGACATTTAGACATTTCGACAATTGACATTTTCACATTCGACATTCGACATTTCGACATTTGACATTTCGACATTCGACATTTCGACATTTGACATTTTCACATTCGACATTCGACATTTGACATTCGACATTTCGACATTTGGACATTCGATATTTCGACATTTCGACATTCGACACTCACATTCGACATTCGACATTTCGACATTTGACATTTCGACATTTCGACATTCGACATTTCGACATTTGACATTTTCACATTCGACATTTGACATTTCGACATTCGACATTTCGACATTTGGACATTCGATATTTCTACATTTCGACATTCGACATTCACATTCGACATTCGACATTTCGACATTTGACATTTCGACATTCAAATTCGACATTTGACATTCACTTTCGAAATTCGACATTCACATTCGACATTCACCATTCGACATTTGACATTCACATTCGACATTCACATTCGATATTTGACATTCGACATTCACATTTTGACATTCGACATTCGACATTTCGACATTTCGACATTCGACATTTCGACATTTCGACATTTGACATTTTCACATTCGACATTTCGCCATTTCGACATTTGACATTTTCACATTCGACATTCGACATTTGACATTTCGACATTCGACATTTCGACATTTGGACATTCGATATTTCGACATTTCGACATTCGACATTCACGTTTGACATTTCGACATTTGGACATTCGATATTTCGACATTTCGACATTCGACATTCACATTCGACATTCGACATTTCGACATTTGACATTTCGACATTCAAATTCGACATTTGACATTCACTTTCGAAATTCGACATTCACATTCGACATTCACCATTCGACATTCGACATTCACATTGGACATTCACATTCGATATTTGACAGTCGACATTCACATTTCGACATTCGACATTCGACATTTCGACATTTCGACATTCAACATTTCGACATTTCAACATTTGACATTTTCACATTCGACATTTCGCCATTTCGACATTTGACATTTTCACATTCGACATTTGACATTTCGACATTCGACATTTGGACATTTGGACATTCGATATTTCAACATTTCAACATTTCGACATTCGACATTTCGACATTCGACATTTCGACATTTCGACATTTCGACATTTGACATTTTCACATTCGACATTCGACATTTGGACATTCGACATTTCGACATTTGACATTTTCACATTCGACATTTCGACATTTGACATTTTGACATTCGACATTCGACATTTCGACATTTCGACATTCGACATTCGACATTTCGACATTTCGACATTTGACATTTTCACATTCGACATTCGACATTTCGACATTTGACATTTGGACATTCGATATTTCGACATTTCGACATTCGACATTCACATTCGACATTCGACATTTGACATTTCGACATTTCGACATTCGACATTTCGACATTTCGACATTTGACATTTTCACATTCGACATTCGACATTTCGACATTTGACATTTTGACATTCGACATTCGACATTTCGACATTTCGACATTCGACATTCGACTTTCACATTCGACATTCGACATTTCGACATTCGACATTCACATTCGACATTCACATTCGACATGCGACTTTTCGACATTCGACATTCACATTCGACATTTCAACATTCGACATTTTGACATTCGACATTTCGACATTCGACATTTCGATATTTCAACATTCGACATTTCGACAATTCGTCATTCGACATTTCGACATTCACCATTCGACATTCGACATTTCGACATTCGACATTTCGACATTCAGCATTTCGACAATCACCATTCGACATTCGACATTCACATTCGACATTTTGACATTTCGACATTCGACATTTCGACATTCGACATTCACATTCGACATTCGACATTTCGACATTCGACATTCGACTTTTCGACATTCGACATTCACATTCGACATTCACATTCGACATTTCAACATTCGACATGCACATTCGACATTCGACATTTCGACATTTGACATTCGACATTCACATTCGACATTTCGACATTTTGGCATTCGACATTCACATTCGACATTCACATTTGACATTCAACATTTCGACATTCGACATTCACATTCGACATTCGACATTCGACATTTCGACATTCGACATTCACATTCGAAATTCGACATTCACCATTCGACATTCGACATTTCGACATTTCGACATTTGACATTTTGACATTTCGACATTTGACATTCGACATTCACATTCGACATTCACATTTGACATTCGACATTTCGACATTCGACATTCACATTCGACATTCACATTCAACATTCGACATTTCGACATTCGACATTCACATTCGACATTCACATTCGACATTTCGACATTCGACATTCACATTCGACATTTCGACATTTCGACATTCGACATTTCGACATTCGACATTCGACATTCACATTCGACATTCGACATTTCGACATTCGACATTTCGACATTCCACATTCGACATTTCGAAATTCGACATTTCGACATTCGACATTCACATTTGACATTCACATTCGACATTCGAAATTTCGACATTCGACATTTCGACAATCGACATTTCGACATTTTGACATTTTGACATTTCGACACTCATCATTCGACATTCGACATACACATTCGATGTTCGACATTTCGACATTCACATTCGTCATTCACATTCGACATTTAGACATTTCGACAATTGACATTTTCACATTCGACATTCGACATTTCGACATTTGACATTTCGACATTCGACATTTCGACATTTGACATTTTCACATTCGACATTCGACATTTGACATTTCGACATTCGACATTTCGACATTTCGACATTCGACACTCACATTCGACATTCGACATTTCGACATTTGACATTTCGACATTCGACATTTCGACATTTGACATTTTCACATTCGACATTTGACATTTCGACATTCGACATTTCGACATTTGGACATTCGATATTTTGACATTTCGACATTCGACATTCACATTCGACATTCGACATTTCGACATTTGACATTTCGACATTCAAATTCGACATTTGACATTCACTTTCGAAATTCGACATTCACATTCGACATTCGACATTCACCATTCGACATTCGACATTCACATTCGACATTCACATTCGATATTTGACATTCGACATTCACATTTCGACATTCGACATTCGACATTTCGACATTTCGACATTCGACATTTCGACATTTCGACATTTGACATTTTCACATTCGACATTTCGCCATTTCGACATTTGACATTTTCACATTCGACATTCGACATTTGACATTTCGACATTCGACATTTCGACATTTGGACATTCGATATTTCGACATTTCGACATTCGACATTTAGTCTTTCGACATTCACATTCGACATTCGACATTTTGACATTCGACATTCGACATTCGACATTCACATTCGACATTTGACATTCGACATTCACATTCACATTTCGACATTCGACATTCGACATTTCGACATTTCTACATTCGACATTTTGACATTTCGACATTTGACATTTTCACATTCGACATTCGACATTTCGACATTCGACATTCGACATTCGACTTTCACATTCGACATTCGACATTTCGACATTCGACATTCACATTCGATATTCGACATTTCAACATTCGACATTCACATTCGACATTCGGCATTTCTACATTCGACATTTCCACATTCGATATTTCGACATTCAACATTCACATTCGACATTCGACATTCACATTCGACATTCGACATTCACATTCAACATTCGACATTCGGCATTCACATTCGACATTCGACATTCACATTCGACATTTCGACATTCGACATTCGAAATTTCGACATTCACATTCGACATTCGACATTCACCATTCGACATTCAACATTCACATTCGACATTCGACATTTAGACATTCGTCATTTCGACATTCACCATGCGACATTCGACTTTCACATTCGACATTTCGACATTCGACATTTCGACATTTCGACATTCGACATTCACATTCGACATTTCGATATTCGACATTCACATTCGACATTCAACATTCACCATTCGACATTCGACATTCACCATTCGACATTCGACATTTTGACATTTCGTCATTTGACAATCGACATTCACATTCGACATTCGACATTCACATTCGACTTTCAACATTTCGACATTCGACATTCACATTCGACATTCACATTTGACATTGGACTTTTCAACATTCGACATTCACATTCTACATTCGACATTCACATTCGACATTCGACATTTCGACATTCGACATTCACATTCGACATTTCAACATTCGACATTTCGTCATTTCGACATTCACATTCGACAATCGACATTCACCATTCGACATTCGACATTCAACATTCACATTCGACATTCGACATTTCGACATTCGACATTTCGACATTCGAAATTCACCATTCGACATTCGACATTCACATTCGACATTTCGACATTTCGACATTTGACATTTCGACATTCGACATTCACATTCGACATTCGACATTTCGACATTTGACATTTCGACATTCAAATTCGACATTTGACATTCACTTTCGAAATTCGACATTCACATTCGACATTTCGACATTTGAAATTTTGACATTTCGACATTCGACATTCACATTCGACATTCGCCATTTCGACATTTGACATTTCGACATTCAAATTCGACATTTGACATTCACTTTCGAAATTCGACATTCACATTCGACATTTGACATTCACCATTCGACATTCGACATTCACATTCGACATTCACATTCGATATTTGACATTCGACATTTCGACATTCGACATTCACATTCGACAATCACATTCAACATTCGACATTTCGACATTCGACATTCACATTCGACATTCACATTCGACATTTCGACATTCGACATTCACATTCGACATTTCGACATTTCGACATTCGACATTTCGACATTCGACATTCGACATTCACATTCGACATTCGACATTCACATTCGACATTCGACATTCACATTCAACATTCGACATTCGGCATTCACATTCGACATTCGACATTCACATTCGACATTTCGACATTCGACATTCGAAATTTCGACATTCACATTCGACATTCGACATTCACCATTCGACATTCAACATTCACATTCGACATTCGACATTTAGACATTCGCCATTTCGACATTCACCATGCGACATTCGACTTTCACATTCGACATTTCGACATTCGACATTTCGACATTTCGACATTCGACATTCACATTCGACATTTCGATATTCGACATTCACATTCGACATTCAACATTCACCATTCGACATTCGACATTCACCATTCGACATTCGACATTTTGACATTTCGTCATTTGACAATCGACATTCACATTCGACATTCAACATTCACATTCGACTTTCAACATTTCGACATTCGACATTCACATTCGACATTCACATTTGACATTGGACTTTTCAACATTCGACATTCACATTCGACATTCAACATTCACCATTCGACATTCGACATTCACCATTCGACATTCGACATTTTGACATTTCGTCATTTGACAATCGACATTCACATTCGACATTCAACATTCACATTCGACTTTCAACATTTCGACATTCGACATTCACATTCGACATTCACATTTGACATTGGACTTTTCAACATTCGACATTCACATTCTACATTCGACATTCACATTCGACATTCGACATTTCGACATTCGACATTCACATTCGACATTTCAACATTCGACATTTCGTCATTTCGACATTCACATTCGACAATCGACATTCACCATTCGACATTCGACATTCAACATTCACATTCGACATTCGACATTTCGACATTCGACATTTCGACATTCGAAATTCACCATTCGACATTCGACATTCACATTCGACATTTCGACATTTCGACATTTGACATTTCGACATTCGACATTCACATTCGACATTCGACATTTCGACATTTGACATTTCGACATTCAAATTCGACATTTGACATTCACTTTCGAAATTCGACATTCACATTCGACATTTCGACATTTCGACATTTGACATTTTGACATTTAGACATTCGACATTCACATTCGACATTCGCCATTTCGACATTTGACATTTCGACATTCAAATTCGACATTTGACATTCACTTTCGAAATTCGACATTCACATTCGACATTTGACATTCACCATTCGACATTCGACATTCACATTCGACATTCACATTCGATATTTGACATTCGACATTTCGACATTCGACATTCACATTCGACAATCACATTCAACATTCGACATTTCGACATTCGACATTCACATTCGACATTCACATTCGACATTTCGACATTCGACATTCACATTCGACATTTCGACATTTCGACATTCGACATTTCGACATTCGACATTCGACATTCACATTCGACATTCGACATTTCGACATTCGACATTTCGACATTCCACATTCGACATTTCGAAATTCGACATTTCGACATTCGACATTCACATTTGACATTCACATTCGACATTCGACATTTCGACATTCGACATTTCGACAATCGACATTTCGACATTTCGACATTTTGACATTTCGACACTCATCATTCGACATTCGACATTCGACATACACATTCGATGTTCGACATTTCGACATTCACATTCGTCATTCACATTCGACATTTAGACATTTCGACAATTGACATTTTCACATTCGACATTCGACATTTCGACATTTGACATTTTCACATTCGACATTCGACATTTGACATTTCGACATTCGACATTTCGACATTTGGACATTCGATATTTCGACATTTCGACATTCGACATTCACATTCGACATTCGACATTTGACATTTCGACATTTCGACATTCGACATTTCGACATTTGACATTTTCACATTCGACATTTGACATTTCGACATTCGACATTTCGACATTTGGACATTCGATATTTCGACATTTCGACATTTCGACATTCACGTTTGACATTCGACATTTTGACATTTGACATTTCAACATTTCGTCATTTCGACATTCGACATTTCGACATTTCGACATTTCGACATTTGACATTTTCACATTCGACATTCGACATTTGGACATTCGACATTTCGACATTTGGACATTCGATATTTCGACATTTCGACATTCGACATTCACATTCGACATTCGATATTTGACATTTCGACATTTCGACATTCGACATTTCGACATTTCGACATTTGTCATTTTCACATTCGACATTCGACATTTCGACATTCGACATTTCGACATTTGACATTTTGACATTTCAACATTCGACATTCACATTCGACATTCGACATTTCGACATTTTCACATTCGACATTCGACATTTGGACATTCGATATTTCGACATTTCGACATTCGACATTCACATTCGACATTCGACATTTCGACATTTTCACATTCGACATTCGACATTTCGACATATCGACATTTGGACATTCGATATTTCGACATTTCGACATTCGACATTCACATTCGACATTCGACATTTCGACATTTGACATTTCGACATTCAAATTCGACATTTGACATTCACTTTCGAAATTCGACATTCACATTCGACATTCGACATTCACCATTCGACATTCACATTCGACATTCACATTTGACATTCGACATTCATCATTCGACGTTCGACATTTCGACATTCACCATTCGACATTCGACATTTCGACATTCGACATTTCGACATTCAGCATTTCGACAATCACCATTCGACATTCGACATTCACATTCGACATTTCGACATTTGACATTCGACATTCACATTCGACATTTCGACATTTAGGCATTCGACATTCACATTCGACATTCACATTTGACATTCAACATTTCGACATTCGACATTCACATTCGACATTCGACATTCGACATTTCGACATTCGACATTCACATTCGACATTCACCATTCGACATTCGACATTTCGACATTTCGACATTTGACATTTTGACATTTCGACATTTGACATTCGACATTCACATTCGACTTTCAACATTTCGACATTCGACATTCACATTCGACATTCACATTTGACATTCGACATTTCGACATTCGACATTCACATTCGACAATCACATTCAACATTCGACATTTCGACATTCGACATTCACATTCGACATTCACATTCAACATTTCGACATTCGACATTCACATTCGACATTTCGACATTTCGACATTCGACATTTCGACATTCGACATTCGACATTCACATTCGACATTCGACATTTCGACATTCGACATTTCGACATTCCACATGCGACATTTCGAAATTCGACATTTCGACATTCGACATTCACATTTGACATTCACATTCGACATTCGAAATTTCGACATTCGACATTTCGACAATCGACATTTCGACATTTTGACATTTTGACATTTCGACACTCATCATTCGACATTCGACATACACATTCGATGTTCGACATTTCGACATTCACATTCGTCATTCACATTCGACATTTAGACATTTCGACAATTGACATTTTCACATTCGACATTCGACATTTCGACATTTGACATTTCGACATTCGACATTTCGACATTTGACATTTTCACATTCGACATTCGACATTTGACATTTCGACATTCGACATTTCGACATTTGGACATTCGATATTTCGACATTTCGACATTCGACACTCACATTCGACATTCGACATTTCGACATTTGACATTTCGACATTTCGACATTCGACATTTCGACATTTGACATTTTCACATTCGACATTTGACATTTCGACATTCGACATTTGGACATTCGATATTTCGACATTTCGACATTCGACATTCACATTCGACATTCGACATTTCGACATTTGACATTTCGACATTCAAATTCGACATTTGACATTCACTTTCGAAATTCGACATTCACATTCGACATTCACCATTCGATATTCGACATTCACATTCGACATTCACATTCGAAATTTGACTTTCGACATTCACATTTCGACATTCGACATTCGACATTTCGACACTTGACATTTTCACATTCGACATTTCGCCATTTCGACATTTGACATTTTCACATTCGACATTCGACATTTGACATTTCGACATTCGACATTTCGACATTTGGACATTCGATATTTCGACATTTCGACATTCGACATTCACGTTTGACATTCGACATTTCGACATTTGACATTTCAACATTTTGACATTTCGACATTCGACATTTCGACATTTCGACATTTGACATTTTCACATTCGACATTCGACATTTGGACATTCGACATTTCGACATTTGGACATTTGATATTTCGACATTTCGACATTCGACATTCACATTCGACATTCGACATTTGACATTTCGACATTTCGACATTCGACATTTCGACATTTCGACATTTGACATTTTCACATTCGACATTCGACATTTCGACATTTGACATTTTGACATTCGACATTTCGACATTTCGACATTCGACATTCGACTTTCACATTCGACATTCGACATTTCGACATTCGACATTCACATTCGATATTCGACATTTCAACATTCGACATTCACATTCGACATTCGACATTTGACATTTCGACATTCGACATTTCAACATTTGACATTTTCACATTCGACATTCGACATTTGACATTTCGACATTTCGACATTTGGACATTCGATATTTCGACATTTCGACATTCGACATTCACATTCGACATTCGACATTTCGACATTTTCACATTCGACATTCGACATTTGACATTTCGACATATTGACATTTGGACATTCGATATTTCTACATTTTGACATTCGACATTCACATTCGACATTCGACATTTCGACATTTTCACATTCGACATTCGACATTTGACATTTCGACATATTGACATTTGGACATTCGATATTTCGACATTTCGACATTCGACATTCACATTCGACATTCGACATTTCGACATTTGACATTTCGACATTCAAATTCAACATTTGACATTCACTTTCGAAATTCGACATTCACATTCGACATTCGACATTCACCATTCGACATTCGACATTCACATTCGACATTCACATTTGACATTCGACATTCATCATTCGACGTTCGACATTTCGACATTTCGACATTCGACATTTAGTCTTTCGACATTCACATTCGACATTCGACATTTTGACATTCGACATTCGACATTCGACATTCACATTCGACATTTGACATTCGACATTCACATTCACATTTCGACATTCAACATTCGACATTTCGACATTTCTACATTCGACATTTTGACATTTCGACATTTGACATTTTCACATTCGACATTCGACATTTCGACATTCGACATTCGACATTCGACTTTCACATTCGACATTCGACATTTCGACATTCGACATTCACATTCGATATTCGTCATTTCAACATTCGACATTCACATTCGACATTCGGCATTTCTACATTCGACATTTCCACATTCGATATTTCGACATTCAACATTCACATTCGACATTCGACATTCACATTCGACATTCGACATTCACATTCAACATTCGACATTCGGCATTCACATTCGACATTCGACATGCACATTCGACATTCGACATTCGACTTTCACATTCGACATTCGACATTTCGACATTCGACATTCACATTCGATATTCGTCATTTCAACATTCGACATTCACATTCGACATTCGGCATTTCTACATTCGACATTTCCACATTCGATATTTCGACATTCAACATTCACATTCGACATTCGACATTCACATTCGACATTCGACATTCACATTCAACATTCGACATTCAACATTCACCATTCGACATTCGACATTTTGACATTTCGTCATTTGACAATCGACATTCACATTCGACATTTCGACATTCGACATTCACATTCGACTTTCAACATTTTGACATTCGACATTCACATTCGACATTCACATTTGACATTCGACTTTTCAACATTCGACATTCACATTCTACATGCGACATTCACATTCGACATTCGACATTTCGACATTCGACATTCACATTCGACATTTCAACATTCGACATTTCGTCATTTCGACATTCACATTCGACATTCGACATTCACCATTCGACATTCGACATTCAACATTCACATTCGACATTCGACATTTCGACATTCGACATTTCGACATTCGAAATTCACCATTCGACATTCGACATTCACATTCGACATTTCGACATTTCGACATTTCGACATTCGACATTCACATTCGACATTCGACATTTCGACATTTGACATTTCGACATTAAAATTCGACATTTGACATTCACTTTCGAAATTCGACATTCACATTCGACATTTCGACATTTCGACATTTGACATTTCGACATTTCGACATTCGACATTCACATTCGACATTCGACATTTCGACATTTGACATTTCGACATTCAAATTCGACATTTGACATTCACTTTCGAAATTCGACATTCACATTCGACATTTGACATTCACCATTCGACATTCGACATTCACATTCGACATTCACATTCGATATTTGACATTCGACATTTCGACATTCGACATTCACATTCGACATTCACATTCAACATTTGACATTTCGACATTCGACATTCACATTCGACATTCACATTCGACATTTCGACATTCGACATTCACATTCGACATTTCGACATTTCGACATTCGACATTTCGACATTCGACATTCGACATTCACATTCGACATTCGACATTTCGACATTTGACATTTCGACATTCAAATTCGACATTTGACATTCACTTTCAAAATTCGACATTCACATTCGACATTCGACATTCACCATTCGACATTCGACATTCACACTCGACATTCACATTCGATATTTGACATTCGACATTCACATTTCGACATTCGACATTCGACATTTCGACATTTCGACATTCGACATTTCGACATTTCGACATTTGACATTTTCACATTCGACATTTCGCCATTTCGACATTTGACATTTTCACATTCGACATTCGACATTTGACATTTCGACATTCGACATTTCGACATTTGGACATTCGATATTTCGACATTTCGACATTCGACATTCACGTTTGACATTCGACATTTCGATATTTGACATTTCAACATTTCGACATTTCGACATTCGACATTTCGACATTTCGACATTTGACATTTTCACATTCGACATTCGACATTTGGACATTCGACATTTCGACATTTGGACATTCGATATTTCGACATTTCGACATTCGACATTCACATTCGACATTCGACATTTGACATTTCGACATTTCGACATTCGACATTTCGACATTTCGACATTTGACATTTTCACATTCGACATTCGACATTTGACATTTTGACATTCGACATTTCGACATTTGGACATTCGATATTTCGACATTTCGACTTTCGACACTCACATTTGACATTCGACATTTCGACATTTGACATTTCGACATTTCGACATTCGACATTTCGACATTTGACATTTTCACATTCGACATTTGACATTTCGACATTTGACATTTCGACATTTGGACATTCGATATTTCGACATTTCGACATTCGACATTCACATTCGACATTTCGACATTTGACATTTCGACATTCAAATTCGACATTTGACATTCACTTTCGAAATTCGACATTCACATTCGACATTCACCATTCGACATTCGACATTCACATTCGACATTCACATTCGATATTTGACATTCGACATTCACATTTCGACATTCGACATTCGACATTTTGTCATTTCGACATTCGACATTTCGACATTTCGACATTTGACATTTTCACATTCGACATTTCGCCATTTCGACATTTGACATTTTCACATTCGACATTCGACATTTGACATTTCGACATTCGACATTTCGACATTTGGACATTCGATATTTCGACATTTCGACATTCGACATTCACGTTTGACATTCGACATTTCGACATTTGACATTTCAACATTTCGACATTTCGACATTCGACATTTCGACATTTCGACATTTCGACATTTGACATTTTCACATTCGACATTCGACATTTGGACATTCGACATTTCGACATTTGGACATTCGATATTTCGACATTTCGACATTCGACATTCACATTCGACATTCGACATTTGACATTTCGACATTTCGACATTCGACATTTCAACATTTCGACATTTTCACATTCGACATTCGACATTTCGACATTTGACATTTTGACATTCGACATTCGACATTTCGACATTTCGACATTCGACATTCGACATTCGACTTTCACATTCGACATTCGACATTTCGACATTCGACATTCACATTCGACATTCACATTCGACATGCGACTTTTCGACATTCGACATTCACATTCGACATTTCAACATTCGACATTTCGACATTTCGACATTCACATTCGACATTCACCATTCGACATTCAACATTCACTTTCGACATTCGACATTTCGACATTCGTCATTTTGAAAATCGGCATTTCGACATTCACCATTCGACATTTCGACATTCGACATTCGACATTTCGACATTCGACATTCTCATTCGACATTCACATTCGACATTTCGATATTTCAACATTCGACATTTCGACAATTCGTCATTCGACATTTCGACATTCACCATTCGACATTCGACATTTCGACATTCGACATTTCGACATTCAGCATTTCGACAATCACCATTCGACATTCGACATTCACATTCGACATTTTGACATTTCGACATTCGACATTTCGACATTCGACATTCACATTCGACATTCGACATTTCGACATTCGACATTCGACTTTTCGACATTCGACATTCACATTCGACATTCACATTCGACATTTCAACATTCGACATTCACATTCGACATTTCGACATTCGACATTTCGACATTTGACATTCGACATTCACATTCGACATTTCGCCATTTCGGCATTCGACATTCACATTCGACATTCACATTTGACATTCCACATTTCGACATTCGACATTCACTTTCGACATTCGACATTCGACATTTTGACATTCGACATTCACATTCGACATTCACCATTCGACATTCGACATTTCGACATTTCGACATTTGACATTTTAACATTTCGACATTTGACATTCGACATTCACATTCGACTTTCAACATTTCGACATTCGACATTCACATTCGACATTCACATTTGACATTCGACATTTCGACATTCGACATTCACATTCGACATTCACATTCAACATTCGACATTTCGACATTCGACATTCACATTCGACATTCACATTCGACATTTCAACATTCGACATTCACATTCGACATTTCGACATTCGACATTTCGACATTCGACATTCGACATTCACATTCGACATTTGACATTTCGACATTCGACATTTCGACATTCCACATTCGACATTTCGAAATTCGACATTTCGACATTCGACATTCACATTTGACATTCACATTCGACATTCGAAATTTCGACATTCGACATTTCGACAAGAGACATTTCGACATTTTGACATTTTGACATTTTGACACTCATCATTCGACATTCGACATACACATTCGATGTTCGACATTTCGACATTCACATTCGTCATTCACATTCGACATTTAGACATTTCGACAATTGACATTTTCACATTCGACATTCGACATTTCGACATTTGACATTTCGACATTCGACATTTCGACATTTGACATTTTCACATTCGACATTCGACATTTGACATTTCGACATTCGACATTTCGACATTTGGACATTCGATATTTCGACATTTCGACATTCGACACATTCGACATTCGACATTTCGACATTTGACATTTCGACATTTCGACATTCGACATTTCGACATTCGACACATTCGACATTCGACATTTCGACATTTGACATTTCGACATTTCGACATTCGACATTTCGACATTTGACATTTTCACATTCGACATTTGACATTTCGACATTCGACATTTCGACATTTGGACATTCGATATTTCGACATTTCGACATTCGACATTCACATTCGACATTCGACATTTCGACATTTGACATTTCGACATTCAAATTCGACATTTGACATTCACTTTCGAAATTCGACATTCACATTCGACATTCACCATTCGATATTTGACATTCGACATTCACATTTCGACATTCGACATTCGACATTTCGACATTTCGACATTCGACATTTCGCCATTTCGACATTTGACATTTTCACATTCGACATTTCGCCATTTCGACATTTGACATTTTCACATTCGACATTCGACATTTGACATTTCGACATTCGACATTTCGACATTTGGACATTCGATATTTCGACATTTCGACATTCGACATTCACGTTTGACATTCGACATTTCGACATTTGACATTTCAACATTTCGACATTTCGACATTCGACATTTCGACATTTCGACATTTGACATTTTCACATTCGACATTCGCCATTTCGACATTTGACATTTCGACATTCAAATTCAACATTTGACATTCACTTTCGAAATTCGACATTCACATTCGACATTCGACATTCACCATTCGACATTCGACATTCACATTCGACATTCACATTTGACATTCGACATTCATCATTCGACGTTCGACATTTCGACATTTCGACATTCGACATTTAGTCTTTCGACATTCACATTCGACATTCGACATTTTGACATTCGACATTCGACATTCACATTCGACATTTGACATTCGACATTCACATTCACATTTCGACATTCGACATTCGACATTTCGACATTTCTACATTCGACATTTTGACATTTCGACATTTGACATTTTCACATTCGACATTCGACATTTCGACATTCGACATTCGACATTCGACTTTCACATTCGACATTCGACATTTCGACATTCGACATTCACATTCGATATTCGACATTTCAACATTCGCCATTCACATTCGACATTCGGCATTTCTACATTCGACATTTCCACATTCGATATTTCGACATTCAACATTCACATTCGACATTCGACATTCACATTCGACATTCGACATTCACATTCAACATTCGACATTCGGCATTCACATTCGACATTCGACATTCACATTCGACATTTCGACATTCGACATTCGAAATTTCGACATTCACATTCGACATTCGACATTCACCATTCGACATTCAACATTCACATTCGACAATCGACATTTAGACATTCGTCATTTCGACATTCACCGTGCGACATTCGACTTTCACATTCGACATTTCGACATTCGACATTTCGACATTTCGACATTCGACATTCACATTCGACATTTCGACATTCGACATTTCGACATTCAACATTCACATTCGACATTCAACATTCACCATTCGACATTCGACATTTTGACATTTCGTCATTTGACAATCGACATTCACATTCGACATTTCGACATTCGACATTCACATTCGACTTTCAACATTTCGACATTCGACATTCACATTCGACATTCACATTTGACATTCGACTTTTCAACATTCGACATTCACATTCTACATTCGACATTCACATTCGACATTCGACATTTCGACATTCGACATTCACATTCGACATTTCAACATTCGACATTTCGTCATTTCGACATTCACATTCGACATTCGACATTCACCATTCGACATTCGACATTCAACATTCACATTCGACATTCGACATTTCGACATTCGACATTTCGACATTCGAAATTCACCATTCGACATTCACATTCGACATTTCGACATTTCGACATTTCGACATTTCGACATTCGACATTCACATTCGACATTCGACATTTCGACATTTGACATTTCGACATTAAAATTCGACATTTGACATTCACTTTCGAAATTCGACATTCACATTCGACATTTCGACATTTCGACATTTGACATTTCGACATTTCGACATTCGACATTCACATTCGACATTCGACATTTCGACATTTGACATTTCGACATTCAAATTCGACATTTGACATTCACTTTCGAAATTCGACATTCACATTCGACATTTGACATTCACCATTCGACATTCGACATTCACATTCGACATTCACATTCGATATTTGACATTCGACATTTCGACATTCGACATTCACATTCGACATTCACATTCAACATTCGACATTTCGACATTCGACATTCACATTCGACATTCACATTCGACATTTCGACATTCGACATTCACATTCGACATTTCGACATTTCGACATTCGACATTTCAACATTCGACATTCACATTCGACATTCGACATTTCGACATTTGACATTTCGACATTCAAATTCGACATTTGACATTCACTTTCAAAATTCGACATTCACATTCGACATTCGACATTCACCATTCGACATTCGACATTCACACTCGACATTCACATTCGATATTTGACATTCGACATTCACATTTCGACATTCGACATTTCGACATTAGACATTTCGACATTTCGACATTTGACATTTTCACATTCGACATTTCGCCATTTCGACATTTGACATTTTCACATTCGACATTCGACATTTGACATTTCGACATTCGACATTTCGACATTTGGACATTCGATATTTCGACATTTCGACATTCGACATTCACATTCGACATTCGACATTTCGACATTTGACATTTCGACATTCAAATTCGACATTTGACATTCACTTTCGAAATTCGACATTCACATTCGACATTCACCATTCGATATTCGACATTCACATTCGACATTCACATTCGAAATTTGACTTTCGACATTCACATTTCGACATTCGACATTCGACATTTTGACATTTCGACACTTGACATTTTCACATTCGACATTTCGCCATTTCGACATTTGACATTTTCACATTCGACATTCGACATTTGACATTTCGACATTCGACATTTCGACATTTGGACATTCGATATTTTGACATTTCGACATTCGACATTCACGTTTGACATTCGACATTTCGACATTCGACATTTCGACATTTCGACATTTCGACATTTGACATTTTCACATTCGACATTCGACATTTGGACATTCGACATTTCGACATTTGGACATTCGATATTTTGACATTTCGACATTCGACATTCACATTCGACATTCGACATTTGACATTTCGACATTTCGACATTCGACATTTCGACATTTCGACATTTGACATTTTCACATTCGACATTCGACATTTCGACATTTGACATTTTGACATTCGACATTCGACATTTCGACATTTCGACATTCGACATTCGACATTCGACTTTCACATTCGACATTCGACATTTCGACATTCGACATTCACATTCGATATTCGACATTTCAACATTCGACATTCACATTCGACATTCGACATTTGACATTTCGACATTCGACATTTCGACATTTGACATTTTCACATTCGACATTCGACATTTGACATTTCGACATTTCGACATTTGGACATTCGATATTTCGACATTTCGACATTCGACATTCACATTCGACATTCGACATTTCGACATTTTCACATTCGACATTCGACATTTGACATTTCGACATATTGACATTTGGACATTCGATATTTCTACATTTTGACATTCGACATTCACATTCGACATTCGACATTTCGACATTTTCACATTCGACATTCGACATTTGACATTTCGACATATTGACATTTGGACATTCGATATTTCGACATTTCGACATTCGACATTCACATTCGACATTCGCCATTTCGACATTTGACATTTCGACATTCAAATTCAACATTTGACATTCACTTTCGAAATTCGACATTCACATTCGACATTCGACATTCACCATTCGACATTCGACATTCACATTCGACATTCACATTTGACATTCGACATTCATCATTCGACGTTCGACATTTCGACATTTCGACATTCGACATTTAGTCTTTCGACATTCACATTCGACATTCGACATTTTGACATTCGACATTCGACATTCGACATTCACATTCGACATTTGACATTCGACATTCACATTCACATTTCGACATTCAACATTCGACATTTCGACATTTCTACATTCGACATTTTGACATTTCGACATTTGACATTTTCACATTCGACATTCGACATTTCGACATTCGACATTCGACTTTCACATTCGACATTCGACATTCCGACATTCGACATTCACATTCGATATTCGTCATTTCAACATTCGACATTCACATTCGACATTCGGCATTTCTACATTCGACATTTCCACATTCGATATTTCGACATTCAACATTCACATTCGTCATTCGACATTCACATTCGACATTCGACATTCACATTCAACATTCGACATTCGGCATTCACATTCGACATTCGACATTCACATTCGACATTTCGACATTCGACATTCGAAATTTCGACATTCACATTCTACATTCGACATTCACCATTCGACATTCGACATTCAACATTCATATTTGACATTCGACATTTAGACATTCGTCATTTCGACATTCGTCATTTCGACATTCATCATTCGACATTCGACTTTCACATTTGACATTTCGACATTCGACATTTCGACATTTCGACATTCGACATTCACATTCGACATTTCGACATTCGACATTTCGACATTCGACATTCACATTCGACATTCAACATTCACCATTCGACATTCGACATTTTGAGATTTCGTCATTTGACAATCGACATTCACATTCGACATTTCGACATTCGACATTCACATTCGACTTTCAACATTTCGACATTCGACATTCACATTCGACATTCACATTTGACATTCGACTTTTCAACATTCGACATTCACATTCTACATTCGACATTCACATTCGACATTCGACATTTCGACATTCGACATTCACATTCGACATTTCAACATTCGACATTTCATCATTTCGACATTCACATTCGACATTCGACATTCACCATTCGACATTCGACATTCAACATTCACATTCGACATTCGACATTTCGACATTCGACATTTCGACATTCGAAATTCACCATTCGACATTCGACATTCACATTCGACATTTCGACATTTCGACATTTCGACATTCGACATTCACATTCGACATTCGACATTTCGACATTTGATATTTCGACATTAAAATTCGACATTTGACATTCACTTTCGAAATTCGACATTCACATTCGACATTTCGACATTTCGACATTTGACATTTCGACATTTCGACATTCGACATTCACATTCGACATTCGACATTTCGACATTTGACATTTCGACATTCAAATTCGACATTTGACATTCACTTTCGAAATTCGACATTCACATTCGACATTTGACATTCACCATTCGACATTCGACATTCACATTCGACATTCACATTCGATATTTGACATTCGACATTTCGACATTCGACATTCACATTCGACATTCACATTCAACATTCGACATTTCGACATTCGACATTCACATTCGACATTCACATTCGACATTTCGACATTCGACATTCACATTCGACATTTCGACATTTCGACATTCGACATTTCGACATTCGACATTCGACATTCACATTCGACATTCGACATTTCGACATTTGACATTTCGACATTCAAATTCGACATTTGACATTCACTTTCAAAATTCGACATTCACATTCGACATTCGACATTCACCATTCGACATTCGACATTCACACTCGACATTCACATTCGATATTTGACATTCGACATTCACATTTCGACATTCGACATTCGACATTTCGACATTCGACATTTCGACATTTCGACATTTGACATTTTCACATTCGACATTTCGCCATTTCGACATTTGACATTTTCACATTCGACATTCGACATTTGACATTTCGACATTCGACATTTCGACATTTGGACATTCGATATTTCGACATTTCGACATTCGACATTCACGTTTGACATTCGACATTTCGATATTTGACATTTCAACATTTCGACATTTCGACATTCGACATTTCGACATTTCGACATTTCGACATTTGACATTTTCACATTCGACATTCGACATTTGGACATTCGATATTTCGACATTTCGACATTCGACATTCACATTCGACATTCGACATTTGACATTTCGACATTTCGACATTCGACATTTCGACATTTCGACATTTGACATTTTCACATTCGACATTCGACATTTGACATTTTGACATTCGACATTTCGACATTTGGACATTCAATATTTCGACATTTCGACTTTCGACACTCACATTCGACATTCGACATTTCGACATTTGACATTTCGACATTTCGACATTCGACATTTCGACATTTGACATTTTCACATTCGACATTTGACATTTCGACATTTGACATTTCGACATTTGGACATTCGATATTTCGACATTTCGACATTCGACATTCACATTCGACATTTCGACATTTGTCATTTCGACATTCAAATTCGACATTTGACATTCACTTTCGAAATTCGACATTCACATTCGACATTCACCATTCGACATTCACATTCGACATTCACATTCGATATTTGACATTCGACATTCACATTTCGACATTTCGACATTTGACATTTTCACATTCGACATTTCGCCATTTCGACATTTGACATTTTCACATTCGACATTCGACATTTGACATTTCGACATTCGACATTTGGACATTTGGACATTCGATATTTCGACATTTCGACATTCGACATTCACGTTTGACATTCGACATTTCGACATTTGACATTTCAACATTTCGACATTTCGACATTCGACATTTCGACATTTCGACATTTCGACATTTGACATTTTCACATTCGACATTCGACATTTGGGCATTCGACATTTCGACATTTGGACATTCGATATTTCGACATTTCGACATTCGACATTCACATTCGACATTCGACATTTCGACATTCGACATTTCGACATTTCGACATATGACATTTTCACATTCGACATTCGACATTTCGACATTTGACATTTTGACATTCGACATTCGACATTTCGACATTTCGACATTCGACATTCGACATTCGACTTTCACATTCGACATTCGACATTTCGACATTCGACATTCACATTCGACATTCACATTCGACATGCGACTTTTCGACATTCGACATTCACATTCGACATTTCAACATTCGACATTTCGACATTTCGACATTCACATTCGACATTCACCATTCGACATTCAACATTCACTTTCGACATTCGACATTTCGACATTCGTCATTTCGACAATCGGCATTTCGACATTCACCATTCGACATTTCGACATTCGACATTCGACATTTCGACATTCGACATTCTCATTCGACATTCACATTCGACATTTCGATATTTCAACATTCGACATTTCGACAATTCGTCATTCGACATTTCGACATTCACCATTCGACATTCGACATTTCGACATTCGACATTTCGACATTCAGCACTTCGACAATCACCATTCGACATTCGACATTCACATTCGACATTTTGACATTTCGACATTCGACATTTCGACATTCGACATTCACATTCGACATTCGACATTTCGACATTCGACATTCGACTTTTCGACATTCGACATTCACATTCGACATTCACATTCGACATTTCAACATTCGACATTCACATTCGACATTTCGACATTCGACATTTCGACATTTGACATTCGACATTCACATTCGACATTTCGACATATCAGCATTCGACATTCACATTCGACATTCACATTTGACATTCCACATTTCGACATTCGACATTCACATTCGACATTCGACATTCGACATTTCGACATTCGACATTCACATTCGACATTCACCATTCGACATTCGACATTTCGACATTTCGACATTTGACATTTTAACATTTCGACATTTGACATTCGACATTCACATTCGACTTTCAACATTTCGACATTCGACATTCACATTCGACATTCACATTTGACATTCGACATTTCGACATTCGACATTCACATTCGACATTCACATTCAACATTCGACATTTCGACATTCGACATTCACATTCGACATTCACATTCGACATTTCGACATTCGACATTCACATTCGACATTTCGACATTTCGACATTCGACATTTCGACATTCGACATTCGACATTCACATTCGACATTTGACATTTTGACATTCGACATTTCGACATTCCACATTCGACATTTCGAAATTCGACATTTCGACATTCGACATTCACATTTGACATTCACATTCGACATTCGAAATTTCGACATTCGACATTTCGACAAGAGACATTTCGACATTTTGACATTTTGACATTTTGACACTCATCATTCGACATTCGACATACACATTCGATGTTCGACATTTCGACATTCACATTCGTCATTCACATTCGACATTTAGACATTTCGACAATTGACATTTTCACATTCGACATTCGACATTTCGACATTTGACATTTCGACATTCGACATTTCGACATTTGACATTTTCACATTCGACATTCGACATTTGACATTTCGACATTCGACATTTCGACATTTGGACATTCGATATTTCGACATTTCGACATTCGACACATTCGACATTCGACATTTCGACATTTGACATTTCGACATTTCGACATTCGACATTTCGACATTTGACATTTTCACATTCGACATTTGACATTTCGACATTCGACATTTCGACATTTGGACATTCGATATTTCGACATTTCGACATTTGACATTCACATTCGACATTCGACATTTCGACATTTGACATTTCGACATTCAAATTCGACATTTGACATTCACTTTCGAAATTCGACATTCACATTCGACATTCACCATTCGATATTTGACATTCGACATTCACATTTCGACATTCGACATTCGACATTTCGACATTTCGACATTCGACATTTCGACATTTCGACATTTGACATTTTCACATTCGACATTTCGCCATTTCAACATTTGACATTTTCACATTCGACATTCGACATTTGACATTTCGACATTCGACATTTCGACATTTGGACATTCGATATTTCGACATTTCGACATTCGACATTCACGTTTGACATTCGACATTTCGACATTTGACATTTCAACATTTCGACATTTCGACATTCGACATTTCGACATTTCGACATTTGACATTTTCACATTTGACATTCGACATTTGGACATTCGACATTTCGACATTTGGACATTCGATATTTCGACATTTCGACATTCGACATTCACATTCGACATTCGACATTTGACATTTCGACATTTCGACATTCGACATTTCGACATTTCGACATTTGACATTTTCACATTCGACATTCGACATTTCGACATTTGACATTTTGACATTCGACATTCGACATTTCGACATTTCGACATTCGACATTCGACATTCGACTTTCACATTCGACATTCGACATTCACATTCGATATTCGACATTTCAACATTCGACATTCACATTCGACATTCGACATTTGACATTTCGACATTCGACATTTCGACATTTCACATTTTCACATTCGACATTCGACATTTGACATTTCGACATTTCGACATTTGGACATTCGATATTTCGACATTTCGACAATCGACATTCACATTCGACATTCGACATTTCGACATTTTCACATTCGACATTCGACATTTGACATTTCGACATATTGACATTTGGACATTCGATATTTCTACATTTTGACATTCGACATTCACATTCGACATTTGACATTTCGACATTTTCACATTCGACATTTGACATTTGACATTTCGACATATTGACATTTGGACATTCGATATTTCGACATTTCGACATTCGACATTCACATTCGACATTCGCCATTTCGACATTTGACATTTCGACATTCAAATTCAACATTTGACATTCACTTTCGAAATTCGACATTCACATTCGACATTCGACATTCACCATTCGACATTCGACATTCACATTCGACATTCACATTTGACATTCGACATTCATCATTCGACGTTCGACATTTCGACATTTCGACATTCGACATTTAGTCTTTCGACATTCACATTCGACATTCGACATTTTGACATTCGACATTCGACATTCGACATTCACATTCGACATTTGACATTCGACATTCATATTCACATTTCGACATTCGACATTCGACATTTCAACATTTCTACATTCGACATTTTGACATTTCGACATTTGACATTTTCACATTCGACATTCAACATTTCGACATTCGACATTCGACTTTCACATTCGACATTCGACATTTCGACATTCGACATTCACATTCGATATTCGACATTTCAACATTCGACATTCACATTCGACATTCGGCATTTCTACATTCGACATTTCCACATTCGATATTTCGACATTCAACATTCACATTCGACATTCGACATTCACATTCGACATTCGACATTCACATTCAACATTCGACATTCGGCATTCACATTCGACATTCGACATTCACATTCGACATTTCGACATTCGACATTCGAAATTTCGACATTCACATTCGACATTCGACATTCACCATTCGACATTCAACATTCACATTCGACATTCGACATTTAGACATTCGTCATTTCGACATTCACCATGCGACATTCGATTTTCACATTCGACATTTCGACATTCGACATTTCGACATTTCGACATTCGACATTCACATTCGACATTTCGACATTCGACATTTCGACATTCGACATTCACATTCGACATTCAACATTCACCATTCGACATTCGACATTCACCATTCGACATTCGACATTTTGACATTTCGTCATTTGACAATCGACATTCACATTCGACATTTCGACATTCGACATTCACATTCGACTTTCAACATTTCGACATTCGACATTCACATTCGACATTCACATTTGACATTCGACTTTTCAACACTCGACATTCACATTCTACATTCGACATTCACATTCGACATTCGACATTTCGACATTCGACATTCACATTCGACATTTCAACATTCGACATTTTGTCATTTCGACATTCACATTCGACATTCGACATTTCGACATTCGACATTTCGACATTCGAAATTCACCATTCGACATTCGACATTCACATTCGACATTTCGACATTTCGACATTTCGACATTCGACATTCACATTCGACATTCGACTTTTCGACATTTGACATTTCGACATTAAAATTCGACATTTGACATTCACTTTCGAAATTCGACATTCACATTCGACATTTGACATTCACCATTCGACATTCGACATTCACATTCGACATTCACATTCGATATTTGACATTCGACATTTCGACATTCGACATTCACATTCGACATTCACATTCAACATTCGACATTTCGACATTCGACATTCACATTCGACATTCACATTCGACATTTCGACATTCGACATTCACATTCGACATTTCAACATTTTGACATTCGACATTTCGACATTCGACATTCGACATTCACATTCGACATTCGACATTTCGACATTCGACATTTCGACATTCCACATTCGACATTTCGAAATTCGACATTTCGACATTCGACATTCACATTTGACATTCACATTCGACATTCGACATTTCGACATTCGACATTTCGACAATCGACATTTCGACATTTTGACATTTTGACATTTCGACACTCATCATTCGACATTCGACATTCGACATACACATTCGATGTTCGACATTTCGACATTCACATTCGTCATTCACATTCGACATTTAGACATTTCGACAATTGACATTTTCACATTCGACATTCGACATTTCGACATTTGACATTTTCACATTCGACATTCGACATTTGACATTTCGACATTCGACATTTCGACATTTGGACATTCGATATTTCGACATTTCGACATTCGACATTCACATTCGACATTCGACATTTCGACATTTGACATTTCGACATTTCGACATTCGACATTTCGACATTTGACATTTTCACATTCGACATTTGACATTTCGACATTCGACATTTCGACATTTGGACATTCGATATTTCGACATTTCGACATTTCGACATTCACGTTTGACATTCGACATTTCGACATTTGACATTTCAACATTTCGACATTTCGACATTCGACATTTCGACATTTCGACATTTCGACATTTGACATTTTCACATTCGACATTCGACATTTGGACATTCGACATTTCGACATTTGGACATTCGATATTTCGACATTTCGACATTCGACATTCACATTCGACATTCGATATTTGACATTTCGACATTTCGACATTCGACATTTCGACATTTCGACATTTGTCATTTTCACATTCGACATTCGACATTTCGACATTCGACATTTCGACATTTGACATTTTGACATTTCAACATTCGACATTCACATTCGACATTCGACATTTGACATTTCGACATTCGACATTTCGACATTTCGACATTTGACATTTTCACATTCGACATTCGACATTTGACATTTCGACATTCGACATTTCGACATTTGGACATTCGATATTTCGACATTTCGACATTCGACACTCACATTCGACATTCGACATTTCGACATTTGACATTTCGACATTTCGACATTCGACATTTCGACATTTGACATTTTCACATTCGACATTTGACATTTCGACATTCGACATTTCGACATTTGGACATTCGATATTTTGACATTTCGACATTCGACATTCACATTCGACATTCGACATTTCGACATTTGACATTTCGACATTCAAATTCGACATTTGACATTCACTTTCGAAATTCGACATTCACATTCGACATTCACCATTCGACATTCGACATTCACATTCGACATTCACATTCGATATTTGACATTCGACATTCACATTTCGACATTCGACATTCGACATTTCGACATTTCGACATTCGACATTTCGACATTTCGACATTTGACATTTCGACATTTGACATTTCGACATTCAAATTCGACATTTGACATTCACTTTCGAAATTCGACATTCACATTCGACATTTGACATTCACCATTCGACATTCGACATTCACATTCGACATTCACATTCGATATTTGACATTCGACATTTCGACATTCGACATTCACATTCGACATTCACATTCAACATTCGACATTTCGACATTCGACATTCACATTCGACATTCACATTCGACATTTCGACATTCGACATTCACATTCGACATTTCAACATTTTGACATTCGACATTTCGACATTCGACATTCGACATTCACATTCGACATTCGACATTTCGACATTCGACATTTCGACATTCCACATTCGACATTTCGAAATTCGACATTTCGACATTCGACATTCACATTTGACATTCACATTCGACATTCGACATTTCGACATTCGACATTTCGACAATCGACATTTCGACATTTTGACATTTTGACATTTCGACACTCATCATTCGACATTCGACATTCGACATACACATTCGATGTTCGACATTTCGACATTCACATTCGTCATTCACATTCGACATTTAGACATTTCGACAATTGACATTTTCACATTCGACATTCGACATTTCGACATTTGACATTTTCACATTCGACATTCGACATTTGACATTTCGACATTCGACATTTCGACATTTGGACATTCGATATTTCGACATTTCGACATTCGACATTCACATTCGACATTCGACATTTCGACATTTGACATTTCGACATTTCGACATTCGACATTTCGACATTTGACATTTTCACATTCGACATTTGACATTTCGACATTCGACATTTCGACATTTGGACATTCGATATTTCGACATTTCGACATTTCGACATTCACGTTTGACATTCGACATTTCGACATTTGACATTTCAACATTTCGACATTTCGACATTCGACATTTCGACATTTCGACATTTCGACATTTGACATTTTCACATTCGACATTCGACATTTGGACATTCGACATTTCGACATTTGGACATTCGATATTTCGACATTTCGACATTCGACATTCACATTCGACATTCGATATTTGACATTTCGACATTTCGACATTCGACATTTCGACATTTCGACATTTGTCATTTTCACATTCGACATTCGACATTTCGACATTCGACATTTCGACATTTGACATTTTGACATTTCAACATTCGACATTCACATTCGACATTCGACATTTGACATTTCGACATTCGACATTTCGACATTTCGACATTTGACATTTTCACATTCGACATTCGACATTTGACATTTCGACATTCGACATTTCGACATTTGGACATTCGATATTTCGACATTTCGACATTCGACACTCACATTCGACATTCGACATTTCGACATTTGACATTTCGACATTTCGACATTCGACATTTCGACATTTGACATTTTCACATTCGACATTTGACATTTCGACATTCGACATTTCGACATTTGGACATTCGATATTTTGACATTTCGACATTCGACATTCACATTCGACATTCGACATTTCGACATTTGACATTTCGACATTCAAATTCGACATTTGACATTCACTTTCGAAATTCGACATTCACATTCGACATTCACCATTCGACATTCGACATTCACATTCGACATTCACATTCGATATTTGACATTCGACATTCACATTTCGACATTCGACATTCGACATTTCGACATTTCGACATTCGACATTTCGACATTTCGACATTTGACATTTTCACATTCGACATTTCGCCATTTCGACATTTGACATTTTCACATTCGACATTCGACATTTGACATTTCGACATTCGACATTTCGACATTTGGACATTCGATATTTCGACATTTCGACATTCGACATTTAGTCTTTCGACATTCACATTCGACATTCGACATTTTGACATTCGACATTCGACATTCGACATTCACATTCGACATTTGACATTCGACATTCACATTCACATTTCGACATTCGACATTCGACATTTTGACATTTCTACATTCGACATTTTGACATTTCGACATTTGACATTTTCACATTCGACATTCGACATTTCGACATTCGACATTCGACATTCGACTTTCACATTCGACATTCGACATTTCGACATTCGACATTCACATTCGATATTCGACATTTCAACATTCGACATTCACATTCGACATTCGGCATTTCTACATTCGACATTTCCACATTCGATATTTCGACATTCAACATTCACATTCGACATTCGACATTCACATTCGACATTCGACATTCACATTCAACATTCGACATTCGGCATTCACATTCGACATTCGACATTCACATTCGACATTTCGACATTCGACATTCGAAATTTCGACATTCACATTCGACATTTCGACATTCGACATTCGAAATTTCAACATTCACATTCGACATTCGACATTTAGACATTCGTCATTTCGACATTCACCATGCGACATTCGACTTTCACATTCGACATTTCGACATTCGACATTTTGACATTTCGACATTCGACATTCACATTCGACATTTCGATATTCGACATTCACATTCGACATTCAACATTCACCATTCGACATTCGACATTCACCATTCGACATTCGACATTTTGACATTTCGTCATTTGACAATCGACATTCACATTCGACATTCGACATTCACATTCGACTTTCAACATTTCGACATTCGACATTCACATTCGACATTCACATTTGACATTGGACTTTTCAACATTCGACATTCACATTCTACATTCGACATTCACATTCGACATTCGACATTTCGACATTCGACATTCACATTCGACATTTTCACATTCGACATTTCGTCATTTCGACATTCACATTCGACAATCGACATTCACCATTCGACATTCGACATTCAACATTCACATTCGACATTTCGACATTCGACATTTCGACATTCGAAATTCACCATTCGACATTCGACATTCACATTCGACATTTCGACATTTCGACATTTGACATTTCGACATTCGACATTCACATTCGACATTCGACATTTCGACATTTGACATTTCGACATTCAAATTCGACATTTGACATTCACTTTCGAAATTCGACATTCACATTCGACATTTCGACATTTGAAATTTTGACATTTCGACATTCGACATTCACATTCGACATTCGCCATTTCGACATTTGACATTTCGACATTCAAATTCGACATTTGACATTCACTTTCGAAATTCGACATTCACATTCGACATTTGACATTCACCATTCGACATTCGACATTCACATTCGACATTCACATTCGATATTTGACATTCGACATTTCGACATTCGACATTCACATTCGACAATCACATTCAACATTCGACATTTCGACATTCGACATTCACATTCGACATTCACATTCGACATTTCGACATTCGACATTCACATTAGACATTTCGACATTTCGACATTCGACATTTCGACATTCGACATTCGACATTCACATTCGACATTCGACATTTCGACTTTCGACATTTCGACATTCCACATTCGACATTTCGAAATTCGACATTTCGACATTCGACATTCACATTTGACATTCACATTCGACATTCGACATTTCGACATTCGACATTTCGACAATCGACATTTCGACATTTCGACATTTTGACATTTCGACACTCATCATTCGACATTCGACATTCGACATATACATTCGATGTTCGACATTTCGACATTCACATTCGTCATTCACATTCGACATTTAGACATTTCGACAATTGACATTTTCACATTCGACATTCGACATTTCGACATTTGACATTTTCACATTCGACATTCGACATTTGACATTTCGACATTCGACATTTCGACATTTGGACATTCGATATTTCGACATTTCGACATTCGACTTTCACATTCGACATTCGACATTTCGACATTCGACATTCACATTCGATATTCGACATTTCAACATTCGACATTCACATTCGACATTCGGCATTTCTACATTCGACATTTCCACATTCGATATTTCGACATTCAACATTCACATTCGACATTCGACATTCACATTCGACATTCGACATTCACATTCAACATTCGACATTCGGCATTCACATTCGACATTCGACATTCACATTCGACATTTCGACATTCGACATTCGAAATTTCGACATTCACATTCGACATTCGACATTCACCATTCGACATTCAACATTCACATTCGACATTCGACATTTAGACATTCGCCATTTCGACATTCACCATGCGACATTCGACTTTCACATTCGACATTTCGACATTCGACATTTCGACATTTCGACATTCGACATTCACATTCGACATTTCGATATTCGACATTCACATTCGACATTCAACATTCACCATTCGACATTCGACATTCACCATTCGACATTCGACATTTTGACATTTCGTCATTTGACAATCGACATTCACATTCGACATTCAACATTCACATTCGACTTTCAACATTTCGACATTCGACATTCACATTCGACATTCACATTTGACATTGGACTTTTCAACATTCGACATTCACATTCGACATTCAACATTCACCATTCGACATTCGACATTCACCATTCGACATTCGACATTTTGACATTTCGTCATTTGACAATCGACATTCACATTCGACATTCAACATTCACATTCGATTTTCAACATTTCGACATTCGACATTCACATTCGACATTCACATTTGACATTGGACTTTTCAACATTCGACATTCACATTCTACATTCGACATTCACATTCGACATTCGACATTTCGACATTCGACATTCACATTCGACATTTCAACATTCGACATTTCGTCATTTCGACATTCACATTCGACAATCGACATTCACCATTCGACATTCGACATTCAACATTCACATTCGACATTCGACATTTCGACATTCGACATTTCGACATTCGAAATTCACCATTCGACATTCGACATTCACATTCGACATTTCGACATTTCGACATTTGACATTTCGACATTCGACATTCACATTCGACATTCGACATTTCGACATTTGACATTTCGACATTCAAATTCGACATTTGACATTCACTTTCGAAATTCGACATTCACATTCGACATTTCGACATTTCGACATTTGACATTTTGACATTTAGACATTCGACATTCACATTCGACATTCGCCATTTCGACATTTGACATTTCGACATTCAAATTCGACATTTGACATTCACTTTCGAAATTCGACATTCACATTCGACATTTGACATTCACCATTCGACATTCGACATTCACATTCGACATTCACATTCGATATTTGACATTCGACATTTCGACATTCGACATTCACATTCGACAATCACATTCAACATTCGACATTTCGACATTCGACATTCACATTCGACATTCACATTCGACATTTCGACATTCGACATTCACATTCGACATTTCGACATTTCGACATTCGACATTTCGACATTCGACATTCGACATTCACATTCGACATTCGACATTTCGACATTCGACATTTCGACATTCCACATTCGACATTTCGAAATTCGACATTTCGACATTCGACATTCACATTTGACATTCACATTCGACATTCGACATTTCGACATTCGACATTTCGACAATCGACATTTCGACATTTCGACATTTTGACATTTCGACACTCATCATTCGACATTCGACATTCGACATACACATTCGATGTTCGACATTTCGACATTCACATTCGACATTTAGACATTTCGACAATTGACATTTTCACATTCGACATTCGACATTTCGACATTTTACATTTTCACATTCGACATTCGACATTTGACATTTCGACATTCGACATTTCGACATTTGGACATTCGATATTTCGACATTTCGACATTCGACATTCACATTCGACATTTCGACATTTGACATTTTCACATTCGACATTTGACATTTCGACATTCGACATTTCGACATTTGGACATTCGATATTTCGGCATTTCGACATTTCGACATTCACGTTTGACATTCGACATTTTGACATTTGACATTTCAACATTTCGTCATTTCGACATTCGACATTTCGACATTTCGACATTTCGACATTTGACATTTTCACATTCGACATTCGACATTTGGACATTCGACATTTCGACATTTGGACATTCGATATTTCGACATTTCGACATTCGACATTCACATTCGACATTCGATATTTGACATTTCGACATTTCGACATTCGACATTTCGACATTTCGACATTTGTCATTTTCACATTCGACATTCGACATTCGACATTTGACATTTCGACATTCGACATTTCGACATTTCGACATTTGACATTTTCACATTCGACATTCGACATTTGACATTTCGACATTTCGACATTTGGACATTCGATATTTCGACATTTCGACATTCGACATTCACATTCGACATTCGACATTTCGACATTTTCACATTCGACATTCGACATTTGGACATTCGATATTTCGACATTTCGACATTCGACATTCACATTCGACATTCGACATTTCGACATTTTCACATTCGACATTCGACATTTCGACATATCGACATTTGGACATTCGATATTTCGACATTTCGACATTCGACATTCACATTCGACATTCGACATTTCGACATTTGACATTTCGACATTCAAATTCGACATTTGACATTCACTTTCGAAATTCGACATTCACATTCGACATTCGACATTCACCATTCGACATTCACATTCGACATTCACATTTGACATTCGACATTCATCATTCGACGTTCGACATTTCGACATTCACCATTCGACATTCGACATTTCGACATTCGACATTTCGACATTCAGCATTTCGACAATCACCATTCGACATTCGACATTCACATTCAACATTTCGACATTTGACATTCGACATTCACATTCGACATTTCGACATTTAGGCATTCGACATTCACATTCGACATTCACATTTGACATTCAACATTTCGACATTCGACATTCACATTCGACATTCGACATTCGACATTTCGACATTCGACATTCACATTCGACATTCACCATTCGACATTCGACATTTCGACATTTCGACATTTGACATTTTGACATTTCGACATTTGACATTCGACATTCACATTCGACTTTCAACATTTCGACATTCGACATTCACATTCGACATTCACATTTGACATTCGACATTTCGACATTCGACATTCACATTCGACAATCACATTCAACATTCGACATTTCGACATTCGACATTCACATTCGACATTCACATTCGACATTTCGACATTCGACATTCACATTCGACATTTCGACATTTCGACATTCGACATTTCGACATTCGACATTCGACATTCACATTCGACATTCGACATTTCGACATTCGACATTTCGACATTCCACATGCGACATTTCGAAATTCGACATTTCGACATTCGACATTCACATTTGACATTCACATTCGACATTCGAAATTTCGACATTCGACATTTCGACAATCGACATTTCGACATTTTGACATTTTGACATTTCGACACTCATCATTCGACATTCGACATACACATTCGATGTTCGACATTTCGACATTCACATTCGTCATTCACATTCGACATTTAGACATTTCGACAATTGACATTTTCACATTCGACATTCGACATTTCGACATTTGACATTTCGACATTCGACATTTCGACATTTGACATTTTCACATTCGACATTCGACATTTGACATTTCGACATTCGACATTTCGACATTTGGACATTCGATATTTCGACATTTCGACATTCGACACTCACATTCGACATTCGACATTTCGACATTTGACATTTCGACATTTCGACATTCGACATTTCGACATTTGACATTTTCACATTCGACATTTGACATTTCGACATTCGACATTTCGACATTTGGACATTCGATATTTCGACATTTCGACATTCACATTCGTCATTCACATTCGACATTTAGACATTTCGACAATTGACATTTTCACATTCGACATTCGACATTTCGACATTTGACATTTCGACATTCGACATTTCGACATTTGACATTTTCACATTCGACATTCGACATTTGACATTTCGACATTCGACATTTCGACATTTGGACATTCGATATTTCGACATTTCGACATTCGACACTCACATTCGACATTCGACATTTCGACATTTGACATTTCGACATTTCGACATTCGACATTTCGACATTTGACATTTTCACATTCGACATTTGACATTTCGACATTCGACATTTCGACATTTGGACATTCGATATTTCGACATTTCGACATTCGACATTCACATTCGACATTCGACATTTCGACATTTGACATTTCGACATTCAAATTCGACATTTGACATTCACTTTCGAAATTCGACATTCACATTCGACATTCACCATTCGATATTCGACATTCACATTCGACATTCACATTCGAAATTTGACTTTCGACATTCACATTTCGACATTCGACATTCGACATTTCGACACTTGACATTTTCACATTCGACATTTCGCCATTTCGACATTTGACATTTTCACATTCGACATTCGACATTTGACATTTCGACATTCGACATTTCGACATTTGGACATTCGATATTTCGACATTTCGACATTCGACATTCACGTTTGACATTCGACATTTCGACATTTGACATTTCAACATTTTGACATTTCGACATTCGACATTTCGACATTTCGACATTTGACATTTTCACATTCGACATTCGACATTTGGACATTCGACATTTCGACATTTGGACATTTGATATTTCGACATTTTGACATTCGACATTCACATTCGACATTCGACATTTGACATTTCGACATTTCGACATTCGACATTTCGACATTTCGACATTTGACATTTTCACATTCGACATTCGACATTTCGACATTTGACATTTTGACATTCGACATTCGACATTTCGACATTTCGACATTCGACATTCGACATTCGACTTTCACATTCGACATTCGACATTTCGACATTCGACATTCACATTCGATATTCGACATTACAACATTCGACATTCACATTCGACATTCGACATTTGACATTTCGACATTCGACATTTCAACATTTGACATTTTCACATTCGACATTCGACATTTGACATTTCGACATTTCGACATTTGGACATTCGATATTTCGACATTTCGACATTCGACATTCACATTCGACATTCGACATTTCGACATTTTCACATTCGACATTCGACATTTGACATTTCGACATATTGACATTTGGACATTCGATATTTCTACATTTTGACATTCGACATTCACATTCGACATTCGACATTTCGACATTTTCACATTCGACATTCGACATTTGACATTTCGACATATTGACATTTGGACATTCGATATTTCTACATTTTGACATTCGACATTCACATTCGACATTCGACATTTCGACATTTTCACATTCGACATTCGACATTTGACATTTCGACATATTGACATTTGGACATTCGATATTTCGACATTTCGACATTCGACATTCACATTCGACATTCGCCATTTCGACATTTGACATTTCGACATTCAAATTCAACATTTGACATTCACTTTCGAAATTCGACATTCACATTCGACATTCGACATTCACCATTCGACATTCGACATTCACATTCGACATTCACATTTGACATTCGACATTCATCATTCGACGTTCGACATTTCGACATTTCGACATTCGACATTTAGTCTTTCGACATACACATTCGACATTCGACATTTTGACATTCGACATTCGACATTCGACATTCACATTCGACATTTGACATTCGACATTCACATTCACATTTCGACATTCAACATTCGACATTTCGACATTTCTACATTCGACATTTTGACATTTCGACATTTGACATTTTCACATTCGACATTCGACATTTCGACATTCGACATTCGACATTCGACTTTCACATTCGACATTCGACATTTCGACATTCGACATTCACATTTGATATTCGTCATTTCAACATTCGACATTCACATTCGACATTCGGCATTTCTACATTCGACATTTCCACATTCGATATTTCGACATTCAACATTCACATTCGACATTCGACATTCACATTCGACATTCGACATTCACATTCAACATTCGACATTCGGCATTCACATTCGACATTCGACATGCACATTCGACATTTCGACATTCGACATTCGAAATTTCGACATTCACATTCGACATTCGACATTCACCATTCGACATTCAACATTCACATTCGACATTCGACATTTAGACATTCGTCATTTCGACATTCACCGTGCGACATTCGACTTTCACATTCGACATTTTGACATTCGACATTTCGACATTTCGACATTCGACATTCACATTCGACATTTCGACATTCGACATTATGACATTCGACATTCACATTCGACATTCAACATTCACCATTCGACATTCGACATTTTGACATTTCGTCATTTGACAATCGACATTCACATTCGACATTTCGACATTCGACATTCACATTCGACTTTCAACATTTCGACATTCGACATTCACATTCGACATTCACATTTGACATTCGACTTTTCAACATTCGACATTCACATTCTACATGCGACATTCACATTCGACATTCGACATTTCGACATTCGACATTCACATTCGACATTTCAACATTCGACATTTCGTCATTTCGACATTCACATTCGACATTCGACATTCACCATTCGACATTCGACATTCAACATTCACATTCGACATTCGACATTTCGACATTCGACATTTCGACATTCGAAATTCACCATTCGACATTCGACATTCACATTCGACATTTCGACATTTCGACATTTCGACATTCGACATTCACATTCGACATTCGACATTTCGACATTTGACATTTCGACATTAAAATTCGACATTTGACATTCACTTTCGAAATTCGACATTCACATTCGACATTTCGACATTTCGACATTTGACATTTCGACATTTCGACATTCGACATTCACATTCGACATTCGACATTTCGACATTTGACATTTCGACATTCAAATTCGACATTTGACATTCACTTTCGAAATTCGACATTCACATTCGACATTTGACATTCACCATTCGACATTCGACATTCACATTCGACATTCACATTCGATATTTGACATTCGACATTTCGACATTCGACATTCACATTCGACATTCACATTCAACATTTGACATTTCGACATTCGACATTCACATTCGACATTCACATTCGACATTTCGACATTCGACATTCACATTCGACATTTCGACATTTCGACATTCGACATTTCGACATTCGACATTCGACATTCACATTCGACATTCGACATTTCGACATTTGACATTTCGACATTCAAATTCGACATTTGACATTCACTTTCAAAATTCGACATTCACATTCGACATTCACCATTCGACATTCGACATTCACACTCGACATTCACATTCGATATTTGACATTCGACATTCACATTTCGACATTCGACATTCGACATTTGACATTTCGACATTCGACATTTCGACATTTGGACATTCGATATTTCGACATTTCGACATTCGACATTCACGTTTGACATTCGACATTTCGATATTTGACATTTCAACATTTCGACATTTCGACATTCGACATTTCGACATTTCGACATTTCGACATTTGACATTTTCACATTCGACATTCGACATTTGGACATTCGACATTTCGACATTTGGACATTCGATATTTCGACATTTCGACATTCACATTCGACATTCGACATTTGACATTTCGACATTTCGACATTCGACATTTCGACATTTCGACATTTGACATTTTCACATTCGACATTCGACATTTGACATTTTGACATTCGACATTTCGACATTTGGACATTCGATATTTCGACATTTCGACTTTCGACACTCACATTCGACATTCGACATTTCGACATTTGACATTTTGACATTTCGACATTCGACATTTCGACATTTGACATTTTCACATTCGACATTTGACATTTCGACATTTGACATTTCGACATTTGGACATTCAATATTTCGACATTTCGACATTCGACATTCACATTCGACATTTCGACATTTGACATTTCGACATTCAAATTCGACATTTGACATTCACTTTCGAAATTCGACATTCACATTCGACATTCACCATTCGACATTCGACATTCACATTCGACATTCACATTCGATATTTGACATTCGACATTCACATTTCGACATTCGACATTCGACATTTTGTCATTTCGACATTTGACATTTCGACATTTCGACATTTGACATTTTCACATTCGACATTTCGCCATTTCGACATTTGACATTTTCACATTTGACATTCGACATTTGACATTTCGACATTCGACATTTCGACATTTGGACATTCGATATTTCGACATTTCGACATTCGACATTCACGTTTGACATTCGACATTTCGACATTTGACATTTCAACATTTCGACATTTCGACATTCGACATTTCGACATTTCGACATTTCGACATTTGACATTTTCACATTCGACATTCGACATTTGGACATTCGACATTTCGACATTTGGACATTCGATATTTCGACATTTCGACATTCGACATTCACATTCGACATTCGACATTTGACATTTCGACATTTCGACATTCGACATTTCAACATTTCGACATTTTCACATTCGACATTCGACATTTCGACATTTGACATTTTGACATTCGACATTCGACATTTCGACATTTCGACATTCGACATTCGACATTCGACTTTCACATTCGACATTCGACATTTCGACATTCGACATTCACATTCGACATTCACATTCGACATGCGACTTTTCGACATTCGACATTCACATTCGACATTTCAACATTCGACATTTCGACATTTCGACATTCACATTCGACATTCACCATTCGACATTCAACATTCACTTTCGACATTCGACATTTCGACATTCGTCATTTCGACAATCGGCATTTCGACATTCACCATTCGACATTTCGACATTCGACATTCGACATTTCGACATTCGACATTCTCATTCGACATTCACATTCGACATTTCGATATTTCAACATTCGACATTTCGACAATTCGTCATTCGACATTTCGACATTCACCATTCGACATTCGACATTTCGACATTCGACATTTCGACATTCAGCATTTCGACAATCACCATTCGACATTCGACATTCACATTCGACATTTTGACATTTCGACATTCGACATTTCGACATTCGACATTCACATTCGACATTCGACATTTCGACATTCGACATTCGACATTCGACTTTTCGACATTCGACATTCACATTCGACATTCACATTCGACATTTCAACATTCGACATTCACATTCGACATTTCGACATTCGACATTTCGACATTTGACATTCGACATTCACATTCGACATTTCGCCATTTCGGCATTCGACATTCACATTCGACATTCACATTTGACATTCCACATTTCGACATTCGACATTCACATTCGACATTCGACATTCGACATTTCGACATTCGACATTCACATTCGACATTCACCATTCGACATTCGACATTTCGACATTTCGACATTTGACATTTTAACATTTCGACATTTGACATTCGACATTCACATTCGACTTTCAACATTTCGACATTCGACATTCACATTCGACATTCACATTTGACATTCGACATTTCGACATTCGACATTCACATTCGACATTCACATTCAACATTCGACATTTCGACATTCGACATTCACATTCGACATTCACATTCGACATTTCGACATTCGACATTCACATTCGACATTTCGACATTCGACATTTCGACATTCGACATTCACATTCGACATTTGACATTTCGACATTCGACATTTCGACATTCCACATTCGACATTTCGAAATTTGACATTTCGACATTCGACATTCACATTTGACATTCACATTCGACATTCGAAATTTCGACATTCGACATTTCGACAAGAGACATTTCGACATTTTGACATTTTGACATTTTGACACTCATCATTCGACATTCGACATACACATTCGATGTTCGACATTTCGACATTCACATTCGTCATTCACATTCGACATTTAGACATTTCGACAATTGACATTTTCACATTCGACATTCGACATTTCGACATTTGACATTTCGACATTCGACATTTCGACATTTGACATTTTCACATTCGACATTCGACATTTGACATTTCGACATTCGACATTTCGACATTTGGACATTCGATATTTCGACATTTCGACATTCGACACATTCGACATTCGACATTTCGACATTTGACATTTCGACATTTCGACATTCGACATTTCGACATTTGACATTTTCACATTCGACATTTGACATTTCGACATTCGACATTTCGACATTTGGACATTCGATATTTCGACATTTCGACATTCGACATTCACATTCGACATTCGACATTTCGACATTTGACATTTCGACATTCAAATTCGACATTTGACATTCACTTTCGAAATTCGACATTCACATTCGACATTCACCATTCGATATTTGACATTCGACATTCACATTTCGACATTCGACATTCGACATTTCGACATTTCGACATTCGACATTTCGACATTTCGACATTTGACATTTTCACATTCGACATTTCGCCATTTCGACATTTGACATTTTCACATTCGACATTCGACATTTGACATTTCGACATTCGACATTTCGACATTTCGACATTCGATATTTCGACATTTCGACATTCGACATTCACGTTTGACATTCGACATTTCGACATTTGACATTTCAACATTTCGACATTTCGACATTCGACATTTCGACATTTCGACATTTGACATTTTCACATTCGACATTCGCCATTTCGACATTTGACATTTCGACATTCAAATTCAACATTTGACATTCACTTTCGAAATTCGACATTCACATTCGACATTCGACATTCACCATTCGACATTCGACATTCACATTCGACATTCACATTTGACATTCGACATTCATCATTCGACGTTCGACATTTCGACATTTCGACATTCGACATTTAGTCTTTCGACATTCACATTCGACATTCGACATTTTGACATTCGACATTCGACATTCGACATTCACATTCGACATTTGACATTCGACATTCACATTCACATTTCGACATTCGACATTCGACATTTCGACATTTCTACATTCGACATTTTGACATTTCGACATTTGACATTTTCACATTCGACATTCGACATTTCGACATTCGACATTCGACATTCGACTTTCACATTCGACATTCGACATTTCGACATTCGACATTCACATTCGATATTCGACATTTCAACATTCGCCATTCACATTCGACATTCGGCATTTCTACATTCGACATTTCCACATTCGATATTTCGACATTCAACATTCACATTCGACATTCGACATTCACATTCGACATTCGACATTCACATTCAACATTCGACATTCGGCATTCACATTCGACATTCGACATTCACATTCGACATTTCGACATTCGACATTCGAAATTTTGACATTCACATTCGACATTCGACATTCACCATTCGACATTCAACATTCACATTCGACAATCGACATTTAGACATTCGTCATTTCGACATTCACCGTGCGACATTCGACTTTCACATTCGACATTTCGACATTCGACATTTCGACATTTCGACATTCGACATTCACATTCGACATTTCGACATTCGACATTTCGACATTCGACATTCACATTCGACATTCAACATTCACCATTCGACATTCGACATTTTGACATTTCGTCATTTGACAATCGACATTCACATTCGACATTTCGACATTCGACATTCACATTCGACTTTCAACATTTCGACATTCGACATTCACATTCGACATTCACATTTGACATTCGACTTTTCAACATTCGACATTCACATTCTACATTCGACATTCACATTCGACATTCGACATTTCGACATTCGACATTCACATTCGACATTTCAACATTCGACATTTCGTCATTTCGACATTCACATTCGACATTCGACATTCACCATTCGACATTCGACATTCAACATTCACATTCGACATTCGACATTTCGACATTCGACATTTCGACATTCGAAATTCACCATTCGACATTCACATTCGACATTTCGACATTTCGACATTTCGACATTCGACATTCACATTCGACATTCGACATTTCGACATTTGACATTTCGACATTAAAATTCGACATTTGACATTCACTTTCGAAATTCGACATTCACATTCGACATTTCGACATTTCGACATTTGACATTTCGACATTTCGACATTCGACATTCACATTCGACATTCGACATTTCGACATTTGACATTTCGACATTCAAATTCGACATTTGACATTCACTTTCGAAATTCGACATTCACATTCGACATTTGACATTCACCATTCGACATTCGACATTCACATTCGACATTCACATTCGATATTTGACATTCGACATTTCGACATTCGACATTCACATTCGACATTCACATTCAACATTCGACATTTCGACATTCGACATTCACATTCGACATTCACATTCGACATTTCGACATTCGACATTCACATTCGACATTTCAACATTTCGACATTCGACATTTCAACATTCGACATTCACATTCGACATTCGACATTTCGACATTTGACATTTCGACATTCAAATTCGACATTTGACATTCACTTTCAAAATTCGACATTCACATTCGACATTCGACATTCACCATTCGACATTCGACATTCACACTCGACATTCACATTCGATATTTGACATTCGACATTCACATTTCGACATTCGACATTTCGACATTTCGACATTCGACATTTCGACATTTCGACATTTGACATTTTCACATTCGACATTTCGCCATTTCGACATTTGACATTTTCACATTCGACATTCGACATTTGACATTTCGACATTCGACATTTCGACATTTGGACATTCGATATTTCGACATTTCGACATTCGACATTCACATTCGACATTCGACATTTCGACATTTGACATTTCGACATTCAAATTCGACATTTGACATTCACTTTCGAAATTCGACATTCACATTCGACATTCACCATTCGATATTCGACATTCACATTCGACATTCACATTCGAAATTTGACTTTCGACATTCACATTTCGACATTCGACATTCGACATTTCGACATTTCGACACTTGACATTTTCACATTCGACATTTCGCCATTTCGACATTTGACATTTTCACATTCGACATTCGACATTTGACATTTCGACATTCGACATTTCGACATTTGGACATTCGATATTTTGACATTTCGACATTCGACATTCACGTTTGACATTCGACATTTCGACATTTGACATTTCAACATTCGACATTTCGTCATTTCGACATTCACATTCGACATTCGACATTCACCATTCGACATTCAACATTCAACATTCACATTCGACATTCGACATTTCGACATTCGACATTTCGACATTCGAAATTCACCATTCAACATTCACATTCGACATTTCGACATTTCGACATTTCGACATTTCGACATTCGACATTCACATTCGACATTCGACATTTCGACATTTGACATTTCGACATTAAAATTCGACATTTGACATTCACTTTCGAAATTCGACATTCACATTCGACATTTCGACATTTCGACATTTGACATTTCGATATTTCGACATTCGACATTCACATTCGACATTCGACATTTCGACATTTGACATTTCGACATTAAAAATTCGACATTTGACATTCACTTTCGAAATTCGACATTCACATTCGACATTTGACATTCACCATTCGACATTCGACATTCACATTCGACATTCACATTCGATATTTGACATTCGACATTTCGACATTCGACATTCACATTCGACATTCACATTCAACATTCGACATTTCGACATTCGACATTCACATTCGACATTCACATTCGACATTTCGACATTCGACATTCACATTCGACATTTCGACATTTCGACATTCGACATTTCGACATTCGACATTCGACATTCACATTCGACATTCGACATTTCGACATTTGACATTTCGACATTCAAATTCGACATTTGACATTCACTTTCGAAATTCGACATTCACATTCGACATTCACCATTCGATATTCGACATTCACATTCGACATTCACATTCGAAATTTGACTTTCGACATTCACATTTCGACATTCGACATTTCGACATTTCGACACTTGACATTTTCACATTCGACATTTCGCCATTTCGACATTTGACATTTTCACATTCGACATTCGACATTTGACATTTCGACATTCGACATTTCGACATTTGGACATTCGATATTTTGACATTTCGACATTCGACATTCACGTTTGACATTCGACATTTCGACATTTGACATTTCAACATTCGACATTTCGTCATTTCGACATTCACATTCGACATTCGACATTCACCATTCGACATTCGACATTCAACATTCACATTCGACATTCGACATTTCGACATTCGACATTTCGACATTCGAAATTCACCATTCGACATTCACATTCGACATTTCGACATTTCGACATTTCGACATTTCGACATTCGACATTCACATTCGACATTCGACATTTCGACATTTGACATTTCGACATTAAAATTCGACATTTGACATTCACTTTCGAAATTCGACATTCACATTCGACATTTCGACATTTCGACATTTGACATTTCGACATTTCGACATTCGACATTCACATTCGACATTCGACATTTCGACATTTGACATTTCGACATTCAAATTCGACATTTGACATTCACTTTCGAAATTCGACATTCACATTCGACATTTGACATTCACCATTCGACATTCGACATTCACATTCGACATTCACATTCGATATTTGACATTCGACATTTCGACATTCGACATTCACATTCGACATTCACATTCAACATTCGACATTTCGACATTCGACATTCACATTCGACATTCACATTCGACATTTGGACATTCGACATTCACATTCGACATTTCGACATTTCGACATTCGACATTTCGACATTCGACATTCGACATTCACATTCGACATTCGACATTTCGACATTTGACATTTCGACATTCAAATTCGACATTTGACATTCACTTTCAAAATTCGACATTCACATTCGACATTCGACATTCACCATTCGACATTCGACATTCACACTCGACATTCACATTCGATATTTGACATTCGACATTCACATTTCGACATTCGACATTCGACATTTCGACATTCGACATTTCGACATTTCGACATTTGACATTTTCACATTCGACATTTCGCCATTTCGACATTTGACATTTTCACATTCGACATTCGACATTTGACATTTCGACATTCGACATTTCGACATTTGGACATTCGATATTTCGACATTTCGACATTCGACATTCACGTTTGACATTCGACATTTCGATATTTGACATTTCAACATTTCGACATTTCGACATTCGACATTTCGACATTTCGACATTTCGACATTTGACATTTTCACATTCGACATTCGACATTTGGACATTCGATATTTCGACATTTCGACATTCGACATTCACATTCGACATTCGACATTTGACATTTCGACATTTCGACATTCGACATTTCGACATTTGACATTTTCACATTCGACATTCGACATTTGACATTTTGACATTCGACATTTCGACATTTGGACATTCAATATTTCGACATTTCGACTTTCGACACTCACATTCGACATTCGACATTTCGACATTTGACATTTCGACATTTCGACATTCGACATTTCGACATTTGACATTTTCACATTCGACATTTGACATTTCGACATTTGACATTTCGACATTTGGACATTCGATATTTCGACATTTCGACATTCGACATTCACATTCGACATTTCGACATTTGTCATTTCGACATTCAAATTCGACATTTGACATTCACTTTCGTCATTCGACATTCACATTCGACATTCGACATTCACATTCAACATTCGACATTCGGCATTCACATTCGACATTCGACATTCACATTCGACATTTCGACATTCGACATTCGAAATTTCGACATTCACATTCTACATTCGACATTCACCATTCGACATTCAACATTCACATTCGACATTCGACATTTAGACATTCGTCATTTCGACATTCACCGTGCGACATTCGACTTTCACATTCGACATTTCGACATTCGACATTTCGACATTTCGACATTCGACATTCACATTCGACATTTCGACATTCGACATTTCGACATTCGACATTCACATTCGACATTCAACATTCACCATTCGACATTCGACATTTTGACATTTCGTCATTTGACAATCGACATTCACATTCGACATTTCGACATTCGACATTCACATTCGACTTTCAACATTTCGACATTCGACATTCACATTCGACATTCACATTTGACATTCGACTTTTCAACATTCGACATTCACATTCTACATTCGACATTCACATTCGACATTCGACATTTCGACATTCGACATTCACATTCGACATTTCAACATTCGACATTTCGTCATTTCGACATTCACATTCGACATTCGACATTCACCATTCGACATTCGACATTCAACATTCACATTCGATATTCGACATTTCGACATTCGACATTTCGACATTCGAAATTCACCATTCGACATTCGACATTCACATTCGACATTTCGACATTTCGACATTTCGACATTCGACATTCACATTCGACATTCGACATTTCGACATTTGATATTTCGACATTAAAATTCGACATTTGACATTCACTTTCGAAATTCGACATTCACATTCGACATTTCGACATTTCGACATTTGACATTTCGACATTTCGACATTCGACATTCACATTCGACATTCGACATTTCGACATTTGACATTTCGACATTCAAATTCGACATTTGACATTCACTTTCGAAATTCGACATTCACATTCGACATTTGACATTCACCATTCGACATTCGACATTCACATTTGACATTCACATTCGATATTTGACATTCGACATTTCGACATTCGACATTCACATTCGACATTCACATTCAACATTCGACATTTCGACATTCGACATTCACATTCGACATTCACATTCGACATTTCGACATTCGACATTCACATTCGACATTTCGACATTTCGACATTCGACATTTCGACATTCGACATTCGACATTCACATTCGACATTCGACATTTCGACATTTGACATTTCGACATTCAAATTCGACATTTGACATTCACTTTCAAAATTCGACATTCACATTCGACATTCGACATTCACCATTCGACATTCGACATTCACACTCGACATTCACATTCGATATTTGACATTCGACATTCACATTTCGACATTCGACATTCGACATTTCGACATTCGACATTTCGACATTTCGACATTTGACATTTTCACATTCGACATTTCGCCATTTCGACATTTGACATTTTCACATTCGACATTCGACATTTGACATTTCGACATTCGACATTTCGACATTTGGACATTCGATATTTCGACATTTCGACATTCGACATTCACGTTTGACATTCGACATTTCGATATTTGACATTTCAACATTTCGACATTTCGACATTCGACATTTCGACATTTCGACATTTGACATTTTCACATTCGACATTCGACATTTGGACATTCGATATTTCGACATTTCGACATTCGACATTCACATTCGACATTCGACATTTGACATTTCGACATTTCGACATTCGACATTTCGACATTTGACATTTTCACATTCGACATTCGACATTTCGACATTTGACATTTCGACATTCAAATTCGACATTTGACATTCACTTTCGAAATTCGACATTCACATTCGACATTTGACATTCACCATTCGACATTCGACATTCACATTCGACATTCACATTCGATATTTGACATTCGACATTTCGACATTCGACATTCACATTCGACATTCACATTCAACATTCGACATTTCGACATTCGACATTCACATTCGACATTCACATTCGACATTTCGACATTCGACATTCACATTCGACATTTCGACATTTCGACATTCGACATTTCGACATTCGACATTCGACATTCACATTCGACATTCGACATTTCGACATTTGACATTTCGACATTCAAATTCGACATTTGACATTCACTTTCGAAATTCGACATTCACATTCGACATTCACCATTCGATATTCGACATTCACATTCGACATTCACATTCGAAATTTGACTTTCGACATTCACATTTCGACATTCGACATTTCGACATTTCGACACTTGACATTTTCACATTCGACATTTCGCCATTTCGACATTTGACATTTTCACATTCGACATTCGACATTTGACATTTCGACATTCGACATTTCGACATTTGGACATTCGATATTTTGACATTTCGACATTCGACATTCACGTTTGACATTCGACATTTCGACATTTGACATTTCAACATTCGACATTTCGTCATTTCGACATTCACATTCGACATTCGACATTCACCATTCGACATTCGACATTCAACATTCACATTCGACATTCGACATTTCGACATTCGACATTTCGACATTCGAAATTCACCATTCGACATTCACATTCGACATTTCGACATTTCGACATTTCGACATTTCGACATTCGACATTCACATTCGACATTCGACATTTCGACATTTGACATTTCGACATTAAAATTCGACATTTGACATTCACTTTCGAAATTCGACATTCACATTCGACATTTCGACATTTCGACATTTGACATTTCGACATTTCGACATTCGACATTCACATTCGACATTCGACATTTCGACATTTGACATTTCGACATTCAAATTCGACATTTGACATTCACTTTCGAAATTCGACATTCACATTCGACATTTGACATTCACCATTCGACATTCGACATTCACATTCGACATTCACATTCGATATTTGACATTCGACATTTCGACATTCGACATTCACATTCGACATTCACATTCAACATTCGACATTTCGACATTCGACATTCACATTCGACATTCACATTCGACATTTGGACATTCGACATTCACATTCGACATTTCGACATTTCGACATTCGACATTTCGACATTCGACATTCGACATTCACATTCGACATTCGACATTTCGACATTTGACATTTCGACATTCAAATTCGACATTTGACATTCACTTTCAAAATTCGACATTCACATTCGACATTCGACATTCACCATTCGACATTCGACATTCACACTCGACATTCACATTCGATATTTGACATTCGACATTCACATTTCGACATTCGACATTCGACATTTCGACATTCGACATTTCGACATTTCGACATTTGACATTTTCACATTCGACATTTCGCCATTTCGACATTTGACATTTTCACATTCGACATTCGACATTTGACATTTCGACATTCGACATTTCGACATTTGGACATTCGATATTTCGACATTTCGACATTCGACATTCACGTTTGACATTCGACATTTCGATATTTGACATTTCAACATTTCGACATTTCGACATTCGACATTTCGACATTTCGACATTTCGACATTTGACATTTTCACATTCGACATTCGACATTTGGACATTCGATATTTCGACATTTCGACATTCGACATTCACATTCGACATTCGACATTTGACATTTCGACATTTCGACATTCGACATTTCGACATTTGACATTTTCACATTCGACATTCGACATTTGACATTTTGACATTCGACATTTCGACATTTGGACATTCAATATTTCGACATTTCGACTTTCGACACTCACATTCGACATTCGACATTTCGACATTTGACATTTCGACATTTCGACATTCGACATTTCGACATTTGACATTTTCACATTCGACATTTGACATTTCGACATTTGACATTTCGACATTTGGACATTCGATATTTCGACATTTCGACATTCGACATTCACATTCGACATTTCGACATTTGTCATTTCGACATTCAAATTCGACATTTGACATTCACTTTCGTCATTCGACATTCACATTCGACATTCGACATTCACATTCAACATTCGACATTCGGCATTCACATTCGACATTCGACATTCACATTCGACATTTCGACATTCGACATTCGAAATTTCGACATTCACATTCTACATTCGACATTCACCATTCGACATTCAACATTCACATTCGACATTCGACATTTAGACATTCGTCATTTCGACATTCACCGTGCGACATTCGACTTTCACATTCGACATTTCGACATTCGACATTTCGACATTTCGACATTCGACATTCACATTCGACATTTCGACATTCGACATTTCGACATTCGACATTCACATTCGACATTCAACATTCACCATTCGACATTCGACATTTTGACATTTCGTCATTTGACAATCGACATTCACATTCGACATTTCGACATTCGACATTCACATTCGACTTTCAACATTTCGACATTCGACATTCACATTCGACATTCACATTTGACATTCGACTTTTCAACATTCGACATTCACATTCTACATTCGACATTCACATTCGACATTCGACATTTCGACATTCGACATTCACATTCGACATTTCAACATTCGACATTTCGTCATTTCGACATTCACATTCGACATTCGACATTCACCATTCGACATTCGACATTCAACATTCACATTCGATATTCGACATTTCGACATTCGACATTTCGACATTCGAAATTCACCATTCGACATTCGACATTCACATTCGACATTTCGACATTTCGACATTTCGACATTCGACATTCACATTCGACATTCGACATTTCGACATTTGATATTTCGACATTAAAATTCGACATTTGACATTCACTTTCGAAATTCGACATTCACATTCGACATTTCGACATTTCGACATTTGACATTTCGACATTTCGACATTCGACATTCACATTCGACATTCGACATTTCGACATTTGACATTTCGACATTCAAATTCGACATTTGACATTCACTTTCGAAATTCGACATTCACATTCGACATTTGACATTCACCATTCGACATTCGACATTCACATTTGACATTCACATTCGATATTTGACATTCGACATTTCGACATTCGACATTCACATTCGACATTCACATTCAACATTCGACATTTCGACATTCGACATTCACATTCGACATTCACATTCGACATTTCGACATTCGACATTCACATTCGACATTTCGACATTTCGACATTCGACATTTCGACATTCGACATTCGACATTCACATTCGACATTCGACATTTCGACATTTGACATTTCGACATTCAAATTCGACATTTGACATTCACTTTCAAAATTCGACATTCACATTCGACATTCGACATTCACCATTCGACATTCGACATTCACACTCGACATTCACATTCGATATTTGACATTCGACATTCACATTTCGACATTCGACATTCGACATTTCGACATTCGACATTTCGACATTTCGACATTTGACATTTTCACATTCGACATTTCGCCATTTCGACATTTGACATTTTCACATTCGACATTCGACATTTGACATTTCGACATTCGACATTTCGACATTTGGACATTCGATATTTCGACATTTCGACATTCGACATTCACGTTTGACATTCGACATTTCGATATTTGACATTTCAACATTTCGACATTTCGACATTCGACATTTCGACATTTCGACATTTCGACATTTGACATTTTCACATTCGACATTCGACATTTGGACATTCGATATTTCGACATTTCGACATTCGACATTCACATTCGACATTCGACATTTGACATTTCGACATTTCGACATTCGACATTTCGACATTTGACATTTTCACATTCGACATTCGACATTTGACATTTTGACATTCGACATTTCGACATTTGGACATTCAATATTTCGACATTTCGACTTTCGACACTCACATTCGACATTCGACATTTCGACATTTGACATTTCGACATTTCGACATTCGACATTTCGACATTTGACATTTTCACATTCGACATTTGACATTTCGACATTTGACATTTCGACATTTGGACATTCGATATTTCGACATTTCGACATTCGACATTCACATTCGACATTTCGACATTTGTCATTTCGACATTCAAATTCGACATTTGACATTCACTTTCGAAATTCGACATTCACATTCGACATTCACCATTCGACATTCGACATTCACATTCGACATTCACATTCGATATTTGACATTCGACATTCACATTTCGACATTTCGACATTTGACATTTTCACATTCGACATTTCGCCATTTCGACATTTGACATTTTCACATTCGACATTCGACATTTGACATTTCGACATTCGACATTTCGACATTTGGACATTCGATATTTCGACATTTCGACATTCGACATTCACGTTTGACATTCGACATTTCGACATTTGACATTTCAACATTTCGACATTTCGACATTCGACATTTCGACATTTCGACATTTCGACATTTGACATTTTCACATTCGACATTCGACATTTGGGCATTCGACATTTCGACATTTGGACATTCGATATTTCGACATTTCGACATTCGACATTCACATTCGACATTCGACATTTCGACATTCGACATTTCGACATTTCGACATATGACATTTTCACATTCGACATTCGACATTTCGACATTTGACATTTTGACATTCGACATTCGACATTTCGACATTTCGACATTCGACATTCGACATTCGACTTTCACATTCGACATTCGACATTTCGACATTCGACATTCACATTCGACATTCACATTCGACATGCGACTTTTCGACATTCGACATTCACATTCGACATTTCAACATTCGACATTTCGACATTTCGACATTCACATTCGACATTCACCATTCGACATTCAACATTCACTTTCGACATTCGACATTTCGACATTCGTCATTTCGACAATCGGCATTTCGACATTCACCATTCGACATTTCGACATTCGACATTCGACATTTCGACATTCGACATTCTCATTCGACATTCACATTCGACATTTCGATATTTCAACATTCGACATTTCGACAATTCGTCATTCGACATTTCGACATTCACCATTCGACATTCGACATTTCGACATTCGACATTTCGACATTCAGCATTTCGACAATCACCATTCGACATTCGACATTCACATTCGACATTTTGACATTTCGACATTCGACATTTCGACATTCGACATTCACATTCGACATTCGACATTTCGACATTCGACATTCGACTTTTCGATATTCGACATTCACATTCGACATTCACATTCGACATTTCAACATTCGACATTCACATTCGACATTTCGACATTCGACATTTCGACATTTGACATTCGACATTCACATTCGACATTTCGACATTTCAGCATTCGACATTCACATTCGACATTCACATTTGACATTCCACATTTCGACATTCGACATTCACATTCGACATTCGACATTCGACATTTCGACATTCGACATTCACATTCGACATTCACCATTCGACATTCGACATTTCGACATTTCGACATTTGACATTTTAACATTTCGACATTTGACATTCGACATTCACATTCGACTTTCAACATTTCGACATTCGACATTCACATTCGACATTCACATTTGACATTCGACATTTCGACATTCGACATTCACATTCGACATTCACATTCAACATTCGACATTTCGACATTCGACATTCACATTCGACATTCACATTCGACATTTCGACATTCGACATTCACATTCGACATTTCGACATTTCGACATTCGACATTTCGACATTCGACATTCGACATTCACATTCGACATTTGACATTTTGACATTCGACATTTCGACATTCCACATTCGACATTTCGAAATTCGACATTTCGACATTCGACATTCACATTTGACATTCACATTCGACATTCGAAATTTCGACATTCGACATTTCGACAAGAGACATTTCGACATTTTGACATTTTGACATTTTGACACTCATCATTCGACATTCGACATACACATTCGATGTTCGACATTTCGACATTCACATTCGTCATTCACATTCGACATTTAGACATTTCGACAATTGACATTTTCACATTCGACATTCGACATTTCGACATTTGACATTTCGACATTCGACATTTCGACATTTGACATTTTCACATTCGACATTCGACATTTGACATTTCGACATTCGACATTTCGACATTTGGACATTCGATATTTCGACATTTCGACATTCGACACATTCGACATTCGACATTTCGACATTTGACATTTCGACATTTCGACATTCGACATTTCGACATTTGACATTTTCACATTCGACATTTGACATTTCGACATTCGACATTTCGACATTTGGACATTCGATATTTCGACATTTCGACATTTGACATTCACATTCGACATTCGACATTTCGACATTTGACATTTCGACATTCAAATTCGACATTTGACATTCACTTTCGAAATTCGACATTCACATTCGACATTCACCATTCGATATTTGACATTCGACATTCACATTTCGACATTCGACATTCGACATTTCGACATTCGACATTTCGACATTTCGACATTTGACATTTTCACATTCGACATTTCGCCATTTCAACATTTGACATTTTCACATTCGACATTCGACATTTGACATTTCGACATTCGACATTTCGACATTTGGACATTCGATATTTCGACATTTCGACATTCGACATTCACGTTTGACATTCGACATTTCGACATTTGACATTTCAACATTTCGACATTTCGACATTCGACATTTCGACATTTCGACATTTGACATTTTCACATTTGACATTCGACATTTGGACATTCGACATTTCGACATTTGGACATTCGATATTTCGACATTTCGACATTCGACATTCACATTCGACATTCGACATTTGACATTTCGACATTTCGACATTCGACATTTCGACATTTCGACATTTGACATTTTCACATTCGACATTCGACATTTCGACATTTGACATTTTGACATTCGACATTCGACATTTCGACATTTCGACATTCGACATTCGACATTCGACTTTCACATTCGACATTCGACATTCACATTCGATATTCGACATTTCAACATTCGACATTCACATTCGACATTCGACATTTGACATTTCGACATTCGACATTTCGACATTTCACATTTTCACATTCGACATTCGACATTTGACATTTCGACATTTCGACATTTGGACATTCGATATTTCGACATTTCGACAATCGACATTCACATTCGACATTCGACATTTCGATATTTTCACATTCGACATTCGACATTTGACATTTCGACATATTGACATTTGGACATTCGATATTTCTACATTTTGACATTCGACATTCACATTCGACATTTGACATTTCGACATTTTCACATTCGACATTTGACATTTCGACATATTGACATTTGGACATTCGATATTTTGACATTTCGACATTCGACATTCACATTCGACATTCGCCATTTCGACATTTGACATTTCGACATTCAAATTCAACATTTGACATTCACTTTCGAAATTCGACATTCACATTCGACATTCGACATTCACCATTCGACATTCACATTCGACATTCACATTTGACATTCGACATTCATCATTCGACGTTCGACATTTCGACATTTCGACATTCGACATTTAGTCTTTCGACATTCACATTCGACATTCGACATTTTGACATTCGACATTCGACATTCGACATTCACATTCGACATTTGACATTCGACATTCATATTCACATTTCGACATTCGACATTCGACATTTCGACATTTCTACATTCGACATTTTGACATTTTGACATTTGACATTTTCACATTCGACATTCAACATTTCGACATTCGACATTCGACTTTCACATTCGACATTCGACATTTCGACATTCGACATTCACATTCGATATTCGACATTTCAACATTCGACATTCACATTCGACATTCGGCATTTCTACATTCGACATTTCCACATTCGATATTTCGACATTCAACATTCACATTCGACATTCGACATTCACATTCGACATTCGACATTCACATTCAACATTCGACATTCGGCATTCACATTCGACATTCGACATTCACATTCGACATTTCGACATTCGACATTCGAAATTTCGACATTCACATTCGACATTCGACATTCACCATTCGACATTCAACATTCACATTCGACATTCGACATTTAGACATTCGTCATTTCGACATTCACCATGCGACATTCGATTTTCACATTCGACATTTCGACATTCGACATTTCGACATTTCGACATTCGACATTCACATTCGACATTTCGACATTCGACATTTCGACATTCGACATTCACATTCGACATTCAACATTCACCATTCGACATTCGACATTCACCATTCGACATTCGACATTTTGACATTTCGTCATTTGACAATCGACATTCACATTCGACATTTCGACATTCGACATTCACATTCGACTTTCAACATTTCGACATTCGACATTCACATTCGACATTCACATTTGACATTCGACTTTTCAACATTCGACATTCACATTCTACATTCGACATTCACATTCGACATTCGACATTTCGACATTCGACATTCACATTCGACATTTCAACATTCGACATTTCGTCATTTCGACATTCACATTCGACATTCGACATTCACCATTCGACATTCGACATTCAACATTCACATTCGACATTCGACATTTCGACATTCGACATTTCGACATTCGAAATTCACCATTCGACATTCGACATTCACATTCGACATTTCGACATTTCGACATTTCGACATTTCGACATTCGACATTCACATTCGACATTCGACATTTCGACATTTGACATTTCGACATTCAAATTCAACATTTGACATTCACTTTCGAAATTCGACATTCACATTCGACATTCGACATTCACCATTCGACATTCGACATTCACATTCGACATTCACATTTGACATTCGACATTCATCATTCGACGTTCGACATTTCGACATTTCGACATTCGACATTTAGTCTTTCGACATTCACATTCGACATTCGACATTTTGACATTCGACATTCGACATTCGACATTCACATTCGACATTTGACATTCGACATTCATATTCACATTTCGACATTCGACATTCGACATTTCGACATTTCTACATTCGACATTTTGACATTTCGACATTTGACATTTTCACATTCGACATTCAACATTTCGACATTCGACATTCGACTTTCACATTCGACATTCGACATTTCGACATTCGACATTCACATTCGATATTCGACATTTCAACATTCGACATTCACATTCGACATTCGGCATTTCTACATTCGACATTTCCACATTCGATATTTCGACATTCAACATTCACATTCGACATTCGACATTCACATTCGACATTCGACATTCACATTCAACATTCGACATTCGGCATTCACATTCGACATTCGACATTCACATTCGACATTTCGACATTCGACATTCGAAATTTCGACATTCACATTCGACATTCGACATTCACCATTCGACATTCAACATTCACATTCGACATTCGACATTTAGACATTCGTCATTTCGACATTCACCATGCGACATTCGATTTTCACATTCGACATTTCGACATTCGACATTTCGACATTTCGACATTCGACATTCACATTCGACATTTCGACATTCGACATTTCGACATTCGACATTCACATTCGACATTCAACATTCACCATTCGACATTCGACATTCACCATTCGACATTCAACATTTTGACATTTCGTCATTTGACAATCGACATTCACATTCGACATTTCGACATTCGACATTCACATTCGACTTTCAACATTTCGACATTCGACATTCACATTCGACATTCACATTTGACATTCGACTTTTCAACATTCGACATTCACATTCTACATTCGACATTCACATTCGACATTCGACATTTCGACATTCGACATTCACATTCGACATTTCAACATTCGACATTTCGTCATTTCGACATTCACATTCGACATTCGACATTCACCATTCGACATTCGACATTCAACATTCACATTCGACATTCGACATTTCGACATTCGACATTTCGACATTCGAAATTCACCATTCGACATTCGACATTCACATTCGACATTTCGACATTTCGACATTTCGACATTTCGACATTCGACATTCACATTCGACATTCGACATTTCGACATTTGACATTTCGACATTCAAATTCGACATTTGACATTCACTTTCGAAATTCGACATTCACATTCGACATTTGACATTCACCATTCGACATTCGACATTCACATTCGACATTCACATTCGATATTTGACATTCGACATTTCGACATTCGACATTCACATTCGACATTCACATTCAACATTCGACATTTCGACATTCGACATTCACATTCGACATTCACATTCGACATTTCGACATTCGACATTCACATTCGACATTTCAACATTTTGACATTCGACATTTCGACATTCGACATTCGACATTCACATTCGACATTCGACATTTCGACATTCGACATTTCGACATTCCACATTCGACATTTCGAAATTCGACATTTCGACATTCGACATTCACATTTGACATTCACATTCGACATTCGACATTTCGACATTCGACATTTCGACAATCGACATTTCGACATTTTGACATTTTGACATTTCGACACTCATCATTCGACATTCGACATTCGACATACACATTCGATGTTCGGCATTTCGACATTCACATTCGTCATTCACATTCGACATTTAGACATTTCGACAATTGACATTTTCACATTCGACATTCGACATTTCGACATTTGACATTTTCACATTCGACATTCGACATTTGACATTTCGACATTCGACATTTCGACATTTGGACATTCGATATTTCGACATTTCGACATTCGACATTCACATTCGACATTCGACATTTCGACATTTGACATTTCGACATTTCGACATTCGACATTTCGACATTTGACATTTTCACATTCGACATTTGACATTTCGACATTCGACATTTCGACATTTGGACATTCGATATTTCGACATTTCGACATTTCGACATTCACGTTTGACATTCGACATTTCGACATTTGACATTTCAACATTTCGACATTTCGACATTCGACATTTCGACATTTCGACATTTCGACATTTGACATTTTCACATTCGACATTCGACATTTGGACATTCGACATTTCGACATTTGGACATTCGATATTTCGACATTTCGACATTCGACATTCACATTCGACATTCGATATTTGACATTTCGACATTTCGACATTCGACATTTCGACATTTCGACATTTGTCATTTTCACATTCGACATTCGACATTTCGACATTCGACATTTCGACATTTGACATTTTGACATTTCAACATTCGACATTCACATTCGACATTCGACATTTGACATTTCGACATTCGACATTTCGACATTTCGACATTTGACATTTTCACATTCGACATTCGACATTTGACATTTCGACATTTGGACATTCGATATTTCGACATTCGACATTCACATTCGACATTTCGACATTTTCACATTCGACATTCGACATTTGACATTTCGACATATCAACATTTGGACATTCGATATTTCGACATTTCGACATTCTACATTCACATTCGACATTCGACATTTCGACATTTGACATTTCGACATTCAAATTCGACATTTGACATTCACTTTCGAAATTCGACATTCACATTCGACATTCGACATTCACCATTCGACATTCGACATTCACATTCGACATTCACATTTGACATTCGACATTCATCATTCGACGTTCGACATTTCGACATTCGACATTTAGTCTTTCGACATTCACATTCGACATTCGACATTTTGACATTCGACATTCGACATTCGACATTCACATTCGACATTTGACATTCGACATTCACATTCACATTTCGACATTCGACACTCTACATTTCGACATTTCTACATTCGACATTTTGACATTTCGACATTTGACATTTTCACATTCGACATTTGACATTTGACATTTTGACATTCGACATTTCGACATTTGGACATTCGATATTTCGACATTTCGACATTCGACACTCACATTCGACATTTCGACATTTGACATTTCGACATTTCGACATTCGACATTTCGACATTTGACATTTTCACATTCGTTATTTGACATTTCGACATTCGACATTTCGACATTTCGACATTCGATGTTTCGACATTTCGACATTCGACATTCACATTCGACATTCGACATTTCAACATTTGACAATTCGACATTCAAATTCGACATTTGACATTCACTTTCGAAATTCGACATTCACATTCGACATTCGACATTCACCATTCGACATTCGACATTCACATTCGACATTCACATTCGATATTTGACATTCGACATTCATATTTCGACATTCGACATTCGACATTTCGACATTTCGACATTCGACATTTCGACATTTCCACATTTGACATTTTAACATTCGACATTTCGCCATTTCGACATTTGACATTTTCACATTCGGCATAAATTCGACATTTGACATTTCGACATTCGACATTTCGACATTTGGACATTCGATATTTCGACATTTCGACATTCGACATTCACGTTTGACATTCGACATTTCGATATTTGACATTTCAACATTTCGACATTTCGACATTCGACATTTCGACATTTCGACATTTCGACATTTGACATTTTCACATTCGACATTCGACATTTGGACATTCGACATTTCGACATTTGGACAGTCGATATTTCGACATTTCGACATTCGACATTCACATTCGACATTCGACATTTGACATTTCGACATTTCGACATTCGACATTTCGACATTTCGACATTTGACATTTTCACATTCGACATTCGACATTTCGACATTTGACATTTTGACATTCGACATTCGACATTTCGACATTTCGACATTCGACATTCGACATTCGACTTTCACATTCGACATTCGACATTTCGACATTCGACATTCACATTCGATATTCGACATTTCAACATTCGACATTCACATTCGACATTCGACATTTGACATTTCGACATTCGACATTTCGACATTTCGACATTTGACATTTTCACATTCGACATTCGACATTTGACATTTCGACATTTCGACATTTGGACATTCGATATTTCGACATTTCGACATTCGACATTCACATTCGACATTCGACATTTCGACATTTTCACATTCGACATTCGACATTTGACATTTCGACATATCGACATTTGGACATTCGATATTTCTACATTTCGACATTCGACATTCACATTCGACATTTCGACATTTTCACATTCGACATTCGACATTTGACATTTCGACATATCGACATTTGGACATTCGACATTTCGACATTTGACATTTCGACATTCAAATTCGACATTTGACATTCACTTTCGAAATTCGACATTCACATTCGACATTCGACATTCACCATTCGACATTCGACATTCACATTCGACATTCACATTTGACATTCGACATTCATCATTCGACGTTCGACATTTCGACATTTCGACATTCGACATTTTGTCTTTCGACATTCACATTCGACATTCGATATTTTGACATTCGACATTCGACATTCACATTCGACATTTGACATTCGACATTCACATTCACATTTCGACATTCGACATTCGACATTTCGACATTTCTACATTCGACATTTTGACATTTCGACATTTGACATTTTCACATTCGACATTCGACATTTCGACATTTCGACATTCGACATTCGACATTCGACTTTCACATTCGACATTCGACATTTCGACATTCGACATTCACATTCGATATTCGACATTTCAACATTCGACATTCACATTCGACATTCGGCATTTCTACAATCGACATTTCCACATTCGATATTTCGACATTCAACATTCACATTCGACATTCGACATTCACATTCGACATTCGACATTCACATTCAACATTCGACATTCGACATTCACATTCGACATTTCGACATTCGACATTCGAAATTTCGACATTCACATTCGACATTCGACATTCACCATTCGACATTCAACATTCACATTCGACATTCGACATTTAGACATTCGTCATTTCGACATTCACCATTCGACATTCGACTTTCACATTCGACATTTCGACATTCGACATTTCGACATTTTGACATTCGACATTCACATTCGACAGTTCGACATTCGACATTTCGACCTTCGACATTCACATTCGAAATTCAACATTCACCATTCGACATTCACCATTCGACATTCGACATTTTGACATTTCGTCATTTGACAATCGACATTCACATTCGACATTTCGACATACGACATTCACATTCGACTTTCAACATTTCGACATTCGACATTCACATTCGACATTCACATTTGACATTCGACTTTTCAACATTCGACATTCACATTCTACATTCGACATTCACATTCGACATTCGACATTTCGACATTCGACATTCACATTCGACATTTCAACATTCGACATTTCGTCATTTCGACATTCACATTCGACATTCGACATTCACCATTCGACATTCGACATTCAACATTCACATTCGACATTCGATATTTCGACATTCGACATTTCGACATTCGAAATTCACCATTCGACATTCGACATTCACATTCGACATTTCGACATTTGACATTTCGACATTTCGACATTCGACATTCACATTCGACATTCGACATTTCGACACTTGACATTTCGACATTCAAATTCGACATTTGACATTCACTTTCGAAATTCGACATTCACATTCGACATTTCGACATTTGACATTTCAACATTTCGACATTCGACATTCACATTCGACATTCGACATTTCGACATTTGACATTTCGACATTCAAATTCGACATTTGACATTCACTTTCGAAATTCGACATTCACATTCGACATTCGACATTCACCATTCGACATTCGACATTCACATTCGACATTCACATTCGATATTTGACATTCGACATTTCGACATTTGACATTCACATTCGACATTCACATTCAACATTCGACATTTCGACATTCGACATTCACATTCGACATTCACATTCGACATTTCGACATTCACATTCGACATTTCGACATTTCGACATTCGACATTTCGACATTCGACATTCGACATTCACATTCGACATTCGACATTTCGACATTCGACATTTCGACATTCCACATTCGACATTTCGAAATTCGACATTTCGACATTCGACATTCACATTTGACATTCATATTCGACATTCGACATTTCGACATTCGACATTTCGACAATCGACATTTCGACATTTTGACATTTCGACACTCATCATTCGACTATCGACATTCGACATACACATTCGATGTTCGACATTTCGACATTCACATTCGTCATTCACATTCGACATTTCGACATTTCGACAATTGACATTTTCACATTCGACATTTGACTTTTCGACATTTGACATTTCGACATTCGACATTTCGACATTTGACATTTTCACATTCGACATTCGACATTTGACATTTGGACATTCGACATTTCGACATTTGGACATTCGACATTTCGACATTTGACATTTTCACATTTCGACATTCGACATTCACATTGGACATTCGACATTTCGACATTTGACATTTCGACATTCGACATTTCGACATTTGGACATTCGATATTTCGACATTTCGACATTCGACATTCACATTCGACATTCGACATTTCGACATTTGACATTTCGACATTCAAATTCGACATTTGACATTCAATTTCGAAATTCGACATTCACATTCGACATTCGACATTCACCATTCGACATTCGACATTCACATTCGACATTCACATTCGATATTTGACATTCGACATTCACATTTCGACATTCGACATTCGACATTTCGACATTTCGACATTCGACATTTCGCCATTTCGACATTTGACATTTTCACATTCGACATTTCGCCATTTCGACATTTGACATTTTCACATTCGACATTTGACATTTCGACATTCGACATTTCGACCTTTGGACATTCGACATTTCGACATTTGACATTTTCACATTCGACATTCGACATTTCGACATTTGACATTTTGACATTCGACATTCGACATTTCGACATTTCGACATTCGACATTCGACATTCGACTTTCACATTCGACATTCGACATTTCGACATTCGACATTCACATTCGATATTCGACATTTCAACATTCGATATTCACATTCGACATTCGACATTTGACATTTCGACATTCGACATTTCGACATTTCGACATTTGACATTTTCACATTCGACATTCGACATTTGACATTTCGACATTTCGACATTTGGACATTCGATATTTCGACATTTCGACATTCGACATTCACATTCGACATTCGACATTTCGACATTTTCACATTCGACATTCGACATTTGACATTTCGACATATCGACATTTGGACATTCGATATTTCTACATTTCGACATTCGACATTCACATTCGACATTTCGACATTTTCACATTCGACATTCGACATTTGACATTTCGACATATCGACATTTGGACATTCGACATTTTGACATTTGACATTTCGACATTCAAACTCGACATTTGACATTCACTTTCGAAATTCGACATTCACATTCGACATTCGACATTCACCATTCGACATTCGACATTCACATTCGACATTCACATTTGACATTCGACATTCATCATTCGACGTTCGACATTTCGACATTTCGACATTCGACATTTAGTCTTTCGACATTCACATTCGACATTTCGCCATTTCGACATTTGACATTTTCACATTCGACATTCGACATTTGACATTTCGACATTCGACATTTCGACATTTGGACATTCGATATTTCGACATTTCGACATTCGACATTCACGTTTGACATTCGACATTTCGACATTTGACATTTCAACATTTCGACATTTCGACATTCGACATTTCGACATTTCGACATTTTCACATTCGACATTCGACATTTGGACATTCGATATTTCGACATTTCGACATTCGACATTCACATTCGACATTCGACATTTGACATTTCGACATTTCGACATTCGACATTTCGACATTTCGACATTTGACATTTTCACATTCGACATTCGACATTTCGACATTTGACATTTTGACATTCGACATTCGACATTTCGACATTTCGACATTCGACATTCGACATTCGACTTTCACATTCGACATTCGACATTTTGACATTCGACATTCACATTCGATATTCGACATTTCAACATTCGACATTCACATTCGACATTCGACATTTGACATTTCGACATTCGACATTTCGACATTTCACATTTTCACATTCGACATTCGACATTTGACATTTCGACATTTCGACATTTGGACATTCGATATTTCGACATTTCGACATTCGACATTCACATTCGACATTCGACATTTCGACATTTTAACATTCGACATTCGACATTTGACATTTCGACATATTGACATTTGGACATTCAATATTTCTCCATTTTGACATTCGACATTCACATTCGACATTCGACATTTCGACATTTTCACATTCGACATTCGACATTTGACATTTCGACATATTGACATTTGGACATTCGATATTTCGACATTTCGACATTCGACATTCACATTCGACATTCGCCATTTCGACATTTGACATTTCGACATTCAAATTCAACATTTGACATTCACTTTCGAAATTCGACATTCACATTCGACATTCGACATTCACCATTCGACATTCACATTCGACATTCACATTTGACATTCGACATTCATCATTCGACGTTCGACATTTCGACATTTCGACATTCGACATTTAGTCTTTCGACATTCACATTCGACATTCGACATTTTGACATTCGACATTCGACATTCGACATTCACATTCGACATTTGACATTCGACATTCACATTCACATTTCGACATTTGACATTCGACATTTCGACATTTCTACATTCGACATTTTGACATTTCGACATTTGACATTTTCACATTCGACATTTCGACATTTGACATTCGACATTCGACTTTCACATTCGACATTCGACATTTCGACATTCGACACTCACATTCGATATTCGACATTTCAACATTCGACATTCACATTCGACATTCGGCATTTCTACATTCGACATTTCCACATTTGATATTTCGACATTCAACATTCACATTCGACATTCGACATTCACATTCGACATTCGACATTCACATTCAACATTCGACATTCGGCATTCACATTCGACATTCGACATTCACATTCGACATTTCGACATTCGACATTCGAAATTTCGACATTCACATTCGACATTCGACATTCACCATTCGACATTCAACATTCACATTCGACATTCGACATTTAGACATTCGTCATTTCGACATTCACCATGCGACATTCGACTTTCACATTCGACATTTCGACATTCGACATTTCGACATTTCGACATTTCGACATTCGTCATTCACATTCGACATTTCGACATTCGACATTTCGACATTCGACATTTCGACATTCGACATTCACATTCGACATTCAACATTCACCATTCGACATTCGACATTCACCATTCGACATTCGACATTTTGACATTTCGTCATTTGACAATCGACATTCACATTCGACATTTCGACATTCGACATTCACATTCGACTTTCAACATTTCGACATTCGACATTCACATTCGACATTCACATTTGACATTTGACTTTTCAACATTCGACATTCACATTCTACATTCGACATTCACATTCGACATTCGACATTTCGACATTCGACATTCACATTCGACATTTCAACATTCGACATTTCGACATTTGACATTCGACATTCACATTCGACATTCGACATTTCGACATTCGACATTCACATTCGACATTCACATTCGACATTTCGACATTCGACATTTTGACATTTCGACATTTGACATTCGACATTCACATTCGACATTTCGACATTCGACATTTTGACATTCACATTCCACATTCGACATTCACCATTTGACATTTTGACATTTCGTCACTTGACAATCGACATTCACATTCGACATTTCGACATTCACATTCGACTTTCAACATTTCGACATTCACATTCGACATTCACATTTGACATTCGACTTTTCAACATTCGACATTTGACATTCACATTCGACATTTCGACATTCGACATTTGACATTCACATTAGACATTTCGACATTTTGACATGCGACATTCGACTTTTCGACATTCGACATTCGACATTCACATTCGACATTTCGACATTCGACATTTTGACATTTCGTCATTTGACATTCGACATTCACATTCGACATTTCGACATTCGACATTCACATTCGATGTTCGACATTTCAACATTCACATTCGTCATTCACATTCGACATTTCGACATTTCGACATTTGACATTTGACATTTTCACATTCGATATTTCGACATTTGACATTTGGACATTCGACATTTCGACACTCATCATTTGACATTCGACATTCACATTCCACATTTGACATTCGACATTCACATTTCGACATTCGACATTTCAAATTTCGACATTCGACATTTCGACATTTCGACATTCGATATTTCGACATTTCGACATTCGACATTCACATTTGACATTCGACATTTCGACATTTCGACATTTGACATTTCGACATTCAAATTCGACATTTGACATTGACTTTCGAAATTCGACATTCACATTCGACATTCGACATTTCAACATTCGATATTCACATTCGACATTCGACATTCAACATTTCGACATTCGACATTCACATTCGACGTTCGACATTTCGACATTCACATTCGTCATTCACATTCGACATTTCGACATTTCGACATGCGACATTCGACATTCACATTCAGCATTTCGACATTTCGACATTCGACATTTCGACATTCGATATTCACATTCGACATTAGACATTTCGACATTCGACATTTCGACATTCCACAATCGACATTTCGAAATTCGACATTTCGACATTCGACATTCACATTCGACATTCGACTTTCACATTCGACATTCGACATTTCGACATTCGACTTTTCGACAATCAACATTTCGACATTTTGACATTTCGACATTTCGACACTCATCATTCGACATTCGACATTCACATTCGACATTTGACATTCGACATTCACATTCACATTTCGACATTCGACATTCGACATTTCGACATTTCGACATTCGACATTTCGACATTTCGACATTTGACATTTTCACATTCAACATTCGACATTTCGACATTTGACATTTCGACATTCGACATTTCGACATTTCGACATTCGACATTCGACTTTCACATTCGACATTCGACATTTCGACATTCGACATTCACATTCGATATTTGACATTTCGACATTCGACATTCACATTCGACATTCGACATTTCTACATTCGACATTTCTACATTCGACATTTCTACATTCAACATTCACATTCGACATTCACATTCGACATTCGACATTCACATTCAACATTCGACATTCGGCATTCACATTCGACATTCGACATTCACATTCGACATTCGACATTCACATTCAACATTCGACATTCGGCATTCACATTCGACATTCAACATTCACATTCGACATTTCGACATTCGTCATTTCGACATTCGTTATTTCGACATTCACCATTCGACATTCGACTTTCACATTCGACATTTCGACATTCGACATTTTGACATTTTGACATTCGACATTCACCATTCGACATTCGACATTCACCATTCGACATTCGAGATTTTGACATTTCGTCATTTGACAATCGACATTCACATTCGACATTTCGACATTCGACATTCACATTCGACTTTCAACATTTCGACATTCGACATTCACATTCGACATTCACATTTGACATTCGACTTTTCAACATTCGACATTCACATTCGACATTCGACATTCACATTCGACATTCGACATTTCGACATTCGACATTCGACATTCACATTCGACATTTCAACATTCGACATTTCGACATTTCGACATTCACATTCGACATTCGACATTCAACATTCACATTCGACATTTCGACATTCGACATTCACATTCGACTTTCAAAATTTCGACATTCGACATTCACATTCGACATTCACATTTGACATTCGACTTTTCAACATTCGACATTCACATTCAACATTCACATTCGACATTCACATTCGACATTCGACATTCACATTCAACATTCGACATTCGGCATTCACATTCGACATTCGACATTCATATTCGACATTCGACATTCACATTCAACATTCGACATTCGGCATTCACATTCGACATTCAACATTCACATTCGACATTCGACATTTCGACATTCGTCATTTCGACATTCGTTATTTCGACATTCACCATTCGACTTTCACATTCGACATTTCGACATTCGACATTTTGACATTTTGACATTCGACATTCACCATTCGACATTCGACATTCACCATTCGACATTCGAGATTTTGACATTTCGTCATTTGACAATCGACATTCACATTCGACATTTTGACATTCGACATTCACATTCGACTTTCAAAATTTCGACATTCGACATTCACATTCGACATTCACATTTGACATTCGACTTTTCAACATTCGACATTCACATTCGACATTCACATTCGACATTTGACATTTCGACATTTGACATTCGACATTCACATGCGACATTTCAACATTTGACATTTCGACATTTCGACATTCGACATTCGACATTCGACATTCACCATTCGACATTCGACATTCAACATTCACATTCGACATTCGACATTTCGACATTCGACATTTCGACAATCGACATTCACCATTCGACATTCACATTCGACATTTCGACATTCGACATTCACATTTGACATTTCGACGTTCGACATTTCGACATTCACCATTCGACATTCGACATTCAACATTCACATTCGACATTTCGACATTCGACATTCACATTTGACATTTGACATTCGACATTCGACATTCGACATTCACCATTCGACATTCGACATTCAACATTCACATTCGACATTTCGAAATTCGTCATTTTGACATTCGACATTCACATTCGACTTTCAACATTTCGAAATTCGACATTCACATTCGACCTTCACATTTGACATTCGACTTTTCGATATTCGACATTCACATTCGACATTCACATTCGACATGCAACATTTCTACATTCGACATTCACATTCGACATTTCAACATTCGACATTTCGACATTTCGACATTCACATTCGACATTCACCATTCGACATTCAACATTCACTTTCGACATTCGACATTTCGACATTCGTCATTTCGACAATCGGCATTTCGACATTCACCATTCGACATTCGACATTTCGACATTCGACATTCGACATTTCGACATTCAACATTCACATTCGACATTCACATTCGACATTTCGATATTTCAACATTCGACATTTCGACAATTCGTCATTCGACATTTCGACATTCACCATTCGACATTCAACATTCACATTCGACATTCGACATTTCGACATTCGACATTTCGACATTCAGCATTTTGACATTCACCATTCGACATTCGACATTCACATTCGACATTTTGACATTTCGACATTCGACATTTCGACATTCGACATTCACATTCGACATTCGACATTTCAACATTCGACATTCGACTTTTCGACATTCGACATTCACATTCGACATACACATTTGACATTTCAACATTCGACATTCATATTCGACATTTCGACATTCGACATTTCGACATTTGACATTCGACATTCACATTCGACATTTCGACATTTCGGCATTCGACATTCACATTCGACATTCACATTTGACTTTCAACATTTCGACATTCGACATTCACATTCGACATTCACATTCAACATTCGACATTTCGACATTCGACATTCACATTCGACATTTCGACATTCGACATTTCGGCATTCGACATTTCGACATTCGACATTCACATTCGACATTCGACATTTCGACATTTTGACATTCGACATTCACATTCGACAGTTCGACATTCGACATTTCGACCTTCGACATTCACATTCGAAATTCAACATTCACCATTCGACATTCACCATTCGACATTCGACATTTTGACATTTCGTCATTTGACAATCGACATTCACATTCGACATTTCGACATACGACATTCACATTCGACTTTCAACATTTCGACATTCGACATTCACATTCGACATTCACATTTGACATTCGACTTTTCAACATTCGACATTCACATTCTACATTCGACATTCACATTCGACATTCGACATTTCGACATTCGACATTCACATTCGACATTTCAACATTCGACATTTCGTCATTTCGACATTCACATTCGACATTCGACATTCGACATTCACCATTCGACATTCGACATTCAACATTCACATTCGACATTCGATATTTCGACATTCGACATTTCGACATTCGAAATTCACCATTCGACATTCGACATTCACATTCGACATTTCGACATTTGACATTTCGACATTTCGACATTCGACATTCACATTCGACATTCGACATTTCGACACTTGACATTTCGACATTCAAATTCGACATTTGACATTCACTTTCGAAATTCGACATTCACATTCGACATTTCGACATTTGACATTTCGACATTTCGACATTCGACATTCACATTCGACATTCGACATTTCGACATTTGACATTTCGACATTCAAATTCGACATTTGACATTCACTTTCGAAATTCGACATTCACATTCGACATTCGACATTCACCATTCGACATTCGACATTCACATTCGACATTCACATTCGATATTTGACATTCGACATTTCGACATTTGACATTCACATTCGACATTCACATTCAACATTCGACATTTCGACATTCGACATTCACATTCGACATTCACATTCGACATTTTGACATTCACATTCGACATTTCGACATTTCGACATTCGACATTTCGACATTCGACATTCGACATTCACATTCGACATTCGACATTTCGACATTCGACATTTCGACATTCCACATTCGACATTTCGAAATTCGACATTTCGACATTCGACATTCACATTTGACATTCATATTCGACATTCGACATTTCGACATTCGACATTTCGACAATCGACATTTTGACATTTTGACATTTCGACACTCATCATTCGACTATCGACATTCGACATACACATTCGATGTTCGACATTTCGACATTCACATTCGTCATTCACATTCGACATTTCGACATGTCGACAATTGACATTTTCACATTCGACATTTGACTTTTCGACATTTGACATTTCGACATTCGACATTTCGACATTTGACATTTTCACATTCGACATTCGACATTTGACATTTGGACATTCGACATTTCGACATTTGGACATTCGACATTTCGACATTTGACATTTTCACATTTCGACATTCGACATTCACATTGGACATTCGACATTTCGACATTTGACATTTCGACATTCGACATTTCGACATTTGGACATTCGATATTTCGACATTTCGACATTCGACATTCACATTCGACATTCGACATTTCGACATTTCGACATTTGACATTTCGACATTCAAATTCGACATTTGACATTCAATTTCGAAATTCGACATTCACATTCGACATTCGACATTCACCATTCGACATTCGACATTCACATTCGACATTCACATTCGATATTTGACATTCGACATTCACATTTCGACATTCGACATTCGACATTTCGACATTTCGACATTCGACATTTCGCAATTTCGACATTTGACATTTTCACATTCGACATTTCGCCATTTCGACATTTGACATTTTCACATTCGACATTTGACATTTCGACATTCGACATTTCGACCTTTGGACATTCGACATTTCGACATTTGACATTTTCACATTCGACATTCGACATTTCGACATTTGACATTTTGACATTCGACATTCGACATTTCGACATTTCGACATTCGACATTCGACATTTGACTTTCACATTCGACATTCGACATTTCGACATTCGACATTCACATTCGATATTCGACATTTCAACATTCGATATTCACATTCGACATTCGAAATTTGACATTTCGACATTCGACATTTCGACATTTCGACATTTGACATTTTCACATTCGACATTCGACATTTGACATTTCGACATTTCGACATTTGGACATTCGATATTTCGACATTTCGACATTCGACATTCACATTCGACATTCGACATTTCGACATTTTCACATTCGACATTCGACATTTGACATTTCGACGTTCGACATTTCGACATTCACCATTCGACATTCGACATTCAACATTCACATTCGACATTTCGACATTCGACATTCACATTTGACATTTGACATTCGACATTCGACATTCGACATTCACCATTCGACATTCGACATTCAACATTCACATTCGACATTTCGAAATTCGTCATTTTGACATTCGACATTCACATTCGACTTTCAACATTTCGAAATTCGACATTCACATTCGACCTTCACATTTGACATTCGACTTTTCGATATTCGACATTCACATTCGACATTCACATTCGACATGCAACATTTCTACATTCGACATTCACATTCGACATTTCAACATTCGACATTTCGACATTTCGACATTCACATTCGACATTCACCATTCGACATTCAACATTCACTTTCGACATTCGACATTTCGACATTCGTCATTTCGACAATCGGCATTTCGACATTCACCATTCGACATTCGACATTTCGACATTCGACATTCGACATTTCGACATTCAACATTCACATTCGACATTCACATTCGACATTTCGATATTTCAACATTCGACATTTCGACAATTCGTCATTCGACATTTCGACATTCACCATTCGACATTCAACATTCACATTCGACATTCGACATTTCGACATTCGACATTTCGACATTCAGCATTTTGACATTCACCATTCGACATTCGACATTCACATTCGACATTTTGACATTTCGACATTCGACATTTCGACATTCGACATTCACATTCGACATTCGACATTTCAACATTCGACATTCGACTTTTCGACATTCGACATTCACATTCGACATACACATTTGACATTTCAACATTCGACATTCATATTCGACATTTCGACATTCGACATTTCGACATTTGACATTCGACATTCACATTCGACATTTCGACATTTCGGCATTCGACATTCACATTCGACATTCACATTTGACTTTCAACATTTCGACATTCGACATTCACATTCGACATTCACATTCAACATTCGACATTTCGACATTCGACATTCACATTCGACATTTCGACATTCGACATTTCGGCATTCGACATTTCGACATTCGACATTCACATTCGACATTCGACATTTCGACATTTTGACATTCGACATTCACATTCGACAGTTCGACATTCGACATTTCGACCTTCGACATTCACATTCGAAATTCAACATTCACCATTCGACATTCACCATTCGACATTCGACATTTTGACATTTCGTCATTTGACAATCGACATTCACATTCGACATTTCGACATACGACATTCACATTCGACTTTCAACATTTCGACATTCGACATTCACATTCGACATTCACATTTGACATTCGACTTTTCAACATTCGACATTCACATTCTACATTCGACATTCACATTCGACATTCGACATTTCGACATTCGACATTCACATTCGACATTTCAACATTCGACATTTCGTCATTTCGACATTCACATTCGACATTCGACATTCGACATTCACCATTCGACATTCGACATTCAACATTCACATTCGACATTCGATATTTCGACATTCGACATTTCGACATTCGAAATTCACCATTCGACATTCGACATTCACATTCGACATTTCGACATTTGACATTTCGACATTTCGACATTCGACATTCACATTCGACATTCGACATTTCGACACTTGACATTTCGACATTCAAATTCGACATTTGACATTCACTTTCGAAATTCGACATTCACATTCGACATTTCGACATTTGACATTTCGACATTTCGACATTCGACATTCACATTCGACATTCGACATTTCGACATTTGACATTTCGACATTCAAATTCGACATTTGACATTCACTTTCGAAATTCGACATTCACATTCGACATTCGACATTCACCATTCGACATTCGACATTCACATTCGACATTCACATTCGATATTTGACATTCGACATTTCGACATTTGACATTCACATTCGACATTCACATTCAACATTCGACATTTCGACATTCGACATTCACATTCGACATTCACATTCGACATTTTGACATTCACATTCGACATTTCGACATTTCGACATTCGACATTTCGACATTCGACATTCGACATTCACATTCGACATTCGACATTTCGACATTCGACATTTCGACATTCCACATTCGACATTTCGAAATTCGACATTTCGACATTCGACATTCACATTTGACATTCATATTCGACATTCGACATTTCGACATTCGACATTTCGACAATCGACATTTTGACATTTTGACATTTCGACACTCATCATTCGACTATCGACATTCGACATACACATTCGATGTTCGACATTTCGACATTCACATTCGTCATTCACATTCGACATTTCGACATGTCGACAATTGACATTTTCACATTCGACATTTGACTTTTCGACATTTGACATTTCGACATTCGACATTTCGACATTTGACATTTTCACATTCGACATTCGACATTTGACATTTGGACATTCGACATTTCGACATTTGGACATTCGACATTTCGACATTTGACATTTTCACATTTCGACATTCGACATTCACATTGGACATTCGACATTTCGACATTTGACATTTCGACATTCGACATTTCGACATTTGGACATTCGATATTTCGACATTTCGACATTCGACATTCACATTCGACATTCGACATTTCGACATTTCGACATTTGACATTTCGACATTCAAATTCGACATTTGACATTCAATTTCGAAATTCGACATTCACATTCGACATTCGACATTCACCATTCGACATTCGACATTCACATTCGACATTCACATTCGATATTTGACATTCGACATTCACATTTCGACATTCGACATTCGACATTTCGACATTTCGACATTCGACATTTCGCAATTTCGACATTTGACATTTTCACATTCGACATTTCGCCATTTCGACATTTGACATTTTCACATTCGACATTTGACATTTCGACATTCGACATTTCGACCTTTGGACATTCGACATTTCGACATTTGACATTTTCACATTCGACATTCGACATTTCGACATTTGACATTTTGACATTCGACATTCGACATTTCGACATTTCGACATTCGACATTCGACATTTGACTTTCACATTCGACATTCGACATTTCGACATTCGACATTCACATTCGATATTCGACATTTCAACATTCGATATTCACATTCGACATTCGAAATTTGACATTTCGACATTCGACATTTCGACATTTCGACATTTGACATTTTCACATTCGACATTCGACATTTGACATTTCGACATTTCGACATTTGGACATTCGATATTTCGACATTTCGACATTCGACATTCACATTCGACATTCGACATTTCGACATTTTCACATTCGACATTCGACATTTGACATTTCGACATATCGACATTTGGACATTCGATATTTCTACATTTCGACATTCGACATTCACATTCGACATTTTGACATTTTCACATTCGACATTCGACATTTGACATTTCGACATATCGACATTTGGACATTCGACATTTTGACATTTGACATTTCGACATTCAAATTCGACATTTGACATTCACTTTCGAAATTCGACATTCACATTCGACATTCGACATTCACCATTCGACATTCGACATTCACATTCGACATTCACATTTGACATTCGACATTCATCATTCGACGTTCGACATTTCGACATTTAGTCTTTCGACATTCACATTCGACATTTCGCCATTTCGACATTTGACATTTTCACATTCGACATTCGACATTTGACATTTCGACATTCGACATTTCGACATTTGGACATTCGATATTTCGACATTTCGACATTCGACATTCACGTTTGACATTCGACATTTCGACATTTGACATTTCAACATTTCGACATTTCGACATTCGACATTTCGACATTTCGACATTTGACATTTTCACATTCGACATTCGACATTTGGACATTCGATATTTCGACATTTCGACATTCGACATTCACATTCGACATTCGACATTTGACATTTCGACATTTCGACATTCGACATTTCGACATTTCGACATTTGACATTTTCACATTCGACATTCGACATTTCGACATTTGACATTTTGACATTCGACATTCGACATTTCGACATTTCGACATTCGACATTCGACATTCGACTTTCACATTCGACATTCGACATTTCGACATTCGACATTCACATTCGATATTCGACATTTCAAAATTCGACATTCACATTCGACATTCGACATTTGACATTTCGACATTCGACATTTCGACATTTGACATTTTCACATTCGACATTCGACATTTGACATTTCGACATTTCGACATTTGGACATTCGATATTTCGACATTTCGACATTCGACATTCACATTCGACATTCGACATTTCGACATTTTAACATTCGACATTCGACATTTGACATTTCGACATATTGACATTTGGACATTCGATATTTCTCCATTTTGACATTCGACATTCACATTCGACATTCGACATTTCGACATTTTCACATTCGACATTCGACATTTGACATTTCGACATATTGACATTTGGACATTCGATATTTCGACATTTCGACATTCGACATTCACATTCGACATTCACCATTTCGACATTTGACATTTCGACATTCAAATTCAACATTTGACATTCACTTTCGAAATTCGACATTCACATTCGACATTCGACATTCACCATTCGACATTCGACATTCACATTCGACATTCACATTTGACATTCGACATTCATCATTCGACGTTCGACATTTCGACATTTCGACATTCGACATTTAGTCTTTCGACATTCACATTCGACATTCGACATTTTGACATTCGACATTCGACATTCGACATTCACATTCGACATTTGACATTCGACATTCACATTCACATTTCGACATTCGACATTCGACATTTCGACATTTCTACATTCGACATTTTGACATTTCGACATTTGACATTTTCACATTCGACATTTCGACATTTGACATTCGACATTCGACTTTCACATTCGACATACGACATTTCGACATTCGACACTCACATTCGATATTCGACATTTCAACATTCGACATTCACATTCGACATTCGGCATTTCTACATTCGACATTTCCACATTTGATATTTCGACATTCAACATTCACATTCGACATTCGACATTCACATTCGACATTCGACTTTCACATTCAACATTCGACATTCGGCATTCACATTCGACATTCGACATTCACATTCGACATTTCGACATTCGACATTCGAAATTTCGACATTCACATTCGACATTCGACATTCACCATTCGACATTCAACATTCACATTCGACATTCGACATTTAGACATTCGTCATTTCGACATTCACCATGCGACATTCGACTTTCACATTCGACATTTCGACATTCGACATTTCGACATTTCGACATTCGTCATTCACATTCGACATTTCGACATTCGACATTTCGACATTCGACATTTCGACATTCGACATTCACATTCGACATTCAACATTCACCATTCGACATTCGACATTCACCATTCGACATTCGACATTTTGACATTTCGTCATTTGACAATCGACATTCACATTCGACATTTCGACATTCGACATTCACATTCGACTTTCAACATTTCGACATTCGACATTCACATTCGACATTCACATTTGACATTTGACTTTTCAACATTCGACATTCACATTCTACATTCGACATTCACATTCGACATTCGACATTTCGACATTCGACATTCACATTCGACATTTCAACATTCGACATTTCGACATTTGACATTCGACATTCACATTCGACATTCGACATTTCGACATTCGACATTCACATTCGACATTCACATTCGACATTTCGACATTCGACATTTTGACATTTTGACATTTGACATTCGACATTCACATTCGACATTTCGACATTCGACATTTTGACATTCACATTCGACATTCGACATTCACCATTTGACATTTTGACATTTCGTCACTTGACAATCGACATTCACATTCGACATTTCGACATTCGACATTCACATTCGACTTTCAACATTTCGACATTCACATTCGACATTCACATTTGACATTCGACTTTTCGACATTCGACATTTGACATTCACATTCGACATTTCGACATTCGTCATTTGACATTCACATTAGACATTTCGACATTTTGACATGCGACATTCGACTTTTCGACATTCGAAATTCGACATTCACATTCGAAATTTCGACATTCGACATTTTGACATTTCGTCATTTGACATTCGACATTCACATTCGACATTTCGACATTCGACATTCACATTCGATGTTCGACATTTCAACATTCACATTCGTCATTCACATTCGACATTTCGACATTTCGACATTTGACATTTGACATTTTCACATTCGATATTTCGACATTTGACATTTGGACATTCGACATTTCGACACTCATCATTCGACATTCACATTCGACATTTGACATTCGACATTCACATTTCGACATTCGACATTTGAAATTTCGACATTCGACATTTCGACATTTCGACATTCGATATTTCGACATTTCGACATTCGACATTCACATTTGACATTCGACATTTCGACATTTCGACATTTGACATTTCGACATTCAAATTCGACATTTGACATTGACTTTCGAAATTCGACATTCACATTCGACATTCGACATTTCAACATTCGATATTCACATTCGACATTCGACATTCAACATTTCGACATTCGACATTCACATTCGACGTTCGACATTTCGACATTCACATTCGTCATTCACATTCGACATTTCGACATTTCGACATGCGACATTCGACATTCACATTCAGCATTTCGACATTTCGACATTCGACATTTCGACATTCGATATTCACATTCGACATTAGACATTTCGACATTCGACATTTCGACATTCCACAATCGACATTTCGAAATTCGACATTTCGACATTCGACATTCACATTCGACATTCGACTTTCACATTCGACATTCGACATTTCGACATTCGACTTTTCGACAATCAACATTTTGACATTTTGACATTTTGACATTTCGACACTCATCATTCGACATTCGACATTCACATTCGACATTTGACATTCGACATTCACATTCACATTTCGACATTCGACATTCGACATTTCGACATTTCGACATTCGACATTTCGACATTTCGACATTTGACATTTTCACATTCGACATTCGACATTTGACATTTCGACATTCGACATTTCGACATTTCGACATTCGACATTCGACTTTCACATTCGACATTCGACATTTCGACATTCGACATTCACATTCGATATTCGACATTTCGACATTCGACATTCACATTCGACATTCGACATTTCTACAATCGACATTTCTACATTCGACATTTCTACATTCAACATTCACATTCGACATTCACATTCGACATTCGACATTCACATTCAACATTCGACATTCGGCATTCACATTCGACATTCGACATTCACATTCGACATTCGACATTCACATTCAACATTCGACATTCGGCATTCACATTCGACATTCAACATTCACATTCGACATTCGACATTTCGACATTCGTCATTTCGACATTCGTTATTTCGACATTCACCATTCGACATTCGACTTTCACATTCTACATTTCGACATTCGACATTTTGACATTTTGACATTCGACATTCACCATTCGACATTCGACATTCACCATTCGACATTCAAGATTTTGACATTTCGTCATTTGACAATCGACATTCACATTCGACATTTCGACATTCGACATTCACATTCGACTTTCAAAATTTCGACATTCGACATTCACATTCGACATTCACATTTGACATTCGACTTTTCAACATTCGACATTCACATTCAACATTCACATTCGACATTCACATTCGACATTCGACATTCACATTCAACATTCGACATTCGGCATTCACATTCGACATTCGACATTCATATTCGACATTCGACATTCACATTCAACATTCGACATTCGGCATTCACATTCGACATTCAACATTCACATTCGACATTCGACATTTCGACATTCGTCATTTCGACATTCGTTATTTCGACATTCACCATTCGACATTCGACTTTCACATTCGACATTCGACATTTTGACATTTTGACATTCGACATTCACCATTCGACATTCGACATTCACCATTCGACATTCGAGATTTTGACATTTCGTCATTTGACAATCGACATTCACATTCGACATTTTGACATTCGACATTCACATTCGACTTTCAAAATTTCGACATTCGACATTCACATTCGACATTCACATTTGACATTCGACTTTTCAACATTCGACATTCACATTCGACATTCACATTCGACATTTGACATTTCGACATTTGACATTCGACATTCACATGCGACATTTCAACATTCGACATTTCGTCATTTCGACATTCGACATTTGACATTCACCATTCGACATTCGACATTCAACATTCACATTCGACATTCGACATTTCGACATTCGACATTTCGACATTCGACATTCACCATTCGACATTCGACATTCACATTCGACATTTCGACATTCGACATTCACATTTGACATTTCGACGTTCGACATTTCGACATTCACCATTCGACATTCGACATTCAACATTCACATTCGACATTTCGACATTCGACATTCACATTTGACATTTGACATTCGACATTCGACATTCGACATTCACCATTCGACATTCGACATTCAACATTCACATTCGACATTTCGAAATTCGGCATTTTGACATTCGACATTCACATTCGACTTTCAACATTTCGACATTCGACATTCACATTCGACCTTCACATTTGACATTCGACTTTTCGATATTCGACATTCACATTCGACATTCACATTCGACATGCAACATTTCTACATTCGACATTCACATTCGACATTTCAACATTCGACATTTCGACATTTCGACATTCACATTCGACATTCACCATTCGACATTCAACATTCACTTTCGACATTCGACATTTCGACATTCGTCATTTCGACAATCGGCATTTCGACATTCACCATTCGACATTCGACATTTCGACATTCGACATTCGACATTTCGACATTCAACATTCACATTCGACATTCACATTCGACATTTCGATATTTCAACATTCGACATTTCGACAATTCGTCATTCGACATTTCGACATTCACCATTCGACATTCAACATTCACATTCGACATTCGACATTTCGACATTCGACATTTCGACATTCAGCATTTTGACATTCACCATTCGACATTCGACATTCACATTCGACATTTTGACATTTCGACATTCGACATTCGACATTCGACATTCACATTCGACATTCGACATTTCGACATTCGACATTCGACTTTTCGACATTCGACATTCACATTCGACATACACATTTGACATTTCAACATTCGACATTCACATTCGACATTTCGACATTCGACATTTCGACATTTGACATTCGACATTCACATTCGACATTTCGACATTTCGGCATTCGACATTCACATTCGACATTCACATTTGACATTCAACATTTCGACATTCGACATTCACATTCGACATTCACATTCAACATTCGACATTTCGACATTCGACATTCACATTCGACAATTCGACATTCGACATTTCGGCATTCGACATTTCGACATTCGACATTCACATTCGACATTCGACATTTTGACATTCTACTCTTCGACATTCACATTCGACATTCACATTCGACATTTTGACATTTCGTCATTAGACATTTCGACATTCGACATTTGACATTCACATTCGACATTTCGACATTTCGGCATTCGACATTTCGACATTCGACATTCACATTCGACATTCGACATTTCGACATTCGACTTTTCAACATTCGACATTCGACATTCACATTCGACATTCACATTCGACATTTCGATATTTCAACATTCGACATTTCGACATTCGACATTTAGACATTCGGCATTTCGAAATTCACCATTCGACATTCACATTCGACATTTCGACATTCGACATTCACATTTCGACATTCGACATTTTGACATTCGACATTTGACATTCACATTCTACATTTCGACATTTCGGCATTCGACATTTCGACATTCGACATTCACATTCGACATTCGACATTTCGACATTCGACATTCGACTTTTCGACGTTCACATTCGACATTCACATTCGACATTTCGACATTCGACATTTTGCATTTCGACATTCGACATTCACATTCGACTTTCAACATTTCGACATTCGACATTCACATTCGACATTCACATTTGACATTCGACATTCGACATTCACCATTCGATATTCGACATTCAACATTCACATTCGACATTTCGAAATTCGGCATTTTGACAATCACACTCCGACATTCGACATTCACATTCGACATTTCGACATTCGACATTTCGACATTTCGACATTCACATTCGACATTTCGACATTTTGACATGCGACATTCGACTTTTCAACATTCGACATTCACATTCGACATTCACATTCGACATTCGACATTCACATTCGACATTTCGACATTTCGACATTCGACATTTCGACATTCGACATTTGACATTCACATTCGACATTTCGACATTTCGGCATTCGACATTTCGACATTCGACATTCACATTCGACATTCGACATTTCGACATTCGACTTTTCAACATTCGACATTCACATTCGACATTCACATTCAACATTTCGATATTTCAACATTCGACATTTCGACATTCGACATTTAGACATTCGGCATTTCGAAATTCACCATTCGACATTCACATTCGACATTTCGACATTCGACATTTCGGCATTCGACACTTCGACATTCGACATTTACATTTCGACATTCGACATTTCGACATTCGACATTTGACATTCACCATTCGACATTCACCATTCGACATTCGACATTCACATTCGACATTTCGACATTTCGACTTTCGACATTTCGACATTCGACATTCACATTCGACATTTCGACATTCGATATTCACATTCGACATTCGACATTTCGACATTTGACATTCGACATTCACATTCGACATTTCGGCATTCGACATTCACATTCGACATTTAACATTCACATTCGACATTCGACATTTCGACATTTGACTTTTCAACATTCGGCATTCGACATTTCAACATTCGACATTCACATTCGACATTCGACATTTCGACATTCGACTTTTCAACATTCGACATTCACATTCGACATTCACATTCGACATTTCGATATTTCAACATTCGACATTTCGACATTCGACATTTCGACATTCGGCATTTCGAAATTCACCATTCGACATTCACATTCGACATTTCGACATTCGACATTTCGGCATTCGACACTTTGACATTCGACATTCACATTCAACATTCGACATTTCGACATTCGACTTTTCGACATTCGACATTCACATTCGACATTTCGACATTCGACATTCACATTCGACATTTCGACATTTTGACATTCGACATTTCGACATTCGACATTTGACATTCACATTCGACATTTCGACATTTCGGCATTCGACATTTCGATATTCGACATTCACATTCGACATTCGACATTTCGACATTCGACATTCGACTTTTCGACATTCACATTCGACATTCACATTCTACATTTCGACATTCGACATTTTGAATTTCGACATTCGACATTCACATTCGACTTTCAAAATTTCGACATTCGACATTCACATTCGACATTCACATTCGACATTCGACATTCGACATTCACCATTCGACATTCGACATTCAACATTCAAATTCGACATTTCGAAATTCGGCATTTTGACATTCACCATCCGACATTCAACATTCGCATTCGACATTTCGACATTCGACATTTCGACATTTCGACATTCACATTCGACATTTCGACATTTTGACATGCGACATTCGACTTTTCGACATTCGACATTCACATTCGACATTTCGACATTCGACATTCACATTCGACTTTCAACATTTCGACATTCGACATTCACATTCGACATTCACATTTGACATTCGACTTTTCGATATTCGACATTCACATTAGACATTCACATTCGACATTCGACATTTCGACATTCGACATTCACATTCGACATTTCAACATTCGACATTTCGACATTTCGACATTCACATTCGACATTCGACATTCACCATTCGACATTCGACATTCAACATTCACATTCGACATTCGACATGTCGACATTCGTCATTTCGACAATCGGCATTTCGACATTCACCATTCGACATTCGACATTCACATTCGACATTTCGACATTTCGAATTTCGACATTTCGACATTCGACATTCACATTCGACATTTCGACATTCGACATTTCGACATTTGACATTCGACATTCACATTCGACATTTCGACATTCGACATTCGACTTTTCGACGTTCACATTCGACATTCACATTCGACATTTCGACATTCGACATTTTGCATTTCGACATTCGACATTCACATTCGACTTTCAACATTTCGACATTCGACATTCACATTCGACATTCACATTTGACATTCGACATTCGACATTCACCATTCGATATTCGACATTCAACATTCACATTCGACATTTCGAAATTCGGCATTTTGACAATCACCCTCCGACATTCGACATTCACATTCGACATTTCGACATTCGACATTTCGACATTTCGACATTCACATTCGACATTTCGACATTTTGACATGCGACATTCGACTTTTCAACATTCGACATTCACATTCGACATTCACATTCGACATTCGACATTCACATTCGACATTTCGACATTTCGACATTCGACATTTCGACATTCGACATTTGACATTCACATTCGACATTTCGACATTTCGGCATTCGACATTTCGACATTCGACATTCACATTCGACATTCACATTCGACATTTCGATATTTCAACATTCGACATTTCGACATTCGACATTTAGACATTCGGCATTTCGAAATTCACCATTCGATATTCACATTCGACATTTCGACATTCGACATTTCGGCATTCGACACTTCGACATTCGACATTCACATTTCGACATTCGACATTTCGACATTCGACATTTGACATTCACCATTCGACATTCACCATTCGACATTCGACATTCACATTCGACATTTCGACATTTCGACTTTCGACATTTCGACATTCGACATTCACATTCGACATTTCGACATTCGATATTCACATTCGACATTCGACATTTCGACATTTGACATTCGACATTCACATTCGACATTTCGGCATTCGACATTCACATTCGACATTTAACATTCACATTCGACATTCGACATTTCGACATTTGACTTTTCAACATTCGGCATTCGACATTTCAACATTCGACATTCACATTCGACATTCGACATTTCGACATTCGACTTTTCAACATTCGACATTCACATTCGCATTCACATTCGACATTTCGATATTTCAACATTCGACATTTCGACATTCGACATTTCGACATTCGGCATTTCGAAATTCACCATTCGACATTCACATTCGACATTTCGACATTCGACATTTCGGCATTCGACACTTTGACATTCGACATTCACATTCAACATTCGACATTTCGACATTCGACTTTTCGACATTCGACATTCACATTCACATTCGACATTTCGACATTCGACATTCACATTCGACATTTCGACATTTTGACATTCGACATTTCGACATTCGACATTTGACATTCACATTCGACATTTCGACATTTCGGCATTCGACATTTCGACATTCGACATTCACATTCGACATTCGACATTTCGACATTCGACATTCGACTTTTCGACATTCACATTCGACATTCACATTCTACATTTCGACATTCGACATTTTGAATTTCGACATTCGACATTCACGTTCGACTTTCAAAATTTCGACATTCGACATTCACATTCGACATTCACATTTGACATTCGACATTCGACATTCACCATTCGACATTCGACATTCAACATTCAAATTCGACATTTCGAAATTCGGCATTTTGACATTCACCATCCGACATTCAACATTCGCATTCGACATTTCGACATTCGACATTTCGACATTTCGACATTCACATTCGACATTTCGACATTTTGACATGCGACATTCGACTTTTCGACATTCGACATTCACATTCGACATTCACATTCGACTTTCAACATTTCGACATTCGACATTCACATTCGACATTCACATTTGACATTCGACTTTTCGATATTCGACATTCACATTAGACATTCACATTCGACATTCGACATTTCGACATTCGACATTCACATTCGACATTTCAACATTCGACATTTCGACATTTCGACATTCACATTCGACATTCGACATTCACCATTCGACATTCGACATTCAACATTCACATTCGACATTCGACATGTCGACATTCGTCATTTCGACAATCGGCATTTCGACATTCACCATTCGACATTCGACATTCACATTCGACATTTCGACATTTCGAATTTCGACATTTTGACATTCGACATTCACATTCGACATTTCGACATTCGACATTTCGACATTTGACATTCGACATTCACATTCGACATTTCGGCATTCGACATTCATATGCGACATTCACATTTGACATTCGACATTTCGACATTCGACATTCACATTCAACATTCGACATTTCGACATTCAACATTCACATTCACCATTCGACATTCAACATTCACATTCGACATTCGACATTTCGACATTCGACTTTTCAACATTCGACATTCGACATTCACATTCAACATTCGACATTTCGACATTCGACATTCACATTCACCATTCGACATTCGACATTCAACATTCACATTCGACATTCGACATTTCGACATTCGACTTTTCAACATTCGGCATTCGACATTTCGACATTCGACATTCACATTCGACATTCGACATTTCGACATTCGACTTTTCAACATTCGACATTCGACATTCACATTCGACATTCACATTCGACATTTCGATATTTCAACATTCGACATTTCGACATTCGGCATTTCGAAATTCACCATTCGACATTCACATTCGACATTTCGACATTCGACATTTCGGCATTCGACACTTCGACATTCGACATTCATATTCGACATTTCGACATTCGACATTCGACATTCACATTCGACATTCGACATTTCGACATTCGACTTTTCGACATTCGACATTCACATTCACATTCGACATTTCGACATTCGACATTCACATTCGACATTTCAACATTCGACATTTCGACATTTCGACATTCACATTCGACATTCGACATTCACCATTCGACATTCGACATTCAACATTCACATTCGACATTTCGACATTTCGACATTCGACATTCACATTCGACATTTCGACATTCGACATTCACATTCGACATTCGACATTTCGACATTCGACATTCGACTTTTCGACATTCGACATTCACATTCGACATCCACATTCGACATTTCGCCATTCGACATTCACATTCGACATTTCGACATTTCGACATTCGATATTTCGACATTTGACATTCGACATTCACATTCGACATTTCGGCATTCGACATTCACATTCGACATTCACATTTGACATTCGACATTTCGACATTCGACATTCACATTCAACATTCGACATTTCGACATTCGACATTCACATTCGACATTCGACATTCACCATTCGACATTCGACATTTCGACATTTCGACATTCGACATTTTGACATTTCGACATTTGACATTCGACATTCACATTCGACATTTCGACATTTCGGAATTCGACATTCACATTCAACATTCACATTTGACATTGAACATTTCGACATTCGACATTCACATTCGACATTCAACATTCGACATTTCGACATTCGACATTCACATTCGACATTCGACATTCACCGTTCGACATTTCGACATTTCGACATTTGACATTTTGACATTTCGACATTTGACATTCGACATTCGACTTTCAACATTTCGACATTCGACATTCACATTCGACACTCACATTTGACATTCGACATTTCGACATTCGACATTCACATTCGACATTCACATTCAACATTCGACATTTCGACATTCGACATTCACATTCGACATTTCGACATTCGACATTTCGGCATTCGACATTTCGACATTCGACATTCACATTCGACATTCGACATTTTGACATTCTACTCTTCGACATTCGACATTCACATTCGACATTCACATTCGACTTTCACATTCGACATTTCGACATTCGACATTCACATTCAACATTTCGACATTTCGACATTCGACATTTCGACATTAGACATTTGACATTCACATTCGACATTTCGACATTTCGGCATTCGACATTTCGACATTCGACATTCACATTCGACATTCGACATTTCGACATTCGACTTTTCAACATTCGACATTCGACATTCACATTCGACATTCACATTCGACATTTCGATATTTCAACATTCGACATTTCGACATTCGACATTTAGACATTCGGCATTTCGACAATTCGACATTCGACATTTCGACATTCACCATTCGACATTCGACATTCACATTCGACATTCAACATTTCGACATTCGACATTCGACTTTTCGACATTCACATTCGACATTCACATTCGACATTTCGACATTTGACATTTTGCATTTCGACATTCGACATTCACATTCGACTTTCAACATTTCGACATTCGACATTCACATTCGACATTCACATTTGACATTCGACATTCGACATTCACCATTCGACATTCGACATTCAACATTCACATTCGACATTTCGAAATTCGGCATTTTGACATTCGACATTCACATTCGACTTTCAACATTTCGACATTCGACATTCACATTCGACCTTCACATTTGACATTCGACTTTTCGATATTCGACATTCACATTCGACATTCACATTCGACATTCGACATTTCGACATTCGACTTTTCGACATTCGACATTCACATTCACATTCGACATTTCGACATTCGACATTCACATTCGACATTTCAACATTCGACATTTCGACATTTCGACATTCACATTCGACATTCGACATTCACCATTCGACATTCGACATTCAACATTCACATTCGACATTTCGACATTTCGACATTCGACATTCACATTCGACATTTCGACATTCGACATTCACATTCGACATTCGACATTTCGACATTCGACATTCGACTTTTCGACATTCGACATTTACATTCGACATCCACATTCGACATTTCGCCATTCGACATTCACATTCGACATTTCGACATTTCGACATTCGATATTTCGACATTTGACATTCGACATTCACATTCGACATTTCGGCATTCGACATTCACATTCGACATTCACATTTGACATTCGACATTTCGACATTCGACATTCACATTCAACATTCGACATTTCGACATTCGACATTCACATTCGACATTCGACATTCACCATTCGACATTCGACATTTCGACATTTCGACATTCGACATTTTGACATTTCGACATTTGACATTCGACATTCACATTCGACATTTCGACATTTCGGAATTCGACATTCACATTCAACATTCACATTTGACATTGAACATTTCGACATTCGACATTCACATTCGACATTCAACATTCGACATTTCGACATTCGACATTCACATTCGACATTCGACATTCACCGTTCTACATTTCGACATTTCGACATTTGACATTTTGACATTTCGACATTTGACATTCGACATTCGACTTTCAACATTTCGACATTCGACATTCACATTCGACATTCACATTTGACATTCGACATTTCGACATTCGACATTCACATTCGACATTCACATTCAACATTCGACATTTCGACATTCGACATTCACATTCGACATTTCGACATTCGACATTTCGGCATTCGACATTTCGACATTCGACATTCACATTCGACATTCGACATTTTGACATTCTACTCTTCGACATTCGACATTCACATTCGACATTCACATTCGACATTCACATTCGACATTTCGACATTCGACATTCACATTCGACATTTCGACATTTCGACATTCGACATTTCGACATTAGACATTTGACATTCACATTCGACATTTCGACATTTCGGCATTCGACATTTCGACATTCGACATTCACATTCGACATTCGACATTTCGACATTCGACTTTTCAACATTCGACATTCGACATTCACATTCGACATTTCGATATTTCAACATTCGACATTTCGACATTCGACATTTAGACATTCGGCATTTCGACAATTCGACATTCGACATTTCGACATTCACCATTCGACATTCGACATTCACATTCGACATTCAACATTTCGACATTCGACATTCGACTTTTCGACATTCACATTCGACATTCACATTCGACATTTCGACATTTGACATTTTGCATTTCGACATTCGACATTCACATTCGACTTTCAACATTTCGACATTCGACATTCACATTCGACATTCACATTTGACATTCGACATTCGACATTCACCATTCGACATTCGACATTCAACATTCACATTCGACATTTCGAAATTCGGCATTTTGACATTCGACATTCACATTCGACTTTCAACATTTCGACATTCGACATTCACATTCGACCTTCACATTTGACATTCGACTTTTCGATATTCGACATTAACATTCGACATTCACATTCGACATTCGACATTTCGACATTCGACATTCACATTCGACATTTCAACATTCGACATTTCGACATTCACATTCGACATTCGACATTCACCATTCGACATTCAACATTGACATTCGACATTCGACATTTCGACATTCGTCATTTCGACAATCGGCATTTCGACATTCACCATTCGACATTCGACATTCACATTCGACATTTCGACATTTCGACATTCGACATTCACATTCGACATTTCGACATTTCGACATTCGACATTCACATTCGACATTTTGCATTTCGACATTCGACATTCACATTCGACTTTCAACATTTCGACATTCGACATTCACATTCGACATTCACATTTGAAATTCGACATTCGACATTCACCATTCGACATTCGACATTCAACATTCAAATTCAACATTTCGAAATTCGGCATTTTGACATTCACCATCCGACATTCGACATTCGCATTCGACATTTCGACATTCGACATTTCGACATTTCGACATTCGACATTCACATTCGACATTTCGACATTTTGACATGCGACATTCGACTTTTCGACATTCGACATTCACATTCGACATTTCGACATTCGACATTCACATTCGACTTTCAACATTTCGACATTCACATTCGACATTCACATTTGACATTCGACTTTTCGATATTTGACATTCACATTCGACATTCACATTCGACATTCACATTCGACATTCGACATTTCGACATTCGACATTCACATTCGACATTTCAACATTCGACATTTCGACATTTCGACATTCACATTCGACATTCGACATTCACCATTCGACATTCGACATTCAACATTCACATTCGACATTTCGACATTTCGACATTCGACATTCACATTCGACATTTCGACATTCGACATTCACATTCGACATCCACATTCGACATTTCGGCATTCGACATTCACATTCGACATTTCGACATTTCGACATTCGATATTTCGACATTTGACATTCGACATTCACATTCGACATTTCGGCATTCAACATTCACATTCGACATTCACATTTGACATTCGACATTTTGACATTCGACATTCACATTCAACATTCGACATTTCGACATTCGACATTCACATTCGACATTCGACATTCACCATTCGACATTCGACATTTCGACATTTCGACATTCGACATATTGACATTTCGACATTTGACATTCGACATTCACATTCGACATTTCGAGATTTCGGAATTTGACATTCATATTCGACATTCACATTTGACATTCAACATTTCGACATTCGACATTCACATTCGACATTCGACATTCAACATTCGACATTTCGACATTTGACATTTTGACATTTCGACATTTGACATTCGACATTCGACTTTCAACATTTCGACATTCGACATTCACATTCGACATTCACATTTGACATTCGACATTTCGACATTCGACATTCACATTCGACATTCACTTTCAACATTCGACATTTCGACATTCGACATTCACATTCGACATTTCGACATTCGACATTTCGGCATTCGACATTTCGACATTCGACATTCACATTCGACATTCGACATTTTGACATTCTACTCTTCGACATTCGACATTCACATTCGACATTCACATTCGACATTTCGACATTCGACATTCGACATTCACATTCGACATTTCGACATTTCGACATTCGACATTTCGACATTCGACATTTGACATTCACATTCGACATTTCGACATTTCGGCATTCGACATTTCGACATTCGACATTCACATTCGACATTCGACATTTCGACATTCGACTTTTCATCATTCGACATTCGACATTCACATTCGACATTCACATTTGACATTCGACTTTTCGATATTTGACATTCACATTCGACATTCACATTCGACATTCGACATTTCGACATTCGACCTTCACATTCGACATTTCAACATTCGACATTTCGACATTTCGACATTCACATTCGACATTCGACATTCACCATTCGACATTCGACATTCAACATTCACATTCGACATTTCGACATTTCGACATTCGACATTCACATTCGACATTTCGACATTCGACATTCACATTCGACATTCGACATTTCGACATTCGACATTCGACTTTTCGACATTCGACATTCACATTCGACATCCACATTCGACATTTCGCCACTCGACATTCACATTCGACATTTCGACATTTCGACATTCGATATTTCGACATTTGACATTCGACATTCACATTCGACATTTCGGCATTCGACATTCACATTCGACATTCACATTTGACATTCGACATTTCGACATTCGACATTCACATTCGACATTCGACATTTCGACATTAGACATTTCGACATTCACATTCGACATTTCGACATTTCGACATTCGACATTTCGACATTCGACATTCACATTCGACATTCGACATTCACCATTCGACATTCGACATTTCGACATTTCGACATTCGACATTTTGACATTTCGACATTTGACATTCGACATTCACATTCGACATTTCGACATTTCGGAATTCGACATTCACATTCGACATTCACATTTGACATTCAACATTTCGACATTCGACATTCACATTTGACATTCAACATTTCGACATTCGACATTTACATTCGACATTCGACATTCAACATTCGACATTCCCCATTCGACATTCACCATTCGACATTCGACATTCACATTCGACATTTCGACATTTCGACTTTCGACATTTCGACATTCGACATTCACATTCGACATTTCGACATTCGATATTCACATTCGACATTCGACATTTCGACATTTGACATTCGACATTCACATTCGACATTTCTGCATTCGACATTCACATTCGACATTCACATTTGACATTCGACATTTCGACATTCGACATTCAGATTCAACATTCGACATTTCGACATTCGACATTCACATTCACCATTCGACATTTAACATTCACATTCGACATTCGACATTTCGACATTCGACTTTTCAACATTCGGCATTCGACATTTCAACATTCGACATTCACATTCGACATTCGACATTTCGACATTCGACTTTTCAACATTCGACATTCACATTCGACATTCACATTCGACATTTCGATATTTCAACATTCGACATTTCGACATTCGACATTTCGACATTCGGCATTTCGAAATTCACCATTCGACATTCACATTTGTCATTTCGACATTCGACATTTCGGCATTCGACACTTTGACATTCGACATTCACATTCGACATTCGACATTTCGACATTCGACTTTTCGACATTCGACATTCACATTCAACATTCACATTCGACATTTCGACATTCGACATTCACATTCGACATTTCGACATTTCGACATTCGACATTTCGACATTCGACATTTGACATTCACATTCGACATTTCGACATTTCGGCATTCGACATTTCGACATTCGACATTCACATTCGACATTTCGACATTCGACATTCGACTTTTCGACATTCACATTCGACATTCACATTCTACATTTCGACATTCGACATTTTGAATTTCGACATTCGACATTCACATTCGACTTTCAAAATTTCGACATTCGACATTCACATTCGACATTCACATTTGACATTCGACATTCGACATTCACCATTCGACATTCAACATTCAAACTCGACATTTCGAAATTCGGCATTTTGACATTCACCATCCGACATTCGACATTCGCATTCGACATTTCGACATTCGACATTTCGACAATCGACATTCACATTCGACATTTCGACATTTTGACATGCGACATTCGACTTTTCGACATTCGACATTCACATTCGACATTTCGACATTCGACATTCACATTCGACTTTCAACATTTCGACATTCGACATTCACATTCGACATTCACATTTGACATTCGACTTTTCGATATTTGACATTCACATTCGACATTCACATTCGACATTCGACATTTCGACATTCGACATTCACATTCGACATTTCAACATTCGACATTTCGACATTTCGACATTCACATTCGACATTCGACATTCGACATTCACCATTCGACATTCACATTCGACATTTCGACATTTTAACATTCGACATTCACATTCGACATTTCGACATTCGACATTCACATTCGACATTCGACATTTCGACATTCGACATTCGACATTCACATTCGACATTCGACATTTCGACATTCGACATTCGACTTTTCGACATTCGACATTCACATTCGACATCCACATTCGACATTTCGCCATTCGACATTCACATTCGACATTTCGACATTTCGACATTCGATATTTCGACATTTGACATTTGACATTCGACATTCACATTCGACATTTCGGCATTCGACATTCACATTCGACATTCACATTCGACATTCGACATTTCGACATTCGACATTCACAATCAACATTCGACATTTCGACATTCGACATTCACATTCGACATTCGACATTCACCATTCGACATTCGACATTTCGACATTTCGACATTCGACATTTTGACATTTCGACATTTGACATTCGACATTCACATTCGACATTTCGACATTTCGGAATTCGACATTCACATTCGACATTCACATTTGACATTCAACATTTCGACATTCGACATTCACATTCGACATTCAACATTCGACATTTCGACATTTGACATTTTGACATTTCGACATTTGACATTCGACATTCGACTTTCAACATTTCGACATTCGACATTCACATTCGACATTCACATTTGATATTCGACATTTCGACATTCGACATTCACATTCGACATTCACATTCCACATTCGACATTTCGACATTCGACATTCACATTCGACATTTCGACATTCGACATTTCGGCATTCGACATTTCGACATTCGACATTCACATTCGACATTCGACATTTTGACATTCTACTCTTCGACATTCGACATTCACATTCGACATTCACATTCGACATTTCGACATTCGACATTCACATTCGACATTTCGACATTTTGACATTCGACATTTCGACATTCGACATTTGACATTCACATTCGACATTTCGACATTTCGGCATTCGACATTTCGACATTCGACATTCACATTCGACATTCGACATTTCGACATTCGACTTTTCAACATTCGACATTCGACATTCACATTCGACATTCGACTTTTCGATATTTGACATTCACATTCGACATTCACATTCGACATTCGACATTTCGACATTCGACATTCACATTCGACATTTCAACATTCGACATTTCGACATTTCGACATTCACATTCGACATTCACCATTCGACATTCGACATTCAACAATCACATTCGACATTTCGACATTTCGACATTCGACATTCACATTCGACATTTCGACATTCGACATTCACATTCGACATTCGACATTTCGACATTCGACATTCGACTTTTCGACATTCGACATTCACATTCGACATCCACATTCGACATTTCGCCATTCGACATTCACATTCGACATTTCGACATTTCGACATTCGATATTTCGACATTTGACATTCGACATTCACATTCGACATTTCGGCATTCGACATTCACATTCGACATTCACATTTGACATTCGACATTTCGACATTCGACATTCACATTCAACATTCGACATTTCGACATTCGACATTCACATTCGACATTCGACATTCACCATTCGACATTCGACATTTCGACATTTCGACATTCGACATTTTGACATTTCGACATTTGACATTCGACATTCACATTCGACATTTCGACATTTCGGAATTTGACATTCATATTCGACATTCACATTTGACATTCAACATTTCGACATTCGACATTCACATTCGACATTCGACATTCACCATTCGACATTCGACATTTCGACATTTCGACATTCGACATTTTGACATTTCGACATTTGACATTCGACATTCACATTTGACATTTCGACATTTCGGAATTTGACATTCATATTCGACATTCACATTTGACATTCAACATTTCGACATTCGACATTCACATTCGACATTCGACATTGAACATTCGACATTTCGACATTTGACATTTTGACATTTCGACATTTGACATTCGACATTCGACTTTCAACATTTCGACATTCGACATTCACATTCGACATTCACATTTGACATTCGACATTTCGACATTCGACATTCACATTCGACATTCACTTTCAACATTCGACATTTCGACATTCGACATTCACATTCGACATTCACATTTGACATTCGACATTTCGACATTCGACATTCACATTCGACATTCACTTTCAACATTCGACATTTCGACATTCGACATTCACATTCGACATTTCGACATTCGACATTTCGGCATTCGACATTTCGACATTCGACATTCACATTCGACATTCGACATTTTGACATTCTACTCTTCGACATTCGACATTCACATTCGACATTCACATTCGACATTTCGACATTCGACATTCGACATTCACATTCGACATTTCGACATTTCGACATTCGACATTTCGACATTCGACATTTGACATTCACATTCGACATTTCGACATTTCGGCATTCGACATTTCGACATTCGACATTCACATTCGACATTCACATTCCACATTCGACATTTCGACATTCGACATTCACATTCGACATTTCGACATTCGACATTTCGGCATTCGACATTTCGACATTCGACATTCACATTCGACATTCGACATTTTGACATTCTACTCTTCGACATTCGACATTCACATTCGACATTCACATTCGACATTTCGACATTCGACATTCGACATTCACATTCGACATTTCGACATTTCGACATTCGACATTTCGACATTCGACATTTGACATTCACATTCGACATTTCGACATTTCGGCATTCGACATTTCGACATTCGACATTCACATTCGACATTCACATTCCACATTCGACATTTCGACATTCGACATTCACATTCGACATTTCGACATTCGACATTTCGGCATTCGACATTTCGACATTCGACATTCACATTCGACATTTTGACATTCTACTCTTCGACATTCGACATTCACATTCGACATTCATATTCGACATTTCGACATTCGACATTCACATTCGACATTTCGACATTTTGACATTCGACATTCGACATTTCGACATTCGACATTTGACATTCACATTCGACATTTCGACATTTCGGCATTCGACATTTCGACATTCGACATTCACATTCGACATTCGACATTTCGACATTCGACTTTTCAACATTCGACATTCGACATTCACATTCGACATTCGACTTTTCTATATTTGACATTCACATTCGACATTCACATTCGACATTCGACATTTCGACATTCGACATTCACATTCGACATTTCAACATTCGACATTTCAACATTTCGACATTCACATTCGACATTCACCATTCGACATTCGACATTCAACATTCACATTCGACATTTCGACATTTCGACATTCGACATTCACATTCGACATTTCGACATTCGACATTCACATTCGACATTCGACATTTCGACATTTGACATTCGACTTTTCGACATTCGACATTCACATTCGACATCCACATTCGACATTTCGCCATTCGACATTCACATTCGACATTTCGACATTTCGACATTCGATATTTCGACATTTGACATTCGACATTCACATTCGACATTTCGGCATTCGACATTCACATTCGACATTCACATTTGACATTCGACATTTCGACATTCGACATTCACATTCAACATTCGACATTTCGACATTCGACATTCACATTCGACATTCGACATTCACCATTCGACATTCGACATTTCGACATTTCGACATTCGACATTTTGACATTTCGACATTTGACATTCGACATTCACATTCGACATTTCGACATTTCGGAATTCGACATTCACATTCGACATTCACATTTGACATTCAACATTTCGACATTCGACATTCACATTCGACATTCGACATTCAACATTCGACATTTCGACATTCGACATTCACATTCGACATTCGACATTCACCGTTCGACATTTCGACATTTCGACATTTGACATTTTGACATTTCGACATTTGACATTCGACATTCGACTTTCAACATTTCGACATTCGACATTCACATTCGACATTCACATTTGACATTCGACATTTCGACATTCGACATTCACATTCAACATTCGACATTTCGACATTCGACATTCACATTTGACATTTCGACATTCGACATTTCGGCATTCGACATTTCGACATTCGACATTCACATTCGACATTCGACATTTTGACATTCTACTCTTCGACATTCGACATTCACATTCGACATTCACATTCGACATTTCGACATTCGACATTCGACATTCACATTCGACATTTTGACATTTCGACTTTCGACATTTCGACATTCGACATTTGACATTCACATTCGACATTTCGACATTCGACTTTTCAACATTCGACATTCGACATTCGACATTCACATTCTACATTTCGACATTCGACATTCACATTCGACATTTCGGCATTCGACATTTCGACATTCGACATTCACATTCGACATTCGACATTTCGACATTCGACTTTTCAACATTCGACATTCGACATTCACATTCGACATTTCGATATTTCAACATTCGACATTTCGACATTCAACATTTAGACATTCGTCATTTCGAAATTCACCATTCGACATTCACATTTGACATTTCGACATTCGACATTTCGGCATTCGACACTTCGACATTCGACATTCACATTTCGACATTCGACATTTCGACATTCGACATTTGACATTCACATTCTACATTTCGACATTTCGGCATTCGACATTTCGACATTCGACATTCACATTCGACATTCGACATTTTGCATTTCGACATTCGACATTCACATTCGACTTTCAACATTTCGACATTCGACATTCACATTCGACATTCACATTTGACATTCGACATTCGACATTCACCATTCGATATTCGACATTCAACATTCACATTCGACATTTCGACATTCGGCATTTTGACAATCACCATCCGACATTCGACATTCACATTCGACATTTCGACATTCGACATTTCGACATTTCGACATTTCGACATTCACATTCGACATTTCGACATTTTGACATGCGACATTCGACTTTTCGACATTCGACATTCACATTCGACATTCACATTCGACATTCGACATTCACATTCGACATTTCGACATTTCGACATTCGACATTTCGACATTCGACATTTGACATTCACATTCGACATTTCGACATTTCGGCATTCGACATTTCGACATTCGACATTCACATTCGACATTTGACATTTCGACATTCGACTTTTCAACATTCGACATTCTCATTCGACATTCACATTCGACATTTCGATATTTCAACATTCGACATTTCGACATTCGACATTTAGACATTCGGCATTTCGAAATTCACCATTCGACATTCACATTCGACATTTCGACATTCGACATTTCGGCATTCGACACTTCGACATTCGACATTCACATTTCGACATTCGACATTTCGACATTCGACATTTGACATTCACATTCTACATTTCGACATTTCGGCATTTGATATTTCGACATTCGACATTCACATTCGACATTTGACATTTCAACATTCGACTTTTCGACGTTCACATTCGACATTCACATTCGACATTTCGACATTCGACATTTTGCATTTCGACATTCGACATTCACATTCGACTTTCAACATTTCGACATTCGACATTCACATTCGACATTCACATTTGACATTCACCATTCGATATTCGACATTCAACATTCACATTCGACATTTCGAAATTCGGCATTTTGACAATCACCATCCGACATTCGACATTCACATTCGACATTTCGACATTCAACATTTCGACATTCACATTCGACATTTCGACATTTTGACATGCGACATTCGACTTTTCGACATTCGACATTCGACATTCAAATTTGACATTCACATTCGACATTCACATTCGACATTTCTACATTCGACATTCACATTCGACTTTCAACATTTCAACATTCGACATTCACATTCGACATTCACATTCGACATTCGACATTTCGACATTCGACATTCACATTCGACATTTCAACATTCGACATTTCGACATTCACATTCGACATTCGACATTCACCATTCGACATTCGACGTTCAACATTCACATTCGACATTCGACATTTCGACATTCGTCATTTCGACATTCGACATTCACATTCGACATTTCAACATTTGATATTCACATTCGACATTCGACATTTCGACATTTGACATTCGACATTCACATTCGACATTTCGGCATTCAACATTCACCTTCGACATTCACATTTGACATTCGACATTTCGAAATTCGACATTCACATTCAACATTCGACATTTCGACATTCGACATTCACATTCACCATTCGACATTCGACATTTAACATTCACATTCGACATTCGACATTTCCACATTCGACTTTTCAACATTCGGCATTCGACATTTCAACATTCGACACTCACATTCGACATTCGACATTTCGACATTCGACTTTTCAACATTCGACATTCACATTCGACATTCACATTCGACATTTCGATATTTCAACATTCGACATTTCGACATTCGACATTTCGACATTCGGCATTTCGAAATTCACCATTCGACATTCACATTCGACATTTCGACATTCGACATTTCGGCATTCGACACTTTGACATTCGACATTCACATTCGACATTCGACATTTCGACATTCGACTTTTCACATTCAACATTCACATTCGACATTTCGACATTCGACATTCACATTCGACATTTCGACATTTCGACATTCGACATTTCGACATTCGACATTTGACATTCACATTCGACATTTCGACATTTCGGCATTCGACATTTCGACATTCGACATTCACATTCGACATTCGACAATTCGACATTCGACATTCGCCTTTTCGACATTCACATTCGACATTCACATTCTACATTTCGAAATTCGACATTTTGAATTTCGACATTCGACATTCACATTCGACTTTCAAAATTTCGACATTCGACATTCACATTCGACATTCACATTTGACATTCGACATTCACCATTCGACATTCGACATTCAACATTCAAATTCGACATTTCGAAATTCGGCATTTTGATATTCACCATCCGACATTCGACATTCGCATTCGACATTTCGACATTCGACATTCCGACAATTCGACATTCGACATTCACATTCGACATTTCGACATTTTGACATGCGACATTCGACTTTTCGACATTCGACATTCACATTCGACATTTCAACATTCGACATTTACATTCGACTTTCAACATTTCGACATTCGACATTCACATTCGACATTCACATTTGACATTCGACTTTTCGATATTTGACATTCACATTCGACATTCACATTCGACATTCGACATTTCGACATTCGACATTCACATTCGACATTTCAACATTCGACATTTCGACATTTCGACATTCACATTCGACATTCGACATTCACCATTCGACATTCGACATTCAACATTCACATTCGACATTTCGACATTTCGACATTCGACATTCACATTCGACATTTCGACATTCGACATTCACATTCGACATTCGACATTTCGACATTCGACATTCGACTTTTCGACATTCGACATTCACATTCAACATCCACATTCGACATTTCGCCATTCGACATTCACATTCGACATTTCGACATTTCGACATTCGATATTTCGACATTTGACATTCGACATTCACATTCGACAATTCGGCATTTGACATTCACATTCGACATTCACATTTGACATTCGACATTTCGACATTCGACATTCACATTCAACATTCGACATTTCGACATTCGACATTCACATTCGACATTCGACATTCACCATTGGACATTCGACATTTCGACATTTCGACATTCGACATTTTGACATTTCGACATTTGACATTCGACATTCACATTCGACTTTCAACATTTCGACATTCGACATTCACATTCGACATTCACATTCGACATTCACATTCAACATTCGACATTTCGACATTCGACATTTCGACATTCGACATTCACATTCGACATTTCGACATTCGACATTTCGGCATTCGACTTTTCGACATTCGACATTCACATTCGACATTCACATTCGACATTTCGACATTCGACATTCGACATTTCGACATTCGACATTTGACATTCACATTCGACATTTCGACATTTCGGCATTCGATATTTCATCATTCGACATTCACATTCGACATTCGACATTTCGACATTCGACTTTTCGACATTCGACATTCGACATTCACATTCGACATTTCAACATTTCGACATTCGACATTTCGACATTCGACATTTGACATTCGACATTTGACATTCACATTCGACTTTTCGACATTTCGGCATTCGACATTTCTACATTCGACATTCACATTCGACATTCGACATTTCGACATTAGACTTTTCGACATTCGACATTCGACATTTCAACATTTCGACATTCGACATTTCAACATTCGACATTTGACATTCACATTCGACATTTCGGCATTAGACATTTCGACATTCGACATTCACATTCGACATTCGACATTTCGACATTCGACTTTTCGACATTCACATTCGACATTCACATTCGACATTTCGACTTTCGACATTTTGCATTTCGACATTCGACATTCACATTCGACTTTCAATATTTCGACATTCGACATTCACATTCGACATTCACATTTGACATTCGACATTCAACATTCACATTCGACATTTCGAAAATCGGCATTTTGACATTCACCATCCGACATTCAACATTCACATTCGACATTTCGACGTTCGACATTCACATTCGACATTTCAACATTTTGACATGCGACATTCGACTTTTCGACATTCGACATTCACATTCGACATTTCTACATTCGACATTTTGACATTTCGTCATTTGACATTCGACATTCACATTCGACTTTCAACATTTCGACATTCACATTCGACATTCACATTTGACATTCGATTTTTCAATATTCGACATTCACATTTGACATTCACATTCGACATTCGACATTTTGACATTCGACATTCACATTCGACATTTCAACATTCGACATTTCGACATTTCGACATTCACATTCGACATTCGACATTCACCATTCGATATTCAACATTCACATTCGACATTCGACATTTCGACATTCGTCATTTCGACAATCGGCATTTCGACATTCACCATTTGACATTCGACATTCACATTCGACAATTCGACATTTCGACATTCGACATTCACATTCGACATTTCGACATTCGACATTTCGACATTCGACATTCACATTCGACATTCGACATTCACCATTCGACATTCACATTCGACATTTCGATATTTCAACATTCGACATTTCCACAATTCGTCATTCGACATTTCGACATTCACCATTCGACATTCAACATTCACATTCGACATTCGACATTTCGACATTCGACATTTCGACATTCAGCATTTCGACATTCACCATTCGACATTCACATTCGACATTTCGACATTTCGACATTCGACATTTCGACATTCAACATTCACATTCGACATTCGACATTTCGACATTCGACATTCGACTTTTCGACATTCGACATTCACATTCGACATTTCGACATTCGACATTCACATTTGACATTTCAACATTCGACATTTCGACATTTGACATTCGACATTCACATTCGACATTTCGATATTTCGGCATTCGACATTCACATTCGACATTCACATTTGACATTCGACATTTTGACATTCGACATTCACATTCCACATTCACATTCAACATTCGACATTTCGACATTCGACATTTCCATTCGACATTCGACATTCACCATTCGACATTTGACATTTCAACATTTCGACATTCGACATTTTGACATTTCGACATTTGACATTCGACATTCACATTCGACTTTCAACATTTCGACATTCGACATTCACATTCGACATTCACATTTGACATTCGACATTTCGACATTTTACATTCACATTAGACATTCACATTCAACATTCGACATTTAGACATTCGACATTCACATTCGACATTCACATTCGACATTCACATTCAACATGCGACATTTCGACATTCGACATACACATTCGACATTCGACATTCACCATTCGACATTCGACATTTCGACATTTCGACATTCGACATTTCGACTTTTGACATTCACATTCGACATTCGACATTTTGACATTCGACATTCACATTCAACATTCGACATTTTGACATTCAACATTTCGACATTTCGACATTCACATTCGACGTTCGACATTTCGACATTCGACATTCACATTCGACATTTCGACATTTCGACATTCAACATTTCGACATTCGACATTCACATTCGACATTCACATTCGACATTTCGACATTCGACATTTTGCATTTCGACATTCGACATTCACATTCGACTTTCAACATTTCGACATTCGACATTCACATTCGACATTCACATTTGACATTCACCATTCGATATTCGACATTCAACATTCACATTCGACATTTCGAAATTCGGCATTTTGACAATCACCATCCGACATTCGACATTCACATTCGACATTTCGACATTCAACATTTCGACATTCACATTCGACATTTCGACATTTTGACATGCGACATTCGACTTTTCGACATTCGACATTCGACATTCAAATTTGACATTCACATTCGACATTCACATTCGACATTTCTACATTCGACATTCACATTCGACTTTCAACATTTCAACATTCGACATTCACATTCGACATTCACATTCGACATTCGACATTTCGACATTCGACATTCACATTCGACATTTCAACATTCGACATTTCGACATTCACATTCGACATTCGACATTCACCATTCGACATTCGACGTTCAACATTCACATTCGACATTCGACATTTCGACATTCGTCATTTCGACATTCGACATTCACATTCGACATTTCAACATTTGATATTCACATTCGACATTCGACATTTCGACATTTGACATTCGACATTCACATTCGACATTTCGGCATTCAACATTCACCTTCGACATTCACATTTGACATTCGACATTTCGAAATTCGACATTCACATTCAACATTCGACATTTCGACATTCGACATTCACATTCACCATTCGACATTCGACATTTAACATTCACATTCGACATTCGACATTTCCACATTCGACTTTTCAACATTCGGCATTCGACATTTCAACATTCGACACTCACATTCGACATTCGACATTTCGACATTCGACTTTTCAACATTCGACATTCACATTCGACATTCACATTCGACATTTCGATATTTCAACATTCGACATTTCGACATTCGACATTTCGACATTCGGCATTTCGAAATTCACCATTCGACATTCACATTCGACATTTCGACATTCGACATTTCGGCATTCGACACTTTGACATTCGACATTCACATTCGACATTCGACATTTCGACATTCGACTTTTCACATTCAACATTCACATTCGACATTTCGACATTCGACATTCACATTCGACATTTCGACATTTCGACATTCGACATTTCGACATTCGACATTTGACATTCACATTCGACATTTCGACATTTCGGCATTCGACATTTCGACATTCGACATTCACATTCGACATTCGACAATTCGACATTCGACATTCGCCTTTTCGACATTCACATTCGACATTCACATTCTACATTTCGAAATTCGACATTTTGAATTTCGACATTCGACATTCACATTCGACTTTCAAAATTTCGACATTCGACATTCACATTCGACATTCACATTTGACATTCGACATTCACCATTCGACATTCGACATTCTACATTCAAATTCGACATTTCGAAATTCGGCATTTTGATATTCACCATCCGACATTCGACATTCGCATTCGACATTTCGACATTCGACATTCCGACAATTCGACATTCGACATTCACATTCGACATTTCGACATTTTGACATGCGACATTCGACTTTTCGACATTCGACATTCACATTCGACATTTCAACATTCGACATTTACATTCGACTTTCAACATTTCGACATTCGACATTCACATTCGACATTCACATTTGACATTCGACTTTTCGATATTTGACATTCACATTCGACATTCACATTCGACATTCGACATTTCGACATTCGACATTCACATTCGACATTTCAACATTCGACATTTCGACATTTCGACATTCACATTCGACATTCGACATTCACCATTCGACATTCGACATTCAACATTCACATTCGACATTTCGACATTTCGACATTCGACATTCACATTCGACATTTCGACATTCGACATTCACATTCGACATTCGACATTTCGACATTCGACATTCGACTTTTCGACATTCGACATTCACATTCGACATCCACATTCGACATTTCGCCATTCGACATTCACATTCGACATTTCGACATTTCGACATTCGATATTTCGACATTTGACATTCGACATTCACATTCGACAATTCGGCATTTGACATTCACATTCGACATTCACATTTGACATTCGACATTTCGACATTCGACATTCAAATTCAACATTCGACATTTCGACATTCGACATTCACATTCGACATTCGACATTCACCATTGGACATTCGACATTTCGACATTTCGACATTCGACATTTTGACATTTCGACATTTGACATTCGACATTCACATTCGACTTTCAACATTTCGACATTCGACATTCACATTCGACATTCACATTCGACATTCACATTCAACATTCGACATTTCGACATTCGACATTTCGACATTCGACATTCACATTCGACATTTCGACATTCGACATTTCGGCATTCGACTTTTCGACATTCGACATTCACATTCGACATTCACATTCGACATTTCGACATTCGACATTCGACATTTCGACATTCGACATTTGACATTCACATTCGACATTTCGACATTTCGGCATTCGATATTTCATCATTCGACATTCACATTCGACATTCGACATTCACATTCGACATTTCGACATTCGACATTTCGGCATTCGACTTTTCGACATTCGACATTCACATTCGACATTCACATTCGACATTTCGACATTCGACATTCGACTTTTCGACATTCGACATTCGACATTCACATTCGACATTTCAACATTTCGACATTCGACATTTCGACATTCGACATTTGACATTCGACATTTGACATTCACATTCGACTTTTCGACATTTCGGCATTCGACATTTCTACATTCGACATTCACATTCGACATTCGACATTTCGACATTAGACTTTTCGACATTCGACATTCGACATTTCAACATTTCGACATTCGACATTTCAACATTCGACATTTGACATTCACATTCGACATTTCGGCATTAGACATTTCGACATTCGACATTCACATTCGACATTCGACATTTCGACATTCGACTTTTCGACATTCACATTCGACATTCACATTCGACATTTCGACTTTCGACATTTTGCATTTCGACATTCGACATTCACATTCGACTTTCAATATTTCGACATTCGACATTCACATTCGACATTCACATTTGACATTCGACATTCAACATTCACATTCGACATTTCGAAATTCGGCATTTTGACATTCACCATCCGACATTCAACATTCACATTCGACATTTCGACATTCGACATTCACATTCGACATTTCAACATTTTGACATGCGACATTCGACTTTTCGACATTCGACATTCACATTCGACATTTCTACATTCGACATTTTGACATTTCGTCATTTGACATTCGACATTCACATTCGACTTTCAACATTTCGACATTCACATTCGACATTCACATTTGACATTCGATTTTTCAATATTCGACATTCACATTTGACATTCACATTCGACATTCGACATTTTGACATTCGACATTCACATTCGACATTTCAACATTCGACATTTCGACATTTCGACATTCACATTCGACATTCGACATTCACCATTCGATATTCAACATTCACATTCGACATTCGACATTTCGACATTCGTCATTTCGACAATCGGCATTTCGACATTCACCATTTGACATTCGACATTCACATTCGACAATTCGACATTTCGACATTCGACATTCACATTCGACATTTCGACATTCGACATTTCGACATTCGACATTCACATTCGACATTCGACATTCACCATTCGACATTCACATTCGACATTTCGATATTTCAACATTCGACATTTCCACAATTCGTCATTCGACATTTCGACATTCACCATTCGACATTCAACATTCACATTCGACATTCGACATTTCGACATTCGACATTTCGACATTCAGCATTTCGACATTCACCATTCGACATTCACATTCGACATTTCGACATTTCGACATTCGACATTTCGACATTCGACATTCACATTCGACATTCGACATTTCGACATTCGACATTCGACTTTTCGACATTCGACATTCACATTCGACATTTCGACATTCGACATTCACATTTGACATTTCAACATTCGACATTTCGACATTTGACATTCGACATTCACATTCGACATTTCGATATTTCGGCATTCGACATTCACATTCGACATTCACATTTGACATTCGACATTTTGACATTCGACATTCACATTCCACATTCACATTCAACATTCGACATTTCGACATTCGACATTTCCATTCGACATTCGACATTCACCATTCGACATTTGACATTTCAACATTTCGACATTCGACATTTTGACATTTCGACATTTGACATTCGACATTCACATTCGACTTTCAACATTTCGACATTCGACATTCACATTCGACATTCACATTTGACATTCGACATTTCGACATTTTACATTCACATTAGACATTCACATTCAACATTCGACATTTAGACATTCGACATTCACATTCGACATTCACATTCGACATTCACATTCAACATGCGACATTTCGACATTCGACATACACATTCGACATTCGACATTCACCATTCGACATTCGACATTTCGACATTTCGACATTCGACATTTCGACTTTTGACATTCACATTCGACATTCGACATTTTGACATTCGACATTCACATTCGACATTCGACATTTTGACATTCAACATTTCGACATTTCGACATTCACATTCGACGTTCGACATTTCGACATTCGACATTCACATTCGACATTTCGACATTCAACATTTCGACATTCGACATTCACATTCGACATTTCGACATTTCGGCATTCGACATTCGACATTCACATTCAACATTTTGACATTCGACATTCGACATTTCGACATTTCGACACGCGACATTCGACTTTTCGACATTCGCCTTCACATTCGACATTCACATTCGACATTCACATTTGACATTCATCATTTCGACATTCACATTCGACTTTCAACATTTCGACATTCACATTCGACATTCATATTTGACATTCGACATTTCGACATTCACATTCGACATTCACATTTGACATTCGACATTTCGACATTTGACATGCGACATTCACATTCGACCTTCGACATTCACATTCGACATTCGACATTTCGACATTCGACATTCGACATTCACATTCACATTCGACATTCGACATTTAGACATTCAACATTCACATTCGACATTCACATTCGACATTCACATTCAACATGCGACATTTCGACATTCGACATACACATTCGACATTCACCATTCGACATTCGACATTTCGACATTTCGACATTCGACATTTCGACTTTCGACATTCACATTCGACATTCGACATTTTGACATTCGACATTCGACATTCGACATTTTGACATTCAACATTTCGACATTTCGACATTCACATTCGACGTTCGACATTTCGACATTCGACATTCACATTCGACATTTCGACATTTCGACATTCAACATTTCGACATTCGACATTCACATTCGACATTTCGACATTTCGGCATTCGACATTCGACATTCACATTCGACATTTTGACATTCGACATTCGACATTTCGACATTTCGACACGCGACATTCGACTTTTCGACATTCGCCTTCACATTCGACATTCACATTCGACATTCACATTTGACATTCATCATTTCGACATTCACATTCGACTTTCAACATTTCGACATTCACATTCGACATTCATATTTGACATTCGACATTTCGACATTCACATTCGACATTCACATTTGACATTCGACATTTCGACATTTGACATGCGACATTCACATTCGACATTCGACATTCACATTCGACATTCGACATTTCGACATTCGACATTCGACATTCACATTCACATTAGACATTTCAACATTCGACATTCGACATTTCAACATTCACATTCGACATTCACATTCGACTTTTCGATATTTCAACATTCGACATTTCGACAATTCGACATTCGACATTTCGACATTCACCATTCGACATTCAACATTCACATTCGACATTCGACATTTCGACATTCGACATTTCGACATTCGACATTTCAACATTCACCATTCGACATTCACATTCGACATTCGACATTTCGGCATTCGATATTTCGACATTCGACATTCACATTCGACATTCGACATTTCGACATTCGACTTTTCGACATTCACATTCGACATTCACATTCGACATTTCGACATTCGACATTCAACATTCACATTCGACATTTCGACATTTCGACATTCGATATTTCGACATTCGACATTTGACATTCACATTCGACATTTCGGCATTCGACATTTCGACATTCGACATTCACATTCGACATTCGACATTTCGACATTCGACTTTTCGACATTCACATTCGACATTCACATTCGACATTTGACATTCACATTCGACATTCACATTCGACATTTCGACGTTCGACATTTTGCATTTCGACATTTGACATTCGACATTCACATTCGACTTTTGACATTCGACATTCACATTCGACATTCACATTTGACATTCGACATTCGACATTCACCATTCGACATTCGACATTCAACATTCACATTCGACATTTCGAAATTCGGCATTTTGACATTCACATTCGACATTTCGACATTTCGGCATTCGACATTTCGACATTCGACATTCACATTCGACATTCGACATTTCGACATTCGACTTTTCAACATTCGACATTCAACATTCACATTCGACATTCACATTCGACATTTCGATATTTCAACGTTCGACATTTCGACATTCGACATTTAGACATTCGGCATTTCGAAATTCACCATACGATATTCACATTCGACATTCGACATTTCGGCATTCGACACTTCGACATTCGACATTCACATTCGACATTCGACATTTCGACATTCGACTTTTCGACATTCGACATTCACATTCGACATTCACATTCGACATTTCGACATTCGACATTCGACATTTCGACATTCGACATTTTGACATTCGACATTCGACATTTCGACATTCGACATTTGACTTTCACATTCGACATTTCGACATTTCGGCATTCGTCATTTCGACATTCGACATTCACATTCGACATTCGACATTTCGACATTTGACATTCGACTTTTCGACGTTCACATTTGACATTCACATTCGACATTTCGACATTCGACATTTTGCATTTCGACATTCGACATTCACATTCGACTTTCAACATTTCGACATTCGACATTCACATTCGACATTCACATTTCACATTCGACATTCGACATTCACCATTCGACATTCGACATTCAACATTCACATTCGACATTTCGAAATTCGGCATTTTGACATTCACCATCCGACATTCGACATTCACATTCGACATTTCGACATTCGACATTTCGACATTTCGACATTCACATTCGACATTTTGACATTTTGACATGCGACATTCGACTTTTCGACATTCGACATTCACATTCGACATTCACATTCGACATTCATATTCGACATTTCTACATTCGACATTTTGACATTTCGTCATTTGACATTCGACATTCACATTCGACATTTCGACATTCGACATTGACATTCGACTTTCAACATTTCGACATTCGACATTCACATTCGACAATCACATTTGACATTCGACTTTTCGATATTCGACATTCACATTAGACATTCACATTCAACATTCAACATTTCGACATTCGACATTCACATTCGACATTTCAACATTCGACATTTCGACATTTTGACATTCACATTCGACATTCGACATTCACCATTCGACATTCGACGTTCAACATTCACATTCGACATTCGACATTTCAACATTCGTCATTTCGACAATCGGCATTTCGACATTCACCATTCGACATTCGACATTCAAATTCGACATTTCGACATTTCGACATTCGACATTTCGACATTCGACATTCACATTCGACATTTCGACATTCGACATTTCGACATTCGACATTCACATTCGACATTTCAACATTTCGACATTCGACATTTCGACATTTGACATTCGACATTCACATTCGACATTTCGGCATTCGACATTCACATTCGACATTCTCATTTGACATTCGACATTTCGACATTCGACATTCACATTCAACATTCGACATTTTGACATTCGACATTCACATTCACCATTCGACATTCGACATTCAACATTCACATTCGACATTCGACATTTCAACATTCGACTTTTCAACATTCTACATTCACATTCAACATTCGACATTTCGACATTCCACATTCACATTCACCATTCGACATTCAACATTCACATTCGACATTCGACATTTCGACATTCGACTTTTCATCATTCGGCATTCGACATTTCGATATTCGACATTCACATTCGACATTCGACATTTCGACATTCGACTTTTCTACATTCGACATTCGACATTCACATTCGACATTCACATTCGACATTTCGATATTTCAACATTCGACATTTCGACATTCGACATTTCGACATTCGGCATTTCGAAATTCACCATTCGACATTCACATTCGATATTTCGACATTCGACACTTCGACATTCGACATTCACATTCGACATTCGACATTTCGACATTCGACTTTTCGACATTCGACATTCACATTCGACATTCACATTCGACATTTCGACATTCGACATTCGACATTTCGACATTCGACATTTGACATTCACATTCGATATTTCGACATTTCGGCATTCGACATTTCGACATTCACATTCGACATTCGACATTCACATTCGTCATTCACATTCGACATTTCGATATTTCAACATTCGACATTTCGACATTTCGACAATTCGACATTCGACATTTCGACATTCACCATTCTACATTCGACATTCACATTCGACATTCGACATTTCGACATTCGACATTAGACTTTTCGACATTCACATTCGACATTCACATTCGACATTTCGACATTCGACATTTTGCATTTCGACATTCGACATTCACATTCGACTTTCAACATTTCGACATTCGACATTCACATTCGACATTCACATTTGACATTCGACATTCAACATTCACCATTCGACATTTGACATTAAACGTTCATATTCGACATTTCGAAATTCGGCATTTTGACATTCGACATTCACATTCGACATTTCGACATTTCGACATTTCGACATTCGACATTCACATTCGACATTCAACATTCGACATTCACATTCGTCATTCACATTAGACATTTCGATATTTCAACATTCGACATTTCGACATTTCGACAATTCGACATTCGACTTTTCGACATTCACCATTCGACATTCAACATTCACATTCGACATTCGACATTTCGACATTCGACTTTTCGACATTCACATTCGACATTCACATTCGACATTTCGACATTCGACATTTTGCATTTCGACATTCGACATTCACATTCGACTTTCAACATTTCGACATTCGACATTCACATTCGACATTCACATTTGACATTCGACATTCAACATTCACCATTCGACATTCGACATTCAACATTCACATTCGACATTTTGAAATTCGGCATTTTGACATTCGACATTCACATTCGACTTTCAACATTTCGACATTCGACATTCACATTCGACCTTCACATTAGACATTCGACTTTTCGATATTCGACATTCACATTCGACATTCACATTCGATATGCGACATTTCGACATTCGACATTCACATTCGACATTTCTACATTCGACATTTCGACATTTCGACATTCACATTCGACATTCGACATTCACCATTCGACATTCAACATTCACATTCGACATTCGACATTTCGACATTCGTCATTTCGACAATCGGCATTTCGACATTCACCATTCGACATTCGACATTCACATTCGACATTTCGACATTTCGACATTCGACATTTCGACATTCGACATTCACATTCGACATTTCGACATTCGACATTTCGACATTCGACATTCTCATTCGACATTCACATTCGACATTTCGATATTTCAACATTCGACATTTCGACAATTCGTCATTCGACATTTCGACATTCACCATTCGACATTCAACATTCACATTCGACATTTCGACATTCGACATTTCGACATTCAGCATTTCGACATTCACCATTCGACATTCACATTCGACATTTTGACATTTCAACATTCGACATTTCGACATTCGACATTCGACATTCGACATTTCGACATTCGACTTTTCGACATTCGACATTCACATTCGACAATCACATTCGACATTTCAACATTCGACATTCACATTCGACATTTCGACATTTCGGCATTCGACATTTCGACATTCGACATTCACATTCGACAATCGACATTCACCATTCGACATTTCGACATTTGACATTTTGACATTTCGACATTTGACATTCGACATTCACATTCGACTTTCAACATTTCGACATTCGACATTCACATTCGACACTCACATTTGACATTCGACATTTCGACATTCGACATTCACATTCGACATTCACATTCAACATTCGACATTTCGACATTCGACATTCACATTCGACATTTCGACATTCGACATTTCGGCATTCGACATTTCGACATTCGACATTCACATTTGACATTCGACATTTTGACATTCTACTCTTCGACATTCGACATTCACATTCGACATTTCGACATTTCGGCATTCGACATTTCGACATTCGACATTCACATTCGACATTCGACATTTCGACATTCGACTTTTCAACATTCGACATTCGACATTCACATTCGACATTCACATTCGACATTTCGATATTTCAACATTCGACATTTCGACATTCACATTCGACGTTCGACATTTCGACATTCGACATTCACATTCGACATTTCGACATTTCGACATTCAACATTTCGACATTCGACATTCACATTCGACATTTCGACATTTCGGCATTCGACATTCGACATTCACATTCGACATTTTGACATTCGACATTCGACATTTCGACATTTCGACACGCGACATTCGACTTTTCGACATTCGCCTTCACATTCGACATTCACATTCGACATTCACATTTGACATTCATCATTTCGACATTCACATTCGACTTTCAACATTTCGACATTCACATTCGACATTCATATTTGACATTCGACATTTCGACATTCACATTCGACATTCACATTTGACATTCGACATTTCGACATTTGACATGCGACATTCACATTCGACATTCGACATTCACATTCGACATTCGACATTTCGACATTCGACATTCGACATTCACATTCACATTAGACATTTCAACATTCGACATTCGACATTTCAACATTCACATTCGACATTCACATTCGACTTTTCGATATTTCAACATTCGACATTTCGACAATTCGACATTCGACATTTCGACATTCACCATTCGACATTCAACATTCACATTCGACATTCGACATTTCGACATTCGACATTTCGACATTCGACATTTCAACATTCACCATTCGACATTCACATTCGACATTCGACATTTCGGCATTCGATATTTCGACATTCGACATTCACATTCGACATTCGACATTTCGACATTCGACTTTTCGACATTCACATTCGACATTCACATTCGACATTTCGACATTCGACATTCAACATTCACATTCGACATTTCGACATTTCGACATTCGATATTTCGACATTCGACATTTGACATTCACATTCGACATTTCGGCATTCGACATTTCGACATTCGACATTCGACATTCGACATTTCGACATTCGACTTTTCGACATTCACATTCGACATTCACATTCGACATTTGACATTCACATTCGACATTCACATTCGACATTTCGACGTTCGACATTTTGCATTTCGACATTTGACATTCGACATTCACATTCGACTTTTGACATTCGACATTCACATTCGACATTCACATTTGACATTCGACATTCGACATTCACCATTCGACATTCGACATTCAACATTCACATTCGACATTTCGAAATTCGGCATTTTGACATTCACATTCGACATTTCGACATTTCGGCATTCGACATTTCGACATTCGACATTCACATTCGACATTCGACATTTCGACATTCGACTTTTCAACATTCGACATTCAACATTCACATTCGACATTCACATTCGACATTTCGATATTTCAACATTCGACATTTCGACATTTAGACATTCGGCATTTCGAAATTCACCATACGATATTCACATTCGACATTCGACATTTCGGCATTCGACACTTCGACATTCGACATTCACATTCGACATTCGACATTTCGACATTCGACTTTTCGACATTCGACATTCACATTCGACATTCACATTCGACATTTCGACATTCGACATTCGACATTTCGACATTCGACATTTCGACATTCGACATTCGACATTTCGACATTCGACATTTGACTTTCACATTCGACATTTCGACATTTCGGCATTCGTCATTTCGACATTCGACATTCACATTCGACATTCGACATTTCGACATTTGACATTCGACTTTTCGACGTTCACATTTGACATTCACATTCGACATTTCGACATTCGACATTTTGCATTTCGACATTCGACATTCACATTCGACTTTCAACATTTCGACATTCGACATTCACATTCGACATTCACATTTGACATTCGACATTCGACATTCACCATTCGACATTCGACATTCAACATTCACATTCGACATTTCGAAATTCGGCATTTTGACATTCACCATCCGACATTCGACATTCACATTCGACATTTCGACATTTCGACATTCACATTCGACATTTTGACATTTTGACATGCGACATTCGACTTTTCGACATTCGACATTCACATTCGACATTCACATTCGACATTCATATTCGACATTTCTACATTCGACATTTTGACATTTCGTCATTTGACATTCGACATTCACATTCGACATTTCGACATTTGACATTGACATTCGACTTTCAACATTTCGACATTCGACATTCACATTCGACAATCACATTTGACATTCGACTTTTCGATATTCGACATTCACATTAGACATTCACATTCAACATTCAACATTTCGACATTCGACATTCACATTCGACATTCACATTTGACATTCGACATTCAACATTCACCATTCGACATTCGACATTCAACATTCACATTCGACATTTTGAAATTCGGCATTTTGACATTCGACATTCACATTCGACTTTCAACATTTCGACATTCGACATTCACATTCGACCTTCACATTAGACATTCGACTTTTCGATATTCGACATTCACATTCGACATTCACATTCGATATGCGACATTTCGACATTCGACATTCACATTCGACATTTCTACATTCGACATTTCGACATTTCGACATTCACATTCGACATTCGACATTCACCATTCGACATTCAACATTCACATTCGACATTCGACATTTCGACATTCGTCATTTCGACAATCGGCATTTCGACATTCACCATTCGACATTCGACATTCACATTCGACATTTCGACATTTCGACATTCGACATTTCGACATTCGACATTCACATTCGACATTTCGACATTCGACATTTCGACATTCGACATTCTCATTCGACATTCACATTCGACATTTCGATATTTCAACATTCGACATTTCGACAATTCGTCATTCGACATTTCGACATTCACCATTCGACATTCAACATTCACATTCGACATTTCGACATTCGACATTTCGACATTCAGCATTTCGACATTCACCATTCGACATTCACATTCGACATTTTGACATTTCAACATTCGACATTTCGACATTCGACATTCGACATTCGACATTTCGACATTCGACTTTTCGACATTCGACATTCACATTCGACAATCACATTCGACATTTCAACATTCGACATTCACATTCGACATTTCGACATTTCGGCATTCGACATTTCGACATTCGACATTCACATTCGACAATCGACATTCACCATTCGACATTTCGACATTTGACATTTTGACATTTCGACATTTGACATTCGACATTCACATTCGACTTTCAACATTTCGACATTCGACATTCACATTCGACACTCACATTTGACATTCGACATTTCGACATTCGACATTCACATTCGACATTCACATTCAACATTCGACATTTCGACATTCGACATTCACATTCGACATTTCGACATTCGACATTTCGGCATTCGACATTTCGACATTCGACATTCACATTTGACATTCGACATTTTGACATTCTACTCTTCGACATTCGACATTCACATTCGACATTTCGACATTTCGGCATTCGACATTTCGACATTCGACATTCACATTCGACATTCGACATTTCGACATTCGACTTTTCAACATTCGACATTCGACATTCACATTCGACATTCACATTCGACATTTCGATATTTCAACATTCGACATTTCGACATTCACATTCGACGTTCGACATTTCGACATTCGACATTCACATTCGACATTTCGACATTTCGACATTCAACATTTCGACATTCGACATTCACATTCGACATTTCGACATTTCGGCATTCGACATTCGACATTCACATTCGACATTTTGACATTCGACATTCGACATTTCGACATTTCGACACGCGACATTCGACTTTTCGACATTCGCCTTCACATTCGACATTCACATTCGACATTCACATTTGACATTCATCATTTCGACATTCACATTCGACTTTCAACATTTCGACATTCACATTCGACATTCATATTTGACATTCGACATTTCGACATTCACATTCGACATTCACATTTGACATTCGACATTTCGACATTTGACATGCGACATTCACATTCGACATTCGACATTCACATTCGACATTCGACATTTCGACATTCGACATTCGACATTCACATTCACATTAGACATTTCAACATTCGACATTCGACATTTCAACATTCACATTCGACATTCACATTCGACTTTTCGATATTTCAACATTCGACATTTCGACAATTCGACATTCGACATTTCGACATTCACCATTCGACATTCAACATTCACATTCGACATTCGACATTTCGACATTCGACATTTCGACATTCGACATTTCAACATTCACCATTCGACATTCACATTCGACATTCGACATTTCGGCATTCGATATTTCGACATTCGACATTCACATTCGACATTCGACATTTCGACATTCGACTTTTCGACATTCACATTCGACATTCACATTCGACATTTCGACATTCGACATTCAACATTCACATTCGACATTTCGACATTTCGACATTCGATATTTCGACATTCGACATTTGACATTCACATTCGACATTTCGGCATTCGACATTTCGACATTCGACATTCGACATTCGACATTTCGACATTCGACTTTTCGACATTCACATTCGACATTCACATTCGACATTTGACATTCACATTCGACATTCACATTCGACATTTCGACGTTCGACATTTTGCATTTCGACATTTGACATTCGACATTCACATTCGACTTTTGACATTCGACATTCACATTCGACATTCACATTTGACATTCGACATTCGACATTCACCATTCGACATTCGACATTCAACATTCACATTCGACATTTCGAAATTCGGCATTTTGACATTCACATTCGACATTTCGACATTTCGGCATTCGACATTTCGACATTCGACATTCACATTCGACATTCGACATTTCGACATTCGACTTTTCAACATTCGACATTCAACATTCACATTCGACATTCACATTCGACATTTCGATATTTCAACATTCGACATTTCGACATTTAGACATTCGGCATTTCGAAATTCACCATACGATATTCACATTCGACATTCGACATTTCGGCATTCGACACTTCGACATTCGACATTCACATTCGACATTCGACATTTCGACATTCGACTTTTCGACATTCGACATTCACATTCGACATTCACATTCGACATTTCGACATTCGACATTCGACATTTCGACATTCGACATTTCGACATTCGACATTCGACATTTCGACATTCGACATTTGACTTTCACATTCGACATTTCGACATTTCGGCATTCGTCATTTCGACATTCGACATTCACATTCGACATTCGACATTTCGACATTTGACATTCGACTTTTCGACGTTCACATTTGACATTCACATTCGACATTTCGACATTCGACATTTTGCATTTCGACATTCGACATTCACATTCGACTTTCAACATTTCGACATTCGACATTCACATTCGACATTCACATTTGACATTCGACATTCGACATTCACCATTCGACATTCGACATTCAACATTCACATTCGACATTTCGAAATTCGGCATTTTGACATTCACCATCCGACATTCGACATTCACATTCGACATTTCGACATTTCGACATTCACATTCGACATTTTGACATTTTGACATGCGACATTCGACTTTTCGACATTCGACATTCACATTCGACATTCACATTCGACATTCATATTCGACATTTCTACATTCGACATTTTGACATTTCGTCATTTGACATTCGACATTCACATTCGACATTTCGACATTTGACATTGACATTCGACTTTCAACATTTCGACATTCGACATTCACATTCGACAATCACATTTGACATTCGACTTTTCGATATTCGACATTCACATTAGACATTCACATTCAACATTCAACATTTCGACATTCGACATTCACATTCGACATTTCAACATTCGACATTTCGACATTTTGACATTCACATTCGACATTCGACATTCACCATTCGACATTTGACGTTCAACATTCACATTCGACATTCGACATTTCAACATTCGTCATTTCGACAATCGGCATTTCGACATTCACCATTCGACATTCGACATTCAAATTCGACATTTCGACATTTCGACATTCGACATTTCGACATTCGACATTCACATTCGACATTTCGACATTCGACATTTCGACATTCGACATTCACATTCGACATTTCAACATTTCGACATTCGACATTTCGACATTTGACATTCGACATTCACATTCGACATTTCGGCATTCGACATTCACATTCGACATTCTCATTTGACATTCGACATTTCGACATTCGACATTCACATTCAACATTCGACATTTTGACATTCGACATTCACATTCACCATTCGACATTCGACATTCAACATTCACATTCGACATTCGACATTTCAACATTCGACTTTTCAACATTCTACATTCACATTCAACATTCGACATTTCGACATTCCACATTCACATTCACCATTCGACATTCAACATTCACATTCGACATTCGACATTTCGACATTCGACTTTTCATCATTCGGCATTCGACATTTCGATATTCGACATTCACATTCGACATTCGACATTTCGACATTCGACTTTTCTACATTCGACATTCGACATTCACATTCGACATTCACATTCGACATTTCGATATTTCAACATTCGACATTTCGACATTCGACATTTCGACATTCGGCATTTCGAAATTCACCATTCGACATTCACATTCGATATTTCGACATTCGACACTTCGACATTCGACATTCACATTCGACATTCGACATTTCGACATTCGACTTTTCGACATTCGACATTCACATTCGACATTCACATTCGACATTTCGACATTCGACATTCGACATTTCGACATTCGACATTTGACATTCACATTCGATATTTCAACATTTCGGCATTCGACATTTCGACATTCACATTCGACATTCGACATTCACATTCGTCATTCACATTCGACATTTCGATATTTCAACATTCGACATTTCGACATTTCGACAATTCGACATTCGACATTTCGACATTCACCATTCTACATTCGACATTCACATTCGACATTCGACATTTCGACATTCGACATTAGACTTTTCGACATTCACATTCGACATTCACATTCGACATTTCGACATTCGACATTTTGCATTTCGACATTCGACATTCACATTCGACTTTCAACATTTCGACATTCGACATTCACATTCGACATTCACATTTGACATTCGACATTCAACATTCACCATTCGACATTTGACATTAAACGTTCATATTCGACATTTCGAAATTCGGCATTTTGACATTCGACATTCACATTCGACATTTCGACATTTCGACATTTCGACATTCGACATTCACATTCGACATTCAACATTCGACATTCACATTCGTCATTCACATTAGACATTTCGATATTTCAACATTCGACATTTCGACATTTCGACAATTCGACATTCGACTTTTCGACATTCACCATTCGACATTCAACATTCACATTCGACATTCGACATTTCGACATTCGACATTCGACTTTTCGACATTCACATTCGACATTCACATTCGACATTTCGACATTCGACATTTTGCATTTCGACATTCGACATTCACATTCGACTTTCAACATTTCGACATTCGACATTCACATTCGACATTCACATTTGACATTCGACATTCAACATTCACCATTCGACATTCGACATTCAACATTCACATTCGACATTTTGAAATTCGGCATTTTGACATTCGACATTCACATTCGACTTTCAACATTTCGACATTCGACATTCACATTCGACCTTCACATTAGACATTCGACTTTTCGATATTCGACATTCACATTCGACATTCACATTCGATATGCGACATTTCGACATTCGACATTCACATTCGACATTTCTACATTCGACATTTCGACATTTCGACATTCACATTCGACATTCGACATTCACCATTCGACATTCAACATTCACATTCGACATTCGACATTTCGACATTCGTCATTTCGACAATCGGCATTTCGACATTCACCATTCGACATTCGACATTCACATTCGACATTTCGACATTTCGACATTCGACATTTCGACATTCGACATTCACATTCGACATTTCGACATTCGACATTTCGACATTCGACATTCTCATTCGACCTTCACATTCGACATTTCGATATTTCAACATTCGACATTTCGACAATTCGTCATTCGACATTTCGACATTCACCATTCGACATTCAACATTCACATTCGACATTTCGACATTCGACATTTCGACATTCAGCATTTCGACATTCACCATTCGACATTCACATTCGACATTTTGACATTTCAACATTCGACATTTCGACATTCGACATTCGACATTCGACATTTCGACATTCGACTTTTCGACATTCGACATTCACATTCGACAATCACATTCGACATTTCAACATTCGACATTCACATTCGACATTTCGACATTTCGGCATTCGACATTTCGACATTCGACATTCACATTCGACAATCGACATTCACCATTCGACATTTCGACATTTGACATTTTGACATTTCGACATTTGACTTTCGACATTCACATTCGACTTTCAACATTTCGACATTCGACATTCACATTCGACATTCACATTTGACATTCGACATTTCGACATTCGACATTCACATTCGACATTCACATTCAACATTCGACATTTCGACATTCGACATTCACATTCGACATTTCGACATTCGACATTTCGGCATTCGACATTTCGACATTCGACATTCACATTTGACATTCGACATTTTGACATTCTACTCTTCGACATTCGACATTCACATTCGACATTTCGACATTTCGGCATTCGACATTTCGACATTCGACATTCACATTCGACATTCGACATTTCGACATTCGACTTTTCAACATTCGACATTCGACATTCACATTCGACATTCACATTCGACATTTCGATATTTCAACATTCGACATTTCGACATTTCGACATTCGCCATTTCGAAATTCACCATTCGACATTCACATTCGACATTTCGACATTCGACATTTCGGCATTTGACACTTCGACATTCACATTCGACATTCGACATTCGACATTTCGACATTCGACTTTTCGACATTCGACATTCACATTCGACAATCACATTCGACATTTCAACATTCGACATTCACATTCGACATTTCGACATTTCGGCATTCGACATTTCGACATTCGACATTCACATTCGACAATCGACATTCACCATTCGACATTTCGACATTTGACATTTTGACATTTCGACATTTGACATTCGACATTCACATTCGACTTTCAACATTTCGACATTCGACATTCACATTCGACATTCACATTTGACATTCGACATTTCGACATTCGACATTCACATTCGACATTCACATTCAACATTCGACATTTCGACATTCGACATTCACATTCGACATTTCGACATTCGACATTTCGGCATTCGACATTTCGACATTCGACATTCACATTCGACATTCGACATTTTGACATTCTACTCTTCGACATTCGACATTCACATTCGACATTCACAATCGACATTTCGACATTCGACATTCGACATTCACATTCGACATTTCGACATTCGACATTTCGACATTTCGACATTTTGACATTTTGACATGCGACATTCGACTTTTCGACATTCGACATTCGACATTCACATTCGACATTCACATTTGACATTTCGACATTCGACATTTTGACATTTCGTCATTTGACATTCGACATTCACATTCGACATTTCGACATTCGACATTCACATTCGACTTTCAACATTTCGACACTCACATTCGACATTCACATTTGACATTCGACTTTTCGATATTCGACATTCACATTCGACATTCGACATTCACATTCGACATTCGACATTTCGACATTCACATTCGACATTTCAACATTCGACATTTCGACATTTCGACATTCACATTCGACATTCGACATTCACCATTCGACATTCGACATTCAACATTCACATTCGACATTCGACATTTCGACATTCGTCATTTCGACAGTCGGCATTTTGACATTCATCATTCGACATTCAACATTCACATTCGACATTTCGACATTTCGGCATTCGACATTTCGACATTTCGACATTCGACATTCACATTCGACATTTCGACATTCGACATTTCGACATTCACATTCGACATTCGACATTCACCATTCGACATTCACATTCGACTTTTCGATTTTTCAACATTCGACATTTCGACAATTCGTCATTCGACATTTCGACATTCACCATTCGACATTCAACATTCACATTCGACATTCGACATTTCGACATTCGACATTTCGACATTCAGCATTTCGACATTCACCATTCGACATGCGACATTTCGACATTCCACATTTCGACATTCCACTTTTCGACATTCACATTCGATATTCACATTCGACATTTCGACATTCGACATTCACATTCGACATTTCGACATTCAACATTCGACATTCACATTCGACATTCGACATTCGACATTCAACATTTCGACATTCCACATTCAACATTTCTAAATTCGACATTTCGACATTCAACATTCACATTCAACATTCACATTCGACATTCGACAGTTCGACATTCTACATTTCGACAATCGACATTTTGACATTTCGACATTTCGACATTTCGACACTCATCATTCGACATTCGACATTCACATTCGATGTTGGACATTTCGACATTCACATTCGTCATTCACATTCGACATTTAGACATTTCGACAATTGACATTTTCACATTCGACATTCGACATTTCGACATTTGACATTCGACATTCACATTTCGACATTCGACATTTCGACATTTCGACATTCGACATTTCGACATTTCAACATTTGACATTTTCACATTCGACATTCGACATTTCGACATTTCGACATTCGACATTTCGACATTCGACATTTCGACATTCGACATTTGACATTCACATTCGACATTTCGGCTTTCGACATTCGACATTCACATTCGACATTCGACATTTCGACATTCGACATTAGACTTTTCGACATTCACATTCGACATTCACATTCGACATTTCGACATTCGACATTTTGCATTTCGACATTCGACATTCACATTCGACTTTCAACATTTCGACATTCGACATTCACATTCGACATTCACATTTGACATTCGACATTCAACATTCACCAATCGACATTCGACATTAAACGTTCATATTCGACATTTCGAAATTCGGCATTTTGACATTCGACATTCACATTCGACATTTCGACATTTCGACATTCAACATTCACATTCGACATTCAACATTCGACATTCACATTCGTCATTCACATTCGACATTTCGATATTTCAACATTCGACATTTCGACATTTCGACAATTCGACATTCGACATTTCGACATTCACCATTCGACATTTAACATTCACATTCGACATTCGACATTTCAACATTCGACATTCGACTTTTCGACATTCACATTCGACATTCACATTCGACATTTCGACATTCGACATTTTGCATTTCGACATTCGACATTCACATTCGACTTTCAACATTTCGACATTCGACATTCACATTCGACATTCACATTTGACATTCGACATTCAACATTCACCATTCGACATTCGACATTCAACATTCACATTCGAAATTTCGAAATTCGGCATTTTGACATTCGACATTCACATTCGACTTTCAACATTTCGACATTCGACATTCACATTCGACCTTCACATTAGACATTCGACTTTTCGATATTCGACATTCACATTCTACATTCACATTCGATATTCGACATTTCGACATTCGACATTCAGATTCGACATTTCTACATTCGACATTTCGACATTTCGACATTCACATTCGACATTCGACATTCACCATTCGACATTCAACATTCACATTCGACATTCGACATTTCGACATTCGTCATTTCGACAATCGGCATTTCGACATTCACCATTCGACATTCGACATTCACATTCGACATTTCGACATTTCGACATTCGACATTTCGACATTCGACATTCACATTCGACATTTCGACATTCGACATTTCGACATTCGACATTCTCATTCGACATTCACATTCGACATTTCGATATTTCAACATTCGACATTTCGACAATTCGTCATTCGACATTTCGACATTCACCATTCGACATTCAACATTCACATTCGACATTCGACATTTCGACATTCGACATTTTGACATTCAGCATTTCGACATTCACCATTCGACATTCGACATTCACATTCGACATTTTGACATTTCAACATTCGACATTTCGACATTCGACATTCACATTCGACATTCGACATTTCGACATTCGACTTTTCGACATTCGACATTCACATTCGACAATCACATTCGACATTTCAACATTCGACATTCACATTCGACATTTCGACATTTCGGCATTCGACATTTCGACATTCGACATTCACATTCGACATTCGACATTCATCATTCGACATTTCGACATTTGACATTTTGACATTTCGACATTTGACATTCGACATTCACATTCGACTTTCAACATTTCGACATTCGACATTCACATTCGACATTCACATTTGACATTCGACATTTCGACATTCCACATTCACATTCGACATTCACATTCAACATTCGACATTTTGACATTCGACATTCACATTCGACATTTCGACATTTCGGCATTCGACATTTCGACATTCGACATTCACATTCGACATTCGACATTTTGACATTCTACTCTTCGACATTCGACATTCACATTCGACATTCACATTCGACATTTCGACATTCGACATTCGACATTCACATTCGACATTTCGACATTTCGACATTCGACATTTCGACATTCGACATTTGACATTCACATTCGACATTTCGACATTTCGGCATTCGACATTTCGACATTCGACATTCACATTCGACATTCGACATTTCGACATTCGACTTTTCAACATTCGACATTCGACATTCACATTCGACATTCACATTCGACATTTCGATATTTCAACATTCGACATTTCGACATTTAGACATTCGCCATTTCGAAATTCACCATTCGACATTCACATTCGACATTTCGACATTCGACATTTCGGCATTTGACACTTCGACATTCGACATTCACATTCGACATTCGACATTTGACTTTTCGACATTCGACATTCACATTCGACATTTCGACATTCAACATTCGACATTCACATTCGACATTTCGACATTTCGACATTCGACATTTCGAAATTCGACATTTGACATTCACATTCGACATTTCGACATTTCGTCATTCGACATTTCGACATACGACATTCACATTCGACATTCGACATTTCGACATTCGACATTCGACTTTTCGACGTTTCCATTCGACATTCACATTCACATTCGACATTTTGACATTCGACATTTCGACATTTCGACATTCGACATTTCGACATTTTGACATTTTGACATGCGACATTCGACTTTTCGACATTCGACATTCGACATTCACATTCGACATTCACATTTGACATTTCGACATTCGACATTTTGACATTTCGTCATTTGACATTCGACATTCACATTCGACATTTCGACATTCGACATTCACATTCGACTTTCAACATTTCGACACTCCCATTCGACATTCACATTTGACATTCGACTTTTCGATATTCGACATTCACATTCGACATTCGACATTCACATTCGACATTCGACATTTCGACATTCGATATTCACATTCGACATTTCAACATTCGACATTTCGACATTTCGACATTCACATTCGACATTCGACATTCACCATTCGACATTCGACATTCAACATTCACATTCGACATTCGACATTTCGACATTCGTCATTTCGACATTCGGCATTTCGACATTCATCATTCGACATTCAACATTCACATTCGACATTTCGACATTTCGGCATTCGACATTTCGACATTTCGACATTCGACATTCACATTCGACATTTCGACATTCGACATTTCGACATTCACATTCGACATTCGACATTCACCATTCGACATTCACATTCGACATTTCGATATTTTAACATTTGACATTTCGACAATTCGTCATTCGACATTTCGACATTCACCATTCGACATTCAACATTCACATTCGACATTCGACTTTTCGACATTCGACATTTTGACATTCAGCTTTTCGACATTCACCATTCGACATGCGACATTTCGACATTCCACATTTCGACATTCCACTTTTCGACATTCACATTCGATATTCACATTCGACATTTCGACATTCGACATTCACATTCGACATTTCGACATTCAACATTCGACATTCACATTCGACATTCGACATTTCGACATTCGACATTCGACATTTCGACATTCCACATTCAACATTTCTAAATTCGACATTTCGACATTCAACATTCACATTCAACATTCACATTCGACATTCGACAGTTCGACATTCGACATTTCGACAATCGACATTTTGACATTTCGACATTTCGACACTCATCATTCGACATTCGACATTCACATTCGATGTTGGACATTTCGACATTCACATTCGTCATTCACATTCGACATTTAGACATTTCGACAATTGACATTTTCACATTCGACATTCGACATTTCGACATTTGACATTCGACATTCACATTTCGACATTCGACATTTCGACATTTCGACATTCGACATTTCGACATTTCAACATTTGACATTTTCACATTCGACATTCGACATTCGACATTTCGACATTTCGACATTCGACATTTCGACATTCGACATTTCGACATTTGACATTCACATTCGACATTTCGGCTTTCGACATTCGACATTCACATTCGACATTCGACATTTCGACATTCGACTTTTCGACATTCACATTCGACATTCACATTCGACATTCGACATTCACATTCGACATTCACATTCGACATTTCGACATTCGACATTTGACATTCGACATTCACATTCGACGTTCAACATTTCGACATTCGACATTCACATTCGACATTCACATTTGACATTCGACATTCGACATTCACCATTTGACATTCGACATTCAACATTCACATTCGACATTTCGACAATCGACATTCACATTCGACATTTCAACATTCGACATTTTGACATTTCGACATTCACATTCGACATTCGACATTCACCATTCGACATTCGACATTCAACATTCACATTCGACCTTCGACATTTCGACATTCGACATTTCGACATTCGGCATTTTGAAATTCACCATTCGACATTCACATTTGACATTTCGACATTCGACATTTCGACATTCGACATTTCGACATTTCGAAATTCGACATTTCGACATTCGACATTTGACATTCACATTCGACATTTCGGCATTCGACATTTCGACATTCGACATTCACATTCGACATTCGACATTTCGACATTCGACTTTTCGACATTCACATTCGACATTCACATTCGACATTCACATTTGACATTCACATTCGACATTTCGACATTCGACATTTGACATTCGACATTCACATTCGACTTTCAACATTTCGACATTCGACATTCACATTCGACATTCACATGTGACATTCGACATTCGACATTCACCATTTGACATTCGACATTCAACATTCACATTCGACATTTCAAAATTCGGCATTTTGACATTCACCATTCGACATTCGACATTCACATTCGACATTTTGACATTCGACATTTCGACATTTCGACATTCGACATTTCGACATTTCGACATTTTGACATGCGACATTCGACTTTTCGACATTCGACATTCGACATTCGCATTCGACATGCACATTTGACATTTCGACATTTGACATTTTGACATTTCGTCATTTGACATTCGACATTCACATTCGACATTTCGACATTCGACATTCACATTCGACTTTCAACATTTCGACATTCGACATTCACATTCGACATTCACATTTGACATTCGACTTTTCGATATTCGACATTCACATTCGACATTCGACATTCACATTCGACATTCGACATTTCGACATTCGACATTCACATTCGACATTTCAACATTCGACATTTCGACATTTTGACATTCACATTCGACATTCGACATTCACCATTCGACATTCGACATTCAACATTCACATTCGACATTCGACATTTCGACATTCGTCATTTCGACATTCGGCATTTCGACATTCATCATTCGACATTCAACATTCACATTTGACATTTCGGCATTCGACATTTCGACATTTCGACATTCGACATTCACATTCGACATTTCGACATTCGACATTTCGACATTCACATTCGACATTCGACATTCACCATTCGACATTCACATTCGACATTTCAATATTTCAACATTCGACATTTCGACAATTCGTCATCCGACATTTCGACATTCACCATTCGACATTCAACATTCACATTCGACATTCGACATTTCGACATTCGACAATTCGACATTCAGCATTTCGACATTCACCATTCGACATGCGACATTTCGACATTCCACATTTCGACATTCCACTTTTCGACATTCACATTCGATATTCACATTCGACATTTCGACATTCGACATTCACATTCGACATTTCGACATTCAACATTCGACATTCACATTCGACATTCGACATTTCGACATTCGTCATTCGACATTTCGACATTCCACATTCAACATTTCTAAATTCGACATTTCGACATTCAACATTCACATTCAACATTCACATTCGACATTCGACAGTTCGACATTCGACATTTCGACAATCGACATTTTGACATTTTGACATTTCGACATTTCGACACTCATCATTCGACATTCGACATTCACATTCGATGTTGGACATTTCGACATTCACATTCGTCATTCACATTCGACATTTAGACAATTGACATTTTCACATTCGACATTCGACATTTCGACATTTGACATTTCGACATTCGACATTTCGACATTTCGACACTCATCATTCGACATTCGACTTTCCCATTCGACATTTGACATTCGACATTCACATTTCGACATTCGACATTTCGACATTTCGACATTCGACATTTCGACATTTCAACATGTGACATTTTCACATTCGACATTCGACATTTGACATTTCGACATTTCGACATTCGACATACACATTCCACTTTCGACATTTCGACATTTGACATTTCGACATTCAAATTCGACATTTGACATTGACTTTCGAAATTCGACATTCACATTCGACATTCGACATTCAACATTCGACATTCGACATTCACATTCAACATTCACATTCGACATTCACCATTCGACATTCGACATTTCGACATTCGATATTCACATTTGACATTCGACATTCAACATTTCGACATTCGACATTCACATTCGACGTTCGACATTTCGACATTCACATTCATCATTCACATTCGACATTTCGACATTTCGACATTTGACATTTCGACATGCGACATTCGACATTCCACATTCGACATTTCTAAATTTGACATTTCGGCATTCGACATTCACATTCAACATTCGACTTTCACATTCGACATTCGACATTTCGACATTCGACATTTCGACAATCGAAATTTCGACATTTTGACATTTCAACATTTCGACACTCATCATTCGACATTCGACATTTCGACATTCGACATTCACATTCGACATTTCGATATTTCAACATTCGACATTTCGACAATTCGTCATTCGACATTTCGATATTCGCCATTCGACATTCAACATTCACATTCGACATTCGACATTTCGACATTCGACATTTCGACATTCAGCATTTCGACATTTACCATTCGACATGCGACATTTCGACATTCCACATTTCGACATTCGTGGGTTCGACATTCGACATTCGACATTTCGACATTCCACATTCAACATTTCTAAATTCGACATTTCGACATTCAACATTCACATTCAACATTCACATTCGACATTCGACAGTTCGACATTCGACATTTCGACAATCGACATTTTGACATTTCGACATTTCGACATTTCGACACTCATCATTCGACATTCGACATTCACATTCGATGTTGGACATTTCGACATTCACATTCGTCATTCACATTCGACATTTAGACATTTCGACAATTGACATTTTCACATTCGACATTCGACATTTCGACATTTGACATTCGACATTCACATTTCGACATTCGACATTTCGACATTTCGACATTCGACATTTCGACATTTCAACATTTGACATTTTCACATTCGACATTCGACATTCGACATTTCGACATTCGACATTTCGACATTCGACATTTGACATTCACATTCGACATTTCGGCATTCGACATTTCGACATTCGACATTCACATTCGACATTCGACATTTCGACATTCGACTTTTCGACATTCACATTCGACATTCACATTCGACATTCGACATTCACATTCGACATTCACATTCGACATTTCGACATTCGACATTTGACATTCGACATTCACATTCGACTTTCAACATTTCGACATTCGACATTCACATTCGACATTCACATTTGACATTCGACATTCGACATTCACCATTTGACATTCGACATTCAACATTCACATTCGACATTCGACATTTCGACATTCGACATTCACATTCGACATTTCAACATTCGACATTTTGACATTTCGACATTCACATTCGACATTCGACATTCACCATTCGACATTCGACATTCAACATTCACATTCGACATTCGACATTTCGACATTCGTCATTTCGACATTCGGCATTTTGAAATTCACCATTGGACATTCACATTTGACATTTCGACATTCGACATTTCGACATTCGACATTTCGACATTTCGACATTCGACATTTCGACATTCGACATTTGACATTCACATTCGACATTTCGGCATTCGACATTTCGACATTCGACATTCACATTCGACATTCGACATTTCGACATTCGACTTTTCGACATTCACATTCGACATTCACATTCGACATTCGACATTCACATTCGACATTCACATTCGACATTTCGACATTCGACATTTGACATTCGACATTCACATTCGACTTTCAACATTTCGACATTCGACATTCACATTCGACATTCACATTTGACATTCGACATTCGACATTCACCATTTGACATTCGACATTCAACATTCACATTCGACATTTTGAAATTCGACATTTCGAAATTCGGCATTTTGACATTCACCATTCGACATTCGACATTCACATTCGACATTTTGACATTCGACATTTCGACATTTCGACATTCGACATTTCGACATTTCGACATTTTGACATGCGACATTCGACTTTTCGACATTCGACATTCGACATTCGCATTCGACATGCACATTTGACATTTCGACATTCGACATTTTGACATTTCGTCATTTGACATTCGACATTCACATTCGACATTTCGACATTCGACATTCACATTCGACTTTCAACATTTCAACATTCGACATTCACATTCGACATTCACATTTGACATTCGACTTTTCGATATTCGACATTCACATTTGACATTCGACATTCACATTCGACATTCGACATTTCGACATTCGACATTCACATTCGACATTTCAACATTCGACATTTCGACATTTTGACATTCACATTCGACATTCGACATTCACCATTCGACATTCGACATTCAACATTCACATTCGACATTCGACATTTCGACATTCGTCATTTCGACATTCGGCATTTCGACATTCCTCATTCGACATTCAACATTCACATTTGACATTTCGACATTTCGGCATTCGACATTTCGACATTTCGACATTCGACATTCACATTCGACATTTCGACATTCGACATTTCGACATTCACATTCGACATTCGACATTCACCATTCGACATTCACATTCGACATTTCGATATTTCAACATTCGACATTTCGACAATTCGTCATTCGACATTTCGACATTCACCATTCGACATTCAACATTCACATTCGACATTCGACATTTCGACATTCGACATTTCGACATTCAGCATTTCGACATTCACCATTCGACATGCGACATTTCGACATTCCACATTTCGACATTCCACTTTTCGACATTCACATTCGATATTCACATTCGACATTTCGACATTCGACATTCACATTCGACATTTCGACATTCAACATTCGACATTCACATTCGACATTCGACATTTCGACATTCGACATTCGACATTTTGACATTCCACATTCAACATTTCTAAATTCGACATTTCGACATTCAACATTCACATTCAACATTCACATTCGACATTCGACAGTTCGACATTCGACATTTCGACAATCGACATTTTGACATTTTGACATTTCGACATTTCGACACTCATCATTCGACATTCGACATTCACATTCGATGTTGGACATTTCGACATTCACATTCGTCATTCACATTCGACATTTAGACAATTGACATTTTCACATTCGACATTCGACATTTCGACATTTGACATTTCGACATTCGACATTTCGACATTTCGACACTCATCATTCGACATTCGACTTTCCCATTCGACATTTGACATTCGACATTCACATTTCGACATTCGACATTTCGACATTTCGACATTCGACATTTCGACATTTCGACATTCGACATTTCGACATTTCAACATTTGACATTTTCACATTCGACATTTGACATTTCGACATTTCGACATTCGACATACACATTTGACTTTCGACATTTCGACATTTGATATTTCGACATTCAAATTCGACATTTGACATTGACTTTCGAAATTCGACATTCACATTCGACATTCGACATTCACCATTCGACATTCGACATTCACATTCAACATTCACATTCGACATTCACCATTCGACATTCGACATTTCGACATTCGATATTCACATTTGACATTCGACATTCAACATTTCGACATTCGACATTCACATTCGACGTTCGACATTTCGACATTCACATTCATCATTCACATTCGACATTTCGACATTTGACATTTCGACATGCGACATTCGACATTCCACATTCGACATTTCTAAATTTGACATTTCGACATTCGACATTCACATTCAACATTCGACTTTCACATTCGACATTCGACATTTCGACATTCGACATTTCGACAATCGACATTTCGACATTTTGACATTTCAACATTTTGACACTCATCATTCGACATTCGACATTCACATTCGACATTCGACATTCACATTTCGTCATTTCAACATTCGACATTTTGACAATCATCATTCGACATTCTACATTCACATTCGACATTTGACATTCGACATTCACATTCACATTTCGACATTCGACATTCGACATTTCGACATTTCGACATTTCGACATTTCGACATTTGACATTCGACATTCACATTTCGACATTCGACATTTCGACATTTCGACATTCGACATTTCGACATTTCAACATTTGACATTTTCACATTCGACATTCGACATTCGACATTTCGACATTTCGACATTCGACATTTCGACATTCGACATTTCGACATTTGACATTCACATTCGACATTTCGGCTTTCGACATTCGACATTCACATTCGACATTCGACATTTCGACATTCGACTTTTCGACATTCACATTCGACATTCACATTCGACATTCGACATTCACATTCGACATTCACATTCGACATTTCGACATTCGACATTTGACATTCGACATTCACATTCGACGTTCAACATTTCGACATTCGACATTCACATTCGACATTCACATTTGACATTCGACATTCGACATTCACCATTTGACATTCGACATTCAACATTCACATTCGACATTTCGACAATCGACATTCACATTCGACATTTCAACATTCGACATTTTGACATTTCGACATTCACATTCGACATTCGACATTCACCATTCGACATTCGACATTCAACATTCACATTCGACCTTCGACATTTCGACATTCGACATTTCGACATTCGGCATTTTGAAATTCACCATTCGACATTCACATTTGACATTTCGACATTCGACATTTCGACATTCGACATTTCGACATTTCGAAATTCGACATTTCGACATTCGACATTTGACATTCACATTCGACATTTCGGCATTCGACATTTCGACATTCGACATTCACATTCGACATTCGACATTTCGACATTCGACTTTTCGACATTCACATTCGACATTCACATTCGACATTCACATTTGACATTCACATTCGACATTTCGACATTCGACATTTGACATTCGACATTCACATTCGACTTTCAACATTTCGACATTCGACATTCACATTCGACATTCACATGTGACATTCGACATTCGACATTCACCATTTGACATTCGACATTCAACATTCACATTCGACATTTCAAAATTCGGCATTTTGACATTCACCATTCGACATTCGACATTCACATTCGACATTTTGACATTCGACATTTCGACATTTCGACATTCGACATTTCGACATTTCGACATTTTGACATGCGACATTCGACTTTTCGACATTCGACATTCGACATTCGCATTCGACATGCACATTTGACATTTCGACATTTGACATTTTGACATTTCGTCATTTGACATTCGACATTCACATTCGACATTTCGACATTCGACATTCACATTCGACTTTCAACATTTCGACATTCGACATTCACATTCGACATTCACATTTGACATTCGACTTTTCGATATTCGACATTCACATTCGACATTCGACATTCACATTCGACATTCGACATTTCGACATTCGACATTCACATTCGACATTTCAACATTCGACATTTCGACATTTTGACATTCACATTCGACATTCGACATTCACCATTCGACATTCGACATTCAACATTCACATTCGACATTCGACATTTCGACATTCGTCATTTCGACATTCGGCATTTCGACATTCATCATTCGACATTCAACATTCACATTTGACATTTCGGCATTCGACATTTCGACATTTCGACATTCGACATTCACATTCGACATTTCGACATTCGACATTTCGACATTCACATTCGACATTCGACATTCACCATTCGACATTCACATTCGACATTTCAATATTTCAACATTCGACATTTCGACAATTCGTCATCCGACATTTCGACATTCACCATTCGACATTCAACATTCACATTCGACATTCGACATTTCGACATTCGACAATTCGACATTCAGCATTTCGACATTCACCATTCGACATGCGACATTTCGACATTCCACATTTCGACATTCCACTTTTCGACATTCACATTCGATATTCACATTCGACATTTCGACATTCGACATTCACATTCGACATTTCGACATTCAACATTCGACATTCACATTCGACATTCGACATTTCGACATTCGTCATTCGACATTTCGACATTCCACATTCAACATTTCTAAATTCGACATTTCGACATTCAACATTCACATTCAACATTCACATTCGACATTCGACAGTTCGACATTCGACATTTCGACAATCGACATTTTGACATTTTGACATTTCGACATTTCGACACTCATCATTCGACATTCGACATTCACATTCGATGTTGGACATTTCGACATTCACATTCGTCATTCACATTCGACATTTAGACAATTGACATTTTCACATTCGACATTCGACATTTCGACATTTGACATTTCGACATTCGACATTTCGACATTTCGACACTCATCATTCGACATTCGACTTTCCCATTCGACATTTGACATTCGACATTCACATTTCGACATTCGACATTTCGACATTTCGACATTCGACATTTCGACATTTCAACATGTGACATTTTCACATTCGACATTCGACATTTGACATTTCGACATTTCGACATTCGACATACACATTCCACTTTCGACATTTCGACATTTGACATTTCGACATTCAAATTCGACATTTGACATTGACTTTCGAAATTCGACATTCACATTCGACATTCGACATTCAACATTCGACATTCGACATTCACATTCAACATTCACATTCGACATTCACCATTCGACATTCGACATTTCGACATTCGATATTCACATTTGACATTCGACATTCAACATTTCGACATTCGACATTCACATTCGACGTTCGACATTTCGACATTCACATTCATCATTCACATTCGACATTTCGACATTTCGACATTTGACATTTCGACATGCGACATTCGACATTCCACATTCGACATTTCTAAATTTGACATTTCGGCATTCGACATTCACATTCAACATTCGACTTTCACATTCGACATTCGACATTTCGACATTCGACATTTCGACAATCGAAATTTCGACATTTTGACATTTCAACATTTCGACACTCATCATTCGACATTCGACATTTCGACATTCGACATTCACATTCGACATTTCGATATTTCAACATTCGACATTTCGACAATTCGTCATTCGACATTTCGATATTCGCCATTCGACATTCAACATTCACATTCGACATTCGACATTTCGACATTCGACATTTCGACATTCAGCATTTCGACATTTACCATTCGACATGCGACATTTCGACATTCCACATTTCGACATTCGTGGGTTCGACATTCGACATTCGACATTTCGACATTCCACATTCAACATTTCTAAATTCGACATTTCGACATTCAACATTCACATTCAACATTCACATTCGACATTCGACAGTTCGACATTCGACATTTCGACAATCGACATTTTGACATTTCGACATTTCGACATTTCGACACTCATCATTCGACATTCGACATTCACATTCGATGTTGGACATTTCGACATTCACATTCGTCATTCACATTCGACATTTAGACATTTCGACAATTGACATTTTCACATTCGACATTCGACATTTCGACATTTGACATTCGACATTCACATTTCGACATTCGACATTTCGACATTTCGACATTCGACATTTCGACATTTCAACATTTGACATTTTCACATTCGACATTCGACATTCGACATTTCGACATTCGACATTTCGACATTCGACATTTGACATTCACATTCGACATTTCGGCATTCGACATTTCGACATTCGACATTCACATTCGACATTCGACATTTCGACATTCGACTTTTCGACATTCACATTCGACATTCACATTCGACATTCGACATTCACATTCGACATTCACATTCGACATTTCGACATTCGACATTTGACATTCGACATTCACATTCGACTTTCAACATTTCGACATTCGACATTCACATTCGACATTCACATTTGACATTCGACATTCGACATTCACCATTTGACATTCGACATTCAACATTCACATTCGACATTCGACATTTCGACATTCGACATTCACATTCGACATTTCAACATTCGACATTTTGACATTTCGACATTCACATTCGACATTCGACATTCACCATTCGACATTCGACATTCAACATTCACATTCGACATTCGACATTTCGACATTCGTCATTTCGACATTCGGCATTTTGAAATTCACCATTGGACATTCACATTTGACATTTCGACATTCGACATTTCGACATTCGACATTTCGACATTTCGACATTCGACATTTCGACATTCGACATTTGACATTCACATTCGACATTTCGGCATTCGACATTTCGACATTCGACATTCACATTCGACATTCGACATTTCGACATTCGACTTTTTGACATTCACATTCGACATTCACATTCGACATTCGACATTCACATTCGACATTCACATTCGACATTTCGACATTCGACATTTGACATTCGACATTCACATTCGACTTTCAACATTTCGACATTCGACATTCACATTCGACATTCACATTTGACATTCGACATTCGACATTCACCATTTGACATTCGACATTCAACATTCACATTCGACATTTTGAAATTCGACATTTCGAAATTCGGCATTTTGACATTCACCATTCGACATTCGACATTCACATTCGACATTTTGACATTCGACATTTCGACATTTCGACATTCGACATTTCGACATTTCGACATTTTGACATGCGACATTCGACTTTTCGACATTCGACATTCGACATTCGCATTCGACATGCACATTTGACATTTCGACATTCGACATTTTGACATTTCGTCATTTGACATTCGACATTCACATTCGACATTTCGACATTCGACATTCACATTCGACTTTCAACATTTCAACATTCGACATTCACATTCGACATTCACATTTGACATTCGACTTTTCGATATTCGACATTCACATTTGACATTCGACATTCACATTCGACATTCGACATTTCGACATTCGACATTCACATTCGACATTTCAACATTCGACATTTCGACATTTTGACATTCACATTCGACATTCGACATTCACCATTCGACATTCGACATTCAACATTCACATTCGACATTCGACATTTCGACATTCGTCATTTCGACATTCGGCATTTCGACATTCCTCATTCGACATTCAACATTCACATTTGACATTTCGACATTTCGGCATTCGACATTTCGACATTTCGACATTCGACATTCACATTCGACATTTCGACATTCGACATTTCGACATTCACATTCGACATTCGACATTCACCATTCGACATTCACATTCGACATTTCGATATTTCAACATTCGACATTTCGACAATTCGTCATTCGACATTTCGACATTCACCATTCGACATTCAACATTCACATTCGACATTCGACATTTCGACATTCGACATTTCGACATTCAGCATTTCGACATTCACCATTCGACATGCGACATTTCGACATTCCACATTTCGACATTCCACTTTTCGACATTCACATTCGATATTCACATTCGACATTTCGACATTCGACATTCACATTCGACATTTCGACATTCAACATTCGACATTCACATTCGACATTCGACATTTCGACATTCGACATTCGACATTTTGACATTCCACATTCAACATTTCTAAATTCGACATTTCGACATTCAACATTCACATTCAACATTCACATTCGACATTCGACAGTTCGACATTCGACATTTCGACAATCGACATTTTGACATTTTGACATTTCGACATTTCGACACTCATCATTCGACATTCGACATTCACATTCGATGTTGGACATTTCGACATTCACATTCGTCATTCACATTCGACATTTAGACAATTGACATTTTCACATTCGACATTCGACATTTCGACATTTGACATTTCGACATTCGACATTTCGACATTTCGACACTCATCATTCGACATTCGACTTTCCCATTCGACATTTGACATTCGACATTCACATTTCGACATTCGACATTTCGACATTTCGACATTCGACATTTCGACATTTCGACATTCGACATTTCGACATTTCAACATTTGACATTTTCACATTCGACATTTGACATTTCGACATTTCGACATTCGACATACACATTTGACTTTCGACATTTCGACATTTGATATTTCGACATTCAAATTCGACATTTGACATTGACTTTCGAAATTCGACATTCACATTCGACATTCGACATTCACCATTCGACATTCGACATTCACATTCAACATTCACATTCGACATTCACCATTCGACATTCGACATTTCGACATTCGATATTCACATTTGACATTCGACATTCAACATTTCGACATTCGACATTCACATTCGACGTTCGACATTTCGACATTCACATTCATCATTCACATTCGACATTTCGACATTTGACATTTCGACATGCGACATTCGACATTCCACATTCGACATTTCTAAATTTGACATTTCGACATTCGACATTCACATTCAACATTCGACTTTCACATTCGACATTCGACATTTCGACATTCGACATTTCGACAATCGACATTTCGACATTTTGACATTTCAACATTTTGACACTCATCATTCGACATTCGACATTCACATTCGACATTCGACATTCACATTTCGTCATTTCAACATTCGACATTTTGACAATCATCATTCGACATTCTACATTCACATTCGACATTTGACATTCGACATTCACATTCACATTTCGACATTCGACATTCGACATTTCGACATTTCGACATTTCGACATTTCGACATTCGCCATTCGACTTTCACATTCGACATTCACATTCGACATTCGACATTTCGACATTCGACATTCGACATTTCGACATTCCACATTCAACATTTCTAAATTCGACATTTCGACATTCAACATTCACATTCAACATTCACATTCGACATTCGACAGTTCGACATTTGACATTTCGACAATCGACATTTTGACATTTTGACATTTCGACATTTCGACACTCATCATTCGACATTCGACATTCACATTCGATGTTGGACATTTCGACATTCACCATTCGACATTCGACATTCAACATTCACATTCGACATTTCGAAATTCGGCATTTTGACATTCACATTCGACATTTCGACATTTCGGAATTCGACATTTCGACATTCGACATTCACATTCGACATTCGACATTTCGACATTCGACTTTTCAACATTCGACATTCAACATTCACACTCGACATTCACATTCGACATTTCGATATTTCAACATTCGACATTTCGACATTCGACATTTAGACATTCGGCATTTCGAAATTCACCATTCGATATTCACATTCGACATTGCGACATTCGACATTTCGGCATTCGACACTTCGACATTCGACATTCACATTCGACATTCGACATTTCGACATTCGACTTTTCGACATTCGACATTCACATTCGACATTCACATTCGACATTTCGACATTCGACATTCGACATTCGACATTTCGACATTCGACATTTCGACATTCGACATTTCGACATTCGACATTTGACATTCACATTCGACATTTCGACATTTCGGCATTCGTCATTTCGACATTCGACATTCACATTCGACATTCAACATTTCGACATTCGACATTCGACTTTTCGACGTTCACATTTGACATTCACATTCGACATTTCGACATTCGACATTTTGCATTTCGACATTCGACATTCACATTCGACTTTCAACATTTCGACATTCGACATTCACATTCAACATTCACATTTGACATTCGACATTCGACATTCACCATTCGACATTCAACATTCACATTCGACATTTCGAAATTCGGCATTTTAACATTCACCATCCGATATTCGACATTCACATTCGACATTTCGACATTCGACATTTCGACATTTCGACATTCACATTCGACATTTCGACATTTTGACATGCGACATTCGACTTTTCGACATTCGACATTCGACATTCACATTCGACATTCACATTCGACATTCATATTCGACATTTCTACATTCGACATTTTGACATTTCGTCATTTGACATTCGACATTCACATTCGACATTTCGACATTCACATTCGACTTTCAACATTTCGACATTCGACATTCACATTCGACAATCACATTTGACATTCGACTTTTCGATATTCGACATTCACAGTTGACATTCACATTCAACATTCGACATTTCGACATTCGACATTCACATTCGACATTTCAACATTAGACATTTCGACATTTTGACATTCACATTCGACATTCGACATTCACCATTCGACATTCGACGTTCAACATTCACATTCGACATTCGACATTTCATCATTCGTCATTTCGACAATCGGCATTTCGACATTCACCATTCGACATTCGACATTCAAATTCAACATTTCGACATTTCGACATTCGACATTTCGACATTCGACATTCACATTCGACATTTCAACATTCGACATTTCGACATTCGACATTCACATTCGACACTTCGACATTTCGACATTCGACATTTCGACATTTGACATTCGACATTCACATTCGACATTTCGGCATTCGACATTCACATTCGACATTCACATTTGACATTCGACATTTCGACATTCGACATTCACATTCAACATTCGAAATTTCGACATTCGACATTCACATTCACCATTCGACATTCGACATTCAACATTCACATTCGACATTCGACATTTCAACATTCGACTTTTCAACATTCTACATTCACATTCAACATTCGACATTTCGACATTCGACATTCACATTCACCATTCGACATTCGACATTCAACATTCACATTCGACATTCGACATTTCGACATTCGACTTTTCATCATTCGGCATTCGACATTTCGACATTCGACATTCACATTCGACATTCGACATTTCGACATTCGACTTTTCAACATTCGACTTTCGACATTCACATTCGACATTCACATTCGACATTTCGATATTTCAACATTCGACATTTCGACATTCGACATTTCGACATTCGGCATTTCGAAATTCACCATTCGACATTCACATTCGACATTTCGACATTCGACATTTCGGCATTCGACACTTCGACATTCGACATTCACATTCGACATTCGACATTTCGACATTCGACTTTTCGACATTCGACATTCACATTCGACATTCACATTCGACATTTCGACATTCGACATTCGACATTTCGACATTCGACATTTGACATTCACATTCAATATTTCGACATTTCGGCATTCGACATTTCGACATTCGACATTCACATTCGACATTCGACATTCACATTCGTCATTCACATTCGACATTTCGATATTTCAACATTCGACATTTCGACATTTCGACAATTCGACATTCACATTCGACATTTCGACATTCGACATTCGACATTTCGACATTCGACATTCGACATTCACATTCGACTTTCGACATTCACATTCAACATTCAACATTCGACATTTCGACATTCAGCATTCACATTCAACATTCACATTCGACATTCGACAGTTCGACATTCGACATTTCGACAATCGACATTTTGTCATTTTGACATTTCGACATTTCGACACTCATCATTCGACATTCGACATTCACATTCGATGTTGGACATTTCGACATTCACATTCATCATTCACATTCGACATTTAGACATTTCGACAATTGACATTTTCACATTCAACATTCGACATTTCGACATTTGACATTTCGACATTCGACATTTCGACATTTCGACACTCATCATTCGACATTCGACATTCACATTCGACATTTGACATTCGACATTCACATTTCGACATTCGACAATTCGACATTTCGACATTCGACATTTCGACATTTCAACATTTGACATTTTCACATTCGACATTCGACATTGGACATTTCGACATTTCGACATTCGACATACACATTCGACTTTCGACATTTCGACATTTGACATTTCGACATTCAAATTCGACATTTGACATTGACTTTCGAAATTCGACATTCACATTCGACATTCGACATTCACCATTCGACATTCGACATTCACATTCAACATTCACATTCAACATTCACATTCGACATTCGACATTTCGACATTCGATATTCACATTCGACATTCGACATTCAACATTTCGACATTCGACATTCACATTCGACGTTCGACATTTCGACATTCACATTCATCATTCACATTCGACATTTCGACATTTCGACATTTGACATTTTGACATGCGACATTCGACATTCCACATTCGACATTTCGAAATTCGACATTTCGACATTCGACATTCACATTCGACATTCGACTTTCACATTCGACATACGACATTTCGACATTTGACATTTCGACAATCGACATTTCGACATTTTGACATTTCGACATTTCGACACTCATCATTCGACATTCGACATTCACATTCGACATTCGACATTCACATTCACATTTCGACATTTCAGCATTCGACATTTCGACAATCATCATTCGACATTCGACATTCGACATTCGACATTCACATTCACATTTCGACATTCGACATTTCGACATTTCGACATTCGACATTCGAAATTCGACTTTCACATTCGACATTCGACATTACGACATTCACATTCGATATTCGACATTTCGACATTCGACATTCACATTCGACATTCGACATTTCTACATTCGACATTTCGACATTCGACATTTCGACATTCAACATTCACATTCGACATTCGACATTCACATTCGACTTTCGACATTCACATTCAACATTCAACATTCGACATTTCGACATTCAGCATTCACATTCAACATTCACATTCGACATTCGACAGTTCGACATTCGACATTTCGACAATCGACATTTTGTCATTTTGACATTTCGACATTTCGACACTCATCATTCGACATTCGACATTCACATTCGATGTTGGACATTTCGACATTCACATTCGTCATTCACATTCGACATTTAGACATTTCGACAATTGACATTTTCACATTCAACATTCGACATTTCGACATTTGACATTTCGACATTCGACATTTCGACATTTCGACACTCATCATTCGACATTCGACATTCACATTCGACATTTGACATTCGACATTCACATTTCGACATTCGACAATTCGACATTCGACATTTCGACATTTCAACATTTGACATTTTCACATTCGACATTCGACATTCGACATTTCGACATTTCGACATTCGACATACACATTCGACTTTCGACATTTCGACATTTGACATTTCGACATTCAAATTCGACATTTGACATTGACTTTCGAAATTCGACATTCACATTCGACATTCGACATTCACCATTCGACATTCGACATTCACATTCAACATTCACATTCAACATTCACATTCGACATTCGACATTTCGACATTCGATATTCACATTCGACATTCGACATTCAACATTTCGACATTCGACATTCACATTCGACGTTCGACATTTCGACATTCACATTCATCATTCACATTCGACATTTCGACATTTCGACATTTGACATTTTGACATGCGACATTCGACATTCCACATTACACATTTCGAAATTCGACATTTCGACATTCGACATTCACATTCGACATTCGACTCTCACATTCGACATACGACATTTCGACATTTGACATTTCGACAATCGACATTTCGACATTTTGACATTTCGACATTTCGACACTCATCATTCGACATTCGACATTCACATTCGACATTCGACATTCACATTCACATTTCGACATTTCAACATTCGACATTTCGACAATCATTCGACATTCGACAGTTCGACATTCGACATTTCGACAATCGACATTTTGTCATTTTGACATTTCGACATTTCGACACTCATCATTCGACATTCGACATTCACATTCGATGTTGGACATTTCGACATTCACATTCGTCATTCACATTCGACATTTAGACATTTCGACAATTGACATTTTCACATTCAACATTCGACATTTCGACATTTGACATTTCGACATTCGACATTTCGACATTTCGACACTCATCATTCGACATTCGACATTCACATTCGACATTTGACATTCGACATTCACATTTCGACATTCGACAATTCGACATTTCGACATTCGACATTTCGACATTTCAACATTTGACATTTTCACATTCGACATTCGACATTCGACATTTCGACATTTCGACATTCGACATACACATTCGACTTTCGACATTTCGACATTTGACATTTCGACATTCAAATTCGACATTTGACATTGACTTTCGAAATTCGACATTCACATTCGACATTCGACATTCACCATTCGACATTCGACATTCACATTCAACATTCACATTCAACATTCACATTCGACATTCGACATTTCGACATTCGATATTCACATTCGACATTCGACATTCAACATTTCGACATTCGACATTCACATTCGACGTTCGACATTTCGACATTCACATTCATCATTCACATTCGACATTTCGACATTTCGACATTTGACATTTTGACATGCGACATTCGACATTCCACATTCCACATTTCGAAATTCGACATTTCGACATTCGACATTCACATTCGACATTCGACTCTCACATTCGACATACGACATTTCGACATTTGACATTTCGACAATCGACATTTCGACATTTTGACATTTCGACATTTCGACACTCATCATTCGACATTCGACATTCACATTCGACATTCGACATTCACATTCACATTTCGACATTTCAACATTCGACATTTCGACAATCATCATTCGACATTCGACATTCGACATTCGACATTCACATTCACATTTCGACATTCGACATTTCGACATTTCGACATTTCGACATTCGACATTCGAAATTCGACTTTCACATTCGACATTCGACATTACGACATTCACATTCGATATTCGACATTTCGACATTCGACATTCACATTCGACACTCGACATTTCTACATTCGACATTTCGACATTCGACATTTCGACATTCAACATTCACATTCGACATTCGACATTCACATTCGACTTTCGACATTCACATTTAACATTCAACATTCGACATTTCGACATTCAGCATTCACATTCAACATTCACATTCGACATTCGACAGTTCGACATTCGACATTTCGACAATCGACATTTTGTCATTTTGACATTTCGACATTTCGACACTCATCATTCGACATTCGACATTCACATTCGATGTTGGACATTTCGACATTCACATTCGTCATTCACATTCGACATTTAGACATTTCGACAATTGACATTTTCACATTCAACATTCGACATTTTGACATTTGACATTTCGACATTCGACATTTCGACATTTCGACACTCATCATTCGACATTCGACATTCACATTCGACATTTGACATTCGACATTCACATTTCGACATTCGACAATTCGACATTTCGACATTCGACATTTCGACATTTCAACATTTGACATTTTCACATTCGACATTCGACATTGGACATTTCGACATTTCGACATTCGACATACACATTCGACTTTCGACATTTCGACATTTGACATTTCGACATTCAAATTCGACATTTGACATTGACTTTCGAAATTCGACATTCACCATTCGACATTCGACATTCACATTCAACATTCACATTCAACATTCACATTCGACATTCGACATTTCGACATTCGATATTCACATTCGACATTCGACATTCAACATTTCGACATTCGACATTCACATTCGACGTTCGACATTTCGACATTCACATTCATCATTCACATTCGACATTTCGACATTTCGACATTTGACATTTTGACATGCGACATTCGACATTCCACATTCCACATTTCGAAATTCGACATTTCGACATTCGACATTCACATTCGACATTCGACTTTCACATTCGACATACGACATTTCGACATTTGACATTTCGACAATCGACATTTCGACATTTTGACATTTCGACATTTCGACACTCATCATTCGACATTCGACATTCACATTCGACATTCGACATTCACATTCACATTTCGACATTTCAACATTCGACATTTCGACAATCATCATTCGACATTCGACATTTGACATTCGACATTCACATTCACATTTCGACATTCGACATTTCGACATTTCGACATTTCGACATTCGACATTCGAAATTCGACTTTCACATTCGACATTCGACATTACGACATTCGACATTCACATTCGATATTCGACATTTCGACATTCGACATTCACATTCGACATTCGACATTTCTACATTCGACATTTCGACATTCGACATTTCGACATTCAACTTTCACATTCGACATTCGACATTTCGACATTCGACATTTCGACATTCGGCATTTCGACATTCACCATTCGACATTCACATTCGACATTTCGACATTCGACATTTCGACATTTCGACATTCGACATTTCGACATTCGACATTTGACATTCACATTCGACATTTCGGCATTCGACATTTCGACATTCGACATTCACATTCGACAATCGACATTTTGACATTCGACTTTTCGACATTCACATTCGACATTCACATTCGACATTCGACATTCACATTCGACATTCACATTCGACATTTCGACATTCGACATTTGACATTCGACATTCACATTCGACTTTCAACATTTCGACATTCGACATTCACATTCGACATTCACATTTAACATTCGACATTCGACATACACCATTTGACATTCGACATTCAACATTCACATTCGACATTTCGAAATTCGGCATTTTGACATTCACCATTCGACATTCGACATTCACATTCGACATTTCGACATTCGACATTTCGACATTCGACATTTCGACATTTCGACATGCGACATTCCACTTTTCGACATTCGACATTCGACATTCACATTCGACATTCACATTTGACATTTCGACATTCGACATTTTGACATTTCGTCATTTGACATTCGACATTCACATTCGACATTTCGACATTCGACATTCACATTCGACATTCACATTTGACATTCGACTTTTCGATATTCGACATTCACATTCGACATTCGACATTCACATTCGACATTCGACATTTCGACATTCGACATTCACATTCGACATTTAAACATTCGACATTTCGACATTTCGACATTCACATTCGACACTCGACATTCACCATTCGACATTCGACATTCGACATTCACATTCGACATTCGACATTTCGACATTCGTCATTTCGACATTCGGCATTTCGACATTCACCATTCGACATTCACATTCGACATTCGACATTTCGACATTCGACATTTCGACATTCGACGTTTCGACATTCGACATTTCGACATTCGACATTTCGACATTTCGACATTCGACATTTGACATTTTCACATTCGACATTCGACATTGGACATTTCGACATTTCGACATTCGACATACACATTCGACTTTCGACATTTCGACATTTGACATTTCGACATTCAAATTCGACATTTGACATTGACTTTCGAAATTCGACATTCACATTTGACATTCGACATTCACCATTCGACATTCGACATTCACATTCAACATTCACATTCGACATTCACCATTCGACATTCGACATTTCGACATTCGATATTCACATTCGACATTCAACATTTCGACATTCGACATTCACATTCGACGTTGGACATTTCGACATTCACATTCGTCATTCACATTCGACATTTCGACATTTCGACATTTGACATTTCGACATGCGACATTCGACATTCCACATTCGACATTTCGAAATTCGACATTTCGATATTCGACATTCACATTCGACATTCGACTTTCACATTCGACATTCGACATTTCGACATTCGACATTTCGACAATCGACATTTCGACATTTTGACACTCATCATTCGACATTCGACATTCACATTCGACATTCGACATTCACATTCACATTTCGACATTTCAACATTCGACATTTCGACAATCATCATTCGACATTCGACATTCACATTCACATTTCGACATTCGACATTCGACATTTCGACATTTCGACATTTCGACATTCGACATTCGACATTCGACTTTCACATTGGACATTCGACATTACGACATTCGACATTCACATTCGATATTCGACATTTCGACATTCGACATTCACATTCGACATTCGACATTTCTACATTCGACATTTCGACATTCGACATTTTGACATTCAACATTCACATTCGACATTCGACATTTCGACGTTCGACATTTCGACATTCGGCATTTCGACATTCACCATTCGACATTCACATTCGACATTTCGACATTCGACATTTCGACATTTCGACATTCGACATTTCGACATTCGACATTTGACATTCACATTCGACATTTCGGCATTCGACATTTTGACATTCGACATTCACATTCGACATTCGACATTTCGACATTCGACTTTTCGACATTCACATTCGACGTTCACATTCGACATTCGACATTCACATTCGATATTCACATTCGACATTTCGACATTCGACATTTGACATTCGACATTCACATTCGACTTTCAACATTTCGACATTCGACATTCACATTCGACATTCACATTTAACATTCTACATTCGACATTCACCATTTGACATTCGACATTCAACATTCACATTCGACATTTCGAAATTCGGCATTTTGACATTCACCATTCGACATTCGACATTCACATTCGACATTTCGACATTCGACATTTCGACATTTCGACATTCGACATTTCGACATTTCGACATGCGACATTCCACTTTTCGATATTCGACATTCACATTCGACATTCACATTCGACATTCGACATTTCGACATTCGACATTCACATTCGACATTTCGACATTCGACATTTCGACATTTCGACATTCACATTCGACATTCGACATTCACCATTCGACATTCGACATTCAACATTCACATTCGACATTCGACATTTCGACATTCGTCATTTCGACATTCGGCATTTCGACATTCACCATTCGACATTCACATTCGACATTTCGACATTCGACATTTCAACATTCGACATTTCGACATTCGACATTTCGACATTCGACATTTGACATTCACATTCGACATTTCGGCATTCGACATTTCGACATTCGACATTCACATTCGACATTCGACATTTCGACATTCGACTTTTCGACATTGACATTCGACATTCACATTCGACATTTGACATTCACATTCGACATTCACATTCGACATTTCGACATTCGACATTTGACATTCGACATTCACATTCGACTTTCAACATTTCGACATTCGACATTCACATTCGACATTCACATTTGACATTCGACATTCGACATTCACCATTTGACATTCGACATTCAACATTCACATTCGACATTTCGAAATTCGGCATTTTGACATTCACCATTCGACATTCACATTCGACATTTCGACATTCGACATTTCGACATTCGACATTTCGACATTTTGACATGCGACATTCGACTTTTCGACATTTGACATTCGACATTCACATTCGACATTCGACATTCACATTCGACATTCACATTCGACATTTTGACATTCGACATTTGACATTTGACATTCACATTCGACTTTCAACATTTCGACATTCGACATTCACATTCGACATTCACATTTGACATTCGACATTCGACATTCACCATTTGACATTCGACATTCAACATTCACATTCGACATTTCGAAATTCGGCATTTTGACATTCACCATTCGACATTCGACATTCACATTCGACATTTTGACATTCGACATTTCGACATTTCGACATTCGACATTTCGACATTTCGACATTTTGACATGCGACATTCGACTTTTCGACATTCGACATTCGCATTCGACATTCACATTTAACATTTCGACATTCGACATTTTGACATTTCGTCATTTGACATTCGACATTCACATTCGACATTTCGACATTCGACATTCACATTCGACTTTCAACATTTCGACATTCGACATTCACATTCGACATTCACATTTGACATTCGACTTTTCGATATTCGACATTCACATTCGACATTCGACATTCACATTCGACATTCGACATTTCGACATTCGACATTCACATTCGACATTTCAACATTCGACATTTCGACATTTTGACATTCACATTCGACATTTGACATTCACCATTCGACATTCAACATTCACATTCGACATTCGACATTTCGACATTCGGCATTTCGACATTCGGCATTTCGACATTCATCATTCGACATTCAACATTCACATTCGACATTTCGACATTTCGGCATTCGACATTTCGACATTTCGACATTCGACATTCACATTCGACATTTCGACATTCGACATTTCGACATTCACATTCGACATTCGACATTCACCATTCGACATTCACATTCGACATTTCGATATTTCAACATTCGACATTTCGACAATTCGTCATTCGACATTTCGACATTCACCATTCGACATTCAACATTCACATTCGACATTTCGACATTCGATATTTCGACATTCAGCATTTCGACATTCACCATTCGACATGCGACATTTCGACATTCCACATTTCGACATTCCACTTTTCGACATTCACATTCGATATTCACATTCGACATTTCGACATTCGACATTCACATTCGACATTTTGACATTCAACATTCGACATTCACATTCGACATTCGACATTTCGACATTCGACATTCGACATTTCGACATTCCACATTCAACATTTCTAAATTCGACATTTCGACATTCAACATTCACATTCAACATTCACATTCGACATTCGACAGTTCGACATTCGACATTTCGACAATCGACATTTTGACATTTTGACATTTCGACATTTCGACACTCATCATTCGACATTCGACATTCACATTCGATGTTGGACATTTCGACATTCACATTCGTCATTCACATTCGACATTTAGACATTTCGACAATTGACATTTTGACATTCGACATTTCGACATTTGACATTTTGACATTCGACATTTCGACATTTCGACACTCATCATTCGACATTCGACTTTCCCATTCGACATTTGACATTCGACATTCACATTTCGACATTCGACATTTCGACATTTCGACATTCGACATTTCGACATTTCAACATTTGACATTTTCACATTCGACATTCGACATTTGACATTTCGACATTTCGACATTCGACATACACATTCGACTTTCGACATTTCGACATTTGACATTTCGACATTCAAATTCGACATTTGACATTGACTTTCGAAATTCGACATTCACATTCGACATTCGACATTCACCATTCGACATTCGACATTCACATTCAACATTCACATTCGACATTCACCATTCGACATTCGACATTTAGACATTCGATATTCACATTCGACATTCGACATTCAACATTTCGACATTCGACATTCACATTCGACGTTCGACATTTCGACATTCACATTTGTCATTCACATTCGACATTTCGACATTTCGACATTTGACATTTCGACATGCGACATTCGACATTCCACATTCGACATTTCTAAATTTGACATTTCGACATTCGACATTCACATTCAACATTCGACTTTCACATTTGACATTCGACATTTTGACATTCGACATTTCGACAATCGACATTTCGACATTTTGACATTTCAACATTTCGACACTCATCATTCGACATTCGACATTCACATTCGACATTCGACATTCACATTCACATTTCGAGATTTCAACATTCGACATTTTGACAATCATCATTCGACATTCTACATTCACATTCGACATTTGACATTCGACATTCACATTCACATTTCGACATTCGACATTCGACATTTCGACATTTCGACATTTCGACATTCGACATTCGACTTTCACATTCGACATTCGACATTCACATTCGACATTCGACATTTCGACATTCGACATTCCACATTCAACATTTCTAAATTCGACATTTCGACATTCAACATTCACATTCGACATTCGACATTTCGACATTCGACATTTCGACAATCGACATTTTGACATTTTGACATTTCGACATTTCGACACTCATCATTCGACATTCGACATTCACATTCGATGTTGGACATTTCGACATTCACATTCGTCATTCACATTCGACATTTAGACATTTCGACAATTGACATTTTCACATTCGACATTCGACATTTCGACATTTGACATTTCGACATTCGACATTTCGACATTTCGACACTCATCAATCGACATTCGACATTCTCATTCGACATTTGACATTCGACATTCACATTTCGACATTCGACATTTCGACATTTCGACATTCGACATTTCGACATTTCAACATTTGACATTTTCACATTCGACATTCGACATTTGACATTTCGACATTTCGACATTCGACATACACATTCGACTTTCGACATTTCGACATTTGACATTTCGACATTCAAATTCGACATTTGACATTGACTTTCGAAATTCGACATTCACATTCGACATTCGACATTCACCATTCGACATTCGACATTCACATTCAACATTCACATTCGATATTCACATTCGACATTCGACATTCAACATTTCGACATTCGACATTCACATTCGACGTTCGACATTTCGACATTCACATTCGTCATTCACATTCGACATTTCGACATTTGACATTTCGACATGCGACATTCGACATTCCACATTCGACATTTCGAAATTTGACATTTCGACATTCGACATTCACATTCAACATTCGACTTTCACATTCAACATTCGACATTTCGACATTCGACATTTCGACAATCGACATTTCGACATTTTGACATTTCAACATTTCGACACTCATCATTCGACATTCGACATTCACATTCGAAATTCGACATTCACATTCACATTTCGACATTTCAACATTCGACATTTCGACAATCATCATTCGACATTCTACATTCACATTCGACATTTGACATTCGACATTCACATTCACATTTCGACATTCGACATTCGACATTTCGACATTTCGACATTTCGACATTCGACATTCGACTTTCACATTCGACATTCGACATTACGACATTCGACATTCACATTCGATATTCGACATTTCGACATTCGACATTCACATTCGACATTCGACATTTCTACATTCGACATTTCGACATTCGACATTTCGACATTCAACATTCACATTCGACATTCGACATTCACATTCGACTTTCGACATTCACATTCAACATTCAACATTCGACATTTCGACATTCAGCATTCACATTCAACATTCACATTCGACATTCGACAGTTTGACATTCGACATTTCGACAATCGACATTTTGACATTTTGACATTTCGACACTCATCATTCGACATTCGACATTCACATTCGATGTTGGACATTTCGACATTCACATTCGTCATTCACATTCGACATTTAGACATTTCGACAATTGACATTTTCACATTCAACATTCGACATTTCGACATTTGACATTTCGACATTCGACATTTCGACATTTCGACACTCATCATTCGACATTCGACATTTACATTCGAACTTTGACATTCGACATTCACATTTCGACATTCGACAATTCGACATTTCAACATTCGACATTTCGACATTTCAACATTTGACATTTTCACATTCGACATTCGACATTGGACATTTCGACATTTCGACATTCAACATACACATTCGACTTTCGACATTTCGACATTTGACATTTCGACATTCAAATTCGACATTTGACATTGACTTTCGAAATTCGACATTCACATTCGACATTCGACATTCACCATTCGACATTCGACATTCACATTCAACATTCACATTCGACATTCACATTCGACATTCGACATTTCGACATTCGATATTCACATTCGACATTCGACATTCAACATTTCGACATTCGACATTCACATTCGACGTTCGACATTTCGACATTAACATTCGTCATTCACATTCGACATTTTGACATTTCGACATTTGACATTTTGACATGCGACATTCCACATTCCACATTCGACATTTCGAAATTCGACATTTCGACATTCGACATTCACATCCGACATTCGACTTTCACATTCGACATTCGACATTTCGACATTTGACATTTCAACAATCGACATTTCGACATTTTGACATTTTGACATTTCGACACTCATCATTCGACATTCGACATTCACATTCGACATTCGACATTCACATTCACATTTCGACATTTCAACATTCGACATTTCGACAATCATCATTCGACATTCGACATTCGACATTCGACATTCACATTCACATTTCGACATTCGACATTCGACATTTCGACATTTCGACATTCGACATTCGAAATTCGACTTTCACATTCGACATTCGACATTACGACATTCGACATTCACATTCGATATTCGACATTTCGACATTCGACTTTCACATTCGACATTCGACATTTCTACATTTGACATTTCGACATTCGACATTTCGACATTCAACATTCACATTCGACATTCGACATTTCGACATTCAACATTTCGACATTCGGCATTTCGACATTCACCATTCGACATTCACATTCGACATTTCGACATTCGACATTTCGACATTCGACATTTGACATTCACATTCGACATTTCGGCATTCGACATTTCGACATTCGACATTCACATTCGACAATCGACATTTCGACATTCGACTTTTCGACATTCACATTCGACATTCACATTCGACATTCGACATTCACATTCGACATTCACATTCGACATTTCGACATTCGACATTTGACATTCGACATTCACATTCGACTTTCAACATTTCGACATTCGACATTCACATTCGACATTCACATTTAACATTCGACATTCGACATTCACCATTTGACATTCGACATTCGACATTCACATTCGACATTTCGACATTCGACATTTCGACATTCGACATTTCGACATTTCGACATGCGACATTCCACTTTTCGACATTCGACATTCACATTCGACATTCACATTTGACATTTCGACATTCGACATTTTGACATTTCGTCATTTGACATTCGACATTCACATTCGACATTTCGACATTCGACATTCACATTCGACTTTCAACATTTCGACATTCGACATTCACATTCGACATTCACATTTGACATTCGACTTTTCGATATTCGACATTCACATTCGACATTCGACATTCACATTCGACATTCGACATTTCGACATTCGACATTCACATTCGACATTTCAACATTCGACATTTCGACATTTCGACATTCACATTCGACATTCGACATTCACCATTCGACATTCGACATTCACATTCGACATTCGACATTTCGACATTCATCATTTCGACATTCTGCATTTCGACATTCACCATTCGACATTCACATTCGACATTCGACATTTCGACATTCGACATTTCGACATTTCGACATTTCGACATTTCGACATTCAACATTTCGACATTCGACATTTGACATTCACATTCGACATTTCGGCATTCGACATTTCGACAGTCGACATTCACATTCGACATTCGACATTTCGACATTCGACTTTTCGACATTCACTTTCGACATTCACATTCGACATTCGACATTCACATTCGACATTCACATTCGACATTTTGACATTCGACATTTGACATTCGACATTCACATTCGACTTTCAACATTTCGACATTCGACATTCACATTCGACATTCACATTTGACATTCGACATTCGACATTCACCATTTGACATTCGACATTCAACATTCACATTCGACATTTTGAAATTCGGCATTTTGACATTCACCATTCGACATTCAACATTCACATTCGACATTTCGACAATCATCATTCGACATTCGACATTCACATTCGACATTTGACATTCGACATTCACATTCACATTTCGACATTTCGACATTCGACATTTCGACATTTCGACATTTCGACATTTCGACATTTCGACATTCACATTCGACATTTCGACATTCGACATTTCGACATTCACATTCGACATTCGACATTCACCATTCGACATTCACATTCGACATTTCGATATTTCAACATTTGACATTTCGACAATTCGTCATTCGACATTTCGACATTCACCATTCGACATTCAACATTCACATTCGACATTCGACATTTCGACATTCGACATTTCGACATTCAGCATTTCGACATTCACCATTCGACATTCGACATTTCGACATTCCACTTTTCTACATTCACATTCGATATTCACATTCGACATTTCAACATTCGACATTCACATTCGACATTTCGACATTCAACATTCGACATTCACATTCGACATTCGACATTTCGACATTCGACATTCGACATTTCGACATTCCACATTCAACATTTCTAAATTCGACATTTCGACATTCAACATTCACATTCAACATTCACATTTGTCATTCGACAGTTCGACATTCGACATTTCGACAATCGACATTTTGACATGTTGACATTTCGACATTTCAACACTCATCATTCGACATTCAACATTCACATTCGATGTTGGACATTTCGACATTCACATTCGTCATTCACATTCGACATTTAGACATTTCGACAATTGACATTTTCACATTCGACATTCGACATTTCGACATTTGACATTTCGACATTCGACATTTCGACATTTCGACACTCATCATTCGACATTCGACATTCACATTCGACATTTGACATTTTCACATTCGACATTCGACATTTGACATTTCAACATTTCGACATTCGACATAAACATTCGACTTTCGACATTTCGACATTTGACATTTCGACATTCAAATTCGACATTTGACATTGACTTTCGAAATTCAACATTCGACATTCGACATTCACCATTCGACATTCGACATTCACATTCAACATTCACATTCGACATTCACCATTCGACATTCGACATTTCGACATTCGATATTCACATTCGACATTCGACATTTCGACATTCGACATTCACATTCGACATTCACATTCGACATTTCGACATTTCGACATTTGACATTTCGACATGCGACATTCGACATTCCACATTCGACATTTCGAAATTCGACATTTCGACATTCGACATTCACATTCGACATTCGACTTTCACATTCGACATTCGACATTTCGACATTCGACATTTCGACAATCGACATTTCGACATTTTGACATTTCGACATTTCGACACTCATCATTCGACATTCGACATTCACATTCGACATTCGACATTCACATTCACATTTCGACATTTCAACATTCAACATTTCGACAATCATCATTCGACATTCGACATTCACATTCGACATTTGACATTCGACATTTACATTCACATTTCGACATTCGACATTCGACATTTCGACATTTCGACATTTCGACATTCGACATTCGACATTCGACTTTCACATTCGACATTCGACATTACGACATTCGACATTCACATTCGATATTCGACATTTTGACATTCGACATTCACATTCGACATTCGACATTTCTACATTCGACATTTCGACATTCGACATTTCGACATTCAACATTCACATTCGACATTCGACATTCACATTCGACTTTCGACATTCACATTCAACATTCGACATTCGGCATTCATATTCGACATTCACATTCGACATTTTGACATTCGACATTGGACATTTCGACATTCGACATTTCGACATTCACATTCGACATTCGACATTCACCATTCGACATTCGACATTCAACATTCACATTCGACATTCGACATTTCGACATTCGTCATTTCGACATTCGTCATTTCGACATTCACCATTCGACTTTCACATTCGACATTTCGACATTTCGACATTTGACATTTCGACATTCAACATTCACATTCGACATTCGACATTTCGACATTCGTCATTTCGACATTCGTCATTTCGACATTCACCATTCGACTTTCACATTCGACATTTCGACATTTCGACATTTGACATTTCGACATTCACACATTCACATTCGACATTCGACATTCACCATTCGACATTCGACATTCACCATTCGACATTTTGACATTTCGTCATTTGACAATCGACATTCAAATTTGACATTTCGACATTCGACATTCACGTTCGACTTTCAACATTTCGACATTCGACATTCACATTCGACATTCACATTTGACATTCGACTTTTCAACATTCGACATTCACATTCGACATTCGACATTCACATTCGACATTCGACATTTCGACATTCAACATTCGACATTCACATTCAACATTTCAACATTCGACATTTCGACATTTCGACATTGACATTCGACATTCACCATTCGACATTCGACATTCAACATTCACATTCGACTTTCGACATTTCGACATTCGACATTTCGACATTCGACATTCACCATTCGACATTCGACATTCACATTCGACATTTCGACATTTTGACATTTGACATTTCGACATTTCGACATTCGACATTCACATTCGACATTTCGACATTCGACATTTCGACATTCACCATTCGACATTCACATTCGACATTCGACATTCACCATTCGACATTCCCATTCGACATTTCGATATTTCAACATTCGACATTTTGACATTTCGACAATTCGACAATCGACATTTCGACATTCACCATTCGACATTCAACATTCACATTCGACATTTCGACATTCGACATTTCGACATTCGGCATTTCGACATTCGACATTCACCATTCGACATTCACATTCGACATTTCGACATTCGACATTTCGACATTCGACATTTCGACATTCACCATTCGACATTCAACATTCACATTCGACATTCGACATTTCGACATTCGACATTTCGACATTCGGCATTTCGACATTCGACATTCACCATTCGACATTCACATTCGACATTTCGACATTCGACATTTCGGCATTCGACATTTCGACATTCGACATTCACATTCGCCATTTCGATATTTCAACATTCGACATTCGACATTTCGACATTCACCATTCGACATTCAACATTCACATTCGACATTCGACATTTCGACATTTGACATTTCGACATTCGGCATTTCGACATTCACCATTCGACATTCACATTCGACATTTCGACATTCGACTTTTCGACATTCGACATTCACATTTGACATTCACATTCGACATTTCGACATTCGACATTCGACATTCACATTCGACATTTCGACATTTCGACATTCGACATTTCGACATTCGACATTTGACATTGACATTCGACATTTCGACATTCGACATTCACATTCGACATTTCGACATTCGACATTCGACTTTTCGACATTCACATTCGACATTCACATTCGACATTTCGACATTCGACATTTTGCATTTCGACATTCAACATTCACATTGGACTTTCAACATTTCAACATTCGACATTCACATTCGACATTCACATTTGACATTCGACATTCGACATTCACCATTCGACATTTCTACATTCGACATTTTGACATTTCGTCATTTGACATTCGACATTCACATTCGACATTTCTACATTCGACATTCACATTCGACTTTCAACATTTCGACATTCGACATTCACATTCGACATTCATAGTTGACATTCGACTTTTCGATATTCGACATTCACATTCGACATTCACATTCGACATTTCGACATTCACATTCGACATTCGACAATCACCATTCGACATTCGACATTCAACATTCACATTCGACATTCGACATTTCGACATTCGTCATTTCGACATTTGGCATTTCGACATTCACCATTCGACATTCGACATTCACATTCGACATTTCGACATTTCGACATTCGACATTTCGACATTTCGACATTCGACATTCACATTCGACATTTCGACATTCGACATTTCGACATTCACATTCGACATTCGACATTCACCATTCGACATTCACATTCGACATTTCGATATTTCAACATTCGACATTTCGACAATTCGTCATTCGACATTTCGACATTCAGCATTCGACATTCAACATTCACATTCGACATTCGACATTTCGACATTCGACATTTCGACATTCAGCATTTCGACATTCACCATTCGACATTCGACATTTCGACATTCGACATTTGACATTCACATTCGACATTTCGGCATTCGACATTTCGACACTCGACATTCACATTCAACATTCGACATTCGGCATTCATATTCGACATTCGACATTCACATTCGACATTTTGACATTCAACATTGGACATTTCGACATTCGACATTTCGACATTCACATTCGACATTCGACATTCACCATTCGACATTCGACATTCGACATTCAACATTCACATTCGACATTCGACATTTCGACATTCGTCATTTCGACATTCGTCATTTCGACATTCACCATTCGACTTTCACATTCGACATTTCGACATTTCGACATTTGACATTTCGACATTCACACATTCACATTCGACATTCGACATTCACCATTCGACATTCGACATTCACCATTCGACATTCGACATTTTGACATTTCGTCATTTGACAATCGACATTCAAATTTGACATTTCGACATTCGACATTCACGTTCGACTTTCAACATTTCGACATTCGACATTCACATTCGACATTCACATTTGACATTCGACTTTTCAACATTCGACATTCACATTTGACATTCGACATTCACATTCGACATTCGACATTTCGACATTCGACATTCGACATTCACATTCAACATTTCAACATTCGACATTTCGACATTTCGACATTGACATTCGACATTCACCATTCGACATTCGACATTCAACATTCACATTCGACTTTCGACATTTTGACATTCGACATTTCGACATTCGACATTCACCATTCGACATTCGACATTCACATTCGACATTTCGACATTTTGACATTTGACATTTCGACATTTTGACATTCGACATTCACATTCGACATTTCGACATTCGACATTTCGACATTCACCATTCGACATTCACATTCGACATTCGACATTCACCATTCGACATTCCCATTCGACATTTCGATATTTCAACATTCGACATTTTGACATTTCGACAATTCGACAATCGACATTTCGACATTCACCATTCGACATTCAACATTCACATTCGACATTTCGACATTCGACATTTCGACATTCGGCATTTCGACATTCGACATTCACCATTCGACATTCACATTCGACATTCGACATTTCGACATTCGACATTTCGACATTCACCATTCGACATTCAACATTCACATTCGACATTTGACATTTCGACATTCGACATTTCGACATTCGGCATTTCGACATTCGACATTCACCATTCGACATTCACATTCGACATTTCGACATTCGACATTTCGGCATTCGACATTTCGACATTCGACATTCACATTCGACATTCGACATTTCGACATTCGACTTTTCGACATTCGACATTCACATCCGACATTCATATTCGCCATTTTGATATTTCAACATTCGACATTCGACATTTCGACATTCACCATTCGACATTGAACATTCACATTCGACATTCGACATTTCGACATTTGACATTTCGACATTCGGCATTTCGACATTCACCATTCGACTTTCACATTCGACATTTCGACATTCGACTTTTCGACATTCGACATTCACATTTGACATTCACATTCGACATTTCGACATTTCGACATTCGACATTTCGACATTCGACATTTGACATTGACATTCGACTTTTCGACATTCGACATTTGACATTGACATTCGAAATTTCGACATTCGACATTCACATTCGACATTTCGACATTCGACATTCGACTTTTCGACATTCACATTCGACATTCACATTCGACATTTCGACATTCGACATTTTGCATTTCGACATTCGACATTCACATTGGACTTTCAACATTTCAACATTCGACATTCACATTCGACATTCACATTTGACATTCGACATTCGACATTCACCATTCGACATTTTGACATTTTGTCATTTGACATTCGACATTCACATTCGACATTTCTACATTCGACATTCACATTCGACTTTCAACATTTCGACATTCGACATTCACATTCGACATTCATACTTGACATTCGACTTTTCGATATTCGACATTCACATTCGACATTCACATTCGACATTTCGACATTCACATTCGACATTCGACAATCACCATTCGACATTCGACATTCAACATTCACATTCGACATTCGACATTTCGACATTCGTCATTTCGACATTTGGCATTTCGACATTCACCATTCGACATTCGACATTCACATTCGACATTTCGACATTTCGACATTCGACATTTCGACATTTCGACATTCGACATTCACATTCGACATTTCGACATTCGAAATTCACATTCGAAATTCACATTCGACATTCACCATTCGACATTCACATTCGACATTTCGATATTTCATCATTCGACATTTCGACAATTAGTCATTCGACATTTCGACATTCACCATTCGACATTCAACATTCACATTTGACATTCGACATTTCGACATTTCGACATTCAGCATTTCGACATTCACCATTCGACATTCGACATTCACATTTGACATTTGGACATTCGACATTCACATTCGACATTCGACATTTCGACATTCGACATTCGACTTTTCGACATTCGACATTCACATTCGACATTCACATTCGACATTTCGACATTCACAATCGACATTTCGACATTTCAACATTCGACATTTCGACATTTGACATTCGACATTCACATTCGACATTTCGACATTTCGGCATTCGACATTCACATTCGACATTCACATTTGACATTCGACATTTCGACATTCGACATTCACATTCGACATTCACATTCAACATTCGACATTTCGACATTCGACATTCACATTCGACATTCGACATTCACCATTCGACATTCGACATTTCGACATTTCGACATTCGACATTTTGACATTTCGACATTTGACATTCGACATTCACATTCGACTTTCAACATTTCGACATTCGACATTCACATTCGACATTCACATTTGACATTCGACATTTCGACATTCGACATTCACATTCGACATTCACATTCAACATTCGACATTTCGACATTCACATTCGACATTCGACATTCACATTCGACATTCACATTCAACATGCGACATTTTGACATTCGACATTCACATTCGACATTCGACATTCACCATTCGACATTCGACATTTCGACATTTCGACATTCGACATTTCGACTTTAGACATTCACATTCGACATTCGACATTTTGACATTCGACATTCGACATTCACATTCGACATTCGACATTTCGACATTCAACATTTCGACATTTCGACATTCACATTCGACATTTTGACATTCGACATTTCGACATTCGACATTCACATTCGACATTTCGACATTTCGGCATTCCACATTTCGACATTCGACATTCGACATTCACATTCGACATTTCAACATTCGACATTTGACATTTCGACATTTCTACACGCGACATTCGACATTCGCCTTCACATTCAACATTCACATTCGACATTTCGACATTCGACATTTTGACATTTCGACATTTGACATTCAACTTTCAACATTTCGACATTCGACAATCACATTCAACATTCATATTTGACATTCGACATTTCGACATTCACATTCGACATTCACATTCGACATTCACATTTGACATTCGACATTCACATTCGACTTTCAACATTTCGACATTCACATTCGAAATTCATATTTGACATTCGACATTTCGACATTCACATTCAACATTCACATTTGACATTCGACATGTCGACTTTCGACATGCGACATTCACATTCGACATTCGACATTCACATTCGACATTCGACATTTCGACATTCGACATTTCGTCATTCGACATTCGACATTCGACATTCTACATTCACATTCGACATTCGACATTTTGACATTCGACATTTCGACATTCGACATTCTACATTCACATTCGACATTCGACATTTTGACATTCGACATTTCGACATTCGACATTCTACATTCACATTCGACATTCGACATTTCGACATTCGATATTTCGGCATTCGACATTTCGACATTCGACATTCACATTCGACATTTGACATTTCGACATTCTTCTTTTCGACATTCGACATTCACATTCGACATTCACATTCGACATTTCGACATTCGACATTTCGACATTCGACATTTGACATTCACATTCGACATTTCGGCATTCGACATTTCGACATTCGACATTCACATTCGACATTCGACATTTTGCATTTCGACATTTGATTTTCGACATTCACATTCGACTTTCAACATTTCGACATTCGACATTCACATTCGACATTCACATTTGACATTCGACATTCGACATTCACCATTCGACATCCGACATTCAACATTCACATTCGACATTTCGAAATTCGGCATTTTGACATTCACCATTCGACATTCACATTCGACATTTTGACATTCGACATTTCGACATTTCGACATTCGACATTTCGACATTTTGACATGCGACATTCGACTTTTCGACATTCGACATTCACATTCGACATTCACATTCGACATTTCGACATTTCGACATTTTGACATTTCGTCATTTGACATTCGACATTCACATTCGACATTTCGACATTCGACATTCACATTCGACTTTCAACATTTCGACATTCGACATTCACATTCGACATTCACATTCGACATTCGACATTCACATTCGACATTCGACATTTACATTCGACATTCGACATTTCGACATTCGACATTCACATTCGACATTTCAACATTCGACATTTTGACATTTCGACATTCACATTCGACATTCGACATTCACCATTCGACATTCGACATTTCGACATTCGTCATTTCGACATTCGGCATTTCGACATTCACCATTCGACATTCGACATTCACTTTCGACATTTCGACATTTCGACATTCGACATTTCGACATTTCGACATTCGACATTCACATTCGACATTTCGACATTCGACATTTCGACATTCGACATTCGCATTCGGCATTCGACATTTCGACATTAGACATTAACATTCGACGTTCGACATTTCGACATTCACATTCGTCATTCACATTCGACATTTCGACATTTCGACATTTGACATTTCGACATGCGACATTCGACATTCCACATTCGACATTTCGACATTCGACATTCACATTCGACATTCGACTTTCACATTCGACATTCGACATTTCGACATTCGACATTTCGACAATCGACATTTCGACATTTTGACATTTCGACATTTCGACACTCATCATTCGACATTCGACATTCACATTCGACATTCGACATTCACATTCACATTTCGACATTTCAACATTCAACATTTCGACAATCATCATTCGACATTCGACATTCACATTCGACATTTGACATTCGACATTCACATTCACATTTCGACAATCGACATTCGACATTTCGACATTTCGACATTTCGACATTCGACATTCGACATTCGACTTTCACATTCGACATTCGACATTACGACATTCGACATTCACATTCGATATTCGACATTTTGACATTCGACATTCACATTCGACATTCGACATTTCTACATTCGACATTTCGACATTCGACATTTCGACATTCAACATTCACATTCGACATTCACATTCGACTTTCGACATTCACATTCAACATTCGACATTCGGCATTCATATTCGACATTCGACATTCACATTCGACATTTTGACATTCGACATTGGACATTTCGACATTCGACATTTCGACATTCACATTCGACATTCGACATTCACCATTCGACATTTGACATTCAACATTCACATTCGACATTCGACATTTCGACAATCGTCATTTCGACATTCGTCATTTCGACATTCACCATTCGACTTTCACATTCGACATTTTGACATTTCGACATTTGACATTTCGACATTCACACATTCACATTCGACATTCGACATTCACCATTCGACATTCGACATTCACCATTCGACATTCGACATTTTGACATTTCGTCATTTGACAATCGACATTCAAATTTGACATTTCGACATTCGACATTCACGTTCGACTTTCAACATTTCGACATTCGACATTCACATTCGACATTCACATTTGACATTCGACTTTTCAACATTCGACATTCACATTCGACATTCGACATTCACATTCGACATTCGACATTTCGACATTCGACATTCGACATTCACATTCAACATTTCAACATTCGACATTTCGACATTGACATTCGACATTCACCATTCGACATTCGACATTCAACATTCACATTCGACTTTCGACATTTCGACATTCGACATTTCGACATTCAACATTCACCATTCGACATTCGACATTCACATTCGACATTTCGACATTTTGACATTTGACATTTCGACATTTCGACATTCGACATTCACATTCGACATTTCGACATTCGACATTTCGACATTCACCATTCGACATTCACATTCGACATTCGACATTCACCATTCGACATTCCCATTCGACATTTCGATATTTCAACATTCGACATTTTGACATTTCGACAATTCGACAATCGACATTTCGACATTCACCATTCGACATTCAACATTCACATTCGACATTTCGACATTCGACATTTCGACATTCGGCATTTCGACATTCGACATTCACCATTCGACATTCACATTCGACATTCGACATTTCGACATTCGACATTTCGACATTCACCATTCGACATTCAACATTCACATTCGACATTCGACATTTCGACATTCGACATTTCGACATTCGGCATTTCGACATTCGACATTCACCATTCGACATTCACATTCGACATTTCGACATTCGACATTTCGGCATTCGACATTTCGACATTCGACATTCACATTCGACATTCGACATTTCGACATTCGACTTTTCGACATTCGACATTCACATCCGACATTCACATTCGCCATTTCGATATTTCAACATTCGACATTCGACATTTCGACATTCACCATTCGACATTCAACATTCACATTCGACATTCGACATTTCGACATTTGACATTTCGACATTCGGCATTTCGACATTCACCATTCGACATTCACATTCGACATTTCGACATTCGACTTTTTGACATTCGACATTCACATTTGACATTCACATTCGACATTTCGACATTCGACATTCGACATTCACATTCGACATTTCGACATTTCGACATTCGACATTTCGACATTCGACATTTGACATTGACATTCGACATTTCGACATTCGACATTCACATTCGACATTTCGACATTCGACATTCGACTTTTCGACATTCACATTCGACATTCACATTCGACATTTCGACATTCGACATTTTGCATTTCGACATTCGACATTCACATTGGACTTTCAACATTTCAACATTCGACATTCACATTCGACATTCACATTTGACATTCGACATTCGACATTCACCATTCGACATTTCTACATTCGACATTTTGACATTTCGTCATTTGACATTCGACATTCACATTCGACATTTCTACATTCGACATTCACATTCGACTTTCCACATTTCGACATTCGACATTCACATTCGACATTCATACTTGACATTCGACTTTTCGATATTCGACATTCACATTCGACATTCACATTCGACATTTCGACATTCACATTCGACATTCGACAATCACCATTCGACATTCAACATTCACATTCGACATTCGACATTTCGACATTCGTCATTTCGACATTTGGCATTTCGACATTCACCATTCGACATTCGACATTCACATTCGACATTTCGACATTTCGACATTAGACATTTCGACATTTCGACATTCGACATTCACATTTGACATTTCGACATTCGACATTTCGACATTCGAAATTCACATTCGAAATTCACATTCGACATTCGACATTCACCATTCGACATTCACATTCGACATTTCGATATTTCATCATTCGACATTTCGACAATTCGTCATTCGACATTTCGACATTCACCATTCGACATTCAACATTCACATTTGACATTCGACATTTCGACATTTCGACATTCAGCATTTCGACATTCACCATTCGACATTCGACATTCACATTCGACATTTGGACATTCGACATTCACATTCGACATTCGACATTTCGACATTCGACATTCGACTTTTCGACATTCGACATTCACATTCGACATTCACATTCGACATTTCGACATTCACAATCGACATTTCGACATTTCAACATTCGACATTTCGACATTTGACATTCGACATTCACATTCGACATTTCGACATTTCGGCATTCGACATTCACATTCGACATTCACATTTGACATTCGACATTTCGACATTCGACATTCACATTCGACATTCACATTCAACATTCGACATTTCGACATTCGACATTCACATTCGACATTCGACATTCACCATTCGACATTCGACATTTCGACATTTCGACATTCGACATTTTGACATTTCGACATTTGACATTCGACATTCACATTCGACTTTCAACATTTCGACATTCGACATTCACATTCGACATTCACATTTGACATTCGACATTTCGACATTCGACATTCACATTCGACATTCACATTCAACATTCGACATTTCGACATTCACATTCGACATTCGACATTCACATTCGACATTCACATTCAACATGCGACATTTTGACATTCGACATTCACATTCGACATTCGACATTCACCATTCGACATTCGACATTTCGACATTTCGACATTCGACATTTCGACTTTAGACATTCACATTCGACATTCGACATTTTGACATTCGACATTCGACATTCACATTCGACATTCGACATTTCGACATTCAACATTTCGACATTTCGACATTCAACATTTCGACATTTCGACATTCACATTCGACGTTCGACATTTCGACATTCGACATTCACATTCGACATTTCGACATTCGACATTTCGACATTCGACATTCACATTCGACATTTCGACATTTCGGCATTCCACATTTCGACATTCGACATTCGACATTCACATTCGACATTTCAACATTCGACATTTGACATTTCGACATTTCTACACACGACATTCGACATTCGCCTTCACATTCGACATTCACATTCGACATTTCGACATTCGACATTTTGACATTTCGACATTTGACATTCAACTTTCAACATTTCGACATTCGACAATCACATTCAACATTCATATTTGACATTCGACATTTCGACATTCACATTCGACATTCACATTCGACATTCACATTTGACATTCGACATTCACATTCGACTTTCAACATTTCGACATTCACATTCGAAATTCATATTTGACATTCGACATTTCGACATTCACATTCAACATTCACATTTGACATTCGACATGTCGACTTTCGACATGCGACATTCACATTCGACATTCGACATTCACATTCGACATTCGACATTTCGACATTCGACATTCACATTCGACATTCGACATTTCGACATTCGACATTTCGTCATTCGACATTCGACATTCGACATTCTACATTCACATTCGACATTCGACATTTTGACATTCGACATTTCGACATTCGACATTCTACATTCACATTCGACATTCGACATTTTGACATTCGACATTTCGACATTCGACATTCTACATTCACATTCGACATTCGACATTTCGACATTCGATATTTCAGCATTCGACATTTCGACATTCGACATTCACATTCGACATTTGACATTTCGACATTCTTCTTTTCGACATTCGACATTCACATTCGACATTCACATTCGACATTTCGACATTCGACATTTCGACATTCGACATTTGACATTCACATTCGACATTTCGGCATTCGACATTTCGACATTCGACATTCACATTCGACATTCGACATTTGGAATTTCGACATTCACATTTGACATTCGACATTTCGACATTCGACATTCACATTCGACATTCACATTCAACATTCGACATTTCGACATTCGACATTCACATTCGACATTCGACATTCACCATTCGACATTCGACATTTCGACATTTCGACATTCGACATTTTGACATTTCGACATTTGACATTCGACATTCACATTCGACTTTCAACATTTCGACATTCGACATTCACATTCGACATTCACATTTGACATTCGACATTTCGACATTCGACATTCACATTCGACATTCACATTCAACATTCGACATTTCGACATTCACATTCGACATTCGACATTCACATTCGACATTCACATTCAACATGCGACATTTTGACATTCGACATTCACATTCGACATTCGACATTCACCATTCGACATTCGACATTTCGACATTTCGACATTCGACATTTCGACTTTAGACATTCACATTCGACATTCGACATTTTGACATTCGACATTCGACATTCACATTCGACATTCGACATTTCGACATTCAACATTTCGACATTTCGACATTCAACATTTCGACATTTCGACATTCACATTCGACGTTCGACATTTCGACATTCGACATTCACATTCGACATTTCGACATTCGACATTTCGACATTCGACATTCACATTCGACATTTCGACATTTCGGCATTCCACATTTCGACATTCGACATTCGACATTCACATTCGACATTTCAACATTCGACATTTGACATTTCGACATTTCTACACACGACATTCGACATTCGCCTTCACATTCGACATTCACATTCGACATTTCGACATTCGACATTTTGACATTTCGACATTTGACATTCAACTTTCAACATTTCGACATTCGACAATCACATTCAACATTCATATTTGACATTCGACATTTCGACATTCACATTCGACATTCACATTCGACATTCACATTTGACATTCGACATTCACATTCGACTTTCAACATTTCGACATTCACATTCGAAATTCATATTTGACATTCGACATTTCGACATTCACATTCAACATTCACATTTGACATTCGACATGTCGACTTTCGACATGCGACATTCACATTCGACATTCGACATTCACATTCGACATTCGACATTTCGACATTCGACATTCACATTCGACATTCGACATTTCGACATTCGACATTTCGTCATTCGACATTCGACATTCGACATTCTACATTCACATTCGACATTCGACATTTTGACATTCGACATTTCGACATTCGACATTCTACATTCACATTCGACATTCGACATTTTGACATTCGACATTTCGACATTCGACATTCTACATTCACATTCGACATTCGACATTTCGACATTCGATATTTCGGCATTCGACATTTCGACATTCGACATTCACATTCGACATTTGACATTTCGACATTCTTCTTTTCGACATTCGACATTCACATTCGACATTCACATTCGACATTTCGACATTCGACATTTCGACATTCGACATTTGACATTCACATTCGACATTTCGGCATTCGACATTTCGACATTCGACATTCACATTCGACATTCGACATTTTGCATTTCGACATTTGATTTTCGACATTCACATTCGACTTTCAACATTTCGACATTCGACATTCACATTCGACATTCACATTTGACATTCGACATTCGACATTCACCATTCGACATCCGACATTCAACATTCACATTCGACATTTCGAAATTCGGCATTTTGACATTCACCATTCGACATTCACATTCGACATTTTGACATTCGACATTTCGACATTTCGACATTCGACATTTCGACATTTTGACATGCGACATTCGACTTTTCGACATTCGACATTCACATTCGACATTCACATTCGACATTTCGACATTTCGACATTTTGACATTTCGTCATTTAACATTCGACATTCACATTCGACATTTCGACATTCGACATTCACATTCGACTTTCAACATTTCGACATTCGACATTCACATTCGACATTCACATTCGACATTCGACATTCACATTCGACATTCGACATTCACATTCGACATTCGACATTTCGACATTCGACATTCACATTCGACATTTCAACATTCGACATTTTGACATTTCGACATTCACATTCGACATTCGACATTCACCATTCGACATTCGACATTTCGACATTCGTCATTTCGACAGTCGGCATTTCGACATTCACCATTCGACATTCGACATTCACTTTCGACATTTCGACATTTCGACATTCGACATTTCGACATTCGACATTCACATTCGACATTCGACATTTCGACATTCGACATTCACATTCGACATTTCGACATTCGACATTTCGACATTCGACATTCGCATTCGACATTCGACATTCACCATTCGACATTCACATTCGACATTTCGATATTTCAACATTCGACATTTCGACAATTCGTCATTCGACATTTCGACATTCACCATTCGACATTCAACATTCACATTCGACATTTCGACATTTCGACATTCAGCATTTCGACATTCACCATTCGACATTCGACATTCACATTCGACATTTCGACATTTGACATTTCGGCATTCGACATTTCGACATTCGACATTCACATTCGACATTCGACATTTCGACATTCAACATTCGACTTTTCGACATTCGACATTCACATTCAACATTTCGACATTCGACATTTCGACATTTCGACATTCGACATTTCGACATTTGACATTCACATTCGACATTTCGGCATTCAACATTCACATTCGACATTCACATTTGACATTCGACATTTCGACATTAGACATTCACAATCGACATTCACATTCGACATTCGACATTTCGACATTCACATTCGACATTCGACTTTCACCATTCGACATTCGACATTTCGACATTTCGATATTCGACATTTTGACATTTCGACATTTGACATTCGACATTCACATTCGACTTTCAACATTTCAACATTCGACATTCACATTCGACATTCACATTTGACATTCGACATTTCGACATTCGACATTCACATTCGACATTCACATTCAACATTCGACATTTCGACTTTCGACATTCACATTCGACATTCGACGTTCACCATTCGACATTCGACATTTCGACATTTTGACATTTCGACATTTTGACACTCATCATTCGACATTCGACATTCACATTCGACATTCACATTTCGACATTTTGACAATGGACATTCGACATTTCGACATTTCGACATTCGACATTTCGACATTTGACATTTCGACATTCGACATTCGTAATTTCGACATTTGACATTTCGACATTCGACATTCACATTCGACATTCGACATTTCGACATTCGACATTCACATTCGCCATTTCGACATTCGACATACACATTCGACATTTGACATTTCGACATTCGACATTCGACATTTCGACATTCAGCATTTACATTCGACATTCGACATTCACATTCGACATTCACATTCGACATTCGACATTTCGACATTTCGACATTCGACATTCGACATTCACCATTCGACCATTCACCATTCATCTCATCTCATGTCATCTCATCTCATCCCATCTCATCCAAGTTTTGAGGGACTTAAAGGGATTTGGTGCGTTTTTTGCCGACATTTTAGGAACATGTATATCAGCATCTCATCTCATGTCATCTCATCTCATCTCATCCAAGTTTTGAGGGACTTAAAGGGATTTGGTGCGTGTTTTGCCGACATTTTAGGAACATGTATATCAGCATCTCATCTCATCTCATCCCATCTCATCCAAGTTTTGAGGGACTTAAAGGGATTTGGTGCGTTTTTTGCCGACATTTTAGGAACATGTATATCAGCATCTCATCTCATGTCATCTCATCTCATCCAAGTTTTGAGGGACTTAAAGGGATTCGGTTCGTTTTTTGCCGACATGTTAGGAACATGTATATCAGCATCTCATCTCATCTCATGTCATCTCATCTGATCTCATCCCATCTCATCCAAGGTTTGAGGGACTTAAAGGGATTCGGTGCGTTTTTTGCCGACATGTTAGGAACATGTATATCAGCATCTCATCTCATGTCATCTCAACTCATCTCATCCCATCTCATTCAAGTTTTGAGGGACTTAAAGGGATTCGATGCTTTTTTTGCCGACATGTTAGGAACATGTATATCAGCATCTCATCTCATGTCATCTCATCTCATCCCATCTCATCCAAGTTTTAAGGGACTTAAAGGGATTTGGTGCGTTTTTTGCCGACATGTTATGAACATGTATATCAGCATCTCATCTCATCTCATGTCATCTCATCTCATCTCATCCCATCTCATCCAAGTTTTGAGGGACTTAAAGGGATTCGGTGTGTTTTTTGCCGACATGTTAGGAACATGTATATCAGCATCTCATCTCATGTCATCTCATCTCATCTCATCCCGTCTCATCCAAGATTTGAGGGACTTAAAGGGATTCGGTGCGTTTTTTGCCTACATGTTAGGAACATGTATATCAGCATCTCATCTCATGTCATCTCATCTCATCCAAGTTTTGAGGGACTTAAAGGGATTCAGTGCGTTTTTTGCCGACATGTTAGGAACATGTATATCAGCATCTCAGCTCATGTCATCTCAACTCATCTCATCCCATCTCATACAAGTTTTGAGGGACTAAAAGGGATTCGATGCTTTTTTTGCCGACATGTTAGGAACATGTATATCAGCATCTCATCTCATCTCATGTCATCTCATCTCATCTCATCCCATCTCATCCAAGTTTTGAGGGACTTAAAGGGATTTGGTGAGTTTTTCGCCGACATGTTAGGAACATGTGTATCAGCATCTCATCTCATCTCATGTCATCACATCTCATCTCATCCCATCTCATTCAAGTTTTGAGGGACTTAAAGGGATTCAGTGCGTTTTTTGACGACATGTTAGGAACATGTTTATCAGCATCTCATCTCATCTCATGTCATCTCAACTCATCCCATCTCATCCAAGTATTGAGGGACTTACAGGGATTCGGTGCGTTTTTTGCCGAAATGTTAGGAACATGTATATCAGCATCTCATCTCATGTCATCTCATCTCTTCTCATCCCATCTCATCCAAATTTTGAGGGACTTAAAGGAATTCGGTGAGTTTTTTGCCGACATGTTAGGAACATGTATATCAGCATCTCATCTCATCTCATGTCATCTCATCTCATCTCATCCCATCTCATCCAAGTTTTGAGGAACTTAAAGGGATTCGGTGCGTTTTTTGCCGACATGTTAGGAACATGTATATCAGCATCTCATCTCATCTCATGTCATCTCATCTCATCCCATCTCATCCAAGTTTTGAGGGACTTAAAGGGATTCGGTGAGTTTTTTGCCGACATGTTAGGAACATGTATATCAGCATCTCATCTCATCTCATGTCTTCTCATCTCATCTCATCCCAACTCATCCAAGTATTGAGGGACTTAAAGGGATTTGGTGAGTTTTTTGCCGACATGTTAGGAACATGTGTATCAGCATCTCATCTCATCTCATGTCATCACATCTCATCTCATCCCATCTCATTCAAGTTTTGAGGGACTTAAAGTGATTCGGTGCGTTTTTTGCCGACATGTTAGGAACATGTTTATCAGCATCTCATCTCATCTCATCTCATCTCATCCTATCTCATCCAAGTATTGAGGGACTTATAGGGATTCGGTGAGTTTTTTGCAGAAATGTTAGGAACATGTATATCAGCATCTCATCTCATGTCATCTCATCTCTTCTCATCCCATCTCATCCAAATTTTGAGGTACTTAAAGGGATTCGGTGCGTTTTTTGCCGACATGTTAGGAACATGTATATCAGCATCTCATCTCATCTCATGACATCTCATCTCATCTCATCCCATCTCATCCAAGTTTGGAGGGACTTAAAGGGATTCGGTGCGTTTTTTGCCGACATGTTAGGAACATGTATATCAGCATCTCATCTCATGTAATCTCATCTCATCTCATCCCATCTCATCCAAGTATTGAGGGACTTATAGGTATTCAGTGCGTTTTTTGCCGAAATATTAGGAACATGTATATCAGCATCTCATCACATGTCATCTCATCTCATCTCATCCCATCTCATCTAAGTTTTGAGGGACTTAAATGGATTCGGTGCGTTTTTTGCCGACATGTTAGGAGCATGTATATCAGCATCTCATCTCATCTCATGTCATCTCATCTCATCCCATCTCATCCAAGTTTTGAGGGACTTAAAGGGATTCGGTGCGTTTTTTGCCGACATGTTAGGAACATGTATATCAGCATCTCATCTCATCTCATGTCATCTCATCTCATCCCATCTCATCCAAGTTTTGAGGGACTTAATGGGATTCGGTGCGTTTTTTGCCGACATGTTAGGAACATGTATATCAGCATCTCATCTCATCTCATGTCATCTCATCTCATCTCATCCCATCTCATCCAAGTTTTGAGGGACTTAAAGGGATTCGGTGCGTTTTTTGCCGACATGTTAGGAACATGTATATCAGCATCTCATCTCATCTCATCCCAACTCATCCAAGTTTTGAGGGACTTAAAGGGATTCGGTGAGTTTTTTGCCGACATGTTAGGAACATGTATATCAGCATCTCATCTCATCTCATGTCATCTCATCTCATCTCATCCCATCTCATCCAAGTTTTGAGGGACTTAAGGGATTCAGTGCGTTTTTTGCTGACATGTTAGGAACATGTATATTAGCATCTCATCTCATGTCATCTCATTTCATCTCATCCCATCTCATCCAAGTTTTGAGGGACTAAAAGGGATTCGGTGAGGTTTTTGCCGACATGTTAGGAACATGTATATCAGCATTTCATCTCATCTCATGTCATCTCATCTCATCTCATCCTAACTCATCCATGTTTTGAGGGACTTAAAGGGATTCGGTGCGTTTTTTGCCGACATGATAGGAACATGTATATCAGCATCTCATCTCATGTCATCTCATCTCATACCATCTCATCCAAGTTTTGAGGGACTTAAATTGATTTGGTGCGTTTTTTGCCGACATGTTAGGAAGATGTATATCAGCATCTCATGTCATCTCATCTCATCCCATCTCATTCAAGTTTTGAGGAACTTAAAGGGATTTGGCACGTTTTTTACCGACATGTTAGGAACATGTATATCAGCATCTCATCTCATGTCATCTCATCTCTTCCCATCTCATCCAAGTTTTGAGGGACTTAAAGGGATTCGTTGCGTTTTTTGCCGACATGATAGGAACATGTATATCAGCATCTCATCTCATGTCATCTCATCTCATCTCATCCCATCTCATCCAAGTATTGAGGGACTTATAGGGATTTGGTGCGTTTTTTGCCAAAATGTTAGGAACATGTATATCAGCATCTCATCTCATGTCATCTCTTATCATCTCATCCCATCTCATCCAAGTTTTGAGGGACTTAAAGGGATTCGGTGCGTTTTTTGCCAACCTGTTAGGAACATGTATATCAGCATCTCATCTCATCTCATGTCATCTCATCTCATCTCATCCCATCTCATCCAAGTTTTGAGGGACTTAAAGAGATTCAGTGCGTTTTTGCCGACATGTTAGGAACATGTATATCAGCATCTCATCTCATGTCATCTCATCTCATCCCATCTCATCCAAGTTTTGAGGGACTTAAAGGGTTTCGGTGAGTTTTTTGCCGACATGTTAGGAACATGTATATTAGCATCTCATCTCATCTCATGTCATCTCATCTCATCCCAACTCATCCAAGTTTTGAGGGACTTAAAGGGATTCAGTGTGTTTTTTGCCGACATGTTAGTAACATGTATATCAGCATCTCATCTCATCTCATGTCATCTCATCTCATCTCATCCCATCTCATCCAAGTTTTGAGGGACTTAAAGTGATTCGGTGCATTTTTTGCCGACATGTTAGGAACATGTATATCAGCATCTCACCTCATCTCATGTCATCTTATATCATCTCATCCCATCTCATCCAAGTTTTGAGGGACTTAAAGGGATTCGGTGCGTTTTTTTGCCGACCTGTTAGGAACATGTATATCAGCATCTCATCTCATCTCATGACATCTCATCTCATCTCATCCCATCTCATCCAAGTTTTGAGGGACTTAAAGGGATTCGGTGCGTTTTTTGCCGACATGTTAGGAACATGTATATCAGCATCTCATCTCATGTAATCTCATCTCATCTCATCCCATCTCATCCAAGTATTGAGGGACTTATAGGTATTCGGTGCGTTTTTTGCCGAAATATTAGGAACATGTATATCAGCATCTCATCACATGTCATCTCATCTCATCTCATCCCATCTCATCCAAGTTTTGAGGGACTTAAATGGATTCGGTGCGTTTTTTGCCGACATGTTAGGAGCATGTATATCAGCATCTCATCTCATCTCATGTCATCTCATCTCATCCCATCTCATCCAAGTTTTGAGGGACTTAAAGGGATTCGGTGCGTTTTTTGCCGACATGTTAGGAACATGTATATCAGCATCTCATCTCATCTCATGTCATCTCATCTCATCACATCTCATCCAAGTTTTGAGGGACTTAATGGGATTCGGTGCGTTTTTTGCTGACATGTTAGGAACATGTATATCAGCATCTCATCTCATCTCATGTCATCTCATGTCATCTCATCCCATCTCATCCAAGTTTTGAGGGACTTAAAGGGATTCGGTGAGTTTTTTGCCGACATTCTAGGAACATGTATATCAGCATCTCATCTCATCATCCCAACTCATCCAAGTTTTGAGGGACTTAAAGGGATTCGGTGAGTTTTTTGCCGACATGTTAGGAACATGTATATCAGCATCTCATCTCATCTCATGTCATCTCATCTCATCTCATCCCATCTCATCCAAGTTTTGAGGGACTTAAGGGATTCAGTGCATTTTTTGCTGACATGTTAGGAACATGTATATTAGCATCTCATCTCATGTCATCTCATTTCATCTCATCCCATCTCATCCAAGTTTTGAGGGACTAAAAGGGATTCGGTGAGGTTTTTGCCGACATGTTAGGAACATGTATATCAGCATCTCATCTCATCTCATGTCATCTCATCTCATCTCATCCTAACTCATCCAAGTTTTGAGGGACTTAAAGGGATTCGGTGCGTTTTTTGCCGACATGATAGGAACATGTATATCAGCATCTCATCTCATGTCATCTCATCTCATACCATCTCATCCAAGTTTTGAGGGACTTAAATTGATTTGGTGCATTTTTTGCCGACATGTTAGGAAGATGTATATCAGCATCTCATGTCATCTCATCTCATCCCATCTCATTCAAGTTTTGAGGAACTTAAAGGGATTTGGCACGTTTTTTACCGACATGTTAGGAACATGTATATCAGCATCTCATCTCATGTCATCTCATCTCTTCCCATCTCATCCAAGTTTTGAGGGACTTAAAGGGATTCGTTGCGTTTTTTGCCGACATGATAGGAACATGTATATCAGCATCTCATCTCATGTCATCTCATCTCATCTCATCCCATCTCATCCAAGTATTGAGGGACTTATAGGGATTTGGTGCGTTTTTTGCCGAAATGTTAGGAACATGTATATCAGCATCTCATCTCATGTCATCTCATCTCTTCTCATCCCATCTCATCAAAGTTTTGAGGGACTTAAAGGGATTCGGTGCATTTTTTGCCGACATGTTAGGAACATGTATATCAGCATCTCACCTCATCTCATGTCATCTCTTATCATCTCATCCCATCTCATCCAAGTTTTGAGGGACTTAAAGGGATTCGGTGCGTTTTTTGCCGACCTGTTAGGAACATGTATATCAGCATCTCATCTCATCTCATGTCATCTCATCTCATCTCATCCCATCTCATCCAAGTTTTGAGGGACTTAAAGGGATTCAGTGCGTTTTTGCCGACATGTTAGGAACATGTATATCAGCATCTCATCTCATGTCATCTCATCTCATCTCATCCCATCTCATCCAAGTTTTGAGGGACTTAAAGGGATTCGGTGCGTTTTTTTGCCGACCTGTTAGGAACATGTATATCAGCATCTCATCTCATGTCATCTCATCTCTTCCCATCTCATCCAAGTTTTGAGGGACTTAAAGGGTTTCGGTGAGTTTTTTGCCGACATGTTAGGAACATGTATATTAGCATCTCATCTCATCTCATGTCATCTCATCTCATCCCAACTCATCCAAGTTTTGAGGGACTTAAAGGGATTTGGTGAGTTTTTTGCCGACATGTTAGGAACATGTGTATCAGCATCTCATCTCATCTCATGTCATCACATCTCATCTCATCCCATCTCATCCAAGTTTTGAGGGACTTAAAGGGATTCAGTGCGTTTTTTGCCGACATGTTAGGAACATGTATATCAGCATCTCATCTCATGTCATCTCATCTCATCTCATCCCATCTCATCCAAGTTTTGAGGGACTTAAAGGGATTCGGTGCGTTTTTGACGACATGTTAGGAACATGTATATCAGCATCTCATCTCATGTCATCTCATCTCATCTCATCCTATCTCATCCTAGTTTTGAGGGACTTAAAGGGTTTCGGTGAGTTTTTTGCCGACATGTTAGGAACATGTATATTAACATCTCATCTCATCCCAACTCATCCAAGTTTTGAGGGACTTAAAGGGATTTGGTGAGTTTTTTGCCGACATGTTAGGAACATGTGTATCAGCATCTCATCTCATCTCATGTCATCACATCTTATCTCATCCCATCTCATCCAAGTTTTGAGGGACTTAAAGGGATTCAGTGCATTTTTTGCTGACATGTTAGGAACATGTATATCAGCATCTCATCTCATCTCATGTCATCTCATTTCATCTCATCCCATCTCATCCAAGTTTTGAGGGACTTAAAGGGATTCGGTGAGTTTTTTGCCGACATGTTAGGAACATGTATATCAGCATCTCATCTCATCTCATGTCATCTCATCTCATCTCATCCCATCTCATCCAAGTTTTGAGGGACCGAAAGGGATTCGATGCTTTTTTTGCCGACATGTTAGGAACATGTATATCAGCATCTCATCTCATCTCATGTCATCTCATCTCATCCCATCTCATCCAAGTTTTGAGGGACTTAAAGGGATTCGGTGCGTTTTTTGCCGACATGTTAGGAACATGTATATTAGCATCTCATCTCATGTCATCTCATCTCATCCCATCTCATCCAAGTTTTGAGCGACTTAAAGGTATTCGGTGCGTTTTTTGCCGACATGTTAGGAACATGTATATCAGCATCTCATCTCATGTCATCTCATCTCATTCCATCTCATTCAAGTTTTGAGGAACTTAAAGGGATTTGGCACGTTTTTTGCCGACATGTTAGGAACATGTATATCAGCATCTCATCTCATCTCATGTCATCTCATCTCATCTCATCCCATCTCATCCAAGTTTTGAGGGACTTAAAGGGATTCGGTGCGTTTCTTGCCGACATGTTAGGAACATGTATATCAGCATCTCATCTCATGTCATCTCATCTCATCCCATCTCATCCAAGTTTTGAGGGACTTAAAGGGATTCAGTGCGTTTTTTGCTGACATGTTAGGAACATGTATATCAGCATCTCATCTCATCTCATGTCATCTCATTTCATCTCATCCCATCTCATCCAAGTTTTGAGGGACTTAAAGGGATTCGGTGAGTTTTTTGCCGACATGTTAGGAACATGTATATCAGCATCTCATCTCATCTCATGTCATCTCATCTCATCTCATCCCATCTCATCCAAGTTTTGAGGGACTTAAAGGGATTCGGTGCGTTTTTTGCCAACATGTTAGGAACATGTATATCAGCATCTCATCTCATCTCATGTCATCTCATCTCATCCAAGTTTTGAGGGACTTAAAGGGATTCAGTGCGTTTTTTGCCGACATGTTAGGAACATGTATATCAGCATCTCATCTCATGTCATCTCAACTCATCTCATCCCATCTCATCCAAGTTTTGAGGGACCGAAAGGGATTCGATGCTTTTTTTGCCGACATGTTAGGAACATGTATATCAGCATCTCATCTCATCTCATGTCATCTCATCTCATCCCATCTCATCCAAGTTTTGAGGGACTTAAAGGGATTCGGTGCGTTTTTTGCCGACATGTTAGGAACATGTATATTAGCATCTCATCTCATGTCATCTCATCTCATCCCATCTCATCCAAGTTTTGAGCGACTTAAAGGTATTCGGTGCGTTTTTTGCCGACATGTTAGGAACATGTATATCAGCATCTCATCTCATGTCATCTCATCTCATTCCATCTCATTCAAGTTTTGAGGAACTTAAAGGGATTTGGCACGTTTTTTGCCGACATGTTAGGAACATGTATATCAGCATCTCATCTCATCTCATGTCATCTCATCTCATCTCATCCCATCTCATCCAAGTTTTGAGGGACTTAAAGGGATTCGGTGCGTTTCTTGCCGACATGTTAGGAACATGTATATCAGCATCTCATCTCATGTCATCTCATCTCATCCCATCTCATCCAAGTTTTGAGGGACTTAAAGGGATTCGGTGAGTTTTTTGCCGACATGTTAGGAACATGTATATCAGCATCTCATCTCATCTCATGTCTTCTCATCTCATATCATCCCAACTCATCCAAGTATTGAGGGACTTAAAGGGATTTGGTGAGTTTTTTGCCGACATGTTAGGAACATGTGTATCAGCATCTCATCTCATCTCATGTCATCACATCTCATCTCATCCCATCTCATTCAAGTTTTCAGGGACTTAAAGGGATTCGGTGCGTTTTTTGCCGACATGTTAGGAACATGTTTATCAGCATCTCATCTCATCTCATGTCATCTCATCTCATCTCATCCTATCTCATCCAAGTATTGAGGGACTTAGGCCTCTTTCACACATCAGGTTTTCGCCGTCAGGCGCGATCCGGCGCTTTTGACAGAAACCGGATCCGGCGAAATGCAATGCCGGATCCGGTTTCCCCCCCATTGACTTGCATTTGCGCTGGATCGCGCCGGATGGCCATGCATTTCATCCGGTTTTTGCCGGATCCGGCAATGTGTCGCGATCCGGCGTCTGGAAAAAACGGCTACTGTAACTTTTTTGTCTCCGGCGAAAAAGCCGGACATGCCGGATCCGGCGCGTCCGGCTTTTTCACACAATGAAAGCCTATGAGCGCCGCAATGCGCCTGATCCGGCGAAAGCCGGATCCGGTGGCCGGATCCGGTTTTTTTGGTCTGAGCATGCTCAGTAGCTCTGCCCACAAGACATATATAAAAGCAAGACAGTGGGACCCACAGCCACACCCAACATGCCACCCAAGAAAGCAACCAAGCGCAGCAGGAGAAGGCAGGAGACCACTGCAGCAACATCAGCACCACCACCACCACCCCAAATGGAGCAGCAAATGGAACATGCAGAGGAGGGGAGTCCAGCAGCAGATGAGAGACGGTAATTATCAAATCCCCCATTCCTCCAAACTAGGGCCATGGAATATCAAGATATTCATTGGCCCTTTGTTTCTCTTTATTCAACAGCCGCCCAAGAGATGCAGCAGCAGCAGCAGAAATGGCATCACTGGCAGCAGCAACAGCAGCAGCAATACCCACAGCCATGGAGTCTGGCCATCAACAGTACAGCACATCTTCTTCTGGGAGCCCTCCCTCGCATCGTCAGCGTTTGACGGTAAGTTTTTATTTCCAAAATCCATCATCTCTGTAATATATGTCTATTCATTGCCTTTTATTTAAAAACAGGAATCACAAGATGAAGAGGAGCTCCCAGAAGAAGAAGGAAGGGGTGGACAGACACCTGGAGTGGGCTCACAATTGGTAAGTTTTTTGCATCAAACGCAGAAACACAACATCACACTACACACAACACATAGAAAACAATGTTCTGCAGACCACACACAGCAAACAAATGCCTACATCCAAAGACATGACATTTTTTGTTTTCTTCTCTAGTCTTCCCAATCTGGTGCTCTGCCAAGAGGTCCTCGCAGTGCCTCCCAGGGTCATCGGCGACAGCAACGCGGCGGTCACCAGCGTGTAAGTATAAATATTTTTGCTTTGTTTTTTTGCACTTTTTATTTCATTTCTTTTGTGGAGGCTAAGGCTACTTTCACACATCAGTTTTTGTGCATCAGGCGCGATGCGGCAAAAAGTGTGAAAACCGGATCCGGCGCCTGTTGCCACCGGATCCGGTTTTTTCCCCATAGAGTTTCATTATTGCCGCATTGCGCCGGATGCCTATGCGGCATATCCGGTTTTTGCTGGATCCGGCAAAAACAGCCGGTCCGGCGTCTGGAAAAAACGTTACATGTAACGTTTTTTGTCTGCGGTAATAAACCGGGAGACGCCGGATCCGGCGACATACGTTTTTTTTATAATGGTAGTCTATGTTCGCCGGATCCGGCGGCATCCGGTTTTTGCCTGATTCCGGCGCCGGATCCGGTTTTTGCACTGAGCATGCTCCAAAAAGTATCAAATTTGGGGAAAAACACCTGCCAATCTCCACCCACCCTATAGGAAAGGTAGAGAGAGGGCATTAATCACCCTTAATACAGAGGAGAAAGAGCTACTGGAGACACACACAGCCTATGGATTCTGCCACATATACACCAGCCAGACAGACATCCAGCAACCAACTGGATTTTTGACAGCCATCCACTATTGGACCTCCAGCGAGCAGGAGTTTGAGTGTGAGTATAAAAATTTTCTTGCAAGCATAGGTTTTCGTTTTGTCTGTGTGACTGCCGATACCTGCGCACCCATCCCCGTCACAGCCAGTGACTGTCTTGCCGCCTTCCCAGATAAACTTGTCACCACCATGACCCCCACAACTGCCACTTGAAACCTCTGCCGCAGAACCCCCATCACTGCTGTCACTGCTAGCCACCACGCTGGAGTCCCATGCTGTACCTGCTGCTGCCTGCCCAGCATGTATATGTATATATACACACACACACATGTATGTTTTTCATACATTGTACTATTGTTTTTAAAAAGTTTCAGGTGTGGTCATCAGTGTGGGGGGGATTCTAATTATGAAGGACAGTGTGAAGTAGTTTGCGTGGGTGGGTGTGTGAATTTATGTGTAAATACTGTAGGGGGAGGTACTGTATATACTCGTGTATATGCCAAGATGTTAGGCCCATTTTTGGTGCTAAAAGTCCCCCTCTTGGCTTATACATGGGTCATCTCCCTGTGGGTCAGAGGGGGAGCAGGGGTGTCACAGATCATCCTGCTGTCATATCTGTAGCCTTGCTTGCTTCTCCACTGTCTCCCTTCCTGTCTTCAGTGGTAACGTTACCATTCCTGAATCTGTGCGTTGCAAGCATAGTGATATCCACCTTTCCTGGGTCCATTGCTGCTCCCTGCGGTCTCTGCTGCATCCTCAGTGGGTGCGTTGATGTGAGAAGTGCGTGTCCCCCTCTGCTGGATGAACAGTCACTGACACAAGAAGTGGCAGACAGGGGCGATGGACCCACAATAGTTTTTTTTTTTTTTGGCATATGGGGGCATATTCTATGGAACAGCATATGGGGCCATAGTGTATGGGTTACACACTGGGCTTATGTGTTCCCAATTTTTGGGCCGGTGCGGCTTATACACGAGTATATACATAGTAATTTTGCGATGGTTTGTTGTCCAAGCTGCATTTTATAGCATGGTGAGAGTGGAATTCAAAAAATCTTATTTTTTACTATTTTTGTTGTTTTGTTTGATTGTAAAAATAAATGTTGCACACAGCACAAATCTAAACTACATCGTGCTTTTTTCATGCAGGAACTTGCCCAGGACACTACTGCAAAATCCTAATTTGCAACCCATATTGTAAGTATACAGGCCTGAAAGCTTTGAATATGGTTAGTGTTGTAGGTAACAATTGTTTTCATTACAGAATTTCAGCCAGACATGTCTTCTTCTGGGAGCCCTCCCTCACATCGCCAGCGAAATGAGGTATTTTTTTTTTTTATTATTGCCAGAACATTCTTGGTACACATAACCCTATATATGCATTCTTGTTTAATAGGAAGCTGAACCAGAGGGTCTCTCAGAAGGAGACGGGCGTAGCGGAGAAATGCCTGGAGTGGGCTCCCCGCATGTAAGTATCTTTGCATTAATTGCACTAAAACATGTTCTTACACATCACTGGACCTAAAAACAAGATCAACATAACAGCATTTAATTTTCCTTTTCTTCTTTTTTTTTTTCATTATAGGCTTCTGAATCTGTGGCTCGTCCGAGAGTTCCTCAAAGTGCCTCCCAGAGTCGTCGGCAACCACGCAGGGGCGGTCGCCATAGAGTAAGGTTTTTTTTTTTAGGACTTTTATAAGGTTTGTACATAATGCTGTGATTGTTATGTTTACCTTTTTTGTCTTTAAACAGGCTTCACAGCGTGCTCACGATTCCGACAGTGAGGATGTGGCTATTGATGTGGACCTCTTGATTGATATGGTGAGAGATCGTGAGCCGCTCTGGAATATGGCGGACCGCTTCCATGCAGATGCTTGTGTTACTAGACGACTCTGGGAGGAAGTGTGCCAGGCTGTGCTATCTAACTGGGAGGAACTCCATTCTCGGGCACAGAAAGAACAGCATAAGTATTCACATTTCAGTAATGTTTCCGGATGCATTGTGCTTGATCCTAATCATTTTGTGTTTTCAATTTTCAGGGGAAAGAGTTCAGTTGCGGTGGCGGTCAATGCGGGATTGCTTCAAGAAGGAGTTCAACAAAGAGATGCAGGCTCCCAGCGGATCAAGAGGACGCAGGAGCCGCTATAAGTATTCTGAGGCCCTGTCATTCCTGAAATCAACTATGGTGACAAGAAGGTAAACATTCCTACCAGAAGTGACTAAATAAAAAATGGTCAAATGTGTAATCTTTTTTTTGGCAGCCAGGGCTAATGAATATCATGATATTAATGTCTATTTTTTTCTACTTTTTTCAACAGCACCTTCAGCAGCACGCGGGAGCCTGCATTGAACCCTTCTGGAGCGATCCCCCAGGAGGCCGCCACCATGGACCACAACATACCCAACCCCTCTGCACCCTCCCTGCCTTCCCTTGTGTGTGATCCCTCAGCCCCATCCACCTCTGCTGGAGCATCTGTGCAGGCTTCATTACATGAAGCTGCTGTTGAAGAGGTAGGCTTTCCTTTACCTCACCCCTCTGACACAGCTGCCCTCTATAGAACACCTTTGAGTTCTGGGCGGCTGCGTCAGCGGGGTCAGGAAAAGCAGTTGGCTGCAGAGTTTATGAATCTACATGCATCCTTTCAAAACACTATGAAAGTCATGACCCAGCAAATGTCTGCTGGGTTCAATCTTGTTACTAGAGAGGTGCTTGATTTAGGCACGCGTGTTGAAAGGATGCATCTAGATGCAAATAAAGCGCCGCATCATTCTTTTTTCAAAGCTGTGATTGAGCGGCTGGACAACCTAACTCCTGAACAGCAGCTACATGTAATGCAAGCCTGCCAGGTGGCCTTAGCACAGGTGACATCAGCAGCCCCTCCAACAGGCCCAGTAGTTGCTCCAGGCCCGGTCCTTCCTACCCCTCCTGTACCATACCATTTTACCCAGTACCAACCTCCTGCCCCTTTCCAGTCTGCTTCCCCGTACCAGTTCCCAACTGCATCCATGCCTACACTCCCTTCCCAACCTACACTCCCTTCCCAACCTACACTCCCTTCCCAACCTACACTCCCTTCCCAATACATCCAGTCTCCTTCCACATCCCAAATTCAAGCGTCCTTCACCCACAGTTTAGTTTCCCCCCCGTCTATTGTTTTCTCCACCCCTTCATCAGCTTTATCCACCCCTTCACCTTCTTTCTCCATTCCTATACCTTGTCCTTTGCTATATGACCCCTCACAAACTACATCCTCCCACAACACCCCTGTTGAAGTGGTCCAAACTGAGAGCCCCTCCAATACTATTTCCGCTACACATTACACCAATCTTTAATGTGTTTTGTTGTTACCAATAAAAAAGTTTTATTACAAAAATATAAAAGAAAAAATTCCAGCTAAAGCTGATAAAAATAAAAATAATTTTTCAGTCTGTCAAATGTTTTTGTTTGTTTTACTGTTAATATAACATGTCGATGTATAAAACTCAATGAGTGTGTGTGTGTGAGTGATTGTGCGAGAGTAGGTGTGTGTGAGTATGTGAATGTATGGGAGTATGTGTACAAGAACATGTATGAGTAATTACGTACGTGTGTGGCGGTGGGGGGAGGCCTGCTGGTGGGCAGTACTGTGGAAGGTCCTTGGATACCGCTTTATAGCCCCTATATTATTTTCTACACACCACACTACATGATTTAGTAGAAAGTTTTTAACTAAATGATAATTTTTGTTCAATTTTAAAAGAGCTTTGTCAGGAATTTAAAAAATGGGAATATTTTGGTACAAAAAATAGGTAGTAAAACAATATAGAATACTGATACAAAGGTACTAATACTTTACCAAAATTGAAGGGTACAGTAACTTAAACCACAGAAATGGTTTGGTACAACAAGGTTAAAAATTGGTTTTAACATCTCAAACCATGTCATCCTGCCATTCAACTCTACCTTCAGGTGACATAAAGTACTCGGCAAATGTGTCCCTCATTCTGGACACTGCTAGAGTACTTCGCACATTAACACTGCGATAATCATGCAATGTGGTTTCAACATCATTGTCTTCGATGGCAATCTGTTCCTTACTAATAACCAAATTGTGTAGCACAACACATGCTTTTACCACCTCATCCACATTTTCTGTTTTCAAGTTAATTGCGGTCAACAGTACTCTCCATTTAGCGGTAAGAATTCCAAACGAACACTCCACCATCCGCCGTGCTCGTGTCAGGCGATAGTTGAACACTCTTTTTGTTGGTGTCAAGTCTCTGCTTGCGTACGGCTTCAGCAGTTGTTCTGACAGCTGAAACGCTTCATCACCTACGCAGACAAATGGCAGTGGTGGCCCAGAAGTTTGAGGAAGCGGTCTTGGAGGTGGGAATTGGAATGTGTTTCCGTACAAATTACGTCCCATTGCTGAAATTTTAAAAACTTGTGAGTCATTGGAGCGTCCATAGGCCCCAATATCCACCGCAATGAATTTGTACTTGGCGTCTGCAATCGCCATCAGGACTATTGAGAAATATTTTTTATAATTAAAAAACTCAGATCCCGATCCTGCTGGTTTAGTGATCCTGATGTGCTTGCCATCAACTGCACCCAGGCAATTCGGAAACTGACAGATGCTGTAAAATTGGTCAGATATTTCGAGCCACCTCTCTGTTGTGGGCTGTGGGATAAACTCTTCATGTAGACTGTCCCACAATGCGCGGCATGTATACTTGATGATACCTGATAATGTTGAAATCCCAATCCTATACTGGTACTGTAGCGACGAAAGCGATTCGCCTGTTGCAAGGAATCTGTGGGAAAAGTTAAAAAAATAATTAATGCAAAATAACTGCAACAACAGGAGGAGACACATTTCCAGTATACTGAAGTCTGCTTTGAAGGACAAAGAATAACAATTGCTTACCGGAGAGTGACCATCAAACGCTCCGGTGGTGAGATGGAGAAGCGGCAGTAGGTGTCACGTCTCTGGATCAGTTCTCCAACCCTGTCCAGCAAAAAATCAAAAGTTTCCACTTTCATCCTCGTATACTGAAAAAACTTCTCTGGATTTCCTCGCAACGACAGATATAACGTTGCAAACACTCCCAGTGTCAGCCTCTGTGCAGTTATAGGGTGAATCCAGAAACGACGTCGGCGCAGACGCATGATACGCTGCCTTTGTCGCTCCTTCGCCATGACAATTGCTGCCAAAGAATTGGCCTCAAAAGTGAAATCAATGTAAGCCTGAGCGATGTTCCCAATAATGGCTTCCATCTTGCTCCAAAACAACAACCTCTCAACAGGGTGTATACCAAGGTATATATAGGATTTTCTGTAAATGCCAGTAGCCAATGGTGGCTTTTGGGCGTTTTTTTAAAAACCGGATCCGGCAAAAAAACGGACAAAACGGATGGAAAAACTGATAAAAACTGATGCACCGGTTCCGGTTTTTTGCCGGATCCGGCATAATCCGTTGACCGGATCCGGTAAAAAAACGGAACCGGTGCATCAGTTTTTTCACATGTTATGCCGGATCCGGCAATGCGGCACGGCGCCGCATCGCGCCTGATGCACAAAAAGTGATGTGTGAAAGTAGCCTAATTATGTTATTTTTGTCTTTTTCTTTAACAGCCTTCACAGCGTGCTCCCGACTCTGACGGTGAGGATGGAGGACTCGATGTGGACCACCTCATCGATCTCGTCAGAGAAAGGGAGCCGCTCTGGAATATGGCTGACCGCCGCTCGCTGACCTTATCGTTACCCGATGACTATGGGAGGAAATCTGTTCGCTCCTTGTGGGCCGCTGGGAGGACCTCGATGTTCGGGCCCAGATTAAAGAGCGTAAGTATATACAGTACCGGTTGCTTGATGTAAACCAGTGTTTCCCGAACTCCAGTCCTCGTGGTCCCCACGGATCATGTGTTCAGGATTTCTATTTACTATGGAAATCCTGAAAACATGACCCCTGGGGACCATGAGGACTGGAGTTTGTGAAACACTGATGTTGTATACTAACCACTCCTTTCTCGTTTCAGGGAACAGAATTGTGTGAATCGGTGGCGGTCTGTGAGGGATCGTTTCAAGAAGGAGTTCAATAAAGAGATGCGGGCCCCGAGTGGATCTGGAGGACGCAGGAGCAAGTACAAGTACGCACAAGCCCTGTCGTTCCTCCGGGAAACAATGGTCACTAGAAGGTAAATATTACACACCACATGTGAAAAAAAATGTTAGATGTAACTTTTTTTTTTCAGCCAGGGCCATACCATGTCAGTATTTTAATTGTTTTTTTTTCTCTTTATTCCACAGCACGGTGAGCAGCACTCGGGAGCCTGCACGATTGGACCCTTCTGAGGCGATCCCTGAGGAGACCGGCACCGAGGGACACTTCGACCGCCCCGGTACATCTGCACCTTCCCAGCCTTCCCACACATTCGACCCATCTGTCCCATCCACCAGCACAGGAGCATCGTGGCCGCCTACATTACATGAAGCTGCTGGTGAGGAGATCGCTTTCCCTTTACCCCACCCTTCTGCCCCTGTCACCTCTAGTACACCTGCGGGTACTGGGCGACAGCGGCAGAGGGGTCAGGAAAAGAGTTATGCGCAAGAGTTCTTGCATCTGAATGCATCTTTCCAGAACTGTCTAAAAGTCTTGTCAGAGCCAAACCACACCTTTTTCAGGTCTGTTGTGGAGCGCATGGCAACACTATCTCCTACCCAGCAGATGCATGTAATGCATTCGTGCCACGGTGCTCTACAGCAGGTTACCTCCCAACCTCCACCTCCCACCACTGTAGTTCCTCCACCTGCACCCCCTCCAGCCACTTTCCATCCTCCCCCTCCTATTACATCTGCACCCCCTCCAGCCACTTTCCATCCTTCCCCTCCTATTACATACCAGCAACCTCCCCAGTACCAGACATCTCCCCACTTCCAGCAACCTGCCCCGTACCAAACTCCTTCCCCGTACCAAACTCCTTCCCCATACAACTTTCCATCAACATCATCTGCTCCTACAGTCCCTGCCCAACCCTCCACTCCACCGCCCACCACCTCTTCTGCCTCCCACATGTCCACCCATTCTGTAGCTTTTTCCACACCTTCACCTCTAACTGTTCCTTCCCCACCACGATCCCAGTCCTCTCTTCACACACCCAGTGTCGAAGTGTCCCGCAGCCCCTCCAGCAGTATTTCCACCCCACACTACACAGATTTGTAATGTGTGTTTTTTAATAAAAATGCCCATTGGGTTTAAAACCTTTATTAAAAAAGTTTTTTGCACTTTAAATCATTTTACAAAAAAAAAAAAAATGTTAAATAAAAGTTAAATTATCGTTTCACAATGGTTGTCTGTCATTTCTTTCTGTGGCGAACTATGTTTAAAAAAAAGGTTAAATACAGGGTATTTCAAAGGTAAAAAGGTATTCAAAACCAGGTATATAACTGTGGGTAAATTTTAGCTTTTTGCCACAGTTGTGTTCCTGGTTGTGTTTGAAGCAAAGTATTTCACCTAAAAAGTTGTGTTTATTGTTGGTGATTTCCTAACAATGTACACAACTTTTGTTAAAAGGTGAAATACTTTGCATAAAACACAACCAGGTACACACCTGTGGCCTAAAGCTAAAAATAGTAAGACCATGACAAGATAGCCAACTTTGGTTGGCAAAGGTATATACTGTTGGTCCAGAAGGTACACAAGTTTGGTTAGGGCACAAATCTTTCACACTCTGTCATCCTGCCAGTGTACTCTGCCTTGAGGTGACATAAAGTATAGTGCAAAATTGTCCCTCATTACTGAAACCGTCACAGAACTTATAGTGGTAATATTTCCAATGACAACATCCATCTTCGCCAGTAACTTGCTCTTCTCTCCAACCTGCACTTTCTTCTCTACAACCTGTCAAAGAAGGGCTGTAGGAACATGCTATATATAGTTTTCCAGTAGCCAATCCCGTTCGGAAGGCCACAAGGGTCAATTTTAAAAACCGGATCCGGCGTAATCCGTCGAAAAACGGATAGAAAAACGGATGAACCGGATGAGACGGATCCGGTTTTGTCTGTCAAGAACAAGACGGATCCAGCAGAAAACCGGATCCGGCACATCAGGTTTTACAAAACATTTGCCCGATCCGGCATTCCGGCACGAAGCCGGATCGCGCCTGACGCCGAAAACCTGATGTGTGAAAGTAGCCTTAAAGGGATTCGGTGCGTTTTTTGCCGAAATGTTAGGAACATGTATATCAGCATCTCATCTCATGTCATCTCTTCTCATCCCATCTCATCCAAATTTTGAGGTACTTAAAGGGATTCGGTGCGTTTTTTGCCGACATGTTAGGAACATGTATATCAGCATCTCATCTCATCTCATGTCATCTCATCTCATCTCATCCCATCTCATCCAAGTTTTGAGGGACTTAAAGGGATTCGGTGCGTTTTTTGCCAACATGTTAGGAACATGTATATCAGCATCTCATCTCATGCAATCTCATCTCATCTCATCCCATCTCATCCAAGTATTGAGGGACTTAAAGGGATTCGGTGCGTTTTTTGCCGACATGTTAGGAGCATGTATATCAGCATCTCATCTCACCTCATCTCATGTCATCTCATATCATCTCATCCAAGTTTTGAGGGACTTAAAGGGATTCGGTGCGTTTTTTGCCGACATGTTAGGAACATGTATATCAGCATCTCATCTCATCTCATGTCATCTCATCTCATCTCATCCCATCTCATCCAAGTTTTGAGGGACTTAAAGGGATTTGGTGCGTTTTTTGCCGACATGTTAGGAACATGTATATCAGCATCTCATCTCATCTCATGTCATCTCATCTCATCCCATCTCATCCAAGTTTTGAGGGACTTAAAGGGATTCGGTGCGTTTTTTGCCGACATGTTAGGAACATGTATATCAGCATCTCATCTCATCTCATGTCATATCATGTCATCTCATCCCATCTCATCCAAGTTTTGAGGGACTTAAAGGGATTCGGTGCGTTTTTTGCCAACATGTTAGGAACGTGTATCTCATCTCATGTCATCTCATCTCATCTCATCTCATCCAAGTTTTGAGGGACTTAAAGAGATTCGGTGAGTTTTTTGCCAACATGCTAGGAACATGTATATCAGCATCTCATCTCATCTCATCTCATCCCAACTCATCCAAGTTTTGAGGGACTTAAAGGGATTTGGTGAGTTTTTTGCCGACATGTTAGGAACATGTGTATCAGCATATCATCTCATCTCATGTCATCACATCTCATCTCATCCCATCTCATCCAAGTTTTGAGGGACTTAAGGGATTCAGTGCGTTTTTTGCTGACATGTTAGGAACATGTATATTAGCATCTCATCTCATGTCATCTCATTGCATCTCATCCCATCTCATGCAAGTTTTGAGGGACTAAAAGGGATTCGGTGAGTTTTTTGCCGACATGTTAGGAACATGTATATCAGCATCTCATCTCATCTCATGTCATCTCATCTCATCTCATCCTAACTCATCCAAGTTTTGAGGGACTTAAAGGGATTCGGTGCATTTTTTGCCGACATGATAGGAACATGTATATCAGCATCTCATCTCATGTCATCTCATCTCATACCATCTCATCCAAGTTTTGAGGGACTTAAATTGATTTGGTGCGTTTTTGCCGACATGTTAGGAAGATGTATATCAGCATCTCATCTCATGTCATCTCATCTCATCCCATCTCATTCAAGTTTTGAGGAACTTAAAGGGATTTGGCGCGTTTTTTACCGACATGTTAGGAACATGTATATTAGCATCTCATCTCATGTCATCTCATCCCATCTCATCCAAGTTTTGAGGGACTTAAAGGAATTCAGTGTGTTTTTTGCCGACATGTTAGGAACATGTATATCAGCATCTCATCTCATTTCATGTCATCTCATTTCATCTCATCCCATCTCATCCAAGTTTTGAGGGACTTAAAGGGATTCTTTGAGTTTTTTGCCGACATGTTAGGAACATGTATATCAGCATCTCATCTCATCTCATGTCATCTCATCTCATCTCATCCCATCTCATCCAAGTTTTGAGGGACTTAAAGGGATTCGGTGCATTTTTTGCCGACATGTTAGGAACATGTATATCAGCATCTCACCTCATATCATGTCATCTCATATCATCTCATCCCATCTCATCCAAGTTTTGAGAGACTTAAAGGGATTGCGTTTTTTTGCCGACCTGTTAGGAACATGTATATCAGCATCTCATCTCATCTCATGTCATCTCATCTCATCTCATCCCATCTCATCCAAGTTTTGAGGGACTTAAAGGGATTCGGTGCGTTTTTGCCGACATGTTAGGAACATGTATATCAGCATCTCATCTCATGTCATCTCATCTCATCTCATCCCATCTCATCCAAGTTTTGAGGGACTTAAAGGGTTTCGGTGAGTTTTTTGCCGACATGTTAGGAACATGTATATTAGCATCTCATCTCATCTCCTGTCATCTCATCTCATCCCAACTCATCCAAGTTTTGAGGGACTTAAAGGGATTTGGTGAGTTTTTTGCCGACATGTTAGGAACATGTGTATCAGCATCTCATCTCATCTCATGTCATCACATCTTATCTCATCCCATCTCATCCAAGTTTTGAGGGACTTAAAGGGATTCAGTGTGTTTTTTGCCGACATGTTAGAAACATGTATATCAGCATCTCATCTCATCTCATGTCATCTCATTTCATCTCATCCCATCTCATCCAAGTTTTGAGGGACTTAAAGGGATTCGGTGAGTTTTTTGCCGACATGTTAGGAACATGTATATCAGCATCTCATCTCATCTCATGTCATCTCATCTCATCTCATCCCATCTCATCCAAGTTTTGAGGGACTTAAAGGGATTCGGTGCGTTTTTTGCCAACATGTTAGGAACATGTATATCAGCATCTCATCTCATCTCATGTCATCTCATCTCATCCAAGTTTTGAGGGACTTAAAGGGATTCAGTGCGTTTTTTGCCGACATGTTAGGAACATGTATATCAGCATCTCATCTCATGTCATCTCAACTCATCTCATCCCAACTCATCCAAGTTTTGAGGGACCAAAAGGGATTCGATGCTTTTTTTGCCGACATGTTAGGAACATGTATATCAGTATCTCATCTCATCTCATGTCATCTCATCTCATCCCATCTCATCCAAGTTTTGAGGGACTTAAAGGGATTCGGTGCATTTTTTGCCGACATGTTAGGAACATGTATATTAGCATCTCATCTCATGTCATCTCATCTCATTCCATCTCATTCAAGTTTTGAGGAACTTAAAGGGATTTGGCACATTTTTTGCCGACATGTTAGGAACATGTATATCAGCATCTCATCTCATGTCAACTCATCTCATCTCATCCCATCTCATCCAAGTTTTGAGGGACTTAAAGGGATTCGGTGCATTTTTTGCCGACATGTTAGGAACATGTATATCAGCATCTCATCTCATGTCATCTCATCTCATCCCAACTCATCCAAGTATTGAGGGACTTAAAGGGATTTGGTGAGTTTTTTGCCATCATGTTAGGAACATGTGTATCAGCATCTCATCTCATCTCATGTCATCACATCTCATCTCATCCCATCTCATTCAAGTTTTCAGGGACTTAAAGGGATTCGGTGCGTTTTTTGCCGACATGTTAGGAACATGTTTATCAGCATCTCATCTCATCTCATGTCATCTCATCTCATCCTATCTCATCCAAGTATTGAGGGACTTAGGCCTCTTTCACACATCAGGTTTTCACCGTCAGGCGCAATCCGGCGCTTTTGACAGAAACCGGATCCGGCGAAATGCAATGCCGGTTTCCCCCCCATTGACTTGCATTTGCGCCGGATCGCGCCAGATGGCCATGCGTTTCATCCGGTTTTCGCCGGATCCGGCAATGTGTCGCGATCCGGCGTCTGGAAAAAACGGCTACTGTAACGTTTTTTGTCTCCGGCGAAAAAGCCGGACACGCCGGATCCTGCGCGTCCGGCTTTTTCACACAATGAAAGCCTATGAGCGCCGCAATGCGCCTGATCCGGCGAAAGCCTGATCCGGTGGCCGGATCCGGTTTTTTTGGTCTGAGCATGCTCAGTAGCTCTGCCCACAAGACATATATAAAAGCAAGACAGTGGGACCCACAGCCACACCCAACATGCCACCCAAGAAAGCAACCAAGCGCAGCAGGAGAATGCAAGAGACCACTGCAGCAACATCAGCACCACCACCACCCCAAATGGAGCAGCAAATGGAACATGCTGAGGAGGGGAGTAAAGCAGCAGATGAGAGACGGTAATTATCAAATCCCCCATTCCTCCAAACTAGGGCCATGGAATATCAAGATATTCATTGGCCCTTTGTTTCTCTTTATTCAACAGCCGCCCAAGAGATGCAGCAGCAGCAGCAGAAATGGCATCACTAGCAGCAGCAACAGCAGCAGCAATACCCACAGCCCTGGAGTCTGGCCATCAACAGTACAGCACATCTTCTTCTGGTAGCCCTCCCTCGCATCGTCAGCGTTTGACGGTAAGTTTTTATTTCCAAAATCCATCATCTCTGTAATATATGTCTATTCATTGCCTTTTATTTCAAAACAGGAATCACAAGATGAAGAGGAGCTCCCATAAGAAGAAGGAAGGGGTGGACAGACACCTGGAGTGGGCTCACAATTGGTAAGTTTTTTGCAGAAACGCAGAAACAGAAACACAACATCACACTACACACAACACATAGAAAACAATGTTCTGCAGACCACACACAGCAAACAAATGCCTACATCCAAAGACATAACATTTTTTGTTTTCTTCTCTAGTCTTCCCAATCTGGTGCTCGGCCAAGAGGTCCTCGCAGTGCCTCCCAGGGTCGTCGGCGACAGCAACGCGGCGGTCACCAGCGTGTAAGTATAAATATTTTTGCTTTGTTTTTTTGCACTTTTTATTTCATTTCTTTTGTGGAGGCTAATTATGTTATTTTTGTCTTTTTCTTTAACAGCCTTCACAGCGTGCTCCCGACTCTGACGGTGACGATGGAGGACTCGATGTGGACCACCTCATCGATCTCGTCAGAGAAAGGGAGCCGCTCTGGAATATGGCTGACCGCCGCTCGCTGACCTTATCGTTACCCGACGACTCTGGGAGGAAATCTGTTCACTCCTTGTGGGCTGCTGGGAGGACCTCGATGTTCAGGCCCAGATTAAAGAGCGTAAGTATATACAGTAGCGGTTGCTTGATGTAAACCAGTGTTTCCCGAACTCCAGTCCTCGTGGTCCCCACGGATCATGTGTTCAGGATTTCTATTTACTATGGAAATCATGAAAACATGACCCCTGGGGACCATGAGGACTGGAGTTTGTGAAACACTGATGTTGTATACTAACTACTCCTTTCTCGTTTCAGGGAACAGAATTGTGAATCGGTGGCGGTCTGTGAGGGATCGTTTCAAGAAGGAGTTCAATAAAGAGATGTGGGCCCCGAGTGGATCTGGAGGACGCAGAGTGGATCTGGAGGACGCAGGAGCAAGTACAAGTACGCACAAGCCCTGTCGTTCCTCCGGGAAACAATGGTCACTAGAAGGTAAATATTACACACCACATGTGAAAAAAAATGTTAGATGTAACTTTTTTTTTTCAGCCAGGGCCATACCATGTCAGTATTTTAATTGTTTTTTTTTCTCTTTATTCCACAGCACGGTGAGCAGCACTCGGGAGCCTGCACGATTGGACCCTTCTGAGGCGATCCCTGAGGAGACCGGCACCGAGGGACACTTCGACCGCCCCGGTACATCTGCACCTTCCCAGCCTTCCCACACATTCGACCCATCTGTCCCATCCACCAGCACAGGAGCATTGTGGCCGCCTACATTACATGAAGCTGCTGGTGAGGAGATCGCTTTCCCTTTACCCCACCCTTCTGCCCCTGCCACCTCTAGTACACCTGCGGGTACTGGGCGACAGCGGAAGAGGGGTCAGGAAAAGAGTTATGCGCAAGAGTTCTTGCATCTGAATGCATCTTTCCAGAACTGTCTAAAAGTCTTGTCAGAGCAAATCTCCGCAGGCTTTCAGCAGATCAACTCCAGCATTCTGGAGGTGAAGACACTTCTGCAAACCATGCATTCAGAAGCAAGATCTTCACCAAACCACACCTTTTTCAGGTCTGTTGTGGAGCACATGGCAACACTATCTCCTACCCAGCAGATGCATGTAATGCCACGGTGCTCTACAGCAGGTTACCTCCCAACCTCCACCTCCCACCACTGTAGTTCCTCCACCTGCACCCCCTCCAGCCACTTTCCATCCTCCCCCTCCTATTACATCTGCACCCCCTCCAGCCACTTTCCATCCTCCCCCTCCTATTACATACCAGCAACCTCCCCAGTACCAGACATCTCCCCACTTCCAGCAACCTGCCCCGTACCAAACTCCTTCCCCGTACCAAACTCCTTCCCCATACTAAACTCCTTCCCCATACAACTTTCCATCAACATCATCTGCTCCTACAGTCCCTGCCCAACCCTCCACTCCACCGCCCACCACCTCTTCTGCCTCCCACATGTCCACCCATTCTGTAGCTTTTTCCACACCTTCACCTCTAACTGTTCCTTCCCCACCACGATCCCAGTCCTCTCTCCACACACCCAGTGTCGAAGTGTCCCACAGCCCCTCCAGCAGTATTTCCACCCCACACTACACAGATTTGTAATGTGTGTTTTTAAATAAAAATGCCCATTGGGTTTAAAACCTTTATTAAAAAAGTTTTTTGCACTTTAAAAACATTTTACAAAAAAAAAATGTTAAATAAAAGTTAAATTATCGTTTCACAATGGTTGTCTGTCATTTCTTTCTGCGGCGAACTATGTTTAAAAAAAAGGTTAAATACAGGGTATTTCAAAGGTAAAAAGGTATTCAAAACCAGGTATATAACTGTGGGTAAATTTTAGCTTTTTGCCACAGTTGTGTTCCTGGTTGTGTTTGAAGCAAAGTATTTCACCTAAAAAGTTGTGTTTATTGTTGGTGATTTCCTAACAATGTACACAACTTTTGTTAAAAGGTGAAATACTTTGCATAAAACACAACCAGGTACACACCTGTGGCCTAAAGCTAAAAATAGTAAGACCATGACAAGATAGCCAACTTTGGTTGGCAAAGGTATATACTGTTGGTCCAGAAGGTACACAAGTTTGGTTAGGGCACAAATCTTTCACACTCTGTCATCCTGCCAGTGTACTCTGCCTTGAGGTGACATAAAGTATAGTGCAAAATTGTCCCTCATTACTGAAACCATCACAGAACTTCTAGTGGTAATATTTCCAATGACAACATCCATCTTCGCCAGTAACTTGCTCTTCTCTCCAACCTGCACTTTCTTCTCTACAACCTGTCAAAGAAGGGCTGTAGGAACATGCTATATATAGTTTTCCAGTAGCCAATCCCGTTCGGAAGGCCACAAGGGTCAATTTCAAAAACCGGATCCGGCGTAATCCGTCGAAAAACGGATAGAAAAACGGATGAACCGGATGAGACGGATCCGGTTTTGTCTGTCAAGAACAAGACGGATCCGGCAGAAAACCGGATCCGGCACATCAGGTTTTACAAAACATTTGCCGGATCCGGCATTCCGGCACGACGCCGGATCGCGCCTGATGCCGAAAACCTGAGGGATTCGGTGCGTTTTTTGCCGAAATGTTAGGATCATGTATATCAGCATCTCATCTCATGTCATCTCATCTCTTCTCATCCCATCTCATCCAAATTTTGAGGTACTTAAAGGAATTCGGTGCGTTTTTTGCCGACATGTTAGGAACATGTATATCAGCATCTCATCTCATGTCATCTCATCTCATCTCATCCCATCTCATCCAAGTTTTGAGGGACTTAAAGGGATTCGGTGCGTTTTTTGCCAACATGTTAGGAACATGTATATCAGCATCTCATCTCATGTCATCTCATCACATCTCATCCCATCTCATCCAAGTTTGGAGGGACTTAAAGGGATTCAGTGCGTTTTTTGCCAACATGTTAGGAACATGTATATCAGCATCTCATCTCATCTCATGTCATCTCATCATATCTCATCTCATCTCATCCAAGTTTGGAGGGACTTAAAGGGATTCGGTGCGTTTTTTGCCGACATGTTAGGAACATGTATATCAGCATCTCATCTCATCTCATGTCATCTCATGTCATCTCATCCCATCTCATCCAAGTTTTGAGGGACTTAAAGGGATTCGGTGCGTTTTTTGCCGACATGTTAGGAACATGTATATCAGCATCTCATCTTATCTCATGTCATCTCATCTCATTCAAGTTTTGAGGAACTTAAAGGGATTTGGCGCATTTTTTGCCGACATGTTAGGAACATGTACAGTATATCAGCATCTCATCTCATCTCATGTCATCTCATCTCATCTCATCCCATCTCATCCAAGTTTTGAGGGACTTAAAGGGATTCGGTGCGTTTTTTGCCGACATGTTAGGAACATGTATATCAGCATCTCATCTCATCTCATGTCATCTCATCTCATCCCATGTCATCCAAGTTTTGAGAGACTTAAAGGGATTCGGTGCGTTTTTTGCCGACATGATAGGAACATGTATATCAGCATCTCATCTCATGTCATCTCATCTCTTCTCATCCCATCTCATCCAAGTTTTGAGGGACTTAAAGGGATTCGGTGCGTTTTTTGCCGACATGTTAGGAACATGTATATCAGCATCTAATCTCATCTCATGTCATCTCATCTCATCTCATCCCATCACATCCAAGTTTTGAGGGACTTAAAGGGATTCGGTGCGTTTTTTGCCGACATGTTAGGAACATGTATATCAGCATTTCATCTCATCTCTTGTCATCTCATCTCATCTCATTCCATCTCATCAAAGTTTTGAGGGACTTAAAGGGATTTGGTGCGTTTTTTGCTGACATGTTAGGAACATGTATATCAGCATCTCATCTCATGACATCTCATCCCATCTCATCCAAGTTTTGAGGGACTTAAAGGGATTCGGTGCGTTTTTTGCCGACATGTTAGGAACATGTATATCAGCATCTCTTCTCATATCATGTCATCTCATCTCATCTCATCCCATCTCATCCAAGTTTTGAGGGAATTAAAGGGATTCGGTGCGTTTTTTGCCAACATGTTAGGAACATGTACATCAGCATCTCGTCTCATCTCATGTCATATCATCTCATCTCATCCCATCTCATCCAAGTTTTGATGGACTTAAAGGGATTCGGTGAGTTTTTTGCCGACATGTTAGGAACATGTATATTAGCATCTCATCTCATGTCATGTCATCTCATCACATCTCATCCCATCTCATCCAAGTTTGGAGGGACTTAAAGGGATTTGGTGCGTTTTTTGCCGACATGTTAGGAACATGTATATTAGCATCTCATCTCATGTCATGTCATCTCATCTCATCTCATCCCATCTCATCCAAGTTTTGAGGGACTTAAAGGGATTCGGTGAGTTTTTTGCCGACATGTTAGGAACATGTATATTAGCATCTCATCTCATGTCATGTCATCTCATCTCATCTCATCCCATGTCATCCATGTTTCGAGGGACTTAAAGGGATTCGGTGCGTTTTTTGCCAACATGTTAGGAACATGTATATCAGCATCTCATCTCATCTCATGTCATCTCATCACATCTCATCCCATCTCATCCAAGTTTGGAGGGACTTAAAGGGATTCGGTGCGTTTTTTGCCAACATGTTAGGAACATGTATATCAGCATCTCATCTCATCTCATGTCATCTCATCATATTTCATCCCATCTCATCCAAGTTTGGAGGGACTTAAAGCGATTCGGTGCGTTTTTTGCCGACATGTTAGGAACATGTATATCAGCATCTCATCTCATCTCATGTCATATCATGTCATCTCATCACATCTCATCCAAGTTTTGAGGGACTTAAAGGGATTCGGTGCTTTTTTTGCCAACATGTTAGGAACATGTATATCAGCATCTCATCTCATCTCATGTCATCTCATCACATCTCATCCCATCTCATCCAAGTTTGGAGGGACTTAAAGGGATTCTAAGCGTTTTTTGCCGACATGTTAGGAACATGTATATCAGCATCTCATCTCATCTCATGTCATATCATGTCATCTCATCCCATCTCATCCAAGTTTTGAGGGACTTAAAGGGATTTGGTGCGTTTTTTGCCGACATGTTAGGAACATGTATATCAGCATCTCATCTCATCTCATGTCATCTCATCTCATCTCATCCCATCTCATCCAAGTTTTGAGGGACTTAAAGGGATTCGGTGGGTTTTTTGCTGACATGTTAGAAACATGTATATCAGCATCTCATCTCATCTCATGTCATCTCATCTCATCTCATCCCAACTCATCCAAGTTTTGAGGGACTTAAAGGGATTTGGTGAGTGTTTTGCCGACATGTTAGGAACATGTGTAACAGCATCTCATCTCATCTCATGTCATCACATCTCATCTCATCCCATCTCATCCAAGTTTTGAGGGACTTAAAGGGATTCTGTGCGTTTTTTGTCGACATGTTAGGAACATGTATATTAGCATCTCATCTCATGTCATATCATGTCATCTCATCCCATCTCATCCAAGTTTTGAGGGACTTAAAGGCATTCGGTGCATTTTTTGCCGACATGTTAGGAACATGTATATCAGCATCTCATCTCATCTCATGTCATCTCATCTCATCCCATCTCATCCAAGTTTTGAGGGACTTAAAGGGATTCAGTGCGTTTTTTGCCGACATGTTAGGAACATGTATATTAGCATCTCATCTCATGTCATCTCATTTCATCTCATCCCATCTCATCCATGTTTTGAGGGACTTAAAGGGATTCGGTGCGTTTTTTGCCGACATGTTAGAAACATGTATATCAGCATCTCATCTCATCTCATGTCATCTCATTTCATCTCATCCCATCTTATCCAAGTTTTGAGGGACTTAAAGGGATTTGGTGAGTTTTTTGCCAACATGTTAGGAGCATGTATATCAGCATCTCATCTCATGTCATCTCATCTCATCTCATCCCATCTCATCCAAGTTTTGAGGGACTTAAAGGGATTCAGTGCGTTTTTTGCCGACATGTTAGGAACATGTATATCAGCATCTCATCTCATGTCATCTCATCTCTTCTCATCCCATCTCATCCAAATTTTGAGGTACTTAAAGGAATTCGGTGCGTTTTTTGCCGACATGTTAGGAACATGTATATCAGCATCTCATCTCATCTCATGTCATCTCATGTCATCTCATCCCATCTCATCCAAGTTTTGAGGGACTTAAAGGGATTCGGTGCGTTTTTTGCCAACATGTTAGGAACATGTATATCAGCATCTCATCTCATCTCATGTCATCTCATCACATCTCATCCCATCTCATCCAAGTTTGGAGGGACTTAAAGGGATTCAGTGCGTTTTTTGCCAACATGTTAGGAACATGTATATCAGCATCTCATCTCATGTCATCTCATCATATCTCATCCCATCTCATCCAAGTTTGGAGGGACTTAAAGGGATTCGGTGCGTTTTTTGCCGACATGTTAGGAACATGTATATCAGCATCTCATCTTATCTCATGTCATCTCATCTCATCCCATCTCATTCAAGTTTTGAGGAACTTAAAGGGATTTGGCGCATTTTTTGCCGACATGTTAGGAACATGTACAGTATATCAGCATCTCATCTCATCTCATGTCATCTCATCTCATCTCATCCCATCTCATCCAAGTTTTGAGGGACTTAAAGGGATTCGGTGCGTTTTTTGCCGACATGTTAGGAACATGTATATCAGCATCTCATCTCATCTCATGTCATCTCATCTCATCCCATGTCATCCAAGTTTTGAGGGACTTAAAGGGATTCGGTGCGTTTTTTGCCGACATGATAGGAACATGTATATCAGCATCTCATCTCATGTCATCTCATCTCTTCTCATCCCATCTCATCCAAGTTTTGAGGGACTTAAAGGGATTCGGTGCATTTTTTGCCGACATGTTAGGAACATGTATATCAGCATCTAATCTCATCTCATGTCATCTCATCTCATCTCATCCCATCACATCCAAGTTTTGAGGGACTTAAAGGGATTCGGTGCGTTTTTTGCTGACATGTTAGGAACATGTATATCAGCATTTCATCTCATCTCTTGTCATCTCATCTCATCTCATTCCATCTCATCAAAGTTTTGAGGGACTTAAAGGGATTTGGTGCGTTTTTTGCTGACATGTTAGGAACATGTATATCAGCATCTCATCTCATGACATCTCATCCCATCTCATCCAAGTTTTGAGGGACTTAAAGGGATTCGGTGCATTTTTTGCCGACATGTTAGGAACATGTATATCAGCATCTCTTCTCATATCATGTCATCTCATCCCATCTCATCCAAGTTTTGAGGGAATTAAAGGGATTCGGTGCGTTTTTTGCCAACATGTTAGGAACATGTACATCAGCATCTCGTCTCATCTCATGTCATATCATCTCATCTCATCCCATCTCATCCAAGTTTTGTTGGACTTAAAGGGATTCGGTGAGTTTTTTGCCGACATGTTAGGAACATGTATATTAGCATCTCATCTCATGTCATGTCATCTCATCACATCTCATCCCATCTCATCCAAGTTTGGAGGGACTTAAAGGGATTTGGTGCGTTTTTTGCCGACATGTTAGGAACATGTATATTAGCATCTCATCTCATGTCATGTCATCTCATCTCATCTCATCCCATCTCATCCAAGTTTTGAGGGACTTAAAGGGATTCGGTGAGTTTTTTGCCGACATGTTATGAACATGTATATTAGCATCTCATCTCATGTCATGTCATCTCATCTCATCTCATCCCATGTCATCCATGTTTCGAGGGACTTAAAGGGATTCGGTGCGTTTTTTGCCAACATGTTAGGAACATGTATATCAGCATCTCATCTCATCTCATGTCATCTCATCACATCTCATCCCATCTCATCAAAGTTTGGAGGGACTTAAAGGGATTCGGTGCGTTTTTTGCCAACATGTTAGGAACATGTATATCAGCATCTCATCTCATCTCATGTCATCTCATCATATTTCATCCCATTTCATCCAAGTTTTGAGGGACTTAAAGGGATTCGGTGCGTTTTTTGCTGACATGTTAGGAACATGTATATCAGCATCTCATCTCATCTCATGTCATCTCATCTCATCCAATTTTGGAGGGACTTAAAGAGATTCAGTGCGTTTTTTGCCGACATGTTAGGAACATGTATATCAGCATCTCATCTCATCTCATATCATCTCATCTCATCTCATCCCATCTCATCCAAGTTTTGAGGGACTTAAAGGGATTTGGTGCGTTTTTTGCCGACATGTTAGGAACATGTATAACAGCATCTCATCTCATCTCATGTCATCTCATCTCATCTCATCCCATCTCATCCAAGTTTTGAGGGACTTAAAGGGATTCGGTGGGTTTTTTGCTGACATGTTAGAAACATGTATATCAGCATCTCATCTCATCTCATGTCATCTCATCTCATCTCATCCCAACTCATCCAAGTTTTGAGGGACTTAAAGGGATTTGGTGAGTGTTTTGCCGACATGTTAGGAACATGTGTAACAGCATCTCATCTCATCTCATGTCATCACATCTCATCTCATCCCATCTCATCCAAGTTTTGAGGGACTTAAAGGGATTCTGTGCGTTTTTTGTCGACATGTTAGGAACATGTATATTAGCATCTCATCTCATGTCATATCATGTCATCTCATCCCATCTCATCCAAGTTTTGAGGGACTTAAAGGCATTCGGTGCATTTTTTGCCGACATGTTAGGAACATGTATATCAGCATCTCATCTCATCTCATGTCATCTCATCTCATCCCATCTCATCCAAGTTTTGAGGGACTTAAAGGGATTCAGTGCGTTTTTTGCCGACATGTTAGGAACATGTATATTAGCATCTCATCTCATGTCATCTCATTTCATCTCATCCCATCTCATCCATGTTTTGAGGGACTTAAAGGGATTCGGTGCGTTTTTTGCCGACATGTTAGGAACATGTATATCAGCATCTCATCTCATCTCATGTCATCTCATTTCATCTCATCCCATCTTATCCAAGTTTTGAGGGACTTAAAGGGATTTGGTGAGTTTTTTGCCAACATGTTAGGAGCATGTATATCAGCATCTCATCTCATGTCATCTCATCTCATCTCATCCCATCTCATCCAAGTTTTGAGGGACTTAAAGGGATTCAGTGCGTTTTTTGCCGACATGTTAGGAACATGTATATCAGCATCTCATCTCATGTCATCTCACCTCATCTCATCCCATCTCATCCAAGTTTTGAGGGACTTAAAGGGATTCGGTGCGTTTTTTGCCGACATGTTAGGAACATGTATATCAGCATCTCATCTCATATCATGTCATCTCATCCCATCTCATCCAAGTTTTGAGGGACTTAAAGGGATTCGGTGCGTTTTTTGCCGACATGTTAGAAACATGTATATCAGCATCTCATCTCATCTCATGTCATCTCATCTCATCCCAACTCATCCAAGATTTTAGGGACTTACAGGGATTTGGTGTATTTTTTGCCGACATGTTAGGAACATGTGTATCAGCATATCATCTCATCTCATGTCATCACTTCTCGTCTCATCCCATCTCATCCAAGTTTTGAGGGACTTAAAGGGATTCAGTGCTTTTTTTGTCGACATGTTAGGAACATGTATATTAGCATCTCATCTCATGTCATCTCATTTCATCTCATCCCATCTCATCCAAGTTTTGAGGGACTTAAAGGGATTCGGTGCGTTTTTTGCCGACATGTCAGGAACATGTATATCAGCATCTCATCTCATGTCATCTAATCTCATCCCATCTCATCCAAGTTTTGAGGGACTTAAAGGGATTCGGTGAGTTTTTTGCTGACATGTTAGGAACATGTATATCAGCATCTCATCTCATGTCATCTCATTTCATCTCATCCCATCTCATCCAAGTTTTGAGGGACTTAAAGGGATTTAGTGCGTTTTTTGCCAACATGTTAGGAACATGTATATCAGCATCTCATATCATCTCATGTCATATCATGTCATCTCATCCCATCTCATCCAAGTTTTGAGGGACTTAAAGGGATTCGGTGCGTTTTTTGCCGACATGTTAGGAACATGTATATCAGCATCTTATCTCATCTCTTGTCATCTCATCTCATCTCATTCCATCTCATCAAAGTTTTGAGGGACTTAAAGGGATTTGGTGCGTTTTTTGCCGACATGTTAGGAACATGTATATCAGCATCTCATCTCATCTCATGTCATCTCATCCCATCTCATCCAAGTTTTGAGGGACTTAAAGGGATTCGGTGCATTTTTTGCCGACATGTTAGGAACATGTATATCAGCATCTCATTTCATATCATGTCATCTCATCTCATCTCATCCCATCTCATCCAAGTTTTGAGGGACTTAAAGGGATTCGGTGCATTTTTTGCCAACATGTTAGGAACATGTATATCAGCATCTCATCTCATCTCATGTCATCTCATCACATCTCATCCCATCTCATCCAAGTTTTGAGGGACTTAAAGGGATTCGGTGAGTTTTTTGCCGACATGTTAGGAACATGTATATTAGCATCTCATCTCATGTCATGTCATCTCATCTCATCTCATCCCAATTCATCCATGTTTTGAGGTACTTAAAGGGATTCGGTGCGTTTTTTGCCAACATGTTAGGAACATGTATATCAGCATCTCATCTCATCTCATGTCATCTCATCACATCTCATCCCATCTCATCCAAGTTTGTAGGGACTTAAAGGGATTCGGTGCGTTTTTTGCCAACATGTTAGGAACATGTATATCAGCATCTCATCTCATCTCATGTCATCTCATCATATCTCATCCCATCTCATCCAAGTTTGGAGGGACTTAAAGGGATTCGGTGCGTTTTTTGCCGACATGTTAGGAACATATATATCAGCATCTCATCTCATCTCATCTCATCTAATCATATCTCATCCCATCTCATCCAAGTTTGGAGGGACTTAAAGGGATTCGGTGCGTTTTTTGCCAACATGTTAGGAGCATGTATATCAGCATCTCATCTCATGTCATCTCATCTCATCTCATCCCATCTCATCCAAGTTTTGAGGGACTTAAAGGGATTCAGTGCGTTTTTTGCCGACATGTTAGGAACATGTATATTAGCATCTCATCTCATGTCATCTCATTTCATCTCATCCCATCTCATCCAAGTTTTGAGGGACTTAAAGGGATTCGGTGAGTTTTTTGCCGACATGTTAGGAACATGTATATCAGCATCTCATCTCATTTCATATCATGTCATCTCATCCCATCTCATCCAAGTTTTGAGGGACTTAAAGGGATTCGGTGCGTTTTTTGCCGACATGTTAGAAACATGTATATCAGCATCTCATCTTATCTCATGTCATCTCATCTCATCTCATCCCATCTCATCAAAGTTTTGAGGGACTTACAGGGATTTGGTGAGTTTTTTGCCGACATGTTAGGAACATGTGTATCAGCATATCATCTCATCTCATGTCATCACATCTCATCTCATCCCATCTCATCCAAGTTTTGAGGGACTTAAAGGGATTCAGTGCTTTTTTTGTCGACATGTTAGGGACATGTATATTAGCATCTCATCTCATGTCATCTCATTTTATCTCATCCCATCTCATCCAAGTTTTGAGGGACTTAAAGGGATTCGGTGCGTTTTTTGCCGACATGTCAGGAACATGTATATCAGCATCTCATCTCATCTCATGTCATCTCATCTCATCCCATCTCATCCAAGTTTTGAGGGACTTAAAGGGATTCGGTGAGTTTTTTGCTGACATGTTAGGAACATGTATATCAGCATCTCATCTCATCTCATCTCTTCTCATCCCATCTCATCCAAGTTTTGAGGGACTTAAAGGGATTCGGTGCGTTTTTTGCTGACATGTTAGGAACATGTATATCAGCATCTTATCTCATCTCATGTCATCTCATCACATCTCATCCCATCTCATTAAAGTTTGGAGGGACTTAAAGGGATTCGGTGCGTTTTTTGCCAACATGTTAGGAACATGTATATCAGCGTCTCATCTCATCTCATGTCATCTCATCACATCTCATCCCATCTCATTAAAGTTTGGAGGGACTTAAAGGGATTCGGTGCGTTTTTTGCCAACATGTTAGGAACATGTATATCAGCATCTCATCTCATCTCATGTCATCTCATCATATCTCATCCCATCTCATCCAAGTTTGGAGGGACTTAAAGGGATTCGGAGCGTTTTTTGCCGACATGTTAGGAACATGTATATCAACATCTCATCTCATCTCATGTCATATCATGTCATCTCATCACATCTCATCCAAGTTTTGAGGGACTTAAAGGGATTCGGTGCGTTTCTTGCCAACATGTTAGGAACATGTATATCAGCATCTCATCTCATCTCATGTCATCTCATCACATTTCATCCCTTCTCATCCAAGTTTGGAGGGACTTAAAGGGATTCGGTGCGTTTTTTGCCGACATGTTAGGAACATGTATATCAGCATCTCATCTCATCTCATGTCATATCATGTCATCTCATCCCATCTCATCCAAGTTTTGAAGGACTTAAAGGGATTCGGTGCGTTTTTTGCCAACATGTTAGGAACATGTATATCAGCATCTCATCTCATCTCATGTCATCTCATCATATCTCATCCCATCTCATCCAAGTTTGGAGGGACTTAAAGGGATTCGGTGCGTTTTTTGCCGACACGTTAGGAACATGTATATCAGCATCTCATCTCATCTCATGTCATCTCATGTCATCTCATCCCATTTCATCCAAGTTTTGAGGGACTTAAAGGGATTCGGTGCGTTTTTTGCCGACATGTTAGGAACATGTATATCAGCATCTCATCTCATCTCATGTCATCTCATCTCATCCCATCTCATCCAAGTTTGGAGGGACTTAAAGGAATTCGGTGCGTTTTTTGCCGACATGTTAGGAACATGTATATCAGCATCTCATCTCATCTCATATCATCTCATCTCATCTCATCACATCTCATCCAAGTTTTGAGGGACTTAAAGGGATTTGGTGCGTTTTTTGCCGACATGTTAGGAACATGTATATCAGCATCTCATCTCATCTCATGTCATCTCATCTCATCTCATCCCATCTCATCCAAGTTTTGAGGGACTTAAAGGGATTTGGTGCGTTTTTTGCCGACATGTTAGGAACATGTATATCAGCATCTCATCTTATCTCATGTCATCTCATCTCATCCCATCTCATTCAAGTTTTGAGGAACTTAAAGGGATTTGGTGCATTTTTTGCCAACATGTTAGGAACATGTACAGTATATCAGCATCTCATCTCATCTCATGTCATCTCATCTCATCCCATCTCATCCAAGTTTTGAGGGACTTAAAGGGATTCGGTGCGTTTTTTGCCGACATGTTAGGAACATGTATATCAGCATCTCATCTCATCTCATGTCATCTCATCTCATCCCATCTCATCCAAGTTTTGAGGGACTTAAAGGGATTCGGTGCGTTTTTTGCCGACATGATAGGAACATGTATATCAGCATCTCATCTCATGTCATCTCATCTCTTCTCATCCCATCTCATCCAAGTTTTGAGGGACTTAAAGGGATTCGGTGCGTTTTTTGTCGACATGTTAGGAACATGTATATCAGCATCTCATCTCATCTCATGTCATCTCATCTCATCTCATCCCATCTCATCCAAGTTTTGAGGGACTTAAAGGGATTCGGTGCGTTTTTTGCCGACATGTTAGGAACATGTACAGTGGGGCAAAAAATTATTTAGTCAGTCAGCAATAGTGCAAGTTCCACCACTTAAAAAGATAAGAGGCGTCTGTAATTTACATCATAGGTAGACCTCAACTATGGGAGACAAACTGAGAAATAAAAATCCAGAAAATCACATTGTCTGTTTTTTTTTCATTTTATTTGCATATTATGGTGGAAAATAAGTATTTGGTCAGAAACAAGCAATCAAGATTTCTGGCTCTCACAGACCTGCAACTTCTTCTTTAAGAGTCTCCTCTTTCCTCCACTCATTACCTGTAGTAATGGCACCTGTTTAAACTTGTTATCAGTATAAAAAGACACCTATGCACACCCTCAAACAGTCTGACTCCAAACTCCACTATGGTGAAGACCAAAGAGCTGTCAAAGGACACCAGAAACAAAATTGCAGCCCTGCACCAGGCTGGGAAGACTGAATCTGCAATAGCCAACCAGCTTGGAGTGAAGAAATCAACTGTGGGAGCAATAATTAGAAAATGGAAGACATACAAGACCACTGATAATCTCCCTCGATCTGGTGCTCCACGCAAAATCCCACCCCGTGGGGTCAGAATGATCACAAGAACGGTGAGCAAAAATCCCAGAACCACGCGGGGGGACCTAGTGAATGAACTGCAGTGAGCTGGGACCAATGTAACAAGGCCTACCATAAGTAACACACTACGCCACCATGGACTCAGATCCTGCTGTGCCAGATGTGTCCCACTGCTTAAGCCTGTACATGTCCGGGCCCGTCTGAAGTTTGCTAGAGAGCATTTGGATGATCCAGAGGAGTTTTGGGAGAATGTCCTATGGTCTGATGAAACCAAACTGGAACTGTTTGGTAGAAACACAGCTTGTCGTGTTTGGAGGAAAAAGAATACTGAGTTGCATCCATCAAACACCATACTACTGTAAAGCATGGTGGTGGAAACATCATGCTTTGGGGCTGTTTCTCTGCAAAGGGGCCAGGACGACTGATCCGGGTACATGAAAGAATGAATGGGGCCATGTATCATGAGATTTTGAGTGCAAACCTCCTTCCATCAGCAAGGGCATTGAAGATGAAACGTGGCTGGGTCTTTCAACATGACAATGATCCAAAGCACACCGCCAGGGCAACGAAGGAGTGGCTTCGTAAGAAGCATTTCAAGGTCCTGGAGTGGCCTAGCCAGTCTCCAGATCTCAACCCTATAGAAAACCTTTGGAGGGAGTTGAAAGTCCGTGTTGCCAAGCGAAAAGCCAAAAACATCACTGCTCTAGAGGAGATCTGCAAGGAGGAATGGGCCAACATACCAACAACAGTGTGTGGCAACCTTGTGAAGACTTACAGAAAAGGTTTGACCTCTGTCATTGCCAACAAAGGATATATCACAAAGTATTGAGATGAAATTTTGTTTCTGACCAAATACTTATTTTCCACCATAATATGCAAATAAAATGAAAAAAAAACAGACAATGTGATTTTCTGGATTTTTTTTTCTCAGTTTGTCTCCCATAGTTGAGGTCTACCTATGATGTAAATTACAGACGCCTCTCATCTTTTTAAGTGGTGGAACTTGCACTATTGCTGACTGACTAAATACTTTTTTGCCCCACTGTATATCAGCATTTCATCTCATCTCTTGTCATCTCATCTCATCTCATTCCATCTCATCAAAGTTTTGAGGGACTTAAAGGGATTTGGTGCGTTTTTTGCCGACATGTTAGGAACATGTATATCAGCATCTCATCTCATGTCATCTCATCCCATCTCATTCAAGTTTTGAGGGACTTAAAGGGATTCGGTGCGTTTTTTGCTGACATGTTAGGAACATGTATATCAGCATCTCATCTCATATCATGTCATCTCATCTCATCTCATCCCATCTCATCCAAGTTTTGAGGGACTTAAAGGGATTCGGTGCGTTTTTTGTCAACATGTTAGGAACATGTACATCAGCATCTCGTCTCATCTCATGTCATATCATCTCATCTCATCCCATCTCATCCAAGTTTTGAGGGACTTAAAGGGATTCGGTGAGTTTTTTGCCGACATGTTAGGAACATGTATATTAGCATCTCATCTCATGTCATGTCATCTCATCCCATGTCATCCATGTTTTGAGGGACTTAAAGGGATTGGGTGCGTTTTTTGCCAACATGTTAGGAGCATGTATATCAGCATCTCATCTCATGTCATCTCATCTCATCTCATCCCATCTCATCCAAGTTTTGAGGGACTTAAAGGGATTCAGTGCGTTTTTTGCCGACATGTTAGGAACATGTAAATTAGCATCTCATCTCATGTCATCTCATTTCATCTCATCCCATCTCATCCAAGTTTTGAGGGACTTAAAGGGATTCGGTGAGTTTTTTGCCGACATGTTAGGAACATGTATATCAGCATCTCATCTCATGTCATCTCATTTCATCTCATCCCATCTCATCCAAGTTTTGAGGGACTTAAAGGGATTCGGTGCGTTTTTTGCCAACATGTTAGGAACATGTATATCAGCATCTCATCTCATGTCATCTCATCTCATCCCATCTCATCCAAGTTTTGAGGGACTTAAAGGGATTCGGTGCATTTTTTGCCGACATGTTAGGAACATGTATATCAGCATCTCATCTCATATCATGTCATCTCATCCCATCTCATCCAAGTTTTGAGGGACTTAAAGGGATTTGGTGCGTTTTTTGCCGACATGTTAGAAACATGTATATCAGCATCTCATCTCATCTCATGTCATCTCATCTCATCTCATCCCAACTCATCCAAGTTTTGAGGGACTTACAGGGATTTGGTGAGTTTTTTGCCGACATGTTAGGAACATGTGTATCAGCATATCATCTCATCTCATGTCATCACATCTCATCTCATCCCATCTCATCCAAGTTTTGAGGGACTTAAAGGGATTCAGTGCTTTTTTTGTCGACATGTTAGGAACATGTATATTAGCATCTCATCTCATCTCATTTCATCTCATCCCAACTCATCCAAGTTTTGAGGGACTTAAAGGCATTCGGTGCGTTTTTTGCCGACATGTTAGGAACATGTATATCAGCATCTCATCTCATCTCATGTCATCTCATTTCATCTCATCACATCTCATCCAAGTTTTGAGGGACTTAAAGGGATTCGGTGAGTTTTTTGCCGACATGTTAGGAACATGTATATCAGCACCTCATCTCATCTCATCCCAACTCATCCAAGTTTTGAGGGACTTAAAGGGATTCGGTGCGTTTTTTGCCAACATGTTAGGAACATGTATATCAGCATCTCATCTCATGTCATCTCATCTCATCTCATCCCATCACATCCAAGTTTTGAGGGACTTAAAGGGATTCGGTGCGTTTTTTGCCGACATGTTAGGAACATGTATATCAGCATCTCATCTCATCTCATGTCATATCATGTCATCTCATCCCATCTCATCCAAGTTTTGAGGGACTTAAAGGGATTCGGTGCGTTTTTTGCCAACGTGTTAGGAACATGTATATCAGCATCTCATCTCATCTCATGTCATCTCATCTCATCCCATCTCATCCAAGTTTTGAGGGACTTAAAGGGATTCGGTGCGTTTTTTGCCGACATGTTAGGAACATCTATATCAGCATCTCATCTCATCTCCTGTCATCTCATCTCATCCCATCTCATCCAAGTTTTGAGGGACTTAAAGGGATTCGGTGAGTTTTTTGCCGACATGTTAGGAACATGTGTATCAGCATACCATCTCATGTCATCACATCTCATCTCATCCCATCTCATCCAAGTTTTGAGGGACTTAAGGGATTCAGCGCGTTTTTTACCGACATGTTAGGAACATGTATATTAGCATCTCATCTCATGTTATCTCATTTCATCTCATCCCATCTCATCCAAGTTTTGAGGGACTTAAAGGGATTTGGTGAGTTTTTTGCCGACATGTTAGGAACATGTGTATCAGCATATCATCTCATGTCATCACATCTCATCTCAACCCATCTCATCCAAGTTTTGAGGGACTTAAGGGATTCAGTGCGTTTTTTGCCGACATGTTAGGAACATGTATATCAGCATCTCATCTCATCTCATGTCATCTTATCTCATCTCATCCCATCTCATCCAAATTTTGAGGGACTTAAAGGGATTCGGTGAGTTTTTTGCCGACATGTTAGGAACATGTATATTAGCATCTCATCTCATCTCATGTCATCTCATCTCATCTCATCCCATGTCATCCAAGTTTTGAGGGACTAAAAGGGATTTGGTGCGTTTTTTGCCAACATGTTAGGAACATGTATATCAGCATCTCATCTCATCTCATGTCATCTCATTACATCTCATCCCATCTCATCCAAGTTTGGAGGGACTTAAAGGTATGCGGTTCGTTTTTTGCCGACTTGTTAGGAACATGTATATCAGCATCTCATCTTATCGCATGTCATATCATGTCATCTCATCCCATCTCATCCAAGTTTTGAGGGACTTAAAGGGATTCGGTGCGTTTTTTGCCAACATGTTAGGAACATGTATATCAGCATCTCATCTCATCACATGTCATATCATGTCATCTCATCCCATCTCATCCAAGTTTTGAGGGACTTAAAGGGATTCAGTGCGTTTTTTGACAACATGTTAGGAACATGTATATCAGCATTTCATCTCATCTCATGTCATCTCATCACATCTCATCCCATCTCATCCAAGTTTGGAGGGACTTAAAGGGATTCGATGCGTTTTTTGCCGACATGTTAGGAACATGTATATCAGCATCTCATCTCATCTCATGTCATGTCATCTCATCCCATTTCATCCAAGTTTTGAGGGACTTAAAGGGATTCGGTGCGTTTTTTGCCGACATGTTAGGAACATGTATATCATTATCTCAACTCATGTCATCTCATCTCATCCCATCTCATCCAAGTTTGGAGGGACTTAAAGGGATTTGGTGCGTTTTTTGCAGACATGTTAGGAAGATGTATATCAGCATCTCATCTCATCTCATGTCATCTCATCTCATTTCATCCCATCTCATCCAAGTTTTGAGGGACTTAAAGGGATTTGGTGCGTTTTTTGCCGACATGTTAGCAACATGTATATCAGCATCTCATCTCATCTCATGTCATCTCATCTCATCTCATCCCATCTCATCCAAGTTTTGAGGGACTTAAAGGGATTCGGTGCATTTTTTACCAACATGTTAGGAACATGTATATCAGCATCTCATCTCATCTCATGTCATCTCATGTCATCTCATCCCATCTCATCCAAGTTTTGAGGGACTTAAAGGGATTCGGTGTGTTTTTTGCCGACATGTTAGGAACTTGTATATCAGCATCTCATCTCATCTCATGTCATCTTATCTCATCTGATCCCATCTCATCCAAGTTTTGAGGGACTTAAAGGGATTTGGTGAGTTTTTTGCCGACATGTTAGGAACATGTATATTAGCATCTCATCTCATCTCATGTCATCTCATCTCATCTCATCCCATGTCATCCAAGTTTTGAGGGACTTAAAGGGATTTGGTGCATTTTTTGCCAACATGTTAGGAACATGTATATCAGCATCTCATCTCATCTCATGTCATCTCATTACATCTCATCCCATCTCATCCAAGTTTGGAGGGTCTTAAAGGTATTCGGTGCGTTTTTTGCCGACATGTTAGTAACATGTATATCAGCATCTCATCTCATATCATGTCATCTCATCTCATCTCATCCCATCTCATCCAAGTTTTGAGGGACTTAAAGGGATTCGGTGCGTTTCTTGCCAAAATGTTAGGAACATGTACATCAGCATCTCGTCTCATCTCATGTCATCTCATCTCATCTCATCCCATCTCATCCAAGTTTTGAGGGACTTAAAGGGATTCGGTGAGTTTTTTGCCGACATGTTAGGAACATGTATATTAGCATCTCATCTCATGTCATCTCATCTCATCCCATCTCATCCAAGTTTTGAGGGACTTAAAGGGATTCGGTGAGTTTTTTGCTGACATATTAGAAACATGTATATCAGCATCTCATCTCATGTCATCTCATTACATCTCATCCCATCTCATCCAAGTTTGGAGGGACTTAAAGGGATTCAGTGCGTTTTTTGCCAACATGTTAGGAACATGTATATCAGCATCTCATCTCATCTCATGTCATCTTATCTCATCTCATCCCATCTCATCCAAGTTTTGAGGGACTTAAAGGGATTCGGTGCGTTTTTTGCCGACATGTCAGGAACATGTATATCAGCATCTCATCTCATCTCATGTCATCTCATCTCATCCCATCTCATCCAAGTTTTGAGGGACTTAAAGGGATTCAGAGCGTTTTTTGCCGACATGTTAGGAACATGTATATTAGCATCTCATCTCATGTCATCTCATTTCATCTCATCCCATCTCATCCAAGTTTTGAGGGACTTAAAGGGATTCGGTGTGTTTTTTGCCATCATGTTAGCAACATGTATATCAGCATCTCATCTCATCTCATGTCATCTCATCTCATCTCATCCCATCTCATCCAAGTTTTGAGGGACTTAAAGGGATTCGGTGCGTTTTTTGCCGACATGTTAGGAACATGTATATCAGCATCTCATCTTATCTCATGTCATCTCATCTCATCCCATCTCATTCAAGTTTTGAGGAACTTAAAGGGATTTGGTGCATTTTTTGCCAACATGTTAGGAACATGTACAGTATATCAGCATCTCATCTCATCTCATGTCATCTCATCTCATCTCATCCCATCTCATCCAAGTTTTGAGGGACTTAAAGGGATTCGGTGCGTTTTTTGCCGACATGTTAGGAACATGTATATCAGCATCTCATCTCATCTCATGTCATCTCATCTCATCCCATCTCATCCAAGTTTTGAGGGACTTAAAGGGATTTGGTGCGTTTTTTGCCGACATGATAGGAACATGTATATCAGCATCTCATCTCATGTCATCTCATCTCTTCTCATCCCATCTCATCCAAGTTTTGAGGGACTTAAAGGGATTCGGTGCGTTTTTTGTCGACATGTTAGGAACATGTATATCAGCATCTCATCTCATCTCATGTCATCTCATCTCATCTCATCCCATCTCATCCAAGTTTTGAGGGACTTAAAGGGATTCGGTGCGTTTTTTGCCGACATGTTAGGAACATGTACAGTGGGGCAAAAAAGTATTTAGTCAGTCAGCAATAGTGCAAGTTCCACCACTTAAAAAGATGAGAGGCGTCTGTAATTTACATCATAGTTAGACCTCAACTATGGGAGACAAACTGAGAAATAAAAATCCAGAAAATCACATTGTCTGTTTTTTTTTCATTTTATTTGCATATTATGGTGGAAAATAAGTATTTGGTCAGAAACAAGCAATCAAGATTTCTGGCTCTCACAGACCTGTAACTTCTTCTTTAAGAGTCTCCTCTTTCCTCCACTCATTACCTGTAGTAATGGCACCTGTTTAAACTTGTTATCAGTATAAAAAGACACCTATGCACTCCCTCAAACAGTCTGACTCCAAACTCCACTATGGTGAAGACCAAAGAGCTGTCAAAGGACACCAGAAACAAAATTGCAGCCCTGCACCAGGCTGGGAAGACTGAATCTGCAATAGCCAACCAGCTTGGAGTGAAGAAATCAACTGTGGGAGCAATAATTAGAAAATGGAAGACATACAAGACCACTGATAATCTCCCTCGATCTGGTGCTCCACGCAAAATCCCACCCCGTGGGGTCAGAATGATCACAAGAACGGTGAGCAAAAATCCCAGAACCACGCGGGGGGACCTAGTGAATGAACTGCAGAGAGCTGGGACCAATGTAACAAGGCCTACCATAAGTAACACACTACGCCACCATGGACTCAGATCCTGCTGTGCCAGATGTGTCCCACTGCTTAAGCCTGTACATATCCGGGCCCGTCTGAAGTTTGCTAGAGAGCATTTGGATGATCCAGAGGAGTTTTGGGAGAATGTCCTATGGTCTGATGAAACCAAACTGGAACTGTTTGGTAGAAACACAACTTGTCGTGTTTGGAGGAAAAAGAATACTGAGTTGCATCCATCAAACACCATACTACTGTAAAGCATGGTGGTGGAAACATCATGCTTTGGGGCTGTTTCTCTGCAAAGGGGCCAGGACGACTGATCCGGGTACATGAAAGAATGAATGGGGCCATGTATCATGAGATTTTGAGTGCAAACCTCCTTCCATCAGCAAGGGCATTGAAGATGAAACGTGGCTGGGTCTTTCAACATGACAATGATCCAAAGCACACCGCCAGGGCAACGAAGGAGTGGCTTCGTAAGAAGCATTTCAAGGTCCTGGAGTGGCCTAGCCAGTCTCCAGATCTCAACCCTATAGAAAACCTTTGGAGGGAGTTGAAAGTCCGTGTTGCCAAGCGAAAAGCCAAAAACATCACTGCTCTAGAGGAGATCTGCAAGGAGGAATGGGCCAACATACCAACAACAGTGTGTGGCAACCTTGTGAAGACTTACAGAAAAGGTTTGACCTCTGTCATTGCCAACAAAGGATATATCACAAAGTATTGAGATGAAATTTTGTTTCTGACCAAATACTTATTTTCCACCATAATATGCAAATAAAATGAAAAAAAAAACAGACAATGTGATTTTCTGGATTTTTTTTTCTCAGTTTGTCTCCCATAGTTGAGGTCTACCTATGATGTAAATTACAGACGCCTCTCATCTTTTTAAGTGGTGGAACTTGCACTATTGCTGACTGACTAAATACTTTTTTGCCCCACTGTATATCAGCATTTCATCTCATCTCTTGTCATCTCATCTCATCTCATTCCATCTCATCAAAGTTTTGAGGGACTTAAAGGGATTTGGTGCGTTTTTTGCCGACATGTTAGGAACATGTATATCAGCATCTCATCTCATCTCATGTCATCTCATCCCATCTCATCCAAGTTTTGAGGGACTTAAAGGGATTCGGTGCGTTTTTTGCTGACATGTTAGGAACATGTATATCAGCATCTCATCTCATATCATGTCATCTCATCTCATCTCATCCCATCTCATCCAAGTTTTGAGGGACTTAAAGGGATTCGGTGCGTTTTTTGTCAACATGTTAGGAACATGTACATCAGCATCTCGTCTCATCTCATGTCATATCATCTCATCTCATCCCATCTCATCCAAGTTTTGAGGGACTTAAAGGGATTCGGTGAGTTTTTTGCCGATATGTTAGGAACATGTATATTAGCATCTCATCTCATGTCATGTCATCTCATCTCATCTCATCCCAACTCATCCAAGTTTTGAGGGACTTACAGGGATTTGGTGAGTTTTTTGCCGACATGTTAGGAACATGTATATCAGCATCTCATCTCATATCATGTCATCTCATCCCATCTCATCCAAGTTTTGAGGGACTTAAAGGGATTCGGTGCGTTTTTTGCCGACATGTTAGAAACATGTATATCAGCATCTCATCTCATCTCATGTCATCTCATCTCATCTCATCCCAACTCATCCAAGTTTTGAGGGACTTACAGGGATTTGGTGAGTTTTTTGCCGACATGTTAGGAACATGTGTATCAGCATATCATCTCATCTCATGTCATCACATCTCATCTCATCCCATCTCATCCAAGTTTTGAGGGACTTAAAGGGATTCAGTGCTTTTTTTGTCGACATGTTAGGAACATGTATATTAGCATCTCATCTCATGTCATCTCATTTCATCTCATCCCAACTCATCCAAGTTTTGAGGGACTTAAAGGGATTCAGTGCGTTTTTTGCCGACATGTTAGGAAGATGTATATTAGCATCTCATCTCATGTCATATCATGTCATCTCATCCCATCTCATCCAAGTTTTGAGGGACTTAAAGGCATTCGGTGCGTTTTTTGCCGACATGTTAGGAACATGTATATCAGCATCTCATCTCATGTCATCTCATTTCATCTCATCCCATCTCATCCAAGTTTTGAGGGACTTAAAGGGATTCGGTGAGTTTTTTGCCGACATGTTAGGAACATGTATATCAGCATCTCATCTCATCTCATGTCATCTCATTTCATCTCATCCAAGTTTTGAGGGACTTAAAGGGATTCGGTGCGTTTTTTGCCAACATGTTAGGAACATGTATATCAGCATCTCATCTCATGTCATCTCATCTCATCCCATCTCATCCAAGTTTTGAGGGACTTAAAGGGATTCGGTGCGTTTTTTGCCGACATGTTAGGAACATGTATATCAGCATCTCATCTCATCTCATGTCATATCATGTCATCTCATCCCATCTCATCCAAGTTTTGAGGGACTTAAAGGGATTCGGTGCGTTTTTTGCCAACGTGTTAGGAACATGTATATCAGCATCTCATCTCATCTCATGTCATCTCATCTCATCCCATCTCATCCAAGTTTTGAGGGACTTAAAGGGATTCGGTGCGTTTTTTGCCGACATGTTAGGAACATCTATATCAGCATCTCATCTCATCTCCTGTCATCTCATCTCATCCCATCTCATCCAAGTTTTGAGGGACTTAAAGGGATTCGGTGCGTTTTTTGCCAACATGTTAGGAACATGTATATCAGCATCTCATCTCATCTCATGTCATCTCATCACATCTCATCCCATCTCATCCAAGTTTTGAGGGACTTAAGGGATTCAGCGCGTTTTTTACCGACATGTTAGGAACATGTATATTAGCATCTCATCTCATGTTATCTCATTTCATCTCATCTCATCTCATCCAAGTTTTGAGGGACTTAAAGGGATTTGGTGAGTTTTTTGCCGACATGTTAGGAACATGTGTATCAGCATATCATCTCATCTCATGTCATCACATCTCATCTCAACCCATTTCATCCAAGTTTTGAGGGACTTAAGGGATTCAGTGCGTTTTTTGCCGACATGTTAGGAACATGTATATTAGCATCTCATCTCATTTCATCTCATCCCATCTCATCCAAGTTTTGAGGGACTTAAAGGGAATCGGTGAGTGTTTTGCCGACATGTTAGGAACATGTAAATTAGCATCTCATCTCATCTCATGTCATCTCATCTCATCCCATCTCATCCAAGTTTTGAGGGACTTAAAGGGATTCGGTGCGTTTTTTGCCAACATGTTAGGAACATGTATATCAGCATCTCATCTCATCTCATGTCATCTTATCTCATCTCATCCCATCTCATCCAAGTTTTGAGGGACTTAAAGGGATTCGGTGAGTTTTTTGCCGACATGTTAGGAACATGTATATTAGCATCTCATCTCATCTCATGTCATCTCATCTCATCTCATCCCATGTCATCCAAGTTTTGAGGGACTAAAAGGGATTTGGTGCGTTTTTTGCCAACATGTTAGGAACATGTATATCAGCATCTCATCTCATCTCATGTCATCTCATTACATCTCATCCCATCTCATCCAAGTTTGGAGGGACTTAAAGGGATTTGGTGCGTTTTTTGCAGACATGTTAGGAAGATGTATATCAGCATCTCATCTCATCTCATGTCATCTCATCTCATCTCATCCCATCTCATCCAAGTTTTGAGGGACTTAAAGGGATTTGGTGCGTTTTTTGCCGACATGTTAGCAACATGTATATTAGCATCTTATCTTATCTCATGTCATCTCATCTCATCTCATCCCATCTCATCCAAGTTTTGAGGGACTTAAAGGGATTCGGTGCATTTTTTGCCAACATGTTAGGAACATGTATATCAGCATCTCATCTCATCTCATGTCATCTCATGTCATCTCATCCCATCTCATCCAAGTTTTGAGGGACTTAAAGGGATTCGGTGCGTTTTTTGCCGACATGTTAGGAACATGTATATCAGCATCTCAACTCATCTCATGTCATCTTATCTCATCTAATCCCATCTCATCCAAGTTTTGAGGGACTTAAGGGATTCAGTGCGTTTTTTGCCGACATGTTAGGAACATGTATATTAGCATCTCATCTCATTTCATCTCATCCCATCTCATCCAAGTTTTGAGGGACTTAAAGGGATTCGGTGAGTGTTTTGCCGACATGTTAGGAACATTTAAATTAGCATCTCATCTCATCTCATGTCATCTCATCTCATCCCATCTCATCCAAGTTTTGAGGGACTTAAAGGGATTCGGTGCGTTTTTTGCCAACATGTTAGGAACATGTATATTAGCATCTCATCTCATCTCATGTCATCTCATCTCATCCCATGTCATCCAATTTTGAGGGACTTAAAGGGATTTGGTGCATTTTTTGCCAACATGTTAGGAACATGTATATCAGCATCTCATCTCATCTCATGTCATCTCATTACATCTCATCCCATCTCATCCAAGTTTGGAGGGTCTTAAAGGTATTCGGTGCGTTTTTTGCCGACATGTTAGGAACATGTATATCAGCATCTCATCTCATCTCATGTCATATCATGTCACCTCATACCATCTCATCCAAGTTTTGAGGGACTTAAAGGGATTCGGTGCGTTTTTTGCCAACATGTTAGGAACATGTATATCAGCATCTCATCTCATCTCATGTCATCTCATCACATCTCATCCCATCTCATCCAAGTTTGGAGAGACTTAAAGGGATTTGGTGCGTTTTTTGCCGACATGTTAGGAACATGTATATCAGCATCTCATCTCATGTCACATCATGTCATCTCATCCCATCTCATCCAAGTTTTGAGGGACTTAAAGGGATTCGGTGCGTTTTTTGCCGACATGTTAGGAACATGTATATCAGCATCTCATCTCATCTCATGTCATCTCATGTCATCTCATCCCATTTCATCCAAGTTTTGAGGGACTTAAAGGGATTCGGTGCGTTTTTTGCCGACATGTTAGGAACATGTATATTAGCATCTCATCTCATGTCATCTCATCTCATCCCATCTCATCCAAGTTTGGAGGGACTTAAAGGGATTCGGTGCGTTTTTTGCAGACATGTTAGGAACATGTATATCAGCATCTCATCTCATCTCATGTCATCTCATCTCATCTCATCCCATCTCATCCAAGTTTTGAGGGACTTAAAGGGATTCGGTGCGTTTTTTGCCGACATGTTAGAAACATGTATATCAGCATCTCATCTCATCTCATGTCATCTCATCTCATCTCATCCCAACTCATCCAAGTTTTGAGGGACTTACAGGGATTTGGTGAGTTTTTTGCCGACATGTTAGGAACATGTGTATCAGCATATCATCTCATCTCATGTCATCACATCTCATCTCATCCCATCTCATCCAAGTCTTGAGGGACTTAAAGGGATTCAGTGCTTTTTTTGTCGACATGTTAGGAACATGTATATTAGCATCTCATCTCATGTCATCTCATTTCATCTCATCCCAACTCATCCAAGTTTTGAGGGACTTAAAGGGATTCAGTGCGTTATTTGCCGACATGTTAGGAAGATGTATATTAGCATCTCATCTCATGTCATATCATGTCATCTCATCCCATCTCATCCAAGTTTTGAGGGACTTAAAGGCATTCGGTGCGTTTTTTGCCGACATGTTAGGAACATGTATATCAGCATCTCATCTCATCTCATGTCATCTCATTTCATCTCATCCCATCTCATCCAAGTTTTGAGGGACTTAAAGGGATTCGGTGAGTTTTTTGCCGACATGTTAGGAACATGTATATCAGCATCTCATCTCATCTCATGTCATCTCATTTCATCTCATCCAAGTTTTGAGGGACTTAAAAGGATTCGGTGCGTTTTTTGCCAACATGTTAGGAACATGTATATCAGCATCTCATCTCATGTCATCTCATCTCATCTCATCCCATCTCATCCAAGTTTTGAGGGACTTAAAGGGATTCGGTGCGTTTTTTGCCGACATGTTAGGAACATGTATATCAGCATCTCATCTCATCTCATGTCATATCATGTCATCTCATCCCATCTCATCCAAGTTTTGAGGGACTTAAAGGGATTCGGTGCGTTTTTTGCCAACGTGTTAGGAACATGTATATCAGCCTCTCATCTCATCTCATGTCATCTCATCTCATCCCATCTCATCCAAGTTTTGAGGGACTTAAAGGGATTCGGTGCGTTTTTTGCCGACATGTTAGGAACATCTATATCAGCATCTCATCTCATCTCCTGTCATCTCATCTCATCCTATCTCATCCAAGTTTTGAGGGACTTAAAGGGATTCGGTGAGTTTTTTGCCGACATGTTAGGAACATGTGTATCAGCATACCATCTCATGTCATCACATCTCATCTCATCCCATCTCATTCAAGTTTTGAGGGACTTAAGGGATTCAGCGCGTTTTTTACCGACATGTTAGGAACATGTATATTAGCATCTCATCTCATGTTATCTCATTTCATCTCATCCCATCTCATCCAAGTTTTGAGGGACTTAAAGGGATTTGGTGAGTTTTTTGCCGACATGTTAGGAACATGTGTATCAGCATATCATCTCATGTCATCACATCTCATCTCAACCCATCTCATCCAAGTTTTGAGGGACTTAAGGGATTCAGTGCGTTTTTTGCCGACATGTTAGGAACATGTATATTAGCATCTCATCTCATTTCATCTCATCCTATCTCATCCAAGTTTTGAGGGACTTAAAGGGATTCGGTGAGTGTTTTGCCGACATGTTAGGAACATGTAAATTAGCATCTCATCTCATCTCATGTCATCTCATCTCATCCCATCTCATCCAAGTTTTGAGGGACTTAAAGGGATTCGGTGCGTTTTTTGCCAACATGTTAGGAACATGTATATCAGCATCTCATCTCATCTCATGTCATCTTATCTCATCTCATCCCATCTCATCCAAGTTTTGAGGGACTTAAAGGGATTCGGTGAGTTTTTTGCCGACAATGTAGGAACATGTATATTAGCATCTCATCTCATCTCATGTCATCTCATCTCATCTCATCCCATGTCATCCAAGTTTTGAGGGACTAAAAGGGATTTGGTGCGTTTTTTGCCAACATGTTAGGAACATGTATATCAGCATCTCATCTCATCTCATGTCATCTCATTACATCTCATCCCATCTCATCCAAGTTTGGAGGGACTTAAAGGTATGCGGTTCGTTTTTTGCCGACTTGTTAGGAACATGTATATCAGCATCTCATGTCATCGCATGTCATATCATGTCATCTCATCCCATTTCATCCAAGTTTTGAGGGACTTAAAGGGATTCAGTGCGTTTTTTGCCGACATGTTAGGAACATGTATATTAGCATCTCATCTCATTTCATCTCATCCCATCTCATCCAAGTTTTGAGGGACTTAAAGGGATTCGGTGAGTGTTTTGCCGACATGTTAGGAACATGTAAATTAGCATCTCATCTCATCTCATGTCATCTCATCTCATCCCATCTCATCCAAGTTTTGAGGGACTTAAAGGGATTCGGTGCGTTTTTTGCCAACATGTTAGGAACATGTATATTAGCATCTCATCTCATCTCATGTCATCTCATCTCATCTCATCCCATGTCATCCAATTTTGAGGGACTTAAAGGGATTTGGTGCATTTTTTGCCAACATGTTAGGAACATGTATATCAGCATCTCATCTCATCTCATGTCATCTCATTACATCTCATCCCATCTCATCCAAGTTTGGAGGGTCTTAAAGGTATTCGGTGCGTTTTTTGCCGACATGTTAGGAACATGTATATCAGCATCTCATCTCATCTCATGTCATATCATGTCATCTCATACCATCTCATCCAAGTTTTGAGGGACTTAAAGGGATTCGGTGCGTTTTTTGCCAACATGTTAGGAACATGTATATCAGCATCTCATCTCATCTCATGTCATCTCATCACATCTCATCCCATCTCATCCAAGTTTGGAGAGACTTAAAGGGATTTGGTGCGTTTTTTGCCGACATGTTAGGAACATGTATATCAGCATCTCATCTCATGTCACATCATGTCATCTCATCCCATCTCATCCAAGTTTTGAGGGACTTAAAGGGATTCGGTGCGTTTTTTGCCGACATGTTAGGAACATGTATATCAGCATCTCATCTCATCTCATGTCATCTCATGTCATCTCATCCCATTTCATCCAAGTTTTGAGGGACTTAAAGGGATTCGGTGCGTTTTTTGCCGACATGTTAGGAACATGTATATTAGCATCTCATCTCATGTCATCTCATCTCATCCCATCTCATCCAAGTTTGGATGGACTTAAAGGGATTCGGTGCGTTTTTTGCAGACATGTTAGGAACATGTATATCAGCATCTCATCTCATCTCATGTCATCTCATCTCATCTCATCCCATCTCATCCAAGTTTTGAGGGACTTAAAGGGATTCGGTGCGTTTTTTGCCGACATGTTAGAAACATGTATATCAGCATCTCATCTCATCTCATGTCATCTCATCTCATCTCATCCCAACTCATCCAAGTTTTGAGGGACTTACAGGGATTTGGTGAGTTTTTTGCCGACATGTTAGGAACATGTGTATCAGCATATCATCTCATCTCATGTCATCACATCTCATCTCATCCCATCTCATCCAAGTTTTGAGGGACTTAAAGGGATTCAGTGCTTTTTTTGTCGACATGTTAGGAACATGTATATTAGCATCTCATCTCATGTCATCTCATTTCATCTCATCCCAACTCATCCAAGTTTTGAGGGACTTAAAGGGATTCAGTGCGTTATTTGCCGACATGTTAGGAAGATGTATATTAGCATCTCATCTCATGTCATATCATGTCATCTCATCCCATCTCATCCAAGTTTTGAGGGACTTAAAGGCATTCGGTGCGTTTTTTGCCGACATGTTAGGAACATGTATATCAGCATCTCATCTCATCTCATGTCATCTCATTTCATCTCATCCCATCTCATCCAAGTTTTGAGGGACTTAAAGGGATTTGGTGAGTTTTTTGCCGACATGTTAGGAACATGTATATCAGCATCTCATCTCATCTCATGTCATCTCATTTCATCTCATCCAAGTTTTGAGGGACTTAAAAGGATTCGGTGCGTTTTTTGCCAACATGTTAGGAACATGTATATCAGCATCTCATCTCATGTCATCTCATCTCATCTCATCCCATCTCATCCAAGTTTTGAGGGACTTAAAGGGATTCGGTGCGTTTTTTGCCGACATGTTAGGAACATGTATATCAGCATCTCATCTCATCTCATGTCATATCATGTCATCTCATGCCATCTCATCCAAGTTTTGAGGGACTTAAAGGGATTCGGTGCGTTTTTTGCCAACGTGTTAGGAACATGTATATCAGCCTCTCATCTCATCTCATGTCATCTCATCTCATCCCATCTCATCCAAGTTTTGAGGGACTTAAAGGGATTCGGTGCGTTTTTTGCCGACATGTTAGGAACATCTATATCAGCATCTCATCTCATCTCCTGTCATCTCATCTCATCCCATCTCATCCAAGTTTTGAGGGACTTAAAGGGATTCGGTGAGTTTTTTGCCGACATGTTAGGAACATGTGTATCAGCATACCATCTCATGTCATCACATCTCATCTCATCCCATCTCATTCAAGTTTTGAGGGACTTAAGGGATTCAGCGCGTTTTTTACCGACATGTTAGGAACATGTATATTAGCATCTCATCTCATGTTATCTCATTTCATCTCATCCCATCTCATCCAAGTTTTGAGGGACTTAAAGGGATTTGGTGAGTTTTTTGCCGACATGTTAGGAACATGTGTATCAGCATATCATCTCATGTCATCACATCTCATCTCAACCCATCTCATCCAAGTTTTGAGGGACTTAAGGGATTCAGTGCGTTTTTTGCCGACATGTTAGGAACATGTATATTAGCATCTCATCTCATTTCATCTCATCCTATCTCATCCAAGTTTTGAGGGACTTAAAGGGATTCGGTGAGTGTTTTGCCGACATGTTAGGAACATGTAAATTAGCATCTCATCTCATCTCATGTCATATCATCTCATCCCATCTCATCCAAGTTTTGAGGGACTTAAAGGGATTCGGTGCGTTTTTTGCCAACATGTTAGGAACATGTATATCAGCAACTCATCTCATCTCATGTCATCTTATCTCATCTCATCCCATCTCATCCAAGTTTTGAGGGACTTAAAGGGATTCGGTGAGTTTTTTGCCGACAATGTAGGAACATGTATATTAGCATCTCATCTCATCTCATGTCATCTCATCTCATCTCATCCCATGTCATCCAAGTTTTGAGGGACTAAAAGGGATTTGGTGCGTTTTTTGCCAACATGTTAGGAACATGTACACTCACTGGCCACTTTATTAGGTACACCATGCTAGTAACGGGTTGGACCCCCTTTTGCCTTCAGAACTGCCTCAATTCTTCGTGGCAGAGATTCAACAAGGTGCTGGAAGCATTCCTCAGAGATTTTGGACCATATTGACATGATGGCATCACACAGTTGGCGCAGATTTGTCGGCTGCACATCCCTGATGCGAATCTCCCGTTCCACCACATCCCAAAGATGCTCTATTGGATTGAGATCTGGTGACTGAGGAGGCCATTTGAGTACAGTAAACTCATTGTCATGTTCAAGAAACCAATCTGAGATGATTCGAGCTTTATGACATGGCGCATTATCCTGCTGAAAGTAGCCATCAGATGTTGGGTACATTGTGGTCATAAAGGGATGGACATGGTCAGCAACAATACTCAGGTAGGCTGTGGCGTTGCAACGATGCTCAATTGGTACCAAGGGGCCCAAAGAGTGCCAAGAAAAAATTCCCCACACCATGACACCACCACCACCAGCCTGAACCGTTGATACAAGGCAGGATGGATCCATGCTTTCATGTTGTTTACGCCAAATTCTGACCCTACCATCCGAATGTCGCAGCAGAAATCGAGACTCATCAGACCAGGCAACGTTTTTCCAATCTTCTACTGTCCAATTTCGATGAGCTTGTGCAAATTGTAGCCTCAGTTTCCTGTTCTTAGCTGAGAGGAGTGGTACCCGGTGTGGTCTTCTGCTGCTGTAGCCCATCTGCCTCAAAGTTCGACGCACTGTGCGTTCAGAGATGCTCTTCTGCCTACCTTGGTTGTAACGGGTGGCAATTTGAGTCACTGTTGCCTTTCTATCAGCTCGAACCAGTCTGCCCATTCTCCTCTGACCTCTGGCATCAACAAGGCATTTCCGGCCACAGAACTGCCGCTCACTGGATTTTTTTTCTTTTTCGGACCATTCTCTGTAAACCCTAGAGATGGTTGTGCGTGAAAATCCCAGTAGATCAGCAGTTTCTGAAATACTCAGACCAGCCCTTCTGGCACCAACAATCATGCCACGTTCAAAGGCACTCAAATCACCTTTCTTCCCCATACTGATGCTCGGTTTGAACTGCAGGAGATTGTCTTGACCATGTCTACATGCCTAAATGCACTGAGTTGCCGCCATGTGATTGGCTGATTAGAAATTAAGTCTTAACACACAGTTGGACAGGTGTACCTAATAAAGTGGCCAGTGAGTGTATATCAGCATCTCATCTCATCTCATGTCATCTCATTACATCTCATCCCATCTCATCCAAGTTTGGAGGGACTTAAAGGTATGCGGTTCGTTTTTTGCCGACTTGTTAGGAACATGTATATCAGCATCTCATGTCATCGCATGTCATATCATGTCATCTCATCCCATCTCATCCAAGTTTTGAGGGACTTAAAGGGATTCGGTGCGTTTTTTGCCAACATGTTAGGAACATGTATATCAGCATCTCATCTCATCACATGTCATATCATGTCATCTCATCCCATCTCATCCAAGTTTTGAGGGACTTAAAGGGATTCAGTGCGTTTTTTGCCAACATGTTAGGAACATGTATATCAGCATCTCATCTCATCTCATGTCATCTCATCACATCTCATCCCATCTCATCCAAGTTTGGAGGGACTTAAAGGGATTCGATGCGTTTTTTGCCGACATGTTAGGAACATGTATATCAGCATCTCATCTCATCTCATGTCATCTCATGTCATCTCATCCCATTTCATCCAAGTTTTGAGGGACTTAAAGGGATTCGGTGCGTTTTGTGCCTACATGTTAGGAACATGTATATCAGCATCTCAACTCATGTCATCTCATTTCATCCCATCTCATCCAAGTTTGGAGGGACTTAAAGGGATTTGGTGTGTTTTTTGCAGACATGTTAGGAAGATGTATATCAGCATCTCATCTCATCTCATGTCATCTCATCTCATCCCATCTCATCCAAGTTTTGAGGGACTTAAAGGGATTTGGTGCGTTTTTTACCGACATGTTAGCAACATGTATATCAGCATCTCATCTCATCTCATGTCATCTCATCTCATCTCATCCCATCTCATCCAAGTTTTGAGGGACTTAAAGGGATTCGGTGCATTTTTTGCCAACATGTTAGGAACATGTATATCAGCATCTCATCTCATCTCATGTCATCTCATGTCATCTCATCCCATCTCATCCAAGTTTTGAGGGACTTAAAGGGATTCAGTGCGTTTTTTGACGACATGTTAGCAACATGTTTATCAGCATCTCATCTCATCTCATGTCATCTCATTACATCTCATCCCATCTCATCCAAGTTTGGAGGGACTTAAAGGGATTCGGTGCGTTTTTTGCCAACATGTGAGGAACATGTATATCAGCATCTCATCTCATGTCATCTCATCTCTTCTCATCCCATCTCATCCAAGTCTTTAGGGACTTAAAGGGATTCGGTGCGTTTTTTGCCGACATGTTAGGAACATGTATATCAGCATCTCATCTCATGTCATCTCATCACATCTCATCCCATCTCATCCAAGTTTGGAGGGACTTAAAGGGATTCGGTGCGTTTTTTGCCAACATGTTAGGAACATGTATATTAGCATCTCATCTCATCTCATGTCATCTCATCTCATCTCATCCCATGTCATCCAAGTTTTGAGGGACTTAAAGGGATTCGGTGCGTTTTTTGCCAACATGCTAAGAACATGTATATCAGCATCTCATCTCATCTCATGTCATCTCATCACATCTCATCCCATCTCATCCAAGTTTAGAGGGACTTAAAGGGATTCGGTGCGTTTTTTGCCGACATGTTAGGAACATGTATATCAGCATCTCATCTCATCTCATATCATATCATGTCATCTCATCCCATCTCATCCAAGTTTTGAGGGACTTAAAGGGATTCGGTGCGTTTTTTGCCGACATGTTAGGAACATGTATATCAGAATCTCATCTCATCTCATGTCATCTCATGTCATCTCATCCCATTTCATCCAAGTTTGGAGGGACTTAAAGGGATTCGGTGCGTTTTTTGCCGACATGTTAGGAACATGTATATCAGCATCTCATCTCATCTCATGTCATCTCATGTCATCTCATCCCATTTCATCCAAGTTTTGAGGGACTTAAAGGGATTCGGTGCGTTTTTTGCCGACATGTTAGGAACATGTATATCAGCATCTCAACTCATGTCATCTCATCTCATCCCATCTCATCCTATCTCATCCAAGTTTGGAGGGACTTAAAGGGATTCGGTGCGTTTTTTGCCGACATGTTAGGAACATGTATATTAGCATCTCATCTCATGTAATCTCATCTCATCTCATCCCATGTCATCCAAGTTTTGAGGGACTTAAATGGATTTGGTGCGTTTTTTGCCAACATGTTAGGAACATATATATCAGTATCTCATCTCATCTCATGTCATCTCATTACATCTCATCCCATCTCATCCAAGTTTGTAGGGACTTAAAGGGATTTGGTGCGTTTTTTGCCGACATGTTAGGAACATGTATATCAGCATCTCATCTCATCTCATGTCATCTCATCACATCTCATCCTATCTCATCCAAGTTTGGAGGGACTTAAAGGGATTCGGTGCGTTTTTTGCCGACATGTTAGGAACATGTATATTAGCATCTCATCTCATCTCATGTCATCTCATCTCATCTCATCCCATGTCATCCAAGTTGTGAGGGACTTAAAGGGATTCGGTGCGTTTTTTGCCAACATGTTAGGAACATGTATATCAGCATCTCATCTCATCTCATGTCATCTCATCTCATCCCATCTCATCCAAGTTTGGAGGGACTTAAAGGGATTCGGTGCGTTTTTTGCCGACATGTTAGGAACATGTATATCAGCATCTCATCTCATCTCATGTCATCTTATCTCATCTCATCCCATCTCATCCAAGTTTTGAGGGACTTAAAGGGATTTGGTGCGTTTTTTGCCGACATGTTAGCAACATGTATATCAGCATCTCATCTCATCTCATGTCATCTCATCTCATCTCATCCCATCTCATCCAAGTTTTCAGGGACTTAAAGGGATTCGGTGCGTTTTTTGCCGACATGTTATTAACATGTATATCAGCATCTCATCTCATGGCATCTCATCTCATCCCATCTCATCCAAGTTTTGAGGGACTTAAAGGGATTCGGTGCGTTTTTTGCCAACATGTTAGGAACATGTATATCAGCATCTCATCTCATCTCATGTCATATCATTACATCTCATCCCATCTCATCCAAGTTTGGAGGGACTTAAAGGGATTCGGTGCGTTTTTTGCCGACATGTTAGGAACATGTATATCAGCATCTCATCTCATCTCATGTCATATCATGTCTTCTCATCCCATCTCATCCAAGTTTTGAGGGACTTAAAGGGATTCGGTGCGTTTTTTGCCAATATGTTAGGAACATGTATATCAGCATCTCATCTCATGTCATGTTATCTCATCACATCTCATCCCATCTCATCCAAGTTTGGAGGGACTTAAAGGGATTCGGTGTGTTTTTTGCCGACATGTTAGGAACATGTATATCAGCATCTCATCTCTTGTCATCTCATGTCATCTCATCCTATCTCATCCAAGTTTTGAGGGACTTAAAGGGATTCGGTGCGTATTTTGCCGAAATGTTAGGAACATGTATATCAGCATCTCATCTCATGTCATCTTATCTCATCTCATCCCATCTCATCCAAGTTTTGAGGGACTTAAAGGGATTCGGTGAGTTTTTTGCCGACATGTTAGGAACATGTATATTAGCATCTCATCTCATCTAATGTCATCTCATCTCATCTCATCCCATGTCATCCAAGTTTTGAGGGACTTAAAGGGATTTGGTGCGTTTTTTGCCAACATATTAGGAACATGTATATCAGCATCTCGTCTCATCTCATGTCATCTCATCTCATCTCATCCCATATCATCCAAGTTTTGAGGGACTTAAAGGGATTCGGTGCGTTTTTTGCCGACATGTTAGGAACATGTGTATCAGCATACCATCTCATGTCATCACATCTCATCTCATCCCATCTCATCCAAGTTTTGAGGGACTTAAAGGGATTTGTTGCGTTTTTTGCCGACATGTTAGGAACATGTATATCAGCATCTCATCTCATCTCATGTCATATCATGTCATCTCATCACCTCTCATCCAAGTTTTGAGGGACTTAAAGGGATTCGGTGCGTTTTTTGCCGACATGTTAGGAACATATACACTCACTGGCCACTTTATTAGGTACACCATGCTAGTAAGGGGTTGGACCCCCTTTTGCCTTCAGAACTGCCTCAATTCTTCGTTGCAGAGATTCAACAAGGTGCTGGAAGCATTCCTCAGAGATTTTGGACCATATTGACATGATGGCATCACACAGTTGGCGCAGATTTGTCGGCTGCACATCCCTGATGCGAATCTCCCGTTCCACCACATCCCAAAGATGCTCTATTGGATTGAGATCTGGTGACTGAGGAGGCCATTTGAGTACAGTGAACTCATTGTCATGTTCAAGAAACCAATCTGAGATGATTCGAGCTTTATGACATGGCGCATTATCCTGCTGAAAGTAGCCATCAGATGTTGGGTACATTGTGGTCATAAAGGGATGGACATGGTCAGCAACAATACTCAGGTAGGCTGTGGCGTTGCAACAATGCTCAATTGGTACCAAGGGGCCCAAAGAGTGCCAAGAAAAAATTCCCCACACCATGACACCACCACCACCAGCCTGAACCGTTGATACAAGGCAGGATGGATCCATGCTTTCATGTTGTTTACGCCAAATTCTGACCCTACCATCCGAATGTCGCAGCAGAAATCGAGACTCATCAGACCAGGCAACGTTTTTCCAATCTTCTACTGTCCAATTTCGATGAGCTTGTGCAAATTTTAGCCTCAGTTTCCTGTTCTTAGCTGAGAGGAGTGGTACCCAGTGTGGTCTTCTGCTGCTGTAGCCCATCTGCCTCAAAGTTCGACGCACTGTGCGTTCAGAGATGCTCTTCTGCCTACCTTGGTTGTAACGGGTGGCAATTTGAGTCACTGTTGCCTTTCTATCAGCTCGAACCAGTATGCCCATTCTCCTCTGACCTCTGGCATCAACAAGGCATTTCCGGCCACAGAACTGCTGCTCACTGTTTTTTTTTTTCTTTTTCGGACCATTCTCTGTAAACCCTAGAGATGGTTGTGCGTGAAAATCCCAGTAGATCAGCAGTTTCTGAAATACTCAGACCAGCCCTTCTGGCACCAACAATCATGCCACGTTCAAAGGCACTCAAATCACCTTTCTTCCCCATACTGATGCTCGGTTTGAACTGCAGGAGATTGTCTTGACCATGTCTACATGCCTAAATGCACTGAGTTGCCGCCATGTGATTGGCTGATTAGAAATTAAGTCTTAACACACAGTTGGACAGGTGTACCTAATAAAGTGGCCAGTGAGTGTATATCAGCATCTCATCTCATCTCATGTCATCTCATCTCATCTCATCCCATCTCATCCAAATTTTGACGGACTTAAAGGGATTCGGTGAGTTTTTTGCCGACATGTTAGGAACATGTGTATCAGCATATCATCTCATCTCATGTCATCACATCTCATCTCAACCCATCTCATCCAAGTTTTGAGGGACTTAAGGGATTCAGTGCGTTTTTTGCCGACATATTAGGAACATGTATATTAGCATCTCATCTCATTTCATCTCATCCCATCTCATCCAAGTTTTGAGGGACTTAAAGGGATTCGGTGAGTTTTTTGCCGACATGTTAGGAACATGTAAATTAGCATCTCATGTCATCTCATCTCATCCCATCTCATCCAAGTTTTGAGGGACTTAAAGGGATTCGGTGTGTTTTTTGCCAACATGTTAGGAACATGTATATCCGCATCTCATCTCATCTCATGTCATCTCATATCATCTCATCCCATCTCATCCAAGTTTTGAGTGACTTAAAGGGATTGGGTGCGTTTTTTGCCGACATGTTAGGAACATATATATCAGCATCTCATCTCATCTCATGTCATCTCATCTCATCCCATCTCATGCAAGTTTTGAGGGACTTAAAGGGATTCGGTGAGTTTTTTGCCGACATGTTAGGAACATGTATATTAGCATCTCATCTCATGTAATCTCACCTCATCTTATCCCATGTCATCCAAGTTTTGAGGGACTTAAATGGATTTGGTGCGTTTTTTGCCAACATGTTAGGAACATATATATCAGCATCTCATCTCATCTCATGTCATCTCATTACATCTCATCCCATCTCATCCAAGTTTGTAGGGACTTAAAGGGATTTGGTGCGTTTTTTGCCGACATGTTAGGAACATGTATATCAGCATCTCATCTCATCTCATGTCATCTCATCACATCTCATCCTATCTCATCCAAGTTTGGAGGGACTTAAAGGGATTCGGTGCGTTTTTTGCCGACATGTTAGGAACATGTATATTAGCATCTCATCTCATCTCATGTCATCTCATCTCATCTCATCCCATGTCATCCAAGTTGTGAGGGACTTAAAGGGATTCGGTGCGTTTTTTGCCAACATGTTAGGAACATGTATATCAGCATCTCATCTCATGTCATCTCATATCATCCCATCTCATCCAAGTTTGGAGGGACTTAAAGGGATTCGGTGCGTTTTTTGCCGACATGTTAGGAACATGTATATCAGCATCTCATCTCATCTCATGTCATCTCATTTCATCTCATCCCATCTCATCCAAGTTTTGAGGGACTTAAAGGGATTTGGTGCGTTTTTTGCCGACATGTTAGCAACATGTATATCAGCATCTCATCTCATCTCATGTCATCTCATCTCATCTCATCCCATCTCATCCAAGTTTTCAGGGACTTAAAGGGATTCGGTGCGTTTTTTGCCGACATGTTATTAACATGTATATCAGCATCTCATCTCATCTCATGTCATCTCATCTCATCCCATCTCATCCAAGTTTTGAGGGACTTAAAGGGATTTGGTGCATTTTTTGCCAACATGTTAGGAACATGTATATCAGCATCTCATCTCATCTCATGTCATCTCATTACATCTCATCCCATCTCATCCAAGTTTGGAGGGACTTAAAGGGATTCGGTGCGTTTTTTGCCGACATGTTAGCAACATGTATATCAGCATCTCATCTCATGTCATATCATGTCATCTCATCCCATCTCATCCAAGTTTTGAGGGACTTAAAGGGATTCGGTGCGTTTTTTGCCAACATGTTAGGAACATGTATATCAGCATCTCATCTCATCTCATGTCATCTCATCACATCTCATCCCATCTCATCCAAGTTTGGAGGGACTTAAAGGGATTCGGTGCGTTTTTTGCCGACATGTTAGGAACATGTATATCAGCATCTCATCGCATCTCATGTCATCTCATGTCATCTCATCCCATCTCATCCAAGTTTTGAGGGACTTAAAGGGATTCGGTGCGTTTTTTGCCTAAATGTTAGGAACATGTATATCAGCATCTCATCTCATCTCATGTCATCTTAAAGGGATTTTAAAGGGATTCGGTGCGTTTTTTGCCAACATGTTAGGAACATGTATATCAGCATCTCATCTCATCTCATGTCATCTCATCACATCTCATCCCATCTTATCCAAGTTTGGAGGGACTTAAAGGGATTCGGTTCGTTTTTTGCCGACATGTTAGGAACATGTATATCAGCATCTCATCGCATCTCATGTCATCTCATGTCATCTCATCCCATCTCATCCAAGTTTTGAGGGACTTAAAGGGATTCGGTGCGTTTTTTGCCGACATGTTAGGAACATGTATATCAGCATCTCATCTCATCTCATGTCATCTTATCTCATCTCATCCCATCTCATCCAAGTTTTGAGGGACTTAAAGGGATTCGGTGAGTTTTTTGACGACATGTTAGGAACATGTATATTAGCATCTCATCTCATCTCATGTCATCTCATCTCATCTCATCCCATGTCATCCAAGTTTTGAGGGACTTAAAGGGATTTGGTGAGTTTTTTGCCAACATGTTAGGAACATGTATATCAGCATCTCATCTCATGTCATCTCATTACATCTCATCCCATCTCATCCAAGTTTGGAGGGACTTAAAGGGATTCGGTGCGTTTTTTGCCGACATGTTAGGAACATGTATATTAGCATCTCATCTCATTTCATCTCATCCAATCTCATACAAGTTTTGAGGGACTTAAAGGGATTCGGTGACTTTTTTGCCGACATGTTAGGAACATGTAAATTAGCATCTCATCTCATCTCATGTCATCTCATCTCATCTCATCCCATCTCATCCAAGTTTTGAGGGACTTAAAGGGATTCGGTGCGTTTTTTGCCAACATGTTAGGAACATGTATATCAGCATCTCATCTCATCTCATGTCATCTCATCTCTTCTCATCCCATCTCATCCAAGTTTGGAGGGACTTAAAGGGATTCGGTGCGTTTTTTGCCGACATGTTAGGAACATGTATATCAGCATCTCATCTCATCTCATGTCATCTTATCTCATCTCATCCCATCTCATCCAAGTTTGGAGGGACTTAAAGGGATTCGGTGCGTTTTTTGCCAACATGTTAGGAACATGTATATCAGCATCTCATCTCATCTCATGTCATCTTATCTCATCTCATCCCATCTCATCCAAGTTTTGAGGGACTTAAAGGGATTCGTTGAGTTTTTTGCCGACATGTTAGGAACATGTATATTAGCATCTCATCTCATCTCATGTCATCTCATCTCATCTCATCCCATGTCATCCAAGTTTTGAGGGACTTAAAGGGATTTGGTGCGTTTTTTGCCAACATGTTAGGAACATGTATATCAGCATCTCATCTCATCTCATGTCATCTCATTACATCTCATCCCATCTCATCCAAGTTTGGAGGGACTTAAAGGGATTCGGTGCGTTTTTTGCCGACATGTTAGGAACATGTATATCAGCATCTCATCTCATCTCATGTCATCTTATCTCATCTCATCCCATCTCATCCAAGTTTGGAGGGACTTAAAGGGATTCGGTGCGTTTTTTGCCAACATGTTAGGAACATGTATATCAGCATCTCATCTCATCTCATGTCATCTTATCTCATCTCATCCCATCTCATCCAAGTTTGGAGGGACTTAAAGGGATTCGGTGTGTTTTTTGCCAACATGTTAGGAACATGTATATCAGCATCTCATCTCATCACATGTCATCTTATCTCATCTCATCACATCTCATCCAAGTTTGGAGGGACTTAAAGGGATTCGTTGCGTTTTTTTCCGACATGTTAGGAACATGTATATCAGCATCTCATCTCATCTCATGTCATATCATGTCATCTCATCACATCTCATCCAAGTTTTGAGGGACTTAAAGGGATTCGGTGCGTTTTTTGCCGACATGTTAGGAACATATATATCAGCATCTCATCTCATCTCATGTCATCTCATCTCATCTCATCCCATCTCATCCAAGTTTTGAGGGACTTAAAGTGATTCGGTGAGTTTTTTGCCGACATGTTAGGAACATGTAAATTAGCATCTCATCTCATCTCATGTCATCTCATCTCATCTCATCCCATCTCATCCAAGTTTTGAGGGACTTAAAGGGATTCGGTGCGTTTTTTGCCAACATGTTAGGAACATGTATATCAGCATCTCATCTCATCTCATGTCATCTCATCTCATCTCATCCCATCTCATCCAAGTTTTGAGTGACTTAAAGGGATTCGGTGCGTTTTTTGCCGACATGTTAGGAACATGTATATCAGCATCTCATCTCATCTCATGTCATATCATGTCATCTCATCACATCTCATCCAAGTTTTGAGGGACTTAAAGGGATTCGGTGCGTTTTTTGCCGACATGTTAGGAACATATATATTAGCATCTCAACTCATCTCATGTCATCTCATCTCATCTCATCCCATCTCATCCAAGTTTTGAGGGACTTAAAGGGATTCGGTGAGTTTTTTGCCGACATGTTAGGAACATGTATATTAGCATCTCATCTCATGTAATCTCATCTCATCTCATCCCATGTCATCCAAGTTTTGAGGGACTTAAATGGATTTGGTGCGTTTTTTGCCAACATGTTAGGAACATATATATCAGCATCTCATCTCATCTCATGTCATCTCATTACATCTCATCCCATCTCATCCAAGTTTGTAGGGACTTAAAGGGATTCGGTGCGTTTTTTGTCGACATGTTAGGAACATGTATATCAGCATCTCATCTCATCTCATGTCATCTCATCACATCTCATCCTATCTCATCCAAGTTTGGAGGGACTTAAAGGGATTCAGTGCGTTTTTTGCTGACATGTTAGGAACATGTATATTAGCATCTCATCTCATCTCATGTCATCTCATCTCATCACATCTCATCCCATGTCATCCAAGTTTTGAGGGACTTAAAGGGATTCGGTGCGTTTTTTGCCAACATGTTAGGAACATGTATATCAGCATCTCATCTCATGTCATCTCATTATATCTCATCCCATCTCATCCAAGTTTGGAGGGAATTAAAGGGATTCGGTGCATTTTTTGCCGACATGTTAGGAACATGTATATCAGCATCTCATCTCATCTCATGTCATATCATGTCATCTCATCCCATCTCATCCAAGTTTTGAGGGACTTAAAGGGATTCGGTGCGTTTTTTGCCAACATGTTAGGAACATGTATATCAGCATCTCATCTCATCTCATGTCATCTCATCACATCTCATCCCATCTCATCCAAGTTTGGAGGGACTTAAAGGGATTCGGTGCTTTTTTTGCCGACATGTTAGGAACATGTATATCAGCATCTCATCGCATCTCATGTCATCTCATGTCATCTCATCCCATCTCATCCAAGTTTTGAGGGACTTAAAGGGATTCGGTGCGTTTTTTGCCGACATGTTAGGAACATGTATATTAGCATCTCATCTCATCTTATGTCATCTCATCTCATCTCATCCCATGTCATCCATGTTGTGAGGGACTTAAAGGGATTCGGTGCGTTTTTTGCCAACATGTTAGGAACATGTATATCAGCATCTCATGTCATCTCATGTCATCTCATCTTATCCCATCTCATCCAAGTTTGGAGGGACTTAAAGGGATTCGGTGCGTTTTTTGCCAACATGTTAGGAACATGTATATCAGCATCTCATCTCATCTCATGTCATCTCATCTCATCCCATCTCATCCAAGTTTGGAGGGACTTAAAGGAATTCGGTGCGTTTTTTGCCGACATGTTAGGAACATGTATATCAGCATTTCATCTCATCTCATGTCATCTCATCTCATCTCATCCCATCTCATCCAAGTTTTGAGGGACTTAAAGGGATTTGGTGCGTTTTTTGCCGACATGTTAGCAACATGTATATCAGCATCTCATCTCATCTCATGTCATCTCATCTCATCTCATCCCATCTCATCCAAGTTTTCAGGGACTTAAAGGGATTCGGTGCGTTTTTTGCCGACATGTTATTAACATGTATATCAGCATCTCATCTCATCTCATGTCATCTCATCTCATCCCATCTCATCCAAGTTTTGAGGGACTTAAAGGGATTCGGTGCGTTTTTTGCCAACATGTTAGGAACATGTATATCAGCATCTCATCTCATCTCATGTCATCTCATTACATCTCATCCCATCTCATCCAAGTTTGCAGGGACTTAAAGGGATTCGGTGCGTTTTTTGCCGACATGTTAGCAACATGTATATCAGCATCTCATCTCATGTCATATCATGTCATCTCATCCCATCTCATCCAAGTTTTGAGGGACTTAAAGGGATTCGGTGCGTTTTTTGCCAACATGTTAGGAACATGTATATCAGCATCTCATCTCATCTCATGTCATCTCATCACATCTCATCCCATCTCATCCAAGTTTGGAGGGACTTAAAGGGATTCTGTGCGTTTTTTGCCGACATGTTAGGAACATGTATATCAGCATCTCATCGCATCTCATGTCATCTCATGTCATCTCATCCCATCTCATCCAAGTTTTGAGGGACTTAAAGGGATTCGGTGCGTTTTTTGCCGACATGTTAGGAACATGTATATCAGCATCTCATCTCATCTCATGTCATCTTAAAGGGATCTTAAAGGGATTCGGTGCGTTTTTTGCCAACATGTTAGGAACATGTATATCAGCATCTCATCTCATCTCATGTCATCTCATCACATCTCATCCCATCTTATCCAAGTTTGGAGGGACTTAAAGGGATTCGGTGCGTTTTTTGCCGACATGTTAGGAACATGTATATCAGCATCTCATCTCATCTCATGTCATCTCATTTCATCTCATCCCATCTCATCCAAGTTTTGAGGGACTTAAAGGGATTTGGTGCGTTTTTTGCCGACATGTTAGCAACATGTATATCAGCATCTCATCTCATCTCATGTCATCTCATCTCATCTCATCCCATCTCATCCAAGTTTTCAGGGACTTAAAGGGATTCGGTGCGTTTTTTGCCGACATGTTATTAACATGTATATCAGCATCTCATCTCATCTCATGTCATCTCATCTCATCCCATCTCATCCAAGTTTTGAGGGACTTAAAGGGATTTGGTGCATTTTTTGCCAACATGTTAGGAACATGTATATCAGCATCTCATCTCATCTCATGTCATCTCATTACATCTCATCCCATCTCATCCAAGTTTGGAGGGACTTAAAGGGATTCGGTGCGTTTTTTGCCGACATGTTAGCAACATGTATATCAGCATCTCATCTCATGTCATATCATGTCATCTCATCCCATCTCATCCAAGTTTTGAGGGACTTAAAGGGATTCGGTGCGTTTTTTGCCAACATGTTAGGAACATGTATATCAGCATCTCATCTCATCTCATGTCATCTCATCACATCTCATCCCATCTCATCCAAGTTTGGAGGGACTTAAAGGGATTCGGTGCGTTTTTTGCCGACATGTTAGGAACATGTATATCAGCATCTCATCGCATCTCATGTCATCTCATGTCATCTCATCCCATCTCATCCAAGTTTTGAGGGACTTAAAGGGATTCGGTGCGTTTTTTGCCTAAATGTTAGGAACATGTATATCAGCATCTCATCTCATCTCATGTCATCTTAAAGGGATTTTAAAGGGATTCGGTGCGTTTTTTGCCAACATGTTAGGAACATGTATATCAGCATCTCATCTCATCTCATGTCATCTCATCACATCTCATCCCATCTTATCCAAGTTTGGAGTGACTTAAAGGGATTCGGTTCGTTTTTTGCCGACATGTTAGGAACATGTATATCAGCATCTCATCGCATCTCATGTCATCTCATGTCATCTCATCCCATCTCATCCAAGTTTTGAGGGACTTAAAGGGATTCGGTGCGTTTTTTGCCGACATGTTAGGAACATGTATATCAGCATCTCATCTCATCTCATGTCATCTTATCTCATCTCATCCCATCTCATCCAAGTTTTGAGGGACTTAAAGGGATTCGGTGAGTTTTTTGACGACATGTTAGGAACATGTATATTAGCATCTCATCTCATCTCATGTCATCTCATCTCATCTCATCCCATGTCATCCAAGTTTTGAGGGACTTAAAGGGATTTTGTGAGTTTTTTGCCAACATGTTAGGAACATGTATATCAGCATCTCATCTCATGTCATCTCATTACATCTCATCCCATCTCATCCAAGTTTGGAGGGACTTAAAGGGATTCGGTGCGTTTTTTGCCGACATGTTAGGAACATGTATATTAGCATCTCATCTCATTTCATCTCATCCAATCTCATACAAGTTTTGAGGGACTTAAAGGGATTCGGTGACTTTTTTGCCGACATGTTAGGAACATGTAAATTAGCATCTCATCTCATCTCATGTCATCTCATCTCATCTCATCCCATCTCATCCAAGTTTTGAGGGACTTAAAGGGATTCGGTGCGTTTTTTGCCAACATGTTAGGAACATGTATATCAGCATCTCATCTCATCTCATGTCATCTCATCTCTTCTCATCCCATCTCATCCAAGTTTGGAGGGACTTAAAGGGATTCGGTGCGTTTTTTGCCGACATGTTAGGAACATGTATATCAGCATCTCATCTCATCTCATGTCATCTTATCTCATCTCATCCCATCTCATCCAAGTTTGGAGGGACTTAAAGGGATTCGGTGCGTTTTTTGCCAACATGTTAGGAACATGTATATCAGCATCTCATCTCATCTCATGTCATCTTATCTCATCTCATCCCATCTCATCCAAGTTTTGAGGGACTTAAAGGGATTCGTTGAGTTTTTTGCCGACATGTTAGGAACATGTATATTAGCATCTCATCTCATCTCATGTCATCTCATCTCATCTCATCCCATGTCATCCAAGTTTTGAGGGACTTAAAGGGATTTGGTGCGTTTTTTGCCAACATGTTAGGAACATGTATATCAGCATCTCATCTCATCTCATGTCATCTCATTACATCTCATCCCATCTCATCCAAGTTTGGAGGGACTTAAAGGGATTCGGTGCGTTTTTTGCCGACATGTTAGGAACATGTATATCAGCATCTCATCTCATCTCATGTCATCTTATCTCATCTCATCCCATCTCATCCAAGTTTGGAGGGACTTAAAGGGATTCGGTGCGTTTTTTGCCAACATGTTAGGAACATGTATATCAGCATCTCATCTCATCTCATGTCATCTTATCTCATCTCATCCCATCTCATCCAAGTTTGGAGGGACTTAAAGGGATTCGGTGTGTTTTTTGCCAACATGTTAGGAACATGTATATCAGCATCTCATCTCATCACATGTCATCTTATCTCATCTCATCACATCTCATCCAAGTTTGGAGGGACTTAAAGGGATTCGTTGCGTTTTTTTCCGACATGTTAGGAACATGTATATCAGCATCTCATCTCATCTCATGTCATATCATGTCATCTCATCACATCTCATCCAAGTTTTGAGGGACTTAAAGGGATTCGGTGCGTTTTTTGCCGACATGTTAGGAACATATATATCAGCATCTCATCTCATCTCATGTCATCTCATCTCATCTCATCCCATCTCATCCAAGTTTTGAGGGACTTAAAGTGATTCGGTGAGTTTTTTGCCGACATGTTAGGAACATGTAAATTAGCATCTCATCTCATCTCATGTCATCTCATCTCATCTCATCCCATCTCATCCAAGTTTTGAGGGACTTAAAGGGATTCGGTGCGTTTTTTGCCAACATGTTAGGAACATGTATATCAGCATCTCATCTCATCTCATGTCATCTCATCTCATCTCATCCCATCTCATCCAAGTTTTGAGTGACTTAAAGGGATTCGGTGCGTTTTTTGCCGACATGTTAGGAACATGTATATCAGCATCTCATCTCATCTCATGTCATATCATGTCATCTCATCACATCTCATCCAAGTTTTGAGGGACTTAAAGGGATTCGGTGCGTTTTTTGCCGACATGTTAGGAACATATATATTAGCATCTCAACTCATCTCATGTCATCTCATCTCATCTCATCCCATCTCATCCAAGTTTTGAGGGACTTAAAGGGATTCGGTGAGTTTTTTGCCGACATGTTAGGAACATGTATATTAGCATCTCATCTCATGTAATCTCATCTCATCTCATCCCATGTCATCCAAGTTTTGAGGGACTTAAATGGATTTGGTGCGTTTTTTGCCAACATGTTAGGAACATATATATCAGCATCTCATCTCATCTCATGTCATCTCATTACATCTCATCCCATCTCATCCAAGTTTGTAGGGACTTAAAGGGATTCGGTGCGTTTTTTGTCGACATGTTAGGAACATGTATATCAGCATCTCATCTCATCTCATGTCATCTCATCACATCTCATCCTATCTCATCCAAGTTTGGAGGGACTTAAAGGGATTCAGTGCGTTTTTTGCTGACATGTTAGGAACATGTATATTAGCATCTCATCTCATCTCATGTCATCTCATCTCATCACATCTCATCCCATGTCATCCAAGTTTTGAGGGACTTAAAGGGATTCGGTGCGTTTTTTGCCAACATGTTAGGAACATGTATATCAGCATCTCATCTCATGTCATCTCATTATATCTCATCCCATCTCATCCAAGTTTGGAGGGAATTAAAGGGATTCGGTGCATTTTTTGCCGACATGTTAGGAACATGTATATCAGCATCTCATCTCATCTCATGTCATATCATGTCATCTCATCCCATCTCATCCAAGTTTTGAGGGACTTAAAGGGATTCGGTGCGTTTTTTGCCAACATGTTAGGAACATGTATATCAGCATCTCATCTCATCTCATGTCATCTCATCACATCTCATCCCATCTCATCCAAGTTTGGAGGGACTTAAAGGGATTCTGTGCGTTTTTTGCCGACATGTTAGGAACATGTATATCAGCATCTCATCGCATCTCATGTCATCTCATGTCATCTCATCCCATCTCATCCAAGTTTTGAGGGACTTAAAGGGATTCGGTGCGTTTTTTGCCGACATGTTAGGAACATGTATATCAGCATCTCATCTCATCTCATGTCATCTTAAAGGGATCTTAAAGGGATTCGGTGCGTTTTTTGCCAACATGTTAGGAACATGTATATCAGCATCTCATCTCATCTCATGTCATCTCATCACATCTCATCCCATCTTATCCAAGTTTGGAGGGACTTAAAGGGATTCGGTGCGTTTTTTGCCGACATGTTAGGAACATGTATATCAGCATCTCATCTCATCTCATGTCATCTCATTTCATCTCATCCCATCTCATCCAAGTTTTGAGGGACTTAAAGGGATTTGGTGCGTTTTTTGCCGACATGTTAGCAACATGTATATCAGCATCTCATCTCATCTCATGTCATCTCATCTCATCTCATCCCATCTCATCCAAGTTTTCAGGGACTTAAAGGGATTCGGTGCGTTTTTTGCCGACATGTTATTAACATGTATATCAGCATCTCATCTCATCTCATGTCATCTCATCTCATCCCATCTCATCCAAGTTTTGAGGGACTTAAAGGGATTTGGTGCATTTTTTGCCAACATGTTAGGAACATGTATATCAGCATCTCATCTCATCTCATGTCATCTCATTACATCTCATCCCATCTCATCCAAGTTTGGAGGGACTTAAAGGGATTCGGTGCGTTTTTTGCCGACATGTTAGCAACATGTATATCAGCATCTCATCTCATGTCATATCATGTCATCTCATCCCATCTCATCCAAGTTTTGAGGGACTTAAAGGGATTCGGTGCGTTTTTTGCCAACATGTTAGGAACATGTATATCAGCATCTCATCTCATCTCATGTCATCTCATCTCATCCCATCTCATCCAAGTTTTGAGGGACTTAAAGGGATTTGGTGCATTTTTTGCCAACATGTTAGGAACATGTATATCAGCATCTCATCTCATCTCATGTCATCTCATTACATCTCATCCCATCTCATCCAAGTTTGGAGGGACTTAAAGGGATTCGGTGCGTTTTTTGCCGACATGTTAGCAACATGTATATCAGCATCTCATCTCATGTCATATCATGTCATCTCATCCCATCTCATCCAAGTTTTCAGGGACTTAAAGGGATTCGGTGCGTTTTTTGCCGACATGTTATTAACATGTATATCAGCATCTCATCTCATCTCATGTCATCTCATCTCATCCCATCTCATCCAAGTTTTGAGGGACTTAAAGGGATTTGGTGCATTTTTTGCCAACATGTTAGGAACATGTATATCAGCATCTCATCTCATCTCATGTCATCTCATCACATCTCATCCCATCTCATCCAAGTTTGGAGGGACTTAAAGGGATTCGGTGCGTTTTTTGCCGACATGTTAGGAACATGTATATCAGCATCTCATCGCATCTCATGTCATCTCATGTCATCTCATCCCATCTCATCCAAGTTTTGAGGGACTTAAAGGGATTCGGTGCGTTTTTTGCCTAAATGTTAGGAACATGTATATCAGCATCTCATCTCATCTCATGTCATCTTAAAGGGATTTTAAAGGGATTCGGTGCGTTTTTTGCCAACATGTTAGGAACATGTATATCAGCATCTCATCTCATCTCATGTCATCTCATCACATCTCATCCCATCTTATCCAAGTTTGGAGTGACTTAAAGGGATTCGGTTCGTTTTTTGCCGACATGTTAGGAACATGTATATCAGCATCTCATCGCATCTCATGTCATCTCATGTCATCTCATCCCATCTCATCCAAGTTTTGAGGGACTTAAAGGGATTCGGTGCGTTTTTTGCCGACATGTTAGGAACATGTATATCAGCATCTCATCTCATCTCATGTCATCTTATCTCATCTCATCCCATCTCATCCAAGTTTTGAGGGACTTAAAGGGATTCGGTGAGTTTTTTGACGACATGTTAGGAACATGTATATTAGCATCTCATCTCATCTCATGTCATCTCATCTCATCTCATCCCATGTCATCCAAGTTTTGAGGGACTTAAAGGGATTTGGTGAGTTTTTTGCCAACATGTTAGGAACATGTATATCAGCATCTCATCTCATGTCATCTCATTACATCTCATCCCATCTCATCCAAGTTTGGAGGGACTTAAAGGGATTCGGTGCGTTTTTTGCCGACATGTTAGGAACATGTATATTAGCATCTCATCTCATTTCATCTCATCCAATCTCATACAAGTTTTGAGGGACTTAAAGGGATTCGGTGACTTTTTTGCCGACATGTTAGGAACATGTAAATTAGCATCTCATCTCATCTCATGTCATCTCATCTCATCTCATCCCATCTCATCCAAGTTTTGAGGGACTTAAAGGGATTCGGTGCGTTTTTTGCCAACATGTTAGGAACATGTATATCAGCATCTCATCTCATCTCATGTCATCTCATCTCTTCTCATCCCATCTCATCCAAGTTTGGAGGGACTTAAAGGGATTCGGTGCGTTTTTTGCCGACATGTTAGGAACATGTATATCAGCATCTCATCTCATCTCATGTCATCTTATCTCATCTCATCCCATCTCATCCAAGTTTGGAGGGACTTAAAGGGATTCGGTGCGTTTTTTGCCAACATGTTAGGAACATGTATATCAGCATCTCATCTCATCTCATGTCATCTTATCTCATCTCATCCCATCTCATCCAAGTTTTGAGGGACTTAAAGGGATTCGTTGAGTTTTTTGCCGACATGTTAGGAACATGTATATTAGCATCTCATCTCATCTCATGTCATCTCATCTCATCTCATCCCATGTCATCCAAGTTTTGAGGGACTTAAAGGGATTTGGTGCGTTTTTTGCCAACATGTTAGGAACATGTATATCAGCATCTCATCTCATCTCATGTCATCTCATTACATCTCATCCCATCTCATCCAAGTTTGGAGGGACTTAAAGGGATTCGGTGCGTTTTTTGCCGACATGTTAGGAACATGTATATCAGCATCTCATCTCATCTCATGTCATCTTATCTCATCTCATCCCATCTCATCCAAGTTTGGAGGGACTTAAAGGGATTCGGTGCGTTTTTTGCCAACATGTTAGGAACATGTATATCAGCATCTCATCTCATCTCATGTCATCTTATCTCATCTCATCCCATCTCATCCAAGTTTGGAGGGACTTAAAGGGATTCGGTGTGTTTTTTGCCAACATGTTAGGAACATGTATATCAGCATCTCATCTCATCACATGTCATCTTATCTCATCTCATCACATCTCATCCAAGTTTGGAGGGACTTAAAGGGATTCGTTGCGTTTTTTTCCGACATGTTAGGAACATGTATATCAGCATCTCATCTCATCTCATGTCATATCATGTCATCTCATCACATCTCATCCAAGTTTTGAGGGACTTAAAGGGATTCGGTGCGTTTTTTGCCGACATGTTAGGAACATATATATCAGCATCTCATCTCATCTCATGTCATCTCATCTCATCTCATCCCATCTCATCCAAGTTTTGAGGGACTTAAAGTGATTCGGTGAGTTTTTTGCCGACATGTTAGGAACATGTAAATTAGCATCTCATCTCATCTCATGTCATCTCATCTCATCTCATCCCATCTCATCCAAGTTTTGAGGGACTTAAAGGGATTCGGTGCGTTTTTTGCCAACATGTTAGGAACATGTATATCAGCATCTCATCTCATCTCATGTCATCTCATCTCATCTCATCCCATCTCATCCAAGTTTTGAGTGACTTAAAGGGATTCGGTGCGTTTTTTGCCGACATGTTAGGAACATGTATATCAGCATCTCATCTCATCTCATGTCATATCATGTCATCTCATCACATCTCATCCAAGTTTTGAGGGACTTAAAGGGATTCGGTGCGTTTTTTGCCGACATGTTAGGAACATATATATTAGCATCTCAACTCATCTCATGTCATCTCATCTCATCTCATCCCATCTCATCCAAGTTTTGAGGGACTTAAAGGGATTCGGTGAGTTTTTTGCCGACATGTTAGGAACATGTATATTAGCATCTCATCTCATGTAATCTCATCTCATCTCATCCCATGTCATCCAAGTTTTGAGGGACTTAAATGGATTTGGTGCGTTTTTTGCCAACATGTTAGGAACATATATATCAGCATCTCATCTCATCTCATGTCATCTCATTACATCTCATCCCATCTCATCCAAGTTTGTAGGGACTTAAAGGGATTCGGTGCGTTTTTTGTCGACATGTTAGGAACATGTATATCAGCATCTCATCTCATCTCATGTCATCTCATCACATCTCATCCTATCTCATCCAAGTTTGGAGGGACTTAAAGGGATTCAGTGCGTTTTTTGCTGACATGTTAGGAACATGTATATTAGCATCTCATCTCATCTCATGTCATCTCATCTCATCACATCTCATCCCATGTCATCCAAGTTTTGAGGGACTTAAAGGGATTCGGTGCGTTTTTTGCCAACATGTTAGGAACATGTATATCAGCATCTCATCTCATGTCATCTCATTATATCTCATCCCATCTCATCCAAGTTTGGAGGGAATTAAAGGGATTCGGTGCATTTTTTGCCGACATGTTAGGAACATGTATATCAGCATCTCATCTCATCTCATGTCATATCATGTCATCTCATCCCATCTCATCCAAGTTTTGAGGGACTTAAAGGGATTCGGTGCGTTTTTTGCCAACATGTTAGGAACATGTATATCAGCATCTCATCTCATCTCATGTCATCTCATCACATCTCATCCCATCTCATCCAAGTTTGGAGGGACTTAAAGGGATTCGGTGCTTTTTTTGCCGACATGTTAGGAACATGTATATCAGCATCTCATCGCATCTCATGTCATCTCATGTCATCTCATCCCATCTCATCCAAGTTTTGAGGGACTTAAAGGGATTCGGTGCGTTTTTTGCCGACATGTTAGGAACATGTATATTAGCATCTCATCTCATCTCATGTCATCTCATCTCATCTCATCCCATGTCATCCAAGTTGTGAGGGACTTAAAGGGATTCGGTGCGTTTTTTGCCAACATGTTAGGAACATGTATATCAGCATCTCATCTCATCTCATGTCATCTCATCTTATCCCATCTCATCCAAGTTTGGAGGGACTTAAAGGGATTCGGTGCGTTTTTTGCCAACATGTTAGGAACATGTATATCAGCATCTCATCTCATCTCATGTCATCTCATCTCATCCCATCTCATCCAAGTTTGGAGGGACTTAAAGGAATTCGGTGCGTTTTTTGCCGACATGTTAGGAACATGTATATCAGCATTTCATCTCATCTCATGTCATCTCATCTCATCTCATCCCATCTCATCCAAGTTTTGAGGGACTTAAAGGGATTTGGTGCGTTTTTTGCCGACATGTTAGCAACATGTATATCAGCATCTCATCTCATCTCATGTCATCTCATCTCATCTCATCCCATCTCATCCAAGTTTTCAGGGACTTAAAGGGATTCGGTGCGATTTTTGCCGACATGTTATTAACATGTATATCAGCATCTCATCTCATCTCATGTCATCTCATCTCATCCCATCTCATCCAAGTTTTGAGGGACTTAAAGGGATTCGGTGCGTTTTTTGCCAACATGTTAGGAACATGTATATCAGCATCTCATCTCATCTCATGTCATCTCATTACATCTCATCCCATCTCATCCAAGTTTGCAGGGACTTAAAGGGATTCGGTGCGTTTTTTGCCGACATGTTAGCAACATGTATATCAGCATCTCATCTCATGTCATATCATGTCATCTCATCCCATCTCATCCAAGTTTTGAGGGACTTAAAGGGATTCGGTGCGTTTTTTGCCAACATGTTAGGAACATGTATATCAGCATCTCATCTCATCTCATGTCATCTCATCACATCTCATCCCATCTCATCCAAGTTTGGAGGGACTTAAAGGGATTCTGTGCGTTTTTTGCCGACATGTTAGGAACATGTATATCAGCATCTCATCGCATCTCATGTCATCTCATGTCATCTCATCCCATCTCATCCAAGTTTTGAGGGACTTAAAGGGATTCGGTGCGTTTTTTGCCGACATGTTAGGAACATGTATATCAGCATCTCATCTCATCTCATGTCATCTTAAAGGGATCTTAAAGGGATTCGGTGCGTTTTTTGCCAACATGTTAGGAACATGTATATCAGCATCTCATCTCATCTCATGTCATCTCATCACATCTCATCCCATCTTATCCAAGTTTGGAGGGACTTAAAGGGATTCGGTTCGTTTTTTGCCGACATGTTAGGAACATGTATATCAGCATCTCATCGCATCTCATGTCATCTCATGTCATCTCATCCCATCTCATCCAAGTTTTGAGGGACTTAAAGGGATTCGGTGCGTTTTTTGCCGACATGTTAGGAACATGTTTATCAGCATCTCATCTCATCTCATGTCATCTTATCTCATCTCATCCCATCTCATCCAAGTTTTGAGGGACTTAAAGGGATTCGGTGAGTTTTTTGACGACATGTTAGGAACATGTATATTAGCATCTCATCTCATCTCATGTCATCTCATCTCATCTCATCCCATGTCATCCAAGTTTTGAGGGACTTAAAGGGATTTGGTGAGTTTTTTGCCAACATGTTAGGAACATGTATATCAGCATCTCATCTCATCTCATGTCATCTCATTACATCTCATCCCATCTCATCCAAGTTTGGAGGGACTTAAAGGGATTCGGTGCGTTTTTTGCCGACATGTTAGGAACATGTATATTAGCATCTCATCTCATTTCATCTCATCCCATCTCATCCAAGTTTTGAGGGACTTAAAGGGATTCGGTGAGTTTTTTGCCGACATGTTAGGAACATGTAAATTAGCATCTCATGTCATCTCATCTCATCTCATCCCATCTCATCCAAGTTTTGAGGGACTTAAAGGGATTCGGTGCGTTTTTTGCCAACATGTTAGGAACATGTATATCAGCATCTCATCTCATCTCATGTCATCTCATCATATCTCATCCCATCTCATCCAAGTTTTGAGGGACTTAAAGGGATTCGGAGCGTTTTTGCAGACATGTTAGGAACATGTATATCAGCATCTCATCTCATGTCATCTCATCTCTTCTCATCCCATCTCATCCAAGTTTGGAGGGACTTAAAGGGATTCGGTGCGTTTTTTGCCGACATGTTAGGAACATGTATATCAGCATCTCATCTCATGTCATTTCATCTTATCTCATCTCATCCCATCTCATCCAAGTTTGGAGGGACTTAAAGGGATTCGGTGCGTTTTTTGCCAACATGTTAGGAACATGTATATCAGCATCTCATCTCATCTCATGTCATCTTATCTCATCTCATCCCATCTCATCCAAGTTTGGAGGGACTTAAAGGGATTCGATGCGTTTTGTGCCAACATGTTAGGAACATGTATATCAGCATCTCATCTCATCTCATGTCATCTTATCTCATCTCATCCCATCTCATCCAAGTTTGGAGGGACTTAAAGGGATTCGGTGCGTTTTTTGCCAACATGTTAGGAACATGTATATCAGCATCTCATCTCATCACATGTCATCTTATCTCATCTCTTCACATCTCATCCAAGTTTGGAGGGACTTAAAGGGATTCGTTGCGTTTTTTTCCGACATGTTAGGAACATGTATATCAGCATCTCATCTCATCTCATGTCATATCATGTCATCTCATCACATCTCATCCAAGTTTTGAGGGACTTAAAGGGATTCGGTGCGTTTTTTGCCGACATGTTAGGAACATATATATCAGCATCTCATCTCATCTCATGTCATCTCATCTCATCTCATTCCATCTCGTCCAAGTTTTGAGGGACTTAAAGTGATTCGGTGAGTTTTTTGCCGACATGTTAGGAACATGTAAATTAGCATCTCATCTCATCTCATGTCATCTCATCTCATCTCATCCCATCTCATCCAAGTTTTGAGGGACTTAAAGGGATTCGGTGCGTTTTTTGCCAACATGTTAGGAACATGTATATCAGCATCTCATCTCATCTCATGTCATCTCATGTCATCTCATCCCATCTCATCCAAGTTTTGAGTGACTTAAAGGGATTCGGTGCGTTTTTTGCTGACATGTTAGGAACATGTATATCAGCATCTCATCTCATCTCATGTCATATCATGTCATCTCATCATATCTCATCCAAGTTTTGAGGGACTTAAAGGGATTCGGTGCGTTTTTTGCCGACATGTTAGGAACATATATATTAGCATCTCATCTCATCTCATGTCATCTCATCTCATCTCATCCCATCTCATCCAAGTTTTGAGGGACTTAAAGGGATTCGGTGAGTTTTTTGCCGACATGTTAGGAACATGTATATTAGCATCTCATCTCATGTAATCTCATCTCATCTCATCCCATGTCATCCAAGTTTTGAGGGACTTAAATGGATTTCGTGCGTTTTTTGCCAACATGTTAGGAACATATATATTAGCATCTCATCTCATCTCATGTCATCTCATCTCATCCTATCTCATCCAAGTTTGGAGGGACTTAAAGGGATTCAGTGCGTTTTTTGCTGACATGTTAGGAACATGTATATTAGCATCTCATCTCATCTCATGTCATCTCATCTCATCTCATCCCATGTCATCCAAGTTTTGAGGGACTTAAAGGGATTCGGTGCGTTTTTTGCCAACATGTTAGGAACATGTATATCAGCATCTCATCTCATCTCATGTCATCTCATCTCATCCCATCTCATCCAAGTTTGGAGGGACTTAAAGTGATTCGGTGCGTTTTTTGCCGACATGTTAGGAACATGTATATCAGCATCTCATCTCATCTCATGTCATCTCATCTCATCTCATCCCATCTCATCCAAGTTTTGAGGGACTTAAAGGGATTTGGTGCGTTTTTTGCCGACATGTTAGCAACATGTATATCAGCATCTCATCTCATCTCATGTCATCTCATCTCATCCCATCTCATCCAAGTTTTCAGGGACTTAAAGGGATTCGGTGCGTTTTTTGCCGACATGTTAGGAACATGTATATAAGACTTTCATCTCATCTCTTGTCATCTCATCTCATCTCATCCCATCTCATCAAAGTTTTGAGGGACTTAAAGGGATTCGGTGCGTTTTTTGCCGACATGTTAGTAACATGTATATCAGCATCTCATCTCATATCATGTCATCTCATCTCATCTCATCCCATCTCATCCAAGTTGTGAGGGACTTAAAGGGATTCGGTGAGTCTTTTGCCGACATGTTAGGAACATGTATATGAGCATCTCATCTCATCTCATCTCATCTCATCTCATCCCATGTCATCCTAGTTTTGAGGGACTTAAAGGGATTTGGTGCGTTTTTTGCCAACATGTTAGGAACATGTATATCAGCATCTCATCTCATCTCATGTCATCTCATCACATCTCATCCCATCTCATCCAAGTTTGGAGGGACTTAAAGGGATTCGGTGCGTTTTTTGCCGACATGTTAGGAACATGTATATCAGCATCTCATCTCATGTCATATCATGTCATCTCATCCCATCTCATCCAAGTTTTGAGGGACTTAAAGGGATTCGGTGCGTTTTTTGCCGACATGTTAGGAACATGTATATCAGCATCTCATCTCATCTCATGTCATCTCATCTCATCCCATCTCATCCAAGTTTTGAGGGACTTAAAGGGATTCGGTGCGTTTTTTGCCAACATGTTAGGAACATGTATATCAGCATCTCATCTCATCTCATGTCATCTCATTACATCTCATCCCATCTCATCCAAGTTTGGAGGGACTTTAAGGGATTCTGTGCGTTTTTTGTCGACATGTTAGGAACATGTATATCAGCATCTCATCTCATCTCATGTCATATCATGTCATCTCATCCCATCTCATCCAAGTTTTGAGGGACTTAAAGGGATTCGGTGAGTTTTTTGACGACATGTTAGGAACATGTATATTAGCATCTCATCTCATCTCATGTCATCTTATCTCATCTTATCCCATGTCATCGAAGTTTTGAGGGACTTAAAGGGATTTGGTGAGTTTTTTGCCAACATGTTAGGAACATGTATATCAGCATCTCATCTCATCTCATGTCATCTCATTACATCTCATCCCATCTCATCCAAGTTTGGAGGGACTTAAAGGGATTCGGTGCGTTTTTTGCCGACATGTTAGGAACATGTATATCAGCATCTTATCTCATCTCATGTCATATCATGTCATCTCATCCCATCTCATCCAAGTTTGGAGGGACTTAAAGGGATTCGGTGCGTTTTTTGCCGACATGTTAGGAACATGTTTATCAGCATCTCATCTCATCTCATGTCATCTCATCTCATCTCATTCCATCTCGTCCAAGTTTTGAGGGACTTAAAGTGATTCGGTGAGTTTTTTGCCGACATGTTAGGAACATGTAAATTAGCATCTCATCTCATCTCATGTCATCTCATCTCATCTCATCCCATCTCATCCAAGTTTTGAGGGACTTAAAGGGATTCGGTGCGTTTTTTGCCAACATGTTAGGAACATGTATATCAGCATCTCATCTCATCTCATGTCATCTCATGTCATCTCATCCCATCTCATCCAAGTTTTGAGTGACTTAAAGGGATTCGGTGCGTTTTTTGCTGACATGTTAGGAACATGTATATCAGCATCTCATCTCATCTCATGTCATATCATGTCATCTCATCATATCTCATCCAAGTTTTGAGGGACTTAAAGGGATTCGGTGCGTTTTTTGCCGACATGTTAGGAACATATATATTAGCATCTCATCTCATCTCATGTCATCTCATCTCATCTCATCCCATCTCATCCAAGTTTTGAGGGACTTAAAGGGATTCGGTGAGTTTTTTGCCGACATGTTAGGAACATGTATATTAGCATCTCATCTCATGTAATCTCATCTCATCTCATCCCATGTCATCCAAGTTTTGAGGGACTTAAATGGATTTCGTGCGTTTTTTGCCAACATGTTAGGAACATATATATTAGCATCTCATCTCATCTCATGTCATCTCATCTCATCCTATCTCATCCAAGTTTGGAGGGACTTAAAGGGATTCAGTGCGTTTTTTGCTGACATGTTAGGAACATGTATATTAGCATCTCATCTCATCTCATGTCATCTCATCTCATCTCATCCCATGTCATCCAAGTTTTGAGGGACTTAAAGGGATTCGGTGCGTTTTTTGCCAACATGTTAGGAACATGTATATCAGCATCTCATCTCATCTCATGTCATCTCATCTCATCCCATCTCATCCAAGTTTGGAGGGACTTAAAGTGATTCGGTGCGTTTTTTGCCGACATGTTAGGAACATGTATATCAGCATCTCATCTCATCTCATGTCATCTCATCTCATCTCATCCCATCTCATCCAAGTTTTGAGGGACTTAAAGGGATTTGGTGCGTTTTTTGCCGACATGTTAGCAACATGTATATCAGCATCTCATCTCATCTCATGTCATCTCATCTCATCCCATCTCATCCAAGTTTTCAGGGACTTAAAGGGATTCGGTGCGTTTTTTGCCGACATGTTAGGAACATGTATATAAGACTTTCATCTCATCTCTTGTCATCTCATCTCATCTCATCCCATCTCATCAAAGTTTTGAGGGACTTAAAGGGATTCGGTGCGTTTTTTGCCGACATGTTAGTAACATGTATATCAGCATCTCATCTCATATCATGTCATCTCATCTCATCTCATCCCATCTCATCCAAGTTGTGAGGGACTTAAAGGGATTCGGTGAGTCTTTTGCCGACATGTTAGGAACATGTATATGAGCATCTCATCTCATCTCATCTCATCTCATCTCATCCCATGTCATCCTAGTTTTGAGGGACTTAAAGGGATTTGGTGCGTTTTTTGCCAACATGTTAGGAACATGTATATCAGCATCTCATCTCATCTCATGTCATCTCATCACATCTCATCCCATCTCATCCAAGTTTGGAGGGACTTAAAGGGATTCGGTGCGTTTTTTGCCGACATGTTAGGAACATGTATATCAGCATCTCATCTCATGTCATATCATGTCATCTCATCCCATCTCATCCAAGTTTTGAGGGACTTAAAGGGATTCGGTGCGTTTTTTGCCGACATGTTAGGAACATGTATATCAGCATCTCATCTCATCTCATGTCATCTCATCTCATCCCATCTCATCCAAGTTTTGAGGGACTTAAAGGGATTCGGTGCGTTTTTTGCCAACATGTTAGGAACATGTATATCAGCATCTCATCTCATCTCATGTCATCTCATTACATCTCATCCCATCTCATCCAAGTTTGGAGGGACTTTAAGGGATTCTGTGCGTTTTTTGTCGACATGTTAGGAACATGTATATCAGCATCTCATCTCATCTCATGTCATATCATGTCATCTCATCCCATCTCATCCAAGTTTTGAGGGACTTAAAGGGATTCGGTGAGTTTTTTGACGACATGTTAGGAACATGTATATTAGCATCTCATCTCATCTCATGTCATCTTATCTCATCTTATCCCATGTCATCGAAGTTTTGAGGGACTTAAAGGGATTTGGTGAGTTTTTTGCCAACATGTTAGGAACATGTATATCAGCATCTCATCTCATCTCATGTCATCTCATTACATCTCATCCCATCTCATCCAAGTTTGGAGGGACTTAAAGGGATTCGGTGCGTTTTTTGCCGACATGTTAGGAACATGTATATCAGCATCTTATCTCATCTCATGTCATATCATGTCATCTCATCCCATCTCATCCAAGTTTGGAGGGACTTAAAGGGATTCGGTGCGTTTTTTGCCAACATGTTAGGAACATGTATATCAGCATCTCATCTCATCTCATGTCATCTTATCTCATCTCATCCCATCTCATCCAAGTTTTGAGGGACTTAAAGGGATTCGGTGAGTTTTTTGCTGACATGTTAGGAACATGTATATTAGCATCTCATCTCATCTCATGTCATCTCATCTCATCTCATCCCATGTCATCCAAGTTTTGAGGGACTTAAAGGGATTTGGTGCGTTTTTTGCCAACATGTTAGGAACATGTATATCAGCATCTCATCTCATCTCATGTCATCTCATTACATCTCATCCCATCTCATCCAAGTTTGGAGGGACTTAAAGGGATTCGGTGCGTTTTTTGCCTACATGTTAGGAACATGTATATCAGCATCTCATCTCATCTCATGTCATATCATGTCATCTCATCCCATATCATCCAAGTTTTGAGGGACTTAAAGGGATTCGGTGCGTTTTTTGCCAACATGTTAGGAACATGCATATCAGCATCTCATCTCATCTCATGTCATCTCATCACATCTCATCCCATCTCATCCAAGTTTGGAGGGACTTAAAGGGATTCGGTGCTTTTTTTGCCAACATGTTAGGAACATGTATATCAGCATCTCATCTCATGTCATCTCATCTCTTCTCATCCCATCTCATCCAAGTCTTTAGGGACTTAAAGGGATTCGGTGCGTTTTTTGCCGACATGTTAGGAACATGTATATCAGCATCTCATCTCATCTCATGTCATCTCATCTCATCTCATCCCATCTCATCCAAGTTTTGAGGGACTTAAAGGGATTTGGTGCGTTTTTTGCTGACATGTTAGCAACATGTATATCAGCATCTCATCTCATCTCATGTCATCTTATCTCATCTCATCCAAGTTTTGAGGGACTTAAAGGGATTTGGTGCGTTTTTTGCCGACATGTTAGCAACATGTATATCAGCATCTCATCTCATCTCATGTCATCTCATCCCATCTCATCCAAGTTTTGAGGGACTTAAAGGGATTTGGTGCGTTTTTTGCCGACATGTTAGCAACATGTATATCAGCATCTCATCTCATCTCATGTCATCTCATCTCATCTCATCCCATCTCATCCAAGTTTTGAGGGACTTAAAGGGATTCGGTGGGTTTTTTGCCGACATGTTAGGAACATGTATATCAGCATCTCATCTCATCTCATATCATCTCATCTCATCCCATCTCATCCATGATTTGAGGGACTTAAAGGGATTCGGTTCATTTTTTGCCAACATATTAGGAACATGTATATCAGCATCTCATCTCATCTCATGTCATCTCATTACATCTCATCCCATCTCATCCAAGTTTGGAGGGACTTAAAGGGATTTGGTACGTTTTTTGCCGACATGTTAGTAACATGTATATCAGCATCTCATCTCATCTCATGTCATATCATGTCATCTCATCCCATCTCATCCAAGTTTTGAGGGACTTAAAGGGATTCGGTGCGTTTTTTGCAGACATGTTAGGAACATGTATATCAGCATCTCATCTCATGTCATCTCATCTTTTCTCATCCCATCTCATCCAAGTTTGGAGGGACTTAAAGGGATTCGGTGCGTTTTTTGCCGACATGTTAGGAACATGTATATCAGCATCTCATCTCATCTCATGTCATCTTATCTCATCTCATCCCATCTCATCCAAGTTTGGAGGGACTTAAAGGGATTCGGTGCGTTTTTTGCCAACATGTTAGGAACATGTATATCAGCATCTCATCTCATCTCATGTCATCTTATCTCATCTCATCCCATCTCATCCAAGTTTTGAGGGACTTAAAGGGATTCGGTGAGTTTTTTGCCGACATGTTAGGAACATGTATATTAGCATCTCATCTCATCTCATGTCATCTCATCTCATCTCATCCCATGTCATCCAAGTTTTGAGGGACTTAAAGGGATTCGGTGCGTTTTTTGCCGACATGTTAGGAACATGTATATCAGCATCTCATCTCATCTCATGTCATCTTATCTCATCTCATCCCATCTCATCCAAGTTTGGAGGGACTTAAAGGGATTCGGTGCGTTTTTTGCCAACATGTTAGGAACATGTATATCAGCATCTCATCTCATCTCATGTCATCTTATCTCATCTCATCCCATCTCATCCAAGTTTGGATGGACTTAAAGGTATTCGGTGCGTTTTTTGCCAACATGTTAGGAACATGTATATCAGCATCTCATCTCATCTCATGTCATCTTATCTCATCTCATCACATCTCATCCAAGTTTGGAGGGACTTAAAGGGATTCGTTGCGTTTTTTGCCGACATGTTAGGAACATGTATATCAGCATCTCATCTCATCTCATGTCATATCATGTCATCTCATCACATCTCATCCAAGTTTTGAGGGACTTAAAGGGATTCGGTGCGTTTTTTGCCGACATGTTAGGAACATATATATCAGCATCTCATCTCATCTCATGTCATCTCATCTCATCTCATCCCATCTCATCCAAGTTTTGAGGGACTTAAAGGGATTCGGTGCGTTTTTTGCCAACATGTTAGGAACATGTATATCAGCATCTCATCTCATCTCATGTCATCTCATCTCATCTCATCCCATCTCATCCAAGTTTTGAGTGACTTAAAGGGATTCGGTGCGTTTTTTGCCGACATGTTAGGAACATGTATATCAGCATCTCATCTCATCTCATGTCATATCATGTCATCTCATCACATCTCATCCAAGTTTTGAGGGACTTAAAGGGATTCGGTGCGTTTTTTGCCGACATGTTAGGAACATATATATTAGCATCTCATCTCATCTCATGTCATCTCATCTCATCTCATCCCATCTCATCCAAGTTTTGAGGGACTTAAAGGGATTCGGTGAGTTTTTTGCCGACATGTTAGGAACATGTATATTAGCATCTCATCTCATGTAATCTCATCTTATCTCATCCCATGTCATCCAAGTTTTGAGGGACTTAAATGGATTTGGTGCGTTTTTTGCCAACATGTTAGGAACATATATATCAGCAACTCATCTCATCTCATGTCATCTCATTACATCTCATCCCATCTCATCCAAGTTTGTAGGGACTTAAAGGGATTTGGTGCGTTTTTTGCCGACATGTTATGAACATGTATATCAGCATCTCATCTCATGTCATCTCATCACATCTCATCCTATCTCATCCAAGTTTGGAGGGACTTAAAGGGATTCAGTGCGTTTTTTGCTGACATGTTAGGAACATGTATATTAGCATCTCATCTCATCTCATGTCATCTCATCTCATCTCATCCCATGTCATCCAAGTTTTGAGGGACTTAAAGGGATTCGGTGCGTTTTTTGCCAACATGTTAGGAACATGTATATCAGCATCTCATCTCATCTCATGTCATCTCATCTCATCCCATCTCATCCAAGTTTGGAGGGACTTAAAGTGATTCGGTACGTTTTTTGCCGACATGTTAGGAACATGTATATCAGCATCTCATCTCATCTCATGTCATCTCATCTCATCTCATCCCATCTCATCCAAGTTTTGAGGGACTTAAAGGGATTTGGTGCGTTTTTTGCCGACATGTTAGCAACATGTATATCAGCATCTCATCTCATCTCATGTCATCTCATCTCATCCCATCTCATCCAAGTTTTCAGGGACTTAAAGGGATTCGTTGCGTTTTTTGCCGACATGTTAGGAACATGTATATCAGCATCTCATCTCATCTCATGTCATCTCATCTCATCCCATCTCATCCAAGTTTTGAGGGACTTAAAGGGATTTGGTGCATTTTTTGCCAACATGTTAGGAACATGTATATCAGCATCTCATCTCATCTCATGTCATCTCATTATATCTCATCCCATCTCATCCAAGTTTGGAGGGACTTAAAGGGATTCGGTGCGTTTTTTGCCGACATGTTAGGAACAATGTATATCAGCATCTCATCTCATCTCATGTCATATCATGTCATCTCATCCCATCTCATCCAAGTTTTGAGGGACTTAAAGGGATTCGGTGCGTTTTTTGCCAACATGTTAGGAACATGTATATCAGCATCTTATCTCATCTCATGTCATCTCATCACATCTCATCCCATCTCATCCAAGTTTGGAGGGACTTAAAGGGATTCGGTGCGTTTTTTGCCAACATGTTAGGAACATGTATATCAGCATCTCATCGCATCTCATGTCATCTCATGTCATCTCATCCAAGTTTTGAGGGACTTAAAGGGATTCGGTGCGTTTTTTGCCGACATGTTAGGAACATGTATATCAGCATCTCATCTCATCTCATGTCATCTTATCTCATCTCATCCAAGTTTTGAGGGACTTAAAGGGATTCGGTGAGTTTTTTGATGACATGTTAGGAACATGTATATTAGCATCTCATCTCATGTCATCTCATCTCATCTCATCCCATGTCATCCAAGTTTTGAGGGACTTAAAGGGATTTGGTGAGTTTTTTGCCAACATGTTAGGAACATGTATATTAGCATCTCATCTCATCTCATGTCATCTCATTACATCTCATCCCATCTCATCCAAGTTTGGAGGGACATAAAGGGATTCGGTGCGTTTTTTGCCGACATGTTAGGAACATGTATATCAGCATCTTATCTCATCTCATGTCATATCATGTCATCTCATCCCATCTCATCCAAGTTTTGAGGGACTTAAAGGGATTCGGTGCGTTTTTTGCCAATATGTTAGGAACATGTATATCAGCATCTCATCTCATGTCATCTCATCACATCTCATCCCATCTCATCCAAGTTTGGAGGGACTTAAAGGGATTCGGTGCGTTTTTTGCCGACATGTTAGGAACATGTATATCAGCATCTCATCTCATGTCATCTCATCACATCTCATCCCATCTCATCCAAGTTTGGAGGGACTTAAAGGGATTCGGTGAGTTTTTTGATGACATGTTAGGAACATGTATATTAGCATCTCATCTCATGTCATCTCATCTCATCTCATCCCATGTCATCCAAGTTTTGAGGGACTTAAAGGGATTTGGTGAGTTTTTTGCCAACATGTTAGGAACATGTATATTAGCATCTCATCTCATGTCATCTCATCACATCTCATCCCATCTCATCCAAGTTTGGAGGGACTTAAAGGGATTCGGTGCGTTTTTTGCCAACATGTTAGGAACATGTATATCAGCATCTCATCGCATCTCATGTCATCTCATGTCATATCATCCAAGTTTTGAGGGACTTAAAGGGATTCGGTGCGTTTTTTGCCGACATGTTAGGAACATGTATATCAGCATCTCATCTCATCTCATGTCATCTTATCTCATCTCATCCAAGTTTTGAGGGACTTAAAGGGATTCGGTGAGTTTTTTGATGACATGTTAGGAACATGTATATTAGCATCTCATCTCATGTCATCTCATCTCATCTCATCCCATGTCATCCAAGTTTTGAGGGACTTAAAGGGATTTGGTGAGTTTTTTGCCAACATGTTAGGAACATGTATATCAGCATCTCATCTCATGTCATCTCATCACATCTCATCCCATCTCATCCAAGTTTGGAGGGACTTAAAGGGATTCGGTGCGTTTTTTGCCGACATGTTAGGAACATGTATATCAGCATCTCATCTCATGTCATCTCATCACATCTCATCCCATCTCATCCAAGTTTGGAGGGACTTAAAGGGATTCGGTGAGTTTTTTGCCGACATGTTAGGAACATGTGTATCAGCATATCATCTCATCTCATGTCATCACATCTCATCTCAACCCATCTCATCCAAGTTTTGAGGGACTTAAGGGATTCAGTGCGTTTTTTGCCGACATGTTAGGAACATGTATATTAGCATCTCATCTCATTTCATCTTATCCCATCTCATCCAAGTTTTGAGGGACTTAAAGGGATTCGGTGAGTTTTTTGCCGACATGTTAGGAACATGTAATTTAGCATCTCATCTCATCTCATATCATCTCATCTCATCTCATCCCATCTCATCCAAGTTTTGAGGGACTTAAAGGGATTCAGTGCGTTTTTTGCCAACATGTTAGGAACATGTATATCAGCATCTCATCTCATCTCATGTCATCTCATCACATCTCATCCCATCTCATCCAAGTTTGGAGGGACTTAAAGGGATTCGGTGCGTTTTTTGCCAACATGTTAGGAACATGTATATCAGCATCTCATCGCATCTCATGTCATCTCATGTCATCTCATCCCATCTCATCCAAGTTTTGAGGGACTTAAAGGGATTCGGTGCGTTTTTTGCCGACATGTTAGGAACATGTATATCAGCATCTCATCTCATCTCATGTCATCTTATCTCATCTCATCCAAGTTTTGAGGGACTTAAAGGGATTCGGTGAGTTTTTTGATGACATGTTAGGAACATGTATATTAGCATCTCATCTCATCTCATGTCATCTTATCTCATCTCATACCATCTCATCTAAGTTTGGAGGGACTTAAAGGGATTCGGTGCGTTTTTTGCCAACATGTTAGGAACATGTATATCAGCATCTCATCTCATCTCATGTCATCTTATCTCATCTCATCCCATCTCATCCAAGTTTTGAGGGACTTAAAGGGATTCGGTGAGTTTTTTGCCGACATGTTAGGAACATGTATATTAGCATCTCATCTCATCTCATGTCATCTCATCTCATCTCATCCCATGTCATCCAAGTTTTGAGGGACATAAAGGAATTTGGTGCGTTTTTTGCCAACATGTTAGGAACATGTATATCAGCATCTCATCTCATCTCATGTCATCTCATTACATCTCATCCCATCTCATCAAAGTTTGGAGGGGCTTAAAGTGATTCGGTGCGTTTTTTGCCGACATGTTAGGAACATGTATATCAGCATCTCATCTCACCTCATGTCATATCATGTCATCTCATCCCATCTCATCCAAGTTTTGAGGGACTTAAAGGGATTCGGTGCGTTTTTTGCCAACATGTTAGGAACATGTATATCAGCATCTCATCTCATCTCATGTCATCTCATCACATCTCATCCCATCTCATCCAAGTTTGGAGGGACTTAAAGGGATTCGGTGCTTTTTTTGCCGACATGTTAGGAACATGTATATCAGCATCTCATCTCATCTCATGTCATATCATGTCATCTCATCCCATCTCATCCAAGTTTTGAGGGACTTAAAGGGATTTGGTGCGTTTTTTGCCGACATGTTAGGAACATGTATAACAGCATCGCGTCTCATCTCATGTCATCTCATCTCATCTCATCCCATATCATCCAAGTTTTGAGGGACTTAAAAGGATTCGGTGCGTTTTTTGCCGACATGTTAGGAACATGTATATCAGCATCTCATCTCATCTCATGTCATCTCTACTCATCTCATCCCATCTCATCCAAGTTTTGAGGGACTTAAAGGGATTCGATGCTTTTTTTGCCGACATGTTAGGAACATGTATATCAGCATCCCATCTTATCTCATGTCATCTCATCTCATCCCATCTCATTCAAGTTTTGAGGAATTTAAAGGGATTTGGCGCGTTTTTTGCCGACATGTTAGGAACACGTATATCAGCATCTCATCTCATGTCATCTCTACTCATCTCATCCCATCTCATCCAAGTTTTGAGGGACTTTAAGGGATTCGGTGCGTTTTTTGCCGACATGTTAGGAACACGTATATCAGCATCTCATCTCATGTCATCTCATTACATCTCATCCCATCTCATCCAAGTTTGGAGGGACTTTAAGGGATTCGGTGCGTTTTTTGCTGACATGTTAGGAACATGTATATCAGCATCTCATCTCATCTCATGTCATATCATGTCATCTCATCCCATCTCATCCAAGTTTGGAGGGACTTAAAGGGATTCGGTGCGTTTTTTGCCGACATGTTAGGAACATGTATATCAGCATCTTATCTCATCTCATGTCATATCATGTCATCTCATCCCATCTCATCCAAGTTTTGAGGGACTTAAAGGGATTCGGTGCGTTTTTTGACCACATTTTAGGAACATGTATATCAGCATCTCATCTCATGTCATCTCATCACATCTCATCCCATCTCATCCAAGTTTGGAGGGACTTTAAGGGATTCGGTGCGTTTTTTGCCGACATGTTAGGAACATGTATATCAGCATCTCATCTCATCTCATGTCATATCATGTCATCTCATCCCATCTCATCCAAGTTTTGAGGGACTTAAAGGGATTCGGTGCGTTTTTTGCCGACATGTTAGGAACATGTATATCAGCATCTCGTCTCATCTCATGTCATCTCATCTCATCTCATCCCATATCATCCAAGTTTTGAGGGACTTAAAGGGATTCGGGGCGTTTTTTGCCGACATGTTAGGAACATGTGTACCAGCATACCATCTCATGTCATCACATCTCATCTCATCCCATCTCATCCAAGTTTAGAGGGACTTAAAAGGATTCGGTGCGTTTTTTGCCGACATATTAGGAACATGTATATCAGCATCTCATCTCATCTCATGTCATATCATGTCATCTCATCACATCTCATCCAAGTTTTGAGGGACTTAAAGGGATTCGGTGCGTTTTTTGCCGACATGTTAGGAACATATATATCAGCATCTCATCTCATCTCATGTCATCTCATCTCATCTCATCCCATCTCATCCAAGTTTTGAGGGACTTAAAGGGATTCGGTGAGTTTTTTGCCGACATGTTAGGAATATGTGTATCAGCATATCATCTCATCTCATGTCATCACATCTCATCTCAACCCATCTCATCCAAGTTTTGAGGGACTTAAAGGGATTCGGTGCGTTTTTTGCCAACATGTTAGGAACATGTATATCAGCATCTTATCTCATCTCATCTCATCTCATCCCATCTCATCCAAGTTTTGATGGACTTAAAGGGATTCGGTGCGTTTTTTGCCGACATGTTAGGAACATGTATATCAGCATCTCATCTCATGTCATCTCATTTTATCCCATCTTATCCAAGTTTTGAGTGACTTAAAGGGATTTGGTGAGTTTTTTGCCGACATGTTAGGAACATGTATATCAGCATCTCATCTCATCTCATGTCATATCATGTCATCTCATCCCATCTCATCCAAGTTTTGAGGGACTTAAATGGATTCGGTGCGTTTTTTGCCGACATGTTAGAAACATGTATATCAGCATCTCATCTCATCTCATGTCATCTCATCTCATCCCATCTCATCCAAGTTTTGAGGGACTTAAAGGGATTCGGTGCGTTTTTTGCCAACATGTTAGGAACATGTATATCAGCATCTCATCTCATCTCATGTCATCTCATCTCATCTCATCCCATCTCATCCAAGTTTTGACGGACTTAAAGGGATTCGGTGCGTTTTTTGCCAACATGTTAGGAACATGTATATCAGCATCTCATCTCATCTCATGTCATCTCATCACATCTCATCCCATCTCATCCAAGTTTGGAGGGACTTAAATGGATTCGGTGCGTTTTTTGCCGACATGTTAGGAACATGTATATCAGCATCTCATCTCATGTCATCTCATCTCTTCTCATCCTATCTCATCCAAGTTTGGAGGGACTTAAAGGGATTCGGTGCGTTTTTTGCCAACATGTTAGGAACATGTATATTAGCATCTCATCTCATCTCATGTCATCTCATCTCATCTCATCCCATGTCATACAAGTTTTGAGGGACTTAAAGGGATTCGGTGCATTTTTTGCCAACATGTTAGGAACATGTATATCAGCATCTCATCTCATGTTATCTCATCACATCTCATCCCATCTCATCCAAGTTTGGAGGGACTTAAAGGGATTTGGTGCGTTTTTTGCCGACATGTTAGGAACATGTATATCAGCATCTCATCTCATCTCATGTCATCTCATGTCATCTCATCCCATCTCATCCAAGTTTTGAGGGACTTAAAGGGATTCGGTGCGTTTTTTGCCAACATGTTAGGAACATGTATATCAGCATCTCATCTCATCTCATGTCATCTTATCTCATCTCATCCCATCTCATCCAAGTTTTGAGGGACTTAAAGGGATTCGGTGAGTTTTTTGCCGACATGTTAGGAACATGTATATTAGCATCTCATCTCATGTCATCTCATCTCATCTCATCCCATGTCATCCAAGTTTTGAGGGACTTAAAGGGATTTGGTGCGTTTTTTGCCAACATGTTAGGAACATGTATATCAGCATCTCATCTCATCTCATGTCATCTCATTACATCTCATCCCATCTCATCCAAGTTTGGAGGGACTTAAAGGGATTCGGTGCGTTTTTTGCCGACATGTTAGGAACATATATATCAGCATCTCATCTCATCTCATGTCATATCATGTCATCTCATCCCATCTCATCCAAGTTTTGAGGGACTTAAAGGGATTCGGTGCGTTTTTTGCCGACATGTTAGGAACATGTATATCAGCATCTCATCTCATCTCATGTCATCTCATGTCATCTCATCCCATTTCATCCAAGTTTTGAGGGACTTAAAGGGATTCGGTGTGTTTTTTGCCGACATGTTAGGAACATGTATATCAGCATCTCATCTCATGTCATCTCATCTCATCCCATCTCATCTAAGTTTGGAGGGACTTAAAGGGATTCGGTGCGTTTTTTGCAGACATGTTAGGAACATGTATATCAGCATCTCATCTCATCTCATGTCATCTCATTACATCTCATCCCATCTCATCCAAGTTTGGAGGGACTTAAAATGATTCGGTGCGTTTTTTGCCGACATGTTAGGAACATATATATCAGCATCTCATCTCATCTCATGTCATATCATGTCATCTCATCCCATCTCATCCAAGTTTTGAGGGACTTAAAGGGATTCGGTGCGTTTTTTGCCAACATGTTAGGAACATGTATATCAGCATCTCATCTTATCTCATGTCATCTCATCACATCTCATCCCATCTCATCCAAGTTTGGAGGGACTTAAAGGGATTCGGTGCGTTTTTTGCCGACATGTTAGGAACATGTATATCAGCATCTCATCTCATCTCATGTCATATCATGTCATCTCATCCCATCTCATCCAAGTTTTGAGGGACTTAAAGGGATTCGGTGCGTTTTTTGCCGACATGTTAGGAACAAGTATATCAGAATCTCATCTCATCTCATGTCATCTCATCTCATCTCATCCCATCTCATCCAAGTTTTGAGGGACTTAAAGGGATTTGGTGCGTTTTTTGTCGACATGTTAGCAACATGTGAATCAGCATCTCATCTCATCTCATGTCATCTCATCTCATCTCATCCCATCTCATCCAAGTTTTGAGGGACTTAAAGGGATTCGGTGCATTTTTTGCCGACATGTTAGGAACATGTATATCAGCATCTCATCTCATCTCATGTCATCTCATCTCATCCCATCTTATCCAAGTTTTGAGGGACTTAAAGGGATTCGGTGCGTTTTTTGCCAACATGTTAGGAACATGTATATCAGCATCTTATCTCATCTCATGTCATCTCATCTCATCTCATCCCATCTCATCCAAGTTTTGATGGACTTAAAGGGATTCGGTGCGTTTTTTGCCGACATGTTAGGAACATGTATATCAGCATCTCATCTCATCTCATGTCATCTCATTTCATCCCATCTTATCCAAGTTTTGAGTGACTTAAAGGGATTTGGTGAGTTTTTTGCCGACATGTTAGGAACATGTATATCAGCATCTCATCTCATCTCATGTCATATCATGTCATCTCATCCCATCTTATCCAAGTTTTGAGGGACTTAAAGGGATTCGGTGCGTTTTTTGCCGACATGTTAGAAACATGTATATCAGCATCTCATCTCATCTCATGTCATCTCATCTCATCCCATCTCATCCAAGTTTTGAGGGACTTAAAGGGATTCGGTGCGTTTTTTGCCAACATGTTAGGAACATGTATATCAGCATCTCGTCTCATCTCATGTCATCTCATCTCACCTCATCCCATATCATCCAAGTTTTGAGGGACTTAAAGTGATTCGGTGCGTTTTTTGCCGACATGTTAGGAACATGTATATCAGCATCTCATCTCATCTCATGTCATCTCAACTCATCTCATCCCATCTCATCCAAGTTTTGAGGGACTTAAAGGGATTTGATGCTTTTTTTGCCGACATGTTAGGAACATGTATATCAGCATCCCATCTTATCTCATGTCATCTCATCTCATCCCATCTCATTCAAGTTTTGAGGAACTTAAAGGGATATGGCGCGTTTTTTGCCGACATGTTAGGAACACGTATATCAGCATCTCATCTCATGTCATCTAATCTCAACTCATCCCATCTCATCCAAGTTTTGAGGGACTTAAAGGGATTCGGTGTGTTTTTTGCCGACATGTTAGGAACATGTATATCAGACTTTCATCTCATCTCTTGTCATCTCATCTCATCTCATCCCATCTCATCAAAGTTTTGAGGGACTTAAAGGGATTCGGTGCGTTTTTTGCCGACACGTTAGTAACATGTATATCAGCATCTCATCTCATATCATGTCATCTCATCTCATCTCATCCCATCTCATCCAAGTTTTGAGGGACTTAAAGGGATTCGGTGAGTTTTTTGCCGACATGTTAGGAACATGTATATTAGCATCTCATCTCATGTCATCTCATCTCATCCCATGTCATCCAAGTTTTGAGGGACTTAAAGGGATTTGGTGCGTTTTTTGCCAACATGTTAGGAACATATATATCAGCATCTCATCTCATCTCATGTCATCTCATTACATCTCATCCCATCTCATCCAAGTTTGTAGGGACTTAAAGGGATTCGGTGCGTTTTTTGCCGACATGTTAGGAACATGTATATCAGCATCTCATCTCATCTCATGTCATATCATGTCATCTCATCCCATCTCATCCAAGTTTTGAGGGACTTAAAGGGATTCGGTGCGTTTTTTGCCGACATGATAGGAACATGTATATCAGCATCTCATCTCATCTCATGTCATCTTATGTCATCTCATCCCATTTCATCCAAGTTTTGAGGGACTTAAAGGGATTCGGTGCGTTTTTTGCCGACATGTTAGGAACATGTATATCAGCATCTCATCTCATGTCATCTCATCTCATCCCATCTCATCCAAGTTTGGAGGGACTTAAAGGGATTTGGTGCGTTTTTTGCAGACATGTTAGGAACATGTATATCAGCATCTCATCTCATCTCACGTCATCTCATCTCATCTCATCCCATCTCATCCAAGTTTTGAGGGACTTAGGCTGGTTTCACATTTGCGTTTTTTAGCGCTGGAAAAAAACGCATACGTGCGCATGCGATTTTTCCCCTATATTTAACATGGGTGCGCATACATGCGCGCTTGTAAGCGCATGTATGCGATTTTCATGCGCTGCGTTTTTTTGGGGTGTGCGTTGGTATTTTCCAGACGCTGCATGTTGCATTTTTTGGCCCTGGAAAAAAGCGCATGCGCACGTATGCGCACGTTTTGCGCTAAAAATGGCCATTATAGCCTATGGATGCGCATACGTGCGCACTGGCATGCGCAGGTATGCGATTTTTTAGCACTGCGTTTTTTGGGTGGTGTCCACTTTTTATCCTAGTTAGAATCTTCTAAAGTCAAAAAAAAAGTCTATATAAAGGAGGTGCCTGCCAAAACTCTGCCACTACTACACTGAGAGATTGAAGAGCAGACAGTCAACCAAGAACCCATTATATCAGCGAATAATGTGAGTATATTACATTATATGCCTGTCCTTTTAAATTATGTATGTACTAATGATTTTTATTATTTTTACATGCAGTATGTCTTCAGAATCCGAGTATTCCCCATCGCGGCAGGAATTGGCGCAAGCAGACCGTGAGGTGATTATTTTCGTGCATCTGGTAATTATATCTGCTGCTTCTCCAAATCTATTACGTTTTTTTCAACTTTCAGACATCGTCATCATCATCTGCGGACGGCACTAGTGAGGGCGAAGAGCAGGAGCAGCGAAGCCAAGTCCCGGTGGTGATACGGAATGTAAGTATCAAATGATTTGTAATGTTCTTTATTTTTTATCTTCTATTTTTACTCATTTTTTTGTTTCTTTTTTTGTAACTTTTTATTCAATTTAAATTTGATTATTCTAATGAATGTGTTTTGTCTAGGTTCCACAACGGGATGAAGACGTCTACCTGGATAATGAGCAGCTCATCAGCCTGGTCCAGGAGCGTTCGCCGTTGTGGGACAGCCGTGACCGGCTGTACAAGGACAATGTGGTGACCCGGCGGCTATGGAATGAGGTGGCCGCAGCGTTGATGGATGGCTGGGACAGCGCCACAGCATCCTCCAAAAAGGCGTTTAGTGAGTATTTCCCTGCTCTGTATTGTGCCGCAGTGACTGTTGTCCTTGACGGCACTGTTGGGTTTCGTGCTAGGCGTATTCTAGCAGGAAACCCAACAGTGTCATCGGTGTCTACAGTGACTGCTTTGAGTATTGTATTGCTACATTGTGCCGCAGTGACTGTTGTCCTTGACGGCACTGTTGGGTTTCGTGCTAGGCGTATTCTAGCAGGAAACCCAACAGTGTCATCGGGGTCTACAGTGACTGCTTTGAGTATTGTATTGCTACATTGTGCCGCAGTGACTGTTGTCCTTGACGGCACTGTTGGGTTTCGTGCTAGGCGTATTCTAGCAGGAAACCCAACAGTGTCATCGGGGTCTACAGTGACTGCTTTGAGTATTGTATTGCTACATTGTGCCGCAGTGACTGTTGTCCTTGACGGCACTGTTGGGTTTCGTGCTAGGCGTATTCTAGCAGGAAACCCAACAGTGTCATCGGGGTCTACAGTGACTGCTTTGAGTATTGTATTGCTACATTGTGCCGCAGTGACTGTTGTCCTTGACGGCACTGTTGGGTTTCGTGCTAGGCGTATTCTAGCAGGAAACCCAACAGTGTCATCGGGGTCTACAGTGACTGCTTTGAGTATTGTATTGCTACATTGTGCCGCAGTGACTGTTGTCCTTGACGGCACTGTTTTTTTTTATCAACAGTGGACAAAGTCCGAACACGTTGGCGTTCGATCAAGGACCGCTTCAACAGTGATGTTCGTGCTGAGGGCCAGGTTCGCAGTGGATCTGCGTCAAGGACCAGAACTAGATACCGTCACTATCATGCGTTGCAGTTATTTTTATTAATCTGTGTTTTTCTAATCCACAGCTGATGCTTCTTGTAAAGGCATGGTAGTAATGATTTTCCTTTCTTCCACAGCACCTGGAGCAGCACCCTGCAACCTGGCCCTGGAGCGGTCCTTCCTCGGACGTCCTCTGACCCGTCCCAGCCATCCGACAGCCAGGAAGCACCTTGCAGGTCAGCCACACACACAGCTGGTGACCAGGAAGCTGGGCCATCAGGTGTTCCCCTGTCCCAGGTCTCTGCCACTGGTTATGCGGGCACTACCCGCCAGCGGCAGAGGGCCTTGGACAGGAATGTCTTGCCCGAGTTTATGCATTTGAGCGAGACATTTAATTCCAGCCTCAAGTCACTGTCCGACAGAGTTGAAAGCGGTTTTGCACTAATGGAACGTGGTTTTAACCACTTTGAACACCGCTTCAATTCTGTAGAACAGCGCCTTGACCGTCTGGAGGCCGACCTCAACAGACCAGCACACCATTTTTTTAGTAAGATTGAAAAGGGCATGGCGGAACACCTTAGTCCTGATCAACAGCTGAATGTGCTGCAGGCCTGCAACAATGCTTTCTTGCAGGCTATGCAGCATAATCGGTACGGTCAGCAGTCAGTGGTGTCCTTTCCACCTGTGCCACCATTGACTCGCTTCACCTCACTACCGACTTGTGCTGCATACCACTGCACGGACACCTCTCTTCAAAGCCAGGACACCCACCGTTACACCACCACAAGTCTGAGTGCAGCTGGTCACTTCACCGACACCACCATGGCAAGCGCTGCTCCTGTCTGGAGCACCACCGCCAATCCCATGCATGCGTGGAGCTCAGCCACCACTAGGCAAACATGGAACAGCCCTGCCGCTACAACAACATGTAGTAGCCCTGCCACCACCACTCTGCAAACCTGGGCCATCACTGCCGCCACCAGTCCTCCTGCAAGGACGAGCACTGACAACGAAGAGCAGCATCAGCCACCTCAGCAGCAGCAGCCAACTCAGCAGCAGCCGCCACCTCAGCAGCAGCCGCCACCTCAGCAGCAGCAGCCACCTCAGCAGCAGCCGCCACCTCAGCAGCAGCAGCAACCACCTCAGCAGCAGCAGCCACCTCAGCAGCAGCCGCCACCTCAGCAGCAGCCGCCACCTCAGCAGCAGCTGCCACCTCAGCAGCAGCCGCCACCTCTGCAGCAGCAGCCGCCACCTCAGCAGCAGCAGCCATACCAGCAGACGGGGGACCTACATTCCATATTTGCCCCTACTTCAAGGCGAAATCAATCAAGGCGGGCATTGGGCCAAAGTCGGTCCAGGCACACAAGCCTACGGCGACATGCCATTACAACTAATGTAAATGAACAGATTTCCTCTCCTACAAGTGTTCAAAGTTTAATTCCCTTAACTGGACTACCTTCCCCCACAAGTTTTGTTGCCCCTTCCCCTCAAACACCGTCTTCAACTGCAAGTGTTGCATATTCCCTGCACACCCCCAAATTGAAACCATCTGCCCCCAAACGCCGTAAAAAATAATTTTTATTTTTTTTTTGTGATAAAAAATAAATTTACATTTGTGGTTCACCATTAATAAGTTTCATTAATGTTGTTTGCGCCGCTCACACACACTGATGGGTAAATACATGTTAAAAACCAACCCAAGGGCTAGTATAGTCATATGTGAAATAACATGGACTAGTATAGTCATTCCAAGGCCTAGTGTAATAACTCTAGTTTTACAAAATAGAATCTGGTTTCATGAAAAACAAACTGTTGAAACTATAAGTTTCTTTCTAGTTTCACCAGTTTGTTTTTTGTGAAACAAGATGCTAGTTGTTAAAAATGCGAGTTGTTAAAAATTGAGTTATTACAGTAGGCCTTGGTATGACTATACTAGGCCGTGGTATTTCACATATTGCTATACTACTAGCCCCAAGGCCTAGTATACTCATATTTGAAATACCACGGCCTAGTATAGTCATTCCAAGGCCTAGTGTAATAACTCTAGTTTTACCAAATAGAATCTGGTTTCATGAAAAACAAACTGTTGAAACTTGTCTAAAAAATAAGTTTCTTTCTAGTTTCACCAGTTTGTTTTTTGTGAAACAAGATGCTAGTTGTTAAAAATGCTAGTTGTTAAAAATTGAGTTATTACAGTAGGCCTTGGTATGACTATACTAGGCCGTGGTATTTCACATATTGCTATACTACTAGCCCCAAGGCCTAGTATACTCATATTTGAAATACCACGGCCTAGTATAGTCATTCCAAGGCCTAGTGTAATAACTCTAGTTTTACCAAATAGAATCTGGTTTCATGAAAAACAAACTGTTGAAACTTGTCTAAAAAATAAGTTTCTTTCTAGTTTCACCAGTTTGTTTTTTGTGAAACAAGATGCTAGTTGTTAAAAATGCTAGTTGTTAAAAATTGAGTTATTACAGTAGGCCTTGGTATGACTATACTAGGCCGTGGTATTTCACATATTGCTATACTACTAGCCCCAAGGCCTAGTATACTCATATTTGAAATACCACGGCCTAGTATAGTCATTCCAAGGCCTAGTGTAATAACTCTAGTTTTACCAAATAGAATCTGGTTTCATGAAAAACAAACTGTTGAAACTATAAGTTTCTTTCTAGTTTCACCAGTTTGTTTTTTGTGAAACAAGATGCTAGTTGTTAAAAATGCTAGTTGTTAAAAATTGAGTTATTACAGTAGGCCTTGGTATGACTATACTAGGCCGTGGTATTTCACATATTACTATACTACTAGCCCCAAGGCCTAGTATACTCATATTTGAAATACCACGGCCTAGTATAGTCATTCCAAGGCCTAGTGTAATAACTCTAGTTTTACCAAATAGAATCTGGTTTCATGAAAAACAAATTGTTGAAACTTGTCTAAAAAATAAGTTTCTTTCTAGTTTCACCAGTTTGTTTTTTGTGAAACAAGATGCTAGTTGTTAAAAATCGAGTTATTACAGTAGGCCTTGGTATGACTATACTAGGCCGTGGTATTTCACATATTACTATACTACTAGCCCCAAGGCCTACTATACTCATATTTGAAATACCACGGCCTAGTATAGTCATTCCAAGGCCTAGTGTAATAACTTGTAATGGAGCAGATTACATGAGCAGATTACATTCATCCACTCAATGCTGACTTGTATTCCCCATGGACTTTCATTGGGGTTGGGTTTTGAGGGTTGTGTTTTGAGAAAATCACATACTTTGTTTTAAACTAGTTGCACAATTTTCTCTTAAATGGTTTCCTGATTCATGGCCTGCAGCTTTGCTCATTCCAATATATTTCACGCAGACTAGCAATGCTGCATTTTAACTCGTATGTGTATTTACCTGCCCAGGTGTGTGAACATAACAAAATTCAGTTATACATGGGAAGTTTTTTAATTAATTGGAGTTTAAAAAATATAGTGCACTCAGTAATGGTATCAAATAAGGATTTTTATTACCATAAACAACAACATTACACCATTTCATCTTGCCAGTGCACCCGTCCTACATCAGAAATAAAGTAGGCCGCAAATTTGTCCCTCATTTGGCCAACTTCAACGGATGACCTGAGAGTGTGCTGAGTGAATTCAGGCAATGGGTTAGGAGCATCATCGTCCAGTTCAAAGGTCGGGTGCTCTTTAGCCATCACAAAGTTATGTAGAACCACACAGGCCTTCACCACCTCATCGACTGTTTCAAGTTTAAGATTAATGGCCGTGCCCAGAATTCGCCATCTGGAAACAAGAATCCCAAAAGCACACTCGACAGTTCTTCTGGCCCTGGTCAGCCTGTAATTAAAAATTTTTTTGGTGTGGTCCAAGTCCCGGCTGGAGTAGGGTTTCAGTAAGTTTCCGCACATTTGAAAAGCCTCATCGCCAACCATTACAAAGGGCAGTGGCGGATATTCGGTGTGAGGAAGAGGCCGTGGCATAGGGAAATTAAATTGGTTGCCATACAACCTCCGGCCCATGTCTGAGTTTTTAAAAGCCTGCGAGTCATTACCACGGCCAAATGCTCCAATGTCCACTGCTACAAACATACATCCGGCATCCGCAATCGCAATGAGTACTATTGAAAAGTACTTTTTGTAATTATAGTACTCAGATCCCGTTCTTTGGGGTTTGATGATCCGTATGTGTTTCCCATCAACAGCTCCCAAACAGTTGGGAAAATTGCATACTGTCCAGAATTTGTCAGCAATTTCCATCCACTTTTCAGCGGTGGGCAGGGGCATAAATTCTGGGCAAAGAACATTCCAGAGAGCCCGGCAGGTGTCAGCAACAATTCCAGACAAGGTAGAGATTCCAATACGGTACTGGAAGTGTAGTGAGGATAGGGTTTCTCCAGTCGCCAGGAATCTGTGAACAGACAAAGAAGTAAAATTAATATTTATGTATATTATTTTTAAAAACTATAAAAAAAAATATTAGTACATTCACGAAAACTAATTACCCAAGGTTTTGAATACTAAATTTACAAAAAAAAACATCAGACCACACCCCTTTGTTTTTAAAACATACCGTAATGTCACCAGTAGCTGTTCCTCAGGAGGAATCGCACGACGGAGCTGTGTGTCCTGTCTCCGGATGGATTGTTGGACACGAGCAAGCAAATCCATGAAACTTTCGTGGGACATCCGGATATAATCAGTAAATTTCTCCGGGTTTGCACGTAGCTCGCTGTAGAGGGTGTGGTATGCCCCACGGCTCTCCCGGAGTTCAACAATCGGATGTATCCACATACGCCGCCGTCTTCGCTGCCTCTCTCTCTTCCTTTGTTCATGGCAAGCAACTGCATACGCCTGAGCCATCGCGATGTCCAAATCCAAGTTGAAGTGAAAACTCTTCCAGCGCAGATCCATGGTCACGAGAAGAATCAAGCAAATGTGAAGAATACTGTAGACAGGGTCTATATATATTAACATACCACACCCACAATGAAGTCCCATTGGTCTTGTGTGTTGTTGAATGGTTGTTTTTTCTTTTTTGTGGGGTTTTTCAAAAATCTGTAAAAAAACGCAAACGCACAAAAAACGCATACAAACGCGCAAAAACGCTGCGTTTTTTTCCTGCATGCGCATTAAAATGCTGGAAAAAAACGCAGCGTTTGTATGCATTTGTATGCGTTTTTTAATGCGTTTTTTTGCGGGAAAAACGCGCTGCAAAAAAAAGCAAGTGTGAAACTAGCCTTAAAGGGATTTGGTGCGTTTTTTGCCGACATGTTAGCAACATGTATATCAGCATCTCATCTCATCTCATGTCATCTCATGTCATCTCATCCCATCTCATCCAAGTTTTGAGGGACTTAAAGGGATTCGGTGCGTTTTTTGCCGACATGTTAGGAACATGTATATCAGCATCTCATCTCATCTCATGTCATCTCATCTCATCCCATCTCATCCAAGTTTTGAGGGACTTAAAGGGATTCGGTGCGTTTTTTGCCAACATGTTAGGAACATGTATATCAGCATCTCATCTCATCTCATGTCATCTCATCTCATCTCATCCCATCTCATCCAAGTTTTGATGGACTTAAAGGGATTCGGTGCATTTTTTGCCGACATGTTAGGAACATGTATATCAGCATCTCATCTAATCTCATGTCATCTCATCTCATCCCATTTTATACAAGTTTTGAGTGACTTAAAGGGATTTGGTGAGTTTTTTGCCGACATGTTAGGAACATGTATATCAGCATCTTATCTCATCTCATGTCATCTCATCTCATCTCATCCCATCTCATCCAAGTTTTGAGGGACTTAAAGGGATTCGGTGTGTTTTTTGCCAACATGTTAGGAACATGTATATCAGCATCTCATCTCATGTCATCTCATCTCATCTCATCCCATCTCATCCAAGTTTAGAGGGACTTAAAGGGATTCGATGCGTTTTTTGCCAACATGTTAGGAACATGTATATCAGCATCTCATCTCATGTCATATCATGTCATCTCATCCCATCTCATCCAAGTTTTGAGGGACTTAAAGGGATTCGGTGCGTTTTTTGCCGACATGTTAGAAACATGTATATCAGCATCTCATCTCATCTCATGTCATCTCATCTCATCTCATCCCATCTCATCCAAGTTTTGAGGGACTTAAAGGGATTCGGTGCGTTTTTTGCCAACATGTTAGGAACATGTATATCAGCATCTCGTCTCATCTCATGTCATCTCAACTCATCTCATCCCATCTCATCCAAGTTTTGAGGGACTTAAAGGGATTCGATGCTTTTTTTGCCGACATGTTAGGAACATGTATATCAGCATCCCATCTTATCTCATGTCATCTCATCTCATCCCATCTCATTCAAGTTTTGAGGAACTTAAAGGGATTTGGCGCGTTTTTTGCCGACATGTTAGGAACACGTATATCAGCATCTCATCTCATGTCATCTCATCTCAACTCATCCCATCTCATCCAAGTTTTGAGGGACTTAAAGGGATTCGGTGCGTTTTTTGCCGACATGTTAGGAACATGTATATCAGACTTTCATCTCATCTCTTGTCATCTCATCTCATCTCATCCCATCTCATCAAAGTTTTGAGGGACTTAAAGGGATTTGGTGCGTTTTTTGCCAACATGTTAGGAACATATATATCAGCATCTCATCTCATCTCATGTCATCTCATTACATCTCATCCCATCTCATCCAAGTTTTGAGGGACTTTAAGGGATTCGATGCTTTTTTTGCCGACATGTTGGGAACATGTATATCAGTGTGACGAACAGCCCACGGCCGTTCATCCAAATATGGGCGACACTAACGGGAGTCCCGCTGCCACCAAAATGCGACGGACAGCGGACCCTGTGTCACCACTATGTCACAGTCCCACCACTGACACGGGTGTATCAGCGGACGGAGGGGCGTGACACAACGCCGGCACACGGCTATCACAGGCGCAGTGGGGCTTATCTTAGTTATCCCAACACTGGCACCATGTGACCAAAAATATCCAGCAAGCTAATCTCGCTCTACAATTTGCCGCAGGGGGAGTTTAATTTGGATGCCCCACCACTGCTATCAATCTTCCAAGCACTGTGGGGATTTATGTATATCCCACTTTCTCAGTTCCACTTTGGAACTCGCAGCTCTCCGGCGCCCCCCTTACCCTCAGGTCAGTCAGGGAACTGCACCTAGGATAATTAGTCGCCGGACGGACTGCCTGTTGTGAACCGGCAATTGGGCTTCTGCAGTAAGGGAGTTATCAATGCTGAGGCCGCAGCCCCTTATTCAGCAATATAAGACCCTCCTAGACTGCCAGCAAGCCGCAATAGCCGTACACAACGCGCTGCCACCAGTCACGGTTACTTAATTCACAGTGTTAAATTAAGAGGGTCCGTGGCAAACCCCTTGAATTAGTAGCGATTATCTAACAAAGGCGTACAGTTCGATTCTTAGAGCATAGAGACAGAACTAAATAATTTTATCATTTATTTTCCGAAAGAGGACAGTGATTACAGATAAAAGTTGCTATAAAATTGAGACATAAAATATGTACAGTACAGGTATAAAATAAAAGTGGAGAAAACAAAGAGATTACACTCACAGTTCCATATTGTTCCTTAGGCAGACCATGTGGCTTTAAGGTGGGTGGAGGCAGAGCTGCACTTCTCCGCTCATCTGAGTTCTTGTCAGCACGGACTCTGCAGCTGTTCTGAGCTGGTTTGCCCAGGGAAGGCCTTATAGGCTTTGCTTTGTGACATCACGGAGAGATGCATTCTGGGTTGATCCCTCCTCTCTCATCCGAGTTATGTTTTGGCTACAAAACTTAGATTAGCTATAACTTTATGGGAGAAGCTGGTATGGACTCATCAGTGGTATCATGTTTCCCAGCGTAATGAGCCTATCAAGAAAACATCAAACATCTATGCGATATGACCGTCCATTTGGGCGCAAATCCTATCTCATGTTCTGGACAGGGTAGAACTTCGAAACATATGCGGTCTCGAAGCTGGGACCGCTCAGGTTACAAAAATATGATTTTCATATCTCTACTTGGTACGGTTTTCGCAGGGCAGGCTCTTAAAGTTTTATTTCAAACAAAGACCTTTTTCCCGCATTTTTCTCTTTCAGCTGAGAGAAGCCAAATGGTGTGAGGAAGATGGTCTAGCTAATTAACATTCCTGCTCTTCCAGAGGAAGTGGCAGGGTTGGTAAAACCTGGGGGGATGGAATTCCTACTACTGACAGTTTACAATGTCCTAGGATGGAGGATTTGTTAGCACATTGCAACAGAAAACATATCTTGCAGACATTGTACATCACACCTCCCCCCTTAAGAGGGCGCTAAGGAGGCATTACCTCTCGGTAATCGGCCATGCGCACCTCGGCGGGTTCGCCCCGGCGGGACATCCCATCGGCATTGCCGTTTTCACTGCCCTTCCTGTGTTTTACAGTAAAATCGTACTGTTGAAGGGCAAGGCTCCAGCGGAGCAATTTTCCATTGGTTCCGGACACTGTGTGCAACCAGCTCAGAGGGTTGTGGTCAGTTACCACCGTGAAGGCGCGCCCGTACAGGTAGGGCTGCAAACGTTGCAGTGCCCACACCATGGCCAGACACTCCTTCTCGATGGTCGAGTATGCCACTTCCCTCGGCAAAAGTTTCCGGCTCAGGTACAGCACGGGGTGTTCTTGGTCTCCCGAGTCGACCTAGCTAAGCACAGCACCGAGGCCAAACTCGCTGGCGTCGGTCTGTATCAGAAACGGGCGACTGCTGTCGACTGCTCTCAACACTGGAGAGTTGCACAGGGCTGCTTTCAAAGCTTGGAAAGCCGCCTCACAGTCATCTGTCCAGTTGACTGTTTGGGGTAGCCTCTGCTTGGTGAGGTCAGTCAAGGGTTTGGCATGGGCGCTATAGTCATGTACGAACCGCCTATAGTACCCTGCAGTGCCCAAGAAGGACTTCACCTGTTTCTTGGTCCTGGGGGTGGGCCAGGACACGATTGCGTCCACTTTTCCTGGCTCCGGACTCATTGAACCCCCGCCTACCCGGTGCCCCAGGTAGTGGACCTTGCACATGCCTATCTGGCACTTCCCCGGCTTGATGGTCAGGCCTGCCTGGTGAAGACGCTTGAGCACCTCCTGGAGGTGCTGAAGGTATTCCTCCCAGGTGGAACTGAAGACGGCAATATCGTCTAAGTACTCCACCGCGTACTCCTCCAGTCCCCGAAGCAGGTGGTTGACCATCCGCTGGAAAGTGGCAGGGGCATTCTTCATGCCGAAGGGCATGACCGTGGACTCGTACAGTCCAAAGGGGGTGATAAAGGCGGATTTCTCCTGCGCCTCAGGGCTCAGGGGAATCTGCCAGTATCCCCGACTCAAATCCATGATGGATGTGTAGTTGGCGTTTGTCAACCGCTCGAGCAGATCCTCGATGTGCGGCATTGGGTGGGCATCAGAGGTTGTGATGGCGTTGAGCCCCCTGTAGTCCACGCAGAACCGGGTGGTTCGATCCTTTTTAGGCACGAGGACTACAGGTGAAGCCCACGCGCTTTTTGACCGTCGAATCACCCCCAGCCTTAACATCTCATCGATCTCTTGGCGCATGACTTGTTGCACCGTCTCAGAGATCCGATAGGGTGTTCGCCGTATTGGGGCGTGATTCCCGGTGTCCACCTCATGAACCGCTAACTCCGTCCTCCCCGGTTGGTTGGTGAACACAGCCCGGAAGGGTTCCAGGGTGGCCATCAACTGCAACCGCTGGGGTACGGTTAGCAAACCACTTATCTCCGTGTCCTCAATGGACCCATCGACCTTGGCCTGGGCCAGCATGTCCAGGAGGGGATCTTCCTCCCCATCCTCTGGCAGATTGCAGACCGGTAGGATGCAAGCTTCACGTTCATAGTGCGCCTTCAGCATGTTGACGTGAAAGGCCTTGCGCCTACCCCGAGCATGGTCGAGCGTGACCACGTAGGTGACCGGGTTGAGCTGTTGGTGGTCGACGTATGGGCCTTCCCAGGCTGCCTGAAGCTTATCCGTTGATACAGGGACCAGCACCCATACCTTTTGACCCACCTGGAAGGTCCGCTCCCGGGCGTTCTGGTCGTACCAGCGCTTCTGGTCAGCCTGAGCCTGCGTCATGTTGTCATGCACCAACTGCGTCAAGGTCTGCATCTTGTCACGGAAGCGCATGACATAATCCACGATGGACACTTCTGTGGGGTTTGGCTCATCTTCCCAGGATTCTCTTATCAACCCAAGGGGTCCCCGGACTCGCCTGCCATACAGGAGCTCGAAGGGGGAGAACCCGGTCGAGGCCTGCAGAACTTCTCTGTAAGCGAACAGCAGGTGTGGGAGGTACCGCTCCCAGTCGCGCCCTTGGGTCTCAACCAGTATGCGGAGCATCTGTTTGAGGGTACCGTTGAAGCGTTCACACAAACCATTAGTCTGTGGGTGATACGGACTCGATACCAGCTGCGTCACCTGCATTTTCTCACAGAGAGCCTCCATTAGGCGAGACATGAATTGGGGCCCTTGATCGGTAAGCATCTCCCTGGGAAATCCTACTCTTGAAAAGATGGTCACCAGTGCGTCAGCCACCTTATCTGCCCTGGTTGAAGACAGAGCTACCGCCTCTGGGTACCTGGTAGCGTAGTCTACCACGGTGAGAATGTATCGCTTTCCGGAGCTGCTGGGGACGGACAGTGGTCCTACAATGTCCACCGCGATTCTCTGGAAAGGCTCCTCTATCACCGGCAAAGGAATAAGGGGAGCCTTAAGAGCAGGCCCCGCCTTACCCACTTTTTGACAGGTGGCACAGGAGCGGCAGTAGTGTGTTACATCTGTCCCCATCTTGGGCCAATAGAAGTGTTGAGACAGCCGTGCCTTTGTTTTGCTGATCCCCTTGTGTCCAGCGAGTGGAATCTCATGGGCAATCTGCAACAACTCAGTTCTGAACTGATAGGGGACGACCAGCTGTCTTTCCCTCAGCCACTCCTTTTTAGGATCTCCGGGTACTGTCTCCCGGTACAACCTTCCTCGTTCCCAGAACACCCTCTCCTTATCAGACTTGGAGGTGGGCGTCTCGGCGAGACCTCTCAATTTCTCCAGGCTGGCATCTGAGTGCAGAGCAGCCTGAAACTCCATGCTGGAGGCTGCCAGAAGTGACGTCAGGGTACCTCCTTTACTGGGACCCTCTGGAACCGGCTCTGGGTTCACCTCTGGTTCAGTCTCTCCTGTAGCAGCAGAGGGTCCAGAAGACAGTGCATTACCTGCGATCTGGGCACTCTGACTGCGTGTGACAGCTGCTATGTATGCTGTCTCCCTGGGGATTTCTACAGACCCACCAGCTGGTGCTGCCCTGGGCTCTACCTCCCCATCCACCCCCAACACTTCAGGAGCAGTGCTACTTATGGGCCAGTTACCTTCCTCGGTGGCACTGGTCAGCTGCATGGCATTACCTTCCTCATGGTCCCCATGCACCTCCCCATTTCCTTGAGTACCGTTGCTTACTCCTGCCAGGGGTTCCTCAGCCGTCTCACTCTGCAGAGTGACGGGGCTGAGCACTTCGGTACCTGTGGACACATCTACCGCTTCAAAGAAAGGGTTAACGGGTTCAGTCGGCACAGATACATCAACATCATCATCATCCTTCCTAGGAGAAGAATGGTTATCAGTTTGCTTTGGTACATTCACATCAGCATCAGCATCGTACCTGGGGAAAGAATGGTTGTTAGTTGCATCATTACTCATCAAGGCATTAGCAGGTAACACATTCAGTTTCCCGTCATCATCATCATCATCATCAGGGTTAACGTTACCCTGATTATCAGTTTGGGGAAGGGTGTCAGGGACGTAGTATGCAACCATCCGCCCCAAGTCAGTCCCCAATAAAACATCAGTGGGCAGGTTTTCAGACACTCCCACCTCCCTCAACCCGCTCCCGGCACCCCAGTCAAGAAAAACTCGTGCCACTGGCAAGGGACAACGGGTGCCTCCAATCCCGGTGACAGTCAGGGTTTTCCCCTCAACAAACTCTTCAGGGGCCGCCAGTCCAGGACGGATGAGGGTTCGTTCAGCCCCGGTGTCCTTGAGGCCTGTAGCAAGACGGGCCCCCACCTGAACAGGTTGAACGTTGTCGTCAGCCCTCCCAACCACACCTCCCACCAAAAGAACAGAGGCGTTGGGCCCGGGGGCCTTGGCTGGGGGGTTCTTCGGCCTGTTCGGACAGGTGTAAAAGAAGTGACCAGGCCGCTGGCAGTGGTGACACAGGCGACTGTCAGTAGCCGGCCTGTTGTTGGCAACAGGGACAGGGCCTCTGGAGGGACGGCTAGCTGGGGCATTGGGGTTGGTTGCTGGCTTACCCCCTTTCCAGCTGGTGGCGACTGGCCTCCGCGTCTCGGGCTTCCGGTTGGCCTCGTGGTTGTCGGCGATCTGCGCCGCTTTGTCCGCGTTCGTTGGTTCGCGGTCCAGGATGAACTGTCGGACCTCAGCTGGGCAGAGATGCAGGAACTGGTCTTTGATCATCAGGTCCCGTAGCTGCTCAAAGGTTTCAACGGACAGTCCATGGATCCACTGGTCAAAGTGGGTCCTGAGTCCTTGCACCACATCACTGTAGCTATCGTGTGGGCCACGTTGGAGGTGTCGGAACTTCTTTCGGTATACCTCAGGTGTCAGCCGGTATTTGGCGATCAGCGCCTGCTTTATGGCGTCATAGTCGTCATCGGCTTCTGGCGGAAGAGAAGCAAATGCCTCCAGGGCTTTGCCTTTTAGCCCTGGGGTCAAGTACCTTGCCCATTGGTCTCTAGGCAGCTGGTACTGTCTGCAGGCTTTCTCCAAGGCTCGCAGAAATGTGTCCAAGTCCCCATCCTTTTCCATCACGGGAAAATGCTATGGCCGGGGTTTAGGAGTCTGGACGCTGCTGGGCTCACTGCTTCGGGCTGTGGGGGCATTCCCACCCCGCTGGAGTACCTCCAGTTCATGGGCCCTCTGCGCCTCCCTCTCGGCTCGCTGCTCTGCTCTCTCAGCCTCCGCTCGGCGCTCAGCTCTCTCAGCCTGGGCTTGACGCTCGGCTTTGGCCTCCTGCCGATATTGCTGGATCAGCCTCACCCGCCCATCACTGTCTTCGGTGGGGAGTGCGTCCAAGGCCATTTGCAGATAGGGGTCCACCCCGTCCTGGTTGAATGTGGGGCCAGTGCTCAGGAGTGGAGCCTCTGCTGCAGCCCCATTGCCACTTGGGCCAACTTCTGCGCTCGCTGGATTCTGGTCGTTGTCCAGCTGCACTAGAGCCGCGATCATTTGAGCTCTGTTTTTGTTCGTGGCGACAAGGCCTTGGTACGTGCATAACCCAGCAAGAACTTCCTTTGTCTGCCGGTTGTACCAAGGTTCTCCTTTTGCCGCCATGGTTGCCAAATAAAATAGAAAAAGAAAAACGAAGAAATGGGAGGGAATACTTGTACGTACACACAAATGTCTCAGAACTAGTAACCACTGAGTCTGTTCTCCAAAACCTATGATGCAGGATTCCCGCAGGAACCGTGCAGGTTTTTAGTGAGAGGAATGATTGCTCAAACCAAATCACTAATGCTCTACGATTATCCCACCGCTCTGCCACCAATATGTGACGAACAGCCCACGGCCGTTCGTCCAAATACGGGCGACACTAACGGGAGTCCCGCTGCCACCAAAACGCGACGGACAGCGGACCCTGTGTCACCACTATGTCACAGTCCCACCACTGACACGGGTGTATCAGCGGACGGAGGGGCGTGACACAATGCCGGCACACGGCTATCACAGGCGCAGTGGGGCTTATCTTAGTTATCCCAACACTGGCACCATGTGACCAAAAATATCCAGCAAGCTAATCTCGCTCTACAATTTGCCGCAGGGGGAGTTTAATTTGGATGCCCCACCACTGCTATCAATCTTCCAAGCACTGCGGGGATTTATGTATATCCCACTTTCTCAGTTCCACTTTGGAACTCGCAGCTCTCCGGCGCCCCCCTTACCCTCAGGTCAGTCAGGGAACTGCACCTAGGATAATTAGTCGCCGGACGGACTGCCTGTTGTGAACCGGCAATTGGGCTTCTGCAGTAAGGGAGTTATCAATGCTGAGGCCGCAGCCCCTTATTCAGCAATATAAGACCCTCCTAGACTGCCAGCAAGCCGCAATAGCCGTACACAACGCGCTGCCACCAGTCACGGTTACTTAATTCACAGTGTTAAATTAAGAGGGTCCGTGGCAAACCCCTTGAATTAGTAGCGATTATCTAACAAAGGCGTACAGTTCGATTCTTAGAGCATAGAGACAGAACTAAATAATTTTATCATTTATTTTCCGAAAGAGGACAGTGATTACAGATAAAAGTTGCTATAAAATTGAGACATAAAATATGTACAGTACAGGTATAAAATAAAAGTGGAGAAAACAAAGAGATTACACTCACAGTTCCATATTGTTCCTTAGGCAGACCATGTGGCTTTAAGGTGGGTGGAGGCGGAGCTGCACTTCTCCGCTCATCTGAGTTCTTGTCAGCACGGACTCTGCAGCTGTTCTGAGCTGGTTTGCCCAGGGAAGGCCTTATAGGCTTTGCTTTGTGACATCACGGAGAGATGCATTCTGGGTTGATCCCTCCTCTCTCATCCGAGTTATGTTTTGGCTACAAAACTTAGATTAGCTATAACTTTATGGGAGAAGCTGGTATGGACTCATCAGTGGTATCATGTTTCCCAGCGTAATGAGCCTATCAAGAAAACATCAAACATCTATGCGATATGACCGTCCATTTGGGCGCAAATCCTATCTCATGTTCTGGACAGGGTAGAACTTCGAAACATACGCGGTCTCGAAGCTGGGACCGCTCAGGTTACAAAAATATGATTTTCATATCTCTACTTGGTACGGTTTTCGCAGGGCAGGCACTTAAAGTTTTATTTCAAACAAAGACCTTTTTCCCGCATTTTTCTCTTTCAGCTGAGAGAAGCCAAATGGTGTGAGGAAGATGGTCTAGCTAATTAACATTCCTGCTCTTCCAGAGGAAGTGGCAGGGTTGGTAAAACCTGGGGGGAAGGAATTCCTACTACTGACAGTTTACAATGTCCTAGGATGGAGGATTTGTTAGCACATTGCAACAGAAAACATATCTTGCAGACATTGTACATCACAATCAGCATCCCATCTTATCTCATGTCATCTCATCTCATCCCATCTCATTCAAGTTTTGAGGAACTTAAAGGGATTTGGCGCGTTTTTTGCCGACATGTTAGGAACACGTATATCAGCATCTCATCTCATCTCATGTCATCTCATCTCAACTCATCCCATATCATCCAAGTTTTGAGGGACTTAAAGGGATTCGGTGCATTTTTTGCCGACATGTTAGGAACATGTATATCAGCATCTCATCTCATCTCATGTCATCTCATCTCATCCAATCTCATCCAAGTTTTGGGGGACTTAAAGGGATTCGGTGCAATTTTGGCCGACATGATAGGAACATGTATATCAGCATCTCATCTCATGTCATCTCATCTCTTCTCATCCCATCTCATCCAAGTTTTGAGTGACTTAAAGGGATTCGGTGTGTTTTTTGCCGACATGTTAGGAACATGTATATCAGACTTTCATCTCATCTCTTGTCATCTCATCTCATCTCATCCCATCTCATCCAAGTTTTGAGGGACTTAAAGGGATTCGGTGCGTTTTTTGCCGACATGTTAGTAACATGTACTGTATATCAGCATCTCATCTCATATCATGTCATCTCATCTCATCTCATCCCATCTCATCCAAGTTTTGAGGGTCTTAAAGGGATTCGGTGAGTTTTTTGCCGACATGTTAGGAACATGTATATTAGCATCTCATCTCATCTCATGTCATCTCATCTCATCTCATCCCATGTCATCCAAGTTTTGAGGGACTTAAAGGGATTTGGTGCGTTTTTTGCCAACATGTTAGGAACATATATATCAGCATCTCATCTCATCTCATGTCATCTCATTACATCTCATCCCATCTCATCCAAGTTTGGAGGGACTTAAATGGATTCGGTGCGTTTTTTGCCGACATGTTAGGAACATGTATATCAGCATTTCATCTCATCTCATGTCATATCATGTCATCTCATCCCATCTCATCCAAGTTTTGAGGGACTTAAAGGGATTCGGTGGGTTTTTTGCCAACATGGTAGGAACATGTATATCAGCATCTCATCTCATCTCATGTCATCTCATCTCATCCCATCTCATCCATGTTTTGAGGGACTTAAAGGGATTCGGTGCATTTTTTGCCAACATATTAGGAACATGTATATCAGCATCTCATCTCATCTCATGTCATCTCATTACATCTCATCCCATCTCATCCAAGTTTGGAGGGACTTAAAGGGATTCGGTGCATTTTTTGCCAACATATTAGGAACATGTATATCAGCATCTCATCTCATCTCATGTCATCTCATCTCATCTCATCCCATGTCATCCAAGTTTTGAGGGACTTAAAGGGATTTGGTGCGTTTTTTGCCAACATGTTAGGAACATGTATATCAGCATCTCATCTCATCTCATGTCATCTCATCACATCTCATCCCATCTCATCCAAGTTTGGAGAGACTTAAAGGGATACGGTGCGTTTTTTGCCAACATGTTAGGAACATGTATATCAGCATCTCATCTCATGTCATCTCATGTCATCTCATCCCATCTCATCCAAGTTTTGAGGGACTTAAAGGGATTCGGTGCGTTTTTTGCCAACATGTTAGGAACATGTATATCAGCATCTCATCTCATGTCATCTCATGTCATCTCATCCCATCTCATCCAAGTTTTGAGGGACTTAAAGGGATTCGGTGCGTTTTTTGCTGACATGTTAGGAACATATATATCAGCATCTCATCTCATGTCATCTTATCTCATCTCATCCCATCTCTTCCAAGTTTTGAGGGACTTAAAGGGATTCGGTGAGTTTTTTGACGACATGTTATTAACATGTATAACAGCATCTCATCTCATCTCATGTCATCTCATCACATCTCATCCCATCTCATCCAAGTTTGGAGGGACTTAAAGGGATTCGGTGCGTTTTTTGCCAACATGTTAGGAACATGTATATCAGCATCTCATCTCATCTCATGTTATCTCATGTCATCTCATTCAATCTCATCCAAGTTTTGAGGGACTTAAAGGGATTCGGTGCGTTTTTTGCCGACATGTTAGGAACATATATATCAGCATATCATCTCATCTCATGTCATCTTATCTCATCTCATCCCATCTCATCCAAGTTTTGAGGGACTTAAAGGGATTCGGTGAGTTTTTTGCCGACATGTTAGGAACATGTATATTAGCATCTCTTCTCATCTCATGTCATCTCATCTCATCTCATCCCATGTCATCCAAGTTTTGAGGGACTTAAAGGGATTTGGTGCGTTTTATGCCAACATGTTAGGAACATGTATATCAGCATCTCATCTCATCTCATGTCATCTCATTACATCTCATCCCATCTCATCCAAGTTTGGAGGGACTTAAAGGGATTCGGTGCATTTTTTGCCGACATGTTAGGAACATGTATATCAGCATCTCATCTCATGTCATCTCATCTCTTCTCATCCCATCTCATCCAAGTCTTTAGGGACTTAAAGGGATTCGGTGCGTTTTTTGCCGACATGTTAGGAACATGTATATCAGCATCTCATCTCATCTCATGTCATCTCATCACATCTCATCCCATCTCATCCAAGTTTGGAGGGACTTAAAGGGATTCGGTGCGTTTTTTGCCGACATGTTAGGAACATGTATATTAGCATCTCATCTCATGTCATGTCATCTCATCTCATCCCATGTCATCCAAGTTTTGAGGGACTTAAAGGGATTCGGTGCGTTTTTTGCCAACATGTTATGAACATGTATATCAGCATCTCATCTCATCTCATGTCATCTCATCACATCTCATCCCATCTCATCCAAGTTTGGAGGGACTTAAAGGGATTCGGTGCATTTTTTGCCGACATGTTAGGAACATGTATATCAGCATCTCATCTCATCTCCTATCATATCATGTCATCTCATCCCATCTCATCCAAGTTTTGAGGGACTTAAAGTGATTTGGTGCGTTTTTTGCCGACATGTTAGGAACATGTATATCAGCATCTCATCTCATCTCATATCATATCATGTCATCTCATCCCATCTCATCCAAGTTTTGAGGGACTTAAAGTGATTCGGTGCGTTTTTTGCCGACATGTTAGGAACATGTATATCAGCATCTCATCTCATCTCATGTCATCTCATGTCATCTCATCCCATTTCATCCAAGTTTGGAGGGACATAAAGGGATTTGGTGCGTTTTTTACCGACATGTTAGGAACATGTATATCAGCATCTCATCTCATCTCATGTCATCTCATCTCATCTCATCCCATCTCATCCAAGTTTTGAGGGACTTAAAGGGATTCGGTGAGTTTTTTGACGACATGTTAGGAACATGTTTATTAGCATCTCATCTCATCTCATCTCATGTCATCTCATCTCATCTCATCCCATGTCATCCAAGTTTTGAGGGACTTAAAGGGATTTGGTGAGTTTTTTTCCAACATGTTAGGAACATATATATCAGCATCTCATCTTATCTCATGTCATCTCATTACATCTCATCCCATCTCATCCAAGTTTGGAGGGACTTAAAGGGATTCGGTGCGTTTTTTGCCAACATGTTAGGAACATGTATATCAGCATCTCATCTCATCTCATGTCATCTTATCTCATCTCATCCCATCTTATCCAAGTTTTGAGGGACTTAAAGGGATTCGGTGAGTTTTTTGCCGACATGTTAGGAACATGTATATTAGCATCTCATCTCATCTCATGTCATCTCATCTCATCTCATCCCATGTCATCCAAGTTTTGAGGGACTTAAAGGGATTTGGTGCGTTTTTTGCCAACATGTTAGGAACATGTATATCAGCATCTCATCTCATCTCATGTCATCTCATTACATCTCATCCCATCTCATCCAAGTTTCGAGGGACTTAAAGGGATTCGGTGCGTTTTTTGCCGACATGTTAGGAACATGTATATCAGCATCTCATCTCATCTCATGTCATATCATGTCATCTCATCCCATATCATCCAAGTTTTGAGGGACTTAAAGGGATTCGGTGCGTTTTTTGCCAACACGTTAGGAACATGTATATCAGCATCTAATCTCATCTCATATCATCTCATCACATCTCATCCCATCTCATCCAAGTTTGGAGGGACTTAAAGGGATTCGGTGCATTTTTTGCCGACATGTTAGGAACATGTATATCAGCATCTCATCTCATGTCATCTCATCTCTTCTCATCCCATCTCATCCAAGTCTTTAGGGACTTAAAGGGATTCGGTGCGTTTTTTGCCGACATGTTAGGAACATGTATATCAGCATCTCATCTCATCTCATGTCATCTCATCACATCTCATCCCATCTCATCCAAGTTTGGAGGGACTTAAAGGGATTCGGTGCGTTTTTTGCCGACATGTTAGGAACATGTATATTAGCATCTCATCTCATCTCATGTCATCTCATCTCATCTCATCCAAGTTTTGAGGGACTTAAAGGGATTCGGTGCGTTTTTTGCCGACATGTTAGGAACATGTATATCAGCATCTCATCTCATCTCATGTTGTCATGTGGTATACAGTCTATCTAGAGTCTAACGCATGGGTATAATAAGACACATGAGACATAAGCTTCTTAAGCATTTCTTGTATTACTTCATACAAGTAGTGCAGTAGCAGGATAGTTGCAGAGTTAGGCAAACAACCAACGATATTCAGAGTCTATTACTTTCCTGTCAGAAGTAGCTGGCAAGCAGAAGGGTTCTGTGTCCACAAATGGTTCCAAGCAGAGGAGATCCAGGCTTCACAGACCAAGTCACAAACTGGGAATAGAGCTGATTCAGGAGCACAGGTGAATCAGCTGGAGCTGATTAAAAGGACAATTGGCAGGAAACAGGGCAGGGACATCATAGCTGAGTACTCCATGTTATTTGAGGGCAAAGTCACTGCACATGCCAGGAAACAAGATGGCCAACGACAAGCTGAGGACTCCATATTGTTTGAGGGCAAAAGTCAATGCACAGTCCAGGAAACAAGATGGCCGACACACTAAATGCGAAGATAACGGATCTAGCATAAAAGTCCGAAGACATTACATTACTCCCCCCTTAAGGACAGCCTCCGGATGGCCCCAGTCCAGGCTTTCCCGGGTACCTCTGATGGAACTGGCGGAGTAAACGAGGCGCATGGAGATTGGAGGCTGGTTCCCACGAGTTGTCCTCAGAAGAATAGCCTTGCCACTGTACCAGGTATTGCACCCCGTTTCTACGCAACCTGGAGTCCAGGATCCTTTCCACGACAAACTCCTCCTGGCCATCGATGAGGACCGGAGCAGGAGGGGAAGAAGAACGACCAGGGAAAGAATTGGGAGTTGCAGCCTTCAGTAGAGAAACATGAAACACAGGGTGAATCCTCATAGATCTCGGCAGTTGAAGGCGACAGGCAACGTTACTGACAAGCTTAGTAATCTTATAAGGCCCGATGTACTTATGACCCAATTTGGATGATGGTACTCTCATCTTAAGGTTCTTAGTTGACAGCCAAACCAAATCTCCTACCTTGAAGGTTGGTGCAGGTTTACGAAACCTATCTGCCGATTTTTTATACCTGTCCTGAGCGGATTCCAGATTCCTCTTAAGTAGATCAAGGTTCTGTTGTAGAGATGTGATTCTGTCGGCTACAGCTGGGAGAGGTGTGTCTATGGGAAATCGAGGAAGGATGTTAGGATGATAACCCAAATTGGCATAAAAGGGTGACAGCTTAGTGGAAGCGCTCTGCGAATTGTTGTAAGAGAATTCAGCCAGTGGGAGCAAATCCACCCAGTCATCTTGTAGGTGGCAGATAAAACAGTGGAGATACTGTTCTAGGGTCTGGTTAGTCCGCTCAGTCTGTCCATTTGTCTGCGGATGAAAGGCAGAAGATAGATTAACTTTGATGTTTAACGCAGCACAGAAGTGCTGCCAAAACTTTGAAGTGAATTGCACCCCTCGATCAGATACAACCTCATCCGGTACGCCATGCAGACGAAACACATTTTGGATGATCAAGTCCGATGTGTGTTTCGCAGTGGGTAAACCCACACACGGAATAAAATGGGCTGCCTTTGTTAACCGATCCACCACCACTAGAACTGTGTTCTTCCCTTGAGAGGTTGGCAGCTCCACAATGAAGTCCATTGATATGGATCCCCATGGACGGGTGGGAATGGGTAGGGGTTGTAAAAGACCTGTAGGCGACGAACGTGGAGTCTTGCATCTAGCACAGACTTCACAAGAAGTGACATAATCCAGAACGTCTCTTCTGTACGTGGGCCACCAAAAGAAGCGAGACAGGAATTCTTGAGTCTTCAGAACTCCTCTATGCCCCGCTATTTTAGAATCGTGGACGAGTTGCAGTACTTTCCCTCTGGCCGTTTCAGGAATATACAGGCGTTGCCCCTGAATCCACACACCATTCTTATATACAAGACTTACTTCACAAGATGGTTGTGCCAACCAGGGATCCGTATGGTATGCTTCCTTGATATCGTTAAGCAAGTCTTGATTATGGATCACCCCCAGGAACCTGGAATCAGAGATAACAGTCTTATGAAACGTGAGTGGGATAGTTTCATCTGAGTAGAGTCTAGACAACGCATCGGCCTTTCCATTACACGATCCTGGTCTATAAGAGATAACAAAACTGAATTGGTTTAAGAAAAGACTCCAACGAGCCTGGCGAGGAGTCAAACACTTAGCCGATCTAATAAACTCGAGATTGCGGTGGTCAGTCAAGACGATTATCTGCTGTGCAGCTCCCTGAAGGTGGTGTCTCCATTCTTTGAAGGCTGCGATGATGGCCAACAATTCTCTATTACCCACGTCATAGTTTCGTTCTGCAGGAGACAACTGCCGAGAAAAGAAAGCACAGGGATGTAAGACTTCTTTCTCGCCTGTCCTCTGGGAGAGGATAGCTCCAATGGCACTGTCTGAGGCATCCACCTCTATTATGAAGGCACGTTCAGGGTTAGGATGCACCAGAATAGGTGCCGTGGTGAATTTCTGTTTCAGGCGGGAAAATGCTTCTTGAGCCTGGGGGGTCCAGGTAAAAGCAGAGTTCTTGCGGGTAAGCCGTGTGATGGGAGACACTACCTCAGAAAAGTTCCTGATAAAACGCCTATAAAAATTAGCAAACCCTATAAAGCGCTGGACCTCCTTTACATTCTTGGGGACCGGCCAGTCTTTAATGGCTTGGATCTTACTCTCATCCATACTAATTCCTCGTGACGTCATTACATACCCCAGAAATTGGATCTCCGTCCGATGGAATTCGCACTTTTCTAGTTTGATATACAGATGGTTTTGTCGAAGGCGTTCTAAGACCATCTTCACATGTCTGTGATGTTCCTCTGTGGAGTTAGAAAAAATCAAGATATCATCCAAATAAATTACAATGAATGTATCCAGGAAATCTCTAAAAATGTCATTCACCAAATGTTGGAAAGTTGCTGGGGCATTACATAAACCGAATGGCATTACCAGGTATTCAAAGTGTCCGTAGCGTGACCTGAAAGCAGTCTTCCATTCATCCCCAGGTCTAATGCGGACCAAGTTATAGGCCCCACGGAGATCCAACTTAGTAAAGAGCTTTGCATGCCGTACTCTCTCCAATAATTCCGGAATCAAAGGTAGTGGGTAACGGTTTCTGATCGTGATCTTATTGAGCTCCCGATAATCTATGCAGGGCCTAAGAGATCCGTCTTTCTTCTTCACAAAGAAGATTGGTGCACCAGCGGGAGATGAAGAATGGCGTATGAAGCCCTTGGCTAGCTGTTCATCTATATAGTCCTTTAGCGCCTTTAGCTCTGGCCCTGCCAAAGGGTAAATCTTGCCAAACGGTATCCCTGCACCTGGTAATAGGTCTATTGGACAGTCATATGGACGGTGAGGGGGTAGTAGGTCTGCGTTCCTTTTGTCGCATACATCAGCATACTCACGGTATATTGCTGGTAGCTCTGAGACTGATGGTGGTCCCTTAGGGATGGAGCAGACTGAAGCTTCTGGACTTATCTGTGTCTTCGGAAAGTGCAGTTCTTTAGTCTCCCAATTAATCGTAGGATTCTGAGCCTGCAGCCAAGGCAGTCCTAGAATAATAGGGAAATGAGGAGAAGAGATGAGCATAAAGGACAGACTCTCTTGATGGTCATTACCCATGAGGACCTTCAGGGGTTCCGTCTCCTGGTCCACTGGTCCCGAGTTTAACAGTGAGCCATCCACGGTCTCCATCTGTACAGGAGTAGCCTTCTTTACTGAATGTACGTTATGTCTCTGGGCAAAGGAGATGTCCATAAAATTGCCGCTTGCCCCTGAATCAATCATAGCGGAGGTAGATACCCAAACGGAGTGAACCCTGAGTTTGAGGGGAATGAAGCAATGAGAATTGTTGTTCTTGCAGCTCAGCTGGGAAACCGCTGAGAGGACCGGAAAAACTGCTGCAGTAACACCTGCATAGGCTCGGGTTTTGGTTCTCGTATAATCCTGCTCAAGGACTCCTTGGCTGGAGAGGGAGAGAATAAATGATTAGAGTGCCTTAGCTCCGACCACCTCTCCTGTCTGCGTTCAGTAAGCCGAGCATCGATCCAAATACAGTAGTTGATAAAATCTCCTAATGCTGTAGGTGGGTCGACACGAGCAAGTTCGTCTTTAATTACAGAGGATAATCCTCTCCGAAAAACCGATCTTTTAGCGTAGCTATCCCAAGTGGTGTCGAGGGCCCATCTCCGGAAATCCAGAGCATATTCTGCTACTGAGCGCTTACCTTGGCTTAAAGTCAACATAGCTGATTCCGCTGTAGCACCGCGGTTCGGATCATCGAATGCCTTCCCCATAGCTAAAATGAAAGCATCAAGGTTATTTAGACAGTCGTCGTCAGTCTCAATTAGAGGGTTTGCCCATGCGAGAGCTTTGTTGGAGAGCAGCATAATTATTGTTAATACTTTAGATCGCTCAGTAAGGAAATGAGGCGCATGAGCCGCAAAGAACAGTTTGCATTGATTAATGAATCCTCTGAATCTTTCCCGTTCACCGCCAAAGCGGAATGGTGGTAGCTTGGGGATTCCCATTGCCGGGGTGGAAGTTTGGGTTTGGACTTGTCGCTCCAGAACCTCAATCCGGGTTCGTAAGTCCTGAGTGGTTTGTCCGAACACCTGTAGATTATGATCACTCCGATCCCGCAGACTTGCAAAGCTGTCCTTTACTGCCTGTAGATCGGCATGGATTGAATTGGTTACTTCGCACAGATGTTTAACAGAGTCCTCCATATTCCCCGAAGATGTATGGCAGAGAGGCTGGAAAGAAAGAAAAGGAGCACAATAGTGTTTACCTGTGGTAACACTCCTGACTTAAAAGAAGGGAATGTGCTCACCTGGAAAGGTTGTGAGAAGCCACAACCACTATCACATATATCGATATCTTGGATCCACAGCCTGCAGCGGCTCCCCAACGGCAAAGATCCAAAAAAAATAAATAAATAAATAAATAAATAAAAAAAATCTCTATACAGGTTGCAGCGGTGTCTCAGACCCAGCAGACTCTATCATGGCTCCTGAATCTGTCATGTGGTATACAGTCTATCTAGAGTCTAACGCATGGGTATAATAAGACACATGAGACATAAGCTTCTTAAGCATTTCTTGTATTACTTCATACAAGTAGTGCAGTAGCAGGATAGTTGCAGAGTTAGGCAAACAACCAACGATATTCAGAGTCTATTACTTTCCTGTCAGAAGTAGCTGGCAAGCAGAAGGGTTCTGTGTCCACAAATGGTTCCAAGCAGAGGAGATCCAGGCTTCACAGACCAAGTCACAAACTGGGAATAGAGCTGATTCAGGAGCACAGGTGAATCAGCTGGAGCTGATTAAAAGGACAATTGGCAGGAAACAGGGCAGGGACATCATAGCTGAGTACTCCATGTTATTTGAGGGCAAAGTCACTGCACATGCCAGGAAACAAGATGGCCAACGACAAGCTGAGGACTCCATATTGGTTGAGGGCAAAAGTCAATGCACAGTCCAGGAAACAAGATGGCCGACACACTAAATGCGAAGATAACGGATCTAGCATAAAAGTCCGAAGACATTACACATGTCATATCATGTCATCTCATCCCATCTCATCCAAGTTTTGAGGGACTTAAAGGGATTCGGTGCGTTTTTTGCCAACATGTTAGGAACATGTATATCAGCATCTCATCTCATCTCATGTCATCTCATCACATCTCATCCAAGTTTGGAGGGACTTAAAGGGATTCGGTGCGTTTTTTGCCGACATGTTAGGAACATGTTTATCAGCATCTCATCTCATGTCATCTCATGTCATCTCATCCCATCTCATCCAAGTTTTGAGGGACTTAAAGGGATTCGGTGCGTTTTTTGCCTACATGTTAGAAACATGTATATCAGCATCTCATCTCATCTCATGTCATCTTATCTCATCTCATCCCATCTCATCCAAGTTTTGAGGGACTTAAAGGGATTCGGTGCGTTTTTTGCCAACATGTTAGGAAAATGTATATCAGCATCTCATCTCATCTCATGTCATCTCATCTCATCTCATCCCATGTCATCCAAGTTTTGAGGGACTTAAAGGGATTTGGTGCGTTTTTTGCCAACATGTTAGGAACATGTATATCAGCATCTCATCTCATCTCATGTCATCTCATTACATCTCATTCCATCTCATCCAAGTTTGGAGGGACTTAAAGGGATTCGGTGCGTTTTTTGCCAACATGTTAGGAACATGTATATCAGCATCTCATCTCATCTCATGTCATCTCATCACATCTCATCCCATCTCATCCAAGTTTGGAGGGACTTAAAGGGATTCGGTGCGTTTTTTGCCGACATGTTAGGAACATGTATATCAGCATCTCATCTCATCTCATGTCATATCATGTCATCTCATCCCATCTCATCCAAGTTTTGAGGGACTTAAAGGGATTCGGTGCGTTTTTTGCCAAAATGTTAGGAACATGTATATCAGCATCTCATCTCATCTCATGTCATCTCATCTCATCCCATCTCATCCAAGTTTTGAGGGACTTAAAGGGATTCGGTGCGTTTTTTGCCAACATGTTAGGAACATGTATATCAGCATCTTATCTCATCTCATGTCATCTCATCTCATCTCATCCCATCTCATCCAAGTTTTGATGGACTTAAAGGGATTCGGTGCGTTTTTTGCCGACATGTTAGGAACATGTATATCAGCATCTCATCTCATCTCATGTCATCTCATCTCATCCCATCTTATCCAAGTTTTGAGTGACTTAAAGGGATTTGGTGAGTTTTTTGCCGACATGTTAGGAACATGTATATCAGCATCTCATCTCATCTCATGTCATCTCATTTCATCTCATCCCATCTCATCCAAGTTTTGAGGGACTTAAAGGGATTCGGTGCGTTTTTTGCCAACATGTTAGGAACATGTATATCAGCATCTCATCTCATGTCATCTCATCTCATCTCATCCCATCTCATCCAAGTTTTGAGGGACTTAAAGGGATTCGGTGCGTTTTTTGCCGACATGTTAGAAACATGTATATCAGCATCTCATCTCATCTCATGTCATCTCATCTCATCCCATCTCATCCAAGTTTTGAGGGACTTAAAGGGATTCGGTGCGTTTTTTGCCGACATGTTAGAAACATGTATATCAGCATCTCATCTCATCTCATGTCATCTCATCTCATCTCATCCCATCTCATCCAAGTTTAGAGGGACTTAAAGGGATTCGGTGCGTTTTTTGCCAACATGTTAGGAACATGTATATCAGCATCTCATCTCATCTCATGCCATCTCATCTCATCTCATCCCATATCATCCAAGTTTTGAGGGACTTAAAGGGATTCGGTGCGTTTTTTGCCGACATGTTAGGAACATGTATATCAGCATCTCATCTCATCTCATGTCATCTCAACTCATCTCATCCCATCTCATCCAAGTTTTGAGGGACTTAAAGCGATTCGATGCTTTTTTTGCCGACATGTTAGGAACATGTATATCAGCATCCCATCTTATCTCATGTCATCTCATCTCATTCCATCTCATTCAAGTTTTGAGGAACTTAAAGGGATTTGGCGCGTTTTTTGCCGACATGTTAGGAACACGTACATCAGCATCTCATCTCATGTCATCTCATCTCATCTCATCCCATCTCATCCAAGTTTTGAGGGACTTAAAGGGATTCGGTGAGTTTTTTGCCGACATGTTAGGAACATGTATATTAGCATCTCATCTCATCTCATGTCATCTCATCTCATCTCATCCCATGTCATCCAAGTTTTGAGGGACTTAAAGGGATTTGGTGCGTTTTTTGCCAACATGTTAGGAACATATATATCAGCATCTCATCTCATCTCATGTCATCTCATTACATCTCATCCCATCTCATCCAAGTTTGTAGGGACTTAAAGGGATTTGGTGCGTTTTTTGCAGACATGTTAGGAACATGTATATCAGCATCTCATCTCATCTCATGTCATATCATCTCATCTCATCCCATTTCATCCAAGTTTTGAGGGACTTAAAGGGATTCGGTGCGTTTTTTGCCGACATGTTAGGAACATGTATATCAGCATCTCATCTTATCTCATGTCATCTCATCACATCTCATCCAAGTTTGGAGGGACTTAAAGGGATTTGGTGCGTTTTTTGCCGACATGTTAGGAACATGTATATCAGCATCTCATCTCATGTCATCTCATGTCATCTCATCCCATTTCATCCAAGTTTTGAGGGACTTAAAAGGATTCGGTGCGTTTTTTGCCTACATGTTAGGAACATGTATGTCAGCATCTCATCTCATGTCATCTCATCTCATCCCATCTCATCCAAGTTTGGAGGGACTTAAAGGGATTCGGTGCGTTTTTTGCAGACTTGTTAGGAACATGTATATCAGCATCTCATCTCATCTCATGTCATCTCATCTCATCCCAACTCATCCAAGTTTTGAGGGACTTAAAGGGATTTGGTGAGTTTTTTGCCGACATGTTAGGAACATGTATATCAGCATCTCATCTCATGTCATCTCATCTCATCCCATCTCATCCAAGTTTTAAGGGACTTAAAGAGATTCGGTGCGTTTTTTGCCGACATGTTAGGATCATGTATATCAGCATCTCATCTCATCTCATGTCATATCATGTCATCTCATCCCATCTCATCCAAGTTTTGAAGGACTTAAAGGGATTCGGTGCGTTTTTTGCCAACATGTTAGGAACATGTATATCAGCATCTCGTCTCATCTCATGTCATCTCATCTCATCTCATCTCATCCCATATTATCCAAGTTTTGAGGGACTTAAAGGGATTCGGTGCGTTTTTTGCCGACATGTTAGGATCATGTATATCAGCATCTCATCTCATCTCATGTCATATCATGTCATCTCATCGCATCTCATCCAATTTTTGAAGGACTTAAAGGGATTCGGTGCGTTTTTTGCCAACATGTTAGGAACATGTATATCAGCATCTCGTCTCATCTCATGTCATCTCATCTCATCTCATCTCATCCCATATTATCCAAGTTTTGAGGGACTTAAAGGGATTCGGTGCGTTTTTTGCCAACATGTTAGGAGCATGTATATCAGCATCTCATCTTATCTCATGTCATCTCAACTCATCTCATCCCATCTCATCCAAGTTTTGAGGGACTTAAAGGGATTCGATGCTTTTTTTGCCGACATGTTAGGAACATGTATATCAGCATCCCATCTCATCTCATGTCATCTCATCTCATCCCATCTCATTCAAGTTTTGAGGAGCTTAAAGGGAATTGGCGCGTTTTTTGCCGACATGTTAGGAACACGTATATCAGCATCTCATCTCATGTCATCTCATCTCAACTCATCCCATCTCATCCAAGTTTTGAGTGACTTAAAGGGATTCGGTGCATTTTTTGCCGACATGTTAGGAACATGTATATCAGCATCTCATCTCATCTCATGTCATATCATCTCATCCCATCTCATCCAAGTTTTGGGGGACTTAAAGGGATTCGGTGCGTTTTTTTTGCCGACATGATAGGAACATGTATATCAGCATCTCATCTCATGTCATCTCATCTCTTCTCATCCCATCTCATCCAAGTCTTTAGGGACTTAAAGGGATTCGGTGCATTTTTTGCCGACATGTTAGGAACATGTATATCAGCATCTCATCTCATCTCATGTCATCTCATCACATCTCATCCCATCTCATCCAAGTTTGGAGGGACTTAAAGGGATTCGGTGCGTTTTTTGCCGACATGTTAGGAACATGTATATTAGCATCTCATCTCATCTCATCTCATGTCATCTCATCTCATCTTATCCCATGTCATCCAAGTTTTGAGGGACTTAAAGGGATTCGGTGCGTTTTTTGCCAACATGTTAGGAACATGTATATCAGCATCTCATCTCATCTCATGTCATCTCATCACATCTCATCCCATCTCATCCAAGTTTGGAGGGACTTAAAGGGATTCGGTGCGTTTTTTGCCGACATGTTAGGAACATGTATATCAGCATCTTATCTCATCTCATGTCATATCATGTCATCTCATCCCATCTCATCCAAGTTTTGAGGGACTTAAAGGGATTCAGTGCTTTTTTTGCCGACATGTTAGGAACATGTATATCAGCATCTCATCTCATCTCATGTCATCTCATTTTATCTCATCCCATCTCATCCAAGTTTTGAGGGACTTAAAGGGATTTGGTGTGTTTTTTGCCGACATGTTAGCAACATGTATATCAGCATCTCTTCTCATCTCATGTCATCTCATCTCATCTCATCCCATCTCATCCAAGTTTTGAGGGAGTTAAAGGGATTCGGTGCGTTTTTTGCCGACATGTTAGGAACATGTATATCAGCATCTCATCTCATGTCATCTCATCTCATCCCATCTCATCCAAGTTTTGAGGGACTTAAAGGGATTCGGTGCGTTTTTTGCTGACACGTTAGGAACATGTATATCAGCATCTCATCTCATCTCATGTCATCTCATTACATCTCATCCCATCTCATCCAAGTTTGGAGGGACTTAAAGGGATTCGGTGCGTTTTTTGCCGACATGTTAGGAACATGTATATCAGCATCTCATCTCATGTCATATCATGTCATCTTATCCCATCTCATCCAAGTTTTGAGGGACTTAAAGGGATTCGGTGCATTTTTTGCCAACATGTTAGGAACATGTATATCAGCATCTCATCTCATCTCATATCATCTCATCACATCTCATCCCATCTCATCCAAGTTTGGAGGGACTTACAGGGATTCGGTGCGTTTTTTGCCGACATGTTAGGAACATGTATGTCAGCATCTCATCTCATGTCATCTCATCTCATCCCATCTCATCCAAGTTTGGAGGGACTTAAAGGGATTCGGTGCGTTTTTTGCAGACATGTTAGGAACATGTATATCAGCATCTCATCTCATCTCATGTCATCTCATCTCATCTCATCCCATCTTATCCAAGTTTTGAGGGACTTAAAGGGATTTGGTGCGTTTTTTGCCGACATGTTAGCAACATGTATATCAGCATCTCATCTCATCTCATGTCATCTCATCTCATCTCATCCCATCTCATCCAAGTTTTGAGGGACTTAAAGGGATTCGGTGCGTTTTTTGCCGACATGTTAGGAACATGTATATCAGCATCTCATCTCATCTCATGTCATCTCATCTCATCCCATGTCATCCAAGTTTTGAGGGACTTAAAGGGATTCGGTGCGTTTTTTGCCAACATGTTAGGAACATTTATATCAGCATCTCATCTCATATCATGTCATCTCATCTCATCCCATCTCATCCAAGTTTTGATGGACTTAAAGGGATTCGGTGCGTTTTTTGCCGACATGTTAGGAACATGTATATCAGCATCTCATCTCCTCTCATGTCATCTCATTTCATCTCATCCCATCTAATCCAAGTTTTGAGGGACTTAAAGGGATTCGGTGCATTTTTTGCCAACATGTTAGGAACATGTATATCAGCATCTCATCTCATGTCATCTCATCTCATCTCATCCCATCTCATACAAGTTTTGAGGGACTTAAAGGGATTCGGTGCGTTTTTTGCCGACATGTTAGGAACATGTATATCAGCATCTCATCTCATGTCATATCATGTCATCTCATCCCATCTCATGCAAGTTTTGAGGGACTTAAAGGGATTCGGTGCGTTTTTTGCCGACATGTTAGAAACATGTATATCAGCATCTCATCTCATCTCATGTCATCTCATCTCATCCCATCTCATCCAAGTTTTAAGGGACTTAAAGGGATTCGGTGCGTTTTTTGACGACATGTTAGGAACATGTATATCAGCATCTCATCTCATCTCATGTCATCTCAACTCATCTCATCCCATCTCATCCAAGTTTTGAGGGACTTAAAGGGATTCGATGCTTTTTTTGCCGACATGTTAGGAACATGTATATCAGCATACCATCTCATCTCATGTCATCTCACCTCATCCTATCTCATTCAAGTTTTGAGGAACTTAAAGGGATTTGGCGCGTTTTTTGCCGACATGTTAGGAACACGTATATCAGCATCTCATCTCATCTCATGTCATCTCATCTCAACTCATCCCATCTCATCCAAGTTTTGAGGGACTTAAAAGGATTCGGTGCATTTTTTGCCGACATGTTAGGAACATGTATATCAGCATCTCATCTCATCTCATGTCATCTCATCTCATCCCATCTCATCCAAGTTTTGGGGGACTTAAAGGGATTCGGTGCGTTTTTTGCCGACATGATAGGAACATGTATATCAGCATCTCATCTCATGTCATCTCATCTCTTCTCATCCCATCTCATCCAAGTCTTTAGGGACTTAAAGGGATTCGGTGGGTTTTTTGCCGACATGTTAGGAACATGTATATTAGCATCTCATCTCATGTCATATCATGTCATCTCATCCCATCTCATCCAAGTTTTGAGGGACTTAAAGGGATTCGGTGCGTTTTTTGCCAACATGTTAGGAACATGTATATCAGCATCTCGTCTCATCTCATGTCATCTCATCTCATCCCATCTCATCCAAGTATTGAGGGACTTAAAGGGATTCGGTGCGTTTTTTGCCGACATGTTAGGAACATCTAAATCAGCATCTCATCTCATCTCCTGTCATCTCATCTCATCCCATCTCATCCAAGTTTTGAGGGACTTAAAGGGATTCGGTGAGTTTTTTGCCGACATGTTAGGAACATGTGTATCAGCATACCATCTCATGTCATCACATCTCATCTCATCCCATCTCATCCAAGTTTTGAGGGACTTAAGGGATTCAGCATGTTTTTTACCGACATGTTAGGAACATGTATATTAGCATCTCATCTCATGTTATCTCATTTCATCTCATCCCATCTCATCCAAGTTTTGAGGGACTTAAAGGGATTCAGTGAGTTTTTTGCCGACATGTTAGGAACATGTGTATCAGCATATCATCTCATCTCATGTCATCACATCTCATCTCAACCCATCTCATCCAAGTTTTGAGGGACTTAAGGGATTCAGTGCGTTTTTGCCGACATATTAGGAACATGTATATTAGCATCTCATCTCATTTCATCTCATCACATCTCATCCAAGTTTTGAGGGACTTAAAGGGATTCGGTGAGTGTTTTGCCGACATGTTAGGAACATGTCTATCAGCATCTCATCTCATGTCATCTCATCTCATCTCATCCCATCTCATCCAAGTTTTGAGGGACTTAAAGGGATTCGGTGCGTTTTTTGCCGACATGTTAGGAACATGTATATCAGCATCTCATCTCATCTCATGTCATATCATGTCATCTCATCCCATCTCATCCAAGTTTTGAGGGACTTAAAGGGATTCGGTGCGTTTTTTGCCAACATGGTAGGAACATGTATATCAGCATCTCATCTCATCTCATGTCATCTCATCTCATCTCATCCCATCTCATCCAAGTTTGGAGGGACTTAAAGGGATTCGGTGCGTTTTTTGCCGACATGTTAGGAACATGTATATCAGCATCTCATCTCATCTCATGTCATCTCATCTCATCCCATCTCATCCAAGTTTTGAGGGACTTAAAGGGATTTGGTGCGTTTTTTGCCGACATGTTAGGAACATGTATATCAGCATCTCATCTCATCTCATGTCATATCATGTCATCTTATCCCATCTCATCCAAGTTTTGAGGGACTTAAAGGGATTCGGTGCATTTTTTGCCGACATGTTAGGAACATGTATATCAGCATCTCATCTCATCTCATGTCATATCATGTCATCTCATCACATCTCATCCAAGTTTTGAGGGACTTAAAGGGATTCGGTGCGTTTTTTGCCAACATGTTAGGAACATATATATCAGCATCTCATCTCATCTCATGTCATCTCATCTCATCTCATCCCATCTCATCCAAGTTTTGAGGGACTTAAAGGGATCCGGTGAGTTTTTTGCCTACATGTTAGGAACATGTGTATCAGCATATCATCTCATCTCATGTCATCACATCTCATCTCAACCCATCTCATCCAAGTTTTGAGAGACTTAAGGGATTCGGTGCGTTTTTTGCCGACATGTTAGGAACATGTATATTAGCATCTCATCTCATTTCATCCCATCTCATCCAAGTTTTGAGGGACTTAAAGGGATTCGGTGCATTTTTTGCCGACATGATAAGAACATGTATATTAGCATCTCATCTCATCTCATGTCATATCATGTCATCTCATCACATCTCATCCAAGTTTTGAGGAAATTAAAGGGATTCGGTGCGTTTTTTGCCTACATGTTAGTAACATATATATCAGCATCTCATCTCACGTCATCTCATCTCATCTCATCCCATCTCATCCAAGTTTTGAGGGACTTAAAGGGATTCGGTGAGTTTTTTGCCGACATGTTAGGAACATGTATATTAGCATCTCATCTCATGTCATCTCATCTCATCTCATCCCATGTCATCCAAGTTTTGAGGGACTTAAAGGGATTTGGTGCGTTTTTTGCCAACATGTTAGGAACATATATATCAACATCTCATCTCATCTCATGTCATCTTAGTACATCTCATCCCATCTCATCCAAGTTTGTAGGGACTTAAAGGGATTCGGTGCGTTTTTTGCCGACATGTTAGGAACATGTATATCAGCATCTCATCTCATCTCATGTCATCTCATCCCATCTCATCCAAGTTTGGAGGGACTTAAAGGGATTCGGTGCGTTTTTTGCCGACATGTTAGGATTATTTATATTAGCATCTTATCTCATCTCATGTCATCTCATCTCATCTCATCCCATGTCATCCAAGTTTTGAGGGACTTAAAGGGATTCGGTGCGTTTTTTGCCAACATGTTAGGAACATGTATATCAGCATCTCATCTCATCTCATGTCATCTCATCACATCTCATCCCATCTCATCCAAGTTTGGAGTGACTTAAAGGGATTCGTTGCGTTTTTTGCCTACATGTTAGGAACATGTATATCAGCATCTCATCTCATCTCATGTCATCTCATGTCATCTTATCCCATTTCATCCAAGTTTTGAGGGACTTAAAGGGATTCGGTGCGTTTTTTGCCGACATGTTAGGAACATGTATATCAGCATCTCATCTCATCTCATGTCATCTCATGTCATCTCATCCCATTTCATCCAAGTTTTGAGGGACTTAAAGGGATTCGGTGCGTTTTTTGCCGACATGTTAGGAACATGTATATCAGCATCTTATCTCATCTCATGTCATCTCATCTATCCCATCTCATCCAAGTTTGGAGGGACTTAAAGGGATTCGGTGCGATTTTTGCCGACATGTTAGGAACATGTATATCAGCATCTCATCTCATCTCATGTCATCTCAGCTATCCCATCTCATCCAAGTTTGGAGGGACTTAAAGGGATTCGGTGCGATTTTTGCCGACATGTTAGGAACATGTATATCAGCATCTCATCTCATCTCATGTCATCTCATCACATCTCATCCCATCTCATCCAAGTTTGGAGGGACTTAAAGGGATTCGTTGCGTTTTATGCCGACATGTTAGGAACATGTATATCAGCATCTCATCTCATCTCATGTCATATCATGTCATCTCATCCCATCTCATCCAAGTTTTGAGGTACTTAAAGGGATTCGGTGCGTTTTTTGCCGACATGTTAGGAACATGTATATCAGCATCTCATCTCATCTCATGTCATCTCATGTCATCTCATCCCATTTCATCCAAGTTTTGAGGGACTTAAAGGGATTCGGTGCATTTTTTGCCGACATGTTAGGAACATGTATATCAGCATCTCATCTCATGTCATCTCATCTCATCCTATCTCATCCAAGTTTTGAGGGACTTAAAGGGATTCGGTGCGTTTTTTGCCAACATGTTAGGAACATGTATATCAGCATCTCCTCTCATCTCATGTCATCTCATCTCATGTCATCCCATATCATCCAAGTTTTGAGGGACTTAAAGGGATTCGGTGCGTTTTTTGCCGACATGTTAGGAACATGTATATCAGCATCTCATCTCATCTCATGTCATCTCATCTATCCCATCTCTTCCAAGTTTGGAGGGACTTAAAGGGATTCGGTGCGATTTTTGCCGACATGTTAGGAACATGTATATCAGCATCTCATCTCATCTCATGTCATCTCAGCTATCCCATCTCATCCAAGTTTGGAGGGACTTAAAGGGATTCGGTGCGATTTTTGTCGACATGTTAGCAACATGTATATCAGCATCTCATCTCATCTCATGTCATCTCATCTCATCTCATCCCATCTCATCCAAGTTTTAAGGGAGTTAAAGGGATTCGGTGCGTTTTTTGCTGACATGTTAGGAACATGTATATCAGCATCTCATCTCATCTCATGTCATCTCATCTCATCCCATCTCATCCAAGTTTTGAGGGACTTAAAGGGATTCGGTGCGTTTTTTGCCAACATGTTAGGAACATGTATATCAGCATCTCATCTCATCTCATGTCATATCATGTCATCTCAGCCCATCTCATCCAAGTTTTGAGGGACTTAAAGGGATTCGGTGCGTTTTTTGCCAACATGTTAGGAACATGTATATCAGCATCTCATCTCATCTCATGTCATCTCATCACATCTCATCCCATCTCATCCAAGTTTGGAGGGACTTAAAGGGATTCGGTGCGTTTTTTGCCGACATGTTAGGAACATGTATATCAGCATCTCATCTCATGTCATCTCATCTCTTCTCATCCCATCTCATCCAAGTCTTTAGGGACTTGAAGGGATTCAGTGCGTTTTTTGCAGACATGTTAGGAACATGTATATCAGCATCTCATCTCATGTCATCTCATCACATCTCATCCCATCTCATCCAAGTTTGAAGGGACTTAAAAGGATTCGGTGCGTTTTTTGCCGACATGTTAGGAACATGTATATCAGCATCTCATCTCATGTCATGTCATCTCATCTCATCCCATGTCATCCAAGTTTTGAGGGACATAAAGGGATTTGGTGCGTTTTTTGCCAACATGTTAGGAACATGTATATCAGCATCTCATCTCATCTCATGTCATCTCATTACATCTCATCCCATCTCATCCAAGTTTTGAGGGACTTAAAGGGATTCGGTGCATTTTTTGCCAACATGTTAGGAACATGTATATCAGCATCTCATCTCATCTCATGTCATATCATGTCATCTCATCCCATCTCATCCAAGTTTTGAGGGACATAAAGGGATTCGGTGCGTTTTTTGCCAACATGTTAGGAACATGTATATCAGCATCTCATCTCATCTCATGTCATCTCATCACATCTCATCCCATCTCATCCAAGTTTGGAGGGACTTAAAGGGATTCGTTGCGTTTTATGCCGACATGTTAGGAACATGTATATCAGCATCTCATCTCATCTCATGTCATATCATGTCATCTCATCCCATCTCATCCAAGTTTTGAGGTACTTAAAGGGATTCGGTGCGTTTTTTGCCGACATGTTAGGAACATGTATATCAGCATCTCATCTCATCTCATGTCATCTCATGTCATCTCATCCCATTTCATCCAAGTTTTGAGGGACTTAAAGGGATTCGGTGCATTTTTTGCCGACATGTTAGGAACATGTATATCAGCATCTCATCTCATGTCATCTCATCTCATCCTATCTCATCCAAGTTTTGAGGGACTTAAAGGGATTCGGTGCGTTTTTTGCCAACATGTTAGGAACATGTATATCAGCATCTCCTCTCATCTCATGTCATCTCATCTCATGTCATCCCATATCATCCAAGTTTTGAGGGACTTAAAGGGATTCGGTGCGTTTTTTGCCGACATGTTAGGAACATGTATATCAGCATCTCATCTCATCTCATGTCATCTCAACTCATCTCATACCATCTCATCCAAGTTTTGAAGGACTTAAAGGGATTCGATGCTTTTTTTGCCGACATGTTAGGAACATGTATATCAGCATCCCATCTCATCTCATGTCATCTCATCTCAACTCATCCCATCTCATTCAAGTTTTGAGGAACTTAAAGGGATGTGGCGCGTTTTTTGCCGACATGTTAGAAACACGTATATCAGCATCTCATCTCATCTCATGTCATTTCATCTCAACTCATCCCATCTCATCCAAGTTTTGAGGGACTTAAAGGGATTCGGTGCATTTTTTGCCGACATGTTAGGAACATGTATATCAGCATCTCATCTCATCTCATGTCATCTCATCTCATCCCATCTTATCCAAGTTTTGGGGGACTTAAAGGGATTCGGTGCATTTTTTGCCGACATGATAGGAACATGTATATCAGCATCTCATGTCATCTCATCTCTTCTCATCCCATCTCATCCAAGTCTTTAGGGACTTAAAGGGATTCGGAGTGTTTTTTGCCGACATGTTAGGAACATGTATATCAGCATTTCATCTCATCTCTTGTCACCTCATCTCATCTCATCCCATCTCATCAAAGCTTTGAGGGACTTAAAGGGATTCGGTGCGTTTTTTGCCGACATGTTAGTAACATGTATATATGCATCTCATCTGATATCATGTCATCTCATCTCATCTCATCCCATGTCATCCAAGTTTTGAGGGACTTAAAGGGATTTGGTGCGTTTTTTGCCAACATGTTAGGAACATATATATCAGCATCTCATCTCATCTCATGTCATCTCATTACATCTCATCCCATCTCATCCAAGTTTGGAGGGACTTAAAGGGATTCGGTGCGTTTTTTGCCGACATGTTAGGAACATGTATATCAGCATCTCATCTCATCTCATGTCATATCATGTCATCTCAGCCCATCTCATCCAAGTTTTGAGGGACTTAAAGGGATTCGGTGCGTTTTTTGCCAACATGTTAGGAACATGTATATCAGCATCTCATCTCATCTCATGTCATCTCATCACATCTCATCCCATCTCATCCAAGTTTGGAGGGACTTAAAGGGATTCGGTGCGTTTTTTGCCGACATGTTAGGAACATGTATATCAGCATCTCATCTCATGTCATCTCATCTCTTCTCATCCCATCTCATCCAAGTCTTTAGGGACTTGAAGGGATTCGGTGCGTTTTTTGCAGACATGTTAGGAACATGTATATCAGCATCTCATCTCATGTCATCTCATCACATCTCATCCCATCTCATCCAAGTTTGGAGGGACTTAAAAGGATTCGGTGCGTTTTTTGCCGACATGTTAGGAACATGTATATCAGCATCTCATCTCATGTCATGTCATCTCATCTCATCCCATGTCATCCAAGTTTTGAGGGACATAAAGGGATTTGGTGCGTTTTTTGCCAACATGTTAGGAACATGTATATCAGCATCTCATCTCATCTCATGTCATCTCATTACATCTCATCCCATCTCATCCAAGTTTTGAGGGACTTAAAGGGATTCGGTGCATTTTTTGCCAACATGTTAGGAACATGTATATCAGCATCTCATCTCATCTCATGTCATATCATGTCATCTCATCCCATCTCATCCAAGTTTTGAGGGACATAAAGGGATTCGGTGCGTTTTTTGCCAACATGTTAGGAACATGTATATCAGCATCTCATCTCATCTCATGTCATCTCATCACATCTCATCCCATCTCATCCAAGTTTGGAGGGACTTAAAGGGATTCGGTGCGTTTTTTGCCGACATGTTAGGAACATGTATATCAGCATCTCATCTCATGTCATCTCATCTCTTCTCATCCCATCTCATCCAAGTCTTTAGGGACTTGAAGGGATTCGGTGCGTTTTTTGCAGACATGTTAGGAACATGTATATCAGCATCTCATCTCATGTCATCTCATCACATCTCATCCCATCTCATCCAAGTTTGGAGGGACTTAAAAGGATTCGGTGCGTTTTTTGCCGACATGTTAGGAACATGTATATCAGCATCTCATCTCATGTCATGTCATCTCATCTCATCCCATGTCATCCAAGTTTTGAGGGACATAAAGGGATTTGGTGCGTTTTTTGCCAACATGTTAGGAACATGTATATCAGCATCTCATCTCATCTCATGTCATCTCATTACATCTCATCCCATCTCATCCAAGTTTTGAGGGACTTAAAGGGATTCGGTGCATTTTTTGCCAACATGTTAGGAACATGTATATCAGCATCTCATCTCATCTCATGTCATATCATGTCATCTCATCCCATCTCATCCAAGTTTTGAGGGACATAAAGGGATTCGGTGCGTTTTTTGCCAACATGTTAGGAACATGTATATCAGCATCTCATCTCATCTCATGTCATCTCATCACATCTCATCCCATCTCATCCAAGTTTGGAGGGACTTAAAGGGATTCGTTGCGTTTTATGCCGACATGTTAGGAACATGTATATCAGCATCTCATCTCATCTCATGTCATATCATGTCATCTCATCCCATCTCATCCAAGTTTTGAGGTACTTAAAGGGATTCGGTGCGTTTTTTGCCGACATGTTAGGAACATGTATATCAGCATCTCATCTCATCTCATGTCATCTCATGTCATCTCATCCCATTTCATCCAAGTTTTGAGGGACTTAAAGGGATTCGGTGCATTTTTTGCCGACATGTTAGGAACATGTATATCAGCATCTCATCTCATGTCATCTCATCTCATCCTATCTCATCCAAGTTTTGAGGGACTTAAAGGGATTCGGTGCGTTTTTTGCCAACATGTTAGGAACATGTATATCAGCATCTCCTCTCATCTCATGTCATCTCATCTCATGTCATCCCATATCATCCAAGTTTTGAGGGACTTAAAGGGATTCGGTGCGTTTTTTGCCGACATGTTAGGAACATGTATATCAGCATCTCATCTCATCTCATGTCATCTCAACTCATCTCATACCATCTCATCCAAGTTTTGAAGGACTTAAAGGGATTCGATGCTTTTTTTGCCGACATGTTAGGAACATGTATATCAGCATCCCATCTCATCTCATGTCATCTCATCTCAACTCATCCCATCTCATTCAAGTTTTGAGGAACTTAAAGGGATGTGGCGCGTTTTTTGCCGACATGTTAGAAACACGTATATCAGCATCTCATTTCATCTCATGTCATTTCATCTCAACTCATCCCATCTCATCCAAGTTTTGAGGGACTTAAAGGGATTCGGTGCATTTTTTGCCGACATGTTAGGAACATGTATATCAGCATCTCATCTCATCTCATGTCATCTCATCTCATCCCATCTTATCCAAGTTTTGGGGGACTTAAAGGGATTCGGTGCATTTTTTGCCGACATGATAGGAACATGTATATCAGCATCTCATGTCATCTCATCTCTTCTCATCCCATCTCATCCAAGTCTTTAGGGACTTAAAGGGATTCGGAGTGTTTTTTGCCGACATGTTAGGAACATGTATATCAGCATTTCATCTCATCTCTTGTCACCTCATCTCATCTCATCCCATCTCATCAAAGCTTTGAGGGACTTAAAGGGATTCGGTGCGTTTTTTGCCGACATGTTAGTAACATGTATATATGCATCTCATCTGATATCATGTCATCTCATCTCATCTCATCCCATGTCATCCAAGTTTTGAGGGACTTAAAGGGATTTGGTGCGTTTTTTGCCAACATGTTAGGAACATATATATCAGCATCTCATCTCATCTCATGTCATCTCATTACATCTCATCCCATCTCATCCAAGTTTGGAGGGACTTAAAGGGATTCGGTGCGTTTTTTGCCGACATGTTAGGAACATGTATATCAGCATCTCATCTCATCTCATGTCATATCATGTCATCTCAGCCCATCTCATCCAAGTTTTGAGGGACTTAAAGGGATTCGGTGCGTTTTTTGCCAACATGTTAGGAACATGTATATCAGCATCTCATCTCATCTCATGTCATCTCATCACATCTCATCCCATCTCATCCAAGTTTGGAGGGACTTAAAGGGATTCGGTGCGTTTTTTGCCGACATGTTAGGAACATGTATATCAGCATCTCATCTCATGTCATCTCATCTCTTCTCATCCCATCTCATCCAAGTCTTTAGGGACTTGAAGGGATTCGGTGCGTTTTTTGCAGACATGTTAGGAACATGTATATCAGCATCTCATCTCATGTCATCTCATCACATCTCATCCCATCTCATCCAAGTTTGGAGGGACTTAAAAGGATTCGGTGCGTTTTTTGCCGACATGTTAGGAACATGTATATCAGCATCTCATCTCATGTCATGTCATCTCATCTCATCCCATGTCATCCAAGTTTTGAGGGACATAAAGGGATTTGGTGCGTTTTTTGCCAACATGTTAGGAACATGTATATCAGCATCTCATCTCATCTCATGTCATCTCATTACATCTCATCCCATCTCATCCAAGTTTTGAGGGACTTAAAGGGATTCGGTGCATTTTTTGCCAACATGTTAGGAACATGTATATCAGCATCTCATCTCATCTCATGTCATATCATGTCATCTCATCCCATCTCATCCAAGTTTTGAGGGACTTAAAGGGATTCGGTGCGTTTTTTGCCAACATGTTAGGAACATGTATATCAGCATCTCATCTCATCTCATGTCATCTCATCACATCTCATCCCATCTCATCCAAGTTTGGAGGGACTTAAAGGGATTCGTTGCATTTTATGCCGACATGTTAGGAACATGTATATCAGCATCTCATCTCATCTCATGTCATATCATGTCATCTCATCCCATCTCATCCAAGTTTTGAGGTACTTAAAGGGATTCGGTGCGTTTTTTGCCGACATGTTAGGAACATGTATATCAGCATCTCATCTCATCTCATGTCATCTCATGTCATCTCATCCCATTTCATCCAAGTTTTGAGGGACTTAAAGGGATTCGGTGCATTTTTTGCCGACATGTTAGGAACATGTATATCAGCATCTCATCTCATGTCATCTCATCTCATCCTATCTCATCCAAGTTTTGAGGGACTTAAAGGGATTCGGTGCGTTTTTTGCCAACATGTTAGGAACATGTATATCAGCATCTCCTCTCATCTCATGTCATCTTATCTCATGTCATCCCATATCATCCAAGTTTTGAGGGACTTAAAGGGATTCGGTGCGTTTTTTGCCGACATGTTAGGAACATGTATATCAGCATCTCATCTCATCTCATGTCATCTCATCTCATCTCATACCATCTCATCCAAGTTTTGAAGGACTTAAAGGGATTCGATGCTTTTTTTGCCGACATGTTAGGAACATGTATATCAGCATCCCATCTCATCTCATGTCATCTCATCTCAACTCATCCCATCTCATTCAAGTTTTGAGGAACTTAAAGGGATGTGGCGCGTTTTTTGCCGACATGTTAGAAACACGTATATCAGCATCTCATCTCATCTCATGTCATTTCATCTCAACTCATCCCATCTCATCCAAGTTTTGAGGGACTTAAAGGGATTCGGTGCATTTTTTGCCGACATGTTAGGAACATGTATATCAGCATCTCATCTCATCTCATGTCATCTCATCTCATCCCATCTTATCCAAGTTTTGGGGGACTTAAAGGGATTCGGTGCATTTTTTGCCGACATGATAGGAACATGTATATTAGCATCTCATGTCATCTCATCTCTTCTCATCCCATCTCATCCAAGTCTTTAGGGACTTAAAGGGATTCGGTGCGTTTTTTGCCGACATGTTAGGAACATGTATATCAGCATTTCATCTCATCTCTTGTCACCTCATCTCATCTCATCCCATCTCATCAAAGCTTTGAGGGACTTAAAGGGATTCGGTGCGTTTTTTGCCGACATGTTAGTAACATGTATATATGCATCTCATCTGATATCATGTCATCTCATCTCATCTCATCCCATCTCATCCAAGTTTTGAGGGACTAAAAGGGATTCGGTGCGTTTTTTGCCAACATGTTAGTAACATGTACATCAGCATCTCGTCTCATCTCATGTCATCTCATCTCATCTCATCCCATCTCATCCAAGTTTTGAGGGACTTAAAGGGATTTGGTGAGTTTTTTGCCGACATGTTAGGAACATGTATATTAGCATCTCATCTCATGTCATCTCATCTCATCCCATCTCATCCAAGTTTTGAGGGACTTAAAGGCATTCGGTGCGTTTTTTGCCGACATGTTAGGAACATGTATATCAGCATCTCATCTCATCTCATGTCATATCATGTCATCTCATCCCATCTCATCCAAGTTTTGAGGGACTTAAAGGGATTCGGTGCGTTTTTTGCCGACATGTTATAAACATGTATATCAGCATCTCATCTCATCTCATGTCATCTCATCTCATCTCATCCCATCTCATCCAAGTTTTGAGGGACTTAAAGGGATTCGGTGCGTTTTTTGCCAACATGTTAGGAACATGTATATCAGCATCTCGTCTCATCTCATGTCATCTCATCTCATCTCATCCCATCTCATCCAAGTTTTGAGGGACTTAAAGGTTTTCGGTGAGTTTTTTGCCGACATGTTAGGAACATCTATATCAGCATCTCATCTCATCTCCTGTCATCTCATCTCATCTCATCCCATCTCATCCAATTTTTAAGGGACTTAAAGGGATTCGGTGAGTTTTTTGCTGACATGTTAGGAACATGTGTATCAGCATACCATCTCATGTCATCACATCTCATCTCATCCCATCTCATCCAAGTTTTGAGGGACTTAAAGGGATTCGGTGCGTTTTTTGCCGACATGTTAGGAACATGTATATCAGCATCTCATCTCATCTCATGTCATATCATGTCATCTCATCACATCTTATCCAAGTTTTGAGGGACTTAAAGGGATTCGGTGCGTTTTTTGCCGACATGTTAGGAACATATATATCAGCATCTCATCTCATCTCATGTCATCTCAACTCATCCCATCTCATCCAAGTTTTGAGGGACTTAAAGGGATTCGGTGCATTTTTTGCTGACATGTTAGGAACATGTATACCAGCATCTCATCTCATCTCATGTCATCTCATCTCATCTCATCCCATCTCATCCAAGTTTTGAGGGACTTAAAGGGATTCGGTGCGTTTTTTGCCGACATGTTAGGAACATGTATATCAGCATCTCATCTCATCTCATGTCATCTCATCTCATCCCATCTCATCCAAGTTTTGAGGGACTTAAAGGGATTTGGTGAGTTTTTTGCCGACATCTTAGAAACATGTATACCAGCATCTCATCTCATCTCATGTCATCTCATTTCATCTCATCCCATCTCATCCAAGTTTTGAGGGACTTAAAGGGATTCGGTGCGTTTTTTGCCAACATGTTAGGAACATGTATATCAGCATCTCATCTCATGTCATCTCATCTCATCTCATCCCATCTCATCCAAGTTTTGAGGGACTTAAAGGGATTCGGTGCGTTTTTTGCCGACATGTTAGGAACATGTATATCAGCATCTCATCTCATCTCATGTCATATCACGTCATCTCATCCCATCTCATCCAAGTTTTGAGGGACTTAAAGGGATTCGGTGCGTTTTTTGCCGACATGTTAGGAACATGTATATCAGCATCTCATCTCATCTCATGTCATATCATGTCATCTCATCCCATCTCATCCAAGTTTTGAGGGACTTAAAGGGATTCGGTGCGTTTTTTGCCAACATGTTAGGAACATGTATATCAGCATCTCATCTCATCTCTTGTCATATCATCACATCTCATCCCATCTCATCCAAGTTTGGAGGGACTTAAAGGGATTCGGTGCGTTTTTTGCCGACATGTTAGGAACATGTATATCAGCATCTCATCTCATCTCTTGTCATATCATGTCATCTCATCCCATCTCATCTCATCTCATCCCATCTCATCCAAGTTTGGAGGGACTTAAAGGGATTCGGTGCGTTTTTTGCCGACATGTTAGGAACATGTATATCAGCATCTCATCTCATCTCATGTCATCTTATCTCATCTAATCCCATCTCATCCAAGTTTTGAGGGACTTAAAGGGATTTGGTGAGTTTTTTGCCAACATGTTAGGAACATGTATATTAGCATCTCATCTCATCTCATGTCATCTCATCTCATCTCATCCCATGTCATCCAATTTTTGAGGGACTTAAAGGGATTTGGTGCGTTTTTTGCCAACATGTTAGGAACATGTATATCAGCATCTCATCTCATCTCATGTCATCTCATTACATCTCATCCCATCTCATCCAAGTTTGGAGGGACTTAAAGGTATTCGGAGCGTTTTTTGCCGACATGTTAGGAACATGTATATCAGCATCTCATCTCATGTCATATCATGTCATCTCATCCCATCTCATCCAAGTTTTGAGGGACTTAAAGGGATTCGGTGCGTTTTTTGCCAACATGTTAGGAACATGTATATCAGCATCTCATCTCATCTCATGTCATCTCATCACATCTCATCCCATCTCATCCAAGTTTGGAGGGACTTAAAGGGATTCGGTGCGTTTTTTGCCGACATGTTAGGAACATGTATATCAGCATCTCATCTCATCTCATGTCATATCATGTCATCTCATCCCATCTCATCCAAGTTTTGAGGGACTTAAAGGGATTCGGTGCGTTTTTTGCCGACATGTTAGGAACATGTATATCAGCATCTCATCTCATCTCATGTCATCTCATGTCATCTCATCCCATTTCATCCAAGTTTTGAGGGACTTAAAGGGATTCGGTGCGTTTTTTGCCGACATGTTAGGAACATGTATATCAGCATCTCATCTCATCTCATGTCATCTCATCTCATCCCATCTCATCCAAGTTTGGAGGGACTTAAAGGGATTCGGTGCGTTTTTTACAGACATGTTAGGAACATGTATATCAGCATCTCATCTCATTTCCTGTCATCTCATCTCATCTCATCCCATCTCATCCAAGTTTTGAGGGACTTAAAGAGGATTCGGTGAGTTTTTTGCCGACATGTTAGGAACATGTGTATCAGCATACCATCTCATGTCATCACATCTCATCTCATCCCATCTCATCCAAGTTTTGAGGGACTTAAGGGATTCAGCACGTTTTTTACCGACATGTTAGGAACATGTATATTAGCATCTCATCTCATGTTATCTCATTTCATCTCATCCCATCTCATCCAAGTTTTGAGGGACTTAAAGGGATTCGGTGCGTTTTTTGCCGACATGTTAGGAACATGTATATCAGCATCTCATCTTATCTCATGTCATCTTATCTCATCTCATCCCATCTCATCCAAGTTTTGAGGGACTTAAAGGGATGCGGTGAGTTTTTTGCCGACATGTTAGGAACATGTATATTAGCATCTCATCTCATCTCATGTCATTTCATCTCATCTCATCCCATGTCATCCAAGTTTTGAGGGACTTAAAGGGATTTGGTGCGTTTTTTGCCAACATGTTAGGAACATTTATATCAGCATCTCATCTCATCTCATGTCATCTCATTACATCTCATCCCATCTCATCCAAGTTTGGAGGGACTTAAAGGTATTCGGTGCGTTTTTTGCCGACATGTTAGGAACATGTATATCAGCATCTCATCTCATCTCATGTCATATCATGTCATCTCATCCCATCTCATCCAAGTTTTGAGGGACTTAAAGGGATTCAGTGCGTTTTTTGCCAACATGTTAGGAACATGTATATCAGCATCTCATCTCATCTCATGTCATCTCATCTCATCTCATCCCATCTCATCCAAGTTTGGTGGGACTTAAAGGGATTCGGTGCGTTTTTTGCCGACATGTTAGGAACATGTATATCAGCATCTCATCTCATCTCATGTCATCTCATGTCATCTCATCCCATTTCATCCAAGTTTTGAGGGACTTAAAGGGATTCGGTGCGTTTTTTGCCGACATGTTAGGAACATGTACATCAGCATCTCATCTCATGTCATCTCATCTCATCCCATCTCATCCAAGTTTGGAGGGACTTAAAGGGATTCGGTGCGTTTTTTGCAGACATGTTAGGAACATGTATATCAGCATCTCATCTCATGTCATCTCATCTCATCTCATCCCATCTCATCCAAGTTTTGAGGGACTTAAAGGGATTTGGTGCGTTTTTTGCCGACATGTTAGCAACATGTATATCAGCATCTCATCTCATCTCATGTCATCTCATCTCATCTCATCCCATCTCATCCAAGTTTTGAGGGACTTAAAGGGATTCGGTGAGTTTTTTGCCGACATGTTAGGAACATGTATATCAGCATCTCATCTCATCTCATGTCATCTCATCTCATCTCATCCCAACTCATCCAAGTTGAGGGACTTACAGGGATTTGGTGAGTTTTTTGCTGACATGTTAGGAACATGTGTATCAGCATATCATCTCATCTCATGTCATCACATCTCATCTCATCCCATCTCATCCAAGTTTTGAGGAACTTAAAGGGATTCGGTGCGTTTTTTGCCGACATGTTAGGAACATGTATATTAGCATCTCATCTCATGTCATCTCATTTCATCTCATCCCATCTCATCCAAGTTTTGAGGGACTTAAAGGGATTCGGTGCGTTTTTTGCCGACATGTTAGGTACATGTATATCAGCATTTCATCTCATCTCTTGTCATCTCATCTCATTTCATCCCATCTCATCCAAGTTTTGAGGGACTTAGAGGGATTCGGTGCGTTTTTTGCCGACATGTTAGGAACATGTATATCAGCATCTCATCTCATCTCATGTCATCTCATCTCATCCCATCTCATCCAAGTTTTGAGGGACTTAAAGCGATTAGGTGAGTTTTTTGCTGACATGTTAGGAACATGTATATCAGCATCTCATCTCATCTCATGTCATCTCATCTCATCTCATCCCAACTCATCCAAGTTTTGAGGGATTTAAAGGGATTTGGTAAGTTTTTTGCCGACATGTTAGAAACATGTGTAACAGCATCTCATCTCATCTCATGTCATCACATCTCATCTCATCCCATCTCATCCAAGTTTTGAGGGACTTAAAGGGATTCAGTGCGTTTTTTGCCGACATGTTAGGAACATGTATATTAGCATCTCATCTCATGTCATATCATGTCATCTCATCCCATCTCATCCAAGTTTTGAGAGACTTAAAGGCATTCGGTGTGTTTTTTGCCAACATGTTAGGAACATGTATATCAGCATCTCATCTCATGTCATCTCATCTCATCTCATTCCATCCAAGTTTTGAGGGACTTAAAGGGATTCGGTGCTTTTTTGCCGACATGTTTGTAACATGTATATCAGCATCTCATCTCATTTCATCTCATCTCATCACATCTCATCCAAGTTTTGAGGGACTTAAAGGGATTCGGTGCGTTTTTTGCCGACGTGTTAGGAACATGTATATCAGCATCTCATCTCATCTCATGTCATCTCATCTCATCCCATCTCATCCAAGTTTTGAGGGACTTAAAGGGATTCGGTGAGTTTTTTGCCGACATGTTATGAACATGTATATCAGCATCTCATTTCATCTCATGTCTTCTCATCTCATCCCATCTCATCCAAGTTTTGAGGGACTTAAAGGGATTCGGTGCATTTTTTGCCAACATGTTAGGAACATGTATATCAGCATCTCATCTCATGTCATCTCAGCTCATCTCATCCCATCTCATCCAAGTTTTGAGGGACTTAAAGGGATTCGATGCTTTTTTTTCCGACATGTTAGGAACATGTATATCAGCATCCCATCTCAACTCTTGTCATCTCATCTCATCCCTTCTCATCCAAGTTTTGAGGGACTTAAAGGGATTCGGTGTGTTTTTTGCCGACATGTTAGGAACATGTATATCAGCATCTCATCTCATCTCATGTCATCTCATCTCATCCCATCTCATTCAAGTTTTGAGGAACTTAAAGGGATTTGGCGCGTTTTTTGCCGACATGTTAGGAACACGTATATCAGCATCTCATCTCATCTCATGTCATCTCATCTCAACTCATCCCATCTCATCCAAGTTTTGAGGGACTTAAAGGGATTCGGTGCATTTTTTGCCGACATGTTAGGAACATGTATATCAGCATCTCATCTCATCTCATGTCATCTCATCTCATCTCATCCCATCTCATCCAAGTTTTGAGGGACTTAAAGGGATTCGGTGCTTTTTTTTGCCGACATGTTAGCAACATGTATATCAGCATCTCATCTCATCTCCTGTCATCTCATCTCATCTCATCCCATCTCATCCAAGTTTTGAGGGACTTAAAGGGATTCGGTGCGTTTTTTGCCGACATGTTAGGAACATGTATATCAGCATCTCATCTCATCTCATCTCATCTCATCTCATCCCATCTCATCCAAGTTTTGAGGGACTTAAAGGGATTCAGTGCGTTTTTTGCCAACATGTTAGGAACATGTATATCAGCATCTCATCTCATCTTATGTCATATCATGTCATCTCATCCCATCTCATCCAAGTTTTGAGGGACTTAAAGGGATTTGGTGAGTTTTTTGCCGACATGTTAGGAACATGTGTAACAGCATCTCATCTCATCTCATGTCATCACATCTCATCTCATCCCATCTCATCCAAGTTTTGAGGAACTTAAAGTGATTCGGTGCTTATTTTGCCGACATGTTAGGAACATGTATATTAGCATCTCATCTCATGTCATCTCATTTCATCTCATCCCATCTAATCCAAGTTTTGAGGGACTTAAAGGGATTTGGTGCGTTTTTTGCCGACATGTTAGGTACATGTATATCAGCATTTCATCTCATCTCTTGTCATCTCATCTCATTTCATCCCATCTCATCCAAGTTTTGAGGGACTTAGAGGGATTCGGTGCGTTTTTTGCCGACATGTTAGGAACATGTATATCAGCATCTCATCTCATGTCATCTCATCTCATCCCATCTCATCCAAGTTTTGAGGGACTTAAAGGGATTCGGTGCGTTTTTTGCCAACATGTTAGGAACATGTATATCAGCATCTCATCTCATCTCATGTCATCTCATCACATCTCATCCCATCTCATCCAAGTTTGGAGGGACTTAAAGTGATTCGGTGCGTTTTTTGCCGACATGTTAGGAACATGTATATCAGCATCTCATCTCATCTCATGTCATATCATGTCATCTCATCCCATCTCATCCAAGTTTTGAGGGACTTAAAGGGATTCGGTGCGTTTTTTGCCAACATGTTAGGAACATGTATATCAGCATCTCATCTCATCTCATGTCATCTCATCACATCTCATCCCATCTCATCCAAGTTTTGAGGGACTTAAAGGGATTCGGTGCGTTTTTTGCCGACATGTTAGGAACATGTATATCAGCATCTCATCTCATCTCATGTCATATCATGTCATCTCATCCCATCTCATCCAAGTTTTGAGGGACTTAAAGGGATTCGGTGCGTTTTTTGTCAACATGTTAGGAACATGTGTATCAGCATCTCATCTCATCTCATGTCATCTCATCACATCTCATCCAAGTTTGGAGGGACTTAAAGGGATTCGGTGCGTTTTTTGCCGACATGTTAGGAACATGTATATCAGCATCTCATCTCATCTCATGTCATCTCATCTCATCCCATCTCATCAAAGTTTGGAGGGACTTAAAGGGATTCGGTGCGTTTTTTGCCGACATGTTAGGAACATGTATATCAGCATCTCATCTCATCTCATGTCATCTCATTTCATCTCATCCCATCTCATCCATGTTTTGAGGGACTTAAAGGGATTTGGTGCGTTTTTTGTTGACATGTTAGCAACATGTATATCAGCATCTCATCTCATCTCATGTCATCTCATCTCATCCCATCTCATCCAAGTTTTGAGGGACTTAAAGGGATTTGGTGCATTTTTTGCCAACATGTTAGGAAAATGTATATCAGCATCTCATCTCATGTCATATCATGTCATCTCATCCCATCTCATCCAAGTTTTAAGGGACTTAAAGGGATTCGGTGCGTTTTTTGCCAACATGTTAGGAACATGTATATTAGCATCTCATCTCATTTCATGTCATCTCATCACATCTCATCCCATCTCATCCAAGTTTGGAGGGACTTAAAGGGATTTGGTGTGTTTTTTGCCGACATGTTAGGAACATGTATATCAGCATCTCATGTCATCTTATCTCATCTCATCCCATCTCATCCAAGTTTTGAGGGACTTAAAGGGATTTGGTGCGTTTTTGGCCGATATGTTAGGAACATGTATATCAGCATCTCATCTCATGTCATCTCATTACATCTCATCCCATCTCATCCAAGTTTGGAGGGACTTAAAGGGATTCGGTGCGTTTTTTGCCGACATGTTAGGAACATGTATATCAGCATCTCATCTCATCTCATGTCATATCATATCATCTCATCCCATCTCATCCAAGTTTTGAGGGACTTAAAGGGATTCGGTGCGTTTTTTGCCAACATGTTAGGAACATGTATATCAGCATCTCATCTCATCTCATGTCATCTCATCACATCTCATCCCATCTCATCCAAGTTTGGAGGGACTTAAAGGGATTCGGTGCGTTTTTTGCCGACATGTTAGGAACATGTATATCAGCATCTCATCTCATGTCATCTCATCTCTTCTCATCCCATCTCATCCAAGTCTTTAGGGACTTAAAGGGATTCGGTGCGTTTTTTGCCGACATGTTAGGAACATGAATATCAGCATCTCATCTCATCTCATGTCATCTCATCACATCTCATCCCATCTCATCCAAGTTTGGAGGGACTTAAAGGGATTCGGTGCGTTTTTTGCCAACATGTTAGGAACATGTATATCAGCATCTCATCTCATCTCATCTCATGTCATCTCATCTCATCCCATGTCATCCAAGTTTTGAGGGACTTAAAGGGATTCGGTGCGTTTTTTGCCAACATGTTAGGAACATGTATATCAGCATCTCATCTCATCTCATGTCATCTCATCACATCTCATCCCATCTCATCCAAGTTTGGAGGGACTTAAGGGATTCGGTGCGTTTTTTGCCGACATGTTAGGAACATGTATATCAGCATATCATCTCATCTCATGTCATATCATGTCATCTCATCCCATCTAATCCAAGTTTTGACGGACTTAAAGGGATTTGGTGCGTTTTTTGCCGACATGTTAGGAACATGTATATCAGCATCTCATCTCATCTCATGTCATCTCATGTCATCTCATCCCATTTCATCCAAGTTTTGAGGGACTTAAAGGGATTCGGTGCATTTTTTGCCGACATGTTAGGAACATGTATATCAGCATCTCATCTCATCTCATGTCATCTCATCTCATCTCATCCCATGTCATCCAAGTTTTGAGGGACTTAAAGGGATTCGGTGCGTTTTTTGCCAACATGTTAGGAACATGTATGTTAGCATCTCATCTCATCTCATGTCATTTCATCACATGTCATCCCATCTCATCCAAGTTTGGAGGGACTTAAAGGGATTCGGTGCGTTTTTTGCCGACATGTTAGGAACATGTATATCAGCATCTCATCTCATCTCATGTCATCTCATCTCATCTCATCCCATCTCATCCAAGTTTTGAGGGACTTAAAGGGATTCGGTGCGTTTTTTGCCGACATGTTAGGAACATGTATATCAGCATCTCATCTCATCTTATGTCATCTCATCACATCTCATCCCAACTCATCCAAGTTTGGAGGGACTTAAAGGGATTTGGTGCGTTTTTTGCCGACATGTTAGGAACATGTATATCAGCATCTCATCTCATCTCATGTCATATCATGTCATCTCTTCCCATCTCATCCAAGTTTTGAGGGACTTAAAGGGATTCGGTGCGTTTTTTGCCAACATGTTAGGAACATGTATATCAGCATCTCATCTCATCTCATGTCATCTCATGTCATCTCATCCCATTTCATCCAAGTTTTGAGGGACTTAAAGGGATTCGGTGCGTTTTTTGCCGACATGTTAGGAACATGTATATCAGCATCTCACCTCATCTCATGTCATCTCATCTCATCCCATCTCATCCAAGTTTGGAGGGACTTAAAGGGATTCGGTGCATTTTTTGCCTACATGTTAGGAACATGTATATCAGCATCTCATCTCATCTCATGTCATCTCATCTCATCTCATACCATCTCATCCAAGTTTTGAGGGACTTAAAGGGATTTGGTGCTTTTTTGCCGACATGTTAGCAACATGTATATCAGCATCTCATCTCATCTCATGTCATCTCATCTCATCTCATCCCATCTCATCCAAGTTTTGAGGGACTTAAAGGGATTCGGTGCGTTTTTTGCCGACATGTTAGGATCATGTATATCAGCATCTCATCTCATCTCATGTCATATCATGTCATCTCATCCCATCTCATCCAAGTTTTGAGGGACTTAAAGGGATTCGGTGCGTTTTTTGCTGACATGTTAGAAACATGTATATCAGCATCTCATCTCATGTCATCTCATCTCATCTCATCCCATCTCATCCAAGTTTTGAGGGACTTAAAGGGATTCGGTGCGTTTTTTGCCAACATGTTAGGAACATGTATATCAGCATCTCATCTCATCTCATGTCATCTCATCTCATGTCATCTCAACTCATCTCATCCCATCTCATCCAAGTTTTGAGGGACTTAAAGGGATTCGATGCTTTTTTTGCCGACATGTTAGGAACATGTATATCAGCATCCCATCTCATCTCATGTCATCTCATCTCATACCATCTCATTCAAGTTTTGAGGAACTTAAAGGGATTTGGCGCGTTTTTTGCCGACATGTTAGGAACACGTATATCAGCATCTCATCTCATGTCATCTCAACTCATCCCATCTCATCCAAGTTTTGAGGGACTTAAAGGGATTCGGTGCATTTTTTGCTGACATGTTAGGAACATGTATATCAGCATCTCATCTCATCTCATCCCATCTCATCCAAGTTTTGGGAACTTAAATGGATTCGGTGCGTTTTTTGCCGACATAATAGGAACATGTATATCAGCATCTCGTCTCATGTCATCTCATCTCTTCTTATCCCATCTCATCCAAGTCTTTAGGGACTTAAAGGGATTCGGTGCGTTTTTTGCCGACATGTTAGGAACATGTATATCAGCATCTCATCTCATCTCATGTCATCTCATCACATCTCATCCCATCTCATCCAAGTTTGGAGGGACTTAAAGGGATTCGGTGCGTTTTTTGCCGACATGTTAGGAACATGTATATTAGCATCTCATCTCATCTCATGTCATCTTATCTCATCTCATCCCATGTCATCCAAGTTTTGAGGGACTTAAAGGGATTCGGTGCGTTTTTTGCCAACATGTTAGGAACATGTATATCAGCATCTCATCTCATCTCATGTCATCTCATCACATCTCATCCCATCTCATCCAAGTTTAGAGGGACTTAAAGGGATTCGGTGCGTTTTTTGCCGACATGTTAGGAACATGTATATCAGCATCTCATCTCATGTCATCTTATCCCATTTCATCCAAGTTTTGAGGGACTTAAAGGGACTCGGTGCATTTTTTGCCGACATGTTAGGAACATGTATATCAGCATCTCATCTCATCTCATGTCATCTTATCTCATCCCATCTCATCCAAGTTTGGAGGGACTTAAAGGGATTCGGTGCGTTTTTTGCCGACATGTTAGGAACATGTATATCAGCATCTCATCTCATCTCATGTCATCTCATCTCATCCCATCTCATCCAAGTTTTGAGGGACTTAAAGGGATTCGGTGCGTTTTTTGCCGACATGTTAGGAACATGTATATCAGCATCTCATCTCATCTCATGTCATATCATGTCATCTCATCCCATCTCATCCAAGTTTTGAGGGACTTAAAGGGATTCGGTGCGTTTTTTGCAAACATGTTAGGAACATGTATATCAGCATCTCATCTCATGTCATCTCATCACATCTCATCCCATCTCATCCAAGTTTGGAGGGACTTAAAGGGATTCCGTGCGTTTTTTTCCGACATGTTAGGAACATGTATATCAGCATCTCATCTTATCTCATGTCATATCATGTCATCTCATCCCATCTCATCCACGTTTTGAGGGACTTAAAGGGATTCGGTGCGTTTTTTGCCGACATGTTAGGAACATGTATATCAGCATCTCATCTCATCTCATGTCATCTCATCTCATCCCATCTCATCCAAGTTTTGAGGGACTTAAAGGGATTTGGTGCGTTTTTTGACAACATGTTAGGAACATGTATATTAGCATCTCATCTCATTTCATGTCATCTCATCACATCTCATCCCATCTCATCCAAGTTTGGAGGGACTTAAAGGGATTTGGTGTGTTTTTTGCCGACATGTTAGGAACATGTATATCAGCATCTCATGTCATCTTATCTCATCTCATCCCATCTCATCCAAGTTTTGAGGGACTTAAAGGGATTTGGTGCGTTTTTGGCCGATATGTTAGGAACATGTATATCAGCATCTCATCTCATGTCATCTCATTACATCTCATCCCATCTCATCCAAGTTTGGAGGGACTTAAAGGGATTCGGTGTGTTTTTTGCCGACATGTTAGGAACATGTTTATCAGCATCTCATCTCATCTCATGTCATATCATATCATCTCATCCCATCTCATCCAAGTTTTGAGGGACTTAAAGGGATTCGGTGCGTTTTTTGCCAACATGTTAGGAACATGTATATCAGCATCTCATCTCATCTCATGTCATCTCATCACATCTCATCCCATCTCATCCAAGTTTGGAGGGACTTAAAGGGATTCGGTGCGTTTTTTGCCGACATGTTAGGAACATGTATATCAGCATCTCATCTCATGTCATCTCATCTCTTCTCATCCCATCTCATCCAAGTCTTTAGGGACTTAAAGGGATTCGGTGCGTTTTTTGCCGACATGTTAGGAACATGAATATCAGCATCTCATCTCATCTCATGTCATCTCATCACATCTCATCCCATCTCATCCAAGTTTGGAGGGACTTAAAGGGATTCGGTGCGTTTTTTGCCGACATGTTAGGAACATGTATATCAGCATCTCATCTCATCTCATCTCATGTCATCTCATCTCATCCCATGTCATCCAAGTTTTGAGGGACTTAAAGGGATTCGGTGCGTTTTTTGCCAACATGTTAGGAACATGTATATCAGCATCTCATCTCATCTCATGTCATCTCATCCCATCTCATCCAAGTTTTTAGGGACTTAAAGGGATTCGGTGCGTTTTTTGCCGACATGTTAGGAACATGTATATCAGCATCTCATCTCATGTCATATCATGTCATCTCATCCCATCTAATCCAAGTTTTGATGGACTTAAAGGGATTCGGTGCGTTTTTTGCCGACATGTTAGGAACATGTATATCAGCATCTCATCTCATCTCATGTCATCTCATGTCATCTCATCCCATTTCATCCAAGTTTTGAGGGACTTAAAGGGATTCGGTGCGTTTTTTGCCGACATGTTAGGAACATGTATATCAGCATCTCATCTCATCTCATGTCATCTCATCTCATCTCATCCCATGTCATCCAAGTTTTGAGGGACTTAAAGGGATTCGGTGCGTTTTTTGCCAACATGTTAGGAACATGTATGTTAGCATCTCATCTCATCTCATGTCATCTCATCACATGTCATCCCATCTCATCCAAGTTTGGAGGGACTTAAAGGGATTCGGTGCGTTTTTTGCCGACATGTTAGGAACATGTATATCAGCATCTCATCTCATCTCATGTCATCTCATCTCATCTCATCCCATCTCATCCAAGTTTTGAGGGACTTAAAGGGATTCGGTGCGTTTTTTGCCAACATGTTAGGAACATGTATATCAGCATCTCATCTCATCTTATGTCATCTCATCACATCTCATCCCAACTCATCCAAGTTTGGAGGGACTTAAAGGGATTTGGTGCGTTTTTTGCCGACATGTTAGGAACATGTATATCAGCATCTCATCTCATCTCATGTCATCTCATCTCATCTCATCCCATCTCATCCAAGTTTTGAGGGACTTAAAGGGATTCGGTGCGTTTTTTGCCAACATGTTAGGAACATGTATATCAGCATCTCATCTCATCTTATGTCATCTCTTCACATCTCATCCCAACTCATCCAAGTTTGGAGGGACTTAAAGGGATTTGGTGCGTTTTTTGCCGACATGTTAGGAACATGTATATCAGCATCTCATCTCATCTCATGTCATATCATGTCATCTCTTCCCATCTCATCCAAGGTTTGAGGGACTTAAAGGGATTCGGTGCGTTTTTTGCCAACATGTTAGGAACATGTATATCAGCATCTCATCTCATCTCATGTCATCTCATGTCATCTCATCCCATTTCATCCAAGTTTTGAGGGACTTAAAGGGATTCGGAGCGTTTTTTGCCGACATGTTAGGAACATGTATATCAGCATCTCACCTCATCTCATGTCATCTCATCTCATCCCATCTCATCCAAGTTTTGAGGGACTTAAAGGGATTCGGTGCGTTTTTTGCCGACATGTTAGGATCATGTATGTCAGCATCTCATCTCATCTCATGTCATATCATGTCATCTCATCCCATCTCATCCAAGTTTTGAGGGACTTAAAGGGATTCGGTGCGTTTTTTGCTGACATGTTAGAAACATGTATATCAGCATCTCATCTCATGTCATCTCATCTCATCTCATCCCATCTCATCCAAGTTTTGAGGGACTTAAAGGGATTCGGTGCGTTTTTTGCCAACATGTTAGGAACATGTATATCAGCATCTCATCTCATCTCATGTCATCTCATCTCATGTCATCTCAACTCATCTCATCCCATCTCATCCAAGTTTTGAGGGACTTAAAGGGATTCGATGCTTTTTTTGCCGACATGTTAGGAACATGTATATCAGCATCCCATCTCATCTCATGTCATCTCATCTCATACCATCTCATTCAAGTTTTGAGGAACTTAAAGGGATTTGGCGCGTTTTTTGCCGACATGTTAGGAACACGTATATCAGCATCTCATCTCATCTCATGTCATCTCAACTCATCCCATCTCATCCAAGTTTTGAGGGACTTAAAGGGATTCGGTGCATTTTTTGCTGACATGTTAGGAACATGTATATCAGCATCTCATCTCATCTCATGTCATCTCATCTCATCCCATCTCATCCAAGTTTTGGGGAACTTAAATGGATTCGGTGCGTTTTTTGCCGACATAATAGGAACAAGTATATCAGCATCTCGTCTCATGTCATCTCATCTCTTCTCATCCCATCTCATCCAAGTCTTTAGGGACTTAAAGGGATTCGGTGCCTTTTTTGCCGACATGTTAGGAACATGTATATCAGCATCTCATCTCATCTCATGTCATCTCATCACATCTCATCCCATCTCATCCAAGTTTGGAGGGACTTAAAGGGATTCGGTGCGTTTTTTGCCGACATGTTAGGAACATGTATATTAGCATCTCATCTCATCTCATGTCATCTTATCTCATCTCATCCCATGTCATCCAAGTTTTGAGGGACTTAAAGGGATTCGGTGCGTTTTTTGCCAACATGTTAGGAACATGTATATCAGCATCTCATCTCATCTCATGTCATCTCATCACATCTCATCCCATCTCATCCAAGTTTAGAGGGACTTAAAGGGATTCGGTGCGTTTTTTGCCGACATGTTAGGAACATGTATATCAGCATCTCATCTCATGTCATCTTATCCCATTTCATCCAAGTTTTGAGGGACTTAAAGGGACTCGGTGCATTTTTTGCTGACATGTTAGGAACATGTATATCAGCATCTCATCTCATCTCATGTCATCTTATCTCATCCCATCTCATCCAAGTTTGGAGGGACTTAAAGGGATTCGGTGCGTTTTTTGCCGACATGTTAGGAACATGTATATCAGCATCTCATCTCATCTCATGTCATCTCATCTCATCCCATCTCATCCAAGTTTTGAGGGACTTAAAGGGATTCGGTGCGTTTTTTGCCGACATGTTAGGAACATGTATATCAGCATCTCATCTCATCTCATGTCATCTCATCTCATCCCATCTCATCCAAGTTTTGAGGGACTTAAAGGGATACGGTGCGTTTTTTGCAAACATGTTAGGAACATGTATATCAGCATCTCATCTCATCTCATGTCATCTCATCACATCTCATCCCATCTCATGCAAGTTTGGAGGGACTTAAAGGGATTCGGTGCGTTTTTTTCCGACATGTTAGGAACATGTATATCAGCATCTCATCTTATCTCATGTCATATCATGTCATCTCATCCCATCTCATCCACGTTTTGAGGGACTTAAAGGGATTCGGTGCGTTTTTTGCCGACATGTTAGGAACATGTATATCAGCATCTCATCTCATCTCATGTCATCTCATCTCATCCCATCTCATCCAAGTTTTGAGGGACTTAAAGGGATTTGGTGCGTTTTTTGACAACATGTTAGGAACATGTATATCAGCATCTCATCTCATCTCATGTCATCTCATTTTATCTCATCCAATCTCATCCAAGTTTTGAGGGACTTAAAGGGATTTGGTGCGTTTTTTGCCAACATGTTAGGAACATGTATATCAGCATCTCATATCATGTCATCTCATCTCATCTCATCTCATCCCATCTCATCCAAGTTTTGAGTGACTTAAAGGGATTCGGTGAGTTTTTTGCAGACATGTTAGGAACATGTATATTAGCATCTCATCTCATCTCATGTCATATCATGTCATCTCATCCCATCTCATCCAAGTTTTGAGGGACTTAAAGGGATTCGGTGCGTTTTTTGCCAACATGTTAGGAACATGTATATCAGCATCTCATCTCATCTCATGTCATCTCATCACATCTCATCCCATCTCATCCAAGTTTGGAGGGACTTAAAGGGATTCGGTGCGTTTTTTGCCGACATGTTAGGAACATGTATATTAGCATCTCATCTCATCTCATGTCATCTCATCTCATCTCATCGCATGTCATCCAAGTTTTGAGGGACTTAAAGGGACTTAAAGGGATTTGGTGCATTTTTTGCCAACATGTTAGGAACATGTATAGCAGCATCTCATCTCATCTCATGTCATCTCATCAAATCTCATCCCATCTCATCCAAGTTTGGAGGGACTTAAAGGGATTCGGTGCGTTTTTTGCCTACATGTTAGGAACATGTATATCAGCATCTCATCTCATCTCATGTCATCTCATGTCATCTCATCCCATTTCATCCAAGTTTTGAGAGACTTAAAGGGATTCGGTGCGTTTTTTGCCGACATGTTAGGAACATGTATATCAGCATCTCATCTCATCTCATGTCATCTCATCTCATCCCATCTCATCCAAGTTTGGAGGGACTTAAAGGGATTCGGTGCGTTTTTTGCCTACATGTTAGGAACATGTATATCAGCATCTCATCTCATCTCATGTCATCTCATCTCATCTCATCCCATCTCATCCAAGTTTTGAGGGACTTAAAGGGATTTGGTGCGTTTTTTGCCGACATGTTAGCAACATGTACATCAGCATCTCATCTCATCTCATGTCATCTCATCTCATCCCATCTCATCCAAGTTTTGAGGGACTTAAAGGGATTCGGTGCGTTTTTTGCCGACATGTTAGGAACATGTATATCAGCATCTCATCTCATCTCATCTCATATCATCTCATCTCATCCCATCTCATCCAAGTTTTGAGGGACTTAAAGGGATTCGGTGCGTTTTTTGCCGACATCTTAGTAACATGTATATCAGCATCTCATCTCATCTCATGTCATATCATGTCATCTCATCCCATCTCATCTAAGTTTTGAGGGACTTAAAGGGATTCGGTGCGTTTTTTGCCAACATGTTAGGAACATGTATATCAGCATCTCATCTCATCTCATGTCATCTCATCACATCTCATCCCATCTCATCCAAGTTTGGAAGGACTTAAAGGGATTAGGTGCGTTTTTTGCCGACATGTTAGGAACATGTATATCAGCATCTCATCTCATCTCATGTCATCTCATCTCATCTCATCCCATCTCATCCAAGTTTTGAGGGACTTAAAGGGATTCGGTGCGTTTTTTGCTGACATGTTAGGAATATGTATATCAGCATCTCATCTCATGTCATCTTATCTCATCTCATCCCATCTCATCCAAGTTTTGAGGGACTTAAAGGGATTCGGTGATTTTTTTGCCTACATGTTAGGAACATGTATATTAGCATATCATCTCATCTCATGTCATCTCATCTCATCTCATCCCACCTCATCCAAGTTTTGAGGGACTTAAAGGGATTCGGTGCGTTTTTTGCCAACATGTTATGAACATGTATATCAGCATCCTATCTCATCTCATGTCATCTCATCTCATCTCATCCCATCTCATCCAAGTTTTGATGGACTTAAAGGGATTCTGTGCGTTTTTTGCCGACATGTTAGGAACATGTATATCAGCATCTCACCTCATCTCATTTCATCTCATCTCATCCCATCTCATCCAAGTTTTGAGGGACTTAAAGGGATTTGGTGAGTTTTTTGCCGACATGTTAGGAACATGTATATCAGCATCTCATCTCATCTCATGTCATCTCATTTCATCTCATCCCATCTCATCCAAGTTTTGAGGGACTTAAAGGGATTCGGTGCGTTTTTTGCCAACATGTTAGGAACATGTATATCAGCATCTCATCTCATGTCATCTCATCTCATCTCATCCCATCTCATCCAAGTTTTGAGGGACTTAAAGGGATTCGGTGCGTTTTTTGCCAACATGTTAGGAACATGTATATCAGCATCTCATCTCATCTCATGTCATATCATGTCATCTCATCCCATCTCATCCAAGTTTTGAGGGACTTAAATGGATTCGGTGTGTTTTTTACCGACATGTTAGAAACATGTATATCAGCATCTCATCTCATGTCATCTCATCTCATCCCATCTCATCCAAGTTTTGAGGGACTTAAAGGTATTCGGTGCGTTTTTTGCCAACATGTTAGGAACATGTATATCAGCATCTCGTCTCATCTCATGTCATCTCATCTCATCTCAACCCATATCATCCAAGTTTTGAGGGACTTAAAGGGATTCGGTGCGTTTTTTGCCGACATGTTAGGAACATGTATATCAGCATCCCATCTCATCTCATGTCATCTCATCTCATCCCATCTCATTCAAGTTTTGAGGAACTTAAAGGGATTTGGTGCGTTTTTTGCCGACATGTTAGAAACACGTATATCAGCATCTCATCTCATCTCATGTCATCTCATGTCATCTTATCTCAACTCATCCCATCTCATCCAAGTTTTGAGGGACTTAAAGGGATTCGGTGCATTTTTTGCCGACATGTTATGAACATGTATATCAGCATCTCATCTCATCTCATGTCATCTCATCTCATCCCATCTCATCCAAGTTTTGGGGGACTTAAAGGGATTTGGTGAGTTTTTTGCTGACATATTAGAAACATGTATATTAGCATCTCATCTCATGTCATCTCATCTCATCCCATCTCATCCAAGTTTTGAGGGAATTAAAGGGATTCGGTGAGTTTTTTGCTGACATATTAGAAACATGTATATCAGCATCTCATCTCATGTCATCTCATCTCATCCCAACTCATCCAAGTTTTGAGGGACTTAAAGTGATTCAGTGCCTTTTTTGCCGACATGTTAGGAACATGTATATTAGCATCTCATCTCATGTCATATCATGTCATCTCATCCCATCTCATCCAAGTTTTGAGGGACTTAAAGGCATTCAGTGCATTTTTTGCCGACATGTTAGGAACATGTATATCAGCATCTCATCTCATCTCATGTCATCTCATTTCATCTCATCCCATCTCATCCAAGTTTTGAGGGACTTAAAGGGATTCGGTGAGTTTTTTGCTGACATGTTATGAACATGTATATCAGCATCTCATCTCATGTCATCTCATCTCATCTCATCCCATCTCATCCAAGTTTTGAGGGACTTAAAGGGATTCGGTGCGTTTTTTGCCGACATGTTAGGAACATGTATATCAGCATCTCATCTCATCTCATGTCATATCATGTCATCTCATCCCATCTCATCCAAGTTTTGAGGGACTTAAAGGGATTCGGTGCGTTTTTTGCCGACATGTTAGAAACATGTATATCAGCATCTCATCTCATCTCATGTCATCTCATCTCATCTCATCCCATCTCATCCAAGTTTTGAGGGACTTAAAGGGATTCGTTGCATTTTTTGCCAACATGTTAGGAACATGTATATCAGCATCTCGTCTCATCTCATGTCATCTCATCTCATCTCATCCCATCTCATCCAAGTTTTCAAGGACTTAAAGGGATTCAGTGCGTTTTTTGCCGACATGTTAGGAACATGTATATTAGCATCTCATCTCATTTCATCTCATCCCATCTCATCCAAGTTTTGAGGGACTTAAAGGGATTCGGTGCGTTTTTTGCCGACATGTTAGGAACATGTATATCAGCATCTCATCTCATCTCATGTCATATCATGTCATCTCATCCCATCTCATCCAAGTTTTGAGGGACTTAAAGGGATTCGGTGCGTTTTTTGCCGACATGTTAGGAACATGTATATCAGCATCTCATCTCATCTCATGTCATATCATGTCATCTCATCCCATCTCATCCAAGTTTTGAGGGACTTAAAGGGATTCGGTGCGTTTTTTGCCAACATGTTAGGAACATGTATATCAGCTTCTCATCTCATCTCATGTCATCTCATCACATCTCATCCCATCTTATCCAAGTTTGGAGGGACTTAAAGGGATTCGGTGCGTTTTTTGCCGACATGTTAGGAACATGTATATCAGCATCTCATCTCATCTCATGTCATATCATGTCATCTCATCCCATCTCATCCAAGTTTTGAGGGACTTAAAGGGATTCGGTGTGTTTTTTGCCGACATGTTAGGAACATGTATATCAGCATCTCATCTCATGTCATCTTATCTCATCTCATCCCATCTCATCCAAGTTTTGAGGGACTTAAAGGGATTTGGTGCGTTTTTTGCCGATATTTTAGGAACATGTATATCAGCATCTCATCTCATCTCATGTCATCTCATCTCATCTCATCCCATGTCATCCAAGTTTTGAGGGACTTAAAGGGATTTGGTGCGTTTTTTGCCAACATGTTAGGAACATGTATATCAGCATCTCATCTCATCTCATGTCATCTCATTACATCTCATCCCATCTCATCCAAGTTTGGAGGGACTTAAAGGGATTCGGTGCGTTTTTTGCCGACATGTTAGGAACATGTATATCAGCATCTCATCTCATCTCATGTCATATCATGTTATCTCATCCCATATCATCCAAGTTTTGAGGGACTTAAAGGGATTCGGTGCGTTTTTTGCCAACATGTTAGGAACATGTATATCAGCATCTCATCTCATCTCATGTCATCTCATTACATCTCATCCCATCTCATCCAAGTTTGGAGGGACTTAAAGGGATTCGGTGCGTTTTTTGCCGACATGTTAGGAACATGTATATCAGCATCTCATCTCATCTCATGTCATATCATGTCATCTCATCCCATCTCATCCAAGTTTGGAGGGACTTAAAGGGATTTGGTGCGTTTTTTGCAGACATGTTAGTAAGATGTATATCAGCATCTCATCTCATCTCATGTCATCTCATCCCATCTCATCCAAGTTTGGAGGGACTTAAAGGGATTTGGTGCGTTTTTTGCAGACATGTTAGTAAGATGTATATCAGCATCTCATCTCATCTCATGTCATCTCATCTCATCTCATCCCATCTCATCCAAGTTTTGAGGGACTTTAAGGGATTTGGTGCGTTTTTTGCCGACATGTTAGCAACATGTATATCAGCATCTCATCTCATTTCATGTCATATCATGTCATCTCATCCCATCTCATCCAAGTTTTGAGGGACTTAAAGGGATTCGGTGCGTTTTTTGCCTACATGTTAGGAACATGTATATCAGCATCTCATCTCATCTCATGTCATCTCATCTCATCTCATCCCATCTCATCCAAGTTTTGAGGGACTTAAAGGGATTCGGTGCGTTTTTTGCCGACATGTTAGGAACATGTATATCAGCATCTCATCTCATCTCATGTCATCTCATCCCATCTCATCCAAGTTTTGAGGGACTTAAAGGGATTCGGTGCGTTTTTTGCCGACATGTTAGGAACATGTATATCAGCATCTCATCTCATCTCATGTCATATCATGTCATCTCATCCCATCTCATCCAAGTTTTGAGGGACTTAAAGGGATTCGGTGAGTTTTTTGCCGACATGTTAGGAACATGTATATTAGCATCTCATCTCATGTCATCTCATCTCATCCCATGTCATCCAAGTTTTGAGGGACTTAAAGGGATTTGGTGCGTTTTTTGCCAACATGTTAGGAACATGTATATCAGCATCTCATCTCATCTTATGTCATCTCATTATATCTCATCCCATCTCATCCAAGTTTGGAGGGACTTAAAGGGATTCGGTGCGTATTTTTTTGACATGTTAGGAACATGTATATCAGCATCTCATCTTATCTCATGTCATATCATGTCATCTCATTCCATCTCATCCACGTTTTGAGGGACTTAAAGGGATTCGGTGCGTTTTTTGCCGACATGTTAGGAACATGTATATCAGCATCTCATCTCATCTCATGTCATCTCATTTCATCTCATCCAATCTCATCCAAGTTTTGAGGGACTTAAAGGGATTCGGTGCGTTTTTTGCCAACATGTTAGGAACATGTATATCAGCATCTCATCTCATGTCATCTCATCTCATCTCATCTCATCCCATCTCATCCAAGTTTTGAGGGACTTAAAGGGATTCGGTGAGTTTTTTGCAGAAATGTTAGGAACATGCATATTAGCATCTCATCTCATCTCATGTCATATCATGTCATCTCATCCCATCTCATCCAAGTTTTGAGGGACTTAAAGGGATTCGGTGTGTTTTTTGCCAACATTTTAGGAACATGTATATCAGCATCTCGTCTCATCTCATGTCATCTCATCTCATCTCATCCCATATCATTCAAGTTTTGAGGGACTTAAAGGGATTCGGTGCGTTTTTTGCCGACATGTTATGAACATGTATATCAGCATCTCATCTCATCTCATGTCATCTCATCACATCTCATCCCATCTCATCCAAGTTTGGAGGGACTTAGGCTAGTTTCACACTTGCTTTTTTTTGCAGCGCGTTTTTCCCGCAAAAAAACGCATTAAAAAAACGCATACAAATGCATACAAACGCTGCGTTTTTTTCCAGCATTTTAATGCGCATGCAGGAAAAAAACGCAGCGTTTTTGCGCGTTTGTATGCGTTTTTTGTGCGTTGGCGTTTTTTTACAGATTTTGGAAAAACCCCACAAAAAAGAAAAAACAACCATTCAACAACACACAAGACCAATGGGACTTCATTGTGGGTGTGGTATGTTAATATATATACACCCTGTCTACAGTATTCTTCACATTTGCTTGATTCTTCTCGTGACCATGGATCTGCGCTGGAAGAGTTTTCACTTCAACTTGGATTTGGACATCGCGATGGCTCAGGCGTATGCAGTTGCTTGCCATGAACAAAGGAAGAGAGAGAGGCAGCGAAGACGGCGGCGTATGTGGATACATCCGATTGTTGAACTCCGGGAGAGCCGTGGGGCATACCATACCCTCTACAGCGAGCTCCAGTCAAACCCGGAGAAATTTACAGATTATATCCGGATGTCCCACGAAAGTTTCATGGATTTGCTTGCTCGTGTCCAACAATCCATCCGGAGACAGGACACACAGCTCCGTCGTGCGATTCCTCCTGAGGAACGGCTACTGGTGACATTACGGTATGTTTTAAAAACAAAGGGGTGTGGTCTGATGTTTTTTTTTGTAAATTTAGTATTCAAAACCTTGGGTAATTAGTTTTCGTGAATGTACTAATATTTTTTTTATAGTTTTTAAAAATAATATACATAAATATTAATTTTACTTCTTTGTCTGTTCACAGATTCCTGGCGACTGGAGAAACCCTATCCTCACTACACTTCCAGTACCGTATTGGAATCTCTACCTTGTCTGGAATTGTTGCTGACACCTGCCGGGCTCTCTGGAATGTTCTTTGCCCAGAATTTATGCCCCTGCCCACCGCTGAAAAGTGGATGGAAATTGCTGACAAATTCTGGACAGTATGCAATTTTCCCAACTGTTTGGGAGCTGTTGATGGGAAACACATACGGATCATCAAACCCCAAAGAACGGGATCTGAGTACTATAATTACAAAAAGTACTTTTCAATAGTACTCATTGCAATTGCGGATGCCGGATGTATGTTTGTAGCAGTGGACATTGGAGCATTTGGCCGTGGTAATGACTCGCAGGCTTTTAAAAACTCAGACATGGGCCGGAGGTTGTATGGCAACCAATTTAATTTCCCTATGCCACGGCCTCTTCCTCACACCGAAGCTCCGCCACTGCCCTTTGTAATGGTTGGCGATGAGGCTTTTCAAATGTGCGGAAACTTACTGAAACCCTACTCCAGCCGGGACTTGGACCACACCAAAAAAATTTTTAATTACAGGCTGACCAGGGCCAGAAGAACTGTCGAGTGTGCTTTTGGGATTCTTGTTTCCAGATGGCGAATTCTGGGCACGGCCATTAATCTTAAACTTGAAACAGTCGATGAGGTGGTGAAGGCCTGTGTGGTTCTACATAACTTTGTGATGGCTAAAGAGCACCCGACCTTTGAACTGGACGATGATGCTCCTAACCCATTGCCTGAATTCACTCAGCACACTCTCAGGTCATCCGTTGAAGTTGGCCAAATGAGGGACAAATTTGCGGCCTACTTTATTTCTGATGTAGGACGGGTGCACTGGCAAGATGAAATGGTGTAATGTTGTTGTTTATGGTAATAAAAATCCTTATTTGATACCATTACTGAGTGCACTATATTTTTTAAACTCCGATTAATTAAAAAACTTCCCATGTATAACTGAATTTTGTTATGTTCACACACCTGGGCAGGTAAATACACATACGAGTTAAAATGCAGCATTGCTAGTCTGCGTGAAATATATTGGAATGAGCAAAGCTGCAGGCCATGAATCAGGAAACCATTTTTTTTCAAGATAAAATTGTGCAAATAGTTTAAAACAAAGTATGTGATTTTCTCAAAACACAACACTCAAAACCCAACCCCAATGAAAGTCCATGGGGAATACAAGTCAGCATTGAGTGGATGAATGTAATCTGCTCCATTAAAAGTTATTACACTAGGCCTTTGAATTGACTATACTAGGCCGTGGTATTTCAAATACGAGTATACTAGGCCTTGGGGCTAGTAGTATAGTAATATGTGAAATACCACGGCCTAGTATAGTCATACCAAGGCCTACTGTTATAACTCGATTTTTAACAACTAGCATCTTGTTTCACCAAAAACAAACTGGTGAAACTAGAAAGAAACTTATTTTTTAGACAAGTTTCAACAGTTTGTTTTTCATGAAACCAGATTCTATTTTGTAAAACTAGAGTTATTACACTAGGCCTTGGAATGACTATACTAGGCCGTGGTATTTCAAATATGAGTATACTAGGCCTTGGGGCTAGTAGTATATGTGAAATACCACGGCCTAGTATAGTCATACCAAGGCCTACTGTAATAATTGTTAAAATAGCATCTTGTTTCAACAAAATCAAACTGGTGAAACTAGAAAGAAACTTATTTTTTAGACAAGTTTCAACAGTTTGTTTTTCATGAAACCAGATTCTATTTGGTAAAACTAGAGTTATTACACTAGGCCTTGGAATGACTATACTAGGCCGTGGTATTTCAAATATGAGTATACTAGGCCTTGGGGCTAGTAGTATATGTGAAATACCACGGCCTAGTATAGTCATACCAAGGCCTACTGTAATAACTCGATTTTTAACAACTAGCATCTTGTTTCACCAAAAACAAACTGGTGAAACTAGAAAGAAACTTATTTTTTAGACAAGTTTCAACAGTTTGTTTTTCATGAAACCAGATTCTATTTTGTAAAACTAGAGTTATTACACTAGGCCTTGGAATGACTATACTAGGCCGTGGTATTTCAAATATGAGTATACTAGGCCTTGGGGCTAGTAGTATATGTGAAATACCACGGCCTAGTATAGTCATACCAAGGCCTACTGTAATAACTCGATTTTTAACAACTAGCATCTTGTTTCACCAAAAACAAACTGGTGAAACTAGAAAGAAACTTATTTTTTAGACAAGTTTCAACAGTTTGTTTTTCATGAAACCAGATTCTATTTTGTAAAACTAGAGTTATTACACTAGGCCTTTGAATGACTATACTAGTCCATGTTATTTCACATATGACTATACTAGCCCTTGGGTTGGTTTTTAACATGTATTTACCCATCAGTGTGTGTGAGCGGCGCAAACAACATTAATGAAACTTATTAATGGTGAACCACAAATGTAAATTTATTTTTTATCACAAAAAAAAAATTTAAAAATTATTTTTTACGGCGTTTGGGGGCAGATGGTTTCAATTTGGGGGTGTGCAGGGAATATGCAACACTTGCAGTTGAAGACGGTGTTTGAGGGGAAGGGGCAACAAAACTTGTGGGGGAAGGTAGTCCAGTTAAGGGAATTAAACTTGGAACACTTGTAGGAGAGGAAATCTGTTCAGTTACATTAGTTGTAATGGCATGTCGCCGTAGGCTTGTGTGCCTGGACCGACTTTGGCCCAATGCCCGCCTTGATTGATTTCGCCTTGAAGTAGGGGCAAATATGGAATGTAGGTCCCCCGTCTGCTGGTATGGCTGCTGCTGCTGAGGTGGCGGCTGCTGCTGCAGAGGTTGCGGCTGCTGCTGAGGTGGCGGCTGCTGCTGAGGTGGCGGCTGCTGCTGAGGTGGCAGCTGCTGCTGAGGTGGTTGCTGCTGCTGAGGTGGTTGCTGCTGCTGCTGAGGTGGCGGCTGCTGCTGAGGTGGTTGCTGCTGCTGCTGAGGTGGCGGCTGCTGCTGAGGTGGCTGCTGCTGCTGAGGTGGCGTCTGCTGAGTTGGCTGCTGCTGCTGAGGTGGCTGATGCTGCTCTTCTTGTTCAGTGCTCGTCCTTGCAGGAGGACTGGTGGCGGCAGTGATGGCCCAGGTTTGCAGAGTGGTGGTGGCAGGGCTACTACATGTTGTTGTAGCGGCAGGGCTGTTCCATGTTTGCCTAGTGGTGGCTGAGCTCCACGCATGCATGGGATTGGCGGTGGTGCTCCAGACAGGAGCAGCGCTTGCCATGGTGGTGTCGGTGAAGTGACCAGCTGCACTCAGACTTGTGGTGGTGTAACGGTGGGTGTCCAGCCTTTGAAGAGAGGTGTCCGTGCAGTGGTATGCAGCACAAGTCGGTAGTGAGGTGAAGCGAGTCAATGGTGGCACAGGTGGAAAGGACACCACTGACTGCTGACCGTACCGATTATGCTGCATAGCCTGCAAGAAAGCATTGTTGCAGGCCTGCAGCACATTCAGCTGTTGATCAGGACTAAGGTGTTCCGCCATGCCCTTTTCAATCTTACTAAAAAAATGGTGTGCTGGTCTGTTGAGGTCGGCCTCCAGACGGTCAAGGCGCTGTTCTACAGAATTGAAGCGGTGTTCAAAGTGGTTAAAACCACGTTCCATCAGTGCAAAACCGCTTTCAACTCTGTCGGACAGTGACTTGAGGCTGGAATTAAATGTCTCGCTCAAATGCATAAACTCGGGCAAGACATTCCTGTCCAAGGCCCTCTGCCGCTGGCGGGTAGTGCCCGCATAACCAGTGGCAGAGACCTGGGACAGGGGAACACCTGATGGCCCAGCTTCCTGGTCACCAGCTGTGTGTGTGTGGGACCTGCAAGGTGCTTCCTGGCTGTCGGATGGCTGGGACGGGTCAGAGGACGTCCGACGAAGGACCGCTCCAGGGCCAGGTTGCAGGGTGCTGCTCCAGGTGCTGTGGAAGAAAGGAAAATCATTACTACCATGCCTTTACAAGAAGCATCAGCTGTGGATTAGAAAAACACAGATTAATAAAAATAAAAACCCAAAATGTATAATACTTACGATCTTGTGGCAAGGACCGGTCTTAGGAACTGCAACGCGTGATAGTGACGGTATCTAGTTCTGGTCCTTGACGCAGATCCACTGCGAACCTGGCCCTCAGCACGAACATCACTGTTGAAGCGGTCCTTGATCGAACGCCAACGTGTTCGGACTTTGTCCACTGTTGATAAAAAAAAACAGTGCCGTCAAGTACAACAGTCACTGCTTCACAATTTAGCAATACAATAATCAAAGCAGTCACTGTACACCCCGATGACACTGTTGGGTTTCCTGCTAGAATACACCTAGCACGAAACCCAACAGTGCCGTCAAGGACAACAGTCACTGCGGCACAATGTAGCAATACAATACTCAAAGCAGTCACTGTAGACCACGATGACACTGTTGGGTTTCCTGCTAGAATACGCCTAGCACGAAACCCAACAGTGCCGTCAAGGACAACAGTCACTGCGGCACAATGTAGCAATACAATACTCAAAGCAGTCACTGTAGACCACGATGACACTGTTGGGTTTCCTGCTAGAATACGCCTAGCACGAAACCCAACAGTGCCGTCAAGGACAACAGTCACTGCGGCACAATGTAGCAATACAATACTCAAAGCAGTCACTGTAGACCCCGATGACACTGTTGGGTTTCCTGCTAGAATACGCCTAGCACGAAACCCAACAGTGCCGTCAAGGACAACAGTCACTGCGGCACAATGTAGCAATACAATACTCAAAGCAGTCACTGTAGACCCCGATGACACTGTTGGGTTTCCTGCTAGAATACGCCTAGCACGAAACCCAACAGTGCCGTCAAGGACAACAGTCACTGCGGCACAATGTAGCAATACAATACTCAAAGCAGTCACTGTAGACCACGATGACACTGTTGGGTTTCCTGCTAGAATACGCCTAGCACGAAACCCAACAGTGCCGTCAAGGACAACAGTCACTGCGGCACAATGTAGCAATACAATACTCAAAGCAGTCACTGTAGACCACGATGACACTGTTGGGTTTCCTGCTAGAATACGCCTAGCACGAAACCCAACAGTGCCGTCAAGGACAACAGTCACTGCGGCACAATGTAGCAATACAATACTCAAAGCAGTCACTGTAGACCCCGATGACACTGTTGGGTTTCCTGCTAGAATACGCCTAGCACGAAACCCAACAGTGCCGTCAAGGACAACAGTCACTGCGGCACAATGTAGCAATACAATACTCAAAGCAGTCACTGTAGACCACGATGACACTGTTGGGTTTCCTGCTAGAATACGCCTAGCACGAAACCCAACAGTGCCGTCAAGGACAACAGTCACTGCGGCACAATGTAGCAATACAATACTCAAAGCAGTCACTGTAGACCACGATGACACTGTTGGGTTTCCTGCTAGAATACGCCTAGCACGAAACCCAACAGTGCCGTCAAGGACAACAGTCACTGCGGCACAATACAGAGCAGGGAAATACTCACTAAACGCCTTTTTGGCGGATGCTGTGGCGCTGTCCCAGCCATCCATCAACGCTGCGGCCACCTCATTCCATAGCCGCCGTGTCACCACATTGTCCTTGTACAGCCGGTCACGGCTGTCCCACAACGGCGAACGCTCCTGGACCAGGCTGATGAGCTGCTCATTATCCAGGTAGACGTCTTCATCCCGTTGTGGAACCTAGACAAAACACATTCATTAGAATAATCAAATTTAAATTGACTAAAAAGTTACAAAAAAAGAAAAAAAAAAAAGAGTAAAAATAGAAGATAAAAAAAAAAAAAAAACATTACAAATCATTTGATACTTACATTACGTATCACCACCGGGACTTGGCTTCGCTGCTCCTGCTGTTCGCCCTCACTATTCCCGTCCGCAGATGATGATGACGATGTCTGAAAGTTGAAAAAAACATAAGAGATTTGGAGAAGCAGCAGATATACTTACCAGATGCACGAAAATAATCACCTCACGGTCTGCTTGCGCCAATTCCTGCCGCGATGGGGAATACTCCGATTCTGAAGACATACTGCATGTAAAAATAATAAAAATCATTAGTACATACATAATTTAAAAGGACAGGCATATAATGTAATATACTCACATTCTTCGCTGATATAATGTGTTCTTGGTTGAATGTCTGCTCTTCAATCTGTCTAGTGTAGTAGTGGCAGAGTTTTGGCAGGCACCTCCTTTATATAGCCTTTTTTTTTTGGACTTTAGAAGATTCTAACTAGGATAAAAAGTGGACACCACCCAAAAAACGCTGCGCTAAAAAAGCGCATACCTGCGCATGCCAGTGCGCACGTATGCGCATCCATAGGCTATAATGGCCATTTTTAGCGCAAAACGTGCGCATACGTGCGCATGCGATTTTTTCAAGGGCGAAAAAATGCAACATGCAGCGTCTGGAAAATACCATCGCACACCCCAAAAAAACGCAGCGCATGAAAATCGCATACATGCGCTTACAAGTGCGCAGGTATGCGCACCCATGTTAAATATAGGGGAAAAATCGCATGCGCACGTATGCGTTTTTTTCCAGCGCTAAAAAACGCAAATGTGAAACCAGCCTTAAAGGGATTCGGTGCGTTTTTTGCCGACATGTTAGGAACATGTATATTAGCATCTCATCTCATCTCATGTCATCTCATCTCATCCCATCTCATCCAAGTTTGGAGGGACTTAAAGGGATTCGGTGAGTTTTTTGCCTACATGTTAGGAACATGTATATCAGCATCTCATCTCATCTCATGTCATCTCATCTCATCTCATCCCATCTCATCCAAGTTTTGAGGGACTTAAAGGGATTTGGTGCGTTTTTTGCCGACATGTTAGCAACATGTACATCAGCATCTCATCTCATCTCATGTCATCTTATCTCATCTCATCCCATCTCATCCAAGTTTTGAGGGACTTAAAGGGATTCGGTGAGTTTTTTGCCTACATGTTAGAAACATGTATATTAGCATCTCATCTCATCTCATGTCATCTCATCTCATCTCATCCCATGTCATCCAAGTTTTGAGGGACTTAAAGGGATTTGGTGCGTTTTTTGCCAACATGTTAGGAACATGTATATCAGCATCTCATCTCATCTCATGTCATCTCATTACATCTTATCCCATCTCATCCAAGTTTGGAGGGACTTAAAGGGATTCGGTGCGTGTTTTGCCGACATGTTAGGAACATGTATATCAGCATCTCATCTCATGTCATCTCATCTCATCCCATCTCATTCAAGTTTGGAGGGACTTAAAGGGATTCAGTGTGTTTTTTGCAGACATGTTAGGAACATGTATATCAGCATCTCATCTCATCTCATGTCATCTCATCTCATCTCATCCCATCTCATCCAAGTTTTGAGTGACTTAAAGGGATTTGGTGCGTTTTTTGCTGACATGTTAGCAACATGTATATCAGCATCTCATCTCATCTCATGTCATCTCATCTCATCTCATCCCATCTCATCCAAGTTTTGAGGGACTTAAAGGGATTCGGTGCGTTTTTTGCCGACATGTTAGGAACATGTATATCAGCATCTCATCTCATCTCATGTCATCTCATCTCATCCCACCTCATCCAAGTTTTGAGGGACTTAAAGGGATTCGGTGCGTTTTTTGCCAACATGTTAGGAACATGTATATCAGCATCTCATCTCATCTCATGTCATCTCATCTCATCTCATCCCATCTCATCCAAGTTTTGATGGACTTAAAGGGATTCTGTGCGTTTTTTGCCGACATGTTAGGAACATGTATATCAGCATCTCATCTCATCTCATGTCATCTCATCTCATCCCATCTCATCCAAGTTTTGAGGGACTTAAAGGGATTTGGTGAGTTTTTTGCCGACATGTTAGGAACATGTATATCAGCATCTCATCTCATCTCATGTCATCTCATTTCATCTCATCCCATCTCATCCAAGTTTGGAGGGACTTAAAGGGATTCGGTGCGTTTTTTGCCAACATGTTAGGAACATGTATATCAGCATCTCATCTCATGTCATCTCATCTCATCTCATCCCATCTCATCCAAGTTTTGAGGGACTTAAAGGGATTTGGTGCGTTTTTTGCCGACATGTTAGGAACATGTATATCAGCATCTCATCTCATCTCATGTCATATCATGTCATATCATCCCATCTCATCCAAGTTTTGAGGGACTTAAAGGGATTCGGTGTGTTTTTTGCCGACATGTTAGAAACATGTATATCAGCATCTCATCTCATCTCATGTCATCTCATCTCATCCCATCTCATCCAAGTTTTGAGTGACTTAAAGGTATTCGGTGCGTTTTTTGCCAACATGTTAGGAACATGTATATCAGCATCTCGTCTCATCTTATGTCATCTCATCTCATCTCAACCCATATCATCCAAGTTTTGAGGGACTTAAAGGGATTCGGTGCGTTTTTTGCCGACATGTTAGGAACATGTATATCAGCATTCCATCTCATCTCATGTCATCTCATCTCATCCCATCTCATTCAAGTTTTGAGGAACTTAAAGGGATTTGGCGCGTTTTTTGCCGACATGTTAGAAACACGTATATCAGCATCTCATCTCATGTCATCTCATCTCAACTCATCCCATCTCATCCAAGTTTTGAGGGACTTAAAGGGATTCGGTGCATTTTTTGCCGACATGTTAGAAACACGTATATCAGCATCTCATCTCATCTCATGTCATCTCATCTTATCCCATCTCATCCAAGTTTTGGTGGACTTAAAGGGATTTGGTGAGTTTTTTGCTGACATATTAGAAACATGTATATTAGCATCTCATCTCATGTCATCTCATCTCATCCCATCTCATCCAAGTTTTGAGGGAATTAAAGGGATTCGGTGAGTTTTTTGCTGACATATTAGAAACATGTATATCAGCATCTCATCTCATCTCATGTCATCTCATCTCATCTCATCCCAACTCATCCAAGTTTTGAGGGACTTAAAGTGATTCAGTGTATTTTTTGCCGACATGTTAGGAACATGTATATTAGCATCTCATCTCATGTCATATCATGTCATCTCATCCCATCTCATCCAAGTTTTGAGGGACTTAAAGGCATTCGGTGCATTTTTTGCCGACATGTTAGGAACATGTATATCAGCATCTCATCTCATCTCTTGTCATCTCATTTCATCTCATCCCATCTCATCCAAGTTTTGAGGGACTTAAAGGGATTCGGTGAGTTTTTTGCCGACATGTTATGAACATGTATATCAGCATCTCATCTCATGTCATCTCATCTCATCTCATCCCATCTCATCCAAGTTTTGAGGGACTTAAAGGGATTCGGTGCGTTTTTTGCCGACATGTTAGGAACATGTATATCAGCATCTCATCTCATCTCATGTCATATCATGTCATCTCATCCCATCTCATCCAAGTTTTGAGGGACTTAAAGGGATTCGGTGCGTTTTTTGCTGACATGTTAGAAACATGTATATCAGCATCTCATCTCATCTCATGTCATCTCATCTCATCTCATCCCATCTCATCCAAGTTTTTTAGGGACTTAAAGGGATTCGTTGCATTTTTTGCCAACATGTTAGGAACATGTATATCAGCATCTCGTCTCATCTCATGTCATCTCATCTCATCTCATCCCATCTCATCCAAGTTTTCAAGGACTTAAAGGGATTCAGTGCGTTTTTTGCCGACATGTTAGGAACATGTATATTAGCATCTCATCTCATTTCATCTCATCCCATCTCATCCAAGTTTTCAAGGACTTAAAGGGATTCAGTGCGTTTTTTGCCGACATGTTAGGAACATGTATATCAGCATCTCATCTCATCTCATGTCATCTCATCTATCCCATCTCATCCAAGTTTGGAGGGACTTAAAGGGATTCGGTGCGTTTTTTGCCGACATGTTAGGAACATGTATATCAGCATCTCATCTCATCTCATGTCATCTCATCTCATCCCATCTCAACCAAGTTTTGAGGGACTTAAAGGGATTCGGTGCGTTTTTTGCCAACATGTTAGGAACATGTATATCAGCATCTCATCTCATGTCATCTCATCACACCTCATCCCATCTCATCCAAGTTTGGAGGGACTTAAAGGGATTCGGTGCGTTTTTTGCCGACATGTTAGGAACATGTATATCAGCATCTCATCTCATCTCATGTCATCTCATCACATCTCATCCAAGTTTTGAGGGACTTAAAGGGATTCGGTGCGTTTTTTGCCGACATGTTATGAACATGTATATCAGCATCTCATCTCATCTCATGTCATCTTATCTCATCTCATCCCATTTAATCCAAGTTTTGAGGGACTTAAAGGGATTCGGTGAGTTTTTTCCGACATGTTAGGAACATGTATATTAGCATCTCATCTCATCTCATGTCATCTCATCTCATCTCATCCCATGTCATCCAAGTTTTGAGGGACTTAAAGGGATTTGGTGAGTTTTTTGCCAACATGTTAGGAACATGTATATCAGCATCTCATCTCATCTCGTGTCATCTCATTACATCTCATCCCATCTCATCCAAGTTTGGAGGGACTTAAAGGGATTCGGTGCGTTTTTTGCCGACATGTTAGGAACATGTATATCAGCATCTCAACTCATCTCATGTCATATCATGTCATCTCATCCCATCTCATCCAAGTTTTGAGGGACTTAAAGGGATTCGGTGCGTTTTTTGCCTACATGTTAGGAACATGTATATCAGCATCTCATCTCATCTCATGTCATCTCATCTATCCCATCTCATCCAAGTTTGGAGGGACTTAAAGGGATTCGGTGCGTTTTTTGCCGACATGTTAGGAACATGTATATCAGCATCTCATCTCATCTCATGTCATCTCATCTCATCCCATCTCAACCAAGTTTTGAGGGACTTAAAGGGATTCGGTGCGTTTTTTGCCAACATGTTAGGAACATGTATATCAGCATCTCATCTCATCTCATGTCATCTCATCACACCTCATCCCATCTCATCCAAGTTTGGAGGGACTTAAAGGGATTCGGTGCGTTTTTTGCCGACATGTTAGGAACATGTATATCAACATCTCATCTCATCTCATGTCATCTCATCACATCTCATCCAAGTTTTGAGGGACTTAAAGGGATTCGGTGCGTTTTTTGCCGACATGTTATGAACATGTATATCAGCATCTCATCTCATCTCATGTCATCTTATCTCATCTCATCCCATTTCATCCAAGTTTTGAGGGACTTAAAGGGATTCGGTGAGTTTTTTCCGACATGTTAGGAACATGTATATTAGCATCTCATCTCATCTCATGTCATCTCATCTCATCTCATCCCATGTCATCCAAGTTTTGAGGGACTTAAAGGGATTTGGTGAGTTTTTTGCCAACATGTTAGGAACATGTATATCAGCATCTCATCTCATCTCGTGTCATCTCATTACATCTCATCCCATCTCATCCAAGTTTGGAGGGACTTAAAGGGATTCGGTGCGTTTTTTGCCGACATGTTAGGAACATGTATATCAGCATCTCATCTCATCTCATGTCATATCATGTCATCTCATCCCATCTCATCCAAGTTTTGAGGGACTTAAAGGGATTCGGTGCGTTTTTTGCCGACATGTTAGGAACATGTATATCAGCATCTCATCTCATCTCATGTCATATCATGTCATCTCATCCCATCTCATCCAAGTTTTGAGGGACTTAAAGGGATTCGTTGCGTTTTTTGCCGACATGTTAGGAACATGTATATCAGCATCTCATCTCATCTCATGTCACATCATGTCATCTCATCCCATCTCATCCAAGTTTTGAGGGACTTAAAGGGATTCGGTGCGTTTTTTGCCAACATGTTAGGAACATGTATATCAGCATCTCATCTCATCTCATGTCATATCATGTCATCTCATCCCATCTCATCCAAGTTTTGAGGGACTTAAAGGGATTCGGTGCGTTTTTTGCCAACATGTTAGGAACATGTATATCAGCATCTCATCACATCTCATGTCATCTCATCTCATCTCATCCAATCTCATCCAAGTTTTGAGGGACTTAAAGGGATTTGGTGCGTTTTTTGCCGACATGTTAGCAACATGTATATCAGCATCTCATCTCATCTCATGTCATCTCATCTCATCCCATCTCATCCAAGTTTTGAGGGACTTAAAGGGATTCGGTGCATTTTTTGCCAACATGTTAGGAAAATGTATATCAGCATCTCATCTCATCTCATGTCATATCATGTCATCTCATTCCATCTCATCCAAGTTTTAAGGGACTTAAAGGGATTCGGTGCGTTTTTTGCCAACATGTTAGGAACATGTATATCAGCATCTCATCTCATTTCATGTCATCTCATCACATCTCATCCCATCTCATCCAAGTTTGGAGGGACTTAAAGGGATTTGGTGTGTTTTTTGCCGACATGTTAGGAACATGTATATCAGCATCTCATCTCATGTCATCTTATCTCATCTCATCCCATCTCATCCAAGTTTTGAGGGACTTAAAGGGATTTGGTGCGTTTTTTGCCGATATGTTAGAAACATGTATATCAGCATCTCATCTCATCTCTTGTCATCTCATCTCATCTCATCCCATGTCATCCAAGTTTTGAGGGACTTAAAGGGATTTGGTGCGTTTTTTGCCAACATGTTAGGAACATGTATATCAGCATCTCATCTCATCTCATGTCATCTCATCACATCTCATCCCATCTCATCCAAGTTTGGAGGGACTTAAAGGGATTCGGTGCGTTTTTTGCCGACATGTTAGGAACATGTATATCAGCATCTCATCTCATCTCATGTCATATCATGTCATCTCATCCCATCTCATCCAAGTTTTGAGGGACTTAAAGGGATTCGGTGCGTTTTTTGCCAACATGTTAGGAACATGTATATCAGCATCTCATCTCATCTCATGTCATCTCATCACATCTCATCCCATCTCATCCAAGTTTGGAGGGACTTAAAGGGATTCGGTGCGTTTTTTGCCGACATGTTAGGAACATGTATATCAGCATCTCATCTCATCTCATGTCATATCATGTCATCTCATCCCATCTCATCCAAGTTTTGAGGGACTTAAAGGGATTCGGTGCGTTTTTTGCCAACATGTTAGGAACATGTATATCAGCATCTCATCTCATCTCGTGTCATCTCATTACATCTCATCCCATCTCATCCAAGTTTGGAGGGACTTAAAGGGATTCGGTGCGTTTTTTGCCGACATGTTAGGAACATGTATATCAGCATCTCATCTCATCTCATGTCATATCATGTCATCTCATCCCATCTCATCCAAGTTTTGAGGGACTTAAAGGGATTCGGTGCGTTTTTTGCCGACATGTTAGGAACATGTATATCAGCATCTCATCTCATCTCATGTCATATCATGTCATCTCATCCCATCTCATCCAAGTTTTGAGGGACTTAAAGGGATTCGTTGCGTTTTTTGCCGACATGTTAGGAACATGTATATCAGCATCTCATCTCATCTCATGTCACATCATGTCATCTCATCCCATCTCATCCAAGTTTTGAGGGACTTAAAGGGATTCGGTGCGTTTTTTGCCAACATGTTAGGAACATGTATATCAGCATCTCATCTCATCTCATGTCATATCATGTCATCTCATCCCATCTCATCCAAGTTTTGAGGGACTTAAAGGGATTCGGTGCGTTTTTTGCCAACATGTTAGGAACATGTATATCAGCATCTCATCACATCTCATGTCATCTCATCTCATCTCATCCAATCTCATCCAAGTTTTGAGGGACTTAAAGGGATTTGGTGCGTTTTTTGCCGACATGTTAGCAACATGTATATCAGCATCTCATCTCATCTCATGTCATCTCATCTCATCCCATCTCATCCAAGTTTTGAGGGACTTAAAGGGATTCGGTGCATTTTTTGCCAACATGTTAGGAAAATGTATATCAGCATCTCATCTCATCTCATGTCATATCATGTCATCTCATTCCATCTCATCCAAGTTTTAAGGGACTTAAAGGGATTCGGTGCGTTTTTTGCCAACATGTTAGGAACATGTATATCAGCATCTCATCTCATTTCATGTCATCTCATCACATCTCATCCCATCTCATCCAAGTTTGGAGGGACTTAAAGGGATTTGGTGTGTTTTTTGCCGACATGTTAGGAACATGTATATCAGCATCTCATCTCATGTCATCTTATCTCATCTCATCCCATCTCATCCAAGTTTTGAGGGACTTAAAGGGATTTGGTGCGTTTTTTGCCGATATGTTAGAAACATGTATATCAGCATCTCATCTCATCTCTTGTCATCTCATCTCATCTCATCCCATGTCATCCAAGTTTTGAGGGACTTAAAGGGATTTGGTGCGTTTTTTGCCAACATGTTAGGAACATGTATATCAGCATCTCATCTCATCTCATGTCATCTCATCACATCTCATCCCATCTCATCCAAGTTTGGAGGGACTTAAAGGGATTCGGTGCGTTTTTTGCCGACATGTTAGGAACATGTATATCAGCATCTCATCTCATCTCATGTCATATCATGTCATCTCATCCCATCTCATCCAAGTTTTGAGGGACTTAAAGGGATTCGGTGCGTTTTTTGCCAACATGTTAGGAACATGTATATCAGCATCTCATCTCATCTCATGTCATCTCATCACATCTCATCCCATCTCATCCAAGTTTGGAGGGACTTAAAGGGATTCGGTGCGTTTTTTGCCGACATGTTAGGAACATGTATATCAGCATCTCATCTCATGTCATCTCATCTCATCTCATCGCATGTCATCCAAGTTTGGAGGGACTTAAAGGGACTTAATGGGATTTGGTGCGTTTTTTCCCAACATGTTAGGAACATGTATATCAGCATCTCATCTGATCTCATGTCATCTCATCAAATCTCATCCCATCTCATCCAAGTTTGGAGGGACTTAAAGGGATTTGGTGCGTTTTTTGCCGACATGTTAGGAACATGTATATCAGCATCTCATCTCATGTCATCTCATGTCATCTCATCCCATTTCATCCAAGTTTTGAGGGACTTAAAGGGATTCGGTGCGTTTTTTGCCGACATGTTAGGAACATATATATATGCATCTCATCTCATCTCATGTCATCTCATCTCATCCCATCTCATCCAAGTTTGGAGGGACTTAAAGGGATTCGGTGCGTTTTTTGCCTACATGTTAGGAACATGTGTATCAGCATCTCATCTCATCTCATGTCATCTCATCTCATCTCATCCCATCTCATCCAAGTTTTGAGGGACTTAAAGGGATTTGGTGCATTTTTTGCCGACATGTTAGCAACATGTACATCAGCATCTCATCTCATCTCATGTCATCTCATCTCATCTCATCCCATCTCATCCAAGTTTTGAGGGACTTAAAGGGATTCGGTGCGTTTTTTGCCAACATGTTAGGAACATGTATATCAGCATCTCATCTCATCTCATCTCATGTCATCTCATCTCATCCCATCTCATCCAAGTTTTGAGGGACTTAAAGGGATTCGGTGCGTTTTTTGCCGACATCTTAGTAACATGTATATCAGCATCTCATCTCATCTCATGTCATCTCATCACATCTCATCCCATCTCATCCAAGTTTGGAGGGACTTAAAGGGATTCGGTGCGTTTTTTTGCCGACATGTTAGGAACATGTATATCAGCATCTCATCTCATCTCATGTCATCTCATCACATCTCATCCAAGTTTTGAGGGACTTAAAGGGATTCGGTGCGTTTTTTGCTGACATGTTAGGAATATGTATATCAGCATCTCATCTCATCTCATGTCATCTTATCTCATCTCATCCCATCTCATCCAAGTTTTGAGGGACTTAAAGGGATTCGGTGATTTTTTTGCCTACATGTTAGGAACATGTATATTAGCATATCATCTCATCTCATGTCATCTCATCTCATCTCATCCCATGTCATCCAAGTTTTGAGGGACTTAAAGGGATTTGGTGCGTTTTTTGCCAACATGTTAGGAACATGTATATCAGCATCTCATCTCATCTCATGTCATCTTATTACATCTCATCCCATCTCATCCAAGTTTGGAGGGACTTAAAGGGATTCGGTGCGTTTTTTGCCGACATGTTAGGAACATGTATATCAGCATCTCATCTCATGTCATATCATGTCATCTCATCCCATCTCATCCAAGTTTTGAGGGACTTAAAAGGATTCGGTGCGTTTTTTGCCAACATGTTAGGAACATGTATATCAGCATCTCATCTCATCTCATGTCATCTCATCACATCTCATCCCATCTCATCCAAGTTTGGAGGGACTTAAAGGGATTTGGTGCGTTTTTTGCCGACATGTTAGGAACATGTATATCAGCATCTTATCTCATGTCATCTCATCTCTTCTCATCCCATCTCATCCAAGTCTTTAGGGACTTAAAGGGATTCGGTGCGTTTTTTGCCGACATGTTAGGAACATGTATATCAGCATCTCATCTCATCTCATGTCATCTCATCACATCTCATCCCATCTCATCCAAGTTTGGAGGGACTTAAAGGGATTCGGTGCGTTTTTTGCCAACATGTTAGGAACATGTATATCAGCATCTCATCTCATCTCATGTCATGTCATCTCATCTTATCCCTTGTCATCCAAGTTTTGAGGGACTTAAAGGGATTCGGTGCGTTTTTTGCCAACATGTTAGGAACATGTATATCAGCATCTCATCTCATCTCATGTCATCTCATCACATCTCATCCCATCTCATCCAAGTTTGGAGGGACATAAAGGGATTCGGTGCGTTTTTTGACGACATGTTAGGAACATGTATATCAGCATCTCATCTCATCTCATGTCATGTCATCTCATCTCATCCCATGTCATCCAAGTTTTGAGGGACTTAAAGGGATTTGGTGCGTTTTTTGCCAACATGTTAGGAACATGTATATCAGCATCTCATCTCATCTCATGTCATCTCATCACATCTCATCCCATCTCATCCAAGTTTGGAGGGACTTAAAGGGATTCGGTGCGTTTTTTGGCGACATGTTAGGAACATGCATATCAGCATCTCATCTCATCTCATGTCATATCATGTCATCTCATCCCATCTCATCCAAGTTTTGAGGGACTTAAAGGGATTCGGTGCGTTTTTTGCCGACATGTTAGGAACATGTATATCAGCATCTCATCTCATCTCATGTCATCTCATGTCATCTCATCCCATTTCATCCAAGTTTTGAGGGACTTAAAGGGATTCGGTGCATTTTTTGCCGACATGTTAGGAACATGTATATCAGCATCTTATCTCATCTCATGTCATCTCATCTCATCCCATGTCATCCAAGTTTTGAGGGACTTAAAGGGATTAGGTGCGTTTTTTGCCGACATGTTAGGAACATGTATATCAGCATCTCATCTCATGTCATCTCATCTCATCTCATCCCATCTCATCCAAGTTTTGAGGGACTTAAAGGGATTTGGTGCGTTTTTTGCCGACATGTTAGCAACATGTATATCAGCATCTCATCTCATCTCATGTCATCTCATCTCATCTCATCCCATCTCATCCAAGTTTTGAGGGACTTAAAGGGATTCGGTGTGTTTTTTGCCGACATGTTAGCAACATGTATATCAGCATCTCATCTCATCTCATGTCATCTCATCTCATCCCATCTCATCCAAGTTTTGAGGGACTTAAAGGGATTTGGTGCGTTTTTTGCCGACATGTTAGCAACATGTATATCAGCATCTCATCTCATCTCATGTCATCTCATCTCATCTCATCCCATCTCATCCAAGTTTTGAGGGACTTAAAGGGATTCGGTGCGTTTTTTGCCAACATGTTAGGAACATGTATATCAGCATCTCATCTTATCTCATGTCATCTCATCACATCTCATCCCATCTCATCCAAGTTTGGAGGGTCTTAAAGGGATTCGGCGCGTTTTTTGCCGACATGTTAGTAACATGTATATCAGCATCTCATCTCATCTCATGTCATCTCATGTCATCTCATCCCATCTCATCCAAGTTTTGAGGGACTTAAATGGATTCGGTGCGTTTTTTGCCGACATGTTAGGAACATGTATATCAGCATCTCATCTCATCTCATGTCATCTTATCTCATCTCATCCCATCTCATCCAAGTTTTGAGGGACTTAAAGGGATTCGGTGCGTTTTTTGCCGACATGTTAGGAACATGTATATCAGCATCTCATCTCATCTCATGTCATCTCATCTCATCCCACCTCATCCAAGTTTTGAGGGACTTAAAGGGATTTGGTGCGTTTTTTGCCAACATGTTAGGAACATGTATATCAGCATCTCATCTCATCTCATGTCATCTCATCTCATCTCATCCCATCTCATCCAAGTTTTGATGGACTTAAAGGGATTCTGTGCGTTTTTTGCCGACATGTTAGGAACATGTATATCAGCATCTCATCTCATCTCAAGTCATCTCATCTCATCCCATCTCATCCAAGTTTTGAGGGACTTAAAGGGATTTGGTGAGTTTTTTGCCGACATGTTAGGAACATGTATATCAGCATCTCATCTCATCTCATGTCATCTCATCCCATCTCATCCAAGTTTTGAGGGACTTAAAGGGATTCGGTGCGTTTTTTGCCAACATGTTAGGAACATGTATATCAGCATCTCATCTCATGTCATCTCATCTCATCTCATCCCATCTCATCCAAGTTTTGAGGGACTTAAAGGGATTCGGTGCGTTTTTTGCCGACATGTTAGCAACATGTATATCAGCATCTCATCTCATCTCATGTCATCTCATCTCATCTCATCCCATCTCATCCAAGTTTTGAGGGACTTAAAGGGATTTGGTGCGTTTTTTGCCGACATGTTAGCAACATGTATATCAGCATCTCATCTCATCTCATGTCATCTCATCTCATCTCATCCCATCTCATCCAAGTTTTGAGGGACTTAAAGGGATTCGGTGCGTTTTTTGCCAACATGTTAGGAACATGTATATCAGCATCTCATCTTATCTCATGTCATCTCATTACATCTCATCCCATCTCATCCAAGTTTGGAGGGTCTTAAAGGGATTCGGCGCGTTTTTTGCCGACATGTTAGTAACATGTATATCAGCATCTCATCTCATCTCATGTCATCTCATGTCATCTCATCCCATCTCATCCAAGTTTTGAGGGACTTAAATGGATTCGGTGCGTTTTTTGCCGACATGTTAGGAACATGTATATCAGCATCTCATCTCATCTCATGTCATCTTATCTCATCTCATCCCATCTCATCCAAGTTTTGAGGGACTTAAAGGGATTCGGTGCGTTTTTTGCCAACATGTTAGGAACATGTATATTAGCATCTCATCTCATCTCATGTCATCTCATCTCATCTCATCCCATGTCATCCAAGTTTTGAGGGACTTAAAGGGATTTGGTGCGTTTTTTGCCAACATGTTAGGAACATGTATATCAGCATCTCATCTCATCTCATGTCATCTCATTACATCTCATCCCATCTCATCCAAGTTTGGAGGGACTTAAAGGGATTCGGTGCGTGTTTTGCCGACATGTTAGGAACATGTATATCAGCATCTCATCTCATGTCATCTCATCTCATCCCATCTCATTCAAGTTTGGAGGGACTTAAAGGGATTCAGTGCGTTTTTTGCAGACATGTTAGGAACATATATATCAGCATCTCATCTCATCTCATGTCATCTCATCTCATCCCATCTCATCCAAGTTTTGAGTGACTTAAAGGGATTTGGCGCGTTTTTTTGCCGACATGTTAGAAACACGTATATCAGCATCTCATCTCATGTCATCTCATCTCAACTCATCCCATCTCATCCAAGTTTTGAGGGACTTAAAGGGATTTGGTGCATTTTTTGCCGACATGTTATGAACATGTATATCAGCATCTCATCTCATCTCATGTCATCTCATCTTATCCCATCTCATCCAAGTTTTGGGGGACTTAAAGGGATTTGGTGAGTTTTTTGCTGACATATTAGAAACATGTATATTAGCATCTCATCTCATGTCATCTCATCTCTTCCCATCTCATCCAAGTTTTGAGGGAATTAAAGGGATTCGGTGAGTTTTTTGCTGACATATTAGAAACATGTATATCAGCATCTCATTTCATCTCATGTCATCTCATCTCATCTCATCCCAACTCATCCAAGTTTTGAGGGACTTAAAGTGATTCAGTGCGTTTTTTGCCGACATGTTAGGAACATGTATATTAGCATCTCATCTCATGTCATATCATGTCATCTCATCCCATCTCATCCAAGTTTTGAGGGACTTAAAGGCATTCGGTGCATTTTTTGCCGACATGTTAGGAACATGTATATCAGCATCTCATCTCATCTCATGTCATCTCATTTCATCTCATCCCATCTCATCCAAGTTTTGAGGGACTTAAAGGGATTCGGTGAGTTTTTTGCCGACATGTTATGAACATGTATATCAGCATGTCATCTCATGTCATCTCATCTCATCTCATCCCATCTCATCCAAGTTTTGAGGGACTTAAAGGGATTCGGTGCGTTTTTTGCCGACATGTTAGGAACATGTATATCAGCATCTCATCTCATCTCATGTCATATCATGTCATCTCATCCCATCTCATCCAAGTTTTGAGGGACTTAAATTGATTCGGTGCGTTTTTTGCCGACATGTTAGAAACATGTATATCAGCATCTCATCTCATGTCATCTCATCTCATCTCATCCCATCTCATCCAAGTTTTGAGGGACTTAAAGGGATTCGTTGCATTTTTTGCCAACATGTTAGGAACATGTATATCAGCATCTCGTCTCATCTCATGTCATCTCATCTCATCTCATCCCATCTCATCCAAGTTTTCAAGGACTTAAAGGGATTCAGTGCGTTTTTTGCCGACATGTTAGGAACATGTATATTAGCATCTCATCTCATTTCATCTCATCCCATCTCATCCAAGTTTTCAAGGACTTAAAGGGATTCAGTGCGTTTTTTGCCGACATGTTAGGAACATGTATATCAGCATCTCATCTCATCTCATGTCATATCATGTCATCTCATCCCATCTCATCCAAGTTTTGAGGGACTTAAAGGGATTCGGTGCGTTTTTTGCCGACATGTTAGGAACATGTATATCAGCATCTCATCTCATCTCATGTCATCTCATGTCATCTCATCCCATTTCATCCAAGTGTTGAGGGACTTAAATGGATTCGGTGCGTTTTTTGCCTACATGTTAGGAACATGTATATCAGCATCTCATGTCATCTCATCTATCCCATCTCATCCAAGTTTGGAGGGACTTTAAGGGATTCGGTGCGTTTTTTGCCGACATGTTAGGAACATGTATATCAGCATCTCATCTCATCTCATGTCATCTCATCTCATCCCATCTCAACCAAGTTTTGAGGGACTTAAAGGGATTCGGTGCGTTTTTTGCCGACATGTTAGGAACATGTATATCAGCATCTCATCTCATCTCATGTCATCTCATCACATCTCATCCCATCTCATCCAAGTTTGGAGGGACTTAAAGGGATTCGGTGCGTTTTTTTGCCGACATGTTAGGAACATGTATATCAGCATCTCATCTCATCTCATGTCATCTCATCACATCTCATCCAAGTTTTGAGGGACTTAAAGGGATTCGGTGCTTTTTTTGCCGACATGTTAGGAACATGTATATCAGCATCTCATCTCATCTCATGTCATCTTATCTCATCTCATCCCATTTCATCCAAGTTTTGAGGGACTTAAAGGGATTCGGTGAGTTTTTTCCGACATGTTAGGAAAATGTATATTAGCATCTCATCTCATCTCATGTCATCTCATGTCATCTCATCCCATGTCATCCAAGTTTTGAGGGACTTAAAGGGATTTGGTGAGTTTTTTGCCAACATGTTAGGAACATGTATATCAGCATCTCATCTCATCTCGTGTCATCTCATTACATCTCATCCCATCTCATCCAAGTTTGGAGGGACTTAAAGGGATTCGGTGCGTTTTTTGCCGACATGTTAGGAACATGTATATCAGCATCTCATCTCATCTCATGTCATATCATGTCATCTCATCCCATCTCATCCAAGTTTTGAGGGACTTAAAGGGATTCGGTGCGTTTTTTGCCGACATGTTAGGAACATGTATATCAGCATCTCATCTCATCTCATGTCATATCATGTCATCTCATCCCATCTCATCCAAGTTTTGAGGGACTTAAAGGGATTCGGTGCGTTTTTTGCCGACATGTTAGGAACATGTATATCAGCATCTCATCTCATCTCATGTCATATCATGTCATCTCATCCCATCTCATCCAAGTTTTGAGGGACTTAAAGGGATTCGGTGCGTTTTTTGCCAACATGTTAGGAACATGTATATCAGCATCTCATCTCATCTCATGTCATATCATGTCATCTCATCCCATCTCATCCAAGTTTTGAGGGACTTAAAGGGATTTGGTGCGTTTTTTGCCGACATGTTAGCAACATGTATATCAGCATCTCATCTCATCTCATGTCATCTCATCTCATCCCATCTCATCCAAGTTTTGAGGGACTTAAAGGGATTCGGTGCATTTTTTGCCAACATGTTAGGAAAATGTATATCAGCATCTCATCTCATCTCATGTCATCTTATCTCATCTTATCCCATCTCATCCAAGTTTTGAGGGACTTAAAGGGATTTGGTGCGTTTTTTGCCGATATTTTAGGAACATGTATATCAGCATCTCATCTCATCTCATGTCATCTCATCTCATCTCATCCCATGTCATCCAAGTTTTGAGGGACTTAAAGGGATTTGGTGCGTTTTTTGCCAACATGTTAGGAACATGTATATCAGCATCTCATCTCATCTCATGTCATCTCATTACATCTCATCCCATCTCATCCAAGTTTGGAGGGACTTAAAGGGATTCGGTGCGTTTTTTGCCGACATGTTAGGAACATGTATATCAGCATCTCATCTCATCTCATGTCATATCATGTTATCTCATCCCATATCATCCAAGTTTTGAGGGACTTAAAGGGATTCGGTGCGTTTTTTGCCAACATGTTAGGAACATGTATATCAGCATCTCATCTCATCTCATGTCATCTCATTACATCTCATCCCATCTCATCCAAGTTTGGAGGGACTTAAAGGGATTCGGTGCGTTTTTTGCCGACATGTTAGGAACATGTATATCAGCATCTCATCTCATCTCATGTCATATCATGTCATCTCATCCCATCTCATCCAAGTTTGGAGGGACTTAAAGGGATTTGGTGCGTTTTTTGCAGACATGTTAGTAAGATGTATATCAGCATCTCATCTCATCTCATGTCATCTCATCCCATCTCATCCAAGTTTGGAGGGACTTAAAGGGATTTGGTGTGTTTTTTGCAGACATGTTAGTAAGATGTATATCAGCATCTCATCTCATCTCATGTCATCTCATCTCATCTCATCCCATCTCATCCAAGTTTTGAGGGACTTTAAGGGATTTGGTGCGTTTTTTGCCGACATGTTAGCAACATGTATATCAGCATCTCATCTCATTTCATGTCATATCATGTCATCTCATCCCATCTCATCCAAGTTTTGAGGGACTTAAAGGGATTCGGTGCGTTTTTTGCCTACATGTTAGGAACATGTATATCAGCATCTCATCTCATCTCATGTCATCTCATCTCATCTCATCCCATCTCATCCAAGTTTTGAGGGACTTAAAGGGATTCGGTGCGTTTTTTGCCGACATGTTAGGAACATGTATATCAGCATCTCATCTCATCTCATGTCATCTCATTACATCTCATCCCATCTCATCCAAGTTTGGAGGGACTTAAAGGGATTCGGTGCGTTTTTTGCCGACATGTTAGGAACATGTATATCAGCATCTCATCTCATCTCATGTCATATCATGTCATCTCATCCTATCTCATCCAAGTTTTGAGGGACTTAAAGGGATTCGGTGCGTTTTTTGCCGACATGTTATGAACATGTATATCAGCATCTCATCTCATCTCATGTCATCTCATCCCATCTCATCCAAGTTTTGAGGGACTTAAAGGGATTCGGTGCGTTTTTTGCCGACATGTTAGGAACATGTATATCAGCATCTCATCTCATCTCATGTCATATCATGTCATCTCATCCCATCTCATCCAAGTTTTGAGGGACTTAAAGGGATTCGGTGAGTATTTTGCCGACATGTTAGGAACATGTATATTAGCATCTCATCTCATGTCATCTCATCTCATCCCATGTCATCCAAGTTTTGAGGGACTTAAAGGGATTTGGTGCGTTTTTTGCCAACATGTTAGGAACATGTATATCAGCATCTCATCTCATCTTATGTCATCTCATTATATCTCATCCCATCTCATCCAAGTTTGGAGGGACTTAAAGGGATTCGGTGCGTATTTTTTTGACATGTTAGGAACATGTATATCAGCATCTCATCTTATCTCATGTCATATCATGTCATCTCATCCCATCTCATCCACGTTTTGAGGGACTTAAAGGGATTCGGTGCGTTTTTTGCCGACATGTTAGGAACATGTATATCAGCATCTCATCTCATCTCATGTCATCTCATTTCATCTCATCCAATCTCATCCAAGTTTTGAGGGACTTAAAGGGATTCGGTGCGTTTTTTGCCAACATGTTAGGAACATGTATATCAGCATCTCATCTCATGTCATCTCATCTCATCTCATCCCATCTCATCCAAGTTTTGAGGGACTTAAAGGGATTCGGTGAGTTTTTTGCAGAAATGTTAGGAACATGCATATTAGCATCTCATCTCATCTCATGTCATATCATGTCATCTCATCCCATCTCATCCAAGTTTTGAGGGACTTAAAGGGATTCGGTGTGTTTTTTGCCAACATGTTAGGAACATGTATATCAGCATCTCATCTCATCTCATGTCATATCATGTCATCTCATCCCATCTCATCAAAGTTTTGAGGGACTTAAATGGATTCGGTGCGTTTTTTGCCAACATGTTAGGAACATGTATATCAGCATCTCATCTCATCTCATGTCATCTCATCACATCTCATCCCATCTCATCCAAGTTTGGAGGGACTTAAAGGGATTCGGTGCGTTTTTTGCCGACATGTTAGCAACATGTATATCAGCATCTCATCTCATCTCATGTCATCTCATCTCATCCCATCTCATCAAAGTTTGGAGGGACTTAAAGGGATTCGGTGCGTTTTTTGCCGACATGTTAGGAACATGTATATCAGCATCTCATCTCATGTCATCTCATCTCATCTCAATCCATCTCATCCATGTTTTGAGGGACTTAAAGGGATTTGGTGCGTTTTTTGCCGACATGTTAGCAACATGTATATCAGCATCTCATCTCATCTCATGTCATCTCATCTCATCCCATCTCATCCAAGTTTTGAGGGACTTAAAGGGATTTGGTGCATTTTTTGCCAACATGTTAGGAAAATGTATATCAGCATCTCATCTCATCTCATGTCATATCATGTCATCTTATCCCATCTCATCCAAGTTTTAAGGGACTTAAAGGGATTCGGTGCGTTTTTTGCCAACATGTTAGGAACATGTATATCAGCATCTCATCTCATTTCATGTCATCTCATCACATCTCATCCCATCTCATCCAAGTTTGGAGGGACTTAAAGGGATTTGGTGTGTTTTTTGCCGACATGTTAGGAACATGTATATCAGCATCTCATCTCATGTCATCTTATCTCATCTCATCCCATCTCATCCAAGTTTTGAGGGACTTAAAGGGATTTGGTGCGTTTTTGGCCGACATGTTAGGAACATGTATATCAGCATCTCATCTCATGTCATCTCATTACATCTCAACCCATCTCATCCAAGTTTGGAGGGACTTAAAGGGATTCGGTGCGTTTTTTGCCGACATGTTAGGAACATGTATATCAGCATCTCATCTCATCTCATGTCATATCATGTCATCTCATCCCATCTCATCCAAGTTTTGAGGGACTTAAAGGGATTCGGTGCGTTTTTTGCCAACATGTTAGGAACATGTATATCAGCATCTCATCTCATCTCATGTCATCTCATCACATCTCATCCCATCTCATCCAAGTTTGGAGGGACTTAAAGGGATTCGGTGCGTTTTTTGCCGACATGTTAGGAACATGTATATCAGCATCTCATCTCATGTCATCTCATCTATTCTCATCCCATCTCATCCAAGTCTTTAGGGACTTAAAGGGATTCGGTGCGTTTTTTGCCGACATGTTAGGAACATGAATATCAGCATCTCATCTCATCTCATGTCATCTCATCACATCTCATCCCATCTCATCCAAGTTTGGAGGGACTTAAAGGGATTCGGTGCGTTTTTTGCCGACATGTTAGGAACATGTATATCAGCATCTCATCTCATCTCATGTCATCTCATCTCATCCCATGTCATCCAAGTTTTGAGGGACTTAAAGGGATTCGGTGCGTTTTTTGCCAACATGTTAGGAACATGTATATCAGCATCTCATCTCATCTCATGTCATCTCATCACATCTCATCCCATCTCATCCAAGTTTGGAGGGACTTAAAGGGATTCGGTGCGTTTTTTGCCGACATGTTAGGAACATGTATATCAGCATCTCATCTCATCTCATGTCATATCATGTCATCTCATCCCATCTAATCCAAGTTTTGACGGACTTAAAGTGATTCGGTGCGTTTTTTGCCGACATGTTAGGAACATGTATATCAGCATCTCATCTCATCTCATGTCATCTCATGTCATCTCATCCCATTTCATCCAAGTTTTGAGGGACTTAAAGGGATTCGGTGCGTTTTTTGCCGACATGTTAGGAACATGTATATCAGCATCTCATCTCATCTCATGTCATCTCATCTCATCTCATCCCATCTCATCCAAGTTTTGAGGGACTTAAAGGGATTCGGTGCGTTTTTTGCCAACATGTTAGGAACATGTATATCAGCATCTCATCTCATCTCATGTCATCTCATCACATCTCATCCCAACTCATCCAAGTTTGGAGGGACTTAAAGGGATTCGGTGCGTTTTTTGCTGACATGTTAGGAACATGTATATCAGCATCTCACCTCATCTCATGTCATCTCATCTCATCCCATCTCATCCAAGTTTGGAGGGACTTAAAGGGATTCGGTGCGTTTTTTGCCGACATGTTAGGAACATGTATATCAGCATCTCATCTCATCTCATGTCATCTCATCTCATCTCATCCCATCTCATCCAAGTTTTGAGGGACTTAAAGGGATTTGGTGCGTTTTTTGCCGACATGTTAGCAACATGTATATCAGCATCTCATCTCATCTCATGTCATCTTATCTTATCTCATCCAAGTTTTGAGGGACTTAAAGGGATTCGGTGCGTTTTTTGCCGACATGTTAGGATCATGTATATCAGCATCTCATCTCATCTCATGTCATCTCATCTCATGTCATCTCAACTCATCTCATCCCATCTCATCCAAGTTTTGAGGGACTTAAAGGGATTCGATGCTTTTTTTGCCGACATGTTAGGAACATGTATATCAGCATCCCATCTCATCTCATGTCATCTCATCTCATACCATCTCATTCAAGTTTTGAGGAACTTAAAGGGATTTGGCGCGTTTTTTGCCGACATGTTAGGAACACGTATATCAGCATCTCATCTCATCTCATGTCATCTCAACTCATCCCATCTCATCCAAGTTTTGAGGGACTTAAAGGGATTCGGTGCATTTTTTGCTGACATGTTAGGAACATGTATATCAGCATCTCATCTCATCTCATGTCATATCATGTCATCTCTTCCCATCTCATCCAAGTTTTGAGGGACTTAAAGGGATTCGGTGCGTTTTTTGCCAACATGTTATGAACATGTATATCAGCATCTCATCTCATCTCATGTCATCTCATGTCATCTCATCCCATTTCATACAAGTTTTGAGGGACTTAAAGGGATTCGGTGCGTTTTTTGCTGACATGTTAGGAACATGTATATCAGCATCTCACCTCATCTCATGTCATCTCATCTCATCCCATCTCATCCAAGTTTGGAGGGACTTAAAGGGATTCGGTGCGTTTTTTGCCGACATGTTAGGAACATGTATATCAGCATCTCATCTCATCTCATGTCATCTCATCTCATCTCATCCCATCTCATCCAAGTTTTGAGGGACTTAAAGGGATTTGGTGCGTTTTTTGCCGACATGTTAGCAACATGTATATCAGCATCTCATCTCATCTCATGTCATCTCATCTCATCTCATCCAAGTTTTGAGGGACTTAAAGGGATTCGGTGCGTTTTTTGCCGACATGTTAGGATCATGTATATCAGCATCTCATCTCATCTCATGTCATATCATGTCATCTCATCCCATCTCATCCAATTTTTGAGGGACTTAAAGGGATTCGGTGCGTTTTTTGCTGACATGTTAGAAACATGTATATCAGCATCTCATCTCATGTCATCTCATCTCATCTCATCCCATCTCATCCAAGTTTTGAGGGACTTGAAGGGATTCGGTGCGTTTTTTGCCAACATGTTAGGAACATGTATATCAGCATCTCATCTCATCTCATGTCATCTCATCTCATGTCATCTCAACTCATCTCATCCCATCTCATCCAAGTTTTGAGGGACTTAAAGGGATTCGATGCTTTTTTTGCCGACATGTTAGGAACATGTATATCAGCATCCCATCTCATCTCATGTCATCTCATCTCATACCATCTCATTCAAGTTTTGAGGAACTTAAAGGGATTTGGCGCGTTTTTTGCCGACATGTTAGGAACACGTATATCAGCATCTCATCTCATGTCATCTCAACTCATCCCATCTCATCCAAGTTTTGAGGGACTTAAAGGGATTCGGTGCATTTTTTGCTGACATGTTAGGAACATGTATATCAGCATCTCATCTCATCTCATGTCATCTCATCTCATCCCATCTCATCCAAGTTTTGGGGAACTTAAATGGATTCGGTGCGTTTTTTGCCGACATAATAGGAACATGTATATCACCATCTCGTCTCATGTCATCTCATCTCTTCTCATCCCATCTCATCCAAGTCTTTAGGGACTTAAAGGGATTCGGTGCGTTTTTTGCCGACATGTTAGGAACATGTATATCAGCATCTCATCTCATCTCATGTCATCTCATCACATCTCATCCCATCTCATCCAAGTTTGGAGGGACTTAAAGGGATTCGGTGCGTTTTTTGCCGACATGTTAGGAACATGTATATTAGCATCTCATCTCATCTCATGTCATCTCATCTCATCCCATCTCATCCAAGTTTGGAGGGACTTAAAGGGATTCGGTGCGTTTTTTGCCGACATGTTAGGAACATGTATATCAGCATCTCATCTCATGTCATCTCATCTCATCCCATCTCATCCAAGTTTGGAGGGACTTAAAGGGATTCGGTGCGTTTTTTGCCGACATGTTAGGAACATGTATATCAGCATCTCATCTCATCTCATGTCATATCATGTCATCTCATCCCATCTCATCCAAGTTTTGAGGGACGTAAAGGGATTCGGTGCATTTTTTGCCAACATGTTAGGAACATGTATATTAGCATCTCATCTCATCTCATGTCATCTCATCACATCTCATCCCATCTCATCCAAGTTTGGAGGGACTTAAAGGGATTCGGTGCGTTTTTTGCCGACATGTTAGGAACATGTATATCAGCATCTCATCTCATCTCATCTCATGTCATCTCATCTCATCCCATGTCATCCAAGTTTTGAGGGACTTAAAGGGATTCGGTGCGTTTTTTGCCAACATGTTAGGAACATGTATATCAGCATCTCATCTCATCTCATGTCATCTCATCACATCTCATCCCAACTCATCCAAGTTTGGAGGGACTTAAAGGGATTCGGTGCGTTTTTTGCTGACATGTTAGGAACATGTATATCAGCATCTCACCTCATCTCATGTCATCTCATCTCATCCCATCTCATCCAAGTTTGGAGGGACTTAAAGGGATTCGGTGCGTTTTTTGCCGACATGTTAGGAACATGTATATCAGCATCTCATCTCATCTCATGTCATCTCATCTCATCTCATCCCATCTCATCCAAGTTTTGAGGGACTTAAAGGGATTTGGTGCGTTTTTTGCCGACATGTTAGCAACATGTATATCAGCATCTCATCTCATCTCATGTCATCTTATCTCATCTCATCCAAGTTTTGAGGGACTTAAAGGGATTCGGTGCGTTTTTTGCCGACATGTTAGGATCATGTATATCAGCATCTCATCTCATCTCATGTCATATCATGTCATCTCTTCCCATCTCATCCAATTTTTGAGGGACTTAAAGGGATTCGGTGCGTTTTTTGCTGACATGTTAGAAACATGTATATCAGCATCTCATCTCATGTCATCTCATCTCATCTCATCCCATCTCATCCAAGTTTTGAGGGACTTAAAGGGATTCGGTGCGTTTTTTGCCAACATGTTAGGAACATGTATATCAGCATCTCATCTCATCTCATGTCATCTCATCTCATGTCATCTCAACTCATCTCATCCCATCTCATCCAAGTTTTGAGGGACTTAAAGGGTTTCGATGCTTTTTTTGCCGACATGTTAGGAACATGTATATCAGCATCCCATCTCATCTCATGTCATCTCATCTCATACCATCTCATTCAAGTTTTGAGGAACTTAAAGGGATTTGGCGCGCTTTTTGCCGACATGTTAGGAACACGTATATCAGCATCTCATCTCATCTCATGTCATCTCAACTCATCCCATCTCATCCAAGTTTTGAGGGACTTAAAGGGATTCGGTGCATTTTTTGCTGACATGTTAGGAACATGTATATCAGCATCTCATCTCATCTCATGTCATATCATGTCATCTCTTCCCATCTCATCCAAGTTTTGAGGGACTTAAAGGGATTCGGTGCGTTTTTTGCCAACATGTTATGAACATGTATATCAGCATCTCATCTCATCTCATGTCATCTCATGTCATCTCATCCCATTTCATACAAGTTTTGAGGGACTTAAAGGGATTCGGTGCGTTTTTTGCTGACATGTTAGGAACATGTATATCAGCATCTCACCTCATCTCATGTCATCTCATCTCATCCCATCTCATCCAAGTTTGGAGGGACTTAAAGGGATTCGGTGCGTTTTTTGCCGACATGTTAGGAACATGTATATCAGCATCTCATCTCATCTCATGTCATCTCATCTCATCTCATCCCATCTCATCCAAGTTTTGAGGGACTTAAAGGGATTTGGTGCGTTTTTTGCCGACATGTTAGCAACATGTATATCAGCATCTCATCTCATCTCATGTCATCTCATCTCATCTCATCCAAGTTTTGAGGGACTTAAAGGGATTCGGTGCGTTTTTTGCCGACATGTTAGGATCATGTATATCAGCATCTCATCTCATCTCATGTCATATCATGTCATCTCATCCCATCTCATCCAATTTTTGAGGGACTTAAAGGGATTCGGTGCGTTTTTTGCTGACATGTTAGAAACATGTATATCAGCATCTCATCTCATGTCATCTCATCTCATCTCATCCCATCTCATCCAAGTTTTGAGGGACTTGAAGGGATTCGGTGCGTTTTTTGCCAACATGTTAGGAACATGTATATCAGCATCTCATCTCATCTCATGTCATCTCATCTCATGTCATCTCAACTCATCTCATCCCATCTCATCCAAGTTTTGAGGGACTTAAAGGGATTCGATGCTTTTTTTGCCGACATGTTAGGAACATGTATATCAGCATCCCATCTCATCTCATGTCATCTCATCTCATACCATCTCATTCAAGTTTTGAGGAACTTAAAGGGATTTGGCGCGTTTTTTGCCGACATGTTAGGAACACGTATATCAGCATCTCATCTCATGTCATCTCAACTCATCCCATCTCATCCAAGTTTTGAGGGACTTAAAGGGATTCGGTGCATTTTTTGCTGACATGTTAGGAACATGTATATCAGCATCTCATCTCATCTCATGTCATCTCATCTCATCCCATCTCATCCAAGTTTTGGGGAACTTAAATGGATTCGGTGCGTTTTTTGCCGACATAATAGGAACATGTATATCACCATCTCGTCTCATGTCATCTCATCTCTTCTCATCCCATCTCATCCAAGTCTTTAGGGACTTAAAGGGATTCGGTGCGTTTTTTGCCGACATGTTAGGAACATGTATATCAGCATCTCATCTCATCTCATGTCATCTCATCACATCTCATCCCATCTCATCCAAGTTTGGAGGGACTTAAAGGGATTCGGTGCGTTTTTTGCCGACATGTTAGGAACATGTATATTAGCATCTCATCTCATCTCATGTCATCTTATCTCATCTCATCCCATGTCATCCAAGTTTTGAGGGACTTAAAGGGATTCGGTGCGTTTTTTGCCAACATGTTAGAAACATGTATATCAGCATCTCATCTCATCTCATGTCATCTCATCTCATCCCATCTCATCCAAGTTTGGAGGGACTTAAAGGGATTCGGTGCGTTTTTTGCCGAAATGTTAGGAACATGTATATCAGCATCTCATCTCATGTCATCTCATCTCATCCCATCTCATCCAAGTTTGGAGGGACTTAAAGGGATTCGGTGCGTTTTTTGCCGACATGTTAGGAACATGTATATCAGCATCTCATCTCATCTCATGTCATATCATGTCATCTCATCCCATCTCATCCAAGTTTTGAGGGACGTAAAGGGATTCGGTGCATTTTTTGCCAACATGTTAGGAACATGTATATTAGCATCTCATCTCATCTCATGTCATCTCATCACATCTCATCCCATCTCATCCAAGTTTGGAGGGACTTAAAGGGATTCGGTGCGTTTTTTGCCGACATGTTAGGAACATGTATATCAGCATCTCATCTCATCTCATCTCATGTCATCTCATCTCATCCCATGTCATCCAAGTTTTGAGGGACTTAAAGGGATTCGGTGCGTTTTTTGCCAACATGTTAGGAACATGTATATCAGCATCTCATCTCATCTCATGTCATCTCATCACATCTCATCCCATCTCATCCAAGTTTGGAGGGACTTAAAGGGATTCGGTGCGTTTTTTGCCGACATGTTAGGAACATGTATATCAGCATCTCATCTCATCTCATGTCATATCATGTCATCTCATCCCATCTAATCCAAGTTTTGACGGACTTAAAGGGATTCGGTGCGTTTTTTGCCGACATGTTAGGAACATGTATATCAGCATCTCATCTCATCTCATGTCATCTCATGTCATCTCATCCCATTTCATCCAAGTTTTGAGGGACTTAAAGGGATTCGGTGCGTTTTTTGCCGACATGTTAGGAACATGTATATCAGCATCTCATCTCATCTCATGTCATCTCATCTCATCTCATCCCATGTCATCCAAGTTTTGAGGGACTTAAAGGGATTCGGTGCGTTTTTTGCCAACATGTTAGGAACATGTATATCAGCATCTCATCTCATCTCATGTCATCTCATCACATCTCATCCCATCTCATCCAAGTTTGGAGGGACTTAAAGGGATTCGGTGCGTTTTTTGCCGACATGTTAGGAACATGTATATCAGCAGCTCATCTTATCTCATGTCATCTCATCTCATCTCATCCCATCTCATCCAAGTTTTGAGGGACTTAAAGGGATTCGGTGCGTTTTTTGCCAACATGTTAGGAACATGTATATCAGCATCTCATCTCATCTCATGTCATCTCATCACATCTCATCCCAACTCATCCAAGTTTGGAGGGACTTAAAGGGATTCGGTGCGTTTTTTGCCGACATGTTAGGAACATGTATATCAGCATCTCATCTCATCTCATGTCATATCATGTCATCTCTTCCCATCTCATCCAAGTTTTGAGGGACTTAAAGGGATTTGGTGCGTTTTTTGCCAACATGTTATGAACATGTATATCAGCATCTCATCTCATCTCATGTCATCTCATGTCATCTCATCCCATTTCATACAAGTTTTGAGGGACTTAAAGGGATTCGGTGCGTTTTTTGCTGACATGTTAGGAACATGTATATCAGCATCTCACCTCATCTCATGTCATCTCATCTCATCCCATCTCAACCAAGTTTGGAGGGACTTAAAGGGATTCGGTGCGTTTTTTGCCGACATGTTAGGAACATGTATATCAGCATCTCATCTCATCTCATGTCATCTCATCTCATCTCATCCCATCTCATCCAAGTTTTGAGGGACTTAAAGGGATTTGGTGCGTTTTTTGCCGACATGTTAGCAACATGTATATCAGCATCTCATCTCATCTCATGTCATCTCATCTCATCCAAGTTTTGAGGGACTTAAAAGGATTCGGTGCGTTTTTTGCCGACATGTTAGGATCATGTATATCAGCATCTCATCTCATCTCATCCAAGTTTTGAGGGACTTAAAGGGATTCGGTGCGTTTTTTGCTGACATGTTAGAAACATGTATATCAGCATCTCATCTCATGTCATCTCATCTCATCTCATCCCATCTCATCCAAGTTTTGAGGGACTTAAAGGGATTCGGTACGTTTTTTGCCAACATGTTAGGAACATGTATATCAGCATCTCATCTCATCTCATGTCATCTCTTCTCATGTCATTTCAACTCATCTCATCCCATCTCATCCAAGTTTTGAGGGACTTAAAGGGATTCGATGCTTTTTTTGCCGACATGTTAGGAACATGTATATCAGCATCCCATCTCATCTCATGTCATCTCATCTCATACCATCTCATTCAAGTTTTGAGGAACTTAAAGGGATTTGGCGCGTTTTTTGCCGACATGTTAGGAACACGTATATCAGCATCTCATCTCATCTCATGTCATCTCAACTCATCCCATCTCATCCAAGTTTTGAGGGACTTAAAGGGATTCGGTGCATTTTTTGCTGACATGTTAGGAACATGTATATCAGCATCTCATCTCATCTCATGTCATCTCATCTCATCCCATCTCATCCAAGTTTTGGGGAACTTAAATGGATTCGGTGCGTTTTTTGCCGACATAATAGGAACATGTATATCAGCATCTCGTCTCATGTCATCTCATCTCATCTCATCCCATGTCATCCAAGTTTTGAGGGACTTAAAGGGATTTGGTGCGTTTTTTGCCAACATGTTAGGAACATGTATATCAGCATCTCATCTCATCTTATGTCATCCCATTATATCTCATCCCATCTCATCCAAGTTTGGAGGGACTTAAAGGGATTCGGTGCGGTTTTTTTTTACATGTTAGGAACATGTATATCAGCATCTCATCTTATCTCATGTCATATCATGTCATCTCATCCCATCTCATCCACGTTTTGAGGGACTTAAAGGGATTCGGTGCGTTTTTTGCCGACATGTTAGGAACATGTATATCAGCATCTCATCTCATCTCATGTCATCTCATTTCATCTCATCCAATCTCATCCAAGTTTTGAGGGACTTAAAGGGATTCGGTGCGTTTTTTGCCAACATGTTAGGAACATGTATATCAGCATCTCATCTCATGTCATCTCATCTCATCTCATCTCATCCCATCTCATCCAAGTTTTGAGGGACTTAAAGGGATTCGGTGAGTTTTTTGCAGAAATGTTAGGAACATGTATATTAGCATCTCATCTCATCTCATGTCATATCATGTCATCTCATCCCATCTCATCCAAGTTTTGAGGGACTTAAAGGGATTCGGTGCGTTTTTTGCCAACATGTTAGGAACATGTATATCAGCATCTCGTCTCATCTCATGTCATCTCATCTCATCTCATCCCATATCATTCAAGTTTTGAGGGACTTAAAGGGATTCGGTGCGTTTTTTGCCGACATGTTATGAACATGTATATCAGCATCTCATCTCATCTCATGTCATCTCATCATATCTCATCCCATCTCATCCAAGTTTGGAGGGACTTAAAGGGATTCGGTGCATTTTTTGCCGACATGTTAGGAACATGTATATTAGCATCTCATCTCATCTCATGTCATCTCATCTCATCCCATCTCATCCAAGTTTGGAGGGACTTAAAGGGATTCGGTGAGTTTTTTGCCTACATGTTAGGAACATGTATATCAGCATCTCATCTCATCTCATGTCATCTCATCTCATCTCATCCCATCTCATCCAAGTTTTGAGGGACTTAAAGGGATTTGGTGCGTTTTTTGCCAACATGTTAGCAACATGTACATCAGCATCTCATCTCATCTCATGTCATCTTATCTCATCTCATCCCATCTCATCCAAGTTTTGAGGGACTTAAAGGGATTCGGTGAGTTTTTTGCCGACATGTTAGAAACATGTATATTAGCATCTCATCTCATCTCATGTCATCTCATCTCATCTCATCCCATGTCATCCAAGTTTTGAGGGACTTAAAGGGATTTGGTGCGTTTTTTGCCAACATGTTAGGAACATGTATATCAGCATCTCATCTCATCTCATGTCATCTCATTACATCTTATCCCATCTCATCCAAGTTTGGAGGGACTTAAAGGGATTTGGTGCGTGTTTTGCCGACATGTTAGGAACATGTATATCAGCATCTCATCTCATGTCATCTCATCTCATCCCATCTCATTCAAGTTTGGAGGGACTTAAAGGGATTCAGTGCGTTTTTTGCAGACATGTTAGGAACATGTATATCAGCATCTCATCTCATCTCATGTCATCTCATCTCATCTCATCCCATCTCATCCAAGTTTTGAGTGACTTAAAGGGATTTGGTGCGTTTTTTGCCGACATGTTAGCAACATGTATATCAGCATCTCATCTCATCTCATGTCATCTCATCTCATCTCATCCCATCTCATCCAAGTTTTGAGGGACTTAAAGGGATTCGGTGCGTTTTTTGCCGACATGTTAGGAACATGTATATCAGCATCTCATCTCATCTCATGTCATCTCATCTCATCCCACCTCATCCAAGTTTTGAGGGACTTAAAGGGATTCGGTGCGTTTTTTGCCAACATGTTAGGAACATGTATATCAGCATCTCATCTCATCTCATGTCATCTCATCTCATCTCATCCCATCTCATCCAAGTTTTGATGGACTTAAAGGGATTCTGTGCGTTTTTTGCCGACATGTTAGGAACATGTATATCAGCATCTCATCTCATCTCATGTCATCTCATCTCATCCCATCTCATCCAAGTTTTGAGGGACTTAAAGGGATTTGGTGAGTTTTTTGCCGACATGTTAGGAACATGTATATCAGCATCTCATCTCATCTCATGTCATCTCATTTCATCTCATCCCATTTCATTTAAGTTTGGAGGGACTTAAAGGGATTCGGTGCGTTTTTTGCCAACATGTTAGGAACATGTATATCAGCATCTCATCTCATGTCATCTCATCTCATCTCATCCCATCTCATCCAAGTTTTGAGGGACTTAAAGGGATTTGGTGCGTTTTTTGCCGACATGTTAGGAACATGTATATCAGCATCTCATCTCATCTCATGTCATATCATGTCATATCATCCCATCTCATCCAAGTTTTGAGGGACTTAAAGGGATTCGGTGTGTTTTTTGCCGACATGTTAGAAACATGTATATCAGCATCTCATCTCATCTCATGTCATCTCATCTCATCCCATCTCATCCAAGTTTTGAGTGACTTAAAGGTATTCGGTGCGTTTTTTGCCAACATGTTAGGAACATGTATATCAGCATCTCGTCTCATCTCATGTCATCTCATCTCATCTCAACCCATATCATCCAAGTTTTGAGGGACTTAAAGGGAATCGGTGCGTTTTTTGCCGACATATTAGGAACATGTATATCAGCATTCCATCTCATCTCATGTCATCTCATCTCATCCCATCTCATTCAAGTTTTGAGGAACTTAAAGGGATTTGGTGCGTTTTTTGCCGACATGTTAGAAACACGTATATCAGCATCTCATCTCATGTCATCTCATCTCAACTCATCCCATTTCATCCAAGTTTTGAGGGACTTAAAGGGATTCGGTGCATTTTTTGCCGACATGTTATGAACATGTATATCAGCATCTCATCTCATCTCATGTCATCTCATCTTATCCCATCTCATCCAAGTTTTGGGGGACTTAAAGGGATTTGGTGAGTTTTTTGCTGACATATTAGAAACATGTATATTAGCATCTCATCTCATGTCATGTCATCTCATCCCATCTCATCCAAGTTTTGAGGGAATTAAAGGGATTCGGTGAGTTTTTTGCTGACATATTAGAAACATGTATATCAGCATCTCATCTCATCTCATGTCATCTCATCTCATCTCATCCCAACTCATCCAAGTTTTGAGGGACTTAAAGTGATTCAGTGCGTTTTTTGCCGACATGTTAGGAACATGTATGTTAGCATCTCATCTCATGTCATATCATGTCATCTCATCCCATCTCATCCAAGTTTTGAGGGACTTAAAGGCATTCGGTGCATTTTTTGCCGACATGTTAGGAACATGTATATCAGCATCTCATCTCATCTCATGTCATCTCATTTCATCTCATCCCATCTCATCCAAGTTTTGAGGGACTTAAAGGGATTCGGTGAGTTTTTTGCCGACATGTTATGAACATGTATATCAGCATCTCATCTCATGTCATCTCATTTCATCTCATCCCATCTCATCCAAGTTTTGAGGGACTTAAAGGGATTCGGTGCGTTTTTTGCCGACATGTTAGGAACATGTATATCAGCATCTCATCTCATCTCATGTCATATCATGTCATCTCATCCCATCTCATCCAAGTTTTGAGGGACTTAAAGGGATTCGGTGCGTTTTTTGCCGACATGTTAGAAACATGTATATCAGCATCTCATCTCATCTCATGTCATCTCATCTCATCTCATCCCATCTCATCCAAGTTTTGAGGGACTTAAAGGGATTCGGTGCGTTTTTTGACAACATGTTAGGAACATGTATATCAGCATCTCATCTCATCTCATCTCATGTCATCTCATTACATCTCATCCCATCTCATCCAAGTTTGGAGGTACTTAAAGGGATTCGGTGCGTTTTTTGCCGACATGTTAGTAACATGTATATCAGCATCTCATCTCATATCATGTCATCTCATCTCATGTCATCCCATCTCATCCAAGTTTTAAGGGACTTAAAGGGATTCGATGAGTTTTTTGCCGACTTGTTAGGAACATGTATATTAGCATCTCATCTCATGTCATCTCATCTCATCCCATCTCATCCAAGTTTTGAGGGACTTAAAAGGATTCGGTGAGTTTTTTGCTGACATATTAGAAACATGTATATAAGCATCTCATCTCATCTCATGTCATCTCATCTCATCTCATCCCAACTCATCCAAGTTTTGAGGGACTTAAAGGGATTCAGTGCGTTTTTTGCCGACATGTTAGGAAGATGTATATTAGCATCTCATCTCATGTCATATCATGTCATCTCATCCCATCTTATCCAAGTTTTGAGGGACTTAAAGGCATTCGGTGCGTTTTTTGCCGACATGTTAGGAACATGTATATCAGCATCTCATCTCATCTCATGTCATATCATGTCATCTCATCCCATCTCATCCAAGTTTTGAGGGACTTAAAGGGATTCGGTGCGTTTTTTGCCGACATGTTAGGAACATGTATATCAGCATCTCATCTCATCTCATGTCATCTCATCCCATTTCATCCAAGTTTTGAGGGACTTAAAGGGACTCGGTGCGTTTTTTGCCGACATGTTAGGAACATGTATATCAGCATCTCATCTCATCTCATGTCATCTCATCTCATCCCATCTCATCCAAGTTTGGAGGGACTTAAAGGGATTCGGTGCGTTTTTTGCCGACATGTTAGGAACATGTATATCAGCATCTCATCTCATCTCATGTCATCTCATCTCATCCCATCTCATCCAAGTTTTGAGGGACTTAAAGGGATTCGGTGCGCTTTTTGCCGACATGTTAGGAACATGTATATCAGCATCTCATCTCATGTCATCTCATCTCATCCCATCTCATCCAAGTTTTGAGGGACTTAAAGGGATTCGGTGCGTTTTTTGCCAACATGTTAGGAACATGTATATCAGCATCTCATCTCATCTCATGTCATCTCATTACATCTCATCCCATCTCATCCAAGTTTGGAGGGACTTAAAGGGATTCGGTGCGTTTTTTGCCGACATGTTAGTAACATGTATATCAGCATCTCATCTCATATCATGTCATCTCATCTCATGTCATCCCATCTCATCCAAGTTTTAAGGGACTTAAAGGGATTCGGTGCATTTTTTGCTGACATGTTAGGAACATGTATATCAGCATCTCATCTCATCTCATGTCATCTCATCTCATCCCATCTCATCCAAGTTTTGGGGGACTTAAAGGGATTCGGTGCGTTTTTTGCCGACATGATAGGAACATGTATATCAGCAACTCGTCTCATGTCATCTCATCTCTTCTCATCCCATCTCATCCAAGTCTTTAGGGACTTAAAGGGATTTGGTGCGTTTTTTGCCGACATGTTAGGAACATGTATATCAGCATCTCATCTCATCTCATGTCATCTCATCACATCTCATCCCATCTCATCCAAGTTTGGAGGGACTTAAAGGGATTCGGTGCGTTTTTTGCCGACATGTTAGGAACATGTATATCAGCATCTCATCTCATCTCATGTCATATCATGTCATCTCATCCCATCTCATCCAAGTTTTGAGGGACTTAAAGGGATTCGGTGCGTTTTTTGCCGACATGTTAGGAACATTTATATCAGCATCTCATCCCATTTCATCCAAGTTTTGAGCGACTTAAAGGGACTCGGTGCGTTTTTTGCCGACATGTTAGGAACATGTATATCAGCATCTCATCTCATCTCATGTCATCTCATCTCATCCCATCTCATCCAAGTTTGGAGGGACTTAAAGGGATTCGGTGCGTTTTTTGCCGACATGTTAGGAACATGTATATCAGCATCTCATCTCATCTCATGTCATCTCATCTCATCCCATCTCATCCAAGTTTTGAGGGACTTAAAGGGATTCGGTGCGTTTTTTGCCGACATGTTAGGAACATGTATATCAGCATCCCATCTCATGTCATCTCATCTCATCCCATCTCATCCAAGTTTTGAGGGACTTAAAGGGATTCGGTGCGTTTTTTGACAACATGTTAGGAACATGTATATCAGCATCTCATCTCATCTCATGTCATCTCATTACATCTCATCCCATCTCATCCAAGTTTGGAGGGACTTAAAGGGATTCGGTGCGTTTTTTGCCGACATGTTAGTAACATGTATATCAGCATCTCATCTCATATCATGTCATCTCATCTCATGTCATCCCATCTCATCCAAGTTTTGAGGGACTTAAAGGGATTCGATGAGTTTTTTGCCGACTTGTTAGGAACATGTATATTAGCATCTCATCTCATGTCATCTCATCTCATCCCATCTCATCCAAGTTTTGAGGGACTTAAAAGGATTCGGTGAGTTTTTTGCTGACATATTAGAAACATGTATATAAGCATCTCATCTCATCTCATGTCATCTCATCTCATCCCAACTCATCCAAGTTTTGAGGGACTTAAAGGGATTCAGTGCGTTTTTTGCCGACATGTTAGGAAGATGTATATTAGCATCTCATCTCATGTCATATCATGTCATCTCATCCCATCTTATCCAAGTTTTGAGGGACTTAAAGGCATTCGGTGCGTTTTTTGCCGACATGTTAGGAACATGTATATCAGCATCTCATCTCATCTCATGTCATATCATGTCATCTCATCCCATCTCATCCAAGTTTTGAGGGACTTAAAGGGATTCGGTGCGTTTTTTGCCGACATGTTAGGAACATGTATATCAGCATCTCATCTCATCTCATGTCATCTCATCCCATTTCATCCAAGTTTTGAGGGACTTAAAGGGACTCGGTGCGTTTTTTGCCGACATGTTAGGAACATGTATATCAGCATCTCATCTCATCTCATGTCATCTCATCTCATCCCATCTCATCCAAGTTTGGAGGGACTTAAAGGGATTCGGTGCGTTTTTTGCCGACATGTTAGGAACATGTATATCAGCATCTCATCTCATCTCATGTCATCTCATCTCATCCCATCTCATCCAAGTTTTGAGGGACTTAAAGGGATTCGGTGCGTTTTTTGCCAACATGTTAGGAACATGTATATCAGCATCTCATCTCATCTCATGTCATCTCATTACATCTCATCCCATCTCATCCAAGTTTGGAGGGACTTAAAGGGATTCGGTGCGTTTTTTGCCGACATGTTAGTAACATGTATATCAGCATCTCATCTCATATCATGTCATCTCATCTCATGTCATCCCATCTCATCCAAGTTTTAAGGGACTTAAAGGGATTCGATGAGTTTTTTGCCGACTTGTTAGGAACATGTATATTAGCATCTCATCTCATGTCATCTCATCTCATCCCATCTCATCCAAGTTTTGAGGGACTTAAAAGGATTCGGTGAGTTTTTTGCTGACATATTAGAAACATGTATATAAGCATCTCATCTCATCTCATGTCATCTCATCTCATCTCATCCCAACTCATCCAAGTTTTGAGGGACTTAAAGGGATTCAGTGCGTTTTTTGCCGACATGTTAGGAAGATGTATATTAGCATCTCATCTCATGTCATATCATGTCATCTCATCCCATCTTATCCAAGTTTTGAGGGACTTAAAGGCATTCGGTGCGTTTTTTGCCGACATGTTAGGAACATGTATATCAGCATCTCATCTCATCTCATGTCATATCATGTCATCTCATCCCATCTCATCCAAGTTTTGAGGGACTTAAAGGGATTCGGTGCGTTTTTTGCCGACATGTTAGGAACATGTATATCAGCATCTCATCTCATCTCATGTCATCTCATCCCATTTCATCCAAGTTTTGAGGGACTTAAAGGGACTCGGTGCGTTTTTTGCCGACATGTTAGGAACATGTATATCAGCATCTCATCTCATCTCATGTCATCTCATCTCATCCCATCTCATCCAAGTTTGGAGGGACTTAAAGGTATTCGGTGCGTTTTTTGCCGACATGTTAGGAACATGTATATCAGCATCTCATCTCATCTCATGTCATCTCATCTCATCCCATCTCATCCAAGTTTTGAGGGACTTAAAGGGATTCGGTGCGCTTTTTGCCGACATGTTAGGAACATGTATATCAGCATCTCATCTCATGTCATCTCATCTCATCCCATCTCATCCAAGTTTTGAGGGACTTAAAGGGATTCGGTGCGTTTTTTGCCAACATGTTAGGAACATGTATATCAGCATCTCATCTCATCTCATGTCATCTCATTACATCTCATCCCATCTCATCCAAGTTTGGAGGGACTTAAAGGGATTCGGTGCGTTTTTTGCCGACATGTTAGTAACATGTATATCAGCATCTCATCTCATATCATGTCATCTCATCTCATGTCATCCCATCTCATCCAAGTTTTAAGGGACTTAAAGGGATTCGATGAGTTTTTTGCCGACTTGTTAGGAACATGTATATTAGCATCTCATCTCATGTCATCTCATCTCATCCCATCTCATCCAAGTTTTGAGGGACTTAAAAGGATTCGGTGAGTTTTTTGCTGACATATTAGAAACATGTATATAAGCATCTCATCTCATCTCATGTCATCTCATCTCATCTCATCCCAACTCATCCAAGTTTTGAGGGACTTAAAGGGATTCAGTGCGTTTTTTGCCGACATGTTAGGAAGATGTATATTAGCATCTCATCTCATGTCATATCATGTCATCTCATCCCATCTTATCCAAGTTTTGAGGGACTTAAAGGCATTCGGTGCGTTTTTTGCCGACATGTTAGGAACATGTATATCAGCATCTCATCTCATCTCATGTCATCTCATTTCATCTCATCCCATCTCATCCAAGTTTTGAGGGACTTAAAGGGATTCGGTGAGTTTTTTGCCGACATGTTAGGAACATGTATATCAGCATCTCATCTCATCTCATGTCATCTCATTTCATCTCATCCAAGTTTTGAGGGACTTAAAGGGATTCGGTGCGTTTTTTGCCAACATGTTAGGAACATGTATATCAGCATCTCATCTCATGTCATCTCATCTCATCTCATCCCATCTCATCCAAGTTTTGAGGGACTTAAAGGGATACGGTGCGTTTTTTGCCAACATGTTAGGAACATGTATATCAGCATCTCATCTCATCTCATGTCATATCATGTCATCTCATCCCATCTCATCCAAGTTTTGAGGGACTTAAAGGGATTTGGTGCATTTTTTGCCGACATGTTAGGAACATCTATATCAGCATCTCATCTCATCTCCTGTCATCTCATCTCATCCCATCTCATCCAAGTTTTGAGGGACTTAAAGGGATTCGGTGAGTTTTTTGCCGACATGTTAGGAACATGTGTATCAGCATATCATCTCATCTCATGTCATCATATCTCATCTCAACCCAGCTCATCCAAGTTTTGAGGGACTTAAGGGATTCAGTGCGTTTTTTGACGACATGTTAGTAACATGTATATTAGCATCTCATCTCATTTCATCTCATCCCATCTCATCCAAGTTTTGAATGACTTAAAGGGATTCGGTGAGTGTTTTGCCGACATGTTAGGAACATGTAAATTAGCATCTCATCTGATCTCATGTCATCTCATCATCTCATCCCATCTCATTCAAGTTTTGAGGGACTTAAAGGGATTCGGTGCGTTTTTTGCCAACATGTTAGGAACATGTATATCAGCATCTCATCTCATCTCATGTCATCTTATCTCATCTCATCCCATCTCATCCAAGTTTTGAGGGACTTAAAGGGATTCGGTGAGTTTTTTGCCGACATGTTAGGAACATGTATATTAGCATCTCATCTCATCTCATGTCATCTCATCTCATCTCATCCCATGTCATCCAAGTTTTGAGGGACTTAAAGGGATTTGGTGCGTTTTTTGCCAACATGTTAGGAACATGTATATCAGCATCTCATCTCATCTCATGTCATCTCATTACATCTCATCCCATCTCATCCAAGTTTGGAGGGACTTAAAGGTATGCGGTTCGTTTTTTGCCGACATGTTAGGAACATGTATATCTGCATCTCATCTCATCGCATGTCATATCATGTCATCTCATCCCATCTCATCCAAGTTTTGAGGGACTTAAAGGGATTCGGTGCGTTTTTTGCCAACATGTTAGGAACATGTATATCAGCATCTCATCTCATCTCATGTCATATCATGTCATCTCATCCCATCTCATCCAAGTTTTGAGGGACTTAAAGGGATTCGGTGCGTTTTTTGCCGACATGTTAGGAACATGTATATCAGCATCCCATCTCATGTCATCTCATCTCATCCCATCTCATCCAAGTTTTGAGGGACTTAAAGGGATTCGGTGCGTTTTTTGACAACATGTTAGGAACATGTATATCAGCATCTCATCTCATCTCATGTCATCTCATTACATCTCATCCCATCTCATCCAAGTTTGGAGGGACTTAAAGGGATTCGGTGCGTTTTTTGCCGACATGTTAGTAACATGTATATCAGCATCTCATCTCATATCATGTCATCTCATCTCATGTCATCCCATCTCATCCAAGTTTTGAGGGACTTAAAGGGATTCGATGAGTTTTTTGCCGACTTGTTAGGAACATGTATATTAGCATCTCATCTCATGTCATCTCATCTCATCCCATCTCATCCAAGTTTTGAGGGACTTAAAAGGATTCGGTGAGTTTTTTGCTGACATATTAGAAACATGTATATAAGCATCTCATCTCATCTCATGTCATCTCATCTCATCCCAACTCATCCAAGTTTTGAGGGACTTAAAGGGATTCAGTGCGTTTTTTGCCGACATGTTAGGAAGATGTATATTAGCATCTCATCTCATGTCATATCATGTCATCTCATCCCATCTTATCCAAGTTTTGAGGGACTTAAAGGCATTCGGTGCGTTTTTTGCCGACATGTTAGGAACATGTATATCAGCATCTCATCTCATCTCATGTCATATCATGTCATCTCATCCCATCTCATCCAAGTTTTGAGGGACTTAAAGGGATTCGGTGCGTTTTTTGCCGACATGTTAGGAACATGTATATCAGCATCTCATCTCATCTCATGTCATCTCATCCCATTTCATCCAAGTTTTGAGGGACTTAAAGGGACTCGGTGCGTTTTTTGCCGACATGTTAGGAACATGTATATCAGCATCTCATCTCATCTCATGTCATCTCATCTCATCCCATCTCATCCAAGTTTGGAGGGACTTAAAGGGATTCGGTGCGTTTTTTGCCGACATGTTAGGAACATGTATATCAGCATCTCATCTCATCTCATGTCATCTCATCTCATCCCATCTCATCCAAGTTTTGAGGGACTTAAAGGGATTCGGTGCGTTTTTTGCCGACATGTTAGCAACATGTATATCAGCATCTCATCTCATCTCATGTCATCTCATCTCATCCCATCTCATCAAAGTTTGGAGGGACTTAAAGGGATTCGGTGCGTTTTTTGCCGACATGTTAGGAACATGTATATCAGCATCTCATCTCATGTCATCTCATCTCATCTCATCCCATCTCATCCATGTTTTGAGGGACTTAAAGGGATTTGGTGCGTTTTTTGCCGACATGTTAGCAACATGTATATCAGCATCTCATCTCATCTCATGTCATCTCATCTCATCCCATCTCATCCAAGTTTTGAGGGACTTAAAGGGATTTGGTGCATTTTTTGCCAACATGTTAGGAAAATGTATATCAGCATCTCATCTCATCTCATGTCATATCATGTCATCTTATCCCATCTCATCCAAGTTTTAAGGGACTTAAAGGGATTCGGTGCGTTTTTTGCCAACATGTTAGGAACATGTATATCAGCATCTCATCTCATTTCATGTCATCTCATCACATCTCATCCCATCTCATCCAAGTTTGGAGGGACTTAAAGGGATTTGGTGTGTTTTTTGCCGACATGTTAGGAACATGTATATCAGCATCTCATCTCATGTCATCTTATCTCATCTCATCCCATCTCATCCAAGTTTTGAGGGACTTAAAGGGATTTGGTGCGTTTTTGGCCGACATGTTAGGAACATGTATATCAGCATCTCATCTCATGTCATCTCATTACATCTCAACCCATCTCATCCAAGTTTGGAGGGACTTAAAGGGATTCGGTGCGTTTTTTGCCGACATGTTAGGAACATGTATATCAGCATCTCATCTCATGTCATCTCATCTATTCTCATCCCATCTCATCCAAGTCTTTAGGGACTTAAAGGGATTCGGTGCGTTTTTTGCCGACATGTTAGGAACATGAATATCAGCATCTCATCTCATCTCATGTCATCTCATCACATCTCATCCCATCTCATCCAAGTTTGGAGGGACTTAAAGGGATTCGGTGCGTTTTTTGCCGACATGTTAGGAACATGTATATCAGCATCTCATCTCATCTCATGTCATCTCATCTCATCCCATGTCATCCAAGTTTTGAGGGACTTAAAGGGATTCGGTGCGTTTTTTGCCAACATGTTAGGAACATGTATATCAGCATCTCATCTCATCTCATGTCATCTCATCACATCTCATCCCATCTCATCCAAGTTTGGAGGGACTTAAAGGGATTCGGTGCGTTTTTTGCCGACATGTTAGGAACATGTATATCAGCATCTCATCTCATCTCATGTCATATCATGTCATCTCATCCCATCTAATCCAAGTTTTGACGGACTTAAAGTGATTCGGTGCGTTTTTTGCCGACATGTTAGGAACATGTATATCAGCATCTCATCTCATCTCATGTCATCTCATGTCATCTCATCCCATTTCATCCAAGTTTTGAGGGACTTAAAGGGATTCGGTGCGTTTTTTGCCGACATGTTAGGAACATGTATATCAGCATCTCATCTCATCTCATGTCATCTCATCTCATCTCATCCCATCTCATCCAAGTTTTGAGGGACTTAAAGGGATTCGGTGCGTTTTTTGCCAACATGTTAGGAACATGTATATCAGCATCTCATCTCATCTCATGTCATCTCATCACATCTCATCCCAACTCATCCAAGTTTGGAGGGACTTAAAGGGATTCGGTGCGTTTTTTGCCGACATGTTAGGAACATGTATATCAGCATCTCATCTCATCTCATGTCATATCATGTCATCTCTTCCCATCTCATCCAAGTTTTGAGGGACTTAAAGGGATTCGGTGCGTTTTTTGCCAACATGTTATGAACATGTATATCAGCATCTCATCTCATCTCATGTCATCTCATGTCATCTCATCCCATTTCATACAAGTTTTGAGGGACTTAAAGGGATTCGGTGCGTTTTTTGCTGACATGTTAGGAACATGTATATCAGCATCTCACCTCATCTCATGTCATCTCATCTCATCCCATCTCATCCAAGTTTGGAGGGACTTAAAGGGATTCGGTGCGTTTTTTGCCGACATGTTAGGAACATGTATATCAGCATCTCATCTCATCTCATGTCATCTCATCTCATCTCATCCCATCTCATCCAAGTTTTGAGGGACTTAAAGGGATTTGGTGCGTTTTTTGCCGACATGTTAGCAACATGTATATCAGCATCTCATCTCATCTCATGTCATCTTATCTCATCTCATCCAAGTTTTGAGGGACTTAAAGGGATTCGGTGCGTTTTTTGCCGACATGTTAGGATCATGTATATCAGCATCTCATCTCATCTCATGTCATATCATGTCATCTCATCCCATCTCATCCAATTTTTGAGGGACTTAAAGGGATTCGGTGCGTTTTTTGCTGACATGTTAGAAACATGTATATCAGCATCTCATCTCATGTCATCTCATCTCATCTCATCCCATCTCATCCAAGTTTTGAGGGACTTAAAGGGATTCGGTGCGTTTTTTGCCAACATGTTAGGAACATGTATATCAGCATCTCATCTCATCTCATGTCATCTCATCTCATGTCATCTCAACTCATCTCATCCCATCTCATCCAAGTTTTGAGGGACTTAAAGGGATTCGATGCTTTTTTTGCCGACATGTTAGGAACATGTATATCAGCATCCCATCTCATCTCATGTCATCTCATCTCATACCATCTCATTCAAGTTTTGAGGAACTTAAAGGGATTTGGCGCGTTTTTTGCCGACATGTTAGGAACACGTATATCAGCATCTCATCTCATGTCATCTCAACTCATCCCATCTCATCCAAGTTTTGAGGGACTTAAAGGGATTCGGTGCATTTTTTGCTGACATGTTAGGAACATGTATATCAGCATCTCATCTCATCTCATGTCATCTCATCTCATCCCATCTCATCCAAGTTTTGGGGAACTTAAATGGATTCGGTGCGTTTTTTGCCGACATAATAGGAACATGTATATCACCATCTCGTCTCATGTCATCTCATCTCTTCTCATCCCATCTCATCCAAGTCTTTAGGGACTTAAAGGGATTCGGTGCGTTTTTTGCCGACATGTTAGGAACATGTATATCAGCATCTCATCTCATCTCATGTCATCTCATCACATCTCATCCCATCTCATCCAAGTTTGGAGGGACTTAAAGGGATTCGGTGCGTTTTTTGCCGACATGTTAGGAACATGTATATTAGCATCTCATCTCATCTCATGTCATCTTATCTCATCTCATCCCATGTCATCCAAGTTTTGAGGGACTTAAAGGGATTCGGTGCGTTTTTTGCCAACATGTTAGGAACATGTATATCAGCATCTCATCTCATCTCATGTCATATCATGTCATCTCATCCCATCTCATCCAAGTTTTGAGGGACTTAAAGGGATTCGGTGAGTATTTTGCCGACATGTTAGGAACATGTATATTAGCATCTCATCTCATGTCATCTCATCTCATCCCATGTCATCCAAGTTTTGAGGGACTTAAAGGGATTTGGTGCGTTTTTTGCCAACATGTTAGGAACATGTATATCAGCATCTCATCTCATCTTATGTCATCTCATTATATCTCATCCCATCTCATCCAAGTTTGGAGGGACTTAAAGGGATTCGGTGCGTATTTTTTTGACATGTTAGGAACATGTATATCAGCATCTCATCTTATCTCATGTCATATCATGTCATCTCATCCCATCTCATCCACGTTTTGAGGGACTTAAAGGGATTCGGTGCGTTTTTTGCCGACATGTTAGGAACATGTATATCAGCATCTCATCTCATCTCATGTCATCTCATTTCATCTCATCCAATCTCATCCAAGTTTTGAGGGACTTAAAGGGATTCGGTGCGTTTTTTGCCAACATGTTAGGAACATGTATATCAGCATCTCATCTCATGTCATCTCATCTCATCTCATCCCATCTCATCCAAGTTTTGAGGGACTTAAAGGGATTCGGTGAGTTTTTTGCAGAAATGTTAGGAACATGCATATTAGCATCTCATCTCATCTCATGTCATATCATGTCATCTCATCCCATCTCATCCAAGTTTTGAGGGACTTAAAGGGATTCGGTGTGTTTTTTGCCAACATGTTAGGAACATGTATATCAGCATCTCATCTCATCTCATGTCATATCATGTCATCTCATCCCATCTCATCAAAGTTTTGAGGGACTTAAATGGATTCGGTGCGTTTTTTGCCAACATGTTAGGAACATGTATATCAGCATCTCATCTCATCTCATGTCATCTCATCACATCTCATCCCATCTCATCCAAGTTTGGAGGGACTTAAAGGGATTCGGAGCGTTTTTTGCCGACATGTTAGCAACATGTATATCAGCATCTCATCTCATCTCATGTCATCTCATCTCATCCCATCTCTTCAAAGTTTGGAGGGACTTAAAGGGATTCGGTGCGTTTTTTGCCGACATGTTAGGAACATGTATATCAGCATCTCATCTCATGTCATCTCATCTCATCTCAATCCATCTCATCCATGTTTTGAGGGACTTAAAGGGATTTGGTGCGTTTTTTGCCGACATGTTAGCAACATGTATATCAGCATCTCATCTCATCTCATGTCATCTCATCTCATCCCATCTCATCCAAGTTTTGAGGGACTTAAAGGGATTTGGTGCATTTTTTGCCAACATGTTAGGAAAATGTATATCAGCATCTCATCTCATCTCATGTCATATCATGTCATCTTATCCCATCTCATCCAAGTTTTAAGGGACTTAAAGGGATTCGGTGCGTTTTTTGCCAACATGTTAGGAACATGTATATCAGCATCTCATCTCATTTCATGTCATCTCATCACATCTCATCCCATCTCATCCAAGTTTGGAGGGACTTAAAGGGATTTGGTGTGTTTTTTGCCGACATGTTAGGAACATGTATATCAGCATCTCATCTCATGTCATCTTATCTCATCTCATCCCATCTCATCCAAGTTTTGAGGGACTTAAAGGGATTTGGTGCGTTTTTGGCCGACATGTTAGGAACATGTATATCAGCATCTCATCTCATGTCATCTCATTACATCTCAACCCATCTCATCCAAGTTTGGAGGGACTTAAAGGGATTCGGTGCGTTTTTTGCCGACATGTTAGGAACATGTATATCAGCATCTCATCTCATCTCATGTCATATCATGTCATCTCATCCCATCTCATCCAAGTTTTGAGGGACTTAAAGGGATTCGGTGCGTTTTTTGCCAACATGTTAGGAACATGTATATCAGCATCTCATCTCATCTCATGTCATCTCATCACATCTCATCCCATCTCATCCAAGTTTGGAGGGACTTAAAGGGATTCGGTGCGTTTTTTGCCGACATGTTAGGAACATGAATATCAGCATCTCATCTCATCTCATGTCATCTCATCACATCTCATCCCATCTCATCCAAGTTTGGAGGGACTTAAAGGGATTCGGTGCGTTTTTTGCCGACATGTTAGGAACATGTATATCAGCATCTCATCTCATCTCATGTCATCTCATCTCATCCCATGTCATCCAAGTTTTGAGGGACTTAAAGGGATTCGGTGCGTTTTTTGCCAACATGTTAGGAACATGTATATCAGCATCTCATCTCATCTCATGTCATCTCATCACATCTCATCCCATCTCATCCAAGTTTGGAGGGACTTAAAGGGATTCGGTGCGTTTTTTGCCGACATGTTAGGAACATGTATATCAGCATCTCATCTCATCTCATGTCATATCATGTCATCTCATCCCATCTAATCCAAGTTTTGACGGACTTAAAGTGATTCGGTGCGTTTTTTGCCGACATGTTAGGAACATGTATATCAGCATCTCATCTCATCTCATGTCATCTCATGTCATCTCATCCCATTTCATCCAAGTTTTGAGGGACTTAAAGGGATTCGGTGCGTTTTTTGCCGACATGTTAGGAACATGTATATCAGCATCTCATCTCATCTCATGTCATCTCATCTCATCTCATCCCATCTCATCCAAGTTTTGAGGGACTTAAAGGGATTCGGTGCGTTTTTTGCCAACATGTTAGGAACATGTATATCAGCATCTCATCTCATCTCATGTCATCTCATCACATCTCATCCCAACTCATCCAAGTTTGGAGGGACTTAAAGGGATTCGGTGCGTTTTTTGCCGACATGTTAGGAACATGTATATCAGCATCTCATCTCATCTCATGTCATATCATGTCATCTCTTCCCATCTCATCCAAGTTTTGAGGGACTTAAAGGGATTCGGTGCGTTTTTTGCCAACATGTTATGAACATGTATATCAGCATCTCATCTCATCTCATGTCATCTCATGTCATCTCATCCCATTTCATACAAGTTTTGAGGGACTTAAAGGGATTCGGTGCGTTTTTTGCTGACATGTTAGGAACATGTATATCAGCATCTCACCTCATCTCATGTCATCTCATCTCATCCCATCTCATCCAAGTTTGGAGGGACTTAAAGGGATTCGGTGCGTTTTTTGCCGACATGTTAGGAACATGTATATCAGCATCTCATCTCATCTCATGTCATCTCATCTCATCTCATCCCATCTCATCCAAGTTTTGAGGGACTTAAAGGGATTTGGTGCGTTTTTTGCCGACATGTTAGCAACATGTATATCAGCATCTCATCTCATCTCATGTCATCTTATCTCATCTCATCCAAGTTTTGAGGGACTTAAAGGGATTCGGTGCGTTTTTTGCCGACATGTTAGGATCATGTATATCAGCATCTCATCTCATCTCATGTCATATCATGTCATCTCATCCCATCTCATCCAATTTTTGAGGGACTTAAAGGGATTCGGTGCGTTTTTTGCTGACATGTTAGAAACATGTATATCAGCATCTCATCTCATGTCATCTCATCTCATCTCATCCCATCTCATCCAAGTTTTGAGGGACTTAAAGGGATTCGGTGCGTTTTTTGCCAACATGTTAGGAACATGTATATCAGCATCTCATCTCATCTCATGTCATCTCATCTCATGTCATCTCAACTCATCTCATCCCATCTCATCCAAGTTTTGAGGGACTTAAAGGGATTCGATGCTTTTTTTGCCGACATGTTAGGAACATGTATATCAGCATCCCATCTCATCTCATGTCATCTCATCTCATACCATCTCATTCAAGTTTTGAGGAACTTAAAGGGATTTGGCGCGTTTTTTGCCGACATGTTAGGAACACGTATATCAGCATCTCATCTCATCTCATGTCATCTCAACTCATCCCATCTCATCCAAGTTTTGAGGGACTTAAAGGGATTCGGTGCATTTTTTGCTGACATGTTAGGAACATGTATATCAGCATCTCATCTCATCTCATGTCATATCATGTCATCTCTTCCCATCTCATCCAAGTTTTGAGGGACTTAAAGGGATTCGGTGCGTTTTTTGCCAACATGTTATGAACATGTATATCAGCATCTCATCTCATCTCATGTCATCTCATGTCATCTCATCCCATTTCATACAAGTTTTGAGGGACTTAAAGGGATTCGGTGCGTTTTTTGCTGACATGTTAGGAACATGTATATCAGCATCTCACCTCATCTCATGTCATCTCATCTCATCCCATCTCATCCAAGTTTGGAGGGACTTAAAGGGATTCGGTGCGTTTTTTGCCGACATGTTAGGAACATGTATATCAGCATCTCATCTCATCTCATGTCATCTCATCTCATCTCATCCCATCTCATCCAAGTTTTGAGGGACTTAAAGGGATTTGGTGCGTTTTTTGCCGACATGTTAGCAACATGTATATCAGCATCTCATCTCATCTCATGTCATCTCATCTCATCTCATCCAAGTTTTGAGGGACTTAAAGGGATTCGGTGCGTTTTTTGCCGACATGTTAGGATCATGTATATCAGCATCTCATCTCATCTCATGTCATATCATGTCATCTCATCCCATTTCATCCAATTTTTGAGGGACTTAAAGGGATTCGGTGCGTTTTTTGCTGACATGTTAGAAACATGTATATCAGCATCTCATCTCATGTCATCTCATCTCATCTCATCCCATCTCATCCAAGTTTTGAGGGACTTGAAGGGATTCGGTGCGTTTTTTGCCAACATGTTAGGAACATGTATATCAGCATCTCATCTCATCTCATGTCATCTCATCTCATGTCATCTCAACTCATCTCATCCCATCTCATCCAAGTTTTGAGGGACTTAAAGGGATTCGATGCTTTTTTTGCCGACATGTTAGGAACATGTATATCAGCATCCCATCTCATCTCATGTCATCTCATCTCATACCATCTCATTCAAGTTTTGAGGAACTTAAAGGGATTTGGCGCGTTTTTTGCCGACATGTTAGGAACACGTATATCAGCATCTCATCTCATGTCATCTCAACTCATCCCATCTCATCCAAGTTTTGAGGGACTTAAAGGGATTCGGTGCATTTTTTGCTGACATGTTAGGAACATGTATATCAGCATCTCATCTCATCTCATGTCATCTCATCTCATCCCATCTCATCCAAGTTTTGGGGAACTTAAATGGATTCGGTGCGTTTTTTGCCGACATAATAGGAACATGTATATCACCATCTCGTCTCATGTCATCTCATCTCTTCTCATCCCATCTCATCCAAGTCTTTAGGGACTTAAAGGGATTCGGTGCGTTTTTTGCCGACATGTTAGGAACATGTATATCAGCATCTCATCTCATCTCATGTCATCTCATCACATCTCATCCCATCTCATCCAAGTTTGGAGGGACTTAAAGGGATTCGGTGCGTTTTTTGCCGACATGTTAGGAACATGTATATTAGCATCTCATCTCATCTCATGTCATCTTATCTCATCTCATCCCATGTCATCCAAGTTTTGAGGGACTTAAAGGGATTCGGTGCGTTTTTTGCCAACATGTAAGAAACATGTATATCAGCATCTCATCTCATCTCATGTCATCTCATCTCATCCCATCTCATCCAAGTTTGGAGGGACTTAAAGGGATTCGGTGCGTTTTTTGCCGACATGTTAGGAACATGTATATCAGCATCTCATCTCATGTCATCTCATCTCATCCCATCTCATCCAAGTTTGGAGGGACTTAAAGGGATTCGGTGCGTTTTTTGCCGACATGTTAGGAACATGTATATCAGCATCTCATCTCATCTCATGTCATATCATGTCATCTCATCCCATCTCATCCAAGTTTTGAGGGACGTAAAGGGATTCGGTGCATTTTTTGCCAACATGTTAGGAACATGTATATTAGCATCTCATCTCATCTCATGTCATCTCATCACATCTCATCCCATCTCATCCAAGTTTGGAGGGACTTAAAGGGATTCGGTGCGTTTTTTGCCGACATGTTAGGAACATGTATATCAGCATCTCATCTCATCTCATCTCATGTCATCTCATCTCATCCCATGTCATCCAAGTTTTGAGGGACTTAAAGGGATTCGGTGCGTTTTTTGCCAACATGTTAGGAACATGTATATCAGCATCTCATCTCATCTCATGTCATCTCATCACATCTCATCCCATCTCATCCAAGTTTGGAGGGACTTAAAGGGATTCGGTGCGTTTTTTGCCGACATGTTAGGAACATGTATATCAGCATCTCATCTCATCTCATGTCATATCATGTCATCTCATCCCATCTAATCCAAGTTTTGACGGACTTAAAGGGATTCGGTGCGTTTTTTGCCGACATGTTAGGAACATGTATATCAGCATCTCATCTCATCTCATGTCATCTCATGTCATCTCATGTCATCTCATCCCATTTCATCCAAGTTTTGAGGGACTTAAAGGGATTCGGTGCGTTTTTTGCTGACATGTTAGGAACATGTATATCAGCATCTCATCTCATCTCATGTCATCTCATCTCATCTCATCCCATGTCATCCAAGTTTTGAGGGACTTAAAGGGATTCGGTGCGTTTTTTGCCAACATGTTAGGAACATGTATATCAGCATCTCATCTCATCTCATGTCATCTCATCACATCTCATCCCATCTCATCCAAGTTTGGAGGGACTTAAAGGGATTCGGTGCGTTTTTTGCCGACATGTTAGGAACATGTATATCAGCAGCTCATCTTATCTCATGTCATCTCATCTCATCTCATCCCATCTCATCCAAGTTTTGAGGGACTTAAAGGGATTCGGTGCGTTTTTTGCCAACATGTTAGGAACATGTATATCAGCATCTCATCTCATCTCATGTCATCTCATCACATCTCATCCCAACTCATCCAAGTTTGGAGGGACTTAAAGGGATTCGGTGCGTTTTTTGCCGACATGTTAGGAACATGTATATCAGCATCTCATCTCATCTCATGTCATATCATGTCATCTCTTCCCATCTCATCCAAGTTTTGAGGGACTTAAAGGGATTTGGTGCGTTTTTTGCCAACATGTTATGAACATGTATATCAGCATCTCATCTCATCTCATGTCATCTCATGTCATCTCATCCCATTTCATACAAGTTTTGAGGGACTTAAAGGGATTCGGTGCGTTTTTTGCTGACATGTTAGGAACATGTATATCAGCATCTCAACTCATCTCATGTCATCTCATCTCATCCCATCTCATCCAAGTTTGGAGGGACTTAAAGGGATTCGGTGCGTTTTTTGCCGACATGTTAGGAACATGTATATCAGCATCTCATCTCATCTCATGTCATCTCATCTCATCTCATCCCATCTCATCCAAGTTTTGAGGGACTTAAAGGGATTTGGTGCGTTTTTTGCCGACATGTTAGCAACATGTATATCAGCATCTCATCTCATCTCATGTCATCTCATCTCATCCAAGTTTTGAGGGACTTAAAAGGATTCGGTGCGTTTTTTGCCGACATGTTAGGATCATGTATATCAGCATCTCATCTCATCTCATCCAAGTTTTGAGGGACTTAAAGGGATTCGGTGCGTTTTTTGCTGACATGTTAGAAACATGTATATCAGCATCTCATCTCATGTCATCTCATCTCATCTCATCCCATCTCATCCAAGTTTTGAGGGACTTAAAGGGATTCGGTACGTTTTTTGCCAACATGTTAGGAACATGTATATCAGCATCTCATCTCATCTCATGTCATCTCTTCTCATGTCATTTCAACTCATCTCATCCCATCTCATCCAAGTTTTGAGGGACTTAAAGGGATTCGATGCTTTTTTTGCCGACATGTTAGGAACATGTATATCAGCATCCCATCTCATCTCATGTCATCTCATCTCATACCATCTCATTCAAGTTTTGAGGAACTTAAAGGGATTTGGCGCGTTTTTTGCCGACATGTTAGGAACACGTATATCAGCATCTCATCTCATCTCATGTCATCTCAACTCATCCCATCTCATCCAAGTTTTGAGGGACTTAAAGGGATTCGGTGCATTTTTTGCTGACATGTTAGGAACATGTATATCAGCATCTCATCTCATCTCATGTCATCTCATCTCATCCCATCTCATCCAAGTTTTGGGGAACTTAAATGGATTCGGTGCGTTTTTTGCCGACATAATAGGAACATGTATATCAGCATCTCGTCTCATGTCATCTCATCTCATCTCATCCCATGTCATCCAAGTTTTGAGGGACTTAAAGGGATTTGGTGCGTTTTTTGCCAACATGTTAGGAACATGTATATCAGCATCTCATCTCATCTTATGTCATCCCATTATATCTCATCCCATCTCATCCAAGTTTGGAGGGACTTAAAGGGATTCGGTGCGTTTTTTTTTTACATGTTAGGAACATGTATATCAGCATCTCATCTTATCTCATGTCATATCATGTCATCTCATCCCATCTCATCCACGTTTTGAGGGACTTAAAGGGATTCGGTGCGTTTTTTGCCGACATGTTAGGAACATGTATATCAGCATCTCATCTCATCTCATGTCATCTCATTTCATCTCATCCAATCTCATCCAAGTTTTGAGGGACTTAAAGGGATTCGGTGCGTTTTTTGCCAACATGTTAGGAACATGTATATCAGCATCTCATCTCATGTCTTCTCATCTCATCTCATCTCATCCCATCTCATCCAAGTTTTGAGGGACTTAAAGGGATTCGGTGAGTTTTTTGCAGAAATGTTAGGAACATGTATATTAGCATCTCATCTCATCTCATGTCATATCATGTCATCTCATCCCATCTCATCCAAGTTTTGAGGGACTTAAAGGGATTCGGTGCGTTTTTTGCCAACATGTTAGGAACATGTATATCAGCATCTCGTCTCATCTCATGTCATCTCATCTCATCTCATCCCATATCATTCAAGTTTTGAGGGACTTAAAGGGATTCGGTGCGTTTTTTGCCGACATGTTATGAACATGTATATCAGCATCTCATCTCATCTCATGTCATCTCATCATATCTCATCCCATCTCATCCAAGTTTGGAGGGACTTAAAGGGATTCGGTGCATTTTTTGCCGACATGTTAGGAACATGTATATTAGCATCTCATCTCATCTCATGTCATCTCATCTCATCCCATCTCATCCAAGTTTGGAGGGACTTAAAGGGATTCGGTGAGTTTTTTGCCTACATGTTAGGAACATGTATATCAGCATCTCATCTCATCTCATGTCATCTCATCTCATCTCATCCCATCTCATCCAAGTTTTGAGGGACTTAAAGGGATTTGGTGCGTTTTTTGCCAACATGTTAGCAACATGTACATCAGCATCTCATCTCATCTCATGTCATCTTATCTCATCTCATCCCATCTCATCCAAGTTTTGAGGGACTTAAAGGGATTCGGTGAGTTTTTTGCCGACATGTTAGAAACATGTATATTAGCATCTCATCTCATCTCATGTCATCTCATCTCATCTCATCCCATGTCATCCAAGTTTTGAGGGACTTAAAGGGATTTGGTGCGTTTTTTGCCAACATGTTAGGAACATGTATATCAGCATCTCATCTCATCTCATGTCATCTCATTACATCTTATCCCATCTCATCCAAGTTTGGAGGGACTTAAAGGGATTTGGTGCGTGTTTTGCCGACATGTTAGGAACATGTATATCAGCATCTCATCTCATGTCATCTCATCTCATCCCATCTCATTCAAGTTTGGAGGGACTTAAAGGGATTCAGTGCGTTTTTTGCAGACATGTTAGGAACATGTATATCAGCATCTCATCTCATCTCATGTCATCTCATCTCATCTCATCCCATCTCATCCAAGTTTTGAGTGACTTAAAGGGATTTGGTGCGTTTTTTGCCGACATGTTAGCAACATGTATATCAGCATCTCATCTCATCTCATGTCATCTCATCTCATCTCATCCCATCTCATCCAAGTTTTGAGGGACTTAAAGGGATTCGGTGCGTTTTTTGCCGACATGTTAGGAACATGTATATCAGCATCTCATCTCATCTCATGTCATCTCATCTCATCCCACCTCATCCAAGTTTTGAGGGACTTAAAGGGATTCGGTGCGTTTTTTGCCAACATGTTAGGAACATGTATATCAGCATCTCATCTCATCTCATGTCATCTCATCTCATCTCATCCCATCTCATCCAAGTTTTGATGGACTTAAAGGGATTCTGTGCGTTTTTTGCCGACATGTTAGGAACATGTATATCAGCATCTCATCTCATCTCATGTCATCTCATCTCATCCCATCTCATCCAAGTTTTGAGGGACTTAAAGGGATTTGGTGAGTTTTTTGCCGACATGTTAGGAACATGTATATCAGCATCTCATCTCATCTCATGTCATCTCATTTCATCTCATCCCATTTCATCCAAGTTTGGAGGGACTTAAAGGGATTCGGTGCGTTTTTTGCCAACATGTTAGGAACATGTATATCAGCATCTCATCTCATGTCATCTCATCTCATCTCATCCCATCTCATCCAAGTTTTGAGGGACTTAAAGGGATTTGGTGCGTTTTTTGCCGACATGTTAGGAACATGTATATCAGCATCTCATCTCATCTCATGTCATATCATGTCATATCATCCCATCTCATCCAAGTTTTGAGGGACTTAAAGGGATTCGGTGTGTTTTTTGCCGACATGTTAGAAACATGTATATCAGCATCTCATCTCATCTCATGTCATCTCATCTCATCCCATCTCATCCAAGTTTTGAGTGACTTAAAGGTATTCGGTGCGTTTTTTGCCAACATGTTAGGAACATGTATATCAGCATCTCGTCTCATCTCATGTCATCTCATCTCATCTCAACCCATATCATCCAAGTTTTGAGGGACTTAAAGGGAATCGGTGCGTTTTTTGCCGACATATTAGGAACATGTATATCAGCATTCCATCTCATCTCATGTCATCTCATCTCATCCCATCTCATTCAAGTTTTGAGGAACTTAAAGGGATTTGGCGCGTTTTTTGCCGACATGTTAGAAACACGTATATCAGCATCTCATCTCATGTCATCTCATCTCAACTCATCCCATTTCATCCAAGTTTTGAGGGACTTAAAGGGATTCGGTGCATTTTTTGCCGACATGTTATGAACATGTATATCAGCATCTCATCTCATCTCATGTCATCTCATCTTATCCCATCTCATCCAAGTTTTGGGGGACTTAAAGGGATTTGGTGAGTTTTTTGCTGACATATTAGAAACATGTATATTAGCATCTCATCTCATGTCATGTCATCTCATCCCATCTCATCCAAGTTTTGAGGGAATTAAAGGGATTCGGTGAGTTTTTTGCTGACATATTAGAAACATGTATATCAGCATCTCATCTCATCTCATGTCATCTCATCTCATCTCATTCCAACTCATCCAAGTTTTGAGGGACTTAAAGTGATTCAGTGCGTTTTTTGCCGACATGTTAGGAACATGTATGTTAGCATCTCATCTCATGTCATATCATGTCATCTCATCCCATCTCATCCAAGTTTTGAGGGACTTAAAGGCATTCGGTGCATTTTTTGCCGACATGTTAGGAACATGTATATCAGCATCTCATCTCATCTCATGTCATCTCATTTCATCTCATCCCATCTCATCCAAGTTTTGAGGGACTTAAAGGGATTCGGTGAGTTTTTTGCCGACATGTTATGAACATGTATATCAGCATCTCATCTCATGTCATCTCATTTCATCTCATCCCATCTCATCCAAGTTTTGAGGGACTTAAAGGGATTCGGTGCGTTTTTTGCCGACATGTTAGGAACATGTATATCAGCATCTCATCTCATCTCATGTCATATCATGTCATCTCATCCCATCTCATCCAAGTTTTGAGGGACTTAATGGGATTCGGTGCGTTTTTTGCCGACATGTTAGAAACATGTATATCAGCATCTCATCTCATCTCATGTCATCTCATCTCATCTCATCCCATCTCATCCAAGTTTTGAGGGACTTAAAGGGATTCGGTGCGTTTTTTGACAACATGTTAGGAACATGTATATCAGCATCTCATCTCATCTCATCTCATGTCATCTCATTACATCTCATCCCATCTCATCCAAGTTTGGAGGTACTTAAAGGGATTCGGTGCGTTTTTTGCCGACATGTTAGTAACATGTATATCAGCATCTCATCTCATATCATGTCATCTCATCTCATGTCATCCCATCTCATCCAAGTTTTAAGGGACTTAAAGGGATTCGATGAGTTTTTTGCCGACTTGTTAGGAACATGTATATTAGCATCTCATCTCATGTCATCTCATCTCATCCCATCTCATCCAAGTTTTGAGGGACTTAAAAGGATTCGGTGAGTTTTTTGCTGACATATTAGAAACATGTATATAAGCATCTCATCTCATCTCATGTCATCTCATCTCATCTCATCCCAACTCATCCAAGTTTTGAGGGACTTAAAGGGATTCAGTGCGTTTTTTGCCGACATGTTAGGAAGATGTATATTAGCATCTCATCTCATGTCATATCATGTCATCTCATCCCATCTTATCCAAGTTTTGAGGGACTTAAAGGCATTCGGTGCGTTTTTTGCCGACATGTTAGGAACATGTATATCAGCATCTCATCTCATCTCATGTCATATCATGTCATCTCATCCCATCTCATCCAAGTTTTGAGGGACTTAAAGGGATTCGGTGCGTTTTTTGCCGACATGTTAGGAACATGTATATCAGCATCTCATCTCATCTCATGTCATCTCATCCCATTTCATCCAAGTTTTGAGGGACTTAAAGGGACTCGGTGCGTTTTTTGCCGACATGTTAGGAACATGTATATCAGCATCTCATCTCATCTCATGTCATCTCATCTCATCCCATCTCATCCAAGTTTGGAGGGACTTAAAGGGATTCGGTGCGTTTTTTGCCGACATGTTAGGAACATGTATATCAGCATCTCATCTCATCTCATGTCATCTCATCTCATCCCATCTCATCCAAGTTTTGAGGGACTTAAAGGGATTCGGTGCGCTTTTTGCCGACATGTTAGGAACATGTATATCAGCATCTCATCTCATGTCATCTCATCTCATCCCATCTCATCCAAGTTTTGAGGGACTTAAAGGGATTCGGTGCGTTTTTTGCCAACATGTTAGGAACATGTATATCAGCATCTCATCTCATCTCATGTCATCTCATTACATCTCATCCCATCTCATCCAAGTTTGGAGGGACTTAAAGGGATTCGGTGCGTTTTTTGCCGACATGTTAGTAACATGTATATCAGCATCTCATCTCATATCATGTCATCTCATCTCATGTCATCCCATCTCATCCAAGTTTTAAGGGACTTAAAGGGATTCGGTGCATTTTTTGCTGACATGTTAGGAACATGTATATCAGCATCTCATCTCATCTCATGTCATCTCATCTCATCCCATCTCATCCAAGTTTTGGGGGACTTAAAGGGATTCGGTGCGTTTTTTGCCGACATGATAGGAACATGTATATCAGCAACTCGTCTCATGTCATCTCATCTCTTCTCATCCCATCTCATCCAAGTCTTTAGGGACTTAAAGGGATTTGGTGCGTTTTTTGCCGACATGTTAGGAACATGTATATCAGCATCTCATCTCATCTCATGTCATCTCATCACATCTCATCCCATCTCATCCAAGTTTGGAGGGACTTAAAGGGATTCGGTGCGTTTTTTGCCGACATGTTAGGAACATGTATATCAGCATCTCATCTCATCTCATGTCATATCATGTCATCTCATCCCATCTCATCCAAGTTTTGAGGGACTTAAAGGGATTCGGTGCGTTTTTTGCCGACATGTTAGGAACATTTATATCAGCATCTCATCTCATCTCATGTCATCTCATCCCATTTCATCCAAGTTTTGAGCGACTTAAAGGGACTCGGTGCGTTTTTTGCCGACATGTTAGGAACATGTATATCAGCATCTCATCTCATCTCATGTCATCTCATCTCATCCCATCTCATCCAAGTTTGGAGGGACTTAAAGGGATTCGGTGCGTTTTTTGCCGACATGTTAGGAACATGTATATCAGCATCTCATCTCATCTCATGTCATCTCATCTCATCCCATCTCATCCAAGTTTTGAGGGACTTAAAGGGATTCGGTGCGTTTTTTGCCGACATGTTAGGAACATGTATATCAGCATCCCATCTCATGTCATCTCATCTCATCCCATCTCATCCAAGTTTTGAGGGACTTAAAGGGATTCGGTGCGTTTTTTGACAACATGTTAGGAACATGTATATCAGCATCTCATCTCATCTCATGTCATCTCATTACATCTCATCCCATCTCATCCAAGTTTGGAGGGACTTAAAGGGATTCGGTGCGTTTTTTGCCGACATGTTAGTAACATGTATATCAGCATCTCATCTCATATCATGTCATCTCATCTCATGTCATCCCATCTCATCCAAGTTTTGAGGGACTTAAAGGGATTCGATGAGTTTTTTGCCGACTTGTTAGGAACATGTATATTAGCATCTCATCTCATGTCATCTCATCTCATCCCATCTCATCCAAGTTTTGAGGGACTTAAAAGGATTCGGTGAGTTTTTTGCTGACATATTAGAAACATGTATATAAGCATCTCATCTCATCTCATGTCATCTCATCTCATCCCAACTCATCCAAGTTTTGAGGGACTTAAAGGGATTCAGTGCGTTTTTTGCCGACATGTTAGGAAGATGTATATTAGCATCTCATCTCATGTCATATCATGTCATCTCATCCCATCTTATCCAAGTTTTGAGGGACTTAAAGGCATTCGGTGCGTTTTTTGCCGACATGTTAGGAACATGTATATCAGCATCTCATCTCATCTCATGTCATATCATGTCATCTCATCCCATCTCATCCAAGTTTTGAGGGACTTAAAGGGATTCGGTGCGTTTTTTGCCGACATGTTAGGAACATGTATATCAGCATCTCATCTCATCTCATGTCATCTCATCCCATTTCATCCAAGTTTTGAGGGACTTAAAGGGACTCGGTGCGTTTTTTGCCGACATGTTAGGAACATGTATATCAGCATCTCATCTCATCTCATGTCATCTCATCTCATCCCATCTCATCCAAGTTTGGAGGGACTTAAAGGGATTCGGTGCGTTTTTTGCCGACATGTTAGGAACATGTATATCAGCATCTCATCTCATCTCATGTCATCTCATCTCATCCCATCTCATCCAAGTTTTGAGGGACTTAAAGGGATTCGGTGCGCTTTTTGCCGACATGTTAGGAACATGTATATCAGCATCTCATCTCATGTCATCTCATCTCATCGCATCTCATCCAAGTTTTGAGGGACTTAAAGGGATTCGGTGCGTTTTTTGCCAACATGTTAGGAACATGTATATCAGCATCTCATCTCATCTCATGTCATCTCATTACATCTCATCCCATCTCATCCAAGTTTGGAGGGACTTAAAGGGATTCGGTGCGTTTTTTGCCGACATGTTAGTAACATGTATATCAGCATCTCATCTCATATCATGTCATCTCATCTCATGTCATCCCATCTCATCCAAGTTTTAAGGGACTTAAAGGGATTCGATGAGTTTTTTGCCGACTTGTTAGGAACATGTATATTAGCATCTCATCTCATGTCATCTCATCTCATCCCATCTCATCCAAGTTTTGAGGGACTTAAAAGGATTCGGTGAGTTTTTTGCTGACATATTAGAAACATGTATATAAGCATCTCATCTCATCTCATGTCATCTCATCTCATCTCATCCCAACTCATCCAAGTTTTGAGGGACTTAAAGGGATTCAGTGCGTTTTTTGCCGACATGTTAGGAAGATGTATATTAGCATCTCATCTCATGTCATATCATGTCATCTCATCCCATCTTATCCAAGTTTTGAGGGACTTAAAGGCATTCGGTGCGTTTTTTGCCGACATGTTAGGAACATGTATATCAGCATCTCATCTCATCTCATGTCATATCATGTCATCTCATCCCATCTCATCCAAGTTTTGAGGGACTTAAAGGGATTCGGTGCGTTTTTTGCCGACATGTTAGGAACATGTATATCAGCATCTCATCTCATCTCATGTCATCTCATCCCATTTCATCCAAGTTTTGAGGGACTTAAAGGGACTCGGTGCGTTTTTTGCCGACATGTTAGGAACATGTATATCAGCATCTCATCTCATCTCATGTCATCTCATCTCATCCCATCTCATCCAAGTTTGGAGGGACTTAAAGGTATTCGGTGCGTTTTTTGCCGACATGTTAGGAACATGTATATCAGCATCTCATCTCATCTCATGTCATCTCATCTCATCCCATCTCATCCAAGTTTTGAGGGACTTAAAGGGATTCGGTGCGCTTTTTGCCGACATGTTAGGAACATGTATATCAGCATCTCATCTCATGTCATCTCATCTCATCCCATCTCATCCAAGTTTTGAGGGACTTAAAGGGATTCGGTGCGTTTTTTGCCAACATGTTAGGAACATGTATATCAGCATCTCATCTCATCTCATGTCATCTCATTACATCTCATCCCATCTCATCCAAGTTTGGAGGGACTTAAAGGGATTCGGTGCGTTTTTTGCCGACATGTTAGTAACATGTATATCAGCATCTCATCTCATATCATGTCATCTCATCTCATGTCATCCCATCTCATCCAAGTTTTGAGGGACTTAAAGGGATTCGATGAGTTTTTTGCCGACTTGTTAGGAACATGTATATTAGCATCTCATCTCATGTCATCTCATCTCATCCCATCTCATCCAAGTTTTGAGGGACTTAAAAGGATTCGGTGAGTTTTTTGCTGACATATTAGAAACATGTATATAAGCATCTCATCTCATCTCATGTCATCTCATCTCATCCCAACTCATCCAAGTTTTGAGGGACTTAAAGGGATTCAGTGCGTTTTTTGCCGACATGTTAGGAAGATGTATATTAGCATCTCATCTCATGTCATATCATGTCATCTCATCCCATCTTATCCAAGTTTTGAGGGACTTAAAGGCATTCGGTGCGTTTTTTGCCGACATGTTAGGAACATGTATATCAGCATCTCATCTCATCTCATGTCATATCATGTCATCTCATCCCATCTCATCCAAGTTTTGAGGGACTTAAAGGGATTCGGTGCGTTTTTTGCCGACATGTTAGGAACATGTATATCAGCATCTCATCTCATCTCATGTCATCTCATCCCATTTCATCCAAGTTTTGAGGGACTTAAAGGGACTCGGTGCGTTTTTTGCCGACATGTTAGGAACATGTATATCAGCATCTCATCTCATCTCATGTCATCTCATCTCATCCCATCTCATCCAAGTTTGGAGGGACTTAAAGGGATTCGGTGCGTTTTTTGCCGACATGTTAGGAACATGTATATCAGCATCTCATCTCATCTCATGTCATCTCATCTCATCCCATCTCATCCAAGTTTTGAGGGACTTAAAGGGATTCGGTGCGCTTTTTGCCGACATGTTAGGAACATGTATATCAGCATCTCATCTCATGTCATCTCATCTCATCGCATCTCATCCAAGTTTTGAGGGACTTAAAGGGATTCGGTGCGTTTTTTGCCAACATGTTAGGAACATGTATATCAGCATCTCATCTCATCTCATGTCATCTCATTACATCTCATCCCATCTCATCCAAGTTTGGAGGGACTTAAAGGGATTCGGTGCGTTTTTTGCCGACATGTTAGTAACATGTATATCAGCATCTCATCTCATATCATGTCATCTCATCTCATGTCATCCCATCTCATCCAAGTTTTAAGGGACTTAAAGGGATTCGATGAGTTTTTTGCCGACTTGTTAGGAACATGTATATTAGCATCTCATCTCATGTCATCTCATCTCATCCCATCTCATCCAAGTTTTGAGGGACTTAAAAGGATTCGGTGAGTTTTTTGCTGACATATTAGAAACATGTATATAAGCATCTCATCTCATCTCATGTCATCTCATCTCATCTCATCCCAACTCATCCAAGTTTTGAGGGACTTAAAGGGATTCAGTGCGTTTTTTGCCGACATGTTAGGAAGATGTATATTAGCATCTCATCTCATGTCATATCATGTCATCTCATCCCATCTTATCCAAGTTTTGAGGGACTTAAAGGCATTCGGTGCGTTTTTTGCCGACATGTTAGGAACATGTATATCAGCATCTCATCTCATCTCATGTCATATCATGTCATCTCATCCCATCTCATCCAAGTTTTGAGGGACTTAAAGGGATTCGGTGCGTTTTTTGCCGACATGTTAGGAACATGTATATCAGCATCTCATCTCATCTCATGTCATCTCATCCCATTTCATCCAAGTTTTGAGGGACTTAAAGGGACTCGGTGCGTTTTTTGCCGACATGTTAGGAACATGTATATCAGCATCTCATCTCATCTCATGTCATCTCATCTCATCCCATCTCATCCAAGTTTGGAGGGACTTAAAGGTATTCGGTGCGTTTTTTGCCGACATGTTAGGAACATGTATATCAGCATCTCATCTCATCTCATGTCATCTCATCTCATCCCATCTCATCCAAGTTTTGAGGGACTTAAAGGGATTCGGTGCGCTTTTTGCCGACATGTTAGGAACATGTATATCAGCATCTCATCTCATGTCATCTCATCTCATCCCATCTCATCCAAGTTTTGAGGGACTTAAAGGGATTCGGTGCGTTTTTTGCCAACATGTTAGGAACATGTATATCAGCATCTCATCTCATCTCATGTCATCTCATTACATCTCATCCCATCTCATCCAAGTTTGGAGGGACTTAAAGGGATTCGGTGCGTTTTTTGCCGACATGTTAGTAACATGTATATCAGCATCTCATCTCATATCATGTCATCTCATCTCATGTCATCCCATCTCATCCAAGTTTTAAGGGACTTAAAGGGATTCGATGAGTTTTTTGCCGACTTGTTAGGAACATGTATATTAGCATCTCATCTCATGTCATCTCATCTCATCCCATCTCATCCAAGTTTTGAGGGACTTAAAAGGATTCGGTGAGTTTTTTGCTGACATATTAGAAACATGTATATAAGCATCTCATCTCATCTCATGTCATCTCATCTCATCTCATCCCAACTCATCCAAGTTTTGAGGGACTTAAAGGGATTCAGTGCGTTTTTTGCCGACATGTTAGGAAGATGTATATTAGCATCTCATCTCATGTCATATCATGTCATCTCATCCCATCTTATCCAAGTTTTGAGGGACTTAAAGGCATTCGGTGCGTTTTTTGCCGACATGTTAGGAACATGTATATCAGCATCTCATCTCATCTCATGTCATCTCATTTCATCTCATCCCATCTCATCCAAGTTTTGAGGGACTTAAAGGGATTCGGTGAGTTTTTTGCCGACATGTTAGGAACATGTATATCAGCATCTCATCTCATCTCATGTCATCTCATTTCATCTCATCCAAGTTTTGAGGGACTTAAAGGGATTCGGTGCGTTTTTTGCCAACATGTTAGGAACATGTATATCAGCATCTCATCTCATGTCATCTCATCTCATCTCATCCCATCTCATCCAAGTTTTGAGGGACTTAAAGGGATACGGTGCGTTTTTTGCCAACATGTTAGGAACATGTATATCAGCATCTCATCTCATCTCATGTCATATCATGTCATCTCATCCCATCTCATCCAAGTTTTGAGGGACTTAAAGGGATTTGGTGCATTTTTTGCCGACATGTTAGGAACATCTATATCAGCATCTCATCTCATCTCCTGTCATCTCATCTCATCCCATCTCATCCAAGTTTTGAGGGACTTAAAGGGATTCGGTGAGTTTTTTGCCGACATGTTAGGAACATGTGTATCAGCATATCATCTCATGTCATCATATCTCATCTCAACCCAGCTCATCCAAGTTTTGAGGGACTTAAGGGATTCAGTGCGTTTTTTGACGACATGTTAGGAACATGTATATTAGCATCTCATCTCATTTCATCTCATCCCATCTCATCCAAGTTTTGAATGACTTAAAGGGATTCGGTGAGTGTTTTGCCGACATGTTAGGAACATGTAAATTAGCATCTCATCTGATCTCATGTCATCTCATCATCTCATCCCATCTCATTCAAGTTTTGAGGGACTTAAAGGGATTCGGTGCGTTTTTTGCCAACATGTTAGGAACATGTATATCAGCATCTCATCTCATCTCATGTCATCTTATCTCATCTCATCCCATCTCATCCAAGTTTTGAGGGACTTAAAGGGATTCGGTGAGTTTTTTGCCGACATGTTAGGAACATGTATATTAGCATCTCATCTCATCTCATGTCATCTCATCTCATCTCATCCCATGTCATCCAAGTTTTGAGGGACTTAAAGGGATTTGGTGCGTTTTTTGCCAACATGTTAGGAACATGTATATCAGCATCTCATCTCATCTCATGTCATCTCATTACATCTCATCCCATCTCATCCAAGTTTGGAGGGACTTAAAGGTATGCGGTTCGTTTTTTGCCGACATGTTAGGAACATGTATATCTGCATCTCATCTCATCGCATGTCATATCATGTCATCTCATCCCATCTCATCCAAGTTTTGAGGGACTTAAAGGGATTCGGTGCGTTTTTTGCCAACATGTTAGGAACATGTATATCAGCATCTCATCTCATCTCATGTCATATCATGTCATCTCATCCCATCTCATCCAAGTTTTGAGGGACTTAAAGGGATTCGGTGCGTTTTTTGCCGACATGTTAGGAACATGTATATCAGCATCCCATCTCATGTCATCTCATCTCATCCCATCTCATCCAAGTTTTGAGGGACTTAAAGGGATTCGGTGCGTTTTTTGACAACATGTTAGGAACATGTATATCAGCATCTCATCTCATCTCATGTCATCTCATTACATCTCATCCCATCTCATCCAAGTTTGGAGGGACTTAAAGGGATTCGGTGCGTTTTTTGCCGACATGTTAGTAACATGTATATCAGCATCTCATCTCATATCATGTCATCTCATCTCATGTCATCCCATCTCATCCAAGTTTTGAGGGACTTAAAGGGATTCGATGAGTTTTTTGCCGACTTGTTAGGAACATGTATATTAGCATCTCATCTCATGTCATCTCATCTCATCCCATCTCATCCAAGTTTTGAGGGACTTAAAAGGATTCGGTGAGTTTTTTGCTGACATATTAGAAACATGTATATAAGCATCTCATCTCATCTCATGTCATCTCATCTCATCCCAACTCATCCAAGTTTTGAGGGACTTAAAGGGATTCAGTGCGTTTTTTGCCGACATGTTAGGAAGATGTATATTAGCATCTCATCTCATGTCATATCATGTCATCTCATCCCATCTTATCCAAGTTTTGAGGGACTTAAAGGCATTCGGTGCGTTTTTTGCCGACATGTTAGGAACATGTATATCAGCATCTCATCTCATCTCATGTCATATCATGTCATCTCATCCCATCTCATCCAAGTTTTGAGGGACTTAAAGGGATTCGGTGCGTTTTTTGCCGACATGTTAGGAACATGTATATCAGCATCTCATCTCATCTCATGTCATCTCATCCCATTTCATCCAAGTTTTGAGGGACTTAAAGGGACTCGGTGCGTTTTTTGCCGACATGTTAGGAACATGTATATCAGCATCTCATCTCATCTCATGTCATCTCATCTCATCCCATCTCATCCAAGTTTGGAGGGACTTAAAGGGATTCGGTGCGTTTTTTGCCGACATGTTAGGAACATGTATATCAGCATCTCATCTCATCTCATGTCATCTCATCTCATCCCATCTCATCCAAGTTTTGAGGGACTTAAAGGGATTCGGTGCGTTTTTTGCCGACATGTTAGCAACATGTATATCAGCATCTCATCTCATCTCATGTCATCTCATCTCATCCCATCTCATCAAAGTTTGGAGGGACTTAAAGGGATTCGGTGCGTTTTTTGCCGACATGTTAGGAACATGTATATCAGCATCTCATCTCATGTCATCTCATCTCATCCCATCTCATCCATGTTTTGAGGGACTTAAAGGGATTTGGTGCGTTTTTTGCCGACATGTTAGCAACATGTATATCAGCATCTCATCTCATCTCATGTCATCTCATCTCATCCCATCTCATCCAAGTTTTGAGGGACTTAAAGGGATTTGGTGCATTTTTTGCCAACATGTTAGGAAAATGTATATCAGCATCTCATCTCATCTCATGTCATATCATGTCATCTTATCCCATCTCATCCAAGTTTTAAGGGACTTAAAGGGATTCGGTGCGTTTTTTGCCAACATGTTAGGAACATGTATATCAGCATCTCATCTCATTTCATGTCATCTCATCACATCTCATCCCATCTCATCCAAGTTTGGAGGGACTTAAAGGGATTTGGTGTGTTTTTTGCCGACATGTTAGGAACATGTATATCAGCATCTCATCTCATGTCATCTTATCTCATCTCATCCCATCTCATCCAAGTTTTGAGGGACTTAAAGGGATTTGGTGCGTTTTTGGCCGACATGTTAGGAACATGTATATCAGCATCTCATCTCATGTCATCTCATTACATCTCAACCCATCTCATCCAAGTTTGGAGGGACTTAAAAGGATTCGGTGCGTTTTTTGCCGACATGTTAGGAACATGTATATCAGCATCTCATCTCATGTCATCTCATCTATTCTCATCCCATCTCATCCAAGTCTTTAGGGACTTAAAGGGATTCGGTGCGTTTTTTGCCGACATGTTAGGAACATGAATATCAGCATCTCATCTCATCTCATGTCATCTCATCACATCTCATCCCATCTCATCCAAGTTTGGAGGGACTTAAAGGGATTCGGTGCGTTTTTTGCCGACATGTTAGGAACATGTATATCAGCATCTCATCTCATCTCATGTCATCTCATCTCATCCCATGTCATCCAAGTTTTGAGGGACTTAAAGGGATTCGGTGCGTTTTTTGCCAACATGTTAGGAACATGTATATCAGCATCTCATCTCATCTCATGTCATCTCATCACATCTCATCCCATCTCATCCAAGTTTGGAGGGACTTAAAGGGATTCGGTGCGTTTTTTGCCGACATGTTAGGAACATGTATATCAGCATCTCATCTCATCTCATGTCATATCATGTCATCTCATCCCATCTAATCCAAGTTTTGACGGACTTAAAGTGATTCGGTGCGTTTTTTGCCGACATGTTAGGAACATGTATATCAGCATCTCATCTCATCTCATGTCATCTCATGTCATCTCATCCCATTTCATCCAAGTTTTGAGGGACTTAAAGGGATTCGGTGCGTTTTTTGCCGACATGTTAGGAACATGTATATCAGCATCTCATCTCATCTCATGTCATCTCATCTCATCTCATCCCATCTCATCCAAGTTTTGAGGGACTTAAAGGGATTCGGTGCGTTTTTTGCCAACATGTTAGGAACATGTATATCAGCATCTCATCTCATCTCATGTCATCTCATCACATCTCATCCCAACTCATCCAAGTTTGGAGGGACTTAAAGGGATTCGGTGCGTTTTTTGCCGACATGTTAGGAACATGTATATCAGCATCTCATCTCATCTCATGTCATATCATGTCATCTCTTCCCATCTCATCCAAGTTTTGAGGGACTTAAAGGGATTCGGTGCGTTTTTTGCCAACATGTTATGAACATGTATATCAGCATCTCATCTCATCTCATGTCATCTCATGTCATCTCATCCCATTTCATACAAGTTTTGAGGGACTTAAAGGGATTCGGTGCGTTTTTTGCTGACATGTTAGGAACATGTATATCAGCATCTCACCTCATCTCATGTCATCTCATCTCATCCCATCTCATCCAAGTTTGGAGGGACTTAAAGGGATTCGGTGCGTTTTTTGCCGACATGTTAGGAACATGTATATCAGCATCTCATCTCATCTCATGTCATCTCATCTCATCTCATCCCATCTCATCCAAGTTTTGAGGGACTTAAAGGGATTTGGTGCGTTTTTTGCCGACATGTTAGCAACATGTATATCAGCATCTCATCTCATCTCATGTCATCTTATCTCATCTCATCCAAGTTTTGAGGGACTTAAAGGGATTCGGTGCGTTTTTTGCCGACATGTTAGGATCATGTATATCAGCATCTCATCTCATCTCATGTCATATCATGTCATCTCATCCCATCTCATCCAATTTTTGAGGGACTTAAAGGGATTCGGTGCGTTTTTTGCTGACATGTTAGAAACATGTATATCAGCATCTCATCTCATGTCATCTCATCTCATCTCATCCCATCTCATCCAAGTTTTGAGGGACTTAAAGGGATTCGGTGCGTTTTTTGCCAACATGTTAGGAACATGTATATCAGCATCTCATCTCATCTCATGTCATCTCATCTCATGTCATCTCAACTCATCTCATCCCATCTCATCCAAGTTTTGAGGGACTTAAAGGGATTCGATGCTTTTTTTGCCGACATGTTAGGAACATGTATATCAGCATCCCATCTCATCTCATGTCATCTCATCTCATACCATCTCATTCAAGTTTTGAGGAACTTAAAGGGATTTGGCGCGTTTTTTGCCGACATGTTAGGAACACGTATATCAGCATCTCATCTCATGTCATCTCAACTCATCCCATCTCATCCAAGTTTTGAGGGACTTAAAGGGATTCGGTGCATTTTTTGCTGACATGTTAGGAACATGTATATCAGCATCTCATCTCATCTCATGTCATCTCATCTCATCCCATCTCATCCAAGTTTTGGGGAACTTAAATGGATTCGGTGCGTTTTTTGCCGACATAATAGGAACATGTATATCACCATCTCGTCTCATGTCATCTCATCTCTTCTCATCCCATCTCATCCAAGTCTTTAGGGACTTAAAGGGATTCGGTGCGTTTTTTGCCGACATGTTAGGAACATGTATATCAGCATCTCATCTCATCTCATGTCATCTCATCACATCTCATCCCATCTCATCCAAGTTTGGAGGGACTTAAAGGGATTCGGTGCGTTTTTTGCCGACATGTTAGGAACATGTATATTAGCATCTCATCTCATCTCATGTCATCTTATCTCATCTCATCCCATGTCATCCAAGTTTTGAGGGACTTAAAGGGATTCGGTGCGTTTTTTGCCAACATGTTAGAAACATGTATATCAGCATCTCATCTCATCTCATGTCATCTCATCTCATCCCATCTCATCCAAGTTTGGAGGGACTTAAAGGGATTCGGTGCGTTTTTTGCCGACATGTTAGGAACATGTATATCAGCATCTCATCTCATGTCATCTCATCTCATCCCATCTCATCCAAGTTTGGAGGGACTTAAAGGGATTCGGTGCGTTTTTTGCCGACATGTTAGGAACATGTATATCAGCATCTCATCTCATCTCATGTCATATCATGTCATCTCATCCCATCTCATCCAAGTTTTGAGGGACGTAAAGGGATTCGGTGCATTTTTTGCCAACATGTTAGGAACATGTATATTAGCATCTCATCTCATCTCATGTCATCTCATCACATCTCATCCCATCTCATCCAAGTTTGGAGGGACTTAAAGGGATTCGGTGCGTTTTTTGCCGACATGTTAGGAACATGTATATCAGCATCTCATCTCATCTCATCTCATGTCATCTCATCTCATCCCATGTCATCCAAGTTTTGAGGGACTTAAAGGGATTCGGTGCGTTTTTTGCCAACATGTTAGGAACATGTATATCAGCATCTCATCTCATCTCATGTCATCTCATCACATCTCATCCCATCTCATCCAAGTTTGGAGGGACTTAAAGGGATTCGGTGCGTTTTTTGCCGACATGTTAGGAACATGTATATCAGCATCTCATCTCATCTCATGTCATATCATGTCATCTCATCCCATTTCATCCAAGTTTTGAGGGACTTAAAGGGATTCGGTGCGTTTTTTGCCGACATGTTAGGAACATGTATATCAGCATCTCATCTCATCTCATGTCATCTCATCTCATCTCATCCCATGTCATCCAAGTTTTGAGGGACTTAAAGGGATTCGGTGCGTTTTTTGCCAACATGTTAGGAACATGTATATCAGCATCTCATCTCATCTCATGTCATCTCATCACATCTCATCCCATCTCATCCAAGTTTGGAGGGACTTAAAGGGATTCGGTGCGTTTTTTGCCGACATGTTAGGAACATGTATATCAGCAGCTCATCTTATCTCATGTCATCTCATCTCATCTCATCCCATCTCATCCAAGTTTTGAGGGACTTAAAGGGATTCGGTGCGTTTTTTGCCAACATGTTAGGAACATGTATATCAGCATCTCATCTCATCTCATGTCATCTCATCACATCTCATCCCAACTCATCCAAGTTTGGAGGGACTTAAAGGGATTCGGTGCGTTTTTTGCCGACATGTTAGGAACATGTATATCAGCATCTCATCTCATCTCATGTCATATCATGTCATCTCTTCCCATCTCATCCAAGTTTTGAGGGACTTAAAGGGATTTGGTGCGTTTTTTGCCAACATGTTATGAACATGTATATCAGCATCTCATCTCATCTCATGTCATCTCATGTCATCTCATCCCATTTCATACAAGTTTTGAGGGACTTAAAGGGATTCGGTGCGTTTTTTGCTGACATGTTAGGAACATGTATATCAGCATCTCACCTCATCTCATGTCATCTCATCTCATCCCATCTCATCCAAGTTTGGAGGGACTTAAAGGGATTCGGTGCGTTTTTTGCCGACATGTTAGGAACATGTATATCAGCATCTCATCTCATCTCATGTCATCTCATCTCATCTCATCCCATCTCATCCAAGTTTTGAGGGACTTAAAGGGATTTGGTGCGTTTTTTGCCGACATGTTAGCAACATGTATATCAGCATCTCATCTCATCTCATGTCATCTCATCTCATCCAAGTTTTGAGGGACTTAAAAGGATTCGGTGCGTTTTTTGCCGACATGTTAGGATCATGTATATCAGCATCTCATCTCATCTCATGTCATATCATGTCATCTCATCCCATCTCATCCAAGTTTTGAGGGACTTAAAGGGATTCGGTGCGTTTTTTGCTGACATGTTAGAAACATGTATATCAGCATCTCATCTCATGTCATCTCATCTCATCTCATCCCATCTCATCCAAGTTTTGAGGGACTTAAAGGGATTCGGTACGTTTTTTGCCAACATGTTAGGAACATGTATATCAGCATCTCATCTAATCTCATGTCATCTCTTCTCATGTCATTTCAACTCATCTCATCCCATCTCATCCAAGTTTTGAGGGACTTAAAGGGATTCGATGCTTTTTTTGCCGACATGTTAGGAACATGTATATCAGCATCCCATCTCATCTCATGTCATCTCATCTCATACCATCTCATTCAAGTTTTGAGGAACTTAAAGGGATTTGGCGCGTTTTTTGCCGACATGTTAGGAACACGTATATCAGCATCTCATCTCATCTCATGTCATCTCAACTCATCCCATCTCATCCAAGTTTTGAGGGACTTAAAGGGATTCGGTGCATTTTTTGCTGACATGTTAGGAACATGTATATCAGCATCTCATCTCATCTCATGTCATCTCATCTCATCCCATCTCATCCAAGTTTTGGGGAACTTAAATGGATTCGGTGCGTTTTTTGCCGACATAATAGGAACATGTATATCAGCATCTCGTCTCATGTCATCTCATCTCATCTCATCCCATGTCATCCAAGTTTTGAGGGACTTAAAGGGATTTGGTGCGTTTTTTGCCAACATGTTAGGAACATGTATATCAGCATCTCATCTCATCTTATGTCATCCCATTATATCTCATCCCATCTCATCCAAGTTTGGAGGGACTTAAAGGGATTCGGTGCGTTTTTTTTTTACATGTTAGGAACATGTATATCAGCATCTCATCTTATCTCATGTCATATCATGTCATCTCATCCCATCTCATCCACGTTTTGAGGGACTTAAAGGGATTCGGTGCGTTTTTTGCCGACATGTTAGGAACATGTATATCAGCATCTCATCTCATCTCATGTCATCTCATTTCATCTCATCCAATCTCATCCAAGTTTTGAGGGACTTAAAGGGATTCGGTGCGTTTTTTGCCAACATGTTAGGAACATGTATATCAGCATCTCATCTCATGTCATCTCATCTCATCTCATCTCATCCCATCTCATCCAAGTTTTGAGGGACTTAAAGGGATTCGGTGAGTTTTTTGCAGAAATGTTAGGAACATGTATATTAGCATCTCATCTCATCTCATGTCATATCATGTCATCTCATCCCATCTCATCCAAGTTTTGAGGGACTTAAAGGGATTCGGTGCGTTTTTTGCCAACATGTTAGGAACATGTATATCAGCATCTCGTCTCATCTCATGTCATCTCATCTCATCTCATCCCATATCATTCAAGTTTTGAGGGACTTAAAGGGATTCGGTGCGTTTTTTGCCGACATGTTATGAACATGTATATCAGCATCTCATCTCATCTCATGTCATCTCATCACATCTCATCCCATCTCATCCAAGTTTGGAGGGACTTAAAGGGATTCGGTGCATTTTTTGCCGACATGTTAGGAACATGTATATTAGCATCTCATCTCATCTCATGTCATCTCATCTCATCCCATCTCATCCAAGTTTGGAGGGACTTAAAGGGATTCGGTGAGTTTTTTGCCTACATGTTAGGAACATGTATATCAGCATCTCATCTCATCTCATGTCATCTCATCTCATCTCATCCCATCTCATCCAAGTTTTGAGGGACTTAAAGGGATTTGGTGCGTTTTTTGCCAACATGTTAGCAACATGTACATCAGCATCTCATCTCATCTCATGTCATCTTATCTCATCTCATCCCATCTCATCCAAGTTTTGAGGGACTTAAAGGGATTCGGTGAGTTTTTTGCCGACATGTTAGAAACATGTATATTAGCATCTCATCTCATCTCATGTCATCTCATCTCATCTCATCCCATGTCATCCAAGTTTTGAGGGACTTAAAGGGATTTGGTGCGTTTTTTGCCAACATGTTAGGAACATGTATATCAGCATCTCATCTCATCTCATGTCATCTCATTACATCTTATCCCATCTCATCCAAGTTTGGAGGGACTTAAAGGGATTTGGTGCGTGTTTTGCCGACATGTTAGGAACATGTATATCAGCATCTCATCTCATGTCATCTCATCTCATCCCATCTCATTCAAGTTTGGAGGGACTTAAAGGGATTCAGTGCGTTTTTTGCAGACATGTTAGTAACATGTATATCAGCATCTCATCTCATCTCATGTCATCTCATCTCATCTCATCCCATCTCATCCAAGTTTTGAGTGACTTAAAGGGATTTGGTGCGTTTTTTGCCGACATGTTAGCAACATGTATATCAGCATCTCATCTCATCTCATGTCATCTCATCTCATCTCATCCCATCTCATCCAAGTTTTGAGGGACTTAAAGGGATTCGGTGCGTTTTTTGCCGACATGTTAGGAACATGTATATCAGCATCTCATCTCATCTCATGTCATCTCATCTCATCCCACCTCATCCAAGTTTTGAGGGACTTAAAGGGATTCGGTGCGTTTTTTGCCAACATGTTAGGAACATGTATATCAGCATCTCATCTCATCTCATGTCATCTCATCTCATCTCATCCCATCTCATCCAAGTTTTGATGGACTTAAAGGGATTCTGTGCGTTTTTTGCCGACATGTTAGGAACATGTATATCAGCATCTCATCTCATCTCATGTCATCTCATCTCATCCCATCTCATCCAAGTTTTGAGGGACTTAAAGGGATTTGGTGAGTTTTTTGCCGACATGTTAGGAACATGTATATCAGCATCTCATCTCATCTCATGTCATCTCATTTCATCTCATCCCATTTCATCCAAGTTTGGAGGGACTTAAAGGGATTCGGTGCGTTTTTTGCCAACATGTTAGGAACATGTATATCAGCATCTCATCTCATGTCATCTCATCTCATCTCATCCCATCTCATCCAAGTTTTGAGGGACTTAAAGGGATTTGGTGCGTTTTTTGCCGACATGTTAGGAACATGTATATCAGCATCTCATCTCATCTCATGTCATATCATGTCATATCATCCCATCTCATCCAAGTTTTGAGGGACTTAAAGGGATTCGGTGTGTTTTTTGCCGACATGTTAGAAACATGTATATCAGCATCTCATCTCATCTCATGTCATCTCATCTCATCCCATCTCATCCAAGTTTTGAGTGACTTAAAGGTATTCGGTGCGTTTTTTGCCAACATGTTAGGAACATGTATATCAGCATCTCGTCTCATCTCATGTCATCTCATCTCATCTCAACCCATATCATCCAAGTTTTGAGGGACTTAAAGGGAATCGGTGCGTTTTTTGCCGACATGTTAGGAACATGTATATCAGCATTCCATCTCATCTCATGTCATCTCATCTCATCCCATCTCATTCAAGTTTTGAGGAACTTAAAGGGATTTGGCGCGTTTTTTGCCGACATGTTAGAAACACGTATATCAGCATCTCATCTCATGTCATCTCATCTCAACTCATCCCATTTCATCCAAGTTTTGAGGGACTTAAAGGGATTCGGTGCATTTTTTGCCGACATGTTATGAACATGTATATCAGCATCTCATCTCATCTCATGTCATCTCATCTTATCCCATCTCATCCAAGTTTTGGGGGACTTAAAGGGATTTGGTGAGTTTTTTGCTGACATATTAGAAACATGTATATTAGCATCTCATCTCATGTCATGTCATCTCATCCCATCTCATCCAAGTTTTGAGGGAATTAAAGGGATTCGGTGAGTTTTTTGCTGACATATTAGAAACATGTATATCAGCATCTCATCTCATCTCATGTCATCTCATCTCATCTCATCCCAACTCATCCAAGTTTTGAGGGACTTAAAGTGATTCAGTGCGTTTTTTGCCGACATGTTAGGAACATGTATGTTAGCATCTCATCTCATGTCATATCATGTCATCTCATCCCATCTCATCCAAGTTTTGAGGGACTTAAAGGCATTCGGTGCATTTTTTGCCGACATGTTAGGAACATGTATATCAGCATCTCATCTCATCTCATGTCATCTCATTTCATCTCATCCCATCTCATCCAAGTTTTGAGGGACTTAAAGGGATTCGGTGAGTTTTTTGCCGACATGTTATGAACATGTATATCAGCATCTCATCTCATGTCATCTCATTTCATCTCATCCCATCTCATCCAAGTTTTGAGGGACTTAAAGGGATTCGGTGCGTTTTTTGCCGACATGTTAGGAACATGTATATCAGCATCTCATCTCATCTCATGTCATATCATGTCATCTCATCCCATCTCATCCAAAGTTTTGAGGGACTTAAAGGGATTCGGTGCGTTTTTTGCCGACATGTTAGAAACATGTATATCAGCATCTCATCTCATCTCATGTCATCTCATCTCATCTCATCCCATCTCATCCAAGTTTTGAGGGACTTAAAGGGATTCGTTGCATTTTTTGCCAACATGTTAGGAACATGTATATCAGCATCTCGTCTCATCTCATGTCATCTCATCTCATCTCATCCCATCTCATCCAAGTTTTCAAGGACTTAAAGGGATTCAGTGCGTTTTTTGCCGACATGTTAGGAACATGTATATTAGCATCTCATCTCATTTCATCTCATCCCATCTCATCCAAGTTTTCAAGGACTTAAAGGGATTCAGTGCGTTTTTTGCCGACATGTTAGGAACATGTATATCAGCATCTCATCTCATGTCATATCATGTCATCTCATCCCATCTCATCCAAGTTTTGAGGGACTTAAAGGGATTCGGTGCGTTTTTTGCCGACATGTTAGGAACATGTATATCAGCATCTCATCTCATCTCATGTCATCTCATGTCATCTCATCCCATTTCATCCAAGTTTTGAGGGACTTAAATGGATTCGGTGCGTTTTTTGCCTACATGTTAGGAACATGTATATCAGCATCTCATCTCATGTCATCTCATCTATCCCATCTCATCCAAGTTTGGAGGGACTTAAAGGGATTCGGTGCGTTTTTTGCCGACATGTTAGGAACATGTATATCAGCATCTCATCTCATCTCATGTCATCTCATCTCATCCCATCTCAACCAAGTTTTGAGGGACTTAAAGGGATTCGGTGCGTTTTTTGCCAACATGTTAGGAACATGTATATCAGCATCTCATCTCATCTCATGTCATCTCATCACACCTCATCCCATCTCATCCAAGTTTGGAGGGACTTAAAGGGATTCGGTGCGTTTTTTGCCGACATGTTAGGAACATGTATATCAGCATCTCATCTCATCTCATGTCATCTCATCACATCTCATCCAAGTTTTGAGGGACTTAAAGGGATTCGGTGCGTTTTTTGCCGACATGTTATGAACATGTATATCAGCATCTCATCTCATCTCATGTCATCTTATCTCATCTCATCCCATTTCATCCAAGTTTTGAGGGACTTAAAGGGATTCGGTGAGTTTTTTCCGACATGTTAGGAACATGTATATTAGCATCTCATCTCATCTCATGTCATCTCATCTCATCTCATCCCATGTCATCCAAGTTTTGAGGGACTTAAAGGGATTTGGTGAGTTTTTTGCCAACATGTTAGGAACATGTATATCAGCATCTCATCTCATCTCGTGTCATCTCATTACATCTCATCCCATCTCATCCAAGTTTGGAGGGACTTAAAGGGATTCGGTGCGTTTTTTGCCGACATGTTAGGAACATGTATATCAGCATCTCATCTCATCTCATGTCATATCATGTCATCTCATCCCATCTCATCCAAGTTTTGAGGGACTTAAAGGGATTCGGTGCGTTTTTGCCGACATGTTAGGAACATGTATATCAGCATCTCATCTCATCTCATGTCATATCATGTCATCTCATCCCATCTCATCCAAGTTTTGAGGGACTTAAAGGGATTCGTTGCGTTTTTTGCCGACATGTTAGGAACATGTATATCAGCATCTCATCTCATCTCATGTCATATCATGTCATCTCATCCCATCTCATCCAAGTTTTGAGGGACTTAAAGGGATTCGGTGCGTTTTTTGCCAACATGTTAGGAACATGTATATCAGCATCTCATCTCATCTCATGTCATATCATGTCATCTCATCCCATCTCATCCAAGTTTTGAGGGACTTAAAGGGATTCGGTGCGTTTTTTGCCAACATGTTAGGAACATGTATATCAGCATCTCATCTCATCTCATGTCATCTCATCTCATCTCATCCAATCTCATCCAAGTTTTGAGGGACTTAAAGGGATTTGGTGCGTTTTTTGCCGACATGTTAGCAACATGTATATCAGCATCTCATCTCATCTCATGTCATCTCATCTCATCCCATCTCATCCAAGTTTTGAGGGACTTAAAGGGATTCGGTGCATTTTTTGCCAACATGTTAGGAAAATGTATATCAGCATCTCATCTCATCTCATGTCATATCATGTCATCTCATTCCATCTCATCCAAGTTTTAAGGGACTTAAAGGGATTCGGTGCGTTTTTTGCCAACATGTTAGGAACATGTATATCAGCATCTCATCTCATTTCATGTCATCTCATCACATCTCATCCCATCTCATCCAAGTTTGGAGGGACTTAAAGGGATTTGGTGTGTTTTTTGCCGACATGTTAGGAACATGTATATCAGCATCTCATCTCATGTCATCTTATCTCATCTCATCCCATCTCATCCAAGTTTTGAGGGACTTAAAGGGATTTGGTGCGTTTTTTGCCGATATGTTAGAAACATGTATATCAGCATCTCATCTCATCTCTTGTCATCTCATCTCATCTCATCCCATGTCATCCAAGTTTTGAGGGACTTAAAGGGATTTGGTGCGTTTTTTGCCAACATGTTAGGAACATGTATATCAGCATCTCATCTCATCTCATGTCATCTCATCACATCTCATCCCATCTCATCCAAGTTTGGAGGGACTTAAAGTGATTCGGTGCGTTTTTTGCCGACATGTTAGGAACATGTATATCAGCATCTCATCTCATCTCATGTCATATCATGTCATCTCATCCCATCTCATCCAAGTTTTGAGGGACTTAAAGGGATTCGGTGCGTTTTTTGCCAACATGTTAGGAACATGTATATCAGCATCTCATCTCATTTCATGTCATCTCATCACATCTCATCCCATCTCATCCAAGTTTGGAGGGACTTAAAGGGATTTGGTGTGTTTTTTGCCGACATGTTAGGAACATGTATATCAGCATCTCATCTCATGTCATCTTATCTCATCTCATCCCATCTCATCCAAGTTTTGAGGGACTTAAAGGGATTTGGTGCGTTTTTGGCCGATATGTTAGGAACATGTATATCAGCATCTCATCTCAAGTCATCTCATTACATCTCATCCCATCTCATCCAAGTTTGGAGGGACTTAAAGGGATTCGGTGCGTTTTTTGCCAACATGTTAGGAACATGTATATCAGCATCTCATCTCATCTCATCTCATGTCATATCATGTCATCTCATCCCATCTCATCCAAGTTTTGAGGGACTTAAAGGGATTCGGTGCGTTTTTTGCCAACATGTTAGGAACATGTATATCAGCATCTCATCTCATCTCATGTCATCTCATCACATCTCATCCCATCTCATCCAAGTTTGGAGGGACTTAAAGGGATTCGGTGCGTTTTTTGCCGACATGTTAGGAACATGTATATCAGCATCTCATCTCATGTCATCTCATCTCTTCTCATCCCATCTCATCCAAGTCTTTAGGGACTTAAAGGGATTCGGTGCGTTTTTTGCCGACATGTTAGGAACATGAATATCAGCATCTCATCTCATCTCATGTCATCTCATCACATCTCATCCCATCTCATCCAAGTTTGGAGGGACTTAAAGGGATTCGGTGCGTTTTTTGCCGACATGTTAGGAACATGTATATCAGCATCTCATCTCAACTCATCTCATGTCATCTCATCTCATCCCATGTCATCCAAGTTTTGAGGGACTTAAAGGGATTCGGTGCGTTTTTTGCCAACATGTTAGGAACATGTATATCAGCATCTCATCTCATCTCATGTCATCTCATCACATCTCATCCAATCTCATCCAAGTTTGGAGGGACTTAAAGGGATTCGGTGCGTTTTTTGCCGACATGTTAGGAACATGTATATCAGCATCTCATCTCATGTCATATCATGTCATCTCATCCCATCTAATCCAAGTTTTGACGGACTGAAAGGGATTCGGTGCGTTTTTTGCCGACATGTTAGGAACATGTATATCAGCATCTCATCTCATGTCATCTCATCACATGTCATCCCATCTCATCCAAGTTTGGAGGGACTTAAAGGGATTCGGTGCGTTTTTTGCCGACATGTTAGGAACATGTATATCAGCATCTCATCTCATGTCATCTCATCTCATCCCATCTCATCCAAGTTTTGAGGGACTTAAAGGGATTCGGTGCGTTTTTTGCCAACATGTTAGGAACATGTATATCAGCATCTCATCTCATCTCATGTCATCTCATCACATCTCATCCCAACTCATCCAAGTTTGGAGGGACTTAAATGGATTCGGTGCGTTTTTTGCCGACATGTTAGGAACATGTATATCAGCATCTCATCTCATCTCATGTCATATCATGTCATCTCTTCCCATCTCATCCAAGTTTTGAGGGACTTAAAGGGATTCGGTGCGTTTTTTGCCAACATGTTAGGAACATGTATATCAGCATCTCATCTCATCTCATGTCATCTCATGTCATCTCATCCCATTTCATCCAAGTTTTGAGGGACTTAAAGGGATTCGGTGCGTTTTTTGCCGACATGTTAGGAACATGTATATCAGCATCTCACCTCATCTCATGTCATCTCATCTCATCCCATCTCATCCAAGTTTGGAGGGACTTAAAGGGATTCGGTGCATTTTTTGCCTACATGTTAGGAACATGTATATCAGCATCTCATCTCATCTCATGTCATCTCATCTCATCTCATCCCATCTCATCCAAGTTTTGAGGGACTTAAAGGGATTTGGTGCGTTTTTTGCCGACATGTTAGCAACATGTATATCAGCATCTCATCTCATCTCATGTCATCTCATCTCATCTCATCCCATCTCATCCAAGTTTTGAGGGACTTAAAGGGATTCGGTGCGTTTTTTGCCGACATGTTATGAACATGTATATCAGCATCTCATCTCATGTCATATCATGTCATCTCATCCCATCTCATCCAAGTTTTGAGGGACTTAAAGGGATTCGGTGCGTTTTTTGCTGACATGTTAGAAACATGTATATCAGCATCTCATCTCATGTCATCTCATCTCATCCCATCTCATCCAAGTTTTGAGGGACTTAAAGGGATTCGGTGTGTTTTTTGCCAACATGTTAGGAACATGTATATCAGCATCTCATCTCATCTCATGTCATCTCATCTCATGTCATCTCATCTCATGTCATCTCAACTCATCTCATCCCATCTCATCCAAGTTTTGAGGGACTTAAAGGGATTCGATGCTTTTTTTGCCGACATGTTAGGAACATGTATATCAGCATCCCATCTCATCTCATGTCATCTCATCTCATACCATCTCATTCAAGTTTTGAGGAACTTAAAGGGATTTGGCGCGTTTTTTGCCGACATTTTAGGAACACGTATATCAGCATCTCATCTCATCTCATGTCATCTCAACTCATCCCATCTCATCCAAGTTTTGAGGGACTTAAAGGGATTTGGTGCATTTTTTGCTGACATGTTAGGACCATGTATACCAGCATCTCATCTCATCTCATGTCATCTCATCTCATCTCATCCCATCTCATCCAAGTTTTGAGGGACTTAAAGGGATTCGGTGCGTTTTTTGCCGACATGTTAGGAACATGTATATCAGCATCTCATCTCATCTCATGTCATCTCATCTCATCCCATCTCATCCAAGTTTTGAGGGACTTAAAGGGATTTGGTGAGTTTTTTGCCGACATGTTAGGAACATGTATACCAGCATCTCATCTCATCTCATGTCATCTCATTTCATCTCATCCCATCTCATCCAAGTTTTGAGGGACTTAAAGGGATTCGGTGCGTTTTTTGCCAACATGTTAGGAACATGTATATCAGCATCTCATCTCATCTCATGTCATCTCATGTCATCTCATCCCATCTCATCCAAGTTTTGAGGGACTTAAAGGGATTCGGTGCGTTTTTTGCCGACATGTTAGGAACATGTATATCAGCATCTCATCTCATCTCATGTCATCTTATCTCATCTAATCCCATCTCATCCAAGTTTTGAGGGACTTAAAGGGATTTGGTGAGTTTTTTGCCAACATGTTAGGAACATGTATATTAGCATCTCATCTCATCTCATGTCATCTCATCTCATCTCATCCCATGTCATCCAATTTTTGAGGGACTTAAAGGGATTTGGTGCGTTTTTTGCCAACATGTTAGGAACATGTATATCAGCATCTCATCTCATCTCATGTCATCCATTACATCTCATCCCATCTCAACCAAGTTTGGAGGGACTTAAAGGTATTTGGAGCGTTTTTTGCCGACATGTTAGGAACATGTATATCAGCATCTCATCTCATCTCATGTCATATCATGTCATCTCATCCCATCTCATCCAAGTTTTGAGGGACTTAAAGGGATTCGGTGCGTTTTTTGCAAACATGTTAGGAACATGTATATCAGCATCTCATCTCATCTCATGTCATATCATGTCATCTCATCCCATCTCATCCAAGTTTTGAGGGACTTAAAGGGATTCGGTGCGTTTTTTGCCGACATGTTAGGAACATGTATATCAGCATCTCATCTCATCTCATGTCATCTCATGTCATCTCATCCCATTTCATCCAAGTTTTGAGGGACTTAAAGGGATTCGGTGCGTTTTTTGCCGACATGTTAGGAACATGTATATCAGCAACTCATCTCATCTCATGTCATCTCATCTCATCCCATCTCATCCAAGTTTGGAGGGACTTAAAGGGATTCGGTGCGTTTTTTACAGACATGTTAGGAACATGTATATCAGCATCTCATCTCATCTCCTGTCATCTCATCTCATCCCATCTCATCCAAGTTTTGAGGGACTTAAAGAGGATTCGGTGAGTTTTTTGCCGACATGTTAGGAACATGTGTATCAGCATACCATCTCATGTCATCACATCTCATCTCATCCCATCTCATCCAAGTTTTGAGGGACTTAAGGGATTCAGCGCGTTTTTTACCGACATGTTAGGAACATGTATATTAGCATCTCATCTCATGTTATCTCATTTCATCTCATCCCATCTCATCCAAGTTTTGAGGGACTTAAAGGGATTCGGTGAGTTTTTTGCAGACATGTTAGGAACATGTGTATCAGCATATCATCTCATCTCATGTCATCACATCTCATCTCAACCCATCTCATCCAAGTTTTGAGGGACTTAAGGGATTCAGTGCGTTTTTTGCCGACATGTTAGGAACATGTATATTAGCATCTCATCTCATTTTATCTCATCCCATCTCATCCAAGTTTTGAGGGACTTAAAGGGATTCGGTGAGTTTTTTGCCGACATGTTAGGAACATGTAAATTAGCATCTCATCTCATCTCATGTCATCTCATGTCATCTCATCCCATCTCATCCAAGTTTTGAGGGACTTAAAGGGATTCGGTGCGTTTTTTGCCGACATGTTAGGAACATGTATATTAGCATCTCATCTCATCTCATGTCATTTCATCTCATCTCATCCCATGTCATCCAAGTTTTGAGGGACTTAAAGGGATTTGGTGCGTTTTTTGCCAACATGTTAGGAACATTTATATCAGCATCTCATCTCATCTCATGTCATCTCATTACATCTCATCCCATCTCATCCAAGTTTGGAGGGACTTAAAGGTATTCGGTGCGTTTTTTGCCGACATGTTAGGAACATGTATATCAGCATCTCATCTCATCTCATGTCATATCATGTCATCTCATCCCATCTCATCCAAGTTTTGAGGGACTTAAAGGGATTCAGTGCGTTTTTTGCCAACATGTTAGGAACATGTATATCAGCATCTCATCTCATCTCATGTCATCTCATCACATCTCATCCCATCTCATCCAAGTTTGGTGGGACTTAAAGGGATTCGGTGCGTTTTTTGCCGACATGTTAGGAACATGTATATCAGCATCTCATCTCATCTCATGTCATCTCATGTCATCTCATCCCATTTCATCCAAGTTTTGAGGGACTTACAGGGATTTGGTGAGTTTTTTGCTGACATGTTAGGAACATGTGTATCAGCATATCATCTCATCTCATGTCATCACATCTCATCTCATCCCATCTCATCCAAGTTTTGAGGAACTTAAAGGGATTCGGTGCTTTTTTTGCCGACATGTTAGGAACATGTATATTAGCATCTCATCTCATGTCATCTCATTTCATCTCATCCCATCTCATCCAAGTTTTGAGGGACTTAAAAGGATTCGGTGCGTTTTTTGCCGACATGTTAGGTACATGTATATCAGCATTTCATCTCATCTCTTGTCATCTCATCTCATTTCATCCCATCTCATCCAAGTTTTGAGGGACTTAGAGGGATTCGGTGCGTTTTTTGCCGACATGTTAGGAACATGTATATCAGCATCTCATCTCATCTCATGTCATCTCATCTCATCCCATCTCATCCAAGTTTTGAGGGACTTAAAGGGATTAGGTGAGTTTTTTGCTGACATGTTAGGAACATGTATATCAGCATCTCATCTCATCTCATGTCATCTCATCTCATCTCATCCCAACTCATCCAAGTTTTGAGGGATTTAAAGGGATTTGGTGAGTTTTTTGCCGACATGTTAGAAACATGTGTAACAGCATCTCATCTCATCTCATGTCATCACATCTCATCTCATCCCATCTCATCCAAGTTTTGAGGGACTTAAAGGGATTCAGTGCGTTTTTTGCAGACATGTTAGGAACATGTATATTAGCATCTCATCTCATGTCATATCATGTCATCTCATCCCATCTCATCCAAGTTTTGAGAGACTTAAAGGCATTCGGTGCGTTTTTTGCCAACATGTTAGGAACATGTATATCAGCATCTCATCTCATCTCATGTCATCTCATTTCATCTCATCCCATCTCATCCAAGTTTTGAGGGACTTAAAGGGATTCGGTGTGTTTTTTGCCAACATGTTAGGAACATGTATATCAGCATCTCATCTCATGTCATCTCATCTCATCTCATTCCATCCAAGTTTTGAGGGACTTAAAGGGATTCGGTGCTTTTTTGCCGACATGTTTGTAACATGTATATCAGCATCTCATCTCATTTCATCTCATCTCATCCCATCTCATCCAAGTTTTGAGGGACTTAAAGGGATTCGGTGCGTTTTTTGCCGACATGTTAGGAACATGTATATCAGCATCTCATATCATCTCATGTCATCTCATCTCATCTCATCTCATCCAAGTTTTGAGGGACTTAAAGGGATTCGGTGCGTTTTTTGCCGACATGTTAGGAACATGTATATCAGCATCTCATCTCATCTCATCTCATGTCATCTCATCTCATCCCATCTCATCCAAGTTTTGAGGGACTTAAAGGGATTCGGTGCGTTTTTTGCCGACATCTTAGTAACATGTATATCAGCATCTCATCTCATCTCATGTCATATCATGTCATCTCATCCCATCTCATCTAAGTTTTGAGGGACTTAAAGGGATTCGGTGCGTTTTTTGCCAACATGTTAGGAACATGTATATCAGCATCTCATCTCATCTCATGTCATCTCATCACATCTCATCCCATCTCATCCAAGTTTGGAAGGACTTAAAGGGATTCGGTGCGTTTTTTGCCGACATGTTAGGAACATGTATATCAGCATCTCATCTCATCTCATGTCATCTCATCTCATCTCATCCCATCTCATCCAAGTTTTGAGGGACTTAAAGGGATTCGGTGCGTTTTTTGCTGACATGTTAGGAATATGTATATCAGCATCTCATCTCATCTCATGTCATCTTATCTCATCTCATCCCATCTCATTCAAGTTTTGAGGGACTTAAAGGGATTCGGTGATTTTTTTGCCTACATGTTAGGAACATGTATATTAGCATATCATCTCATCTCATGTCATCTCGTCTCATCTCATCCCATGTCATCCAAGTTTTGAGGGACTTAAAGGGATTTGGTGCGTTTTTTGCCAACATGTTAGGAACATGTATATCAGCATCTCATCTCATCTCATGTCATCTCATTACATCTCATCCCATCTCATCCAAGTTTGGAGGGACTTAAAGGGATTCGGTGCATTTTTTGCCGACATGTTAGGAACATGTATATCAGCATCTCATCTCATATCATGTCATATCATGTCATCTCATCCCATCTTATCCAAGTTTTGAGGGACTTAAAGGGATTCGGTGCGTTTTTTGCCAACATGTTAGGAAAATGTATATCAGCATCTCATCTCATCTCATGTCATCTCATCACATCTCATACCATCTCATCCAAGTTTGGAGGGACTTAAAGGGATTCGGTGCGTTTTTTGCCGACATGTTAGGAACATGTATATCAGCATCTTATCTCATGTCATCTTATCTCTTCTCATCCCATCTCATCCAAGTCTTTAGGGACTTAAAGGGATTCGGTGCGTTTTTTGCCGACATGTTAGGAACATGTATATCAGCATCTCATCTCATCTCATGTCATCTCATCACATCTCATCCCATCTCATCCAAGTTTGGAGGGACTTAAAGGGATTCGGTGCGTTTTTTGCCGACATGTTAGGAACATGTATATCAGCATCTCATCTCATCTCATGTCATGTCATCTCATCTCATCCCATGTCATCCAAGTTTTGAGGGACTTAAAGGGATTCGGTGCGTTTTTTGCCAACATGTTAGGAACATGTATATCAGCATCTCATCTCATCTCATGTCATCTCATCACATCTCATCCCATCTCATCCAAGTTTGGAGGGACTTAAATGGATTCGGTGCGTTTTTTGCCGACATGTTAGGAACATGTATATCAGCATCTCATCTCATCTCATGTCATATCATGTCATCTCTTCCCATCTCATCCAAGTTTTGAGGGACTTAAAGGGATTTGGTGCATTTTTTGCTGACATGTTAGGACCATGTATACCAGCATCTCATCTCATCTCATGTCATCTCATCTCATCTCATCCCATCTCATCCAAGTTTTGAGGGACTTAAAGGGATTCGGTGCGTTTTTTGCCGACATGTTAGGAACATGTATATCAGCATCTCATCTCATCTCATGTCATCTCATCTCATCCCATCTCATCCAAGTTTTGAGGGACTTAAAGGGATTTGGTGAGTTTTTTGCCGACATGTTAGGAACATGTATACCAGCATCTCATCTCATCTCATGTCATCTCATTTCATCTCATCCCATCTCATCCAAGTTTTGAGGGACTTAAAGGGATTCGGTGCGTTTTTTGCCAACATGTTAGGAACATGTATATCAGCATCTCATCTCATCTCATGTCATCTCATGTCATCTCATCCCATCTCATCCAAGTTTTGAGGGACTTAAAGGGATTCGGTGCGTTTTTTGCCGACATGTTAGGAACATGTATATCAGCATCTCATCTCATCTCATGTCATCTTATCTCATCTAATCCCATCTCATCCAAGTTTTGAGGGACTTAAAGGGATTTGGTGAGTTTTTTGCCAACATGTTAGGAACATGTATATTAGCATCTCATCTCATCTCATGTCATCTCATCTCATCTCATCCCATGTCATCCAATTTTTGAGGGACTTAAAGGGATTTGGTGCGTTTTTTGCCAACATGTTAGGAACATGTATATCAGCATCTCATCTCATCTCATGTCATCCATTACATCTCATCCCATCTCAACCAAGTTTGGAGGGACTTAAAGGTATTTGGAGCGTTTTTTGCCGACATGTTAGGAACATGTATATCAGCATCTCATCTCATCTCATGTCATATCATGTCATCTCATCCCATCTCATCCAAGTTTTGAGGGACTTAAAGGGATTCGGTGCGTTTTTTGCAAACATGTTAGGAACATGTATATCAGCATCTCATCTCATCTCATGTCATATCATGTCATCTCATCCCATCTCATCCAAGTTTTGAGGGACTTAAAGGGATTCGGTGCGTTTTTTGCCGACATGTTAGGAACATGTATATCAGCATCTCATCTCATCTCATGTCATCTCATGTCATCTCATCCCATTTCATCCAAGTTTTGAGGGACTTAAAGGGATTCGGTGCGTTTTTTGCCGACATGTTAGGAACATGTATATCAGCAACTCATCTCATCTCATGTCATCTCATCTCATCCCATCTCATCCAAGTTTGGAGGGACTTAAAGGGATTCGGTGCGTTTTTTACAGACATGTTAGGAACATGTATATCAGCATCTCATCTCATCTCCTGTCATCTCATCTCATCTCATCCCATCTCATCCAAGTTTTGAGGGACTTAAAGAGGATTCGGTGAGTTTTTTGCCGACATGTTAGGAACATGTGTATCAGCATACCATCTCATGTCATCACATCTCATCTCATCCCATGTCATCCAAGTTTTGAGGGACTTAAGGGATTCAGCGCGTTTTTTACCGACATGTTAGGAACATGTATATTAGCATCTCATCTCATGTTATCTCATTTCATCTCATCCCATCTCATCCAAGTTTTGAGGGACTTAAAGGGATTCGGTGAGTTTTTTGCAGACATGTTAGGAACATGTATATTAGCATCTCATCTCATTTTATCTCATCCCATCTCATCCAAGTTTTGAGGGACTTAAAGGGATTCGGTGAGTTTTTTGCCGACATGTTAGGAACATGTAAATTAGCATCTCATCTCATCTCATGTCATCTCATGTCATCTCATCCCATCTCATCCAAGTTTTGAGGGACTTAAAGGGATTCGGTGCGTTTTTTGCCGACATGTTAGGAACATGTATATTAGCATCTCATCTCATCTCATGTCATTTCATCTCATCTCATCCCATGTCATCCAAGTTTTGAGGGACTTAAAGGGATTTGGTGCGTTTTTTGCCAACATGTTAGGAACATTTATATCAGCATCTCATCTCATCTCATGTCATCTCATTACATCTCATCCCATCTCATCCAAGTTTGGAGGGACTTAAAGGTATTCGGTGCGTTTTTTGCCGACATGTTAGGAACATGTATATCAGCATCTCATCTCATCTCATGTCATATCATGTCATCTCATCCCATCTCATCCAAGTTTTGAGGGACTTAAAGGGATTCAGTGCGTTTTTTGCCAACATGTTAGGAACATGTATATCAGCATCTCATCTCATCTCATGTCATCTCATCACATCTCATCCCATCTCATCCAAGTTTGGTGGGACTTAAAGGGATTCGGTGCGTTTTTTGCCGACATGTTAGGAACATGTATATCAGCATCTCATCTCATCTCATGTCATCTCATGTCATCTCATCCCATTTCATCCAAGTTTTGAGGGACTTACAGGGATTTGGTGAGTTTTTTGCTGACATGTTAGGAACATGTGTATCAGCATATCATCTCATCTCATGTCATCACATCTCATCTCATCCCATCTCATCCAAGTTTTGAGGAACTTAAAGGGATTCGGTGCTTTTTTTGCCGACATGTTAGGAACATGTATATTAGCATCTCATCTCATGTCATCTCATTTCATCTCATCCCATCTCATCCAAGTTTTGAGGGACTTAAAAGGATTCGGTGCGTTTTTTGCCGACATGTTAGGTACATGTATATCAGCATTTCATCTCATCTCTTGTCATCTCATCTCATTTCATCCCATCTCATCCAAGTTTTGAGGGACTTAGAGGGATTCGGTGCGTTTTTTGCCGACATGTTAGGAACATGTATATCAGCATCTCATCTCATCTCATGTCATCTCATCTCATCCCATCTCATCCAAGTTTTGAGGGACTTAAAGGGATTAGGTGAGTTTTTTGCTGACATGTTAGGAACATGTATATCAGCATCTCATCTCATCTCATGTCATCTCATCTCATCTCATCCCAACTCATCCAAGTTTTGAGGGATTTAAAGGGATTTGGTGAGTTTTTTGCCGACATGTTAGAAACATGTGTAACAGCATCTCATCTCATCTCATGTCATCACATCTCATCTCATCCCATCTCATCCAAGTTTTGAGGGACTTAAAGGGATTCAGTGCGTTTTTTGCAGACATGTTAGGAACATGTATATTAGCATCTCATCTCATGTCATATCATGTCATCTCATCCCATCTCATCCAAGTTTTGAGAGACTTAAAGGCATTCGGTGCGTTTTTTGCCAACATGTTAGGAACATGTATATCAGCATCTCATCTCATCTCATGTCATCTCATTTCATCTCATCCCATCTCATCCAAGTTTTGAGGGACTTAAAGGGATTCGGTGTGTTTTTTGCCAACATGTTAGGAACATGTATATCAGCATCTCATCTCATGTCATCTCATCTCATCTCATTCCATCCAAGTTTTGAGGGACTTAAAGGGATTCGGTGCTTTTTTGCCGACATGTTTGTAACATGTATATCAGCATCTCATCTCATTTCATCTCATCTCATCCCATCTCATCCAAGTTTTGAGGGACTTAAAGGGATTCGGTGCGTTTTTTGCCGACATGTTAGGAACATGTATATCAGCATCTCATATCATCTCATGTCATGTCATCTCATCTCATCCCATCTCATCCAAGTTTTGAGGGACTTAAAGGGATTCGGTGCGTTTTTTGCCGACATCTTAGTAACATGTATATCAGCATCTCATCTCATCTCATGTCATATCATGTCATCTCATCCCATCTCATCTAAGTTTTGAGGGACTTAAAGGGATTCGGTGCGTTTTTTGCCAACATGTTAGGAACATGTATATCAGCATCTCATCTCATCTCATGTCATCTCATCACATCTCATCCCATCTCATCCAAGTTTGGAAGGACTTAAAGGGATTCGGTGCGTTTTTTGCCGACATGTTAGGAACATGTATATCAGCATCTCATCTCATCTCATGTCATCTCATCTCATCTCATCCCATCTCATCCAAGTTTTGAGGGACTTAAAGGGATTCGGTGCGTTTTTTGCTGACATGTTAGGAATATGTATATCAGCATCTCATCTCATCTCATGTCATCTTATCTCATCTCATCCCATCTCATTCAAGTTTTGAGGGACTTAAAGGGATTCGGTGATTTTTTTGCCTACATGTTAGGAACATGTATATTAGCATATCATCTCATCTCATGTCATCTCGTCTCATCTCATCCCATGTCATCCAAGTTTTGAGGGACTTAAAGGGATTTGGTGCGTTTTTTGCCAACATGTTAGGAACATGTATATCAGCATCTCATCTCATCTCATGTCATCTCATTACATCTCATCCCATCTCATCCAAGTTTGGAGGGACTTAAAGGGATTCGGTGCATTTTTTGCCGACATGTTAGGAACATGTATATCAGCATCTCATCTCATATCATGTCATATCATGTCATCTCATCCCATCTTATCCAAGTTTTGAGGGACTTAAAGGGATTCGGTGCGTTTTTTGCCAACATGTTAGGAAAATGTATATCAGCATCTCATCTCATCTCATGTCATCTCATCACATCTCATACCATCTCATCCAAGTTTGGAGGGACTTAAAGGGATTCGGTGCGTTTTTTGCCGACATGTTAGGAACATGTATATCAGCATCTTATCTCATGTCATCTTATCTCTTCTCATCCCATCTCATCCAAGTCTTTAGGGACTTAAAGGGATTCGGTGCGTTTTTTGCCGACATGTTAGGAACATGTATATCAGCATCTCATCTCATCTCATGTCATCTCATCACATCTCATCCCATCTCATCCAAGTTTGGAGGGACTTAAAGGGATTCGGTGCGTTTTTTGCCGACATGTTAGGAACATGTATATCAGCATCTCATCTCATCTCATGTCATGTCATCTCATCTCATCCCATGTCATCCAAGTTTTGAGGGACTTAAAGGGATTCGGTGCGTTTTTTGCCAACATGTTAGGAACATGTATATCAGCATCTCATCTCATCTCATGTCATCTCATCACATCTCATCCCATCTCATCCAAGTTTGGAGGGACTTAAATGGATTCGGTGCGTTTTTTGCCGACATGTTAGGAACATGTATATCAGCATCTCATCTCATCTCATGTCATATCATGTCATCTCTTCCCATCTCATCCAAGTTTTGAGGGACTTAAAGGGATTCGGTGCGTTTTTTGCCAACATGTTAGGAACATGTATATCAGCATCTCATCTCATCTCATGTCATCTCATGTCATCTCATCCCATTTCATCCAAGTTTTGAGGGACTTAAAGGGATTCGGTGCGTTTTTTGCCGACATGTTAGGAACATGTATATCAGCATCTCACCTCATCTCATGTCATCTCATCTCATCCCATCTCATCCAAGTTTGGAGGGACTTAAAGGGATTCGGTGCATTTTTTGCCTACATGTTAGGAACATGTATATCAGCATCTCATCTCATCTCATGTCATCTCATCTCATCTCATCCCATCTCATCCAAGTTTTGAGGGACTTAAAGGGATTTGGTGCGTTTTTTGCCGACATGTTAGCAACATGTATATCAGCATCTCATCTCATCTCATGTCATCTCATCTCATCTCATCCCATCTCATCCAAGTTTTGAGGGACTTAAAGGGATTCGGTGCGTTTTTTGCCGACATGTTAGGATCATGTATATCAGCATCTCATCTCATGTCATATCATGTCATCTCATCCCATCTCATCCAAGTTTTGAGGGACTTAAAGGGATTCGGTGCGTTTTTTGCTGACATGTTAGAAACATGTATATCAGCATCTCATCTCATGTCATCTCATCTCATCCCATCTCATCCAAGTTTTGAGGGACTTAAAGGGATTCGGTGCGTTTTTTGCCAACATGTTAGGAACATGTATATCAGCATCTCATCTCATCTCATGTCATCTCATCTCATGTCATCTCATCTCATGTCATCTCAACTCATCTCATCCCATCTCATCCAAGTTTTGAGGGACTTAAAGGGATTCGATGCTTTTTTTGCCGACATGTTAGGAACATGTATATCAGCATCCCATCTCATCTCATGTCATCTCATCTCATACCATCTCATTCAAGTTTTGAGGAACTTAAAGGGATTTGGCGCGTTTTTTGCCGACATTTTAGGAACACGTATATCAGCATCTCATCTCATCTCATGTCATCTCAACTCATCCCATCTCATCCAAGTTTTGAGGGACTTAAAGGGATTTGGTGCATTTTTTGCTGACATGTTAGGACCATGTATACCAGCATCTCATCTCATCTCATGTCATCTCATCTCATCTCATCCCATCTCATCCAAGTTTTGAGGGACTTAAAGGGATTCGGTGCGTTTTTTGCCGACATGTTAGGAACATGTATATCAGCATCTCATCTCATCTCATGTCATCTCATCTCATCCCATCTCATCCAAGTTTTGAGGGACTTAAAGGGATTTGGTGAGTTTTTTGCCGACATGTTAGGAACATGTATACCAGCATCTCATCTCATCTCATGTCATCTCATTTCATCTCATCCCATCTCATCCAAGTTTTGAGGGACTTAAAGGGATTCGGTGCGTTTTTTGCCAACATGTTAGGAACATGTATATCAGCATCTCATCTCATGTCATCTCATCTCATCTCATCCCATCTCATCCAAGTTTTGAGGGACTTAAAGGGATTCGGTGCGTTTTTTGCCAACATGTTAGGAACATGTATATCAGCATCTCATCTCATCTCATGTCATCTCATCACATCTCATCCCATCTCATCCAAGTTTGGAGGGACTTAAAGGGATTCGGTGCGTTTTTTGCCGACATGTTAGGAACATGTATATCAGCATCTCATCTCATCTCTTGTCATATCATGTCATCTCATCCCATCTCATCTCATCTCATCCCATCTCATCCAAGTTTTGAGGGACTTAAAGGGATTCGGTGCATTTTTTGCCAACATATTAGGAACATGTATATCAGCATCTCATCTCATCTCATGTCATCTCATGTCATCTCATCCCATCTCATCCAAGTTTTGAGGGACTTAAAGGGATTCGGTGCGTTTTTTGCCGACATGTTAGGAACATGTATATCAGCATCTCATCTCATCTCATGTCATCTTATCTCATCTAATCCCATCTCATCCAAGTTTTGAGGGACTTAAAGGGATTTGGTGAGTTTTTTGCCAACATGTTAGGAACATGTATATTAGCATCTCATCTCATCTCATGTCATCTCATCTCATCTCATCCCATGTCATCCAATTTTTGAGGGACTTAAAGGGATTTGGTGCGTTTTTTGCCAACATGTTAGGAACATGTATATCAGCATCTCATCTCATCTCATGTCATCCATTACATCTCATCCCATCTCAACCAAGTTTGGAGGGACTTAAAGGTATTTGGAGCGTTTTTTGCCGACATGTTAGGAACATGTATATCAGCATCTCATCTCATCTCATGTCATATCATGTCATCTCATCCCATCTCATCCAAGTTTTGAGGGACTTAAAGGGATTCGGTGCGTTTTTTGCAAACATGTTAGGAACATGTATATCAGCATCTCATCTCATCTCATGTCATATCATGTCATCTCATCCCATCTCATCCAAGTTTTGAGGGACTTAAAGGGATTCGGTGCGTTTTTTGCCGACATGTTAGGAACATGTATATCAGCATCTCATCTCATCTCATGTCATCTCATGTCATCTCATCCCATTTCATCCAAGTTTTGAGGGACTTAAAGGGATTCGGTGCGTTTTTTGCCGACATGTTAGGAACATGTATATCAGCAACTCATCTCATCTCATGTCATCTCATCTCATCCCATCTCATCCAAGTTTGGAGGGACTTAAAGGGATTCGGTGCGTTTTTTACAGACATGTTAGGAACATGTATATCAGCATCTCATCTCATCTCCTGTCATCTCATCTCATCTCATCCCATCTCATCCAAGTTTTGAGGGACTTAAAGAGGATTCGGTGAGTTTTTTGCCGACATGTTAGGAACATGTGTATCAGCATACCATCTCATGTTATCTCATTTCATCTCATCCCATCTCATCCAAGTTTTGAGGGACTTAAAGGGATTCGGTGAGTTTTTTGCAGACATGTTAGGAACATGTGTATCAGCATATCATCTCATCTCATGTCATCACATCTCATCTCAACCCATCTCATCCAAGTTTTGAGGGACTTAAGGGATTCAGTGCGTTTTTTGCCGACATGTTAGGAACATGTATATTAGCATCTCATCTCATTTTATCTCATCCCATCTCATCCAAGTTTTGAGGGACTTAAAGGGATTCGGTGAGTTTTTTGCCGACATGTTAGGAACATGTAAATTAGCATCTCATCTCATCTCATGTCATCTCATGTCATCTCATCCCATCTCATCCAAGTTTTGAGGGACTTAAAGGGATTCGGTGCGTTTTTTGCCGACATGTTAGGAACATGTATATCAGCATCTCATCTTATCTCATGTCATCTTATCTCATCTCATCCCATCTCATCCAAGTTTTGAGGGACTTAAAGGGATGCGGTGAGTTTTTTGCCGACATGTTAGGAACATGTATATTAGCATCTCATCTCATCTCATGTCATTTCATCTCATCTCATCCCATGTCATCCAAGTTTTGAGGGACTTAAAGGGATTTGGTGCGTTTTTTGCCAACATGTTAGGAACATTTATATCAGCATCTCATCTCATCTCATGTCATCTCATTACATCTCATCCCATCTCATCCAAGTTTGGAGGGTCTTAAAGGTATTCGGTGCGTTTTTTGCCGACATGTTAGGAACATGTATATCAGCATCTCATCTCATCTCATGTCATATCATGTCATCTCATCCCATCTCATCCAAGTTTTGAGGGACTTAAAGGGATTCAGTGCGTTTTTTGCCAACATGTTAGGAACATGTATATCAGCATCTCATCTCATCTCATGTCATCTCATCACATCTCATCCCATCTCATCCAAGTTTGGTGGGACTTAAAGGGATTCGGTGCGTTTTTTGCCGACATGTTAGGAACATGTATATCAGCATCTCATCTCATCTCATGTCATCTCATGTCATCTCATCCCATTTCATCCAAGTTTTGAGGGACTTACAGGGATTTGGTGAGTTTTTTGCTGACATGTTAGGAACATGTGTATCAGCATATCATCTCATCTCATGTCATCACATCTCATCTCATCCCATCTCATCCAAGTTTTGAGGAACTTAAAGGGATTCGGTGCTTTTTTTGCCGACATGTTAGGAACATGTATATTAGCATCTCATCTCATGTCATCTCATTTCATCTCATCCCATCTCATCCAAGTTTTGAGGGACTTAAAAGGATTCGGTGCGTTTTTTGCCGACATGTTAGGTACATGTATATCAGCATTTCATCTCATCTCTTGTCATCTCATCTCATTTCATCCCATCTCATCCAAGTTTTGAGGGACTTAGAGGGATTCGGTGCGTTTTTTGCCGACATGTTAGGAACATGTATATCAGCATCTCATCTCATCTCATGTCATCTCATCTCATCCCATCTCATCCAAGTTTTGAGGGACTTAAAGGGATTAGGTGAGTTTTTTGCTGACATGTTAGGAACATGTATATCAGCATCTCATCTCATCTCATGTCATCTCATCTCATCTCATCCCAACTCATCCAAGTTTTGAGGGATTTAAAGGGATTTGGTGAGTTTTTTGCCGACATGTTAGAAACATGTGTAACAGCATCTCATCTCATCTCATGTCATCACATCTCATCTCATCCCATCTCATCCAAGTTTTGAGGGACTTAAAGGGATTCAGTGCGTTTTTTGCAGACATGTTAGGAACATGTATATTAGCATCTCATCTCATGTCATATCATGTCATCTCATCCCATCTCATCCAAGTTTTGAGAGACTTAAAGGCATTCGGTGTGTTTTTTGCCAACATGTTAGGAACATGTATATCAGCATCTCATCTCATGTCATCTCATCTCATCTCATTCCATCCAAGTTTTGAGGGACTTAAAGGGATTCGGTGCTTTTTTGCCGACATGTTTGTAACATGTATATCAGCATCTCATCTCATTTCATCTCATCTCATCCCATCTCATCCAAGTTTTGAGGGACTTAAAGGGATTCGGTGCGTTTTTTGCCGACATGTTAGGAACATGTATATCAGCATCTCATATCATCTCATGTCATCTCATCTCATCTCATCTCATCCAAGTTTTGAGGGACTTAAAGGGATTCGGTGTGTTTTTTGCCGACATGTTAGGAACATGTATATCAGCATCTCATCTCATCTCATCTCATGTCATCTCATCTCATCCCATCTCATCCAAGTTTTGAGGGACTTAAAGGGATTCGGTGCGTTTTTTGCCGACATCTTAGTAACATGTATATCAGCATCTCATCTCATCTCATGTCATATCATGTCATCTCATCCCATCTCATCTAAGTTTTGAGGGACTTAAAGGGATTCGGTGCGTTTTTTGCCAACATGTTAGGAACATGTATATCAGCATCTCATCTCATCTCATGTCATCTCATCACATCTCATCCCATCTCATCCAAGTTTGGAAGGACTTAAAGGGATTCGGTGCGTTTTTTGCCGACATGTTAGGAACATGTATATCAGCATCTCATCTCATCTCATGTCATCTCATCTCATCTCATCCCATCTCATCCAAGTTTTGAGGGACTTAAAGGGATTCGGTGCGTTTTTTGCTGACATGTTAGGAATATGTATATCAGCATCTCATCTCATCTCATGTCATCTTATCTCATCTCATCCCATCTCATTCAAGTTTTGAGGGACTTAACGGGATTCGGTGATTTTTTTGCCTACATGTTAGGAACATGTATATTAGCATATCATCTCATCTCATGTCATCTCGTCTCATCTCATCCCATGTCATCCAAGTTTTGAGGGACTTAAAGGGATTTGGTGCGTTTTTTGCCAACATGTTAGGAACATGTATATCAGCATCTCATCTCATCTCATGTCATCTCATTACATCTCATCCCATCTCATCCAAGTTTGGAGGGACTTAAAGGGATTCGGTGCGTTTTTTGCCGACATGTTAGGAACATGTATATCAGCATCTCATCTCATATCATGTCATATCATGTCATCTCATCCCATCTTATCCAAGTTTTGAGGGACTTAAAGGGATTCGGTGCGTTTTTTGCCAACATGTTAGGAAAATGTATATCAGCATCTCATCTCATCTCATGTCATCTCATCACATCTCATACCATCTCATCCAAGTTTGGAGGGACTTAAAGGGATTCGGTGCGTTTTTTGCCGACATGTTAGGAACATGTATATCAGCATCTTATCTCATGTCATCTTATCTCTTCTCATCCCATCTCATCCAAGTCTTTAGGGACTTAAAGGGATTCGGTGCGTTTTTTGCCAACATGTTAGGAACATGTATATCAGCATCTCATCTCATCTCATGTCATCTCATCACATCTCATCCCATCTCATCCAAGTTTGGAGGGACTTAAAGGGATTCGGTGCGTTTTTTGCCGACATGTTAGGAACATGTATATCAGCATCTCATCTCATCTCATGTCATGTCATCTCATCTCATCCCATGTCATCCAAGTTTTGAGGGTCTTAAAGGGATTCGGTGCGTTTTTTGCCAACATGTTAGGAACATGTATATCAGCATCTCATCTCATCTCATGTCATCTCATCACATCTCATCCCATCTCATCCAAGTTTGGAGGGACTTAAAGGGATTCGGTGCGTTTTTTGACGACATGTTAGGAACATGTATATCAGCATCTCATCTCATCTCATGTCATGTCATCTCATCTCATCCCATGTCATCCAAGTTTTGAGGGACTTAAAGGGATTCGGTGCGTTTTTTGCCAACATGTTAGGAACATGTATATCAGCATCTCATCTCATCTCATGTCATCTCATCACATCTCATCCCATCTCATCCAAGTTTGGAGGGACTTAAAGGGATTCGGTGCGTTTTTTGACGACATGTTAGGAACATGTATATCAGCATCTCATCTCATCTCATGTCATATCATGTCATCTCATCCCATCTCATCCAAGTTTTGAGGGACTTAAAGGGATTCGGTGCGTTTTTTGCCGACATGTTAGGAACATGTATATCAGCATCTCATCTCATCTCATGTCATCTCATGTCATCTCATCCCATTTCATCCAAGTTTTGAGGGACTTAAAGGGATTCGGTGCATTTTTTGCCGACATGTTAGGAACATGTATATCACCATCTTATCTCATCTCATGTCATCTCATCTCATCCCATCTCATCCAAGTTTTGAGGGACTTAAAGGGATTAGGTGCGTTTTTTGCCGACATGTTAGGAACATGTATATCAGCATCTCATATCATCTCATGTCATCTCATCTCATCTCATCCCATCTCATCCAAGTTTTGAGGGACTTAAAGGGATTTGGTGCGTTTTTTGCCGACATGTTAGCAACATGTATATCAGCATCTCATCTCATCTCATGTCATCTCATCTCATCTCATCCCATCTCATCCAAGTTTTGAGGGACTTAAAGGGATTCGGTGCGTTTTTTGCCGACATGTTAGCAACATGTTTATCAGCATCTCATCTCATCTCATGTCATCTCATCTCATCTCATCCCATCTCATCCAAGTTTTGAGGGACTTAAAGGGATTTGGTGCGTTTTTTGCCGACATGTTAGCAACATGTATATCAGCATCTCATCTCATCTCATGTCATCTCATCTCATCCCATCTCATCCAAGTTTTGAGGGACTTAAAGGGATTCGGTGCGTTTTTTGCCAACATGTTAGGAACATGTATATCAGCATCTCATCTTATCTCATGTCATCTCATTACATCTCATCCCATCTCATCCAAGTTTGGAGGGTCTTAAAGGGATTCGGTGCGTTTTTTGCCGACATGTTAGTAACATGTATATCAGCATCTCATCTCATCTCATGTCATCTCATGTCATCTCATCCCATCTCATCCAAGTTTTGAGGGACTTAAATGGATTCGGTGCGTTTTTTGCCGACATGTTAGGAACATGTATATCAGCATCTCATCTCATCTCATGTCATCTTATCTCATCTCATCCCATCTCATCCAAGTTTTGAGGGACTTAAAGGGATTCGGTGAGTTTTTTGCCGACATGTTAGGAACATGTATATTAGCATCTCATCTCATCTCATGTCATCTCATCTCATCTCATCCCATGTCATCCAAGTTTTGAGGGACTTAAAGGGATTTGGTGCGTTTTTTGCCAACATGTTAGGAACATGTATATCAGCATCTCATCTCATCTCATGTCATCTCATTACATCTCATCCCATCTCATCCAAGTTTGGAGGGACTTAAAGGGATTCGGTGCGTGTTTTGCCGACATGTTAGGAACATGTATATCAGCATCTCATCTCATGTCATCTCTGTGACGAACAGCCCACCGCCGTTCGTCCACTTACGGGCGACACTAACGGGAGTTCCGCTGCCACCAAAACGCGACGGACAGCGGACCCTGTGTCACCACTATGTCACAGTCCCACCACTGACACGGGTGTATCAGCGGACGGAGGGGCGTGACACAATGCCGGCACACGGCTATCACAGGCGCAGTGGGGCTTATCTTAGTTATCCCAACACTGGCACCATGTGACCAAAAATATCCAGCAAGCTAATCTCGCTCTACAATTTGCCGCAGGGGGAGTTTAATTTGGATGCCCCACCACTGCTATCAATCTTCCAAGTACTGCGGGGATTTATGTATATTCCACTTTCTCAGTTCCACTTTGGAACTCGCAGCTCTCCGGCGCCCCCCTTACCCTCAGGTCAGTCAGGGAACTGCACCTAGGATAATTAGTCGCCGGACGGGCTGCCTGTTGTGAACCGGCAATTAGGCTTCTGCAGTAAGGGAATTGTCAATGCTGTGGCTGAAGCCCCTTACTCAGCAATATAAGACCCTTCTAGACTGCCAGCAAGCCGTAATAGCCGTACACAACGCGCTGCCACCAGTCACGGTTACTTAATTCACAGTGTTAAATTAAGAGGGTCCGTGGCAAACCCCTTGAATTAGTAGCGATTATCTATCAAAGGCGTATAGTTCGATTCTTAGAGCATGGAGACAGATCTAAATAATTTCATTTATTTTCCGAAAGAGGACAGTGATTACAGATAAAAGTTGCTATAAAATTGAGACATAAAATATGTACAGTACAGGTATAAAATAAAAGTGGAGAAAACAAAGAGATTACACTCACAGTTCCATATTGTTCCTTAGGCAGACCATGCGGCTAAGGTGGGTGGAGGCGGAGCTGCACTTCTCCGCTCATCTGGATCATTCTAGCACGACGACTTGAGCTGTTCTGAGCTGGTTTGCCCAGGAAATGCCTTATAGACTTTCCTATGTGACATCACAGAGAGGTGCATTCTGGGTTGATCCCACCTCTCTTATCCAAGTTATGTTTTGGCTACAAAACTTAGATTAGCTATAACTTTATGGGAGAAGCTGGTATGGACTCATCAGTGGTATCATGTTTCCCAGCGTAATGAGCCCATCAAGAAAACATCAAACATCTATGCGATATGACCGTCCATTTGGGCGCAAATCCTATCTCATGTTCTGGACAGGGTAGAACTTCGAAACATACGCGGTCTCGAAGCTGGGACCGCTCAGGTTACAAAAATATGATTTTCATATCTCTAGGGTATTTGGTTCTTATGGTATAGTCTCTCATAGTTTTATTCGTTTCAAACAAAGAAGTTTTTCCCGCTCTGAAGAGGAGAGAAGGCAAATGGTGTGAGGAAGATGGTCTAGCTAATTAACATTCCTGCTCTTCCAGAGGAAGTGGCAGGGTTGATAAAACCTGGGGGGAAGGAATTCCTACTACTGAGAGTTTACAATGTCCTAGGATGGAGGATTTGTTAGCACATTGCAACAGAAAACATATCTTGCAGACATGGTACATCACAATCTCATCTCATCCCATCTCATCCAAATTTGGAGGGACTTAAAGGGATTCAGTGCGTTTTTTGCAGACATGTTAGGAACATATATATCAGCATCTCATCTCATCTCATGTCATCTCATCTCATCTCATCCCATCTCATCCAAGTTTTGAGGGACTTAAAGGGATTTGGTGCGTTTTTTGCCGACATGTTAGCAACATGTATATCAGCATCTCATCTCATCTCATGTCATCTCATCTCATCTCATCCCATCTCATCCAAGTTTTGAGGGACTTAAAGGGATTCGGTGTGTTTTTTGCTGACATGTTAGGAACATGTATATCAGCATCTCATCTCATCTCATGTCATCTCATCTCATCCCACCTCATCCAAGTTTTGAGGGACTTAAAGGGATTCGGTGAGTTTTTTGCCAACATGTTAGGAACATGTATATCAGCATCTTATCTCATCTCATGTCATCTCATCTCATCTCATCCCATCTCATCCAAGTTTTGATGGACTTAAAGGGATTCTGTGCGTTTTTTGCCGACATGTTAGGAACATGTATATCAGCATCTCACCTCATCTCATGTCATCTCATCTCATCCCATCTCATCCAAGTTTTGAGGGACTTAAAGGGATTTGGTAAGTTTTTTGCCGACATGTTAGGAACATGTATATCAGCATCTCATCTCATCTCATGTCATCTCATTTCATCTCATCCCATCTCATCCAAGTTTTGAGGGACTTAAAGGGATTCGGTGCGTTTTTTGCCAACATGTTAGGAACATGTATATCAGCATCTCATCTCATGTCATGTCATCTCATCCCATCTCATCCAAGTTTTGAGGGACTTAAAGGGATTCGGTGCGTTTTTTGCCGACATGTTAGGAACATGTATATCAGCATCTCATCTCATGTCATATCATGTCATCTCATCCCATCTCATCCAAGTTTTGAGGGACTTAAATGGATTCGGTGTGTTTTTTGCCGACATGTTAGAAACATGTATATCAGCATCTCATCTCATCTCATGTCATCTCATCTCATCCCATCTCATCCAAGTTTTGAGGGACTTACAGGTATTCGGTGCGTTTTTTGCCAACATGTTAGGAACATGTATATCAGCATCTCGTCTCATCTCATGTCATCTCATCTCATCTCAACCCATATCATCCAAGTTTTGAGGGACTTAAAGGGATTCGGTGCGTTTTTTGCCGACATGTTAGGAACATGTATATCAGCATCCCATCTCATCTCATGTCATCTCATCTCATCCCATCTCATTCAAGTTTTGAGGAACTTAAAGGGATTTGGTGCGTTTTTTGCCGACATTTTAGAAACACGTATATCAGCATCTCATCTCATCTCATGTCATGTCATCTCATCTCAACTCATTCCATCTCATCCAAGTTTTGAGGGACTTAAAGGGATTCGGTGCATTTTTTGCCGACATGTTATGAACATGTATATCAGCATCTCATCTCATCTCATGTCATCTCATCTCATTCCATCTCATCCAAGTTTTGGGGGACTTAAAGGGATTTGGTGAGTTTTTTGCTGACATATTAGAAACATGTATATTAGCATCTCATCTCATGTCATCTCATCTCATCCCATCTCATCCAAGTTTTGAGGGAATTAAAGGGATTCGGTGAGTTTTTTGCTGACATATTAGAAACATGTATATCAGCATCTCATCTCATCTCATGTCATCTCATCTCATCTCATCCCAACTCATCCAAGTTTTGAGGGACTTAAAGGCATTCGGTGCATTTTTTGCCGACATGTTAGGAACATGTATATCAGCATCTCATCTCATCTCATGTCATCTCATTTCATCTCATCCCATCTCATCCAAGTTTTGAGGGACTTAAAGGGATTCGTTGAGTTTTTTGCCGACATGTTATGAACATGTATATCAGCATCTCATCTCATGTCATCTCATCTCATCCCATCTCATCCAAGTTTTGAGGGACTTAAAGGGATTCGGTGCGTTTTTTGCCGACATGTTAGGAACATGTATATCAGCATCTCATCTCATCTCATATCATATCATGTCATCTCATCACATCTCATCCAAGTTTTGAGGGACTTAAAGGGATTCGGTGCGTTTTTTGCCGACATGTTAGAAACATGTATATCAGCATCTCATCTCATCTCATGTCATCTCATCTCATCTCATCCCATCTCATCCAAGTTTTGAGGGACTTAAAGGGATTCGTTGCATTTTTTGCCAACATGTTAGGAACATGTATATCAGCATCTCGTCTCATCTCATGTCATCTCATCTCATCTCATCCCATCTCATCCAAGTTTTCAAGGACTTAAAGGGATTCAGTGCGTTTTTTGCCGACATGTTAGGAACATGTGTATTAGCATCTCATCTCATTTCATCTCATCCCATCTCATCCAAGTTTTGAGGGACTTAAAGGGATTCGGTGCGTTTTTTGCCGACATGTTAGGAACATGTATATCAGCATCTCATCTCATGTCATATCATGTCATCTCATCCCATCTCGTCCAAGTTTTGAGGGACTTAAAGGGATTCGGTGCGTTTTTTGCCGACATGTTAGGAACATGTATATCAGCATCTCATCTCATGTCATATCATGTCATCTCATCCCATCTCATCCAAGTTTTGAGGGACTTAAAGGGATTCGGTGCGTTTTTTGCCAACATGTTAGGAACATGTATATCAGCATCTCATCTCATCTCATGTCATCTCATCACATCTTATCCCATCTTATCCAAGTTTGGAGGGACTTAAAGGGATTCGGTGCGTTTTTTGCCGACATGTTAGGAACATGTATATCAGCATCTCATCTCATCTCATGTCATCTCATGTCATCTCATCCCATCTCATCCAAGTTTTGAGGGACTTAAAGGGATTCGGTGCGTTTTTTGCCGACATGTTAGGAACATGTATATCAGCATCTCATCTCATCTCATGTCATCTTATCTCATCTCATCTAAGTTTTGAGGGACTTAAAGGGATTCGGTGAGTTTTTTGCCTATATGTTAGGAACATGTATATTAGCATCTCATCTCATGTTATCTCATCTCATCCCATGTCATCCAAGTTTTTAGGGACTTATAGGGATTTGGTACGTTTTTTGCAAACATGTTAGGAACATGTATATCAGCATCTCATCTCATCTCATGTCATCTCATTACATCTCATCCCATCTCATCCAAGTTTGGAGGGACTTAAAGGGATTCGGTGCGTTTTTTGCCGACATGTTAGGAACATGTATATCAGCATCTCATCCCATCTCATCCAAGTTTTGAGGGACTTAAAGGGATTCGGTGTATTTTTTGCCAACATGTTAGGAAAATGTATATCAGCATCTCATCTCATCTCATGTCATATCATGTCATCTCATCCCATCTCATCCAAGTTTTAAGGGACTTAAAGGGATTCGGTGCATTTTTTGCCAACATGTTAGGAACATGTATATCAGCATCTCATCTCATTTCATGTCATCTCATCACATCTCATCCCATCTCATCCAAGTTAGGAGGGACTTAAATTGATTTGGTGTGTTTTTTGCCGACATGTTAGGAACATGTATATCAGCATCTCATCTCATGTCATCTTATCTCATCTCATCCCATCTCATCCAAGTTTTGAGGGACTTAAAGGGATTTGGTGCGTTTTTTGCCGATATTTTAGGAACATGTATATCAGCATCTCATCTCATCTCATGTCATCTCATCTCATCTCATCCCATGTCATCCAAGTTTTGAGGGACTTAAAGGGATTCGGTGCGTTTTTTGACAACATGTTAGGAACATGTATATCAGCATCTCATCTCATCTCATGTCATCTCATCTCATCTCATCCCATCTCATCCAAGTTTGGAGGGACTTAAAGGGATTTGGTGCGTTTTTTGCAGACATGTTAGTAAGATGTATATCAGCATCTCATCTCATCTCATGTCATCTCATCTCATCTCATCCCATCTCATCCAAGTTTTGAGGGACTTTAAGAGATTTGGTGCGTTTTTTGCCGACATGTTAGCAACATGTATATCAGCATCTCATCTCATTTCATGTCATATCATGTCATCTCATCCCATGTCATCCAAGTTTTGAGGGACTTAAAGGGATTCGGTGCGTTTTTTGCCTACATGTTAGGAACATGTATATCAGCATCTCATCTCATCTCATGTCATCTCATGTCATCTCATCCCATCTCATCCAAGTTTTGAGGGACTTAAAGGGATTTGGTGCGTTTTTTGCCGACATGTTAGGAACATGTATATCAGCATCTCATCTCATGTCATCTCATCACATCTCATCCCATCTCATCCAAGTTTGGAGGGACTTAAAGGGATTCGGTGCGTTTTTTGCCGACATGTTAGGAACATGTATATCAGCATCTCATCTCATGTCATCTCATCTCTTCTCATCCCATCTCATCCAAGTCTTTAGGGACTTAAAGGGATTCGGTGCATTTTTTGCCGACATGTTAGGAACATGAATATCAGCATCTCATCTCATGTCATCTCATCACATCTCATCCCATCTCATCCAAGTTTGGAGGGACTTAAAGCAATTCGGTGCGTTTTTTGCCGACATGTTAGGAACATGTATATCAGCATCTCATCTCATCTCATCTCATGTCATCTCATCTCATCCCATGTCATCCAAGTTTTGAGGGACTTAAAGGGATTCGTTGCGTTTTTTGCCAACATGTTAGGAACATTTATATCAGCATCTCATCTCATCTCATGTCATCTCATCTCATCTCATCCCATCTCATTCAAGGTTTGATGGACTTAAAGGGATTCGGTGCGTTTTTTGCCGACATGTTAGGAACATGTATATCAGCATCTTATCTCATCCCATGTCATCTCATCTCATCCCATCTCATCCAAGTTTTGAGGGACTTAAAGGGATTTGATGAGTTTTTTGCCGACATGTTAGGAACATGTATATCAGCATCTCATCTCATCTCATGTCATCTCATTTCATCTCATCCCATCTCATCCAAGTTTTGAGGGACTTAAATGGATTCGGTGCGTTTTTTGCCAACATGTTAGGAACATGTATATCAGCATCTCATCTCATGTCATCTCATCTCATCTCATCCCATCTCATCCAAGTTTTGAGGGACTTAAAGGGATTCGGTGCGTTTTTTGCCTACATGTTAGGAACATGTATATCAGCATCTCATCTCATCTCATGTCATATCATGTCATCTCATCCCATCTCATCCAAGTTTTGAGGGACTTAAAGGGATTCGGTGCGTTTTTTGCCAACATGTTAGAAACATGTATATCAGCATCTCATCTCATCTCATGTAATCTCATCTCATCTCATCTCATCCCATCTCATCTCATGTAATCTCATCTCATCTCATCTCATCCCATCTCATCCAAGTTTTGAGGGACTTAAAGGGATTCGGTGCATTTTTTGCCAACATGTTAGGAACATGTATATCAGCATCTCGTCTCATCTCATGTCATCTCATCTCATCTCATCCCATATCATCCAAGTTTTGAGGGACTTAAAGGGATTCGATGCTTTTTTTGCCGACATGTTAGGAACATGTATATCAGAATACCATCTCATCTCATGTCATCTCATCTCATCCCATGTCATCCAAGTTTTGAGGGACTTAAAGGGATTTGGTGCGTTTTTTGCCAACTTGTTAGGAACATGTATATCAGCATCTCATCTCATCTCGTGTCATCTCATTACATCTCATCCCATCTCATCCAAGTTTGGAGGGACTTAAAGGGATTCGGTACATTTTTTGCCGACATGTTAGGAACATGTATATCAGCATCTCATCTCATCTCATGTCATATCATGTCATCTCATCCCATCTGATCCAAGTTTTGAGGGACTTAAAGGGATTCGGTGCGTTTTTTGCCAAGATGTTAGGAACATGTATATCAGCATCTCATCTCATCTCATGTCATCTCATCACATCTCATCCCATCTCATCCAAGTTTGGAGGGACTTAAAGGGATTCGGTGCGTTTTTTGCTGACATGTTAGGAACATGTATATCAGCATCTCATCTCATCTCATGTCATATCATGTCATCTCATCCCATCTGATCCAAGTTTTGAGGGACTTAAGGGGATTCGGTGCCTTTTTGCCGACATGTTAGGAACATGTATATCAGCATCTCATCTCATGTCATATCATGTCATCTCATCCCATCTGATCCAAGTTTTGAGGGACTTAAAAGGATTCGGTGTGTTTTTTGCCGACATGTTAGGAACATGTATATCAGCATCTCATCTCATGTCATCTCATCTCATCCAATTTTGGAGGGACTTAAAGGGATTCGGTGCGTTTTTTGCAGACATGTTAGGAACATGTATATCAGCATCTCATCTCATGTCATCTCATCTCATCCCAACTCATCCAAGTTTTGAGGGACTTAAAGGGATTTGGTGAGTTTTTTGCCGACATGTTAGGAACATGTATATCAGCATCTCATCTCATGTCATCTCATCTCATCTCATCCCATCTCATCCAAGTTTTGAGGGACTTAAAGGGATTCGGTGCGTTTTTTGCCGACATGTTAGGATCATGTATATCAGCATCTCATCTCATCTCATGTCATATCATGTCATCTCATCCCATCTCATCCAAGTTTTGAGGGACTTAAAGGGATTCGGTGCATTTTTTGCCGACATGTTAGAAACATGTATATCAGCATCTCATCTCATGTCATCTCATCTCATCTCATCCCATCTCATCCAAGTTTTGAGGGACTTAAAGGGATTCGGTGCGTTTTTTGCCAACATGTTAGGAACATGTATATCAGCATCTCGTCTCATCTCATGTCATCTCATCTCATCTCATCCCATATCATCCAAGTTTTGAGGGACTTAAAGGGATTCGGTGCATTTTTTGCCGACATGTTAGGAACATGTATATCAGCATCTCATCTTATCTCATGTCATCTCAACTCATCTCATCCCATCTCATCCAAGTTTTGAGGGACTTAAAGGGATTCGATGCTTTTTTTGTCGACATGTTAGGAACATGTATATCAGCAACCCATCTCATCTCATGTCATCTCATCTCATCCCATCTCATTCAAGTTTTGAGGAACTTAAAGGGATTTGGCGCGTTTTTTGCCGACATGTTAGGAACACGTATATCAGCATCTCATCTCATCTCATGTCATCTCATCTCAACTCATCCCATCTCATCCAAGTTTTGAGGGACTTAAAGGGATTCGGTGCATTTTTTGCTGACATGTTAGGAACATGTATATCAGCATCTCATCTCATCTCATGTCATCTCATCTCATCCCATCTCATCCAAGTTTTGGGGGACTTAAAGGGATTAGGTGCGTTTTTTGCCGACATGATAGGAACATGTATATCAGCATCTCGTCTCATGTCATCTCATCTCTTCTCATCCCATCTCATCCAAGTCTTTAGGGACTTAAAGGGATTTGGTGCGTTTTTTGCCGACATGTTAGGAACATGTATATCAGCATCTCATCTCATCTCATGTCATCTCATCACATCTCATCCCATCTCATCCAAGTTTGGAGGGACTTAAAGGGATTCGGTGCGTTTTTTGCCGACATGTTAGGAACATGTATATCAGCATCTCATCTCATCTCATGTCATATCATGTCATCTCATCCCATCTCATCCAAGTTTTGAGGGACTTAAAGGGATTCGGTGCGTTTTTTGCCGACATGTTAGGAACATGTATATCAGCATCTCATCTCATCTCATGTCATCTCATCCCATTTCATCCAAGTTTTGAGCGACTTAAAGGGACTCGGTGCGTTTTTTGCCGACATGTTAGGAACATGTATATCAGCATCTCATCTCATCTCATGTCATCTCATCTCATCCCATCTCATCCAAGTTTGGAGGGACTTAAAGGGATTCGGTGCGTTTTTTGCCGACATGTTAGGAACATGTATATCAGCATCTCATCTCATCTCATGTCATCTCATCTCATCCCATCTCATCCAAGTTTTGAGGGACTTAAAGGGATTCGGTGCGTTTTTTGCCGACATGTTAGGAACATGTATATCAGCATCTCATCTCATGTCATCTCATCTCATCCCATCTCATCCAAGTTTTGAGGGACTTAAAGGGATTCGGTGCGTTTTTTGACAACATGTTAGGAACATGTATATCAGCATCTCATCTCATCTCATCTCATGTCATCTCATTACATCTCATCCCATCTCATCCAAGTTTGGAGGTACTTAAAGGGATTCGGTGCGTTTTTTGCCGACATGTTAGTAACATGTATATCAGCATCTCATCTCATATCATGTCATCTCATCTCATGTCATCCCATCTCATCCAAGTTTTAAGGGACTTAAAGGGATTCGATGAGTTTTTTGCCGACTTGTTAGGAACATGTATATTAGCATCTCATCTCATGTCATCTCATCTCATCCCATCTCATCCAAGTTTTGAGGGACTTAAAAGGATTCGGTGAGTTTTTTGCTGACATATTAGAAACATGTATATAAGCATCTCATCTCATCTCATGTCATCTCATCTCATCTCATCCCAACTCATCCAAGTTTTGAGGGACTTAAAGGGATTCAGTGCGTTTTTTGCCGACATGTTAGGAAGATGTATATTAGCATCTCATCTCATGTCATATCATGTCATCTCATCCCATCTTATCCAAGTTTTGAGGGACTTAAAGGCATTCGGTGCGTTTTTTGCCGACATGTTAGGAACATGTATATCAGCATCTCATCTCATCTCATGTCATATCATGTCATCTCATCCCATCTCATCCAAGTTTTGAGGGACTTAAAGGGATTCGGTGCGTTTTTTGCCGACATGTTAGGAACATGTATATCAGCATCTCATCTCATCTCATGTCATCTCATCCCATTTCATCCAAGTTTTGAGGGACTTAAAGGGACTCGGTGCGTTTTTTGCCGACATGTTAGGAACATGTATATCAGCATCTCATCTCATCTCATGTCATCTCATCTCATCCCATCTCATCCAAGTTTGGAGGGACTTAAAGGGATTCGGTGCGTTTTTTGCCGACATGTTAGGAACATGTATATCAGCATCTCATCTCATCTCATGTCATCTCATCTCATCCCATCTCATCCAAGTTTTGAGGGACTTAAAGGGATTCGGTGCGCTTTTTGCCGACATGTTAGGAACATGTATATCAGCATCTCATCTCATGTCATCTCATCTCATCCCATCTCATCCAAGTTTTGAGGGACTTAAAGGGATTCGGTGCGTTTTTTGCCAACATGTTAGGAACATGTATATCAGCATCTCATCTCATCTCATGTCATCTCATTACATCTCATCCCATCTCATCCAAGTTTGGAGGGACTTAAAGGGATTCGGTGCGTTTTTTGCCGACATGTTAGTAACATGTATATCAGCATCTCATCTCATATCATGTCATCTCATCTCATGTCATCCCATCTCATCCAAGTTTTAAGGGACTTAAAGGGATTCGGTGCATTTTTTGCTGACATGTTAGGAACATGTATATCAGCATCTCATCTCATCTCATGTCATCTCATCTCATCCCATCTCATCCAAGTTTTGGGGGACTTAAAGGGATTCGGTGCGTTTTTTGCCGACATGATAGGAACATGTATATCAGCATCTCGTCTCATGTCATCTCATCTCTTCTCATCCCATCTCATCCAAGTCTTTAGGGACTTAAAGGGATTTGGTGCGTTTTTTGCCGACATGTTAGGAACATGTATATCAGCATCTCATCTCATCTCATGTCATCTCATCACATCTCATCCCATCTCATCCAAGTTTGGAGGGACTTAAAGGGATTCGGTGCGTTTTTTGCCGACATGTTAGGAACATGTATATCAGCATCTCATCTCATCTCATGTCATATCATGTCATCTCATCCCATCTCATCCAAGTTTTGAGGGACTTAAAGGGATTCGGTGCGTTTTTTGCCGACATGTTAGGAACATTTATATCAGCATCTCATCTCATCTCATGTCATCTCATCCCATTTCATCCAAGTTTTGAGCGACTTAAAGGGACTCGGTGCGTTTTTTGCCGACATGTTAGGAACATGTATATCAGCATCTCATCTCATCTCATGTCATCTCATCTCATCCCATCTCATCCAAGTTTGGAGGGACTTAAAGGGATTCGGTGCGTTTTTTGCCGACATGTTAGGAACATGTATATCAGCATCTCATCTCATCTCATGTCATCTCATCTCATCCCATCTCATCCAAGTTTTGAGGGACTTAAAGGGATTCGGTGCGTTTTTTGCCGACATGTTAGGAACATGTATATCAGCATCCCATCTCATGTCATCTCATCTCATCCCATCTCATCCAAGTTTTGAGGGACTTAAAGGGATTCGGTGCGTTTTTTGACAACATGTTAGGAACATGTATATCAGCATCTCATCTCATCTCATGTCATCTCATTACATCTCATCCCATCTCATCCAAGTTTGGAGGGACTTAAAGGGATTCGGTGCGTTTTTTGCCGACATGTTAGTAACATGTATATCAGCATCTCATCTCATATCATGTCATCTCATCTCATGTCATCCCATCTCATCCAAGTTTTGAGGGACTTAAAGGGATTCGATGAGTTTTTTGCCGACTTGTTAGGAACATGTATATTAGCATCTCATCTCATGTCATCTCATCTCATCCCATCTCATCCAAGTTTTGAGGGACTTAAAAGGATTCGGTGAGTTTTTTGCTGACATATTAGAAACATGTATATAAGCATCTCATCTCATCTCATGTCATCTCATCTCATCCCAACTCATCCAAGTTTTGAGGGACTTAAAGGGATTCAGTGCGTTTTTTGCCGACATGTTAGGAAGATGTATATTAGCATCTCATCTCATGTCATATCATGTCATCTCATCCCATCTTATCCAAGTTTTGAGGGACTTAAAGGCATTCGGTGCGTTTTTTGCCGACATGTTAGGAACATGTATATCAGCATCTCATCTCATCTCATGTCATATCATGTCATCTCATCCCATCTCATCCAAGTTTTGAGGGACTTAAAGGGATTCGGTGCGATTTTTGCCGACATGTTAGGAACATGTATATCAGCATCTCATCTCATCTCATGTCATCTCATCCCATTTCATCCAAGTTTTGAGGGACTTAAAGGGACTCGGTGCGTTTTTTGCCGACATGTTAGGAACATGTATATCAGCATCTCATCTCATCTCATGTCATCTCATCTCATCCCATCTCATCCAAGTTTGGAGGGACTTAAAGGGATTCGGTGCGTTTTTTGCCGACATGTTAGGAACATGTATATCAGCATCTCATCTCATCTCATGTCATCTCATCTCATCCCATCTCATCCAAGTTTTGAGGGACTTAAAGGGATTCGGTGCGCTTTTTGCCGACATGTTAGGAACATGTATATCAGCATCTCATCTCATGTCATCTCATCTCATCGCATCTCATCCAAGTTTTGAGGGACTTAAAGGGATTCGGTGCGTTTTTTGCCAACATGTTAGGAACATGTATATCAGCATCTCATCTCATCTCATGTCATCTCATTACATCTCATCCCATCTCATCCAAGTTTGGAGGGACTTAAAGGGATTCGGTGCGTTTTTTGCCGACATGTTAGTAACATGTATATCAGCATCTCATCTCATATCATGTCATCTCATCTCATGTCATCCCATCTCATCCAAGTTTTAAGGGACTTAAAGGGATTCGATGAGTTTTTTGCCGACTTGTTAGGAACATGTATATTAGCATCTCATCTCATGTCATCTCATCTCATCCCATCTCATCCAAGTTTTGAGGGACTTAAAAGGATTCGGTGAGTTTTTTGCTGACATATTAGAAACATGTATATAAGCATCTCATCTCATCTCATGTCATCTCATCTCATCTCATCCCAACTCATCCAAGTTTTGAGGGACTTAAAGGGATTCAGTGCGTTTTTTGCCGACATGTTAGGAAGATGTATATTAGCATCTCATCTCATGTCATATCATGTCATCTCATCCCATCTTATCCAAGTTTTGAGGGACTTAAAGGCATTCGGTGCGTTTTTTGCCGACATGTTAGGAACATGTATATCAGCATCTCAACTCATCTCATGTCATATCATGTCATCTCATCCCATCTCATCCAAGTTTTGAGGGACTTAAAGGGATTCGGTGCGTTTTTTGCCGACATGTTAGGAACATGTATATCAGCATCTCATCTCATCTCATGTCATCTCATCCCATTTCATCCAAGTTTTGAGGGACTTAAAGGGACTCGGTGCGTTTTTTGCCGACATGTTAGGAACATGTATATCAGCATCTCATCTCATCTCATGTCATCTCATCTCATCCCATCTCATCCAAGTTTGGAGGGACTTAAAGGGATTCGGTGCGTTTTTTGCCAACATGTTAGGAACATGTATATCAGCATCTCATCTCATCTCATGTCATCTCATCTCATCTCATCCCATGTCATCCAAGTTTTGAGGGACTTAAAGGGATTTGGTGCGTTTTTTGCCAACATGTTAGGAACATGTATATCAGCATCTCATCTCATCTCATGTCATCTCATTACATCTCATCCCATCTCATCCAAGTTTGGAGGGACTTAAAGGTATGCGGTTCGTTTTTTGCCGACATGTTAGGAACATGTATATCTGCATCTCATCTCATCGCATGTCATATCATGTCATCTCATCCCATCTCATCCAAGTTTTGAGGGACTTAAAGGGATTCGGTGCGTTTTTTGCCAACATGTTAGGAACATGTATATCAGCATCTCATCTCATCTCATGTCATATCATGTCATCTCATCCCATCTCATCCAAGTTTTGAGGGACTTAAAGGGATTCGGTGCGTTTTTTGCCGACATGTTAGGAACATGTATATCAGCATCCCATCTCATGTCATCTCATCTCATCCCATCTCATCCAAGTTTTGAGGGACTTAAAGGGATTCGGTGCGTTTTTTGACAACATGTTAGGAACATGTATATCAGCATCTCATCTCATCTCATGTCATCTCATTACATCTCATCCCATCTCATCCAAGTTTGGAGGGACTTAAAGGGATTCGGTGCGTTTTTTGCCGACATGTTAGTAACATGTATATCAGCATCTCATCTCATATCATGTCATCTCATCTCATGTCATCCCATCTCATCCAAGTTTTGAGGGACTTAAAGGGATTCGATGAGTTTTTTGCCGACTTGTTAGGAACATGTATATTAGCATCTCATCTCATGTCATCTCATCTCATCCCATCTCATCCAAGTTTTGAGGGACTTAAAAGGATTCGGTGAGTTTTTTGCTGACATATTAGAAACATGTATATAAGCATCTCATCTCATCTCATGTCATCTCATCTCATCCCAACTCATCCAAGTTTTGAGGGACTTAAAGGGATTCAGTGCGTTTTTTGCCGACATGTTAGGAAGATGTATATTAGCATCTCATCTCATGTCATATCATGTCATCTCATCCCATCTTATCCAAGTTTTGAGGGACTTAAAGGCATTCGGTGCGTTTTTTGCCGACATGTTAGGAACATGTATATCAGCATCTCATCTCATCTCATGTCATATCATGTCATCTCATCCCATCTCATCCAAGTTTTGAGGGACTTAAAGGGATTCGGTGCGTTTTTTGCCGACATGTTAGGAACATGTATATCAGCATCTCATCTCATCTCATGTCATCTCATCCCATTTCATCCAAGTTTTGAGGGACTTAAAGGGACTCGGTGCGTTTTTTGCCGACATGTTAGGAACATGTATATCAGCATCTCATCTCATCTCATGTCATCTCATCTCATCCCATCTCATCCAAGTTTGGAGGGACTTAAAGGGATTCGGTGCGTTTTTTGCCGACATGTTAGGAACATGTATATCAGCATCTCATCTCATCTCATGTCATCTCATCTCATCCCATCTCATCCAAGTTTTGAGGGACTTAAAGGGATTCGGTGCGCTTTTTGCCGACATGTTAGGAACATGTATATCAGCATCTCATCTCATGTCATCTCATCTCATCCCATCTCATCCAAGTTTTGAGGGACTTAAAGGGATTCGGTGCGTTTTTTGCCAACATGTTAGGAACATGTATATCAGCATCTCATCTCATCTCATGTCATCTCATTACATCTCATCCCATCTCATCCAAGTTTGGAGGGACTTAAAGGGATTCGGTGCGTTTTTTGCCGACATGTTAGTAACATGTATATCAGCATCTCATCTCATATCATGTCATCTCATCTCATGTCATCCCATCTCATCCAAGTTTTAAGGGACTTAAAGGGATTCGATGAGTTTTTTGCCGACTTGTTAGGAACATGTATATTAGCATCTCATCTCATGTCATCTCATCTCATCCCATCTCATCCAAGTTTTGAGGGACTTAAAAGGATTCGGTGAGTTTTTTGCTGACATATTAGAAACATGTATATAAGCATCTCATCTCATCTCATGTCATCTCATCTCATCTCATCCCAACTCATCCAAGTTTTGAGGGACTTAAAGGGATTCAGTGCGTTTTTTGCCGACATGTTAGGAAGATGTATATTAGCATTTCATCTCATGTCATATCATGTCATCTCATCCCATCTTATCCAAGTTTTGAGGGACTTAAAGGCATTCGGTGCGTTTTTTGCCGACATGTTAGGAACATGTATATCAGCATCTCATCTCATCTCATGTCATATCATGTCATCTCATCCCATCTCATCCAAGTTTTGAGGGACTTAAAGGGATTCGGTGCGTTTTTTGCCGACATGTTAGGAACATGTATATCAGCATCTCATCTCATCTCATGTCATCTCATCCCATTTCATCCAAGTTTTGAGGGACTTAAAGGGACTCGGTGCGTTTTTTGCCGACATGTTAGGAACATGTATATCAGCATCTCATCTCATCTCATGTCATCTCATCTCATCCCATCTCATCCAAGTTTGGAGGGACTTAAAGGTATTCGGTGCGTTTTTTGCCGACATGTTAGGAACATGTATATCAGCATCTCATCTCATCTCATGTCATCTCATCTCATCCCATCTCATCCAAGTTTTGAGGGACTTAAAGGGATTCGGTGCGCTTTTTGCCGACATGTTAGGAACATGTATATCAGCATCTCATCTCATGTCATCTCATCTCATCCCATCTCATCCAAGTTTTGAGGGACTTAAAGGGATTCGGTGCGTTTTTTGCCAACATGTTAGGAACATGTATATCAGCATCTCATCTCATCTCATGTCATCTCATTACATCTCATCCCATCTCATCCAAGTTTGGAGGGACTTAAAGGGATTCGGTGCGTTTTTTGCCGACATGTTAGTAACATGTATATCAGCATCTCATCTCATATCATGTTATCTCATCTCATGTCATCCCATCTCATCCAAGTTTTAAGGGACTTAAAGGGATTCGATGAGTTTTTTGCCGACTTGTTAGGAACATGTATATTAGCATCTCATCTCATGTCATCTCATCTCATCCCATCTCATCCAAGTTTTGAGGGACTTAAAAGGATTCGGTGAGTTTTTTGCTGACATATTAGAAACATGTATATAAGCATCTCATCTCATCTCATGTCATCTCATCTCATCTCATCCCAACTCATCCAAGTTTTGAGGGACTTAAAGGGATTCAGTGCGTTTTTTGCCGACATGTTAGGAAGATGTATATTAGCATCTCATCTCATGTCATATCATGTCATCTCATCCCATCTTATCCAAGTTTTGAGGGACTTAAAGGCATTCGGTGCGTTTTTTGCCGACATGTTAGGAACATGTATATCAGCATCTCATCTCATCTCATGTCATCTCATTTCATCTCATCCCATCTCATCCAAGTTTTGAGGGACTTAAAGGGATTCGGTGAGTTTTTTGCCGACATGTTAGGAACATGTATATCAGCATCTCATCTCATCTCATGTCATCTCATTTCATCTCATCCAAGTTTTGAGGGACTTAAAGGGATTCGGTGCGTTTTTTGCCAACATGTTAGGAACATGTATATCAGCATCTCATCTCATGTCATCTCATCTCATCTCATCCCATCTCATCCAAGTTTTGAGGGACTTAAAGGGATACGGTGCGTTTTTTGCCAACATGTTAGGAACATGTATATCAGCATCTCATCTCATCTCATGTCATATCATGTCATCTCATCCCATCTCATCCAAGTTTTGAGGGACTTAAAGGGATTTGGTGCATTTTTTGCCGACATGTTAGGAACATCTATATCAGCATCTCATCTCATCTCATGTCATCTCATCTCATCCCATCTCATCCAAGTTTTGAGGGACTTAAAGGGATTCGGTGAGTTTTTTGCCGACATGTTAGGAACATGTGTATCAGCATATCATCTCATCTCATGTCATCATATCTCATCTCAACCCAGCTCATCCAAGTTTTGAGGGACTTAAGGGATTCAGTGCGTTTTTTGACGACATGTTAGGAACATGTATATTAGCATCTCATCTCATTTCATCTCATCCCATCTCATCCAAGTTTTGAGGGACTTAAAGGGATTCGGTGAGTGTTTTGCCGACATGTTAGGAACATGTAAATTAGCATCTCATCTGATCTCATGTCATCTCATCATCTCATCCCATCTCATTCAAGTTTTGAGGGACTTAAAGGGATTCGGTGCGTTTTTTGCCAACATGTTAGGAACATGTATATCAGCATCTCATCTCATCTCATGTCATCTTATCTCATCTCATCCCATCTCATCCAAGTTTTGAGGGACTTAAAGGGATTCGGTGAGTTTTTTGCCGACATGTTAGGAACATGTATATTAGCATCTCATCTCATCTCATGTCATCTCATCTCATCTCATCCCATGTCATCCAAGTTTTGAGGGACTTAAAGGGATTTGGTGCGTTTTTTGCCAACATGTTAGGAACATGTATATCAGCATCTCATCTCATCTCATGTCATCTCATTACATCTCATCCCATCTCATCCAAGTTTGGAGGGACTTAAAGGTATGTGGTTCGTTTTTTGCCGACATGTTAGGAACATGTATATCTGCATCTCATCTCATCGCATGTCATATCATGTCATCTCATCCCATCTCATCCAAGTTTTGAGGGACTTAAAGGGATTCGGTGCGTTTTTTGCCAACATGTTAGGAACATGTATATCAGCATCTCATCTCATCTCATGTCATATCATGTCATCTCATCCCATCTCATCCAAGTTTTGAGGGACTTAAAGGGATTCGGTGCGTTTTTTGCCAACATGTTAGGAACATGTATATCAGCATCTCATCTCATCTCATCTCATCTTATCACATCTCATCCCATCTCATCCAAGTTTGGAGGGACTTAAAGGGATTCGGTGCGTTTTTTGCCGACATGTTAGGAACATGTATATCAGCATCTCATCTCATCTCATGTCATCTCATGTCATCTCATCCCATTTCATCCAAGTTTTGAGGGACTTAAAGGGATTCGGTGCGTTTTTTGCCGACATGTTAGGAACATGTATATCAGCATCTCAACTCATGACATCTCATCTCATCCCATCTCATCCAAGTTTGGAGGAACTTAAAGGGATTTGGTGCGTTTTTTGCAGACATGTTAGGAAGATGTATATCAGCATCTTATCTCATCTCATGTCATCTCATCTCATCTCATCCCATCTCATCCAAGTTTTGAGGGACTTAAAGGGATTTGGTGCGTTTTTTGCCGACATGTTAGCAACATGTATATCAGCATCTCATCTCATTTCATGTCATATCATGTCATCTCATCCCATCTCATCCAAGTTTTGAGGGACTTAAAGGGATTCGGTGCGTTTTTTGCCTACATGTTAGGAACATATACATATCAGCATCTCATCTCATCTCATGTCATCTCATGTCATCTCATCCCACCTCATCCAAGTTTTGAGGGACTTAAAGGGATTCGGTGCGTTTTTTGCCGACATGTTAGGAACATGTATATCAGCATCTCATCTCATCTCATGTCATCTCATTACATCTCATCCCATCTCATCCAAGTTTGGAGGGACTTAAAGGGATTCGGTGCGTTTTTTGCCGACATGTTAGGAACATGTATATCAGCATCTCATCTCATCTCATGTCATATCATGTCATCTCATCCCATCTCATCCATGTTTTGAGGGACTTAAAGGGATTCGGTGCTTTTTTTGCCGACATGTTAGAAACATGTATATCAGCATCTCATCTCATCTCATGTCATCTCATCCCATCTCATCCAAGTTTTGAGGGACTTAAAGGGATTCGGTGCGTTTTTTGCCTACATGTTAGGAACATTTATATCAGCATCTCATCTCATCTCATGTCATCTTATCTCATCTCATCCCATCTCATCCAAGTTTTGAGGGACTTAAAGGGATTCGGTGAGTTTTTTGCCGACATGTTAGGAACATGTATATTAGCATCTCATCTCATCTCATGTCATCTCATCTCATCTCATCCCATGTCATCCAAGTTTTGAGGGACTTAAAGGGATTTGGTGCGTTTTTTGCCAACATGTTAGGAACATGTATATCAGCATCTCATCTCATCTTATGTCATCTCATTATATCTCATCCCATCTCATCCAAGTTTGGAGGGACTTAAAGGGATTCGGTGCGTTTTTTGCCGACATGTTAGGAACATGTATATCAGCATCTGGTCTCATCTCATGTCATATCATGTCATCTCATCCCATCTCATCCAAGTTTTGAGGGACTTAAAGGGATTCGGTGCGTTTTTTGCAAACATGTTAGGAACATGTATATCAGCATCTCATCTCATCTCATGTCATCTCATCACATCTCATCCCATCTCATCCAAGTTTGGAGGGACTTAAAGGGATTCGGTGCGTTTTTTTCCGACATGTTAGGAACATGTATATCAGCATCTCATCTTATCTCATGTCATATCATGTCATCTCATCCCATCTCATCCACGTTTTGAGGGACTTAAAGGGATTCGGTGCGTTTTTTGCCGACATGTTAGGAACATGTATATCAGCATCTCATCTCATCTCATGTCATCTCATCTCATCCCATCTCATCCAAGTTTTGAGGGACTTAAAGGGATTTGGTGCGTTTTTTGCCAACATGTTAGGAACATGTATATCAGCATCTCATCTCATCTCATGTCATCTCATTTCATCTCATCCAATCTCATCCAAGTTTTGAGGGACTTAAAGGGATTCGGTGCGTTTTTTGCCAACATGTTAGGAACATGTATATCAGCATCTCATCTCATGTCATCTCATCTCATCTCATCCCATCTCATCCAAGTTTTGAGGGACTTAAAGGGATTCGGTGAGTTTTTTGCAGACATGTTAGGAACATGTATATTAGCATCTCATCTCATCTCATGTCATATCATGTCATCTCATCCCATCTCATCCAAGTTTTGAGGGACTTAAAGGGATTCGGTGCGTTTTTTGCCAACATGTTAGGAACATGTATATCAGCATCTCGTCTCATCTCATGTCATCTCATCTCATCTCATCCCATATCATTTAAGTTTTGAGGGACTTATAGGGATTCGGTGCGTTTTTTGCCGACATGTTATGAACATGTATATCAGCATCTCATCTCATCTCATGTCATCACATCTCATCCCATCTCATCCAAGTTTGGAGGGACTTAAAGGGACTTAAAGGGATTTGGTGCGTTTTTTGCCAACATGTTAGGAACATGTATATCAGCATCTCATCTCATCTCATGTCATCTCATCAAATCTCATCCCATCTCATCCAAGTTTGGAGGGACTTAAAGGGATTTGGTGTGTTTTTTGCCAACATGTTAGGAACGTGTATATCAGCATCTCATCTCATTTCATGTCATATCATGTCATCTCATCCCATCTCATCCAAGTTTTGAGGGACTTAAAGGGATTCGGTGTGTTTTTTGCCAACATGTTAGGAACATGTATATCAGCATCTCATGTCATCTCATGTCATCTCATGTCATCTCATCCCATTTCATCCAAGTTTTGAGAGACTTAAAGGGATTCGGTGCGTTTTTTGCCGACATGTTAGGAACATGTATATCAGCATCTCATCTCATCTCATGTCATCTCATCTCATCCCATCTCATCCAAGTTTGGAAGGACTTAAAGGGATTCGGTGCGTTTTTTGCCTACATGTTAGGAACATGTATATCAGCATCTCATCTCATCTCATGTCATCTCATCTCATCTCATCCCATCTCATCCAAGTTTTGAGGGACTTAAAGGGATTTGGTGCGTTTTTTGCCGACATGTTAGCAACATGTACATCAGCATCTCATCTCATCTCATGTCATCTCATCTCATCTCATCCCATCTCATCCAAGTTTTGAGGGACTTAAAGGGATTCGGTGCGTTTTTTGCCGACATCTTAGTAACATGTATATCAGCATCTCATCTCATCTCATGTCATATCATGTCATCTCATCCCATCTCATCTAAGTTTTGAGGGACTTAAAGGGATTCGGTGCGTTTTTTGCCAACATGTTAGGAACATGTATATCAGCATCTCATCTCATGTCATCTCATCACATCTCATCCCATCTCATCCAAGTTTGGAGGGACTTACAGGGATTCGGTGCGTTTTTTGCCGACATGTTAGGAACATGTATATCAGCATCTTATCTCATGTCATCTCATCTCTTCTCATCCCATCTCATCCAAGTCTTTAGGGACTTAAAGGGATTTGTTGCGTTTTTTGCCAAGATGTTAGGAACATGTATATCAGCATCTCATCTCATCTCATGTCATCTCATTACATCTCATCCCATCTCATCCAAGTTTGGTGGGACTTAAAGGGATTCGGTGCGTTTTTTGCCGACATGTTAGGAACAAGTATATCAGCATCTCATCTCATCTCATGTCATATCATGTCATCTCATCCCATCTCATCCAAGTTTTGAGGGACTTAAAGGGATTCGGTGCGTTTTTTGCCAACATGTTAGGAAAATGTATATCAGCATCTCATCTCATCTCATGTCATGTCATCTCATCTCATCCCATGTCATCCAAGTTTTGAGGGACTTAAAGGGATTCGGTGCGTTTTTTGCCAACATGTTAGGAACATGTATATCAGCATCTCATCTCATCTCATGTGATCTCATCACATCTCATCCCATCTCATCCAAGTTTGGAGGGACTTAAAGGGATTCGGTGCGTTTTTTGACGACATGTTAGGAACATGTATATCAGCATCTCATCTCAACTCATGTCATATCATGTCATCTCATCCCATCTCATCCAAGTTTTGAGGGACTTAAAGGGATTCGGTGCGTTTTTTGCCGACATGTTAGGAACATGTATATCAGCATCTCATCTCATATCATGTCATCTCATGTCATCTCATCCCATTTCATCCAAGGTTTGAGGGACTTAAAGGGATTCGGTGCATTTTTTGCCAACATTTTAGGAACATGTATATCAGCATCTTATCTCATCTCATGTCATCTCATCTCATCCTATCTCATCCAAGTTTTGAGGGACTTAAAGGGATTAGGTGCATTTTTTGCCGACATGTTAGGAACATGTATATCAGCATCTCATCTCATCTCATGTCATCTCATCTCATCTCATCCCATCTCATCCAAGTTTTGAGGGACTTAAAGGGATTTGGTGCCTTTTTTTGCCGACATGTTAGCAACATGTTTATCAGCATCTCATCTCATCTCATGTCATCTCATCTCATCTCATCCCATCTCATCCAAGTTTTGAGGGACTTAAAGGGATTCGGTGCGTTTTTTGCCGACATGTTAGCAACATGTATATCAGCATCTCATCTCATCTCATGTCATCTCATCTCATCTCATCCCATCTCATCCAAGTTTTGAGGGACTTAAAAGGATTTGGTGCGTTTTTTGCCGACATGTTAGCAACATGTATATCAGCATCTCATCTCATCTCATGTCATCTCATCTCATCTCATCCCATCTCATCCAAGTTTTGAGGGACTTAAAGGGATTCGGTGCGTTTTTTGCCAACATGTTAGGAACATGTATATCAGCATCTCATCTCATCTCATGTCATCTCATTACATCTCATCCCATCTCATCCAAGTTTGGAGGGTCTTAAAGGGATTCGGTGCGTTTTTTGCCGACATGTTAGTAACATGTATATCAGCATCTCATCTCATGTCATCTCATGTCATCTCATCCCATCTCATCCAAGTTTTGAGGGACTTAAAGGGATTTGGTGCGTTTTTTGCCGACATGTTAGGAACATGTATATCAGCATCTCATCTCATCTCATGTCATCTCATTACATCTCATCCCATCTCATCCAAGTTTGGAGGGACTTAAAGGGATTCGGTGCGTGTTTTGCCAACATGTTAGGAACATGTATATCAGCATCTCATCTCATGTCATCTCATCTCATCCCATCTCATCCAAGTTTGGAGGGACTTAAAGGGATTCAGTGCGTTTTTTGCAGACATGTTAGGAACATGTATATCAGCATCTCATCTCATCTCATGTCATCTCATCTCATCCCACCTCATCCAAGTTTTGAGGGACTTAAAGGGATTCGGTGCGTTTTTTGCCAAGATGTTAGGAACATGTATATCAGCATCTCATCTCATCTCATGTCATCTCATCTCATCTCATCCCATCTCATCCAAGTTTTGATGGACTTAAAGGGATTCTGTGCGTTTTTTGCCGACATGTTAGGAACATGTATATCAGCATCTCACCTCATCTCATGTCATCTCATCTCATCCCATCTCATCCAAGTTTTGAGGGACTTAAAGGGATTTGGTGAGTTTTTTGCCGACATGTTAGGAACATGTATATCAGCATCTCATCTCATCTCATGTCATCTCATTTCATCTTATCCCATCTCATCCAAGTTTTGAGGGACTTAAAGGGATTCGGTGCGTTTTTTGCCAACATGTTAGGAACATGTATATCAGCATCTCATCTCATGTCATCTCATCTCATCTCATCCCATCTCATCCAAGTTTTGAGGGACTTACAGGGATTCGGTGCGTTTTTTGCCGACATGTTAGGAACATGTATATCAGCATCTCATCTCATCTCATGTCATATCATGTCATCTCATCCCATCTCATCCAAGTTTTGAGGGACTTAAATGGATTCGGTGTGTTTTTTGCCGACATGTTAGAAACATGTATATCAGCATCTCATCTCATCTCATGTCATCTCATCTCATCCCATCTCATCCAAGTTTTGAGGAACTTAAAGGGATTTGGTGCGTTTTTTGCCGACATGTTAGAAACACGTATATCAGCATCTTATCTCATGTCATCTCATGTCATCTCATCTCAACTCATCCCATCTCATCCAAGTTTTGAGGGACTTAAAGGGATTCGGTGCATTTTTTGCCGACATGTTATGAACATGTATATCAGCATCTCATCTCATCTCATGTCATCTCATCTCATCCCATCTCATCCAAGTTTTGGGGGACTTAAAGGGATTTGGTGAGTTTTTTGCTGACATATTAGAAACATGTATATTAGCATCTCATCTCATGTCATCTCATCTCATCCCATCTCATCCAAGTTTTGAGGGAATTAAAGGGATTCGGTGAGTTTTTTGCTGACATATTAGAAACATGTATATCAGCATCTCATCTGATCTCATGTCATCTCATCTCATCTCATCACAACTCATCCAAGTTTTGAGGGACTTAAAGTGATTCAGTGCGTTTTTTGCCGACATGTTAGGAACATGTATATTAGCATCTCATCTCATGTCATATCATGTCATCTCATCCCATCTCATCCAAGTTTTGAGGGACTTAAAGGCATTCGGTGCATTTTTTGCCGACATGTTAGGAACATGTATATCAGCATCTCATCTCATCTCATGTCATCTCATTTCATCTCATCCCATCTCATCCAAGTTTTGAGGGACTTAAAGGGATTCGGTGAGTTTTTTGCCGACATGTTATGAACATGTATATCAGCATCTCATCTAATGTCATCTCATCTCATCTCATCCCATCTCATCCAAGTTTTGAGGGACTTAAAGGGATTCGGTGCGTTTTTTGCCGACATGTTAGGAACATGTATATCAGCATCTCATCTCATCTCATGTCATATCATGTCATCTCATCCCATCTCATCCAAGTTTTGAGGGACTTAAAGGGATTCGGTGCGTTTTTTGCCGACATGCTAGAAACATGTATATCAGCATCTCATCTCATCTCATGTCATCTCATCTCATCTCATCCCATCTCATCCAAGTTTTGAGGGACTTAAAGGGATTCGTTGCATTTTTTGCCAACATGTTAGGAACATGTATATCAGCATCTCGTCTCATCTCATGTCATCTCATCTCATCTCATCCCATCTCATCCAAGTTTTCAAGGACTTAAAGGGATTCAGTGCGTTTTTTGCCGACATGTTAGGAACATGTATATTAGCATCTCATCTCATTTCATCTCATCCCATCTCATCCAAGTTTTGAGGGACTTAAAGGGATTCGGTGCGTTTTTTGCCGACATGTTAGGAACATGTATATCAGCATCTCATCTCATCTCATGTCATATCATGTCATCTCATCCCATCTCATCCAAGTTTTGAGGGACTTAAAGGGATTCGGTGCATTTTTTGCCAACATGTTAGGAACATGTATATCAGCATCTCATCTCATCTCATGTCATCTCATCACATCTCATCCCATCTTATCCAAGTTTGGAGGGACTTAAAGGGATTCGGTGCGTTTTTTGCCGACATGTTAGGAACATGTATATCAGCATCTCATCTCATCTCATGTCATCTCATGTCATCTCATCCCATCTCATCCAAGTTTTGAGGGACTTAAAGGGATTCGGTGCGTTTTTTGCCGACATGTTAGGAACATGTATATCAGCATCTCATCTCATCTCATGTCATCTTATCTCATCTCATCTAAGTTTTGAGGGACTTAAAGGGATTAGGTGAGTTTTTTGCCTATATGTTAGGAACATGTATATTAGCATCTCATCTCATGTTATCTCATCTCATCCCATGTCATCCAAGTTTTGAGGGACTTATAGGGATTTGGTGCGTTTTTTGCCAACATGTTAGGAACATGTATATCAGCATCTCATCTCATCTCATGTCATCTCATTACATCTCATCCCATCTCATCCAAGTTTGGAGGGACTTAAAGGGATTCGGTGCATTTTTTGCCGACATGTTAGGAACATGTATATCAGCATCTCATCCCATCTCATCCAAGTTTTGAGGGACTTAAAGGGATTCGGTGCATTTTTTGCCAACATGTTAGGAAAATGTATATCAGCATCTCATCTCATCTCATGTCATATCATGTCATCTCATCCCATCTCATCCAAGTTTTAAGTGACTTAAAGGGATTCGGTGCATTTTTTGCCAACATGTTAGGAACATGTATATCAGCATCTCATCTCATTTCATGTCATCTCATCACATCTCATCCCATCTCATCCAAGTTTGGAGGGACTTAAAGGGATTTGGTGTGTTTTTTGCCGACATGTTAGGAACATGTATATCAGCATCTCATCTCATGTCATCTTATCTCATCTCATCCCATCTCATCCAAGTTTTGAGGGACTTAAAGGGATTTGGTGCGTTTTTTGCCGATATTTTAGGAACATGTATATCAGCATCTCATCTCATCTCATGTCATCTCATCTCATCTCATCCCATGTCATCCAAGTTTTGAGGGACTTAAAGGGATTTGGTGCGTTTTTTGCAAACATGTTAGGAACATGTATATCAGCATCTCATCTCATCTCATGTCATCTCATTACATCTCATCCCATCTCATCCAAGTTTGGAGGGACTTAAAGGGATTCGGTGCGTTTTTTGCCGACATGTTAGGAACATGTATATCAGCATCTTATCTCATCTCATGTCATATCATGTCATCTCATCCCATATCATCCAAGTTTTGAGGGACTTAAAGGTATTCGGTGCGTTTTTTGCCAACATGTTAGGAACATGTATATCAGCATCTCATCTCATCTCATGTCATCTCATCTCAACTCATCCCATCTCATCCAAGTTTTGAGGGACTTAAAGGGATTCGGTGCATTTTTTGCCGACATGTTATGAACATGTATATCAGCATCTCATCTCATCTCATGTCATCTCATCTCATCCCATCTCATCCAAGTTTTGGGGGACTTAAAGGGATTTGGTGAGTTTTTTGCTGACATATTAGAAACATGTATATTAGCATCTCATCTCATGTCATCTCATCTCATCCCATCTCATCCAAGTTTTGACGGAATTAAAGGGATTCGGTGAGTTTTTTGCTGACATATTAGAAACATGTATATCAGCATCTCATCTCATCTCATGTCATCTCATCTCATCTCATCACAACTCATCCAAGTTTTGAGGGACTTAAAGTGATTCAGTGCGTTTTTTGCCGACATGTTAGGAACATGTATATTAGCATCTCATCTCATGTCATATCATGTCATCTCATCCCATCTCATCCAAGTTTTGAGGGACTTAAAGGCATTCGGTGCATTTTTTGCCGACATGTTAGGAACATGTATATCAGCATCTCATCTCATCTCATGTCATCTCATTTCATCTCATCCCATCTCATCCAAGTTTTGAGGGACTTAAAGGGATTCGGTGAGTTTTTTGCCGACATGTTATGAACATGTATATCAGCATCTCATCTAATGTCATCTCATCTCATCTCATCCCATCTCATCCAAGTTTTGAGGGACTTAAAGGGATTCGGTGCGTTTTTTGCCGACATGTTAGGAACATGTATATCAGCATCTCATCTCATCTCATGTCATATCATGTCATCTCATCCCATCTCATCCAAGTTTTGAGGGACTTAAAGGGATTCGGTGCGTTTTTTGCCGACATGCTAGAAACATGTATATCAGCATCTCATCTCATCTCATGTCATCTCATCTCATCTCATCCCATCTCATCCAAGTTTTGAGGGACTTAAAGGGATTCGTTGCATTTTTTGCCAACATGTTAGGAACATGTATATCAGCATCTCGTCTCATCTCATGTCATCTCATCTCATCTCATCCCATCTCATCCAAGTTTTCAAGGACTTAAAGGGATTCAGTGCGTTTTTTGCCGACATGTTAGGAACATGTATATTAGCATCTCATCTCATTTCATCTCATCCCATCTCATCCAAGTTTTGAGGGACTTAAAGGGATTCGGTGCGTTTTTTGCCGACATGTTAGGAACATGTATATCAGCATCTCATCTCATCTCATGTCATATCATGTCATCTCATCCCATCTCATCCAAGTTTTGAGGGACTTAAAGGGATTCGGTGCGTTTTTTGCCGACATGTTAGGAACATGTATATCAGCATCTCATCTCATCTCATGTCATATCATGTCATCTCATCCCATCTCATCCAAGTTTTGAGGGACTTAAAGGGATTCGGTGCATTTTTTGCCAACATGTTAGGAACATGTATATCAGCATCTCATCTCATCTCATGTCATCTCATCACATCTCATCCCATCTTATCCAAGTTTGGAGGGACTTAAAGGGATTCGGTGCGTTTTTTGCCGACATGTTAGGAACATGTATATCAGCATCTCATCTCATCTCATGTCATCTCATGTCATCTCATCCCATCTCATCCAAGTTTTGAGGGACTTAAAGGGATTCGGTGCGTTTTTTGCCGACATGTTAGGAACATGTATATCAGCATCTCATCTCATCTCATGTCATCTTATCTCATCTCATCTAAGTTTTGAGGGACTTAAAGGGATTAGGTGAGTTTTTTGCCTATATGTTAGGAACATGTATATTAGCATCTCATCTCATGTTATCTCATCTCATCCCATGTCATCCAAGTTTTGAGGGACTTATAGGGATTTGGTGCGTTTTTTGCCAACATGTTAGGAACATGTATATCAGCATCTCATCTCATCTCATGTCATCTCATTACATCTCATCCCATCTCATCCAAGTTTGGAGGGACTTAAAGGGATTCGGTGCATTTTTTGCCGACATGTTAGGAACATGTATATCAGCATCTCATCCCATCTCATCCAAGTTTTGAGGGACTTAAAGGGATTCGGTGCATTTTTTGCCAACATGTTAGGAAAATGTATATCAGCATCTCATCTCATCTCATGTCATATCATGTCATCTCATCCCATCTCATCCAAGTTTTAAGTGACTTAAAGGGATTCGGTGCATTTTTTGCCAACATGTTAGGAACATGTATATCAGCATCTCATCTCATTTCATGTCATCTCATCACATCTCATCCCATCTCATCCAAGTTTGGAGGGACTTAAAGGGATTTGGTGTGTTTTTTGCCGACATGTTAGGAACATGTATATCAGCATCTCATCTCATGTCATCTTATCTCATCTCATCCCATCTCATCCAAGTTTTGAGGGACTTAAAGGGATTTGGTGCGTTTTTTGCCGATATTTTAGGAACATGTATATCAGCATCTCATCTCATCTCATGTCATCTCATCTCATCTCATCCCATGTCATCCAAGTTTTGAGGGACTTAAAGGGATTTGGTGCGTTTTTTGCAAACATGTTAGGAACATGTATATCAGCATCTCATCTCATCTCATGTCATCTCATTACATCTCATCCCATCTCATCCAAGTTTGGAGGGACTTAAAGGGATTCGGTGCGTTTTTTGCCGACATGTTAGGAACATGTATATCAGCATCTTATCTCATCTCATGTCATATCATGTCATCTCATCCCATATCATCCAAGTTTTGAGGGACTTAAAGGTATTCGGTGCGTTTTTTGCCAACATGTTAGGAACATGTATATCAGCATCTCATCTCATCTCATGTCATCTCATCTCATCTCATCCCATCTCATCCAAGCTTGGAGGGACTTAAAGGGATATGGTGCGTTTTTTGCAGACATGTTAGTAACATGTATATCAGCATCTCATCTCATCTCATGTCATCTCATGTCATCTCATCCCATCTCATCCAAGTTTGGAGGGACTTAAAGTGATTCGGTGCATTTTTTGCCGACATGTTAGGAACATGTATATCAGCATCTCATCTCATCTCATGTCATATCATGTCATCTCATCCCATCTCATCCAAGTTTTGAGGGACTTAAAGGGATTCGGTGCGTTTTTTGCCAACATGTTAGGAACATGTATATCAGCATCTCATCTCATGTCATCTCATCACATCTCATCCCATCTCATCCAAGTTTGGAGGGACTTAAAGGGATTCGGTGCGTTTTTTGCCGACATGTTAGGAACATGTATATCAGCATCTCATCTCATCTCATGTCATATCATGTCATCTCATCCCATCTCATCCAAGTTTTGAGGGACTTAAATGGATTCGGTGCGTTTTTTGCCAACATGTTAGGAACATGTATATCAGCATCTCATCTCATCTCATGTCATCTCATCACATCTCATCCCATCTCATCCAAGTTTGGAGGGACTTAAAGGGATTCGGTGCGTTTTTTGCCGACATGTTAGCAACATGTATATCAGCATCTCATCTCATCTCATGTCATCTCATCTCATCCCATCTCATCAAAGTTTGGAGGGACTTAAAGGGATTCGGTGCGTTTTTTGCCGACATGTTAGGAACATGTATATCAGCATCTCATCTCATCTCATGTCATCTCATCTCATCCCATCTCATCCATGTTTTGAGGGACTTAAAGGGATTTGGTGCGTTTTTTGCCGACATGTTAGCAACATGTATATCAGCATCTCATCTCATCTCATGTCATCTCATCTCATCCCATCTCATCCAAGTTTTGAGGGACTTAAAGGGATTTGGTGCATTTTTTGCCAACATGTTAGGAAAATGTATATCAGCATCTCATCTCATCTCATGTCATATCATGTCATCTTATCCCATCTCATCCAAGTTTTAAGGGACTTAAAGGGATTCGGTGCGTTTTTTGCCAACATGTTAGGAACATGTATATCAGCATCTCATCTCATTTCATGTCATCTCATCACATCTCATCACATCTCATCCAAGTTTGGAGGGACTTAAAGGGATTTGGTGTGTTTTTTGCCGACATGTTAGGAACATGTATATCAGCATCTCATCTCATGTCATCTTATCTCATCTCATCCCATCTCATCCAAGTTTTGAGGGACTTAAAGGGATTTGGTGCGTTTTTGGCCGATATGTTAGGAACATGTATATCAGCATCTCATCTCATGTCATCTCATTACATCTCATCCCATCTCATCCAAGTTTGGAGGGACTTAAAGGGATTCGGTGCGTTTTTTGCCGACATGTTAGGAACATGTATATCAGCATCTCATCTCATCTCATGTCATATCATGTCATCTCATCCCATCTCATCCAAGTTTTGAGGGACTTAAAGGGATTCGGTGCGTTTTTTGCCAACATGTTAGGAACATGTATATCAGCATCTCATCTCATCTCATGTCATCTCATCACATCTCATCCCATCTCATCCAAGTTTGGAGGAACTTAAAGGGATTCGGTGCGTTTTTTGCCGACATGTTAGGAACATGTATATCAGCATCTCATCTCATGTCATCTTATCTATTCTCATCCCATCTCATCCAAGTCTTTAGGGACTTAAAGGGATTCGGTGCGTTTTTTGCCGACATGTTAGGAACATGAATATCAGCATCTCATCTCATCTCATGTCATCTCATCACATCTCATCCCATCTCATCCAAGTTTGGAGGGACTTAAAGGGATTCGGTGCGTTTTTTGCCGACATGTTAGGAACATGTATATCAGCATCTCATCTCATCTCATCTCATGTCATCTCATCTCATCCCATGTCATCCAAGTTTTGAGGGACTTAAAGGGATTCGGTGCGTTTTTTGCCAACATGTTAGGAACATGTATATCAGCATCTCATCTCATCTCATGTCATCTCATCACATCTCATCCCATCTCATCCAAGTTTGGAGGGACTTAAATGGATTCGGTGCGTTTTTTGCCGACATGTTAGGAACATGTATATCAGCATTTCATCTCATCTCATGTCATATCATGTCATCTCATCCCATCTAATCCAAGTTTTGACGGACTTAAAGGGATTCGGTGCGTTTTTTGCCGACATGTTAGGAACATGTATATCAGCATCTCATCTCATCTCATGTCATCTCATGTCATCTCATCCCATTTCATCCAAGTTTTGAGGGACTTAAAGGGATTCGGTGCGTTTTTTGCCGACATGTTAGGAACATGTATATCAGCATCTCATCTCATCTCATGTCATCTCATCTCATCTCATCCCATGTCATCCAAGTTTTGAGGGACTTAAAGGGATTCGGTGCGTTTTTTGCCGACATGTTAGGAACATGTATATCAGCATCTCATCTCATCTCATGTCATCTCATCTCATCTCATCCCATCTTCTCCAAGTTTTGAGGGACTTAAAGGGATTCGGTGCGTTTTTTGCCAACATGTTAGGAACATGTATATCAGCATCTCATCTCATCTCATGTCATCTCATCAAATCTCATCCCAACTCATCCAAGTTTGGAGGGACTTAAAGGGATTCGGTGCGTTTTTTGCCGACATGTTAGGAACATGTATATCAGCATCTCATCTCATCTCATGTCATATCATGTCATCTCTTCCCATCTCATCCAAGTTTTGAGGGACTTAAAGGGATTCAGTGCGTTTTTTGCCAACATGTTATGAACATGTATATCAGCATCTCATCTCATCTCATGTCATCTCATGTCATCTCATCCCATTTCATACAAGTTTTGAGAGACTTAAAGGGATTCGGTGCGTTTTTTGCTGACATGTTAGGAACATGTATATCAGCATCTCACCTCATCTCATGTCATCTCATCTCATCCCATCTCATCCAAGTTTGGAGGGACTTAAAGGGATTCGGTGCGTTTTTTGCCGACATGTTAGGAACATGTATATCAGCATCTCATCTCATTTCATGTCATCTCATCTCATCTCATCCCATCTCATCCAAGTTTTGAGGGACTTAAAGGGATTTGGTGCGTTTTTTGCCGACATGTTAGCAACATGTATATCAGCATCTCATCTCATCTCATGTCATCTCATCTCATCTCATCCAAGTTTTGAGGGACTTAAAGGGATTCGGTGCGTTTTTTGCCGACATGTTAGGATCATGTATATCAGCATCTCATATCATCTCATGTCATATCATGTCATCTCATCCCATCTCATCCAAGTTTTGAGGGACTTAAAGGGATTCGGTGCGTTTTTTGCTGACATGTTAGAAACATGTATATCAGCATCTCATCTCATGTCATCTCATCTCATCTCATCCCATCTCATCCAAGTTTTGAGGGACTTAAAGGGATTCGGTGCGTTTTTTGCCAACATGTTAGGAACATGTATATCAGCATCTCATCTCATCTCATGTCATCTCATCTCATGTCATCTCAACTCATCTCATCCCATCTCATCCAAGTTTTGAGGGACTTAAAGGGATTCGATGCTTTTTTTGCCGACATGTTAGGAACATGTATATCAGCATCCCATCTCATCTCATGTCATCTCATCTCATACCATCTCATTCAAGTTTTGAGGAACTTAAAGGGATTTGGCGCGTTTTTTGCCGACATGTTAGGAACACGTATATCAGCATCTCATCTCATCTCATGTCATATCATGTCATCTCATTCCATCTCATCCAAGTTTTAAGGGACTTAAAGGGATTCGGTGCGTTTTTTGCCAACATGTTAGGAACATGTATATCAGCATCTCATCTCATTTCATGTCATCTCATCACATCTCATCCCATCTCATCCAAGTTTGGAGGGACTTAAAGGGATTTGGTGTGTTTTTTGCCGACATGTTAGGAACATGTATATCAGCATCTCATCTCATGTCATCTTATCTCATCTCATCCCATCCCATCCAAGTTTTGAGGGACTTAAAGGGATTTGGTGCGTTTTTTGCCGATATGTTAGAAACATGTATATCAGCATCTCATCTCATCTCTTGTCATCTCATCTCATCTCATCCCATGTCATCCAAGTTTTGAGGGACTTAAAGGGATTTGGTGCCTTTTTTGCCAACATGTTAGGAACATGTATATCAGCATCTCATCTCATCTCATGTCATCTCATCACATCTCATCCCATCTCATCCAAGTTTGGAGGGACTTAAAGTGATTCGGTGCGTTTTTTGCCGACATGTTAGGAACATGTATATCAGCATCTCTTCTCTTCTCATGTCATATCATGTCATCTCATCCCATCTCATCCAAGTTTTGAGGGACTTAAAGGGATTCGGTGCGTTTTTTGCCAACATGTTAGGAACATGTATATCAGCATCTCATCTCATCTCATGTCATCTCATCACATCTCATCCCATCTCATCCAAGTTTGGAGGGACTTAAAGGGATTCGGTGCGTTTTTTGCCGACATGTTAGCAACATGTATATCAGCATCTCATCTCATCTCATGTCATCTCATCTCATCCCATCTCATCAAAGTTTGGAGGGACTTAAAGGGATTCGGTGCGTTTTTTGCCGACATGTTAGGAACATGTATATCAGCATCTCATCTCATCTCATGTCATCTCATCTCATCCCATCTCATCCATGTTTTGAGGGACTTAAAGGGATTTGGTGCGATTTTTGCCGACATGTTAGCAACATGTATATCAGCATCTCATCTCATCTCATGTCATCTCATCTCATCCCATCTCATCCAAGTTTTGAGGGACTTAAAGGGATTTGGTGCATTTTTTGCCAACATGTTAGGAAAATGTATATCAGCATCTCATCTCATCTCATGTCATATCATGTCATCTTATCCCATCTCATCCAAGTTTTAAGGGACTTAAAGGGATTCGGTGCGTTTTTTGCCAACATGTTAGGAACATGTATATCAGCATCTCATCTCATTTCATGTCATCTCATCACATCTCATCCCATCTCATCCAAGTTTGGAGGGACTTAAAGGGATTTGGTGTGTTTTTTGCCGACATGTTAGGAACATGTATATCAGCATCTCATCTCATGTCATCTTATCTCATCTCATCCCATCTCATCCAAGTTTTGAGGGACTTAAAGGGATTTGGTGCGTTTTTGGCCGATATGTTAGGAACATGTATATCAGCATCTCATCTCATGTCATCTCATTACATCTCATCCCATCTCATCCAAGTTTGGAGGGACTTAAAGGGATTCGGTGCGTTTTTTGCCGACATGTTAGGAACATGTATATCAGCATCTCATCTCATCTCATGTCATATCATGTCATCTCATCCCATCTCATCCAAGTTTTGAGGGACTTAAAGGGATTCGGTGCGTTTTTTGCCAACATGTTAGGAACATGTATATCAGCATCTCATCTCATCTCATGTCATCTCATCACATCTCATCCCATCTCATCCAAGTTTGGAGGGACTTAAAGGGATTCGCTGCGTTTTTTGCCGACATGTTAGGAACATGTATATCAGCATGTCATCTCATCTATTCTCATCCCATCTCATCCAAGTCTTTAGGGACTTAAAGGGATTCGGTGCGTTTTTTGCCGACATGTTAGGAACATGAATATCAGCATCTCATCTCATCTCATGTCATCTCATCACATCTCATCCCATCTCATCCAAGTTTGGAGGGACTTAAAGGGATTCGGTGCGTTTTTTGCCGACATGTTAGGAACATGTATATCAGCATCTCATCTCATCTCATCTCATGTCATCTCATCTCATCCCATGTCATCCAAGTTTTGAGGGACTTAAAGGGATTCGGTGCGTTTTTTGCCAACATGTTAGGAACATGTATATCAGCATCTCATCTCATCTCATGTCATCTCATCACATCTCATCCCATCTCATCCAAGTTTGGAGGGACTTAAAGGGATTCGGTGCGTTTTTTGCCGACATGTTAGGAACATGTATATCAGCATCTCATCTCATGTCATATCATGTCATCTCATCCCATCTAATCCAAGTTTTGACGGACTTAAAGGGATTCGGTGCGTTTTTTGCCGACATGTTAGGAACATGTATATCAGCATCTCATCTCATCTCATGTCATCTCATGTCATCTCATCCCATTTCATCCAAGTTTTGAGGGACTTAAAGGGATTCGGTGCGTTTTTTGCCGACATGTTAGGAACATGTATATCAGCATCTCATCTCATCTCATGTCATCTCATCTCATCTCATCCCATGTCATCCAAGTTTTGAGGGACTTAAAGGGATTCGGTGCGTTTTTTGCCAACATGTTAGGAACATGTATATCAGCATCTCATCTCATGTCATCTCATCACATCTCATCCCATCTCATCCAAGTTTGGAGGGACTTAAAGGGATTCGGTGCGTTTTTTGCCAACATGTTAGGAACATGTATATCAGCATCTCATCTCATCTCATGTCATCTCATCTCATCTCATCCCATCTCATCCAAGTTTTGAGGGACTTAAAGGGATTCGGTGCGTTTTTTGCCAACATGTTAGGAACATGTATATCAGCATATCATCTCATCTCATGTCATCTCATCACATCTCATCCCAACTCATCCAAGTTTGGAGGGACTTAAAGGGATTCGGTGCGTTTTTTGCCGACATGTTAGGAACATGTATATCAGCATCTCATCTCATCTCATGTCATATCATGTCATCTCTTCCCATCTCATCCAAGTTTTGAGGGACTTAAAGGGATTCGGTGCGTTTTTTGCCAACATGTTATGAACATGTATATCAGCATCTCATCTCATCTCATGTCATCTCATGTCATCTCATCCCATTTCATACAAGTTTTGAGGGACTTAAAGGGATTCGGTGCGTTTTTTGCTGACATGTTAGGAACATGTATATCAGCATCTCACCTCATCTCATGTCATCTCATCTCATCCCATCTCATCCAAGTTTGGAGGGACTTAAAGGGATTCGGTGCGTTTTTTGCCGACATGTTAGGAACATGTATATCAGCATCTCATCTCATCTCATGTCATCTCATCTCATCTCATCCCATCTCATCCAAGTTTTGAGGGACTTATAGGGATTTGGTGCGTTTTTTGCCGACATGTTAGCAACATGTATATCAGCATCTCATCTCATCTCATGATATCTCATCTCATCTCATCCAAGTTTTGAGGGACTTAAAGGGATTCGGTGCGTTTTTTGCCGACATGTTAGGATCATGTATATCAGCATCTCATCTCATCTCATGTCATATCATGTCATCTCCTCCCATCTCATCCAATTTTTGAGGGACTTAAAGGGATTCGGTGCGTTTTTTGCTGACATGTTAGAAACATGTATATCAGCATCTCATCTCATGTCATCTCATCTCATCTCATCCCATCTCATCCAGGTTTTGAGGGACTTAAAGGGATTCGGTGCGTTTTTTGCCGACATGTTAGGAACATGTATATCAGCATCTCATCTCATCTCATGTCATCTCATGTCATCTCATGTCATCTCATCCCATTTCATACAAGTTTTGAGGGACTTAAAGGGATTCGGTGCGTTTTTTGCTGACATGTTAGAAACATGTATATCAGCATCTCATCTCATGTCATCTCATCTCATCTCATCCCATCTCATCCAAGTTTTGAGGGACTTAAAGGGATTCGGTGCGTTTTTTGCCAACATGTTAGGAACATGTATATCAGCATCTCATCTCATCTCATGTCATCTCATCTCATGTCATCTCAACTCATCTCATCCCATCTCATCCAAGTTTTGAGGGACTTAAAGGGATTCGATGCTTTTTTTGCCGACATGTTAGGAACATGTATATCAGCATCCCATCTCATCTCATGTCATCTCATCTCATACCATCTCATTCAAGTTTTGAGGAACTTAAAGGGATTTGGCGTGTTTTTTGCCGACATGTTAGGAACACGTATATCAGCATCTCATCTCATCTCATGTCATCTCAACTCATCCCATCTCATCCAAGTTTTGAGGGACTTAAAGGGATTCGGTGCATTTTTTGCTGACATGTTAGGAACATGTATATCAGCATCTCATCTCATCTCATGTCATCTCATCTCATCCCATCTCATCCAAGTTTTGGGGAACTTAAATGGATTCGGTGCGTTTTTTGCCGACATAATAGGAACATGTATATCAGCATCTCGTCTCATGTCATCTCATCTCTTCTCATCCCATCTCATCCAAGTCCTTAGGGACTTAAAGGGATTCGGTGCGTTTTTTGCCGACATGTTAGGAACATGTATATCAGCATCTCATCTCATCTCATGTCATCTCATCACATCTCATCCCATCTCATCCAAGTTTGGAGGGACTTAAAGGGATTCGGTGCGTTTTTTGCCGACATGTTAGGAACATGTATATTAGCATCTCATCTCATCTCATGTCATCTTATCTCATCTCATCCCATGTCATCCAAGTTTTGAGGGACTTAAAGGGATTCGGTGCGTTTTTTGCCAACATGTTAGGAACATGTATATCAGCATCTCATCTCATCTCATGTCATCTCATCTCATCCCATCTCATCCAAGTTTTGAGGGACTTAAAGGGATTCGGTGCGTTTTTTGCCGACATGTTAGGAACATGTATATCAGCATCTCATCTCATGTCATCTCATCTCATCCCATCTCATCCAAGTTTTGAGGGACTTAAAGGGATTCGGTGCGTTTTTTGCCAACATGTTAGGAACATGTATATCAGCATCTCATCTCATCTCATGTCATCTCATTACATCTCATCCCATCTCATCCAAGTTTGGAGGGACTTAAAGGGATTCGGTGCGTTTTTTGCCGACATGTTAGGAACATGTATATCAGCATCTCATCTCATCTCATGTCATATCATGTCATCTTATCCCATCTCATCCAAGTTTTAAGGGACTTAAAGGGATTCGGTGCGTTTTTTGCCAACATGTTAGGAACATGTATATCAGCATCTCATCTCATTTCATGTCATCTCATCACATCTCATCCCATCTCATCCAAGTTTGGAGGGACTTAAAGGGATTTGGTGTGTTTTTTGCCGACATGTTAGGAACATGTATATCAGCATCTCATCTCATGTCATCTTATCTCATCTCATCCCATCTCATCCAAGTTTTGAGGGACTTAAAGGGATTTGGTGCGTTTTTGGCCGATATGTTAGGAACATGTATATCAGCATCTCATCTCATGTCATCTCATCTATTCTCATCCCATCTCATCCAAGTTTGGAGGGACTTAAAGGGATTCGGTGCGTTTTTTGCCGACATGTTAGGAACATGTATATCAGCATCTCATCTCATCTCATGTCATCTCATCTCATCTCATCCCATCTCATCCAAGTTTTGAGGGACTTAAAGGGATTCGGTGCGTTTTTTGCCAACATGTTAGGAACATGTATATCAGCATCTCATCTCATCTCATGTCATCTCATCACATCTCATCCCAACTCATCCAAGTTTGGAGGGACTTAAAGGGATTCGGTGCGTTTTTTGCAGACATGTTAGGAACATGTATATCAGCATCTCATCTCATCTCATGTCATATCATGTCATCTCTTCCCATCTCATCCAAGTTTTGAGGGACTTAAAGGGATTCGGTGCGTTTTTTGCCAACATGTTATGAACATGTATATCAGCATCTCATCTCATCTCATGTCATCTCATGTCATCTCATCCCATTTCATACAAGTTTTGAGGGACTTAAAGGGATTCGGTGCGTTTTTTGCTGACATGTTAGGAACATGTATATCAGCATCTCACCTCATCTCATGTCATCTCATCTCATCCCATCTCATCCAAGTTTGGAGGGACTTAAAGGGATTTGGTGCGTTTTTTGCCGACATGTTAGGAACATGTATATCAGCATCTCATCTCATCTCATGTCATCTCATCTCATCTCATCCCATCTCATCCAAGTTTTGAGGGACTTAAAGGGATTTGGTGCGTTTTTTGCCGACATGTTAGCAACATGTATATCAGCATCTCATCTCATCTCATGTCATCTCATCTCATCTCATCCAAGTTTTGAGGGACTTAAAGGGATTCGGTGCGTTTTTTGCCGACATGTTAGGATCATGTATATCAGCATCTCATCTCATCTCATGTCATATCATGTCATCTCATCCCATCTCATCCAAGTTTTGAGGGACTTAAAGGGATTTGGTGCGTTTTTTGCTGACATGTTAGAAACATGTATATCAGCATCTCATCTCATGTCATCTCATCTCATCTCATCCCATCTCATCCAAGTTTTGAGGGACTTAAAGGGATTCGGTGCGTTTTTTGCCAACATGTTAGGAACATGTATATCAGCATCTCATCTCATCTCATGTCATCTCATCTCATGTCATCTCAACTCATCTCATCCCATCTCATCCAAGTTTTGAGTGACTTAAAGGGATTCGATGCTTTTTTTGCCGACATGTTAGGAACATGTATATCAGCATCCCATCTCATCTCATGTCATCTCATCTCATACCATCTCATTCAAGTTTTGAGGAACTTAAAGGGATTTGGCGCGTTTTTTGCCGACATGTTAGGAACACGTATATCAGCATCTCATCTCATCTCATGTCATCTCAACTCATCCCATCTCATCCAAGTTTTGAGGGACTTAAAGGTATTCGGTGCATTTTTTGCTGACATGTTAGGAACATGTATATCAGCATCTCATCTCATCTCATGTCATCTCATCTCATTCCATCTCATCCAAGTTTTGGGGAACTTAAATGGATTCGGTGCGTTTTTTGCCGACATAATAGGAACATGTATATCAGCATCTCGTCTCATGTCATCTCATCTCATCTCATCCCATGTCATCCAAGTTTTGAGGGACTTAAAGGGATTTGTTGCGTTTTTTGCCAACATGTTAGGAACATGTATATCAGCATCTCATCTCATCTTATGTCATCTCATTATATCTCATCCCATCTCATCCAAGTTTGGAGGGACTTAAAGGGATTCGGTGCGTTTTTTTTTGACATGTTAGGAACATGTATATCAGCATCTCATCTTATCTCATGTCATATCATGTCATCTCATCCCATCTCATCCACGTTTTGAGGGACTTAAAGGGATTCGGTGCGTTTTTTGCCGACATGTTAGGAACATGTATATCAGCATCTCATCTCATCTCATGTCATCTCATTTCATCTCATCCAATCTCATCCAAGTTTTGAGGGACTTAAAGGGATTCGGTGCGTTTTTTGCCAACATGTTAGGAACATGTATATCAGCATCTCATCTCATGTCATCTCATCTCATCTCATCTCATCCCATCTCATCCAAGTTTTGAGGGACTTAAAGGGATTCGGTGAGTTTTTTGCAGAAATGTTAGGAACATGTATATTAGCATCTCATCTCATCTCATGTCATATCATGTCATCTCATCCCATCTCATCCAAGTTTTGAGGGACTTAAAGGGATTCGGTGCGTTTTTTGCCAACATGTTAGGAACATGTATATCAGCATCTCGTCTCATCTCATGTCATCTCATCTCATCTCATCCCATATCATTCAAGTTTTGAGGGACTTAAAGGGATTCGGTGCGTTTTTTGCCGACATGTTATGAACATGTATATCAGCATCTCATCTCATCTCATGTCATCTCATCACATCTCATCCCATCTCATCCAAGTTTGGAGGGACTTAAAGGGATTCGGTGCGTTTTTTGCCGACATGTTAGGAACATGTATATTAGCATCTCATCTCATCTCATGTCATCTCATCTCATCCCATCTCATCCAAGTTTGGAGGGACTTAAAGGGATTCAGTGAGTTTTTTGCCTACATGTTAGGAACATGTATATCAGCATCTCATCTCATCTCATGTCATCTCATCTCATCTCATCCCATCTCATCCAAGTTTTGAGGGACTTAAAGGGATTTGGTGCGTTTTTTGCCGACATGTTAGCAACATGTACATCAGCATCTCATCTCATCTCATGTCATCTTATCTCATCTCATCCCATCTCATCCAAGTTTTGAGGGACTTAAAGGGATTCGGTGAGTTTTTTGCCGACATGTTAGAAACATGTATATTAGCATCTCATCTCATCTCATGTCATCTCATCTCATCTCATCCCATGTCATCCAAGTTTTGAGGGACTTAAAGGGATTTGGTGCGTTTTTTGCCAACATGTTAGGAACATGTATATCAGCATCTCATCTCATCTCATGTCATCTCATTACATCTTATCCCATCTCATCCAAGTTTGGAGGGACTTAAAGGGATTCGGTGCGTGTTTTGCCGACATGTTAGGAACATGTATATCAGCATCTCATCTCATGTCATCTCATCTCATCCCATCTCATTCAAGTTTGGAGGGACTTAAAGGGATTCAGTGCGTTTTTTGCAGACATGTTAGGAACATGTATATCTGCATCTCATCTCATCTCATGTCATCTCATCTCATCTCATCCCATCTCATCCAAGTTTTGAGTGACTTAAAGGGATTTGGTGCGTTTTTTGCCGACATGTTAGCAACATGTATATCAGCATCTCATCTCATCTCATGTCATCTCATCTCATCTCATCCCATCTCATCCAAGTTTTGAGGGACTTAAAGGGATTCGGTGCGTTTTTTGCCGACATGTTAGGAACATGTATATCAGCATCTCATCTCATCTCATGTCATCTCATCTCATCCCACCTCATCCAAGTTTTGAGGGACTTAAAGGGATTCGGTGCGTTTTTTGCCAACATGTTAGGAACATATATATCAGCATCTCATCTCATCTCATGTCATCTCATCTCATCTCATCCCATCTCATCCAAGTTTTGAGGGACTTAAAGGGATTCTGTGCGTTTTTTGCCGACATGTTAGCAACATGTATATCAGCATCTCATCTCATCTCATGTCATCTCATCTCATCCCATCTCATCCAAGTTTTGAGGGACTTAAAGGGATTTGGTGAGTTTTTTGCCGACATGTTAGGAACATGTATATCAGCATCTCATCTCATCTCATGTCATCTCATTTCATCTCATCCCATCTCATCCAAGTTTGGAGGGACTTAAAGGGATTCGGTGCGTTTTTTGCCAACATGTTAGGAACATGTATATCAGCATCTCATCTCATGTCATCTCATCTCATCTCATCCCATCTCATCCAAGTTTTGAGGGACTTAAAGGGATTTGGTGCGTTTTTTGCCGACATGTTAGGAACATGTATATCAGCATCTCATCTCATCTCATGTCATATCATGTCATATCATCCCATCTCATCCAAGTTTTGAGGGACTTAAAGGGATTCGGTGTGTTTTTTGCCGACATGTTAGAAACATGTATATCAGCATCTCATCTCATCTCATGTCATCTCATCTCATCCCATCTCATCCAAGTTTTGAGTGACTTAAAGGTATTCGGTGCGTTTTTTGCCAACATGTTAGGAACATGTATATCAGCATCTCGTCTCATCTCATGTCATCTCATCTCATCTCAACCCATATCATCGAAGTTTTGAGGGACTTAAAGGGATTCGGTGCGTTTTTTGCCGACATGTTAGGAACATGTATATCAGCATTCCATCTCATCTCATGTCATCTCATCTCATCCCATCTCATTCAAGTTTTGAGGAACTTAAAGGGATTTGGCGCGTTTTTTGCCGACATGTTAGAAACACGTATATCAGCATCTCATCTCATGTCATCTCATCTCAACTCATCCCATCTCATCCAAGTTTTGAGGGACTTAAAGGGATTCGGTGCGTTTTTTGCCAACATGTTAGGAACATGTATATCAGCATCTCATCTCATGTCATCTCATCTCATCTCATCTCATCCCATCTCATCCAAGTTTTGAGGGACTTAAAGGGATTCGGTGAGTTTTTTGCAGAAATGTTAGGAACATGTATATTAGCATCTCATCTCATCTCATGTCATATCATGTCATCTCATCCCATCTCATCCAAGTTTTGAGGGACTTAAAGGGATTCGGTGCGTTTTTTGCCAACATGTTAGGAACATGTATATCAGCATCTCGTCTCATCTCATGTCATCTCATCTCATTTCATCCCATATCATTCAAGTTTTGAGGGACTTAAAGGGATTCGGTGCGTTTTTTGCCGACATGTTATGAACATGTATATCAGCATCTCATCTCATCTCATGTCATCTCATCACATCTCATCCCATCTCATCCAAGTTTGGAGGGACTTAAAGGGATTCGGTGCGTTTTTTGCCGACATGTTAGGAACATGTATATTAGCATCTCATCTCATCTCATGTCATCTCATCTCATCCCATCTCATCCAAGTTTGGAGGGACTTAAAGGGATTCAGTGAGTTTTTTGCCTACATGTTAGGAACATGTATATCAGCATCTCATCTCATCTCATGTCATCTCATCTCATCTCATCCCATCTCATCCAAGTTTTGAGGGACTTAAAGGGATTTGGTGCGTTTTTTGCCGACATGTTAGCAACATGTACATCAGCATCTCATCTCATCTCATGTCATCTTATCTCATCTCATCCCATCTCATCCAAGTTTTGAGGGACTTAAAGGGATTCGGTGAGTTTTTTGCCGACATGTTAGAAACATGTATATTAGCATCTCATCTCATCTCATGTCATCTCATCTCATCTCATCCCATGTCATCCAAGTTTTGAGGGACTTAAAGGGATTTGGTGCGTTTTTTGCCAACATGTTAGGAACATGTATATCAGCATCTCATCTCATCTCATGTCATCTCATTACATCTTATCCCATCTCATCCAAGTTTGGAGGGACTTAAAGGGATTCGGTGCGTGTTTTGCCGACATGTTAGGAACATGTATATCAGCATCTCATCTCATGTCATCTCATCTCATCCCATCTCATTCAAGTTTGGAGGGACTTAAAGGGATTCAGTGCGTTTTTTGCAGACATGTTAGGAACATGTATATCAGCATCTCATCTCATCTCATGTCATCTCATCTCATCTCATCCCATCTCATCCAAGTTTTGAGTGACTTAAAGGGATTTGGTGCGTTTTTTGCCGACATGTTAGCAACATGTATATCAGCATCTCATCTCATCTCATGTCATCTCATCTCATCTCATCCCATCTCATCCAAGTTTTGAGGGACTTAAAGGGATTCGGTGCGTTTTTTGCCGACATGTTAGGAACATGTATATCAGCATCTCATCTCATCTCATGTCATCTCATCTCATCCCACCTCATCCAAGTTTTGAGGGACTTAAAGGGATTCGGTGCGTTTTTTGCCAACATGTTAGGAACATATATATCAGCATCTCATCTCATCTCATGTCATCTCATCTCATCTCATCCCATCTCATCCAAGTTTTGAGGGACTTAAAGGGATTCTGTGCGTTTTTTGCCGACATGTTAGGAACATGTATATCAGCATCTCATCTCATCTCATGTCATCTCATCTCATCCCATCTCATCCAAGTTTTGAGGGACTTAAAGGGATTTGGTGAGTTTTTTGCCGACATGTTAGGAACATGTATATCAGCATCTCATCTCATCTCATGTCATCTCATTTCATCTCATCCCATCTCATCCAAGTTTGGAGGGACTTAAAGGGATTCGGTGCGTTTTTTGCCAACATGTTAGGAACATGTATATCAGCATCTCATCTCATGTCATCTCATCTCATCTCATCCCATCTCATCCAAGTTTTGAGGGACTTAAAGGGATTTGGTGCGTTTTTTGCCGACATGTTAGGAACATGTATATCAGCATCTCATCTCATCTCATGTCATATCATGTCATATCATCCCATCTCATCCAAGTTTTGAGGGACTTAAAGGGATTCGGTGTGTTTTTTGCCGACATGTTAGAAACATGTATATCAGCATCTCATCTCATCTCATGTCATCTCATCTCATCCCATCTCATCCAAGTTTTGAGTGACTTAAAGGTATTCGGTGCGTTTTTTGCCAACATGTTAGGAACATGTATATCAGCATCTCGTCTCATCTCATGTCATCTCATCTCATCTCAACCCATATCATCGAAGTTTTGAGGGACTTAAAGGGATTCGGTGCGTTTTTTGCCGACATGTTAGGAACATGTATATCAGCATTCCATCTCATCTCATGTCATCTCATCTCATCCCATCTCATTCAAGTTTTGAGGAACTTAAAGGGATTTGGCGCGTTTTTTGCCGACATGTTAGAAACACGTATATCAGCATCTCATCTCATGTCATCTCATCTCAACTCATCCCATCTCATCCAAGTTTTGAGGGACTTAAAGGGATTCGGTGCGTTTTTTGCCAACATGTTAGGAACATGTATATCAGCATCTCATCTCATCTCATGTCATCTCATCTCATCTCATCCCATCTCATCCAAGTTTTGGGTGACTTAAAGGGATTTGGTGAGTTTTTTGCTGACATATTAGAAACATGTATATTAGTATCTCATCTCATCCCATCTCATCCAAGTTTTGAGGGAATTAAAGGGATTCGGTGAGTTTTTTGCTGACATATTAGAAACATGTATATCAGCATCTCATCTCATCTCATCTCATCTCATCCCAACTCATCCAAGTTTTGAGGGACTTAAAGTGATTCAGTGCGTTTTTTGCCGACATGTTAGGAACATGTATATCAGCATCTCATCTCATCTCATGTCATCTCATCTCATCCCACCTCATCCAAGTTTTGAGGGACTTAAAGGGATTCGGTGCGTTTTTTGCCAACATGTTAGGAACATGTATATCAGCATCTCATCTCATCTCATGTCATCTCATCTCATCTCATCCCATCTCATCCAAGTTTTGATGGACTTAAAGGGATTCTGTGCGTTTTTTGCCGACATGTTAGGAACATGTATATCAGCATCTCATCTCATCTCATGTCATCTCATCTCATCCCATCTCATCCAAGTTTTGAGGGACTTAAAGGGATTTGGTGAGTTTTTTGCCGACATGTTAGGAACATGTATATCAGCATCTCATCTCATCTCATGTCATCTCATTTCATCTCATCCCATCTCATCCAAGTTTGGAGGGACTTAAAGGGATTCGGTGCGTTTTTTGCCAACATGTTAGGAACATGTATATCAGCATCTCATCTAATGTCATCTTATCTCATCTCATCCCATCTCATCCAAGTTTTGAGGGACTTAAAGGGATTTGGTGCATTTTTTGCCGACATGTTAGGAACATGTATATCAGCATCTCATCTCATCTCATGTCATATCATGTCATATCATCCCATCTCATCCAAGTTTTGAGGGACTTAAAGGGATTCGGTGTGTTTTTTGCCGACATGTTAGAAACATGTATATCAGCATCTCATCTCATCTCATGTCATCTCATCTCATCCCATCTCATCCAAGTTTTGAGTGACTTAAAGGTATTCGGTGCGTTTTTTGCCAACATGTTAGGAACATGTATATCAGCATCTCGTCTCATCTCATGTCATCTCATCTCATCTCAACCCATATCATCCAAGTTTTGAGGGACTTAAAGGGATTCGGTGCGTTTTTTGCCGACATGTTAGGAACATGTATATCAGCATTCCATCTCATCTCATGTCATCTCATCTCATCCCATCTCATTCAAGTTTTGAGGAACTTAAAGGGATTTGGCGCGTTTTTTGCCGACATGTTAGAAACACGTATATCAGCATCTCATCTCATGTCATCTCATCTCAACTCATCCCATCTCATCCAAGTTTTGAGGGACTTAAAGGGATTCGGTGCATTTTTTGCCGACATGTTATGAACATGTATATCAGCATCTCATCTCATCTCATGTCATCTCATCTTATCCCATCTCATCCAAGTTTTGGGGGACTTAAAGGGATTTGGTGAGTTTTTTGCTGACATATTAGAAACATGTATATTAGCATCTCATCTCATGTCATCTCATCTCATCCCATCTCATCCAAGTTTTGAGGGAATTAAAGGGATTCGGTGAATTTTTTGCTGACATATTAGAAACATGTATATCAGCATCTCATCTCATCTCATGTCATCTCATCTCATCTCATCCCAACTCATCCAAGTTTTGAGGGACTTAAAGTGATTCAGTGCGTTTTTTGCCGACATGTTAGGAACATGTATATTAGCATCTCATCTCATGTCATATCATGTCATCTCATCCCATCTCATCCAAGTTTTGAGGGACTTAAAGGCATTCGGTGCATTTTTTGCCGACATGTTAGGAACATGTATATCAGCATCTTATCTCATCTCATGTCATCTCATTTCATCTCATCCCATCTCATCCAAGTTTTGAGGGACTTAAAGGGATTCGGTGAGTTTTTTGCCGACATGTTATGAACATGTATATCAGCATCTCATCTCATGTCATCTCATCTCATCTCATCCCATCTCATCCAAGTTTTGAGGGACTTAAAGGGATTCGGTGCGTTTTTTGCCTACATGTTAGGAACATGTATATCAGCATCTCATCTCATCTCATGTCATATCATGTCATCTCATCCCATCTCATCCAAGTTTTGAGGGACTTAAAGGGATTCGGTGCGTTTTTTGCCGACATGTTAGAAACATGTATATCAGCATCTCATCTCATCTCATGTCATCTCATCTCATCTCATCCCATCTCATCCAAGTTTTGAGGGACTTAAAGGGATTCGGTGCATTTTTTGCCAACATGTTAGGAACATGTATATCAGCATCTCGTCTCATCTCATGTCATCTCATCTCATCCCATCTCATCCAAGTTTTCAAGGACTTAAAGGGATTCAGTGCGTTTTTTGCCGACATGTTAGGAACATGTATATTAGCATCTCATCTCATTTCATCTCATCCCATCTCATCCAAGTTTTCAAGGACTTAAAGGGATTCAGTGCGTTTTTTGCCGACATGTTAGGAACATGTATATCAGCATCTCATCTCATGTCATATCATGTCATCTCATCCCATCTCATCCAAGTTTTGAGGGACTTAAAGGGATTCGGTGCGTTTTTTGCCGACATGTTAGGAACATGTATATCAGCATCTCATCTCATCTCATGTCATCTCATGTCATCTCATCCCATTTCATCCAAGTTTTGAGGGACTTAAATGGATTCGGTGCTTTTTTTGCCTGCATGTTAGGAACATGTATATCAGCATCTCATCTCATCTCATGTCATCTCATCTATCCCATCTCATCCAAGTTTGGAGGGACTTAAAGGGATTCGGTGCGTTTTTTGCCGACATGTTAGGAACATGTATATCAGCATCTCATCTCATCTCATGTCATCTCATCTCATCCCATCTCAACCAAGTTTTGAGGGACTTAAAGGGATTCGGTGCGTTTTTTGCCAACATGTTAGGAACATGTATATCAGCATCTCATCTCATCTCATGTCATCTCATCACACCTCATCCCATCTCATCCAAGTTTGGAGGGACTTAAAGGGATTCGGTGCGTTTTTTCCCGACATGTTAGGAACATGTATATCAGCATCTCATCTCATCTCATGTCATCTCATCACATCTCATCCAAGTTTTGAGGGACTTAAAGGGATTCGGTGCGTTTTTTGCCGACATGTTAGGAACATGTATATCAGCATCTCATCTCATCTCATGTCATATCATGTCATCTCATCCCATCTCATCCAAGTTTTGAGGGACTTAAAGGGATTCGTTGCATTTTTTGCCGACATGTTAGGAACATGTATATCAGCATCTCATCTCATCTCATGTCATATCATGTCATCTCATCCAAGTTTTGAGGGACTTAAAGGGATTCGGTGCGTTTTTTGCCAACATGTTAGGAACATGTATATCAGCATCTCATCTCATCTCATGTCATATCATGTCATCTCATCCCATCTCATCCAAGTTTTGAGGGACTTAAAGGGATTCGGTGCGTTTTTTGCCAACATGTTAGGAACATGTATATCAGCATCTCATCTCATCTCATGTCATATCATGTCATCTCATTCCATCTCATCCAAGTTTTAAGGGACTTAAAGGGATTCGGTGCGTTTTTTGCCAACATGTTAGGAACATGTATATCAGCATCTCATCTCATTTCATGTCATCTCATCACATCTCATCCCATCTCATCCAAGTTTGGAGGGACTTAAAGGGATTTGGTGTGTTTTTTGCCGACATGTTAGGAACATGTATATCAGCATCTCATCTCATGTCATCTTATCTCATCTCATCCCATCTCATCCAAGTTTTGAGGGACTTAAAGGGATTTGGTGCGTTTTTTGCCGATATGTTAGAAACATGTATATCAGCATCTCATCTCATCTCTTGTCATCTCATCTCATCTCACCCCATGTCATCCAAGTTTTGAGGGACTTAAAGGGATTTGGTGCGTTTTTTGCCAACATGTTAGGAACATGTATATCAGCATCTCATCTCATCTCATGTCATCTCATCACATCTCATCCCATCTCATCCAAGTTTGGAGGGACTTAAAGTGATTCGGTGCGTTTTTTGCCGACATGTTAGGAACATGTATATTAGCATCTCATCTCATCTCATGTCATCTCATCTCATCTCATCCCATGTCATCCAAGTTTTGAGGGACTTAAAGGGATTTGGTGAGTTTTTTGCCAACATGTTAGGAACATGTATATCAGCATCTCATCTCATCTCGTGTTATCTCATTACATCTCATCCCATCTCATCCAAGTTTGGAGGGACTTAAAGGGATTCGGTGCGTTTTTTGCCGACATGTTAGGAACATGTATATCAGCATCTCATCTCATCTCATGTCATATCATGTCATCTCATCCCATCTCATCCAAGTTTTGAGGGACTTAAAGGGATTCGGTGCGTTTTTTGCCGACATGTTAGGAACATGTATATCAGCATCTCATCTCATCTCATGTCATATCATGTCATCTCATCCCATCTCATCCAAGTTTTGAGGGACTTAAAGGGATTCGTTGCGTTTTTTGCCGACATGTTAGGAACATGTATATCAGCATCTCATCTCATCTCATGTCATATCATGTCATCTCATCCCATCTCATCCAAGTTTTGAGGGACTTAAAGGGATTCGGTGCGTTTTTTGCCAACATGTTAGGAACATGTATATCAGCATCTCATCTCATCTCATGTCATATCATGTCATCTCATCCCATCTCATCCAAGTTTTGAGGGACTTAAAGGGATTCGGTGCGTTTTTTGCCAACATGTTAGGAACATGTATATCAGCATCTCATCTCATCTCATGTCATCTCATCTCATCTCATCCAATCTCATCCAAGTTTTGAGGGACTTAAAGGGATTTGGTGCGTTTTTTGCCGACATGTTAGCAACATGTATATCAGCATCTCATCTCATCTCATGTCATCTCATCTCATCCCATCTCATCCAAGTTTTGAGGGACTTAAAGGGATTCGGTGCATTTTTTGCCAACATGTTAGGAAAATGTATATCAGCATCTCATCTCATCTCATGTCATATCATGTCATCTCATTCCATCTCATCCAAGTTTTAAGGGACTTAAAGGGATTCGGTGCGTTTTTTGCCAACATGTTAGGAACATGTATATCAGCATCTCATCTCATTTCATGTCATCTCATCACATCTCATCCCATCTCATCCAAGTTTGGAGGGACTTAAAGGGATTTGGTGTGTTTTTTGCCGACATGTTAGGAACATGTATATCAGCATCTCATCTCATGTCATCTTATCTCATCTCATCCCATCTCATCCAAGTTTTGAGGGACTTAAAGGGATTTGGTGCGTTTTTTGCCGATATGTTAGAAACATGTATATCAGCATCTCATCTCATCTCTTGTCATCTCATCTCATCCCATGTCATCCAAGTTTTGAGGGACTTAAAGGGATTTGGTGCGTTTTTTGCCAACATGTTAGGAACATGTATATCAGCATCTCATCTCATCTCATGTCATCTCATCACATCTCATCCCATCTCATCCAAGTTTGGAGGGACTTAAAGTGATTCGGTGCGTTTTTTGCCGACATGTTAGGAACATGTATATCAGCATCTCATCTCATCTCATGTCATATCATGTCATCTCATCCCATCTCATCCAAGTTTTGAGGGACTTAAAGGGATTCGGTGCGTTTTTTGCCAACATGTTAGGAACATGTATATCAGCATCTCATCTCATGTCATCTCATCACATCTCATCCCATCTCATCCAAGTTTGGAGGGACTTAAAGGGATTCGGTGCGTTTTTTGCCGACATGTTAGGAACATGTATATCAGCATCTCATCTCATCTCATGTCATATCATGTCATCTCATCCCATCTCATCCAAGTTTTGAGGGACTTAAAGGGATTCGGTGCGTTTTTTGCCAACATGTTAGGAACATGTATATCAGCATCTCATCTCATGTCATCTCATCACATCTCATCCCATCTCATCCAAGTTTGGAGGGACTTAAAGGGATTCGGTGCGTTTTTTGCCGACATGTTAGGAACATGTATATCAGCATCTCATCTCATCTCATGTCATCTCATCTCATCCCATCTCATCAAAGTTTGGAGGGACTTAAAGGGATTCGGTGCGTTTTTTGCCGACATGTTAGGAACATGTATATCAGCATCTCATCTCATCTCATGTCATCTCATCTCATCTCATCCCATCTCATCCATGTTTTGAGGGACTTAAAGGGATTTGGTGCGTTTTTTGCCGAAATGTTAGCAACATGTATATCAGCATCTCATCTCATCTCAAGTCATCTCATCTCATCCCATCTCATCCAAGTTTTGAGGGACTTAAAGGGATTTGGTGCATTTTTTGCCAACATGTTATGAAAATGTATATCAGCATCTCATCTCATCTCATGTCATATCATGTCATCTCATCCCATCTCATCCAAGTTTTAAGGGACTTAAAGGGATTCGGTGCGTTTTTAGCCAACATGTTAGGAACATGTATATCAGCATCTCATCTCATTTCATGTCATCTCATCACATCTCATCCCATCTCATCCAAGTTTGGAGGGACTTAAAGGGATTTGGTGTGTTTTTTGCCGACATGTTAGGAACATGTATATCAGCATCTCATCTCATGTCATCTTATCTCATCTCATCCCATCTCATCCAAGTTTTGAGGGACTTAAAGGGATTTGGTGCGTTTTTGGCCGATATGTTAGGAACATGTATATCAGCATCTCATCTCATGTCATCTCATTACATCTCATCCCATCTCATCCAAGTTTGGAGGGACTTAAAGGGATTCGGTGCGTTTTTTGCCGACATGTTAGGAACATGTATATCAGCATCTCATCTCATCTCATGTCATATCATGTCATCTCATCCCATCTCATCCAAGTTTTGAGGGACTTAAAGGGATTCGGTGCATTTTTTGCCAACATGTTAGGAACATGTATATCAGCATCTCATCTCATCTCATGTCATCTCATCACATCTCATCCCATCTCATCCAAGTTTGGAGGGACTTAAAGGGATTCGGTGCGTTTTTTGCCGACATGTTAGGAACATGTATATCAGCATCTCATCTCATCTCATGTCATATCATGTCATCTCATCCCATCTAATCCAAGTTTTGACGGACTGAAAGGGATTCGGTGCGCTTTTTGCCAACATGTTAGGAACATGTATATCAGCATCTCATCTCATGTCATCTCATCACATGTCATCCCATCTCATCCAAGTTTGGAGGGACTTAAAGGGATTCGGTGCGTTTTTTGCCGACATGTTAGGAACATGTATATCAGCATCTCATCTCATCTCATGTCATCTCATCTCATCCCATCTCATCAAAGTTTGGAGGGACTTAAAGGGATTCGGTGCGTTTTTTGCCGACATGTTAGGAACATGTATATCAGCATCTCATCTCATCTCATGTCATCTCATCTCATCTCATCCCATCTCATCCATGTTTTGAGGGACTTAAAGGGATTTGGTGCGTTTTTTGCCGAAATGTTAGCAACATGTATATCAGCATCTCATCTCATCTCAAGTCATCTCATCTCATCCCATCTCATCCAAGTTTTGAGGGACTTAAAGGGATTTGGTGCATTTTTTGCCAACATGTTATGAAAATGTATATCAGCATCTCATCTCATCTCATGTCATATCATGTCATCTCATCCCATCTCATCCAAGTTTTAAGGGACTTAAAGGGATTCGGTGCGTTTTTAGCCAACATGTTAGGAACATGTATATCAACATCTCATCTCATTTCATGTCATCTCATCACATCTCATCCCATCTCATCCAAGTTTGGAGGGACTTAAAGGGATTTGGTGTGTTTTTTGCCGACATGTTAGGAACATGTATATCAGCATCTCATCTCATGTCATCTTATCTCATCTCATCCCATCTCATCCAAGTTTTGAGGGACTTAAAGGGATTTGGTGCGTTTTTGGCCGATATGTTAGGAACATGTATATCAGCATCTCATCTCATGTCATCTCATTACATCTCATCCCATCTCATCCAAGTTTGGAGGGACTTAAAGGGATTCGGTGCGTTTTTTGCCGACATGTTAGGAACATGTATATCAGCATCTCATCTCATCTCATGTCATATCATGTCATCTCATCCCATCTCATCCAAGTTTTGAGGGACTTAAAGGGATTCGGTGCGTTTTTTGCCAACATGTTAGGAACATGTATATCAGCATCTCATCTCATCTCATGTCATCTCATCACATCTCATCCCATCTCATCCAAGTTTGGAGGGACTTAAAGGGATTCGGTGCGTTTTTTGCCGACATGTTAGGAACATGTATATCAGCATCTCATCTCATCTCATGTCATATCATGTCATCTCATCCCATCTAATCCAAGTTTTGACGGACTGAAAGGGATTCGGTGCGTTTTTTGCCAACATGTTAGGAACATGTATATCAGCATCTCATCTCATGTCATCTCATCACATGTCATCCCATCTCATCCAAGTTTGGAGGGACTTAAAGGGATTCGGTGCGTTTTTTGCCGACATGTTAGGAACATGTATATCAGCATCTCATCTCATCTCATGTCATCTCATCTCATCCCATCTCATCCAAGTTTTGAGGGACTTAAAGGGATTCGGTGCGTTTTTTGCCAACATGTTAGGAACATGTATATCAGCATCTCATCTCATCTCATGTCATCTCATCACATCTCATCCCAACTCATCCAAGTTTGGAGGGACTTAAAGGGATTCGGTGCGTTTTTTGCCGACATGTTAGGAACATGTATATCAGCATCTCATCTCATCTCATGTCATATCATGTCATCTCATCCCATTTCATCCAAGTTTTGAGGGACTTAAAGGGATTCGGTGCGTTTTTTGCCGACATGTTAGGAACATGTATATCAGCATCTCACCTCATCTCATGTCATCTCATCTCATCCCATCTCATCCAAGTTTGGAGGGACTTAAAGGGATTCGGTGCATTTTTTGCCTACATGTTAGGAACATGTATATCAGCATCTCATCTCATCTCATGTCATCTCATCTCATCTCATCCCATCTCATCCAAGTCTTGAGGGACTTAAAGGGATTTGGTGCGTTTTTTGCCGACATGTTAGCAACATGTATATCAGCATCTCATCTCATCTCATGTCATCTCATCTCATCTCATCCCATCTCATCCAAGTTTTGAGGGACTTAAAGGGATTCGGTGCGTTTTTTGCCGACATGTTAGGAACATGTATATCAGCATCTCATCTCATCTCATGTCATCTTATCTCATCTCATCCCATCTCATCCAAGTTTTGAGGGACTTAAAGGGATTCGGTGAGTTTTTTGCCGACATGTTAGGAACATGTATATTAGCATCTCATCTTATCTCATGTCATCTCCTCTCATCTCATCCCATGTCATCCAAGTTTTGAGGGACTTAAAGGGATTTGGTGCGTTTTTTGCCAACATGTTAGGAACATGTATATCAGCATCTCATCTCATCTCATGTCATCTCATTACATCTCATCCCATCTCATCCAAGTTTGGAGGGACTTAAAGGGATTCGGTGCGTGTTTTGCCGACATGTTAGGAACATGTATATCAGCATCTCATCTCATGTCATCTCATCTCATCCCATCTCATTCAAGTTTGGAGGGACTTAAAGGGATTCGGTGCGTTTTTTGCAGACATGTTAGGAACATGTATATCAGCATCTCATCTCATCTCATGTCATCTCATCTCATCTCATCCCATCTCATCCAAGTTTTGAGTAACTTAAAGGGATTTGGTGCGTTTTTTGCCGACATGTTAGCAACATGTATATCAGCATCTCATCTCATCTCATGTCATCTCATCTCATCTCATCCTATCTCATCCAAGTTTTGAGGGACTTAAAGGGATTCGGTGCGTTTTTTGCCGACATGTTAGGAACATGTATATCAGCATCTCATCTCATCTCATGTCATCTCATCTCATCTCATCCCATCTCATCCAAGTTTTGAGGGACTTAAAGGGATTCGGTGCGTTTTTTGCCGACATGTTAGGAACATGTATATCAGCATCTCATCTCATCTCATGTCATCTCATCTCATCCCACCTCATCCAAGTTTTGAGGGACTTAAAGGGATTTGGTGCGTTTTTTGCCAACATGTTAGGAACATGTATATCAGCATCTCATCTCATCTCATGTCATCTCATTTCATCTCATCCCATCTCATCCAAGTTTTGAGGGACTTAAAGGGATTCGGTGCGTTTTTTGCCAACATGTTAGGAACATGTATATCAGCATCTCATCTCATGTCATCTCATCTCATCTCATCCCATCTCATCCAAGTTTTGAGGGACTTAAAGGGATTCGGTGCGTTTTTTGCCGACATGTTAGCAACATGTATATCAGCATCTCATCTCATCTCATGTCATCTCATCTCATCTCATCCCATCTCATCCAAGTTTTGAGGGACTTAAAGGGATTTGGTGCATTTTTTGCCGACATGTTAGCAACATGTATATCAGCATCTCATCTCATCTCATGTCATCTCATCTCATCTCATCCCATCTCATCCAAGTTTTGAGGGACTTAAAGGGATTCGGTGCGTTTTTTGCCAACATGTTAGGAACATGTATATCAGCATCTCATCTTATCTCATGTCATCTCATTACATCTCATCCCATCTCATCCAAGTTTGGAGGGTCTTAAAGGGATTCGGCGCGTTTTTTGCCGACATGTTAGTAACATGTATATCAGCATCTCATCTCATCTCATGTCATCTCATGTCATCTCATCCCATCTCATCCAAGTTTTGAGGGACTTAAATGGATTCGGTGCGTTTTTTGCCGACATGTTAGGAACATGTATATCAGCATCTCATCTCATCTCATGTCATCTTATCTCATCTCATCCCATCTCATCCAAGTTTTGAGGGACTTAAAGGGATTCGGTGCGTTTTTTGCCAACATGTTAGGAACATGTATATTAGCATCTCATCTCATCTCATGTCATCTCATCTCATCTCATCCCATGTCATCCAAGTTTTGAGGGACTTAAAGGGATTTGGTGCGTTTTTTGCCAACATGTTAGGAACATGTATATCAGCATCTCATCTCATCTCATGTCATCTCATTACATCTCATCCCATCTCATCCAAGTTTGGAGGGACTTAAAGGGATTCGGTGCGTGTTTTGCCGACATGTTAGGAACATGTATATCAGCATCTCATCTCATGTCATCTCATCTCATCCCATCTCATTCAAGTTTGGAGGGACTTAAAGGGATTCAGTGCGTTTTTTGCAGACATGTTAGGAACATATATATCAGCATCTCATCTCATCTCATGTCATCTCATCTCATCTCATCCCATCTCATCCAAGTTTTGAGTGACTTAAAGGGATTTGGCGCGTTTTTTTGCCGACATGTTAGAAACACGTATATCAGCATCTCATCTCATGTCATCTCATCTCAACTCATCCCATCTCATCCAAGTTTTGAGGGACTTAAAAGGATTCGGTGCATTTTTTGCCGACATGTTATGAACATGTATATCAGCATCTCATCTCATCTCATGTCATCTCATCTTATCCCATCTCATCCAAGTTTTGGGGGACTTAAAGGGATTTGGTGAGTTTTTTGCTGACATATTAGAAACATGTATATTAGCATCTCATCTCATGTCATCTCATCTCTTCCCATCTCATCCAAGTTTTGAGGGAATTAAAGGGATTCGGTGAGTTTTTTGCTGACATATTAGAAACATGTATATCAGCATCTCATCTCATCTCATGTCATCTCATCTCATCTCATCCCAACTCATCCAAGTTTTGAGGGACTTAAAGTGATTCAGTGCATTTTTGGCCGACATGTTAGGAACATGTATATTAGCATCTCATCTCATGTCATATCATGTCATCTCATCCAAGTTTTGAGGGACTTAAAGGCATTCGGTGCATTTTTTGCCGACATGTTAGGAACATGTATATCAGCATCTCATCTCATCTCATGTCATCTCATTTCATCTCATCCCATCTCATGCAAGTTTTGAGGGACTTAAAGGGATTCGGTGAGTTTTTTGCCGACATGTTATGAACATGTATATCAGCATCTCATCTCATGTCATCTCATCTCATCTCATCCCATCTCATCCAAGTTTTGAGGGACTTAAAGGGATTCGGTGCGTTTTTTGCCGACATGTTAGGAACATGTATATCAGCATCTCATCTCATGTCATCTCATCTCATCTCATCCCATCTCATCCAAGTTTTGAGGGACTTAAAGGGATTCGGTGCGTTTTTTGCCGACATGTTAGCAACATGTATATCAGCATCTCATCTCATCTCATGTCATCTCATCTCATCTCATCCCATCTCATCCAAGTTTTGAGGGACTTAAAGGGATTTGGTGCATTTTTTGCCGACATGTTAGCAACATGTATATCAGCATCTCATCTCATCTCATGTCATCTCATCTCATCTCATCCCATCTCATCCAAGTTTTGAGGGACTTAAAGGGATTCGGTGCGTTTTTTGCCAACATGTTAGGAACATGTATATCAGCATCTCATCTTATCTCATGTCATCTCATTACATCTCATCCCATCTCATCCAAGTTTGGAGGGTCTTAAAGGGATTCGGCGCGTTTTTTGCCGACATGTTAGTAACATGTATATCAGCATCTCATCTCATCTCATGTCATCTCATGTCATCTCATCCCATCTCATCCAAGTTTTGAGGGACTTAAATGGATTCGGTGCGTTTTTTGCCGACATGTTAGGAACATGTATATCAGCATCTCATCTCATCTCATGTCATCTTATCTCATCTCATCCCATCTCATCCAAGTTTTGAGGGACTTAAAGGGATTCGGTGCGTTTTTTGCCAACATGTTAGGAACATGTATATTAGCATCTCATCTCATCTCATGTCATCTCATCTCATCTCATCCCATGTCATCCAAGTTTTGAGGGACTTAAAGGGATTTGGTGCGTTTTTTGCCAACATGTTAGGAACATGTATATCAGCATCTCATCTCATCTCATGTCATCTCATTACATCTCATCAGATCTCATCCAAGTTTGGAGGGACTTAAAGGGATTCGGTGCGTGTTTTGCCGACATGTTAGGAACATGTACACTCACTGGCCACTTTATTAGGTACACCATGCTAGTAACGGGTTGGACCCCCTTTTTGCCTTCAGAACTGCCTCAATTCTTCGTGGCAGAGATTCAACAAGGTGCTGGAAGCATTCCTCAGAGATTTTGGACCATATTGACATGATGGCATCACACAGTTGGCGCAGATTTGTCGGCTGCACATCCCTGATGCGAATCTCCCGTTCCACCACATCCCAAAGATGCTCTATTGGATTGAGATCTGGTGACTGAGGAGGCCATTTGAGTACAGTAAACTCATTGTCATGTTCAAGAAACCAATCTGAGATGATTCGAGCTTTATGACATGGCGCATTATCCTGCTGAAAGTAGCCATCAGATGTTGGGTACATTGTGGTCATAAAGGGATGGACATGGTCAGCAACAATACTCAGGTAGGCTGTGGCGTTGCAACGATGCTCAATTGGTACCAAGGGGCCCAAAGAGTGCCCAGAAAAAATTCCCCACACCATGACACCACCACCACCAGCCTGAACCGTTGATACAAGGCAGGATGGATCCATGCTTTCATGTTGTTTACGCCAAATTCGGACCCAACCATCCGAATGTCGCAGCAGAAATCGAGACTCATCAGACCAGGCAACGTTTTTCCAATCTTCTACTTTCCAATTTCGATGAGCTTGTGCAAATTGTAGCCTCAGTTTCCTGTTCTTAGCTGAGAGGAGTGGTACCCAGTGTGGTCTTCTGCTGCTGTAGCCCATCTGCCTCAAAGTTCGACGCACTGTGCGTTCAGAGATGCTCTTCTGCCTACCTTGGTTGTAACGGGTGGCAATTTGAGTCACTGTTGCCTTTCTATCAGCTCGAACCAGTCTGCCCATTCTCCTCTGACCTCTGGCATCAACATGGCATTTCCGGCCACAGAACTGCCGCTCACTGGATTTTTTTTCTTTTTCGGACCATTCTCTGTAAACCCTAGAGATGGTTGTGCGTGAAAATCCCAGTAGATCAGCAGTTTCTGAAATACTCAGACCAGCCCTTCTGGCACCAACAATCATGCCACGTTCAAAGGCACTCAAATCACCTTTCTTCCCCATACTGATGCTCGGTTTGAACTGCAGGAGATTGTCTTGACCATGTCTACATGCCTAAATGCACTGAGTTGCCGCCATGTGATTGGCTGATTAGAAATTAAGTCTTAACACACAGTTGGACAGGTGTACCTAATAAAGTGGCCAGTGAGTGTATATCAGCATCTCATCTCATGTCATCTCATCTCATCCCATCTCATTCAAGTTTGGAGGGACTTAAAGGGATTCAGTGCGTTTTTTGCAGACATGTTAGGAACATATATATCAGCATCTCATCTCATCTCATGTCATCTCATCTCATCTCATCCCATCTCATCCAAGTTTTGAGTGACTTAAAGGGATTTGGCGCGTTTTTTTGCCGACATGTTAGAAACACGTATATCAGCATCTCATCTCATGTCATCTCATCTCAACTCATCCCATCTCATCCAAGTTTTGAGGGACTTAAAAGGATTCGGTGCATTTTTTGCCGACATGTTATGAACATGTATATCAGCATCTCATCTCATCTCATGTCATCTCATCTTATCCCATCTAATCCAAGTTTTGGGGGACTTAAAGGGATTTGGTGAGTTTTTTGCTGACATATTAGAAACATGTATATTAGCATCTCATCTCATGTCATCTCATCTCTTCCCATCTCATCCAAGTTTTGAGGGAATTAAAGGGATTCGGTGAGTTTTTTGCTGACATATTAGAAACATGTATATCAGCATCTCATCTCATCTCATGTCATCTCATCTCATCTCATCCCAACTCATCCAAGTTTTGAGGGACTTAAAGTGATTCAGTGCGTTTTTTGCCGACATGTTAGGAACATGTATATTAGCATCTCATCTCATGTCATATCATGTCATCTCATCCCATCTCATCCAAGTTTTGAGGGACTTAAAGGCATTCGGTGCATTTTTTGCCGACATGTTAGGAACATGTATATCAGCATCTCATCTCATCTCATGTCATCTCATTTCATCTCATCCCATCTCATCCAAGTTTTGAGGGACTTAAAGGGATTCGGTGAGTTTTTTGCCGACATGTTATGAACATGTATATCAGCATCTCATCTCATGTCATCTCATCTCATCTCATCCCATCTCATCCAAGTTTTGAGGGACTTAAAGGGATTCGGTGCCTTTTTTGCTGACATGTTAGGAACATGTATATCAGCATCTCATCTCATCTCATGTCATATCATGTCATCTCATCCCATCTCATCCAAGTTTTGAGGGACTTAAAGGGATTCGGTGCGTTTTTTGCCGACATGTTAGAAACATGTATATCAGCATCTCATCTCATGTCATCTCATCTCATCTCATCCCATCTCATCCAAGTTTTGAGGGACTTAAAGGGATTCGTTGCATTTTTTGCCAACATGTTAGGAACATGTATATCAGCATCTCGTCTCATCTCATGTCATCTCATCTCATCTCATCCCATCTCATCCAAGTTTTCAAGGACTTAAAGGGATTCAGTGCGTTTTTTGCCGACATGTTAGGAACATGTATATTAGCATCTCATCTCATTTCATCTCATCCCATCTCATCCAAGTTTTCAAGGACTTAAAGGGATTCAGTGCGTTTTTTGCCGACATGTTAGGAACATGTATATCAGCATCTCATCTCATCTCATGTCATATCATGTCATCTCATTCCATCTCATCCAAGTTTTGAGGGACTTAAAGGGATTCGGTGCGTTTTTTGCCGACATGTTAGGAACATGTATATCAGCATCTCATCTCATCTCATGTCATCTCATGTCATCTCATCCCATTTCATCCAAGTTTTGAGGGACTTAAATGGATTCGGTGCGTTTTTTGCCTACATGTTAGGAACATGTATATCAGCATCTCATGTCATCTCATCTATCCCATCTCATCCAAGTTTGGAGGGACTTTAAGGGATTCGGTGCGTTTTTTGCCGACATGTTAGGAACATGTATATCAGCATCTCATCTCATCTCATGTCATCTCATCTCATCCCATCTCAACCAAGTTTTGAGGGACTTAAAGGGATTCGGTGCATTTTTTGCCAACATGTTAGGAACATGTATATCAGCATCTCATCTCATCTCATGTCATCTCATCACATCTCATCCCATCTCATCCAAGTTTGGAGGGACTTAAAGGGATTCGGTGCGTTTTTTTGCCTACATGTTAGGAACATGTATATCAGCATCTCATCTCATCTCATGTCATCTCATCACATCTCATCCAAGTTTTGAGGGACTTAAAGGGATTCGGTGCGTTTTTTGCCGACATGTTAGGAACATGTATATCAGCATCTCATCTCATCTCATGTCATCTTATCTCATCTCATCCCATTTCATCCAAGTTTTGAGGGACTTAAAGGAATTCGGTGAGTTTTTTCCGACATGTTAGGAAAATGTATATTAGCATCTCATCTCATCTCATGTCATCTCATGTCATCTCATCCCATGTCATCCAAGTTTTGAGGGACTTAAAGGGATTTGGTGAGTTTTTTGCCAACATGTTAGGAACATGTATATCAGCATCTCATCTCATCTCGTGTCATCTCATTACATCTCATCCCATCTCATCCAAGTTTGGAGGGACTTAAAGGGATTCGGTGCGTTTTTTGCCGACATGTTAGGAAAATGTATATCAGCATCTCATCTCATGTCATATCATGTCATCTCATTCCATCTCATCCAAGTTTTAAGGGACTTAAAGGGATTCGGTGCGTTTTTTGCCAACATGTTAGGAACATGTATATCAGCATCTCATCTCATTTCATGTCATCTCATCTCATCCCATCTCATCCAAGTTTTGAGGGACTTAAAGGGATTCGGTGCATTTTTTGCCAACATGTTAGGAAAATGTATATCAGCATCTCATCTCATCTCATGTCATATCATGTCATCTCATTCCATCTCATCCAAGTTTTAAGGGACTTAAAGGGATTCGGTGCGTTTTTTGCCAACATGTTAGGAACATGTATATCAGCATCTCATCTCATTTCATGTCATCTCATCACATCTCATCCCATCTCATCCAAGTTTGGAGGGACTTAAAGGGATTTGGTGTGTTTTTTGCCGACATGTTAGGAACATGTATATCAGCATCTCATCTCATGTCATCTTATCTCATCTCATCCCATCTCAACCAAGTTTTGAGGGACTTAAAGGGATTTGGTGCGTTTTTTGCCGATATGTTAGAAACATGTATATCAGCATCTCATCTCATCTCTTGTCATCTCATATCATCTTATCCCATGTCATCCAAGTTTTGAGGGACTTAAAGGGATTTGGTGCGTTTTTTGCCAACATGTTAGGAACATGTATATCAGCATCTCATCTCATCTCATGTCATCTCATCACATCTCATCCCATCTCATCCAAGTTTGGAGGGACTTAAAGTGATTTGGTGCATTTTTTGCCGACATGTTAGGAACATGTATATCAGCATCTCATCTCATCTCATGTCATATCATCTCATCTCATCCCATCTCATCCATGTTTTGAGGGACTTAAAGGGATTTGGTGCGTTTTTTGCTGACATGTTAGCAACATGTATATCAGCATCTCATCTCATCTCATGTCATCTCATCTCATCCCATCTCATCCAAGTTTTGAGGGACTTAAAGGGATTCGGTGCGTTTTTTGCCAACATGTTAGGAAAATGTATATCAGCATCTCATCTCATCTCATGTCATATCATGTCATCTTATCCCATCTCATCCAAGTTTTAAGGGACTTAAAGGGATTCGGTGCGTTTTTTGCCAACATGTTAGGAACATGTATATCAGCATCTCATCTCATTTCATGTCATCTCATCACATCTCATCCCATCTCATCCAAGTTTGGAGGGACTTAAAGGGATTCGGTGCGTTTTTTGCCGACATGTTAGCAACATGTATATCAGCATCTCATCTCATGTCATCTTATCTCATCTCATCCCATCTCATCAAAGTTTGGAGGGACTTAAAGGGATTCGGTGCGTTTTTTGCCGACATGTTAGGAACATCTCATCTCATCTCATCTCATGTCATCTCATTACATCTCATCCCATCTCATCCAAGTTTGGAGGGACTTAAAGGGATTCGGTGCGTTTTTTGCCGACATGTTAGGAACATGTATATCAGCATCTCATCTCATCTCATGTCATATCATGTCATCTCATCCCATCTCATCCAAGTTTTGAGGGACTTAAAGGGATTCGGTGCGTTTTTTGCCAACATGTTAGGAACATGTATATCAGCATCTCATCTCATCTCATGTCATCTCATCACATCTCATCCCATCTCATCCAAGTTTGGAGGGACTTAAAGGGATTCGGTGCGTTTTTTGCCGACATGTTAGGAACATGTATATCAGCATCTCATCTCATGTCATCTCATCTATTCTCATCCCATCTCATCCAAGTCTTTAGGGACTTAAAGGGATTCGGTGCGTTTTTTGCCGACATGTTAGGAACATGTATATCAGCATCTCATCTCATCTCATCTCATGTCATCTCATCTCATCCCATGTCATCCAACTTTTGAGGGACTTAAAGGGATTCGGTGCGTTTTTTGCCAACATGTTAGGAACATGTATATCAGCATCTCATCTCATCTCATGTCATCTCATCACATCTCATCCCATCTCATCCAAGTTTGGAGGGACTTAAATGGATTCGGTGCGTTTTTTGCCGACATGTTAGGAACATGTATATCAGCATCTCATCTCATCTCATGTCATATCATGTCATCTCATCCCATCTAATCCAAGTTTTGACGGACTTAAAGGGATTCGGTGCGTTTTTTGCCGACATGTAAGGAACATGTATATCAGCATCTCATCTCATCTCATGTCATCTCATGTCATCTCATCCCATTTCATCCAAGTTTTGAGGGACTTAAAGGGATTCGGTGCGTTTTTTGCCGACATGTTAGGAACATGTATATCAGCATCTCATCTCATGTCATCTCATCTATTCTCATCCCATCTCATCCAAGTCTTTAGGGACTTAAAGGGATTCGGTGCGTTTTTTGCCGACATGTTAGGAACATGTATATCAGCATCTCATCTCATCTCATGTCATCTCATCTCATCTCATCCCATGTCATCCAAGTTTTGAGGGACTTAAAGGGATTCGGTGCGTTTTTTGCCAACATGTTAGGAACATGTATATCAGCATCTCATCTCATCTCATGTCATCTCATCACATCTCATCCCATCTCATCCAAGTTTGGAGGGACTTAAAGGGATTCGGTGCGTTTTTTGCCGACATGTTAGGAACATGTATATCAGCATCTCATCTCATCTCATGTCATCTCATCTCATCTCATCCCATCTCATCCAAGTTTTGAGGGACTTAAAGGGATTCGGTGCGTTTTTTGCCAACATGTTAGGAACATGTATATCAGCATCTCATCTCATCTCATGTCATCTCATCAAATCTCATCCCAACTCATCCAAGTTTGGAGGGACTTAAAGGGATTCGGTGCGTTTTTTGCTGACATGTTAGGAACATGTATATCAGCATCTCATCTCATCTCATGTCATATCATGTCATCTCTTCCCATCTCATCCAAGTTTTGAGGGACTTAAAGGGATTCGGTGCGTTTTTTGCCAACATGTTATGAACATGTATATCAGCATCTCATCTCATCTCATGTCATCTCATGTCATCTCATCCCATTTCATACAAGTTTTGAGGGACTTAAAGGGATTCGGTGCGTTTTTTGCTGACATGTTAGGAACATGTATATCAGCATCTCACCTCATCTCATGTCATCTCATCTCATCCCATCTCATCCAAGTTTGGAGGGACTTAAAGGGATTCGGTGCGTTTTTTGCCGACATGTTAGGAACATGTATATCAGCATCTCATCTCATCTCATGTCATCTTATCTCATCTCATCCCATCTCATCCAAGTTTTGAGGGACTTAAAGGGATTTGGTGCGTTTTTTGCCGACATGTTAGCAACATGTATATCAGCATCTCATCTCATCTCATGTCATGTCATCTCATCTCATCCAAGTTTTGAGGGACTTAAAGGGATTCGGTGCGTTTTTTGCCGACATGTTAGGATCATGTATATCAGCATCTCATCTCATCTCATGTCATATCATGTCATCTCATCCCATCTCATCCAAGTTTTGAGGGACTTAAAGGGATTCGGTGCGTTTTTTGCTGACATGTTAGAAACATGTATATCAGCATCTCATCTCATGTCATCTCATCTCATCTCATCCCATCTCATCCAAGTTTTGAGGGGCTTAAAGGGATTCGGTGCATTTTTTGCCAACATGTTAGGAACATGTATATCAGCATCTCATCTCATGTCATCTCATCTCATGTCATCTCAACTCATCTCATCCCATCTCATCCAAGTTTTGAGGGACTTAAAGGGATTCGATGCTTTTTTTGCCGACATGTTAGGAACATGTATATCAGCATCCCATCTCATCTCATGTCATCTCATCTCAAACCATCTCATTCAAGTTTTGAGGAACTTAAAGGGATTTGGCGCGTTTTTTGCCGACATGTTAGGAACACGTATATCAGCATCTCATCTCATCTCATGTCATCTCAACTCATCCCATCTCATCCAAGTTTTGAGGGACTTAAAGGGATTCGGTGAGTTTTTTGCCAACATGTTAGGAACATGTATATCAGCATCTCATCTCATCTCGTGTCATCTCATTACATCTCATCCCATCTCATCCAAGTTTGGAGGGACTTAAAGGGATTCGGTGCGTTTTTTGCCGACATGTTAGGAACATGTATATCAGCATCATATCTCATCTCATGTCATATCATGTCATCTCATCCCATCTCATCAAAGTTTTGAGGGACTTAAAGGGATTCGGTGCGTTTTTTGCCGACATGTTAGGAACATGTATATCAGCATCTAATCTCATCTCATGTCATATCATGTCATCTCATCCCATCTCATCCAAGTTTTGAGGGACTTAAAGGGATTCGGTGCGTTTTTTGCCGACATGTTAGGAACATGTATATCAGCATCTCATCTCATCTCATGTCATATCATGTCATCTCATCCCATCTCATCCAAGTTTTGAGGGACTTAAAGGGATTCGGTGCGTTTTTTGCCAACATGTTAGGAACATGTATATCAGCATCTCATCTCATCTCATGTCATATCATGTCATCTCATCCCATCTCATCCAAGTTTTGAGGGACTTAAAGGGATTCGGTGCGTTTTTTGCCAACATGTTAGGAACATGTATATCAGCATCTCATCTCATCTCATGTCATCTCATCTCATCCCATCTCATCCAAGTTTTGAGGGACTTAAAGGGATTCGGTGCATTTTTTGCCAACATGTTAGGAAAATGTATATCAGCATCTCATCTCATCTCATGTCATATCATGTCATCTCATCCCATCTCATCCAAGTTTTGAGGGACTTAAAGGGATTCGGTGCGTTTTTTGCCAACATGTTAGGAACATGTATATCAGCATCTCATCTCATCTCATGTCATCTCATCACATCTCATCCCATCTCATCCAAGTTTGGAGAGACTTAAAGGGATTCTGTGCGTTTTTTGCCGACATGTTAGGAACATGTATATCAGCATCTCATCTCATCTCATGTCATATCATGTCATCTCATCCCATCTCATCCAAGTTTTGAGGGACTTAAAGGGATTCGGTGCGTTTTTTGCCAACATGTTAGGAACATGTATATCAGCATCTCATCTCATCTCATGTCATCTCATCACATCTCATCCCATCTCATCCAAGTTTGGAGGGACTTAAAGGGATTCGGTGCGTTTTTTGCCGACATGTTAGGAACATGTATATCAGCATCTCATCTCATCTCATGTCATCTCATCTCATCCCATCTCATCAAAGTTTGGAGGGACTTAAAGGGATTCGGTGCGTTTTTTGCCGACATGTTAGGAACATGTATATCAGCATCTCATCTCATCTCATGTCATCTCATCTCATCTCATCCCATCTCATCCATGTTTTGAGGGACTTAAAGGGATTTGGTGCGTTTTTTGCTGACATGTTAGCAACATGTATATCAGCATCTCATCTCATCTCAAGTCATCTCATCTCATCCCATCTCATCCAAGTTTTGAGGGACTTAAAGGGATTTGGTGCATTTTTTGCCAACATGTTATGAAAATGTATATCAGCATCTCATCTCATCTCATGTCATATCATGTCATCTCATCCCATCTCATCCAAGTTTTAAGGGACTTAAAGGGATTCGGTGCGTTTTTTGCCAACATGTTAGGAACATGTATATCAGCATCTCATCTCATTTCATGTCATCTCATCACATCTCATGCCATCTCATCCAAGTTTGGAGGGACTTAAAGGGATTTGGTGTGTTTTTTGCCGACATGTTAGGAACATGTATATCAGCATCTCATCTCATGTCATCTTATCTCATCTCATCCCATCTCATCCAAGTTTTGAGGGACTTAAAGGGATTTGGTGCGTTTTTGGCCGATATGTTAGGAACATGTATATCAGCATCTCATCTCATGTCATCTCATTACATCTCATCCCATCTCATCCAAGTTTGGAGGGACTTAAAGGGATTCGGTGCGTTTTTTGCCGACATGTTAGGAACATGTATATCAGCATCTCATCTCATCTCATGTCATATCATGTCATCTCATCCCATCTCATCCAAGTTTTGAGGGACTTAAAGGGATTCGGTGCGTTTTTTGCCAACATGTTAGGAACTTGTATATCAGCATCTCATCTCATCTCATGTCATCTCATCACATCTCATCCCATCTCATCCAAGTTTGGAGGGACTTAAAGGGATTCGGTGCGTTTTTTGCCGACATGTTAGGAACATGTATATCAGCATCTCATCTCATCTCATGTCATATCATGTCATCTCATCCCATCTCATCCAAGTTTTGAGGGACTTAAAGGGATTCGGTGCGTTTTTTGCCGACATGTTAGGAACATGTATATCAGCATCTCATCTCATCTCATGTCATATCATGTCATCTCATCCCATCTCATCCAAGTTTTGAGGGACTTAAAGGGATTCGGTGCGTTTTTTGCCGACATGTTAGGAACATGTATATCAGCATCTCATCTCATCTCATGTCATATCATGTCATCTCATCCCATCTCATCCAAGTTTTGAGGGACTTAAAGGGATTCGGTGCGTTTTTTGCCAACATGTTAGGAACATGTATATCAGCATCTCATCTCATCTCATGTCATATCATGTCATCTCATCCCATCTCATCCAAGTTTTGAGGGACTTAAAGGGATTCGGTGCGTTTTTTGCCAACATGTTAGGAACATGTATATCAGCATCTCATCTCATCTCATGTCATCTCATCTCATCCCATCTCATCCAAGTTTTGAGGGACTTAAAGGGATTCGGTGCATTTTTTGCCAACATGTTAGGAAAATGTATATCAGCATCTCATCTCATCTCATGTCATATCATGTCATCTCATTCCATCTCATCCAAGTTTTAAGGGACTTAAAGGGATTCGGTGCGTTTTTTGCCAACATGTTAGGAACATGTATATCAGCATCTCATCTCATTTCATGTCATCTCATCACATCTCATCCCATCTCATCCAAGTTTGGAGGGACTTAAAGGGATTTGGTGTGTTTTTTGCCGACATGTTAGGAACATGTATATCAGCATCTCATCTCATGTCATCTTATCTCATCTCATCCCATCCCATCCAAGTTTTGAGGGACTTAAAGGGATTTGTTGCGTTTTTTGCCGATATGTTAGAAACATGTATATCAGCATCTCATCTCATCTCTTGTCATCTCATCTCATCTCATCCCATGTCATCCAAGTTTTGAGGGACTTAAAGGGATTTGGTGCGTTTTTTGCCAACATGTTAGGAATATGTATATCAGCATCTCATCTCATCTCATGTCATCTCATCACATCTCATCCCATCTCATCCAAGTTTGGAGGGACTTAAAGGGATTCGGTGCGTTTTTTGCCGACATGTTAGGAACATGTATATCAGCATCTCATCTCATCTCATGTCATATCATGTCATCTCATCCCATCTCATCCAAGTTTTGAGGGACTTAAATGGATTCGGTGCGTTTTTTGCCAACATGTTAGGAACATGTATATCAGCATCTCATCTCATCTCATGTCATCTCATCACATCTCATCCCATCTCATCCAAGTTTGGAGGGACTTAAAGGGATTCGGTGCGTTTTTTGCCGACATGTTAGCAACATGTATATCAGCATCTCATCTCATCTCATGTCATCTCATCTCATCCCATCTCATCAAAGTTTGGAGGGACTTAAAGGGATTCGGTGCGTTTTTTGCCGACATGTTAGGAACATGTATATCAGCATCTCATCTCATCTCATGTCATCTCATCTCATCTCATCCCATCTCATCCATGTTTTGAGGGACTTAAAGGGATTTGGTGCGTTTTTTGCCGACATGTTAGCAACATGTATATCAGCATCTCATCTCATCTCATGTCATCTCATCTCATCCCATCTCATCCAAGTTTTGAGGGACTTAAAGGGATTTGGTGCATTTTTTGCCAACATGTTAGGAAAATGTATATCAGCATCTCATCTCATCTCATGTCATATCATGTCATCTTATCCCATCTCATCCAAGTTTTAAGGGACTTAAAGGGATTCGGTGCGTTTTTTGCCAACATGTTAGGAACATGTATATCAGCATCTCATCTCATTTCATGTCATCTCATCACATCTCATCCCATCTCATCCAAGTTTGGAGGGACTTAAAGGGATTTGGTGTGTTTTTTGCCGACATGTTAGGAACATGTATATCAGCATCTCATCTCATGTCATCTTATCTCATCTCATCCCATCTCATCCAAGTTTTGAGGGACTTAAAGGGATTTGGTGCGTTTTTGGCCGATATGTTAGGAACATGTATATCAGCATCTCATCTCATGTCATCTCATTACATCTCATCCCATCTCATCCAAGTTTGGAGGCACTTAAAGGGATTCGGTGCGTTTTTTGCCGACATGTTAGGAACATGTATATCAGCATCTCATCTCATCTCATGTCATATCATGTCATCTCATCCCATCTCATCCAAGTTTTGAGGGACTTAAAGGGATTCGGTGCGTTTTTTGCCAACATGTTAGGAACATGTATATCAGCATCTCATCTCATCTCATGTCATCTCATCACATCTCATCCCATCTCATCCAAGTTTGGAGGGACTTAAAGGGATTCGGTGCGTTTTTTGCCGACATGTTAGGAACATGTATATCAGCATCTCATCTCATGTCATCTCATGTATTCTCATCCCATCTCATCCAAGTCTTTAGGGACTTAAAGGGATTCGGTGCGTTTTTTGCCGACATGTTAGGAACATGAATATCAGCATCTCATCTCATCTCATATCATCTCATCACATCTCATCCCATCTCATCCAAGTTTGGAGGGACTTAAAGGGATTCGGTGCGTTTTTTGCCGACATGTTAGGAACATGTATATCAGCATCTCATCTCATCTCATCTCATGTCATCTCATCTCATCCCATATCATCCAAGTTTTGAGGGACTTAAAGGGATTCGGTGCGTTTTTTGCCAACATGTTAGGAACATGTATATCAGCATCTCATCTCATCTCATGTCATCTCATCACATCTCATCCCATCTCATCCAAGTTTGGAGGGACTTAAAGGGATTCGGTGCGTTTTTTGCCGACATGTTAGGAACATGTATATCAGCATCTCATCTCATGTCATATCATGTCATCTCATCCCATCTAATCCAAGTTTTGACGGACTTAAAGGGATTCGGTGCGTTTTTTGCCGACATGTTAGGAACATGTATATCAGCATCTCATCTCATCTCATGTCATCTCATGTCATCTCATCCCATTTCATCCAAGTTTTGAGGGACTTAAAGGGATTCGGTGCGTTTTTTGCCGACATGTTAGGAACATGTATATCAGCATCTCATCTCATCTCATGTCATCTCATCTCATCCCATGTCATCCAAGTTTTGAGGGACTTAAAGGGATTCGGTGCGTTTTTTGCCAACATGTTAGGAACATGTATATCAGCATCTCATCTCATGTCATCTCATCACATTTCATCCCATCTCATCCAAGTTTGGAGGGACTTAAAGGGATTCGGTGCGTTTTTTGCCGACATGTTAGGAACATGTATATCAGCATCTCATCTCATCTCATGTCATCTCATCTCATCTCATCCCATGTCATCCAAGTTTTGAGGGACTTAAAGGGATTCGGTGCGTTTTTTGCCAACATGTTAGGAACATGTATATCAGCATCTCATCTCATGTCATCTCATCACATTTCATCCCATCTCATCCAAGTTTGGAGGGACTTAAAGGGATTCGGTGCGTTTTTTGCCGACATGTTAGGAACATGTATATCAGCATCTCATCTCATCTCATGTCATCTCATCTCATCTCATCCCATCTAATCCAAGTTTTGAGGGACTTAAAGGGATTCGGTGCGTTTTTTGCCAACATGTTAGGAACATGTATATCAGCATCTCATCTCATCTCATGTCATCTCATCACATCTCATCCCAACTCATCCAAGTTTGGAGGGACTTAAAGGGATTCGGTGCGTTTTTTGCCGACATGTTAGGAACATGTATATCAGCATCTCATCTCATCTCATGTCATATCATGTCATCTCTTCCCATCTCATCCAAGTTTTGAGGGACTTAAAGGGATTTGGTGCGTTTTTTGCCAACATGTTATGAACATGTATATCAGCATCTCATCTCATCTCATGTCATCTCATGTCATCTCATCCCATTTCATACAAGTTTTGAGGGACTTAAAGGGATTCGGTGCGTTTTTTGCTGACATGTTAGGAACATGTATATCAGCATCTCACCTCATCTCATGTCATCTCATCTCATCCCATCTCATCCAAGTTTGGAGGGACTTAAAGGGATTCGGTGCGTTTTTTGCCGACATGTTAGGAACATGTATATCAGCATCTCATCTCATCTCATGTCATCTCATCTCATCTCATCCCATCTCATCCAAGTTTTGAGGGACTTAAAGGGATTTGGTGCGTTTTTTGCCGACATGTTAGCAACATGTATATCAGCATCTCATCTCATCTCATGTCATCTCATCTCATCTCATCCAAGTTTTGAGGGACTTAAAGGGATTCGGTGCGTTTTTTGCCGACATGTTAGGATCATGTATATCAGCATCTCATCTCATCTCATGTCATATCATGTCATCTCATCCCATCTCATCCAATTTTTGAGGGACTTAAAGGGATTCGGTGCGTTTTTTGCTGACATGTTAGAAACATGTATATCAGCATCTCATCTCATGTCATATTATCTCATCTCATCCCATCTCATCCAAGTTTTGAGGGACTTAAAGGGATTCGGTGCGTTTTTTGCCAACATGTTAGGAACATGTATATCAGCATCTCATCTCATCTCATGTCATCTCATCTCATGTCATCTCAACTCATCTCATCCCATCTCATCCAAGTTTTGAGGGACTTAAAGGGATTCGATGCTTTTTTTGCCGACATGTTAGGAACATGTATATCAGCATCCCATCTCATCTCATGTCATCTCATCTCATACCATCTCATTCAAGTTTTGAGGAACTTAAAGGGATTTGGCGCGTTTTTTGCCGACATGTTAGGAACACGTATATCAGCATCTCATCTCATCTCATGTCATCTCAACTCATCCCATCTCATCCAAGTTTTGAGGGACTTAAAGGGATTCGGTGCATTTTTTGCTGACATGTTAGGAACATGTATATCAGCATCTCATCTCATCTCATGTCATCTCATCTCATCCCATCTCATCCAAGTTTTGGGGAACTTAAATGGATTCGGTGCGTTTTTTGCCGACATAATAGGAACATGTATATCAGCATCTCGTCTCATGTCATCTCATCTCTTCTCATCCCATCTCATCCAAGTCTTTAGGGACTTAAAGGGATTCGGTGCGTTTTTTGCCGACATGTTAGGAACATGTATATCAGCATCTCATCTCATCTCATGTCATCTCATCACATCTCATCCCATCTCATCCAAGTTTGGAGGGACTTAAAGGGATTCGGTGCGTTTTTTGCCGACATGTTAGGAACATGTATATTAGCATCTCATCTCATCTCATGTCATCTTATCTCATCTCATCCCATGTCATCCAAGTTTTGAGGGACTTAAAGGGATTCGGTGCGTTTTTTGCCAACATGTTAGGAACATGTATATCAGCATCTCATCTCATCTCATGTCATCTCATCTCATCCCATCTCATCCAAGTTTTGAGGGACTTAAAGGGATTCGGTGCGTTTTTTGCCGACATGTTAGGAACATGTATATCAGCATCTCATCTCATGTCATCTCATCTCATCCCATCTCATCCAAGTTTTGAGGGACTTAAAGGGATTCGGTGCGTTTTTTGCCAACATGTTAGGAACATGTATATCAGCATCTCATCTCATCTCATGTCATCTCATTACATCTCATCCCATCTCATCCAAGTTTGGAGGGACTTAAAGGGATTCGGTGCATTTTTTGCCGACATGTTAGGAACATGTATATCAGCATCTCATCTCATCTCATGTCATATCATGTCATCTCATCCCATCTCATCCAAGTTTTGAGGGACGTAAAGGGATTCGGTGCATTTTTTGCCAACATGTTAGGAACATGTATATTAGCATCTCATCTCATCTCATGTCATCTCATCACATCTCATCCCATCTCATCCAAGTTTGGAGGGACTTAAAGGGATTCGGTGCGTTTTTTGCCGACATGTTAGGAACATGTATATCAGCATCTCATCTCATCTCATCTCATGTCATCTCATCTCATCCCATGTCATCCAAGTTTTGAGGGACTTAAAGGGATTCGGTGCGTTTTTTGCCAACATGTTAGGAACATGTATATCAGCATCTCATCTCATCTCATGTCATCTCATCACATCTCATCCCATCTCATCCAAGTTTGGAGGGACTTAAAGGGATTCGGTGCGTTTTTTGCCGACATGTTAGGAACATGTATATCAGCATCTCATCTCATGTCATATCATGTCATCTCATCCCATCTAATCCAAGTTTTGACGGACTTAAAGGGATTCGGTGCGTTTTTTGCCGACATGTTAGGAACATGTATATCAGCATCTCATCTCATCTCATGTCATCTCATCTCATCTCATCCCATGTCATCCAAGTTTTGAGGGACTTAAAGGGATTCGGTGCGTTTTTTGCCAACATGTTAGGAACATGTATATCAGCATCTCATCTCATCTCATGTCATCTCATCACATCTCATCCCATCTCATCCAAGTTTGGAGGGACTTAAAGGGATTCGGTGCGTTTTTTGCCGACATGTTAGGAACATGTATATCAGCATCTCATCTCATCTCATGTCATCTCATCTCATCTCATCCCATCTCATCCAAGTTTTGAGGGACTTAAAGGGATTCGGTGCGTTTTTTGCCAACATGTTAGGAACATGTATATCAGCATCTCATCTCATCTCATGTCATCTCATCACATCTCATCCCAACTCATCCAAGTTTGGAGGGACTTAAAGGGATTCGGTGCGTTTTTTGCCGACATGTTAGGAACATGTATATCAGCATCTCATCTCATGTCATATCATGTCATCTCTTCCCATCTCATCCAAGTTTTGAGGGACTTAAAGGGATTTGGTGCGTTTTTTGCCAACATGTTATGAACATGTATATCAGCATCTCATCTCATCTCATGTCATCTCATGTCATCTCATCCCATTTCATACAAGTTTTGAGGGACTTAAAGGGATTCGGTGCGTTTTTTGCTGACATGTTAGGAACATGTATATCAGCATCTCACCTCATCTCATGTCATCTCATCTCATCCCATCTCATCCAAGTTTGGAGGGACTTAAAGGGATTCGGTGCGTTTTTTGCCGACATGTTAGGAACATGTATATCAGCATCTCATCTCATCTCATGTCATCTCATCTCATCTCATCCCATCTCATCCAAGTTTTGAGCGACTTAAAGGGATTTGGTGCGTTTTTTGCCGACATGTTAGCAACATGTATATCAGCATCTCATCTCATCTCATGTCATCTCATCTCATCTCATCCAAGTTTTGAGGGACTTAAAGGGATTCGGTGCGTTTTTTGCCGACATGTTAGGATCATGTATATCAGCATCTCATCTCATCTCATGTCATATCATGTCATCTCATCCCATCTCATCCAAGTTTTGAGGGACTTAAAGGGATTCGGTGCGTTTTTTGCCAACATGTTAGGAACATGTATATCAGCATCTCATCTCATCTCATGCCATCTCATCTCATGTCATCTCAACTCATCTCATCCCATCTCATCCAAGTTTTGAGGGACTTAAAGGGATTCGATGCTTTTTTTGCCGACATGTTAGGAACATGTATATCAGCATCCCATCTCATCTCATGTCATCTCATCTCATACCATCTCATTCAAGTTTTGAGGAACTTAAAGGGATTTGGCGCGTTTTTTGCCGACATGTTAGGAACACGTATATCAGCATCTCATCTCATCTCATGTCATCTCAACTCATCCCATCTCATCCAAGTTTTGAGGGACTTAAAGGGATTCGGTGCATTTTTTGCTGACATGTTAGGAACATGTATATCAGCATCTCATCTCATCTCATGTCATCTCATCTCATCCCATCTCATCCAAGTTTTGGGGAACTTAAATGGATTCGGTGCGTTTTTTGCCGACATAATAGGAACATGTATATCAGCATCTCGTCTCATGTCATCTCATCTCATCTCATCCCATGTCATCCAAGTTTTGAGGGACTTAAAGGGATTTGGTGCGTTTTTTGCCAACATGTTAGGAACATGTATATCAGCATCTCATCTCATCTTATGTCATCTCATTATATCTCATCCCATCTCATCCAAGTTTGGAGGGACTTAAAGGGATTCGGTGCGTTTTTTTTTGACATGTTAGGAACATGTATATCAGCATCTCATCTTATCTCATGTCATATCATGTCATCTCATCCCATCTCATCCACGTTTTGAGGGACTTAAAGGGATTCGGTGCGTTTTTTGCCGACATGTTAGGAACATGTATATCAGCATCTCATCTCATCTCATGTCATCTCATGTCATCTCATCCCATTTCATACAAGTTTTGAGGGACTTAAAGGGATTCGGTGCGTTTTTTGCTGACATGTTAGGAACATGTATATCAGCATCTCACCTCATCTCATGTCATCTCATCTCATCCCATCTCATCCAAGTTTGGAGGGACTTAAAGGGATTCGGTGCGTTTTTTGCCGACATGTTAGGAACATGTATATCAGCATCTCATCTCATCTCATGTCATCTCATCTCATCTCATCCCATCTCATCCAAGTTTTGAGGGACTTAAAGGGATTTGGTGCGTTTTTTGCCGACATGTTAGCAACATGTATATCAGCATCTCATCTCATCTCATGTCATCTCATCTCATCTCATCCAAGTTTTGAGGGACTTAAAGGGATTCGGTGCGTTTTTTGCCGACATGTTAGGATCATGTATATCAGCATCTCATCTCATCTCATGTCATATCATGTCATCTCATCCCATCTCATCCAATTTTTGAGGGACTTAAAGGGATTCGGTGCGTTTTTTGCTGACATGTTAGAAACATGTATATCAGCATCTCATCTCATGTCATATTATCTCATCTCATCCCATCTCATCCAAGTTTTGAGGGACTTAAAGGGATTCGGTGCGTTTTTTGCCAACATGTTAGGAACATGTATATCAGCATCTCATCTCATCTCATGTCATCTCATCTCATGTCATCTCAACTCATCTCATCCCATCTCATCCAAGTTTTGAGGGACTTAAAGGGATTCGATGCTTTTTTTGCCGACATGTTAGGAACATGTATATCAGCATCCCATCTCATCTCATGTCATCTCATCTCATACCATCTCATTCAAGTTTTGAGGAACTTAAAGGGATTTGGCGCGTTTTTTGCCGACATGTTAGGAACACGTATATCAGCATCTCATCTCATCTCATGTCATCTCAACTCATCCCATCTCATCCAAGTTTTGAGGGACTTAAAGGGATTCGGTGCATTTTTTGCTGACATGTTAGGAACATGTATATCAGCATCTCATCTCATCTCATGTCATCTCATCTCATCCCATCTCATCCAAGTTTTGGGGAACTTAAATGGATTCGGTGCGTTTTTTGCCGACATAATAGGAACATGTATATCAGCATCTCGTCTCATGTCATCTCATCTCTTCTCATCCCATCTCATCCAAGTCTTTAGGGACTTAAAGGGATTCGGTGCGTTTTTTGCCGACATGTTAGGAACATGTATATCAGCATCTCATCTCATCTCATGTCATCTCATCACATCTCATCCCATCTCATCCAAGTTTGGAGGGACTTAAAGGGATTCGGTGCGTTTTTTGCCGACATGTTAGGAACATGTATATTAGCATCTCATCTCATCTCATGTCATCTTATCTCATCTCATCCCATGTCATCCAAGTTTTGAGGGACTTAAAGGGATTCGGTGCGTTTTTTGCCAACATGTTAGGAACATGTATATCAGCATCTCATCTCATCTCATGTCATCTCATCTCATCCCATCTCATCCAAGTTTTGAGGGACTTAAAGGGATTCGGTGCGTTTTTTGCCGACATGTTAGGAACATGTATATCAGCATCTCATCTCATGTCATCTCATCTCATCCCATCTCATCCAAGTTTTGAGGGACTTAAAGGGATTCGGTGCGTTTTTTGCCAACATGTTAGGAACATGTATATCAGCATCTCATCTCATCTCATGTCATCTCATTACATCTCATCCCATCTCATCCAAGTTTGGAGGGACTTAAAGGGATTCGGTGCATTTTTTGCCGACATGTTAGGAACATGTATATCAGCATCTCATCTCATCTCATGTCATATCATGTCATCTCATCCCATCTCATCCAAGTTTTGAGGGACGTAAAGGGATTCGGTGCATTTTTTGCCAACATGTTAGGAACATGTATATTAGCATCTCATCTCATCTCATGTCATCTCATCACATCTCATCCCATCTCATCCAAGTTTGGAGGGACTTAAAGGGATTCGGTGCGTTTTTTGCCGACATGTTAGGAACATGTATATCAGCATCTCATCTCATCTCATCTCATGTCATCTCATCTCATCCCATGTCATCCAAGTTTTGAGGAACTTAAAGGGATTCGGTGCGTTTTTTGCCAACATGTTAGGAACATGTATATCAGCATCTCATCTCATCTCATGTCATCTCATCACATCTCATCCCATCTCATCCAAGTTTGGAGGGACTTAAAGGGATTCGGTGCGTTTTTTGTCGACATGTTAGGAACATGTATATCAGCATCTCATCTCATCTCATGTCATATCATGTCATCTCATCCCATCTAATCCAAGTTTTGACGGACTTAAAGGGATTCGGTGCGTTTTTTGCCGACATGTTAGGAACATGTATATCAGCATCTCATCTCATCTCATGTCATCTCATCTCATCTCATCCCATGTCATCCAAGTTTTGAGGGACTTAAAGGGATTCGGTGCGTTTTTTGCCAACATGTTAGGAACATGTATATCAGCATCTCATCTCATCTCATGTCATCTCATCACATCTCATCCCATCTCATCCAAGTTTGGAGGGACTTAAAGGGATTCGGTGCGTTTTTTGCCGACATGTTAGGAACATGTATATCAGCATCTCATCTCATCTCATGTCATCTCATCTCATCTCATCCCATCTCATCCAAGTTTTGAGGGACTTAAAGGGATTCGGTGCGTTTTTTGCCAACATGTTAGGAACATGTATATCAGCATCTCATCTCATCTCATGTCATCTCATCACATCTCATCCCAACTCATCCAAGTTTGGAGGGACTTAAAGGGATTCGGTGCGTTTTTTGCCGACATGTTAGGAACATGTATATCAGCATCTCATCTCATGTCATATCATGTCATCTCTTCCCATCTCATCCAAGTTTTGAGGGACTTAAAGGGATTTGGTGCGTTTTTTGCCAACATGTTATGAACATGTATATCAGCATCTCATCTCATCTCATGTCATCTCATGTCATCTCATCCCATTTCATACAAGTTTTGAGGGACTTAAAGGGATTCGGTGCGTTTTTTGCTGACATGTTAGGAACATGTATATCAGCATCTCACCTCATCTCATGTCATCTCATCTCATCCCATCTCATCCAAGTTTGGAGGGACTTAAAGGGATTCGGTGCGTTTTTTGCCGACATGTTAGGAACATGTATATCAGCATCTCATCTCATCTCATGTCATCTCATCTCATCTCATCCCATCTCATCCAAGTTTTGAGCGACTTAAAGGGATTTGGTGCGTTTTTTGCCGACATGTTAGCAACATGTATATCAGCATCTCATCTCATCTCATGTCATCTCATCTCATCTCATCCAAGTTTTGAGGGACTTAAAGGGATTCGGTGCGTTTTTTGCCGACATGTTAGGATCATGTATATCAGCATCTCATCTCATCTCATGTCATATCATGTCATCTCATCCCATCTCATCCAAGTTTTGAGGGACTTAAAGGGATTCGGTGCGTTTTTTGCCAACATGTTAGGAACATGTATATCAGCATCTCATCTCATCTCATGCCATCTCATCTCATGTCATCTCAACTCATCTCATCCCATCTCATCCAAGTTTTGAGGGACTTAAAGGGATTCGATGCTTTTTTTGCCGACATGTTAGGAACATGTATATCAGCATCCCATCTCATCTCATGTCATCTCATCTCATACCATCTCATTCAAGTTTTGAGGAACTTAAAGGGATTTGGCGCGTTTTTTGCCGACATGTTAGGAACACGTATATCAGCATCTCATCTCATCTCATGTCATCTCAACTCATCCCATCTCATCCAAGTTTTGAGGGACTTAAAGGGATTCGGTGCATTTTTTGCTGACATGTTAGGAACATGTATATCAGCATCTCATCTCATCTCATGTCATCTCATCTCATCCCATCTCATCCAAGTTTTGGGGAACTTAAATGGATTCGGTGCGTTTTTTGCCGACATAATAGGAACATGTATATCAGCATCTCGTCTCATGTCATCTCATCTCATCTCATCCCATGTCATCCAAGTTTTGAGGGACTTAAAGGGATTTGGTGCGTTTTTTGCCAACATGTTAGGAACATGTATATCAGCATCTCATCTCATCTTATGTCATCTCATTATATCTCATCCCATCTCATCCAAGTTTGGAGGGACTTAAAGGGATTCGGTGCGTTTTTTTTTGACATGTTAGGAACATGTATATCAGCATCTCATCTTATCTCATGTCATATCATGTCATCCCATCCCATCTCATCCACGTTTTGAGGGACTTAAAGGGATTCGGTGCGTTTTTTGCCGACATGTTAGGAACATGTATATCAGCATCTCATCTCATCTCATGTCATCTCATTTCATCTCATCCAATCTCATCCAAGTTTTGAGGGACTTAAAGGGATTCGGTGCGTTTTTTGCCAACATGTTAGGAACATGCATATCAGCATCTCATCTCATGTCATCTCATCTCATCTCATCTCATCCCATCTCATCCAAGTTTTGAGGGACTTAAAGGGATTCGGTGAGTTTTTTGCAGAAATGTTAGGAACATGTATATTAGCATCTCATCTCATCTCATGTCATATCATGTCATCTCATCCCATCTCATCCAAGTTTTGAGGGACTTAAAGGGATTCGGTGCGTTTTTTGACAACATGTTAGGAACATGTATATCAGCATCTCGTCTCATCTCATGTCATCTCATCTCATCTCATCCCATATCATTCAAGTTTTGAGGGACTTAAAGGGATTCGGTGCGTTTTTTGCCGACATGTTATGAACATGTATATCAGCATCTCATCTCATCTCATGTCATCTCATCACATCTCATCCCATCTCATCCAAGTTTGGAGGGACTTAAAGGGATTCGGTGCGTTTTTTGCCGACATGTTAGGAACATGTATATTAGCATCTCATCTCATCTCATGTCATCTCATCTCATCCCATCTCATCCAAGTTTGGAGGGACTTAAAGGGATTCGGTGAGTTTTTTGCCTACATGTTAGGAACATGTATATCAGCATCTCATCTCATCTCATGTCATCTCATCTCATCTCATCCCATCTCATCCAAGTTTTGAGTGACTTAAAGGGATTTGGTGCGTTTTTTGCCGACATGTTAGCAACATGTACATCAGCATCTCATCTCATCTCATGTCATCTTATCTCATCTCATCCAATCTCATCCAAGTTTTGAGGGACTTAAAGGGATTCGGTGAGTTTTTTGCCGACATGTTAGAAACATGTATATTAGCATCTCATCTCATCTCATGTCATCTCATCTCATCTCATCCCATGTCATCCAAGTTTTGAGGGACTTAAAGGGATTTGGTGCGTTTTTTGCCAACATGTTAGGAACATGTATATCAGCATCTCATCTCATCTCATGTCATCTCATTACATCTTATCCCATCTCATCCAAGTTTGGAGGGACTTAAAGGGATTCGGTGCGTGTTTTGCCGACATGTTAGGAACATGTATATCAGCATCTCATCTCATGTCATCTCATCTCATCCCATCTCATTCAAGTTTGGAGGGACTTAAAGGGATTCAGTGCGTTTTTTGCAGACATGTTAGGAACATGTATATCAGCATCTCATCTCATCTCATGTCATCTCATCTCATCTCATCCCATCTCATCCAAGTTTTGAGTGACTTAAAGGGATTTGGCGCGTTTTTTGCCGACATGTTAGCAACATGTATATCAGCATCTCATCTCATCTCATGTCATCTCATCTCATCTCATCCCATCTCATCCAAGTTTTGAGGGACTTAAAGGGATTCGGTGCGTTTTTTGCCGACATGTTAGGAACATGTATATCAGCATCTCATCTCATCTCATGTCATCTCATCTCATCCCACCTCATCCAAGTTTTGAGGGACTTAAAGGGATTCGGTGCGTTTTTTGCCAACATGTTAGGAACATGTATATCAGCATCTCATCTCATCTCATGTCATCTCATCTCATCTCATCCCATCTCATCCAAGTTTTGATGGACTTAAAGGGATTCTGTGCGTTTTTTGCCGACATGTTAGGAACATGTATATCAGCATCTCATCTCATCTCATGTCATCTCATCTCATACCATCTCATCCAAGTTTTGAGGGACTTAAAGGGATTTGGTGAGTTTTTTGCCGACATGTTAGGAACATGTATATCAGCATCTCATCTCATCTCATGTCATCTCATTTCATCTCATCCCATCTCATCCAAGTTTGGAGGGACTTAAAGGGATTCGGTGCGTTTTTTGCCAACATGTTAGGAACATGTATATCAGCATCTCATCTCATGTCATCTCATCTCATCTCATCCCATCTCATCCAAGTTTTGAGGGACTTAAAGGGATTTGGTGCGTTTTTTGCCGACATGTTAGGAACATGTATATCAGCATCTCATCTCATCTCATGTCATATCATGTCATATCATCCCATCTCATCCAAGTTTTGAGGGACTTAAAGGGATTCGGTGTGTTTTTTGCCGACATGTTAGAAACATGTATATCAGCATCTCATCTCATCTCATGTCATCTCATCTCATCCCATCTCATCCAAGTTTTGAGTGACTTAAAGGTATTCGGTGCGTTTTTTGCCAACATGTTAGGAACATGTATATCAGCATCTCGTCTCATCTCATGTCATCTCATCTCATCTCAACCCATATCATCCAAGTTTTGAGGGACTTAAAGGGATTCGGTGCGTTTTTTGCCGACATGTTAGGAACATGTATATCAGCATTCCATCTCATCTCATGTCATCTCATCTCATCCCATCTCATTCAAGTTTTGAGGAACTTAAAGGGATTTGGCGCGTTTTTTGCCGACATGTTAGAAACACGTATATCAGCATCTCATCTCATGTCATCTCATCTCAACTCATCCCATCTCATCCAAGTTTTGAGGGACTTAAAGGGATTCGGTGCATTTTTTGCCGACATGTTATGAACATGTATATCAGCATCTCATCTCATCTCATGTCATCTCATCTTATCCCATCTCATCCAAGTTTTGGGGGACTTGAAGGGATTTGGTGAGTTTTTTGCTGACATATTAGAAACATGTATATTAGCATCTCATCTCATGTCATCTCATCTCATCCCATCTCATCCAAGTTTTGAGGGAATTAAAGGGATTCGGTGAGTTTTTTGCTGACATATTAGAAACATGTATATCAGCATCTCATCTCATCTCATGTCATCTCATCTCATCTCATCCCAACTCATCCAAGTTTTGAGGGACTTAAAGTGATTCAGTGCGCTTTTTGCCGACATGTTAGGAACATGTATATTAGCATCTCATCTCATGTCATATCATGTCATCTCATCCCATCTCATCCAAGTTTTGAGGGACTTAAAGGCATTCGGTGCATTTTTTGCCGATATGTTAGGAACATGTATATCAGCATCTCATCTCATCTCATGTCATCTCATTTCATCTCATCCCATCTCATCCAAGTTTTGAGGGACTTAAAGGGATTCGGTGAGTTTTTTGCCGACATGTTATGAACATGTATATCAGCATCTCATCTCATCTCATCTCATCTCATCTCATCCCATCTCATCCAAGTTTTGAGGGACTTAAAGGGATTCGGTGCGTTTTTTGCCGACATGTTAGGAACATGTATATCAGCATCTCATCTCATCTCATGTCATATCATGTCATCTCATCCCATCTCATCCAAGTTTTGAGGAACTTAAAGGGATTCGGTGCGTTTTTTGCCGACATGTTAGAAACATGTATATCAGCATCTCATCTCATCTCATGTCATCTCATCTCATCTCATCCCATCTCATCCAAGTTTTGAGGGACTTAAAGGGATTCGTTGCATTTTTTGCCAACATGTTAGGAACATGTATATCAGCATCTCGTCTCATCTCATGTCATCTCATCTCATCTCATCCCATCTCATCCAAGTTTTCAAGGACTTAAAGGGATTCAGTGCGTTTTTTGCCGACATGTTAGGAACATGTATATTAGCATCTCATCTCATTTCATCTCATCCCATCTCATCCAAGTTTTCAAGGACTTAAAGGGATTCAGTGCGTTTTTTGCCGACATGTTAGGAACATGTATATCAGCATCTCATCTCATGTCATATCATGTCATCTCATCCCATCTCATCCAAGTTTTGAGGGACTTAAAGGGATTCGGTGCGTTTTTTGCCGACATGTTAGAAACATGTATATCAGCATCCCATCTCATCTCATGTCATCTCATCTCATCCCATCTCATCCAAGTTTTGAGTGACTTAAAGGTATTCGGTGCGTTTTTTGCCAACATGTTAGGAACATGTATATCAGCATCTCGTCTCATCTCATGTCATCTCATCTCATCTCAACCCATATCATCCAAGTTTTGAGGGACTTAAAGGGATTCGGTGCGTTTTTTGCCGACATGTTAGGAACATGTATATCAGCATTCCATCTCATCTCATGTTATCTCATCTCATCCCATCTCATTCAAGTTTTGAGGAACTTAAAGGGATTTGGCGCGTTTTTTGCCGACATGTTAGAAACACGTATATCAGCATCTCATCTCATGTCATCTCATCTCAACTCATCCCATCTCATCCAAGTTTTGAGGGACTTAAAGGGATTCGGTGCATTTTTTGCCGACATGTTATGAACATGTATATCAGCATCTCATCTCATCTCATGTCATCTCATCTTATCCCATCTCATCCAAGTTTTGGGGGACTTAAAGGGATTTGGTGAGTTTTTTGCTGACATATTAGAAACATGTATATTAGCATCTCATCTCATGTCATCTCATCTCATCCCATCTCATCCAAGTTTTGAGGGAATTAAAGGGATTCGGTGAGTTTTTTGCTGACATATTAGAAACATGTATATCAGCATCTCATCTCATCTCATGTCATCTCATCTCATCTCATCCCAACTCATCCAAGTTTTGAGGGACTTAAAGTGATTCAGTGCGTTTTTTGCCGACATGTTAGGAACATGTATATTAGCATCTCATCTCATGTCATATCATGTCATCTCATCCCATCTCATCCAAGTTTTGAGGGACTTAAAGGCATTCGGTGCATTTTTTGCCGACATGTTAGGAACATGTATATCAGCATCTCATCTCATCTCATGTCATCTCATTTCATCTCATCCCATCTCATCCAAGTTTTGAGGGACTTAAAGGGATTCGGTGAGTTTTTTGCCGACATGTTATGAACATGTATATCAGCATCTCATCTCATGTCATCTCATCTCATCTCATCCCATCTCATCCAAGTTTTGAGGGACTTAAAGGGATTCGGTGCGTTTTTTGCCGACATGTTAGGAACATGTATATCAGCATCTCATCTCATCTCATGTCATGTCATGTCATCTCATCCCATCTCATCCAAGTTTTGAGGGACTTAAAGGGATTCGGTGCGTTTTTTGCCGACATGTTAGAAACATGTATATCAGCATCTCATCTCATCTCATGTCATCTCATCTCATCTCATCCCATCTCATCCAAGTTTTGAGGGACTTAAAGGGATTCGTTGCATTTTTTGCCAACATGTTAGGAACATGTATATCAGCATCTCGTCTCATCTCATGTCATCTCATCTCATCCCATCTCATCCAAGTTTTCAAGGACTTAAAGGGATTCAGTGCGTTTTTTGCCGACATGTTAGGAACATGTATATTAGCATCTCATCTCATTTTATCTCATCCCATCTCATCCAAGTTTTCAAGGACTTAAAGGGATTCAGTGCGTTTTTTGCCGACATGTTAGGAACATGTATATCAGCATCTCATCTCATCTCATGTCATCTCAACTCATCCCATCTCATCCAAGTTTTGAGGGACTTAAAGGGATTCGGTGCATTTTTTGCTGACATGTTAGGAACATGTATATCAGCATCTCATCTCATCTCATGTCATCTCATCTCATCCCATCTCATCCAAGTTTTGGGGAACTTAAATGGATTCGGTGCGTTTTTTGCCGACATAATAGGAACATGTATATCAGCATCTCGTCTCATGTCATCTCATCTCTTCTCATCCCATCTCATCCAAGTCTTTAGGGACTTAAAGGGATTCGGTGCGTTTTTTGCCGACATGTTAGGAACATGTATATCAGCATCTCATCTCATCTCATGTCATCTCATCACATCTCATCCCATCTCATCCAAGTTTGGAGGGACTTAAAGGGATTCGGTGCGTTTTTTGCCGACATGTTAGGAACATGTATATTAGCATCTCATCTCATCTCATGTCATCTTATCTCATCTCATCCCATGTCATCCAAGTTTTGAGGGACTTAAAGGGATTCGGTGCGTTTTTTGCCAACATGTTAGGAACATGTATATCAGCATCTCATCTCATCTCATGTCATCTCATCTCATCCCATCTCATCCAAGTTTTGAGGGACTTAAAGGGATTCGGTGCGTTTTTTGCCGACATGTTAGGAACATGTATATCAGCATCTCATCTCATGTCATCTCATCTCATCCCATCTCATCCAAGTTTTGAGGGACTTAAAGGGATTCGGTGCGTTTTTTGCCAACATGTTAGGAACATGTATATCAGCATCTCATCTCATCTCATGTCATCTCATTACATCTCATCCCATCTCATCCAAGTTTGGAGGGACTTAAAGGGATTCGGTGCATTTTTTGCCGACATGTTAGGAACATGTATATCAGCATCTCATCTCATCTCATGTCATATCATGTCATCTCATCCCATCTCATCCAAGTTTTGAGGGACGTAAAGGGATTCGGTGCATTTTTTGCCAACATGTTAGGAACATGTATATTAGCATCTCATCTCATCTCATGTCATCTCATCACATCTCATCCCATCTCATCCAAGTTTGGAGGGACTTAAAGGGATTCGGTGCGTTTTTTGCCGACATGTTAGGAACATGTATATCAGCATCTCATCTCATCTCATCTCATGTCATCTCATCTCATCCCATGTCATCCAAGTTTTGAGGGACTTAAAGGGATTCGGTGCGTTTTTTGCCAACATGTTAGGAACATGTATATCAGCATCTCATCTCATCTCATGTCATCTCATCACATCTCATCCCATCTCATCCAAGTTTGGAGGGACTTAAAGGGATTCGGTGCGTTTTTTGCCGACATGTTAGGAACATGTATATCAGCATCTCATCTCATCTCATGTCATATCATGTCATCTCATCCCATCTAATCCAAGTTTTGACGGACTTAAAGGGATTCGGTGCGTTTTTTGCCGACATGTTAGGAACATGTATATCAGCATCTCATCTCATCTCATGTCATCTCATCTCATCTCATCCCATGTCATCCAAGTTTTGAGGGACTTAAAGGGATTCGGTGCGTTTTTTGCCAACATGTTAGGAACATGTATATCAGCATCTCATCTCATCTCATGTCATCTCATCACATCTCATCCCATCTCATCCAAGTTTGGAGGGACTTAAAGGGATTCGGTGCGTTTTTTGCCGACATGTTAGGAACATGTATATCAGCATCTCATCTCATCTCATGTCATCTCATCTCATCTCATCCCATCTCATCCAAGTTTTGAGGGACTTAAAGGGATTCGGTGCGTTTTTTGCCAACATGTTAGGAACATGTATATCAGCATCTCATCTCATCTCATGTCATCTCATCACATCTCATCCCAACTCATCCAAGTTTGGAGGGACTTAAAGGGATTCGGTGCGTTTTTTGCCGACATGTTAGGAACATGTATATCAGCATCTCATCTCATGTCATATCATGTCATCTCTTCCCATCTCATCCAAGTTTTGAGGGACTTAAAGGGATTTGGTGCGTTTTTTGCCAACATGTTATGAACATGTATATCAGCATCTCATCTCATCTCATGTCATCTCATGTCATCTCATCCCATTTCATACAAGTTTTGAGGGACTTAAAGGGATTCGGTGCGTTTTTTGCTGACATGTTAGGAACATGTATATCAGCATCTCACCTCATCTCATGTCATCTCATCTCATCCCATCTCATCCAAGTTTGGAGGGACTTAAAGGGATTCGGTGCGTTTTTTGCCGACATGTTAGGAACATGTATATCAGCATCTCATCTCATCTCATGTCATCTCATCTCATCTCATCCCATCTCATCCAAGTTTTGAGCGACTTAAAGGGATTTGGTGCGTTTTTTGCCGACATGTTAGCAACATGTATATCAGCATCTCATCTCATCTCATGTCATCTCATCTCATCTCATCCAAGTTTTGAGGGACTTAAAGGGATTCGGTGCGTTTTTTGCCGACATGTTAGGATCATGTATATCAGCATCTCATCTCATCTCATGTCATATCATGTCATCTCATCCCATCTCATCCAAGTTTTGAGGGACTTAAAGGGATTCGGTGCGTTTTTTGCCAACATGTTAGGAACATGTATATCAGCATCTCATCTCATCTCATGCCATCTCATCTCATGTCATCTCAACTCATCTCATCCCATCTCATCCAAGTTTTGAGGGACTTAAAGGGATTCGATGCTTTTTTTGCCGACATGTTAGGAACATGTATATCAGCATCCCATCTCATCTCATGTCATCTCATCTCATACCATCTCATTCAAGTTTTGAGGAACTTAAAGGGATTTGGCGCGTTTTTTGCCGACATGTTAGGAACACGTATATCAGCATCTCATCTCATCTCATGTCATCTCAACTCATCCCATCTCATCCAAGTTTTGAGGGACTTAAAGGGATTCGGTGCATTTTTTGCTGACATGTTAGGAACATGTATATCAGCATCTCATCTCATCTCATGTCATCTCATCTCATCCCATCTCATCCAAGTTTTGGGGAACTTAAATGGATTCGGTGCGTTTTTTGCCGACATAATAGGAACATGTATATCAGCATCTCGTCTCATGTCATCTCATCTCATCTCATCCCATGTCATCCAAGTTTTGAGGGACTTAAAGGGATTTGGTGCGTTTTTTGCCAACATGTTAGGAACATGTATATCAGCATCTCATCTCATCTTATGTCATCTCATTATATCTCATCCCATCTCATCCAAGTTTGGAGGGACTTAAAGGGATTCGGTGCGTTTTTTTTTGACATGTTAGGAACATGTATATCAGCATCTCATCTTATCTCATGTCATATCATGTCATCTCATCCCATCTCATCCACGTTTTGAGGGACTTAAAGGGATTCGGTGCGTTTTTTGCCGACATGTTAGGAACATGTATATCAGCATCTCATCTCATCTCATGTCATCTCATTTCATCTCATCCAATCTCATCCAAGTTTTGAGGGACTTAAAGGGATTCGGTGCGTTTTTTGCCAACATGTTAGGAACATGCATATCAGCATCTCATCTCATGTCATCTCATCTCATCTCATCTCATCCCATCTCATCCAAGTTTTGAGGGACTTAAAGGGATTCGGTGAGTTTTTTGCAGAAATGTTAGGAACATGTATATTAGCATCTCATCTCATCTCATGTCATATCATGTCATCTCATCCCATCTCATCCAAGTTTTGAGGGACTTAAAGGGATTCGGTGCGTTTTTTGACAACATGTTAGGAACATGTATATCAGCATCTCGTCTCATCTCATGTCATCTCATCTCATCTCATCCCATATCATTCAAGTTTTGAGGGACTTAAAGGGATTCGGTGCGTTTTTTGCCGACATGTTATGAACATGTATATCAGCATCTCATCTCATCTCATGTCATCTCATCACATCTCATCCCATCTCATCCAAGTTTGGAGGGACTTAAAGGGATTCGGTGCGTTTTTTGCCGACATGTTAGGAACATGTATATTAGCATCTCATCTCATCTCATGTCATCTCATCTCATCCCATCTCATCCAAGTTTGGAGGGACTTAAAGGGATTCGGTGAGTTTTTTGCCTACATGTTAGGAACATGTATATCAGCATCTCATCTCATCTCATGTCATCTCATCTCATCTCATCCCATCTCATCCAAGTTTTGAGTGACTTAAAGGGATTTGGTGCGTTTTTTGCCGACATGTTAGCAACATGTACATCAGCATCTCATCTCATCTCATGTCATCTTATCTCATCTCATCCAATCTCATCCAAGTTTTGAGGGACTTAAAGGGATTCGGTGAGTTTTTTGCCGACATGTTAGAAACATGTATATTAGCATCTCATCTCATCTCATGTCATCTCATCTCATCTCATCCCATGTCATCCAAGTTTTGAGGGACTTAAAGGGATTTGGTGCGTTTTTTGCCAACATGTTAGGAACATGTATATCAGCATCTCATCTCATCTCATGTCATCTCATTACATCTTATCCCATCTCATCCAAGTTTGGAGGGACTTAAAGGGATTCGGTGCGTGTTTTGCCGACATGTTAGGAACATGTATATCAGCATCTCATCTCATGTCATCTCATCTCATCCCATCTCATTCAAGTTTGGAGGGACTTAAAGGGATTCAGTGCGTTTTTTGCAGACATGTTAGGAACATGTATATCAGCATCTCATCTCATCTCATGTCATCTCATCTCATCTCATCCCATCTCATCCAAGTTTTGAGTGACTTAAAGGGATTTGGCGCGTTTTTTGCCGACATGTTAGCAACATGTATATCAGCATCTCATCTCATCTCATGTCATCTCATCTCATCTCATCCCATCTCATCCAAGTTTTGAGGGACTTAAAGGGATTCGGTGCGTTTTTTGCCGACATGTTAGGAACATGTATATCAGCATCTCATCTCATCTCATGTCATCTCATCTCATCCCACCTCATCCAAGTTTTGAGGGACTTAAAGGGATTCGGTGCGTTTTTTGCCAACATGTTAGGAACATGTATATCAGCATCTCATCTCATCTCATGTCATCTCATCTCATCTCATCCCATCTCATCCAAGTTTTGATGGACTTAAAGGGATTCTGTGCGTTTTTTGCCGACATGTTAGGAACATGTATATCAGCATCTCATCTCATCTCATGTCATCTCATCTCATACCATCTCATCCAAGTTTTGAGGGACTTAAAGGGATTTGGTGAGTTTTTTGCCGACATGTTAGGAACATGTATATCAGCATCTCATCTCATCTCATGTCATCTCATTTCATCTCATCCCATCTCATCCAAGTTTGGAGGGACTTAAAGGGATTCGGTGCGTTTTTTGCCAACATGTTAGGAACATGTATATCAGCATCTCATCTCATGTCATCTCATCTCATCTCATCCCATCTCATCCAAGTTTTGAGGGACTTAAAGGGATTTGGTGCGTTTTTTGCCGACATGTTAGGAACATGTATATCAGCATCTCATCTCATCTCATGTCATATCATGTCATATCATCCCATCTCATCCAAGTTTTGAGGGACTTAAAGGGATTCGGTGTGTTTTTTGCCGACATGTTAGAAACATGTATATCAGCATCTCATCTCATCTCATGTCATCTCATCTCATCCCATCTCATCCAAGTTTTGAGTGACTTAAAGGTATTCGGTGCGTTTTTTGCCAACATGTTAGGAACATGTATATCAGCATCTCGTCTCATCTCATGTCATCTCATCTCATCTCAACCCATATCATCCAAGTTTTGAGGGACTTAAAGGGATTCGGTGCGTTTTTTGCCGACATGTTAGGAACATGTATATCAGCATTCCATCTCATCTCATGTCATCTCATCTCATCCCATCTCATTCAAGTTTTGAGGAACTTAAAGGGATTTGGCGCGTTTTTTGCCGACATGTTAGAAACACGTATATCAGCATCTCATCTCATGTCATCTCATCTCAACTCATCCCATCTCATCCAAGTTTTGAGGGACTTAAAGGGATTCGGTGCATTTTTTGCCGACATGTTATGAACATGTATATCAGCATCTCATCTCATCTCATGTCATCTCATCTTATCCCATCTCATCCAAGTTTTGGGGGACTTGAAGGGATTTGGTGAGTTTTTTGCTGACATATTAGAAACATGTATATTAGCATCTCATCTCATGTCATCTCATCTCATCCCATCTCATCCAAGTTTTGAGGGAATTAAAGGGATTCGGTGAGTTTTTTGCTGACATATTAGAAACATGTATATCAGCATCTCATCTCATCTCATGTCATCTCATCTCATCTCATCCCAACTCATCCAAGTTTTGAGGGACTTAAAGTGATTCAGTGCGCTTTTTGCCGACATGTTAGGAACATGTATATTAGCATCTCATCTCATGTCATATCATGTCATCTCATCCCATCTCATCCAAGTTTTGAGGGACTTAAAGGCATTCGGTGCATTTTTTGCCGATATGTTAGGAACATGTATATCAGCATCTCATCTCATCTCATGTCATCTCATTTCATCTCATCCCATCTCATCCAAGTTTTGAGGGACTTAAAGGGATTCGGTGAGTTTTTTGCCGACATGTTATGAACATGTATATCAGCATCTCATCTCATCTCATCTCATCTCATCTCATCCCATCTCATCCAAGTTTTGAGGGACTTAAAGGGATTCGGTGCGTTTTTTGCCGACATGTTAGGAACATGTATATCAGCATCTCATCTCATCTCATGTCATATCATGTCATCTCATCCCATCTCATCCAAGTTTTGAGGAACTTAAAGGGATTCGGTGCGTTTTTTGCCGACATGTTAGAAACATGTATATCAGCATCTCATCTCATCTCATGTCATCTCATCTCATCTCATCCCATCTCATCCAAGTTTTGAGGGACTTAAAGGGATTCGTTGCATTTTTTGCCAACATGTTAGGAACATGTATATCAGCATCTCGTCTCATCTCATGTCATCTCATCTCATCTCATCCCATCTCATCCAAGTTTTCAAGGACTTAAAGGGATTCAGTGCGTTTTTTGCCGACATGTTAGGAACATGTATATTAGCATCTCATCTCATTTCATCTCATCCCATCTCATCCAAGTTTTCAAGGACTTAAAGGGATTCAGTGCGTTTTTTGCCGACATGTTAGGAACATGTATATCAGCATCTCATCTCATGTCATATCATGTCATCTCATCCCATCTCATCCAAGTTTTGAGGGACTTAAAGGGATTCGGTGCGTTTTTTGCCGACATGTTAGAAACATGTATATCAGCATCCCATCTCATCTCATGTCATCTCATCTCATCCCATCTCATCCAAGTTTTGAGTGACTTAAAGGTATTCGGTGCGTTTTTTGCCAACATGTTAGGAACATGTATATCAGCATCTCGTCTCATCTCATGTCATCTCATCTCATCTCAACCCATATCATCCAAGTTTTGAGGGACTTAAAGGGATTCGGTGCGTTTTTTGCCGACATGTTAGGAACATGTATATCAGCATTCCATCTCATCTCATGTTATCTCATCTCATCCCATCTCATTCAAGTTTTGAGGAACTTAAAGGGATTTGGCGCGTTTTTTGCCGACATGTTAGAAACACGTATATCAGCATCTCATCTCATGTCATCTCATCTCAACTCATCCCATCTCATCCAAGTTTTGAGGGACTTAAAGGGATTCGGTGCATTTTTTGCCGACATGTTATGAACATGTATATCAGCATCTCATCTCATCTCATGTCATCTCATCTTATCCCATCTCATCCAAGTTTTGGGGGACTTAAAGGGATTTGGTGAGTTTTTTGCTGACATATTAGAAACATGTATATTAGCATCTCATCTCATGTCATCTCATCTCATCCCATCTCATCCAAGTTTTGAGGGAATTAAAGGGATTCGGTGAGTTTTTTGCTGACATATTAGAAACATGTATATCAGCATCTCATCTCATCTCATGTCATCTCATCTCATCTCATCCCAACTCATCCAAGTTTTGAGGGACTTAAAGTGATTCAGTGCGTTTTTTGCCGACATGTTAGGAACATGTATATTAGCATCTCATCTCATGTCATATCATGTCATCTCATCCCATCTCATCCAAGTTTTGAGGGACTTAAAGGCATTCGGTGCATTTTTTGCCGACATGTTAGGAACATGTATATCAGCATCTCATCTCATCTCATTTCATCTCATTTCATCTCATCCCATCTCATCCAAGTTTTGAGGGACTTAAAGGGATTCGGTGAGTTTTTTGCCGACATGTTATGAACATGTATATCAGCATCTCATCTCATGTCATCTCATCTCATCTCATCCCATCTCATCCAAGTTTTGAGGGACTTAAAGGGATTCGGTGCGTTTTTTGCCGACATGTTAGGAACATGTATATCAGCATCTCATCTCATCTCATGTCATGTCATGTCATCTCATCCCATCTCATCCAAGTTTTGAGGGACTTAAAGGGATTCGGTGCGTTTTTTGCCGACATGTTAGAAACATGTATATCAGCATCTCATCTCATCTCATGTCATCTCATCTCATCTCATCCCATCTCATCCAAGTTTTGAGGGACTTAAAGGGATTCGTTGCATTTTTTGCCAACATGTTAGGAACATGTATATCAGCATCTCGTCTCATCTCATGTCATCTCATCTCATCCCATCTCATCCAAGTTTTCAAGGACTTAAAGGGATTCAGTGCGTTTTTTGCCGACATGTTAGGAACATGTATATTAGCATCTCATCTCATTTTATCTCATCCCATCTCATCCAAGTTTTCAAGGACTTAAAGGGATTCAGTGCGTTTTTTGCCGACATGTTAGGAACATGTATATCAGCATCTCATCTCATGTCATATCATGTCATCTCATCCCATCTCATCCAAGTTTTGAGGGACTTAAAGGGATTCGGTGCGTTTTTTGCCGACATGTTAGGAACATGTATATCAGCATCTCATCTCATGTCATCTCATGTCATCTCATCCCATTTCATCCAAGTTTTGAGGGACTTAAATGGATTCGGTGCGTTTTTTGCCTGCATGTTAGGAACATGTATATCAGCATCTCATCTCATCTCATGTCATCTCATCTATCCCATCTCATCCAAGTTTGGAGGGACTTAAAGGGATTCGGTGCGTTTTTTGCCGACATGTTAGGAACATGTATATCAGCATCTCATCTCATCTCATGTCATCTCATCTCATCCCATCTCAACCAAGTTTTGAGGGACTTAAAGGGATTCGGTGCGTTTTTTGCCAACATGTTAGGAACATGTATATCAGCATCTCATCTCATCTCATGTCATCTCATCACACCTCATCCCATCTCATCCAAGTTTGGAGGGACTTAAAGGGATTCGGTGCGTTTTTAGCCGACATGTTAGGAACATGTATATCAGCATCTCATCTCATCTCATGTCATCTCATCACATCTCATCCAAGTTTTGAGGGACTTAAAGGGATTCGGTGCGTTTTTTGCCGACATGTTATGAACATGTATATCAGCATCTCATCTCATCTCATGTCATCTTATCTCATCTCATACCATTTCATCCAAGTTTTGAGGGACTTAAAGGGATTCAGTGAGTTTTTTCCGACATGTTAGGAACATGTATATTAGCATCTCATCTCATCTCATGTCATCTCATCTCATCTCATCCCATGTCATCCAAGTTTTGAGGGACTTAAAGGGATTTGGTGAGTTTTTTGCCAACATGTTAGTAACATGTATATCAGCATCTCATCTCATCTCGTGTCATGTCATTACATCTCATCCCATCTCATCCAAGTTTGGAGGGACTTAAAGGGATTCGGTGCGTTTTTTGCCGACATGTTAGGAACATGTATATCAGCATCTCATCTCATCTCATGTCATATCATGTCATCTCATCCCATCTCATCCAAGTTTTGAGGGACTTAAAGGGATTCGGTGCGTTTTTTGCCGACATGTTAGGAACATGTATATCAGCATCTCATCTCATGTCATATCATGTCATCTCATCCCATCTCATCCAAGTTTTGAGGGACTTAAAGGGATTCGTTGCGTTTTTTGCCGACATGTTAGGAACATGTATATCAGCATCTCATCTCATCTCATGTCATATCATGTCATCTCATCCCATCTCATCCAAGTTTTGAGGGACTTAAAGGGATTCGGTGCGTTTTTTGCCAACATGTTAGGAACATGTATATCAGCATCTCATCTCATCTCATGTCATATCATGTCATCTCATCCCATCTCATCCAAGTTTTGAGGGACTTAAAGGGATTCGGTGCGTTTTTTGCCAACATGTTAGGAACATGTATATCAGCATCTCATCTCATCTCATGTCATCTCATCTCATCTCATCCAATCTCATCCAAGTTTTGAGGGACTTAAAGGGATTTGGTGCGTTTTTTGCCGACATGTTAGCAACATGTATATCAGCATCTCATCTCATCTCATGTCATCTCATCTCATCCCATCTCATCCAAGTTTTGAGGGACTTAAAGGGATTCGGTGCATTTTTTGCCAACATGTTAGGAAAATGTATATCAGCATCTCATCTCATCTCATGTCATATCATGTCATCTCATTCCATCTCATCCAAGTTTTAAGGGACTTAAAGGGATTCGGTGCGTTTTTTGCCAACATGTTAGGAACATGTATATCAGCATCTCATCTCATTTCATGTCATCTCATCACATCTCATCCCATCTCATCCAAGTTTGGAGGGACTTAAAGGGATTTGGTGTGTTTTTTGCCGACATGTTAGGAACATGTATATCAGCATCTCATCTCATGTCATCTTATCTCATCTCATCCCAGCTCATCCAAGTTTTGAGGGACTTAAAGGGATTTGGTGCGTTTTTTGCCAACATGTTATGAACATGTATATCAGCATCTCATCTCATCTCATGTCAACTCATGTCATCTCATCCCATTTCATACAAGTTTTGAGGGACTTAAAGGGATTCGGTGCGTTTTTTGCTGACATGTTAGGAACATGTATATCAGCATCTCACCTCATCTCATGTCATCTCATCTCATCCCATCTCATCCAAGTTTGGAGGGACTTAAAGGGATTCGGTGCGTTTTTTGCCGACATGTTAGGAACATGTATATCAGCATCTCATCTCATCTCATGTCATCTCATCTCATCTCATCCCATCTCATCCAAGTTTTGAGGGACTTAAAGGGATTTGGTGCGTTTTTTGCCGACATGTTAGCAACATGTATATCAGCATCTCATCTCATCTCATGTCATCTCATCTCATCTCATCCAAGTTTTGAGGGACTTAAAGGGATTCGGTGCGTTTTTTGCCGACATGTTAGGATCATGTATATCAGCATCTCATCTCATCTCATGTCATATCATGTCATCTCATCCCATCTCATCCAAGTTTTGAGGGACTTAAAGGGATTCGGTGCGTTTTTTGCTGACATGTTAGAAACATGTATATCAGCATCTCATCTCATGTCATCTCATCTCATCTCATCCCATCTCATCCAAGTTTTGAGGGACTTAAAGGGATTCGGTGCGTTTTTTGCCAACATGTTAGGAACATGTATATCAGCATCTCATCTCATCTCATCTCATGTCATCTCATCTCATGTCATCTCAACTCATCTCATCCCATCTCATCCAAGTTTTGAGGGACTTAAAGGGATTCGATGCTTTTTTTGCCGACATGTTAGGAACATGTATATCAGCATCCCATCTCATCTCATGTCATCTCATCTCATACCATCTCATTCAAGTTTTGAGGAACTTAAAGGGATTTGGCGCGTTTTTTGCCAACATGTTAGGAACACGTATATCAGCATCTCATCTCATCTCATGTCATCTCAACTCATCCCATCTCATCCAAGTTTTGAGGGACTTAAAGGGATTCGGTACATTTTTTGCTGACATGTTAGGAACATGTATATCAGCATCTCATCTCATCTCATGTCATCTCATCTCATCCCATCTCATCCAAGTTTTGGGGAACTTAAATGGATTCGGTGCGTTTTTTGCCGACATAATAGGAACATGTATATCAGCATCTCGTCTCATGTCATCTCATCTCATCTCATCCCATGTCATCCAAGTTTTGAGGGACTTAAAGGGATTTGGTGCGTTTTTTGCCAACATGTTAGGAACATGTATATCAGCATCTAATCTCATCTTATGTCATCTCATTATATCTCATCCCATCTCATCCAAGTTTGGAGGGACTTAAAGGGATTCGGTGCGTTTTTTTTTGACATGTTAGGAACATGTATATCAGCATCTCATCTTATCTCATGTCATATCATGTCATCTCATCCCATCTCATCCACGTTTTGAGGGACTTAAAGGGATTCGGTGCGTTTTTTGCCGACATGTTAGGAACATGTATATCAGCATCTCATCTCATCTCATGTCATCTCATTTCATCTCATCCAATCTCATCCAAGTTTTGAGGGACTTAAAGGGATTCGGTGCGTTTTTTGCCAACATGTTAGGAACATGTATATCAGCATCTCATCTCATGTCATCTCATCTCATCTCATCCCATCTCATCCAAGTTTTGAGGGACTTAAAGGGATTCGGTGAGTTTTTTGCAGAAATGTTAGGAACATGTATATTAGCATCTCATCTCATCTCATGTCATATCATGTCATCTCATCCCATCTCATCCAAGTTTTGAGGGACTTAAAGGGATTCGGTGCGTTTTATGCCAACATGTTAGGAACATGTATATCAGCATCTCGTCTCATCTCATGTCATCTCATCTCATCTCATCCATATCATTCAAGTTTTGAGGGACTTAAAGGGATTCGGTGCGTTTTTTGCCGACATGTTATGAACATGTATATCAGCATCTCATCTCATCTCATGTCATCTCATCACATCTCATCCCATCTCATCCAAGTTTGGAGGGACTTAAAGGGATTCGGTGCGTTTTTTGCCGACATGTTAGGAACATGTATATTAGCATCTCATCTCATCTCATGTCATCTCATCTCATCCCATCTCATCCAAGTTTGGAGGGACTTAAAGGGATTCGGTGAGTTTTTTGCCTACATGTTAGGAACATGTATATCAGCATCTCATCTCATCTCATGTCATCTCATCTCATCTCATCCCATCTCATCCAAGTTTTGAGGGACTTAAAGGGATTTGGTGCGTTTTTTGCCGACATGTTAGCAACATATACATCAGCATCTCATCTCATCTCATGTCATCTTATCTCATCTCATCCCATCTCATCCAAGTTTTGAGGGACTTAAAGGGATTCGGTGAGTTTTTTGCCGACATGTTAGAAACATGTATATTAGCATCTCATCTCATCTCATGTCATCTCATCTCATCTCATCCCATGTCATCCAAGTTTTGAGGGACTTAAAGGGATTTGGTGCGTTTTTTGCCAACATGTTAGGAACATGTATATCAGCATCTCATCTCATCTCATGTCATCTCATTACATCTTATCCCATCTCATCCAAGTTTGGAGGGATTTAAAGGGATTCGGTGCGTGTTTTGCCGACATGTTAGGAACATGTATATCAGCATCTCATCTCATGTCATCTCATCTCATCCCATCTCATTCAAGTTTGGAGGGACTTAAAGGGATTCAGTGCGTTTTTTGCAGACATGTTAGGAACATGTATATCAGCATCTCATCTCATCTCATGTCATCTCATCTCATCTCATCCCATCTCATCCAAGTTTTGAGTGACTTAAAGGGATTTGGTGCGTTTTTTGCCGACATGTTAGCAACATGTATATCAGCATCTCATCTCATCTCATGTCATCTCATCTCATCTCATCCCATCTCATCCAAGTTTTGAGGGACTTAAAGGGATTCGGTGCGTTTTTTGCCGACATGTTAGGAACATGTATATCAGCATCTCATCTCATCTCATCTCATCCCACCTCATCCAAGTTTTGAGGGACTTAAAGGGATTCGGTGCGTTTTTTGCCAACATGTTAGGAACATGTATATCAGCATCTCATCTCATCTCATGTCATCTCATCTCATCTCATCCCATCTCATCCAAGTTTTGATGGACTTAAAGGGATTCTGTGCGTTTTTTGCCGACATGTTAGGAACATGTATATCAGCATCTCATCTCATCTCATGTCATCTCATCTCATCCCATCTCATCCAAGTTTTGAGGGACTTAAAGGGATTTGGTGAGTTTTTTGCCGACATGTTAGGAACATGTATATCAGCATCTCATCTCATCTCATGTCATCTCATTTCATCTCATCCCATCTCATCCAAGTTTGGAGGGACTTAAAGGGATTCGGTGCGTTTTTTGCCAACATGTTAGGAACATGTATATCAGCATCTCATCTCATGTCATCTCATCTCATCTCATCCCATCTCATCCAAGTTTTGAGGGACTTAAAGGGATTTGGTGCGTTTTTTGCCGACATGTTAGGAACATGTATATCAGCATCTCATCTCATCTCATGTCATATCATGTCATATCATCCCATCTCATCCAAGTTTTGAGGGACTTAAAGGGATTCGGTGTGTTTTTTGCCGACATGTTAGAAACATGTATATCAGCATCTCATCTCATCTCATGTCATCTCATCTCATCCCATCTCATCCAAGTTTTGAGTGACTTAAAGGTATTCGGTGCATTTTTTGCCAACATGTTAGGAACATGTATATCAGCATCTCGTCTCATCTCATGTCATCTCATCTCATCTCAACCAATATCATCCAAGTTTTGAGGGACTTAAAGGGATTCGGTGCGTTTTTTGCCGACATGTTAGGAACATGTATATCAGCATTCCATCTCATCTCATGTCATCTCATCTCATCCCATCTCATTCAAGTTTTGAGGAACTTAAAGGGATTTGGCGCGTTTTTTGCCGACATGTTAGAAACACGTATATCAGCATCTCATCTCATGTCATCTCATCTCAACTCATCCCATCTCATCCAAGTTTTGAGGGACTTAAAGGGATTCGGTGCATTTTTTGCCGACATGTTATGAACATGTATATCAGCATCTCATCTCATCTCATGTCATCTCATCTTATCCCATCTCATCCAAGTTTTGGGGGACTTAAAGGGATTTGGTGAGTTTTTTGCTGACATATTAGAAACATGTATATTAGCATCTCATCTCATGTCATCTCATCTCATCCCATCTCATCCAAGTTTTGAGGGAATTAAAGGGATTCGGTGAGTTTTTTGCTGACATATTAGAAACATGTATATCAGCATCTCATCTCATCTCATGTCATCTCATCTCATCTCATCCCAACTCATCCAAGTTTTGAGGGACTTAAAGTGATTCAGTGCGTTTTTTGCCGACATGTTAGGAACATGTATATTAGCATCTCATCTCATGTCATATCATGTCATCTCATCCCATCTCATCCAAGTTTTGAGGGACTTAAAGGCATTCGGTGCATTTTTTGCCGACATGTTAGGAACATGTATATCAGCATCTCATCTCATCTCATGTCATCTCATTTCATCTCATCCCATCTCATCCAAGTTTTGAGGGACTTAAAGGGATTCGGTGAGTTTTTTGCCGACATGTTATGAACATGTATATCAGCATCTCATCTCATGTCATCTCATCTCATCTCATCCCATCTCATCCAAGTTTTGAGGGACTTAAAGGGATTCGGTGCGTTTTTTGCCGACATGTTAGGAACATGTATATCAGCATCTCATCTCATCTCATGTCATCTCATCTCATCTCATCTCATCCCATCTCATCCAAGTTTTGAGGGACTTAAAGGGATTCGTTGCATTTTTTGCCAACATGTTAGGAACATGTATATCAGCATCTCGTCTCATCTCATGTCATCTCATCTCATCTCATCCCATCTCATCCAAGTTTTCAAGGACTTAAAGGGATTCAGTGCGTTTTTTGCCGACATGTTAGGAACATGTATATTAGCATCTCATCTCATTTCATCTCATCCCATCTCATCCAAGTTTTCAAGGACTTAAAGGTATTCAGTGCGTTTTTTGCCGACATGTTAGGAACATGTATATCAGCATCTCATCTCATGTCATATCATGTCATCTCATCCCATCTCATCCAAGTTTTGAGGGACTTAAAGGGATTCGGTGCGTTTTTTGCCGACATGTTAGGAACATGTATATCAGCATCTCATCTCATCTCATGTCATCTCATGTCATCTCATCCCATTTCATCCAAGTTTTGAGGGACTTAAATGGATTCGGTGCGTTTTTTGCCTGCATGTTAGGAACATGTATATCAGCATCTCATCTCATCTCATGTCATCTCATCTATCCCATCTCATCCAAGTTTGGAGGGACTTAAAGGGATTCGGTGCGTTTTTTGCCGACATGTTAGGAACATGTATATCAGCATCTCATCTCATCTCATGTCATCTCATCTCATCCCATCTCAACCAAGTTTTGAGGGACTTAAAGGGATTCGGTGCGTTTTTTGCCAACATGTTAGGAACATGTATATCAGCATCTCATCTCATCTCATGTCATCTCATCACACCTCATCTCATCTCATCCAAGTTTGGAGGGACTTAAAGGGATTCGGTGCGTTTTTTGCCGACATGTTAGGAACATGTATATCAGCATCTCATCTCATCTCATGTCATCTCATCACATCTCATCCAAGTTTTGAGGGACTTAAAGGGATTCGGTGCGTTTTTTGCCGACATGTTATGAACATGTATATCAGCATCTCATCTCATCTCATGTCATCTTATCTCATCTCATCCCATTTCATCCAAGTTTTGAGGGACTTAAAGGGATTCGGTGAGTTTTTTCCGACATGTTAGGAACATGTATATTAGCATCTCATCTCATCTCATGTCATCTCATCTCATCTCATCCCATGTCATCCAAGTTTTGAGGGACTTAAAGGGATTTGGTGAGTTTTTTGCCAACATGTTAGGAACATGTATATCAGCATCTCATCTCATCTCGTGTCATCTCATTACATCTCATCCCATCTCATCCAAGTTTGGAGGGACTTAAAGGGATTTGGTGCGTTTTTTGCCGACATGTTAGGAACATGTATATCAGCATCTCATCTCATCTCATGTCATATCATGTCATCTCATCCCATCTCATCCAAGTTTTGAGGGACTTAAAGGGATTCGGTGCGTTTTTTGCCGACATGTTAGGAACATGTATATCAGCATCTCATCTCATCTCATGTCATATCATGTCATCTCATCCCATCTCATCCAAGTTTTGAGGGACTTAAAGGGATTCGTTGCGTTTTTTGCCGACATGTTAGGAACATGTATATCAGCATCTCATCTCATCTCATGTCATATCATGTCATCTCATCCCATCTCATCCAAGTTTTGAGGGACTTAAAGGGATTCGGTGCGTTTTTTGCCAACATGTTAGGAACATGTATATCAGCATCTCATCTCATCTCATGTCATATCATGTCATCTCATCCCATCTCATCCAAGTTTTGAGGGACTTAAAGGGATTCGGTGCGTTTTTTGCCAACATGTTAGGAACATGTATATCAGCATCTCATCTCATCTCATGTCATCTCATCTCATCTCATCCAATCTCATCCAAGTTTTGAGGGACTTAAAGGGATTTGGTGCGTTTTTTGCCGACATGTTAGCAACATGTATATCAGCATCTCATCTCATCTCATGTCATCTCATCTCATCCCATCTCATCCAAGTTTTGAGGGACTTAAAGGGATTCGGTGCATTTTTTGCCAACATGTTAGGAAAATGTATATCAGCATCTCATCTCATCTCATGTCATATCATGTCATCTCATTCCATCTCATCCAAGTTTTAAGGGACTTAAAGGGATTCGGTGCGTTTTTTGCCAACATGTTAGGAACATGTATATCAGCATCTCATCTCATTTCATGTCATCTCATCACATCTCATCCCATCTCATCCAAGTTTGGAGGGACTTAAAGGGATTCGGTGCGTTTTTTGCCGACATGTTAGGAACATGTATATCAGCATCTCATCTCATCTCATGTCATATCATGTCATCTCATCCCATCTCATCCAAGTTTTGAGGGACTTAAAGGGATTCGGTGCGTTTTTTGCCAACATGTTAGGAACATGTATATCAGCATCTCATCTCATCTCATGTCATCTCATCACATCTCATCCCATCTCATCCAAGTTTGGAGGGACTTAAAGGGATTCGGTGCGTTTTTTGCCGACATGTTAGGAACATGTATATCAGCATCTCATCTCATCTCATGTCATCTCATCTCATCCCATCTCATCAAAGTTTGGAGGGACTTAAAGGGATTCGGTGCGTTTTTTGCCGACATGTTAGGAACATGTATATCAGCATCTCATCTCATCTCATGTCATCTCATCTCATCTCATCCCATCTCATCCATGTTTTGAGGGACTTAAAGGGATTTGGTGCGTTTTTTGCTGACATGTTAGCAACATGTATATCAGCATCTCATCTCATCTCAAGTCATCTCATCTCATCCCATCTCATCCAAGTTTTGAGGGACTTAAAGGGATTTGGTGCATTTTTTGCCAACATGTTATGAAAATGTATATCAGCATCTCATCTCATCTCATGTCATATCATGTCATCTCATCCCATCTCATCCAAGTTTTAAGGGACTTAAAGGGATTCGGTGCGTTTTTTGCCAACATGTTAGGAACATGTATATCAGCATCTCATCTCATTTCATGTCATCTCATCACATCTCATCCCATCTCATCCAAGTTTGGAGGGACTTAAAGGGATTTGGTGTGTTTTTTGCCGACATGTTAGGAACATGTATATCAGCATCTCATCTCATGTCATCTTATCTCATCTCATCCCATCTCATCCAAGTTTTGAGGGACTTAAAGGGATTTGGTGCGTTTTTGGCCGATATGTTAGGAACATGTATATCAGCATCTCATCTCATGTCATCTCATTACATCTCATCCCATCTCATCCAAGTTTGGAGGGACTTAAAGGGATTCGGTGCGTTTTTTGCCGACATGTTAGGAACATGTATATCAGCATCTCATCTCATCTCATGTCATATCATGTCATCTCATCCCATCTCATCCAAGTTTTGAGGGACTTAAAGAGATTCGGTGCGTTTTTTGCCAACATGTTAGGAACTTGTATATCAGCATCTCATCTCATCTCATGTCATCTCATCACATCTCATCCCATCTCATCCAAGTTTGGAGGGACTTAAAGGGATTCGGTGCGTTTTTTGCCGACATGTTAGGAACATGTATATCAGCATCTCATCTCATGTCATCTCATCTCTTCTCATCCCATCTCATCCAAGTCTTTAGGGACTTAAAGGGATTCGGTGCGTTTTTTGCCGACATGTTAGGAACATGAATATCAGCATCTCATCTCATCTCATGTCATCTCATCACATCTCATCCCATCTCATCCAAGTTTGGAGTGACTTAAAGGGATTCGGTGCGTTTTTTGCCGACATGTTAGGAACATGTATATCAGCATCTCATCTCATCTCATCTCATGTCATCTCATCTCATCCCATGTCATCCAAGTTTTGAGGGACTTAAAGGGATTCGGTGCATTTTTTGCCAACATGTTAGGAACATGTATATCAGCATCTCATCTCATGTCATCTCATCTCATCCCATCTCATTCAAGTTTGGAGGGACTTAAAGGGATTCAGTGCGTTTTTTGCAGACATGTTAGGAACATGTATATCAGCATCTCATCTCATCTCATGTCATCTCATCTCATCTCATCCCATCTCATCCAAGTTTTGAGTGACTTAAAGGGATTTGGTGCATTTTTTGCCGACATGTTAGCAACATGTATATCAGCATCTCATCTCATCTCATGTCATCTCATCTCATCTCATCCCATCTCATCCAAGTTTTGAGGGACTTAAAGGGATTCGGTGCGTTTTTTGCCGACATGTTAGGAACATGTATATCAGCATCTCATCTCATCTCATGTCATCTCATCTCATCCCACCTCATCCAAGTTTTGAGGGACTTAAAGGGATTCGGTGCGTTTTTTGCCAACATGTTAGGAACATGTATATCAGCATCTCATCTCATCTCATGTCATCTCATCTCATCTCATCCCATCTCATCCAAGTTTTGATGGACTTAAAGGGATTCTGTGCGTTTTTTGCCGACATGTTAGGAACATGTATATCAGCATCTCATCTCATGTCATCTCATCTCATCCCATCTCATCCAAGTTTTGAGGGACTTAAAGGGATTTGGTGAGTTTTTTGCCGACATGTTAGGAACATGTATATCAGCATCTCATCTCATCTCATGTCATCTCATTTCATCTCATCCCATCTCATCCAAGTTTGGAGGGACTTAAAGGGATTTGGTGCGTTTTTTGCCAACATGTTAGGAACATGTATATCAGCATCTCATCTCATGTCATCTCATCTCATCTCATCCCATCTCATCCAAGTTTTGAGGGACTTAAAGGGATTTGGTGCGTTTTTTGCCGACATGTTAGGAACATGTATATCAGCATCTCATCTCATCTCATGTCATATCATCCCATCTCATCCAAGTTTTGAGGGACTTAAAGGGATTCGGTGTGTTTTTTGCCGACATGTTAGAAACATGTATATCAGCATCTCATCTCATCTCATGTCATCTCATCTCATCCCATCTCATCCAAGTTTTGAGTGACTTAAAGGTATTCGGTGCGTTTTTTGCCAACATGTTAGGAACATGTATATCAGCATCTCGTCTCATCTCATGTCATCTCATCTCATCTCAACCCATATCATCCAAGTTTTGAGGGACTTAAAGGGATTCGGTGCGTTTTTTGCCGACATGTTAGGAACATGTATATCAGCATTCCATCTCATCTCATGTCATCTCATCTCATCCCATCTCATTCAAGTTTTGAGGAACTTAAAGGGATTTGGCGCGTTTTTTGCCGACATGTTAGAAACACGTATATCAGCATCTCATCTCATGTCATCTCATCTCAACTCATCCCATCTCATCCAAGTTTTGAGGGACTTAAAGGGATTCGGTGCATTTTTTGCCGACATGTTATGAACATGTATATCAGCATCTCATCTCATCTCATGTCATCTCATCTTATCCCATCTCATCCAAGTTTTGGGGGACTTGAAGGGATTTGGTGAGTTTTTTGCTGACATATTAGAAACATGTATATTAGCATCTCATCTCATGTCATCTCATCTCATCCCATCTCATCCAAGTTTTGAGGGAATTAAAGGGATTCGGTGAGTTTTTTGCTGACATATTAGAAACATGTATATCAGCATCTCATCTCATCTCATGTCATCTCATCTCATCTCATCCCAACTCATCCAAGTTTTGAGGGACTTAAAGTGATTCAGTGCGCTTTTTGCCGACATGTTAGGAACATGTATATTAGCATCTCATCTCATGTCATATCATGTCATCTCATCCCATCTCATCCAAGTTTTGAGGGACTTAAAGGCATTCGGTGCATTTTTTGCCGATATGTTAGGAACATGTATATCAGCATCTCATCTCATCTCATGTCATCTCATTTCATCTCATCCCATCTCATCCAAGTTTTGAGGGACTTAAAGGGATTCGGTGAGTTTTTTGCCGACATGTTATGAACATGTATATCAGCATCTCATCTCATGTCATCTCATCTCATCTCATCCCATCTCATCCAAGTTTTGAGGGACTTAAAGGGATTCGGTGCGTTTTTTGCCGACATGTTAGGAACATGTATATCAGCATCTCATCTCATCTCATGTCATATCATGTCATCTCATCCCATCTCATCCAAGTTTTGAGGAACTTAAAGGGATTCGGTGCGTTTTTTGCCGACATGTTAGAAACATGTATATCAGCATCTCATCTCATCTCATGTCATCTCATCTCATCTCATCCCATCTCATCCAAGTTTTGAGGGACTTAAAGGGATTCGTTGCATTTTTTGCCAACATGTTAGGAACATGTATATCAGCATCTCGTCTCATCTCATGTCATCTCATCTCATCTCATCCCATCTCATCCAAGTTTTCAAGGACTTAAAGGGATTCAGTGCGTTTTTTGCCGACATGTTAGGAACATGTATATTAGCATCTCATCTCATTTCATCTCATCCCATCTCATCCAAGTTTTCAAGGACTTAAAGGGATTCAGTGCGTTTTTTGCCGACATGTTAGGAACATGTATATCAGCATCTCATCTCATGTCATATCATGTCATCTCATCCCATCTCATCCAAGTTTTGAGGGACTTAAAGGGATTCGGTGCGTTTTTTGCCGACATGTTAGAAACATGTATATCAGCATCCCATCTCATCTCATGTCATCTCATCTCATCCCATCTCATCCAAGTTTTGAGTGACTTAAAGGTATTCGGTGCGTTTTTTGCCAACATGTTAGGAACATGTATATCAGCATCTCGTCTCATCTCATGTCATCTCATCTCATCTCAACCCATATCATCCAAGTTTTGAGGGACTTAAAGGGATTCGGTGCGTTTTTTGCCGACATGTTAGGAACATGTATATCAGCATTCCATCTCATCTCATGTTATCTCATCTCATCCCATCTCATTCAAGTTTTGAGGAACTTAAAGGGATTTGGCGCGTTTTTTGCCGACATGTTAGAAACACGTATATCAGCATCTCATCTCATGTCATCTCATCTCAACTCATCCCATCTCATCCAAGTTTTGAGGGACTTAAAGGGATTCGGTGCATTTTTTGCCGACATGTTATGAACATGTATATCAGCATCTCATCTCATCTCATGTCATCTCATCTTATCCCATCTCATCCAAGTTTTGGGGGACTTAAAGGGATTTGGTGAGTTTTTTGCTGACATATTAGAAACATGTATATTAGCATCTCATCTCATGTCATCTCATCTCATCCCATCTCATCCAAGTTTTGAGGGAATTAAAGGGATTCGGTGAGTTTTTTGCTGACATATTAGAAACATGTATATCAGCATCTCATCTCATCTCATGTCATCTCATCTCATCTCATCCCAACTCATCCAAGTTTTGAGGGACTTAAAGTGATTCAGTGCGTTTTTTGCCGACATGTTAGGAACATGTATATTAGCATCTCATCTCATGTCATATCATGTCATCTCATCCCATCTCATCCAAGTTTTGAGGGACTTAAAGGCATTCGGTGCATTTTTTGCCGACATGTTAGGAACATGTATATCAGCATCTCATCTCATCTCATGTCATCTCATTTCATCTCATCCCATCTCATCCAAGTTTTGAGGGACTTAAAGGGATTCGGTGAGTTTTTTGCCGACATGTTATGAACATGTATATCAGCATCTCATCTCATGTCATCTCATCTCATCTCATCCCATCTCATCCAAGTTTTGAGGGACTTAAAGGGATTCGGTGCGTTTTTTGCCGACATGTTAGGAACATGTATATCAGCATCTCATCTCATCTCATGTCATGTCATGTCATCTCATCCCATCTCATCCAAGTTTTGAGGGACTTAAAGGGATTCGGTGCGTTTTTTGCCGACATGTTAGAAACATGTATATCAGCATCTCATCTCATCTCATGTCATCTCATCTCATCTCATCCCATCTCATCCAAGTTTTGAGGGACTTAAAGGGATTCGTTGCATTTTTTGCCAACATGTTAGGAACATGTATATCAGCATCTCGTCTCATCTCATGTCATCTCATCTCATCCCATCTCATCCAAGTTTTCAAGGACTTAAAGGGATTCAGTGCGTTTTTTGCCGACATGTTAGGAACATGTATATTAGCATCTCATCTCATTTTATCTCATCCCATCTCATCCAAGTTTTCAAGGACTTAAAGGGATTCAGTGCGTTTTTTGCCGACATGTTAGGAACATGTATATCAGCATCTCATCTCATGTCATATCACGTCATCTCATCCCATCTCATCCAAGTTTTGAGGGACTTAAAGGGATTCGGTGCGTTTTTTGCCGACATGTTAGGAACATGTATATCAGCATCTCATCTCATGTCATCTCATGTCATCTCATCCCATTTCATCCAAGTTTTGAGGGACTTAAATGGATTCGGTGCGTTTTTTGCCTGCATGTTAGGAACATGTATATCAGCATCTCATCTCATCTCATGTCATCTCATCTATCCCATCTCATCCAAGTTTGGAGGGACTTAAAGGGATTCGGTGCGTTTTTTGCCGACATGTTAGGAACATGTATATCAGCATCTCATCTCATCTCATGTCATCTCATCTCATCCCATCTCAACCAAGTTTTGAGGGACTTAAAGGGATTCGGTGCGTTTTTTGCCAACATGTTAGGAACATGTATATCAGCATCTCATCTCATCTCATGTCATCTCATCACACCTCATCCCATCTCATCCAAGTTTGGAGGGACTTAAAGGGATTCGGTGCGTTTTTAGCCGACATGTTAGGAACATGTATATCAGCATCTCATCTCATCTCATGTCATCTCATCACATCTCATCCAAGTTTTGAGGGACTTAAAGGGATTCGGTGCGTTTTTTGCCGACATGTTATGAACATGTATATCAGCATCTCATCTCATCTCATGTCATCTTATCTCATCTCATCCCATTTCATCCAAGTTTTGAGGGACTTAAAGGGATTCAGTGAGTTTTTTCCGACATGTTAGGAACATGTATATTAGCATCTCATCTCATCTCATGTCATCTCATCTCATCTCATCCCATGTCATCCAAGTTTTGAGGGACTTAAAGGGATTTGGTGAGTTTTTTGCCAACATGTTAGGAACATGTATATCAGCATCTCATCTCATCTCGTGTCATGTCATTACATCTCATCCCATCTCATCCAAGTTTGGAGGGACTTAAAGGGATTCGGTGCGTTTTTTGCCGACATGTTAGGAACATGTATATCAGCATCTCATCTCATCTCATGTCATATCATGTCATCTCATCCCATCTCATCCAAGTTTTGAGGGACTTAAAGGGATTCGGTGCGTTTTTTGCCGACATGTTAGGAACATGTATATCAGCATCTCATCTCATCTCATGTCATATCATGTCATCTCATCCCATCTCATCCAAGTTTTGAGGGACTTAAAGGGATTCGTTGCGTTTTTTGCCGACATGTTAGGAACATGTATATCAGCATCTCATCTCATCTCATGTCATATCATGTCATCTCATCCCATCTCATCCAAGTTTTGAGGGACTTAAAGGGATTCGGTGCGTTTTTTGCCAACATGTTAGGAACATGTATATCAGCATCTCATCTCATCTCATGTCATATCATGTCATCTCATCCCATCTCATCCAAGTTTTGAGGGACTTAAAGGGATTCGGTGCGTTTTTTGCCAACATGTTAGGAACATGTATATCAGCATCTCATCTCATCTCATGTCATCTCATCTCATCTCATCCAATCTCATCCAAGTTTTGAGGGACTTAAAGGGATTTGGTGCGTTTTTTGCCGACATGTTAGCAACATGTATATCAGCATCTCATCTCATCTCATGTCATCTCATCTCATCCCATCTCATCCAAGTTTTGAGGGACTTAAAGGGATTCGGTGCATTTTTTGCCAACATGTTAGGAAAATGTATATCAGCATCTCATCTCATCTCATGTCATATCATGTCATCTCATTCCATCTCATCCAAGTTTTAAGGGACTTAAAGGGATTCGGTGCGTTTTTTGCCAACATGTTAGGAACATGTATATCAGCATCTCATCTCATTTCATGTCATCTCATCACATCTCATCCCATCTCATCCAAGTTTGGAGGGACTTAAAGGGATTTGGTGTGTTTTTTGCCGACATGTTAGGAACATGTATATCAGCATCTCATCTCATGTCATCTTATCTCATCTCATCCCAGCTCATCCAAGTTTTGAGGGACTTAAAGGGATTTGGTGCGTTTTTTGCCAACATGTTATGAACATGTATATCAGCATCTCATCTCATCTCATGTCAACTCATGTCATCTCATCCCATTTCATACAAGTTTTGAGGGACTTAAAGGGATTCGGTGCGTTTTTTGCTGACATGTTAGGAACATGTATATCAGCATCTCACCTCATCTCATGTCATCTCATCTCATCCCATCTCATCCAAGTTTGGAGGGACTTAAAGGGATTCGGTGCGTTTTTTGCCGACATGTTAGGAACATGTATATCAGCATCTCATCTCATCTCATGTCATCTCATCTCATCTCATCTCATCTCATCCAAGTTTTGAGGGACTTAAAGGGATTTGGTGCGTTTTTTGCCGACATGTTAGCAACATGTATATCAGCATCTCATCTCATCTCATGTCATCTCATCTCATCCAAGTTTTGAGGGACTTAAAGGGATTCGGTGCGTTTTTTGCCGACATGTTAGGATCATGTATATCAGCATCTCATCTCATCTCATGTCATATCATGTCATCTCATCCCATCTCATCCAAGTTTTGAGGGACTTAAAGGGATTCGGTGCGTTTTTTGCTGACATGTTAGAAACATGTATATCAGCATCTCATCTCATGTCATCTCATCTCATCTCATCCCATCTCATCCAAGTTTTGAGGGACTTAAAGGGATTCGGTGCGTTTTTTGCCAACATGTTAGGAACATGTATATCAGCATCTCATCTCATCTCATCTCATGTCATCTCATCTCATGTCATCTCAACTCATCTCATCCCATCTCATCCAAGTTTTGAGGGACTTAAAGGGATTCGATGCTTTTTTTGCCGACATGTTAGGAACATGTATATCAGCATCCCATCTCATCTCATGTCATCTCATCTCATACCATCTCATTCAAGTTTTGAGGAACTTAAAGGGATTTGGCGCGTTTTTTGCCAACATGTTAGGAACACGTATATCAGCATCTCATCTCATCTCATGTCATCTCAACTCATCCCATCTCATCCAAGTTTTGAGGGACTTAAAGGGATTCGGTACATTTTTTGCTGACATGTTAGGAACATGTATATCAGCATCTCATCTCATCTCATGTCATCTCATCTCATCCCATCTCATCCAAGTTTTGGGGAACTTAAATGGATTCGGTGCGTTTTTTGCCGACATAATAGGAACATGTATATCAGCATCTCGTCTCATGTCATCTCATCTCATCTCATCCCATGTCATCCAAGTTTTGAGGGACTTAAAGGGATTTGGTGCGTTTTTTGCCAACATGTTAGGAACATGTATATCAGCATCTAATCTCATCTTATGTCATCTCATTATATCTCATCCCATCTCATCCAAGTTTGGAGGGACTTAGAGGGATTCGGTGCGTTTTTTTTTGACATGTTAGGAACATGTATATCAGCATCTCATCTTATCTCATGTCATATCATGTCATCTCATCCCATCTCATCCACGTTTTGAGGGACTTAAAGGGATTCGGTGCGTTTTTTGCCAACATGTTAGGAACATGTATATCAGCATCTCATCTCATTTCATGTCATCTCATCACATCTCATCCCATCTCATCCAAGTTTGGAGGGACTTAAAGGGATTTGGTGTGTTTTTTGCCGACATGTTAGGAACATGTATATCAGCATCTCATCTCATGTCATCTTATCTCATCTCATCCCAGCTCATCCAAGTTTTGAGGGACTTAAAGGGATTTGGTGCGTTTTTTGCCAACATGTTAGGAACATGTATATCAGCATCTCATCTCATGTCATCTCATCTCATCTCATCTCATCCCATCTCATCCAAGTTTTGAGGGACTTAAAGGGATTCGGTGAGTTTTTTGCAGAAATGTTAGGAACATGTATATTAGCATCTCATCTCATCTCATGTCATATCATGTCATCTCATCCCATCTCATCCAAGTTTTGAGGGACTTAAAGGGATTCGGTGCGTTTTATGCCAACATGTTAGGAACATGTATATCAGCATCTCGTCTCATCTCATGTCATCTCATCTCATCTCATCCATATCATTCAAGTTTTGAGGGACTTAAAGGGATTCGGTGCGTTTTTTGCCGACATGTTATGAACATGTATATCAGCATCTCATCTCATCTCATGTCATCTCATCACATCTCATCCCATCTCATCCAAGTTTGGAGGGACTTAAAGGGATTCGGTGCGTTTTTTGCCGACATGTTAGGAACATGTATATTAGCATCTCATCTCATCTCATGTCATCTCATCTCATCCCATCTCATCCAAGTTTGGAGGGACTTAAAGGGATTCGGTGAGTTTTTTGCCTACATGTTAGGAACATGTATATCAGCATCTCATCTCATCTCATGTCATCTCATCTCATCTCATCCCATCTCATCCAAGTTTTGAGGGACTTAAAGGGATTTGGTGCGTTTTTTGCCGACATGTTAGCAACATATACATCAGCATCTCATCTCATCTCATGTCATCTTATCTCATCTCATCCCATCTCATCCAAGTTTTGAGGGACTTAAAGGGATTCGGTGAGTTTTTTGCCGACATGTTAGAAACATGTATATTAGCATCTCATCTCATCTCATGTCATCTCATCTCATCTCATCCCATGTCATCCAAGTTTTGAGGGACTTAAAGGGATTTGGTGCGTTTTTTGCCAACATGTTAGGAACATGTATATCAGCATCTCATCTCATCTCATGTCATCTCATTACATCTTATCCCATCTCATCCAAGTTTGGAGGGATTTAAAGGGATTCGGTGCGTGTTTTGCCGACATGTTAGGAACATGTATATCAGCATCTCATCTCATGTCATCTCATCTCATCCCATCTCATTCAAGTTTGGAGGGACTTAAAGGGATTCAGTGCGTTTTTTGCAGACATGTTAGGAACATGTATATCAGCATCTCATCTCATCTCATGTCATCTCATCTCATCTCATCCCATCTCATCCAAGTTTTGAGTGACTTAAAGGGATTTGGTGCGTTTTTTGCCGACATGTTAGCAACATGTATATCAGCATCTCATCTCATCTCATGTCATCTCATCTCATCTCATCCCATCTCATCCAAGTTTTGAGGGACTTAAAGGGATTCGGTGCGTTTTTTGCCGACATGTTAGGAACATGTATATCAGCATCTCATCTCATCTCATGTCATCTCATCTCATCCCACCTCATCCAAGTTTTGAGGGACTTAAAGGGATTCGGTGCGTTTTTTGCCAACATGTTAGGAACATGTATATCAGCATCTCATCTCATCTCATGTCATCTCATCTCATCTCATCCCATCTCATCCAAGTTTTGATGGACTTAAAGGGATTCTGTGCGTTTTTTGCCGACATGTTAGGAACATGTATATCAGCATCTCATCTCATCTCATGTCATCTCATCTCATCCCATCTCATCCAAGTTTTGAGGGACTTAAAGGGATTTGGTGAGTTTTTTGCCGACATGTTAGGAACATGTATATCAGCATCTCATCTCATCTCATGTCATCTCATTTCATCTCATCCCATCTCATCCAAGTTTGGAGGGACTTAAAGGGATTCGGTGCGTTTTTTGCCAACATGTTAGGAACATGTATATCAGCATCTCATCTCATGTCATCTCATCTCATCTCATCCCATCTCATCCAAGTTTTGAGGGACTTAAAGGGATTTGGTGCGTTTTTTGCCGACATGTTAGGAACATGTATATCAGCATCTCATCTCATCTCATGTCATATCATGTCATATCATCCCATCTCATCCAAGTTTTGAGGGACTTAAAGGGATTCGGTGTGTTTTTTGCCGACATGTTAGAAACATGTATATCAGCATCTCATCTCATCTCATGTCATCTCATCTCATCCCATCTCATCCAAGTTTTGAGTGACTTAAAGGTATTCGGTGCATTTTTTGCCAACATGTTAGGAACATGTATATCAGCATCTCGTCTCATCTCATGTCATCTCATCTCATCTCAACCAATATCATCCAAGTTTTGAGGGACTTAAAGGGATTCGGTGCGTTTTTTGCCGACATGTTAGGAACATGTATATCAGCATTCCATCTCATCTCATGTCATCTCATCTCATCCCATCTCATTCAAGTTTTGAGGAACTTAAAGGGATTTGGCGCGTTTTTTGCCGACATGTTAGAAACACGTATATCAGCATCTCATCTCATGTCATCTCATCTCAACTCATCCCATCTCATCCAAGTTTTGAGGGACTTAAAGGGATTCGGTGCATTTTTTGCCGACATGTTATGAACATGTATATCAGCATCTCATCTCATCTCATGTCATCTCATCTTATCCCATCTCATCCAAGTTTTGGGGGACTTAAAGGGATTTGGTGAGTTTTTTGCTGACATATTAGAAACATGTATATTAGCATCTCATCTCATGTCATCTCATCTCATCCCATCTCATCCAAGTTTTGAGGGAATTAAAGGGATTCGGTGAGTTTTTTGCTGACATATTAGAAACATGTATATCAGCATCTCATCTCATCTCATGTCATCTCATCTCATCTCATCCCAACTCATCCAAGTTTTGAGGGACTTAAAGTGATTCAGTGCGTTTTTTGCCGACATGTTAGGAACATGTATATTAGCATCTCATCTCATGTCATATCATGTCATCTCATCCCATCTCATCCAAGTTTTGAGGGACTTAAAGGCATTCGGTGCATTTTTTGCCGACATGTTAGGAACATGTATATCAGCATCTCATCTCATCTCATGTCATCTCATTTCATCTCATCCCATCTCATCCAAGTTTTGAGGGACTTAAAGGGATTCGGTGAGTTTTTTGCCGACATGTTATGAACATGTATATCAGCATCTCATCTCATGTCATCTCATCTCATCTCATCCCATCTCATCCAAGTTTTGAGGGACTTAAAGGGATTCGGTGCGTTTTTTGCCGACATGTTAGGAACATGTATATCAGCATCTCATCTCATCTCATGTCATCTCATCTCATCTCATCTCATCCCATCTCATCCAAGTTTTGAGGGACTTAAAGGGATTCGTTGCATTTTTTGCCAACATGTTAGGAACATGTATATCAGCATCTCGTCTCATCTCATGTCATCTCATCTCATCTCATCCCATCTCATCCAAGTTTTCAAGGACTTAAAGGGATTCAGTGCGTTTTTTGCCGACATGTTAGGAACATGTATATTAGCATCTCATCTCATTTCATCTCATCCCATCTCATCCAAGTTTTCAAGGACTTAAAGGTATTCAGTGCGTTTTTTGCCGACATGTTAGGAACATGTATATCAGCATCTCATCTCATGTCATATCATGTCATCTCATCCCATCTCATCCAAGTTTTGAGGGACTTAAAGGGATTCGGTGCGTTTTTTGCCGACATGTTAGGAACATGTATATCAGCATCTCATCTCATCTCATGTCATCTCATGTCATCTCATCCCATTTCATCCAAGTTTTGAGGGACTTAAATGGATTCGGTGCGTTTTTTGCCTGCATGTTAGGAACATGTATATCAGCATCTCATCTCATCTCATGTCATCTCATCTATCCCATCTCATCCAAGTTTGGAGGGACTTAAAGGGATTCGGTGCGTTTTTTGCCGACATGTTAGGAACATGTATATCAGCATCTCATCTCATCTCATGTCATCTCATCTCATCCCATCTCAACCAAGTTTTGAGGGACTTAAAGGGATTCGGTGCGTTTTTTGCCAACATGTTAGGAACATGTATATCAGCATCTCATCTCATCTCATGTCATCTCATCACACCTCATCTCATCTCATCCAAGTTTGGAGGGACTTAAAGGGATTCGGTGCGTTTTTTGCCGACATGTTAGGAACATGTATATCAGCATCTCATCTCATCTCATGTCATCTCATCACATCTCATCCAAGTTTTGAGGGACTTAAAGGGATTCGGTGCGTTTTTTGCCGACATGTTATGAACATGTATATCAGCATCTCATCTCATCTCATGTCATCTTATCTCATCTCATCCCATTTCATCCAAGTTTTGAGGGACTTAAAGGGATTCGGTGAGTTTTTTCCGACATGTTAGGAACATGTATATTAGCATCTCATCTCATCTCATGTCATCTCATCTCATCTCATCCCATGTCATCCAAGTTTTGAGGGACTTAAAGGGATTTGGTGAGTTTTTTGCCAACATGTTAGGAACATGTATATCAGCATCTCATCTCATCTCGTGTCATCTCATTACATCTCATCCCATCTCATCCAAGTTTGGAGGGACTTAAAGGGATTTGGTGCGTTTTTTGCCGACATGTTAGGAACATGTATATCAGCATCTCATCTCATCTCATGTCATATCATGTCATCTCATCCCATCTCATCCAAGTTTTGAGGGACTTAAAGGGATTCGGTGCGTTTTTTGCCGACATGTTAGGAACATGTATATCAGCATCTCATCTCATCTCATGTCATATCATGTCATCTCATCCCATCTCATCCAAGTTTTGAGGGACTTAAAGGGATTCGTTGCGTTTTTTGCCGACATGTTAGGAACATGTATATCAGCATCTCATCTCATCTCATGTCATATCATGTCATCTCATCCCATCTCATCCAAGTTTTGAGGGACTTAAAGGGATTCGGTGCGTTTTTTGCCAACATGTTAGGAACATGTATATCAGCATCTCATCTCATCTCATGTCATATCATGTCATCTCATCCCATCTCATCCAAGTTTTGAGGGACTTAAAGGGATTCGGTGCGTTTTTTGCCAACATGTTAGGAACATGTATATCAGCATCTCATCTCATCTCATGTCATCTCATCTCATCTCATCCAATCTCATCCAAGTTTTGAGGGACTTAAAGGGATTTGGTGCGTTTTTTGCCGACATGTTAGCAACATGTATATCAGCATCTCATCTCATCTCATGTCATCTCATCTCATCCCATCTCATCCAAGTTTTGAGGGACTTAAAGGGATTCGGTGCATTTTTTGCCAACATGTTAGGAAAATGTATATCAGCATCTCATCTCATCTCATGTCATATCATGTCATCTCATTCCATCTCATCCAAGTTTTAAGGGACTTAAAGGGATTCGGTGCGTTTTTTGCCAACATGTTAGGAACATGTATATCAGCATCTCATCTCATTTCATGTCATCTCATCACATCTCATCCCATCTCATCCAAGTTTGGAGGGACTTAAAGGGATTCGGTGCGTTTTTTGCCGACATGTTAGGAACATGTATATCAGCATCTCATCTCATCTCATGTCATATCATGTCATCTCATCCCATCTCATCCAAGTTTTGAGGGACTTAAAGGGATTCGGTGCGTTTTTTGCCAACATGTTAGGAACATGTATATCAGCATCTCATCTCATCTCATGTCATCTCATCACATCTCATCCCATCTCATCCAAGTTTGGAGGGACTTAAAGGGATTCGGTGCGTTTTTTGCCGACATGTTAGGAACATGTATATCAGCATCTCATCTCATCTCATGTCATCTCATCTCATCCCATCTCATCAAAGTTTGGAGGGACTTAAAGGGATTCGGTGCGTTTTTTGCCGACATGTTAGGAACATGTATATCAGCATCTCATCTCATCTCATGTCATCTCATCTCATCTCATCCCATCTCATCCATGTTTTGAGGGACTTAAAGGGATTTGGTGCGTTTTTTGCTGACATGTTAGCAACATGTATATCAGCATCTCATCTCATCTCAAGTCATCTCATCTCATCCCATCTCATCCAAGTTTTGAGGGACTTAAAGGGATTTGGTGCATTTTTTGCCAACATGTTATGAAAATGTATATCAGCATCTCATCTCATCTCATGTCATATCATGTCATCTCATCCCATCTCATCCAAGTTTTAAGGGACTTAAAGGGATTCGGTGCGTTTTTTGCCAACATGTTAGGAACATGTATATCAGCATCTCATCTCATTTCATGTCATCTCATCACATCTCATCCCATCTCATCCAAGTTTGGAGGGACTTAAAGGGATTTGGTGTGTTTTTTGCCGACATGTTAGGAACATGTATATCAGCATCTCATCTCATGTCATCTTATCTCATCTCATCCCATCTCATCCAAGTTTTGAGGGACTTAAAGGGATTTGGTGCGTTTTTGGCCGATATGTTAGGAACATGTATATCAGCATCTCATCTCATGTCATCTCATTACATCTCATCCCATCTCATCCAAGTTTGGAGGGACTTAAAGGGATTCGGTGCGTTTTTTGCCGACATGTTAGGAACATGTATATCAGCATCTCATCTCATCTCATGTCATATCATGTCATCTCATCCCATCTCATCCAAGTTTTGAGGGACTTAAAGAGATTCGGTGCGTTTTTTGCCAACATGTTAGGAACTTGTATATCAGCATCTCATCTCATCTCATGTCATCTCATCACATCTCATCCCATCTCATCCAAGTTTGGAGGGACTTAAAGGGATTCGGTGCGTTTTTTGCCGACATGTTAGGAACATGTATATCAGCATCTCATCTCATGTCATCTCATCTCTTCTCATCCCATCTCATCCAAGTCTTTAGGGACTTAAAGGGATTCGGTGCGTTTTTTGCCGACATGTTAGGAACATGAATATCAGCATCTCATCTCATCTCATGTCATCTCATCACATCTCATCCCATCTCATCCAAGTTTGGAGTGACTTAAAGGGATTCGGTGCGTTTTTTGCCGACATGTTAGGAACATGTATATCAGCATCTCATCTCATCTCATCTCATGTCATCTCATCTCATCCCATGTCATCCAAGTTTTGAGGGACTTAAAGGGATTCGGTGCATTTTTTGCCAACATGTTAGGAACATGTATATCAGCATCTCATCTCATGTCATCTCATCTCATCCCATCTCATTCAAGTTTGGAGGGACTTAAAGGGATTCAGTGCGTTTTTTGCAGACATGTTAGGAACATGTATATCAGCATCTCATCTCATCTCATGTCATCTCATCTCATCTCATCCCATCTCATCCAAGTTTTGAGTGACTTAAAGGGATTTGGTGCATTTTTTGCCGACATGTTAGCAACATGTATATCAGCATCTCATCTCATCTCATGTCATCTCATCTCATCTCATCCCATCTCATCCAAGTTTTGAGGGACTTAAAGGGATTCGGTGCGTTTTTTGCCGACATGTTAGGAACATGTATATCAGCATCTCATCTCATCTCATGTCATCTCATCTCATCCCACCTCATCCAAGTTTTGAGGGACTTAAAGGGATTCGGTGCGTTTTTTGCCAACATGTTAGGAACATGTATATCAGCATCTCATCTCATCTCATGTCATCTCATCTCATCTCATCCCATCTCATCCAAGTTTTGATGGACTTAAAGGGATTCTGTGCGTTTTTTGCCGACATGTTAGGAACATGTATATCAGCATCTCATCTCATGTCATCTCATCTCATCCCATCTCATCCAAGTTTTGAGGGACTTAAAGGGATTTGGTGAGTTTTTTGCCGACATGTTAGGAACATGTATATCAGCATCTCATCTCATCTCATGTCATCTCATTTCATCTCATCCCATCTCATCCAAGTTTGGAGGGACTAAAAGGGATTTGGTGCGTTTTTTGCCAACATGTTAGGAACATGTATATCAGCATCTCATCTCATGTCATCTCATCTCATCTCATCCCATCTCATCCAAGTTTTGAGGGACTTAAAGGGATTTGGTGCGTTTTTTGCCGACATGTTAGGAACATGTATATCAGCATCTCATCTCATCTCATGTCATATCATCCCATCTCATCCAAGTTTTGAGGGACTTAAAGGGATTCGGTGTGTTTTTTGCCGACATGTTAGAAACATGTATATCAGCATCTCATCTCATCTCATGTCATCTCATCTCATCCCATCTCATCCAAGTTTTGAGTGACTTAAAGGTATTCGGTGCGTTTTTTGCCAACATGTTAGGAACATGTATATCAGCATCTCGTCTCATCTCATGTCATCTCATCTCATCTCAACCCATATCATCCAAGTTTTGAGGGACTTAAAGGGATTCGGTGCGTTTTTTGCCGACATGTTAGGAACATGTATATCAGCATTCCATCTCATCTCATGTCATCTCATCTCATCCCATCTCATTCAAGTTTTGAGGAACTTAAAGGGATTTGGCGCGTTTTTTGCCGACATGTTAGAAACACGTATATCAGCATCTCATCTCATGTCATCTCATCTCAACTCATCCCATCTCATCCAAGTTTTGAGGGACTTAAAGGGATTCGGTGCATTTTTTGCCGACATGTTATGAACATGTATATCAGCATCTCATCTCATCTCATGTCATCTCATCTTATCCCATCTCATCCAAGTTTTGGGGGACTTGAAGGGATTTGGTGAGTTTTTTGCTGACATATTAGAAACATGTATATTAGCATCTCATCTCATGTCATCTCATCTCATCCCATCTCATCCAAGTTTTGAGGGAATTAAAGGGATTCGGTGAGTTTTTTGCTGACATATTAGAAACATGTATATCAGCATCTCATCTCATCTCATGTCATCTCATCTCATCTCATCCCAACTCATCCAAGTTTTGAGGGACTTAAAGTGATTCAGTGCGCTTTTTGCCGACATGTTAGGAACATGTATATTAGCATCTCATCTCATGTCATATCATGTCATCTCATCCCATCTCATCCAAGTTTTGAGGGACTTAAAGGCATTCGGTGCATTTTTTGCCGATATGTTAGGAACATGTATATCAGCATCTCATCTCATCTCATGTCATCTCATTTCATCTCATCCCATCTCATCCAAGTTTTGAGGGACTTAAAGGGATTCGGTGAGTTTTTTGCCGACATGTTATGAACATGTATATCAGCATCTCATCTCATGTCATCTCATCTCATCTCATCCCATCTCATCCAAGTTTTGAGGGACTTAAAGGGATTCGGTGCGTTTTTTGCCGACATGTTAGGAACATGTATATCAGCATCTCATCTCATCTCATGTCATATCATGTCATCTCATCCCATCTCATCCAAGTTTTGAGGAACTTAAAGGGATTCGGTGCGTTTTTTGCCGACATGTTAGAAACATGTATATCAGCATCTCATCTCATCTCATGTCATCTCATCTCATCTCATCCCATCTCATCCAAGTTTTGAGGGACTTAAAGAGATTCGTTGCATTTTTTGCCAACATGTTAGGAACATGTATATCAGCATCTCGTCTCATCTCATGTCATCTCATCTCATCTCATCCCATCTCATCCAAGTTTTCAAGGACTTAAAGGGATTCAGTGCGTTTTTTGCCGACATGTTAGGAACATGTATATTAGCATCTCATCTCATTTCATCTCATCCCATCTCATCCAAGTTTTCAAGGACTTAAAGGGATTCAGTGCGTTTTTTGCCGACATGTTAGGAACATGTATATCAGCATCTCATCTCATGTCATATCATGTCATCTCATCCCATCTCATCCAAGTTTTGAGGGACTTAAAGGGATTCGGTGCGTTTTTTGCCGACATGTTAGAAACATGTATATCAGCATCCCATCTCATCTCATGTCATCTCATCTCATCCCATCTCATCCAAGTTTTGAGTGACTTAAAGGTATTCGGTGCGTTTTTTGCCAACATGTTAGGAACATGTATATCAGCATCTCGTCTCATCTCATGTCATCTCATCTCATCTCAACCCATATCATCCAAGTTTTGAGGGACTTAAAGGGATTCGGTGCGTTTTTTGCCGACATGTTAGGAACATGTATATCAGCATTCCATCTCATCTCATGTTATCTCATCTCATCCCATCTCATTCAAGTTTTGAGGAACTTAAAGGGATTTGGCGCGTTTTTTGCCGACATGTTAGAAACACGTATATCAGCATCTCATCTCATGTCATCTCATCTCAACTCATCCCATCTCATCCAAGTTTTGAGGGACTTAAAGGGATTCGGTGCATTTTTTGCCGACATGTTATGAACATGTATATCAGCATCTCATCTCATCTCATGTCATCTCATCTTATCCCATCTCATCCAAGTTTTGGGGGACTTAAAGGGATTTGGTGAGTTTTTTGCTGACATATTAGAAACATGTATATTAGCATCTCATCTCATGTCATCTCATCTCATCCCATCTCATCCAAGTTTTGAGGGAATTAAAGGGATTCGGTGAGTTTTTTGCTGACATATTAGAAACATGTATATCAGCATCTCATCTCATCTCATGTCATCTCATCTCATCTCATCCCAACTCATCCAAGTTTTGAGGGACTTAAAGTGATTCAGTGCGTTTTTTGCCGACATGTTAGGAACATGTATATTAGCATCTCATCTCATGTCATATCATGTCATCTCATCCCATCTCATCCAAGTTTTGAGGGACTTAAAGGCATTCGGTGCATTTTTTGCCGACATGTTAGGAACATGTATATCAGCATCTCATCTCATCTCATGTCATCTCATTTCATCTCATCCCATCTCATCCAAGTTTTGAGGGACTTAAAGGGATTCGGTGAGTTTTTTGCCGACATGTTATGAACATGTATATCAGCATCTCATCTCATGTCATCTCATCTCATCTCATCCCATCTCATCCAAGTTTTGAGGGACTTAAAGGGATTCGGTGCGTTTTTTGCCGACATGTTAGGAACATGTATATCAGCATCTCATCTCATCTCATGTCATGTCATGTCATCTCATCCCATCTCATCCAAGTTTTGAGGGACTTAAAGGGATTCGGTGCGTTTTTTGCCGACATGTTAGAAACATGTATATCAGCATCTCATCTCATCTCATGTCATCTCATCTCATCTCATCCCATCTCATCCAAGTTTTGAGGGACTTAAAGGGATTCGTTGCATTTTTTGCCAACATGTTAGGAACATGTATATCAGCATCTCGTCTCATCTCATGTCATCTCATCTCATCCCATCTCATCCAAGTTTTCAAGGACTTAAAGGGATTCAGTGCGTTTTTTGCCGACATGTTAGGAACATGTATATTAGCATCTCATCTCATTTTATCTCATCCCATCTCATCCAAGTTTTCAAGGACTTAAAGGGATTCAGTGCGTTTTTTGCCGACATGTTAGGAACATGTATATCAGCATCTCATCTCATGTCATATCATGTCATCTCATCCCATCTCATCCAAGTTTTGAGGGACTTAAAGGGATTCGGTGCGTTTTTTGCCGACATGTTAGGAACATGTATATCAGCATCTCATCTCATGTCATCTCATGTCATCTCATCCCATTTCATCCAAGTTTTGAGGGACTTAAATGGATTCGGTGCGTTTTTTGCCTGCATGTTAGGAACATGTATATCAGCATCTCATCTCATCTCATGTCATCTCATCTATCCCATCTCATCCAAGTTTGGAGGGACTTAAAGGGATTCGGTGCGTTTTTTGCCGACATGTTAGGAACATGTATATCAGCATCTCATCTCATCTCATGTCATCTCATCTCATCCCATCTCAACCAAGTTTTGAGGGACTTAAAGGGATTCGGTGCGTTTTTTGCCAACATGTTAGGAACATGTATATCAGCATCTCATCTCATCTCATGTCATCTCATCACACCTCATCCCATCTCATCCAAGTTTGGAGGGACTTAAAGGGATTCGGTGCGTTTTTAGCCGACATGTTAGGAACATGTATATCAGCATCTCATCTCATCTCATGTCATCTCATCACATCTCATCCAAGTTTTGAGGGACTTAAAGGGATTCGGTGCGTTTTTTGCCGACATGTTATGAACATGTATATCAGCATCTCATCTCATCTCATGTCATCTTATCTCATCTCATCCCATTTCATCCAAGTTTTGAGGGACTTAAAGGGATTCAGTGAGTTTTTTCCGACATGTTAGGAACATGTATATTAGCATCTCATCTCATCTCATGTCATCTCATCTCATCTCATCCCATGTCATCCAAGTTTTGAGGGACTTAAAGGGATTTGGTGAGTTTTTTGCCAACATGTTAGGAACATGTATATCAGCATCTCATCTCATCTCGTGTCATGTCATTACATCTCATCCCATCTCATCCAAGTTTGGAGGGACTTAAAGGGATTCGGTGCGTTTTTTGCCGACATGTTAGGAACATGTATATCAGCATCTCATCTCATCTCATGTCATATCATGTCATCTCATCCCATCTCATCCAAGTTTTGAGGGACTTAAAGGGATTCGGTGCGTTTTTTGCCGACATGTTAGGAACATGTATATCAGCATCTCATCTCATCTCATGTCATATCATGTCATCTCATCCCATCTCATCCAAGTTTTGAGGGACTTAAAGGGATTCGTTGCGTTTTTTGCCGACATGTTAGGAACATGTATATCAGCATCTCATCTCATCTCATGTCATATCATGTCATCTCATCCCATCTCATCCAAGTTTTGAGGGACTTAAAGGGATTCGGTGCGTTTTTTGCCAACATGTTAGGAACATGTATATCAGCATCTCATCTCATCTCATGTCATATCATGTCATCTCATCCCATCTCATCCAAGTTTTGAGGGACTTAAAGGGATTCGGTGCGTTTTTTGCCAACATGTTAGGAACATGTATATCAGCATCTCATCTCATCTCATGTCATCTCATCTCATCTCATCCAATCTCATCCAAGTTTTGAGGGACTTAAAGGGATTTGGTGCGTTTTTTGCCGACATGTTAGCAACATGTATATCAGCATCTCATCTCATCTCATGTCATCTCATCTCATCCCATCTCATCCAAGTTTTGAGGGACTTAAAGGGATTCGGTGCATTTTTTGCCAACATGTTAGGAAAATGTATATCAGCATCTCATCTCATCTCATGTCATATCATGTCATCTCATTCCATCTCATCCAAGTTTTAAGGGACTTAAAGGGATTCGGTGCGTTTTTTGCCAACATGTTAGGAACATGTATATCAGCATCTCATCTCATTTCATGTCATCTCATCACATCTCATCCCATCTCATCCAAGTTTGGAGGGACTTAAAGGGATTTGGTGTGTTTTTTGCCGACATGTTAGGAACATGTATATCAGCATCTCATCTCATGTCATCTTATCTCATCTCATCCCAGCTCATCCAAGTTTTGAGGGACTTAAAGGGATTTGGTGCGTTTTTTGCCAACATGTTATGAACATGTATATCAGCATCTCATCTCATCTCATGTCAACTCATGTCATCTCATCCCATTTCATACAAGTTTTGAGGGACTTAAAGGGATTCGGTGCGTTTTTTGCTGACATGTTAGGAACATGTATATCAGCATCTCACCTCATCTCATGTCATCTCATCTCATCCCATCTCATCCAAGTTTGGAGGGACTTAAAGGGATTCGGTGCGTTTTTTGCCGACATGTTAGGAACATGTATATCAGCATCTCATCTCATCTCATGTCATCTCATCTCATCTCATCTCATCTCATCCAAGTTTTGAGGGACTTAAAGGGATTTGGTGCGTTTTTTGCCGACATGTTAGCAACATGTATATCAGCATCTCATCTCATCTCATGTCATCTCATCTCATCCAAGTTTTGAGGGACTTAAAGGGATTCGGTGCGTTTTTTGCCGACATGTTAGGATCATGTATATCAGCATCTCATCTCATCTCATGTCATATCATGTCATCTCATCCCATCTCATCCAAGTTTTGAGGGACTTAAAGGGATTCGGTGCGTTTTTTGCTGACATGTTAGAAACATGTATATCAGCATCTCATCTCATGTCATCTCATCTCATCTCATCCCATCTCATCCAAGTTTTGAGGGACTTAAAGGGATTCGGTGCGTTTTTTGCCAACATGTTAGGAACATGTATATCAGCATCTCATCTCATCTCATCTCATGTCATCTCATCTCATGTCATCTCAACTCATCTCATCCCATCTCATCCAAGTTTTGAGGGACTTAAAGGGATTCGATGCTTTTTTTGCCGACATGTTAGGAACATGTATATCAGCATCCCATCTCATCTCATGTCATCTCATCTCATACCATCTCATTCAAGTTTTGAGGAACTTAAAGGGATTTGGCGCGTTTTTTGCCAACATGTTAGGAACACGTATATCAGCATCTCATCTCATCTCATGTCATCTCAACTCATCCCATCTCATCCAAGTTTTGAGGGACTTAAAGGGATTCGGTACATTTTTTGCTGACATGTTAGGAACATGTATATCAGCATCTCATCTCATCTCATGTCATCTCATCTCATCCCATCTCATCCAAGTTTTGGGGAACTTAAATGGATTCGGTGCGTTTTTTGCCGACATAATAGGAACATGTATATCAGCATCTCGTCTCATGTCATCTCATCTCATCTCATCCCATGTCATCCAAGTTTTGAGGGACTTAAAGGGATTTGGTGCGTTTTTTGCCAACATGTTAGGAACATGTATATCAGCATCTAATCTCATCTTATGTCATCTCATTATATCTCATCCCATCTCATCCAAGTTTGGAGGGACTTAGAGGGATTCGGTGCGTTTTTTTTTGACATGTTAGGAACATGTATATCAGCATCTCATCTTATCTCATGTCATATCATGTCATCTCATCCCATCTCATCCACGTTTTGAGGGACTTAAAGGGATTCGGTGCGTTTTTTGCCAACATGTTAGGAACATGTATATCAGCATCTCATCTCATTTCATGTCATCTCATCACATCTCATCCCATCTCATCCAAGTTTGGAGGGACTTAAAGGGATTTGGTGTGTTTTTTGCCGACATGTTAGGAACATGTATATCAGCATCTCATCTCATGTCATCTTATCTCATCTCATCCCAGCTCATCCAAGTTTTGAGGGACTTAAAGGGATTTGGTGCGTTTTTTGCCAACATGTTATGAACATGTATATCAGCATCTCATCTCATCTCATGTCAACTCATGTCATCTCATCCCATTTCATACAAGTTTTGAGGGACTTAAAGGGATTCGGTGCGTTTTTTGCTGACATGTTAGGAACATGTATATCAGCATCTCACCTCATCTCATGTCATCTCATCTCATCCCATCTCATCCAAGTTTGGAGGGACTTAAAGGGATTCGGTGCGTTTTTTGCCGACATGTTAGGAACATGTATATCAGCATCTCATCTCATCTCATGTCATCTCATCTCATCTCATCTCATCTCATCCAAGTTTTGAGGGACTTAAAGGGATTTGGTGCGTTTTTTGCCGACATGTTAGCAACATGTATATCAGCATCTCATCTCATCTCATGTCATCTCATCTCATCCAAGTTTTGAGGGACTTAAAGGGATTCGGTGCGTTTTTTGCCGACATGTTAGGATCATGTATATCAGCATCTCATCTCATCTCATGTCATATCATGTCATCTCATCCCATCTCATCCAAGTTTTGAGGGACTTAAAGGGATTCGGTGCGTTTTTTGCTGACATGTTAGAAACATGTATATCAGCATCTCATCTCATGTCATCTCATCTCATCTCATCCCATCTCATCCAAGTTTTGAGGGACTTAAAGGGATTCGGTGCGTTTTTTGCCAACATGTTAGGAACATGTATATCAGCATCTCATCTCATCTCATGTCATCTCATCTCATGTCATCTCAACTCATCTCATCGCATCTCATCCAAGTTTTGAGGGACTTAAAGGGATTCGATGCTTTTTTTGCCGACATGTTAGGAACATGTATATCAGCATCCCATCTCATCTCATGTCATCTCATCTCATACCATCTCATTCAAGTTTTGAGGAACTTAAAGGGATTTGGCGCGTTTTTTGCCAACATGTTAGGAACACGTATATCAGCATCTCATCTCATCTCATGTCATCTCAACTCATCCCATCTCATCCAAGTTTTGAGGGACTTAAAGGGATTCGGTACATTTTTTGCTGACATGTTAGGAACATGTATATCAGCATCTCATCTCATCTCATGTCATCTCATCTCATCCCATCTCATCCAAGTTTTGGGGAACTTAAATGGATTCGGTGCGTTTTTTGCCGACATAATAGGAACATGTATATCAGCATCTCGTCTCATGTCATCTCATCTCATCTCATCCCATGTCATCCAAGTTTTGAGGGACTTAAAGGGATTTGGTGCGTTTTTTGCCAACATGTTAGGAACATGTATATCAGCATCTAATCTCATCTTATGTCATCTCATTATATCTCATCCCATCTCATCCAAGTTTGGAGGGACTTAAAGGGATTCGGTGCGTTTTTTTTTGACATGTTAGGAACATGTATATCAGCATCTCATCTTATCTCATGTCATATCATGTCATCTCATCCCATCTCATCCACGTTTTGAGGGACTTAAAGGGATTCGGTGCGTTTTTTGCCGACATGTTAGGAACATGTATATCAGCATCTCATCTCATCTCATGTCATCTCATTTCATCTCATCCAATCTCATCCAAGTTTTGAGGGACTTAAAGGGATTCGGTGCGTTTTTTGCCAACATGTTAGGAACATGTATATCAGCATCTCATCTCATGTCATCTCATCTCATCTCATCTCATCCCATCTCATCCAAGTTTTGAGGGACTTAAAGGGATTCGGTGAGTTTTTTGCAGAAATGTTAGGAACATGTATATTAGCATCTCATCTCATCTCATGTCATATCATGTCATCTCATCCCATCTCATCCAAGTTTTGAGGGACTTAAAGGGATTCGGTGCGTTTTATGCCAACATGTTAGGAACATGTATATCAGCATCTCGTCTCATCTCATGTCATCTCATCTCATCTCATCCATATCATTCAAGTTTTGAGGGACTTAAAGGGATTCGGTGCGTTTTTTGCCGACATGTTATGAACATGTATATCAGCATCTCATCTCATCTCATGTCATCTCATCACATCTCATCCCATCTCATCCAAGTTTGGAGGGACTTAAAGGGATTCGGTGCGTTTTTTGCCGACATGTTAGGAACATGTATATTAGCATCTCATCTCATCTCATGTCATCTCATCTCATCCCATCTCATCCAAGTTTGGAGGGACTTAAAGGGATTCGGTGAGTTTTTTGCCTACATGTTAGGAACATGTATATCAGCATCTCATCTCATCTCATGTCATCTCATCTCATCTCATCCCATCTCATCCAAGTTTTGAGGGACTTAAAGGGATTTGGTGCGTTTTTTGCCGACATGTTAGCAACATATACATCAGCATCTCATCTCATCTCATGTCATCTTATCTCATCTCATCCCATCTCATCCAAGTTTTGAGGGACTTAAAGGGATTCGGTGAGTTTTTTGCCGACATGTTAGAAACATGTATATTAGCATCTCATCTCATCTCATGTCATCTCATCTCATCTCATCCCATGTCATCCAAGTTTTGAGGGACTTAAAGGGATTTGGTGCGTTTTTTGCCAACATGTTAGGAACATGTATATCAGCATCTCATCTCATCTCATGTCATCTCATTACATCTTATCCCATCTCATCCAAGTTTGGAGGGATTTAAAGGGATTCGGTGCGTGTTTTGCCGACATGTTAGGAACATGTATATCAGCATCTCATCTCATGTCATCTCATCTCATCCCATCTCATTCAAGTTTGGAGGGATTTAAAGGGATTCAGTGCGTTTTTTGCAGACATGTTAGGAACATGTATATCAGCATCTCATCTCATCTCATGTCATCTCATCTCATCTCATCCCATCTCATCCAAGTTTTGAGTGACTTAAAGGGATTTGGTGCGTTTTTTGCCGACATGTTAGCAACATGTATATCAGCATCTCATCTCATCTCATGTCATCTCATCTCATCTCATCCCATCTCATCCAAGTTTTGAGGGACTTAAAGGGATTCGGTGCGTTTTTTGCCGACATGTTAGGAACATGTATATCAGCATCTCATCTCATCTCATGTCATCTCATCTCATCCCACCTCATCCAAGTTTTGAGGGACTTAAAGGGATTCGGTGCGTTTTTTGCCAACATGTTAGGAACATGTATATCAGCATCTCATCTCATCTCATGTCATCTCATCTCATCTCATCCCATCTCATCCAAGTTTTGATGGACTTAAAGGGATTCTGTGCGTTTTTTGCCGACATGTTAGGAACATGTATATCAGCATCTCATCTCATCTCATGTCATCTCATCTCATCCCATCTCATCCAAGTTTTGAGGGACTTAAAGGGATTTGGTGAGTTTTTTGCCGACATGTTAGGAACATGTATATCAGCATCTCATCTCATCTCATGTCATCTCATTTCATCTCATCCCATCTCATCCAAGTTTGGAGGGACTTAAAGGGATTCGGTGCGTTTTTTGCCAACATGTTAGGAACATGTATATCAGCATCTCATCTCATGTCATCTCATCTCATCTCATCCCATCTCATCCAAGTTTTGAGGGACTTAAAGGGATTTGGTGCGTTTTTTGCCGACATGTTAGGAACATGTATATCAGCATCTCATCTCATCTCATGTCATATCATGTCATATCATCCCATCTCATCCAAGTTTTGAGGGACTTAAAGGGATTCGGTGTGTTTTTTGCCGACATGTTAGAAACATGTATATCAGCATCTCATCTCATCTCATGTCATCTCATCTCATCCCATCTCATCCAAGTTTTGAGTGACTTAAAGGTATTCGGTGCATTTTTTGCCAACATGTTAGGAACATGTATATCAGCATCTCGTCTCATCTCATGTCATCTCATCTCATCTCAACCAATATCATCCAAGTTTTGAGGGACTTAAAGGGATTCGGTGCGTTTTTTGCCGACATGTTAGGAACATGTATATCAGCATTCCATCTCATCTCATGTCATCTCATCTCATCCCATCTCATTCAAGTTTTGAGGAACTTAAAGGGATTTGGCGCGTTTTTTGCCGACATGTTAGAAACACGTATATCAGCATCTCATCTCATGTCATCTCATCTCAACTCATCCCATCTCATCCAAGTTTTGAGGGACTTAAAGGGATTCGGTGCATTTTTTGCCGACATGTTATGAACATGTATATCAGCATCTCATCTCATCTCATGTCATCTCATCTTATCCCATCTCATCCAAGTTTTGGGGGACTTAAAGGGATTTGGTGAATTTTTTGCTGACATATTAGAAACATGTATATTAGCATCTCATCTCATGTCATCTCATCTCATCCCATCTCATCCAAGTTTTGAGGGAATTAAAGGGATTCGGTGAGTTTTTTGCTGACATATTAGAAACATGTATATCAGCATCTCATCTCATCTCATGTCATCTCATCTCATCTCATCCCAACTCATCCAAGTTTTGAGGGACTTAAAGTGATTCAGTGCGTTTTTTGCCGACATGTTAGGAACATGTATATTAGCATCTCATCTCATGTCATATCATGTCATCTCATCCCATCTCATCCAAGTTTTGAGGGACTTAAAGGCATTCGGTGCATTTTTTGCCGACATGTTAGGAACATGTATATCAGCATCTCATCTCATGTCATCTCATCTCATCTCATCCCATCTCATCCAAGTTTTGAGGGACTTAAAGGGATTCGGTGCGTTTTTTGCCGACATGTTAGGAACATGTATATCAGCATCTCATCTCATCTCATGTCATATCATGTCATCTCATCCCATCTCATCCAAGTTTTGAGGGACTTAAAGGGATTCGGTGCGTTTTTTGCCGACATGTTAGAAACATGTATATCAGCATCTCATCTCATCTCATGTCATCTCATCTCATCTCATCTCATCCCATCTCATCCAAGTTTTGAGGGACTTAGAGGGATTCGTTGCATTTTTTGCCAACATGTTAGGAACATGTATATCAGCATCTCGTCTCATCTCATGTCATCTCATCTCATCTCATCCCATCTCATCCAAGTTTTCAAGGACTTAAAGGGATTCAGTGCGTTTTTTGCCGACATGTTAGGAACATGTATATTAGCATCTCATCTCATTTCATCTCATCCCATCTCATCCAAGTTTTCAAGGACTTAAAGGTATTCAGTGCGTTTTTTGCCGACATGTTAGGAACATGTATATCAGCATCTCATCTCATGTCATATCATGTCATCTCATCCCATCTCATCCAAGTTTTGAGGGACTTAAAGGGATTCGGTGCGTTTTTTGCCGACATGTTAGGAACATGTATATCAGCATCTCATCTCATCTCATGTCATCTCATGTCATCTCATCCCATTTCATCCAAGTTTTGAGGGACTTAAATGGATTCGGTGCGTTTTTTGCCTGCATGTTAGGAACATGTATATCAGCATCTCATCTCATCTCATGTCATCTCATCTATCCCATCTCATCCAAGTTTGGAGGGACTTAAAGGGATTCGGTGCGTTTTTTGCCGACATGTTAGGAACATGTATATCAGCATCTCATCTCATCTCATGTCATCTCATCTCATCCCATCTCAACCAAGTTTTGAGGGACTTAAAGGGATTCGGTGCGTTTTTTGCCAACATGTTAGGAACATGTATATCAGCATCTCATCTCATCTCATGTCATCTCATCACACCTCATCTCATCTCATCCAAGTTTGGAGGGACTTAAAGGGATTCGGTGCGTTTTTTGCCGACATGTTAGGAACATGTATATCAGCATCTCATCTCATCTCATGTCATCTCATCACATCTCATCCAAGTTTTGAGGGACTTAAAGGGATTCGGTGCGTTTTTTGCCGACATGTTATGAACATGTATATCAGCATCTCATCTCATCTCATGTCATCTTATCTCATCTCATCCCATTTCATCCAAGTTTTGAGGGACTTAAAGGGATTCGGTGAGTTTTTTCCGACATGTTAGGAACATGTATATTAGCATCTCATCTCATCTCATGTCATCTCATCTCATCTCATCCCATGTCATCCAAGTTTTGAGGGACTTAAAGGGATTTGGTGAGTTTTTTGCCAACATGTTAGGAACATGTATATCAGCATCTCATCTCATCTCGTGTCATCTCATTACATCTCATCCCATCTCATCCAAGTTTGGAGGGACTTAAAGGGATTTGGTGCGTTTTTTGCCGACATGTTAGGAACATGTATATCAGCATCTCATCTCATCTCATGTCATATCATGTCATCTCATCCCATCTCATCCAAGTTTTGAGGGACTTAAAGGGATTCGGTGCGTTTTTTGCCGACATGTTAGGAACATGTATATCAGCATCTCATCTCATCTCATGTCATATCATGTCATCTCATCCCATCTCATCCAAGTTTTGAGGGACTTAAAGGGATTCGTTGCGTTTTTTGCCGACATGTTAGGAACATGTATATCAGCATCTCATCTCATCTCATGTCATATCATGTCATCTCATCCCATCTCATCCAAGTTTTGAGGGACTTAAAGGGATTCGGTGCGTTTTTTGCCAACATGTTAGGAACATGTATATCAGCATCTCATCTCATCTCATGTCATATCATGTCATCTCATCCCATCTCATCCAAGTTTTGAGGGACTTAAAGGGATTCGGTGCGTTTTTTGCCAACATGTTAGGAACATGTATATCAGCATCTCATCTCATCTCATGTCATCTCATCTCATCTCATCCAATCTCATCCAAGTTTTGAGGGACTTAAAGGGATTTGGTGCGTTTTTTGCCGACATGTTAGCAACATGTATATCAGCATCTCATCTCATCTCATGTCATCTCATCTCATCCCATCTCATCCAAGTTTTGAGGGACTTAAAGGGATTCGGTGCATTTTTTGCCAACATGTTAGGAAAATGTATATCAGCATCTCATCTCATCTCATGTCATATCATGTCATCTCATTCCATCTCATCCAAGTTTTAAGGGACTTAAAGGGATTCGGTGCGTTTTTTGCCAACATGTTAGGAACATGTATATCAGCATCTCATCTCATTTCATGTCATCTCATCACATCTCATCCCATCTCATCCAAGTTTGGAGGGACTTAAAGGGATTCGGTGCGTTTTTTGCCGACATGTTAGGAACATGTATATCAGCATCTCATCTCATCTCATGTCATATCATGTCATCTCATCCCATCTCATCCAAGTTTTGAGGGACTTAAAGGGATTCGGTGCGTTTTTTGCCAACATGTTAGGAACATGTATATCAGCATCTCATCTCATCTCATGTCATCTCATCACATCTCATCCCATCTCATCCAAGTTTGGAGGGACTTAAAGGGATTCGGTGCGTTTTTTGCCGACATGTTAGGAACATGTATATCAGCATCTCATCTCATCTCATGTCATCTCATCTCATCCCATCTCATCAAAGTTTGGAGGGACTTAAAGGGATTCGGTGCGTTTTTTGCCGACATGTTAGGAACATGTATATCAGCATCTCATCTCATCTCATGTCATCTCATCTCATCTCATCCCATCTCATCCATGTTTTGAGGGACTTAAAGGGATTTGGTGCGTTTTTTGCTGACATGTTAGCAACATGTATATCAGCATCTCATCTCATCTCAAGTCATCTCATCTCATCCCATCTCATCCAAGTTTTGAGGGACTTAAAGGGATTTGGTGCATTTTTTGCCAACATGTTATGAAAATGTATATCTGCATCTCATCTCATCTCATGTCATATCATGTCATCTCATCCCATCTCATCCAAGTTTTAAGGGACTTAAAGGGATTCGGTGCGTTTTTTGCCAACATGTTAGGAACATGTATATCAGCATCTCATCTCATTTCATGTCATCTCATCACATCTCATCCCATCTCATCCAAGTTTGGAGGGACTTAAAGGGATTTGGTGTGTTTTTTGCCGACATGTTAGGAACATGTATATCAGCATCTCATCTCATGTCATCTTATCTCATCTCATCCCATCTCATCCAAGTTTTGAGGGACTTAAAGGGATTTGGTGCGTTTTTGGCCGATATGTTAGGAACATGTATATCAGCATCTCATCTCATGTCATCTCATTACATCTCATCCCATCTCATCCAAGTTTGGAGGGACTTAAAGGGATTCGGTGCGTTTTTTGCCGACATGTTAGGAACATGTATATCAGCATCTCATCTCATCTCATGTCATATCATGTCATCTCATCCCATCTCATCCAAGTTTTGAGGGACTTAAAGAGATTCGGTGCGTTTTTTGCCAACATGTTAGGAACTTGTATATCAGCATCTCATCTCATCTCATGTCATCTCATCACATCTCATCCCATCTCATCCAAGTTTGGAGGGACTTAAAGGGATTCGGTGCGTTTTTTGCCGACATGTTAGGAACATGTATATCAGCATCTCATCTCATGTCATCTCATCTCTTCTCATCCCATCTCATCCAAGTCTTTAGGGACTTAAAGGGATTCGGTGCGTTTTTTGCCGACATGTTAGGAACATGAATATCAGCATCTCATCTCATCTCATGTCATCTCATCACATCTCATCCCATCTCATCCAAGTTTGGAGTGACTTAAAGGGATTCGGTGCGTTTTTTGCCGACATGTTAGGAACATGTATATCAGCATCTCATCTCATCTCATCTCATGTCATCTCATCTCATCCCATGTCATCCAAGTTTTGAGGGACTTAAAGGGATTCGGTGCATTTTTTGCCAACATGTTAGGAACATGTATATCAGCATCTCATCTCATGTCATCTCATCTCATCCCATCTCATTCAAGTTTGGAGGGACTTAAAGGGATTCAGTGCGTTTTTTGCAGACATGTTAGGAACATGTATATCAGCATCTCATCTCATCTCATGTCATCTCATCTCATCTCATCCCATCTCATCCAAGTTTTGAGTGACTTAAAGGGATTTGGTGCATTTTTTGCCGACATGTTAGCAACATGTATATCAGCATCTCATCTCATCTCATGTCATCTCATCTCATCTCATCCCATCTCATCCAAGTTTTGAGGGACTTAAAGGGATTCGGTGCGTTTTTTGCCGACATGTTAGGAACATGTATATCAGCATCTCATCTCATCTCATGTCATCTCATCTCATCCCACCTCATCCAAGTTTTGAGGGACTTAAAGGGATTCGGTGCGTTTTTTGCCAACATGTTAGGAACATGTATATCAGCATCTCATCTCATCTCATGTCATCTCATCTCATCTCATCCCATCTCATCCAAGTTTTGATGGACTTAAAGGGATTCTGTGCGTTTTTTGCCGACATGTTAGGAACATGTATATCAGCATCTCATCTCATGTCATCTCATCTCATCCCATCTCATCCAAGTTTTGAGGGACTTAAAGGGATTTGGTGAGTTTTTTGCCGACATGTTAGGAACATGTATATCAGCATCTCATCTCATCTCATGTCATCTCATTTCATCTCATCCCATCTCATCCAAGTTTGGAGGGACTTAAAGGGATTTGGTGCGTTTTTTGCCAACATGTTAGGAACATGTATATCAGCATCTCATCTCATGTCATCTCATCTCATCTCATCCCATCTCATCCAAGTTTTGAGGGACTTAAAGGGATTTGGTGCGTTTTTTGCCGACATGTTAGGAACATGTATATCAGCATCTCATCTCATCTCATGTCATATCATCCCATCTCATCCAAGTTTTGAGGGACTTAAAGGGATTCGGTGTGTTTTTTGCCGACATGTTAGGAACATGTATATCAGCATCTCATCTCATCTCATGTCATATCATCCCATTTCATACAAGTTTTGAGGGACTTAAAGGGATTCGGTGCGTTTTTTGCTGACATGTTAGGAACATGTATATCAGCATCTCACCTCATCTCATGTCATCTCATCTCATCCCATCTCATCCAAGTTTGGAGGGACTTAAAGGGATTCGGTGCGTTTTTTGCCGACATGTTAGGAACATGTATATCAGCATCTCATCTCATCTCATGTCATCTCATCTCATCTCATCTCATCTCATCCAAGTTTTGAGGGACTTAAAGGGATTTGGTGCGTTTTTTGCCGACATGTTAGCAACATGTATATCAGCATCTCATCTCATCTCATGTCATCTCATCTCATCCAAGTTTTGAGGGACTTAAAGGGATTCGGTGCGTTTTTTGCCGACATGTTAGGATCATGTATATCAGCATCTCATCTCATCTCATGTCATATCATGTCATCTCATCCCATCTCATCCAAGTTTTGAGGGACTTAAAGGGATTCGGTGCGTTTTTTGCTGACATGTTAGAAACATGTATATCAGCATCTCATCTCATGTCATCTCATCTCATCTCATCCCATCTCATCCAAGTTTTGAGGGACTTAAAGGGATTCGGTGCGTTTTTTGCCAACATGTTAGGAACATGTATATCAGCATCTCATCTCATCTCATCTCATGTCATCTCATCTCATGTCATCTCAACTCATCTCATCCCATCTCATCCAAGTTTTGAGGGACTTAAAGGGATTCGATGCTTTTTTTGCCGACATGTTAGGAACATGTATATCAGCATCCCATCTCATCTCATGTCATCTCATCTCATACCATCTCATTCAAGTTTTGAGGAACTTAAAGGGATTTGGCGCGTTTTTTGCCAACATGTTAGGAACACGTATATCAGCATCTCATCTCATCTCATGTCATCTCAACTCATCCCATCTCATCCAAGTTTTGAGGGACTTAAAGGGATTCGGTACATTTTTTGCTGACATGTTAGGAACATGTATATCAGCATCTCATCTCATCTCATGTCATCTCATCTCATCCCATCTCATCCAAGTTTTGGGGAACTTAAATGGATTCGGTGCGTTTTTTGCCGACATAATAGGAACATGTATATCAGCATCTCGTCTCATGTCATCTCATCTCATCTCATCCCATGTCATCCAAGTTTTGAGGGACTTAAAGGGATTTGGTGCGTTTTTTGCCAACATGTTAGGAACATGTATATCAGCATCTAATCTCATCTTATGTCATCTCATTATATCTCATCCCATCTCATCCAAGTTTGGAGGGACTTAAAGGGATTCGGTGCGTTTTTTTTTGACATGTTAGGAACATGTATATCAGCATCTCATCTTATCTCATGTCATATCATGTCATCTCATCCCATCTCATCCACGTTTTGAGGGACTTAAAGGGATTCGGTGCGTTTTTTGCCGACATGTTAGGAACATGTATATCAGCATCTCATCTCATCTCATGTCATCTCATTTCATCTCATCCAATCTCATCCAAGTTTTGAGGGACTTAAAGGGATTCGGTGCGTTTTTTGCCAACATGTTAGGAACATGTATATCAGCATCTCATCTCATGTCATCTCATCTCATCTCATCTCATCCCATCTCATCCAAGTTTTGAGGGACTTAAAGGGATTCGGTGAGTTTTTTGCAGAAATGTTAGGAACATGTATATTAGCATCTCATCTCATCTCATGTCATATCATGTCATCTCATCCCATCTCATCCAAGTTTTGAGGGACTTAAAGGGATTCGGTGCGTTTTATGCCAACATGTTAGGAACATGTATATCAGCATCTCGTCTCATCTCATGTCATCTCATCTCATCTCATCCATATCATTCAAGTTTTGAGGGACTTAAAGGGATTCGGTGCGTTTTTTGCCGACATGTTATGAACATGTATATCAGCATCTCATCTCATCTCATGTCATCTCATCACATCTCATCCCATCTCATCCAAGTTTGGAGGGACTTAAAGGGATTCGGTGCGTTTTTTGCCGACATGTTAGGAACATGTATATTAGCATCTCATCTCATCTCATGTCATCTCATCTCATCCCATCTCATCCAAGTTTGGAGGGACTTAAAGGGATTCGGTGAGTTTTTTGCCTACATGTTAGGAACATGTATATCAGCATCTCATCTCATCTCATGTCATCTCATCTCATCTCATCCCATCTCATCCAAGTTTTGAGGGACTTAAAGGGATTTGGTGCGTTTTTTGCCGACATGTTAGCAACATATACATCAGCATCTCATCTCATCTCATGTCATCTTATCTCATCTCATCCCATCTCATCCAAGTTTTGAGGGACTTAAAGGGATTCGGTGAGTTTTTTGCCGACATGTTAGAAACATGTATATTAGCATCTCATCTCATCTCATGTCATCTCATCTCATCTCATCCCATGTCATCCAAGTTTTGAGGGACTTAAAGGGATTTGGTGCGTTTTTTGCCAACATGTTAGGAACATGTATATCAGCATCTCATCTCATCTCATGTCATCTCATTACATCTTATCCCATCTCATCCAAGTTTGGAGGGATTTAAAGGGATTCGGTGCGTGTTTTGCCGACATGTTAGGAACATGTATATCAGCATCTCATCTCATGTCATCTCATCTCATCCCATCTCATTCAAGTTTGGAGGGACTTAAAGGGATTCAGTGCGTTTTTTGCAGACATGTTAGGAACATGTATATCAGCATCTCATCTCATCTCATGTCATCTCATCTCATCTCATCCCATCTCATCCAAGTTTTGAGTGACTTAAAGGGATTTGGTGCGTTTTTTGCCGACATGTTAGCAACATGTATATCAGCATCTCATCTCATCTCATGTCATCTCATCTCATCTCATCCCATCTCATCCAAGTTTTGAGGGACTTAAAGGGATTCGGTGCGTTTTTTGCCGACATGTTAGGAACATGTATATCAGCATCTCATCTCATCTCATGTCATCTCATCTCATCCCACCTCATCCAAGTTTTGAGGGACTTAAAGGGATTCGGTGCGTTTTTTGCCAACATGTTAGGAACATGTATATCAGCATCTCATCTCATCTCATGTCATCTCATCTCATCTCATCCCATCTCATCCAAGTTTTGATGGACTTAAAGGGATTCTGTGCGTTTTTTGCCGACATGTTAGGAACATGTATATCAGCATCTCATCTCATCTCATGTCATCTCATCTCATCCCATCTCATCCAAGTTTTGAGGGACTTAAAGGGATTTGGTGAGTTTTTTGCCGACATGTTAGGAACATGTATATCAGCATCTCATCTCATCTCATGTCATCTCATTTCATCTCATCCCATCTCATCCAAGTTTGGAGGGACTTAAAGGGATTCGGTGCGTTTTTTGCCAACATGTTAGGAACATGTATATCAGCATCTCATCTCATGTCATCTCATCTCATCTCATCCCATCTCATCCAAGTTTTGAGGGACTTAAAGGGATTTGGTGCGTTTTTTGCCGACATGTTAGGAACATGTATATCAGCATCTCATCTCATCTCATGTCATATCATGTCATATCATCCCATCTCATCCAAGTTTTGAGGGACTTAAAGGGATTCGGTGTGTTTTTTGCCGACATGTTAGAAACATGTATATCAGCATCTCATCTCATCTCATGTCATCTCATCTCATCCCATCTCATCCAAGTTTTGAGTGACTTAAAGGTATTCGGTGCATTTTTTGCCAACATGTTAGGAACATGTATATCAGCATCTCGTCTCATCTCATGTCATCTCATCTCATCTCAACCAATATCATCCAAGTTTTGAGGGACTTAAAGGGATTCGGTGCGTTTTTTGCCGACATGTTAGGAACATGTATATCAGCATTCCATCTCATCTCATGTCATCTCATCTCATCCCATCTCATTCAAGTTTTGAGGAACTTAAAGGGATTTGGCGCGTTTTTTGCCGACATGTTAGAAACACGTATATCAGCATCTCATCTCATGTCATCTCATCTCAACTCATCCCATCTCATCCAAGTTTTGAGGGACTTAAAGGGATTCGGTGCATTTTTTGCCGACATGTTATGAACATGTATATCAGCATCTCATCTCATCTCATGTCATCTCATCTTATCCCATCTCATCCAAGTTTTGGGGGACTTAAAGGGATTTGGTGAATTTTTTGCTGACATATTAGAAACATGTATATTAGCATCTCATCTCATGTCATCTCATCTCATCCCATCTCATCCAAGTTTTGAGGGAATTAAAGGGATTCGGTGAGTTTTTTGCTGACATATTAGAAACATGTATATCAGCATCTCATCTCATCTCATGTCATCTCATCTCATCTCATCCCAACTCATCCAAGTTTTGAGGGACTTAAAGTGATTCAGTGCGTTTTTTGCCGACATGTTAGGAACATGTATATTAGCATCTCATCTCATGTCATATCATGTCATCTCATCCCATCTCATCCAAGTTTTGAGGGACTTAAAGGCATTCGGTGCATTTTTTGCCGACATGTTAGGAACATGTATATCAGCATCTCATCTCATCTCATGTCATCTCATTTCATCTCATCCCATCTCATCCAAGTTTTGAGGGACTTAAAGGGATTCGGTGAGTTTTTTGCCGACATGTTATGAACATGTATATCAGCATCTCATCTCATGTCATCTCATCTCATCTCATCCCATCTCATCCAAGTTTTGAGGGACTTAAAGGGATTCGGTGCGTTTTTTGCCGACATGTTAGGAACATGTATATCAGCATCTCATCTCATCTCATGTCATATCATGTCATCTCATCCCATCTCATCCAAGTTTTGAGGGACTTAAAGGGATTCGGTGCGTTTTTTGCCGACATGTTAGAAACATGTATATCAGCATCTCATCTCATCTCATGTCATCTCATCTCATCTCATCTCATCCCATCTCATCCAAGTTTTGAGGGACTTAAAGGGATTCGTTGCATTTTTTGCCAACATGTTAGGAACATGTATATCAGCATCTCGTCTCATCTCATGTCATCTCATCTCATCTCATCCCATCTCATCCAAGTTTTCAAGGACTTAAAGGGATTCAGTGCGTTTTTTGCCGACATGTTAGGAACATGTATATTAGCATCTCATCTCATTTCATCTCATCCCATCTCATCCAAGTTTTCAAGGACTTAAAGGTATTCAGTGCGTTTTTTGCCGACATGTTAGGAACATGTATATCAGCATCTCATCTCATGTCATATCATGTCATCTCATCCCATCTCATCCAAGTTTTGAGGGACTTAAAGGGATTCGGTGCGTTTTTTGCCGACATGTTAGGAACATGTATATCAGCATCTCATCTCATCTCATGTCATCTCATGTCATCTCATCCCATTTCATCCAAGTTTTGAGGGACTTAAATGGACTCGGTGCGTTTTTTGCCTGCATGTTAGGAACATGTATATCAGCATCTCATCTCATCTCATGTCATCTCATCTATCCCATCTCATCCAAGTTTGGAGGGACTTAAAGGGATTCGGTGCGTTTTTTGCCGACATGTTAGGAACATGTATATCAGCATCTCATCTCATCTCATGTCATCTCATCTCATCCCATCTCAACCAAGTTTTGAGGGACTTAAAGGGATTCGGTGCGTTTTTTGCCAACATGTTAGGAACATGTATATCAGCATCTCATCTCATCTCATGTCATCTCATCACACCTCATCTCATCTCATCCAAGTTTGGAGGGACTTAAAGGGATTCGGTGCGTTTTTTGCCGACATGTTAGGAACATGTATATCAGCATCTCATCTCATCTCATGTCATCTCATCACATCTCATCCAAGTTTTGAGGGACTTAAAGGGATTCGGTGCGTTTTTTGCCGACATGTTATGAACATGTATATCAGCATCTCATCTCATCTCATGTCATCTTATCTCATCTCATCCCATTTCATCCAAGTTTTGAGGGACTTAAAGGGATTCGGTGAGTTTTTTCCGACATGTTAGGAACATGTATATTAGCATCTCATCTCATCTCATGTCATCTCATCTCATCTCATCCCATGTCATCCAAGTTTTGAGGGACTTAAAGGGATTTGGTGAGTTTTTTGCCAACATGTTAGGAACATGTATATCAGCATCTCATCTCATCTCGTGTCATCTCATTACATCTCATCCCATCTCATCCAAGTTTGGAGGGACTTAAAGGGATTTGGTGCGTTTTTTGCCGACATGTTAGGAACATGTATATCAGCATCTCATCTCATCTCATGTCATATCATGTCATCTCATCCCATCTCATCCAAGTTTTGAGGGACTTAAAGGGATTCGGTGCGTTTTTTGCCGACATGTTAGGAACATGTATATCAGCATCTCATCTCATCTCATGTCATATCATGTCATCTCATCCCATCTCATCCAAGTTTTGAGGGACTTAAAGGGATTCGTTGCGTTTTTTGCCGACATGTTAGGAACATGTATATCAGCATCTCATCTCATCTCATGTCATATCATGTCATCTCATCCCATCTCATCCAAGTTTTGAGGGACTTAAAGGGATTCGGTGCGTTTTTTGCCAACATGTTAGGAACATGTATATCAGCATCTCATCTCATCTCATGTCATATCATGTCATCTCATCCCATCTCATCCAAGTTTTGAGGGACTTAAAGGGATTCGGTGCGTTTTTTGCCAACATGTTAGGAACATGTATATCAGCATCTCATCTCATCTCATGTCATCTCATCTCATCTCATCCAATCTCATCCAAGTTTTGAGGGACTTAAAGGGATTTGGTGCGTTTTTTGCCGACATGTTAGCAACATGTATATCAGCATCTCATCTCATCTCATGTCATCTCATCTCATCCCATCTCATCCAAGTTTTGAGGGACTTAAAGGGATTCGGTGCATTTTTTGCCAACATGTTAGGAAAATGTATATCAGCATCTCATCTCATCTCATGTCATATCATGTCATCTCATTCCATCTCATCCAAGTTTTAAGGGACTTAAAGGGATTCGGTGCGTTTTTTGCCAACATGTTAGGAACATGTATATCAGCATCTCATCTCATTTCATGTCATCTCATCACATCTCATCCCATCTCATCCAAGTTTGGAGGGACTTAAAGGGATTCGGTGCGTTTTTTGCCGACATGTTAGGAACATGTATATCAGCATCTCATCTCATCTCATGTCATATCATGTCATCTCATCCCATCTCATCCAAGTTTTGAGGGACTTAAAGGGATTCGGTGCGTTTTTTGCCAACATGTTAGGAACATGTATATCAGCATCTCATCTCATCTCATGTCATCTCATCACATCTCATCCCATCTCATCCAAGTTTGGAGGGACTTAAAGGGATTCGGTGCGTTTTTTGCCGACATGTTAGGAACATGTATATCAGCATCTCATCTCATCTCATGTCATCTCATCTCATCCCATCTCATCAAAGTTTGGAGGGACTTAAAGGGATTCGGTGCGTTTTTTGCCGACATGTTAGGAACATGTATATCAGCATCTCATCTCATCTCATGTCATCTCATCTCATCTCATCCCATCTCATCCATGTTTTGAGGGACTTAAAGGGATTTGGTGCGTTTTTTGCTGACATGTTAGCAACATGTATATCAGCATCTCATCTCATCTCAAGTCATCTCATCTCATCCCATCTCATCCAAGTTTTGAGGGACTTAAAGGGATTTGGTGCATTTTTTGCCAACATGTTATGAAAATGTATATCTGCATCTCATCTCATCTCATGTCATATCATGTCATCTCATCCCATCTCATCCAAGTTTTAAGGGACTTAAAGGGATTCGGTGCGTTTTTTGCCAACATGTTAGGAACATGTATATCAGCATCTCATCTCATTTCATGTCATCTCATCACATCTCATCCCATCTCATCCAAGTTTGGAGGGACTTAAAGGGATTTGGTGTGTTTTTTGCCGACATGTTAGGAACATGTATATCAGCATCTCATCTCATGTCATCTTATCTCATCTCATCCCATCTCATCCAAGTTTTGAGGGACTTAAAGGGATTTGGTGCGTTTTTGGCCGATATGTTAGGAACATGTATATCAGCATCTCATCTCATGTCATCTCATTACATCTCATCCCATCTCATCCAAGTTTGGAGGGACTTAAAGGGATTCGGTGCGTTTTTTGCCGACATGTTAGGAACATGTATATCAGCATCTCATCTCATCTCATGTCATATCATGTCATCTCATCCCATCTCATCCAAGTTTTGAGGGACTTAAAGAGATTCGGTGCGTTTTTTGCCAACATGTTAGGAACTTGTATATCAGCATCTCATCTCATCTCATGTCATCTCATCACATCTCATCCCATCTCATCCAAGTTTGGAGGGACTTAAAGGGATTCGGTGCGTTTTTTGCCGACATGTTAGGAACATGTATATCAGCATCTCATCTCATGTCATCTCATCTCTTCTCATCCCATCTCATCCAAGTCTTTAGGGACTTAAAGGGATTCGGTGCGTTTTTTGCCGACATGTTAGGAACATGAATATCAGCATCTCATCTCATCTCATGTCATCTCATCACATCTCATCCCATCTCATCCAAGTTTGGAGTGACTTAAAGGGATTCGGTGCGTTTTTTGCCGACATGTTAGGAACATGTATATCAGCATCTCATCTCATCTCATCTCATGTCATCTCATCTCATCCCATGTCATCCAAGTTTTGAGGGACTTAAAGGGATTCGGTGCATTTTTTGCCAACATGTTAGGAACATGTATATCAGCATCTCATCTCATGTCATCTCATCTCATCCCATCTCATTCAAGTTTGGAGGGACTTAAAGGGATTCAGTGCGTTTTTTGCAGACATGTTAGGAACATGTATATCAGCATCTCATCTCATCTCATGTCATCTCATCTCATCTCATCCCATCTCATCCAAGTTTTGAGTGACTTAAAGGGATTTGGTGCATTTTTTGCCGACATGTTAGCAACATGTATATCAGCATCTCATCTCATCTCATGTCATCTCATCTCATCTCATCCCATCTCATCCAAGTTTTGAGGGACTTAAAGGGATTCGGTGCGTTTTTTGCCGACATGTTAGGAACATGTATATCAGCATCTCATCTCATCTCATGTCATCTCATCTCATCCCACCTCATCCAAGTTTTGAGGGACTTAAAGGGATTCGGTGCGTTTTTTGCCAACATGTTAGGAACATGTATATCAGCATCTCATCTCATCTCATGTCATCTCATCTCATCTCATCCCATCTCATCCAAGTTTTGATGGACTTAAAGGGATTCTGTGCGTTTTTTGCCGACATGTTAGGAACATGTATATCAGCATCTCATCTCATGTCATCTCATCTCATCCCATCTCATCCAAGTTTTGAGGGACTTAAAGGGATTTGGTGAGTTTTTTGCCGACATGTTAGGAACATGTATATCAGCATCTCATCTCATCTCATGTCATCTCATTTCATCTCATCCCATCTCATCCAAGTTTGGAGGGACTTAAAGGGATTTGGTGCGTTTTTTGCCAACATGTTAGGAACATGTATATCAGCATCTCATCTCATGTCATCTCATCTCATCTCATCCCATCTCATCCAAGTTTTGAGGGACTTAAAGGGATTTGGTGCGTTTTTTGCCGACATGTTAGGAACATGTATATCAGCATCTCATCTCATCTCATGTCATATCATCCCATCTCATCCAAGTTTTGAGGGACTTAAAGGGATTCGGTGTGTTTTTTGCCGACATGTTAGAAACATGTATATCAGCATCTCATCTCATCTCATGTCATCTCATCTCATCCCATCTCATCCAAGTTTTGAGTGACTTAAAGGTATTCGGTGCGTTTTTTGCCAACATGTTAGGAACATGTATATCAGCATCTCGTCTCATCTCATGTCATCTCATCTCATCTCAACCCATATCATCCAAGTTTTGAGGGACTTAAAGGGATTCGGTGCGTTTTTTGCCGACATGTTAGGAACATGTATATCAGCATTCCATCTCATCTCATGTCATCTCATCTCATCCCATCTCATTCAAGTTTTGAGGAACTTAAAGGGATTTGGCGCGTTTTTTGCCGACATGTTAGAAACACGTATATCAGCATCTCATCTCATGTCATCTCATCTCAACTCATCCCATCTCATCCAAGTTTTGAGGGACTTAAAGGGATTCGGTGCATTTTTTGCCGACATGTTATGAACATGTATATCAGCATCTCATATCATCTCATGTCATCTCATCTTATCCCATCTCATCCAAGTTTTGGGGGACTTAAAGGGATTTGGTGAGTTTTTTGCTGACATATTAGAAACATGTATATTAGCATCTCATCTCATGTCATCTCATCTCATCCCATCTCATCCAAGTTTTGAGGGAATTAAAGGGATTCGGTGAGTTTTTTGCTGACATATTAGAAACATGTATATCAGCATCTCATCTCATCTCATGTCATCTCATCTCATGTCATCCCAACTCATCCAAGTTTTGAGGGACTTAAAGTGATTCAGTGCGTTTTTTGCCGACATGTTAGGAACATGTATATTAGCATCTCATCTCATGTCATATCATGTCATCTCATCCCATCTCATCCAAGTTTTGAGGGACTTAAAGGCATTCGGTGCATTTTTTGCCGACATGTTAGGAACATGTATATCAGCATCTCATCTCATTTCATGTCATCTCATTTCATCTCATCCCATCTCATCAAAGTTTTGAGGGACTTAAAGGGATTCGGTGAGTTTTTTGCCGACATGTTATGAACATGTATATCAGCATCTCATCTCATGTCATCTCATCTCATCTCATCCCATCTCATCCAAGTTTTGAGGGACTAAAAGGGATTCGGTGCGTTTTTTGCCGACATGTTAGGAACATGTATATCAGCATCTCATCTCATCTCATGTCATATCATGTCATCTCATCCCATCTCATCCAAGTTTTGAGGTACTTAAAGGGATTCGGTGCGTTTTTTGCCGACATGTTAGAAACATGTATATCAGCATCTCATCTCATCTCATGTCATCTCATCTCATCTCATCCCATCTCATCCAAGTTTTGAGGGACTTAAAGGGATTCGTTGCATTTTTTGCCAACATGTTAGGAACATGTATATCAGCATCTCGTCTCATCTCATGTCATCTCTTCTCATCTCATCCCATCTCATCCAAGTTTTCAAGGACTTAAAGGGATTCAGTGCGTTTTTTGCCGACATGCTAGGAACATGTATATTAGCATCTCATCTCATTTCATCTCATCCCATCTCATCCAAGTTTTCAAGGACTTAAAGGGATTCAGTGCGTTTTTTGCCGACATGTTAGGAACATGTATATCAGCATCTCATCTCATGTCATATCATGTCATCTCATCCCATCTCATCCAAGTTTTGAGGGACTTAAAGGGATTCTGTGCGTTTTTTGCCGACATGTTAGGAACATGTATATCAGCATCTCATCTCATCTCATGTCATCTCATGTCATCTCATACCATTTCATCCAAGTTTTGAGGGACTTAAATGGATTCGGTGCGTTTTTTGCCTGCATGTTAGGAACATGTATATCAGCATCTCATCTCATCTCATGTCATCTCATCTATCCCATCTCATCCAAGTTTGGAGGGACTTAAAGGGATTCGGTGCGTTTTTTGCCGACATGTTAGGAACATGTATGTCAGCATCTCATCTCATCTCATGTCATCTCATCTCATCCCATCTCAACCAAGTTTTGAGGGACTTAAAGGGATTCGGTGCGTTTTTTGCCAACATGTTAGGAACATGTATATCAGCATCTCATCTCATCTCATGTCATCTCATCACACCTCATCCCATCTCATCCAAGTTTGGAGGGACTTAAAGGGATTCGGTGCGTTTTTTGCCGACATGTTAGGAACATGTATATCAGCATCTCATCTCATCTCATGTCATCTCATCACATCTCATCCAAGTTTTGAGGGACTTAAAGGGATTCGGTGCGTTTTTTGCCGACATGTTATGAACATGTATATCAGCATCTCATCTCATGTCATCTTATCTCATCTCATCCCATTTCATCCAAGTTTTGAGGGACTTAAAGGGATTCGGTGAGTTTTTTCCGACATGTTAGGAACATGTATATTAGCATCTCATCTCATCTCATGTCATCTCATCTCATCTCATCCCATGTCATCCAAGTTTTGAGGGACTTAAAGGGATTTGGTGAGTTTTTTGCCAACATGTTAGGAACATGTATATCAGCATCTCATCTCATCTCGTGTCATCTCATTACATCTCATCCCATCTCATCCAAGTTTGGAGGGACTTAAAGGGATTTGGTGCGTTTTTTGCCGACATGTTAGGAACATGTATATCAGCATCTCATCTCATCTCATGTCATATCATGTCATCTCATCCCATCTCATCCAAGTTTTGAGGGACTTAAAGGGATTCGGTGCGTTTTTTGCCGACATGTTAGGAACATGTATATCAGCATCTCATCTCATCTCATGTCATATCATGTCATCTCATCCCATCTCATCCAAGTTTTGAGGGACTTAAAGGGATTCGTTGCGTTTTTTGCCGACATGTTAGGAACATGTATATCAGCATCTCATCTCATCTCATGTCATATCATGTCATCTCATCCCATCTCATCCAAGTTTTGAGGGACTTAAAGGGATTCGGTGCGTTTTTTGCCAACATGTTAGGAACATGTATATCAGCATCTCATCTCATCTCATGTCATATCATGTCATCTCATCCCATCTCATCCAAGTTTTGAGGGACTTAAAGGGATTCGGTGCGTTTTTTGCCAACATGTTAGGAACATGTATATCAGCATCTCATCTCATCTCATGTCATCTCATCACATCTCATCCCATCTCATCCAAGTTTGGAGGGACTTAAAGGGATTCGGTGCGTTTTTTGCCGACATGTTAGGAACATGTATATCAGCATCTCATCTCATGTCATCTCATCTCTTCTCATCCCATCTCATCCAAGTCTTTAGGGACTTAAAGGGATTCGGTGCGTTTTTTGCCGACATGTTAGGAACATGAATATCAGCATCTCATCTCATCTCATGTCATCTCATCACATCTCATCCCATGTCATCCAAGTTTTGAGGGACTTAAAGGGATTTGGTGCGTTTTTTGCCAACATGTTAGGAACATGTATATCAGCATCTCATCTCATGTCATCTCATCTCATCCCATCTCATTCAAGTTTGGAGGGACTTAAAGGGATTCAGTGCGTTTTTTGCAGACATGTTAGGAACATGTATATCAGCATCTCATCTCATCTCATGTCATCTCATCTCATCTCATCCCATCTCATCCAAGTTTTGAGGGACTTAAAGGGATTCGTTGCGTTTTTTGCCGACATGTTAGGAACATGTATATCAGCATCTCATCTCATCTCATGTCATCTCATCTCATCCCACCTCATCCAAGTTTTGAGGGACTTAAAGGGATTCGGTGCGTTTTTTGCCAACATGTTAGGAACATGTATATCAGCATCTCATCTCATCTCATGTCATCTCATCTCATCTCATCCCATCTCATCCAAGTTTTGATGGACTTAAAGGGATTCTGTGCGTTTTTTGCCGACATGTTAGGAACATGTATATCAGCATCTCATCTCATCTCATGTCATCTCATCTCATCCCATCTCATCCAAGTTTTGAGGGACTTAAAGGGATTTGGTGAGTTTTTTGCCGACATGTTAGGAACATGTATATCAGCATCTCATCTCATCTCATGTCATCTCATTTCATCTCATCCCATCTCATCCAAGTTTGGAGGGACTTAAAGGGATTCGGTGCGTTTTTTGCCAACATGTTAGGAACATGTATATCAGCATCTCATCTCATGTCATCTCATCTCATCTCATCCCATCTCATCCAAGTTTTGAGGGACTTAAAGGGATTTGGTGCGTTTTTTGCCGACATGTTAGGAACATGTATATCAGCATCTCATCTCATCTCATGTCATATCATGTCATATCATCCCATCTCATCCAAGTTTTGAGGGACTTAAAGGGATTCGGTGTGTTTTTTGCCGACATGTTAGAAACATGTATATCAGCATCTCATCTCATCTCATGTCATCTCATCTCATCCCATCTCATCCAAGTTTTGAGTGACTTAAAGGTATTCGGTGCGTTTTTTGCCAACATGTTAGGAACATGTATATCAGCATCTCGTCTCATCTCATGTCATCTCATCTCATCTCAACCCATATCATCCAAGTTTTGAGGGACTTAAAGGGATTCGGTGCGTTTTTTGCCGACATGTTAGGAACATGTATATCAGCATTCCATCTCATCTCATGTCATCTCATCTCATCCCATCTCATTCAAGTTTTGAGGAACTTAAAGGGATTTGGCGCGTTTTTTGCCGACATGTTAGAAACACGTATATCAGCATCTCATCTCATGTCATCTCATCTCAACTCATCCCATCTCATCCAAGTTTTGAGGGACTTAAAGGGATTCGGTGCATTTTTTGCCGACATGTTATGAACATGTATATCAGCATCTCATCTCATCTCATGTCATCTCATCTTATCCCATCTCATCCAAGTGTTGGGGGACTTAAAGGGATTTGGTGAGTTTTTTGCTGACATATTAGAAACATGTATATTAGCATCTCATCTCATGTCATCTCATCTCATCCCATCTCATCCAAGTTTTGAGGGAATTAAAGGGATTCGGTGAGTTTTTTGCTGACATATTAGAAACATGTATATCAGCATCTCATCTCATCTCATGTCATCTCATCTCATGTCATCCCAACTCATCCAAGTTTTGAGGGACTTAAAGTGATTCAGTGCGTTTTTTGCCGACATGTTAGCAACATGTATATTAGCATCTCATCTCATTTCATCTCATCCCATCTCATCCAAGTTTTCAAGGACTTAAAGGGATTCAGTGCGTTTTTTGCCGACATGTTAGGAACATGTATATCAGCATCTCATCTCATGTCATATCATGTCATCTCATCCCATCTCATCCAAGTTTTGAGGGACTTAAAGGGATTCGGTGCGTTTTTTGCAGACATGTTAGGAACATGTATATCAGCATCTCATCTCATCTCATGTCATCTCATGTCATCTCATCCCATTTCATCCAAGTTTTGAGGGACTTAAATGGATTCGGTGCGTTTTTTGCCTGCATGTTAGGAACATGTATATCAGCATCTCATCTCATCTCATGTCATCTCATCTATCCCATCTCATCCAAGTTTGGAGGGACTTAAAGGGATTCGGTGCGTTTTTTGCCGACATGTTAGGAACATGTATATCAGCATCTCATCTCATCTCATGTCATCTCATCTCATCCCATCTCAACCAAGTTTTGAGGGACTTAAAGGGATTCGGTGCGTTTTTTGCCAACATGTTAGGAACATGTATATCAGCATCTCATCTCATCTCATGTCATCTCATCACACCTCATCCCATCTCATCCAAGTTTGGATAGACTTAAAGGGATTCGGTGCATTTTTTGCCGACATGTTAGGAACATGTATATCAGCATCTCATCTCATCTCATGTCATCTCATCACATCTCATCCAAGTTTTGAGGGACTTAAAGGGATTCGGTGCGTTTTTTGCCGACATGTTATGAACATGTATATCAGCATCTCATCTCATCTCATGTCATCTTATCTCATCTCATCCCATTTCATCCAAGTTTTGAGGGACTTAAAGGGATTCGGTGAGTTTTTTCCGACATGTTAGGAACATGTATATTAGCATCTCATCTCATCTCATGTCATCTCATCTCATCCCATGTCATCCAAGTTTTGAGGGACTTAAAGGGATTTGGTGAGTTTTTTGCCAACATGTTAGGAACATGTATATCAGCATCTCATCTCATCTCGTGTCATCTCATTACATCTCATCCCATCTCATCCAAGTTTGGAGGGACTTAAAGGGATTTGGTGCGCTTTTTGCCGACATGTTAGGAACATGTATATCAGCATCTCATCTCATCTCATGTCATATCATGTCATCTCATCCCATCTCATCCAAGTTTTGAGGGACTTAAAGGGATTCGGTGCGTTTTTTGCCGACATGTTAGGAACATGTATATCAGCATCTCATCTCATCTCATGTCATATCATGTCATCTCATCCCATCTCATCCAAGTTTTGAGGGACTTAAAGGGATTCGTTGCGTTTTTTGCCGACATGTTAGGAACATGTATATCAGCATCTCATCTCATCTCATGTCATATCATGTCATCTCATCCCATCTCATCCAAGTTTTGAGGGACTTAAAGGGATTCGGTGCGTTTTTTGCCAACATGTTAGGAACATGTATATCAGCATCTCATCTCATCTCATGTCATATCATGTCATCTCATCCCATCTCATCCAAGTTTTGAGGGACTTAAAGGGATTCGGTGCGTTTTTTGCCAACATGTTAGGAACATGTATATCAGCATCTCATCTCATCTCATGTCATCTCATCTCATCTCATCCAATCTCATCCAAGTTATGAGGGACTTAAAGGGATTTGGTGCGTTTTTTGCCGACATGTTAGCAACATGTATATCAGCATCTCATCTCATCTCATGTCATCTCATCTCATCCCATCTCATCCAAGTTTTGAGGGACTTAAAGGGATTCGGTGCATTTTTTGCCAACATGTTAGGAAAATGTATATCAGCATCTCATCTCATCTCATGTCATATCATGTCATCTCATTCCATCTCATCCAAGTTTTAAGGGACTTAAAGGGATTCGGTGCGTTTTTTGCCAACATGTTAGGAACATGTATATCAGCATCTCATCTCATTTCATGTCATCTCATCACATCTCATCCCATCTCATCCAAGTTTGGAGGGACTTAAAGGGATTTGGTGTGTTTTTTGCCAACATGTTAGGAACATGTATATCAGCATCTCATCTCATGTCATCTTATCTCATCTCATCCCATCTCATCCAAGTTTTGAGGGACTTAAATGGATTTGGTGCGTTTTTTGCCGATATGTTAGAAACATGTATATCAGCATCTCATCTCATCTCTTGTCATCTCATCTCATCTCATCCCATGTCATCCAAGTTTTGAGGGACTTAAAGGGATTTGGTGCGTTTTTTGCCAACATGTTAGGAACATGTATATCAGCATCTCATCTCATCTCATGTCATCTCATCACATCTCATCCCATCTCATCCAAGTTTGGAGGGACTTAAAGTGATTCGGTGCGTTTTTTGCCGACATGTTAGGAACATGTATATCAGCATCTCATCTCATCTCATGTCATATCATGTCATCTCATCCCATCTCATCCAAGTTTTGAGGGACTTAAAGGGATTCGGTGCGTTTTTTGCCAACATGTTAGGAACATGTATATCAGCATCTCATCTCATCTCATGTCATCTCATCACATCTCATCCCATCTCATCCAAGTTTGGAGGGACTTAAAGGGATTCGGTGCGTTTTTTGCCGACATGTTAGGTACATGTATATCAGCATCTCATCTCATCTCATGTCATATCATGTCATCTCATCCCATCTCATCCAAGTTTTGAGGTACTTAAAGGGATTCGGTGCGTTTTTTGCCGACATGTTAGAAACATGTATATCAGCATCTCATCTCATCTCATGTCATCTCATCTCATCTCATCCCATCTCATCCAAGTTTTGAGGGACTTAAAGGGATTCGTTGCATTTTTTGCCAACATGTTAGGAACATGTATATCAGCATCTCGTCTCATCTCATGTCATCTCATCTCATCTCATCCCATCTCATCCAAGTTTTCAAGGACTTAAAGGGATTCAGTGCGTTTTTTGCCGACATGCTAGGAACATGTATATTAGCATCTCATCTCATTTCATCTCATCCCATCTCATCCAAGTTTTCAAGGACTTAAAGGGATTCAGTGCGTTTTTTGCCTACATGTTAGGAACATGTATATCAGCATCTCATCTCATGTCATATCATGTCATCTCATCCCATCTCATCCAAGTTTTGAGGGACTTAAAGGGATTCGGTGCGTTTTTTGCCGACATGTTAGGAACATGTATATCAGCATCTCATCTCATCTCATGTCATCTCATGTCATCTCATCCCATTTCATCCAAGTTTTGAGGGACTTAAATGGATTCGGTGCGTTTTTTGCCTGCATGTTAGGAACATGTATATCAGCATCTCATCTCATCTCATGTCATCTCATCTATCCCATCTCATCCAAGTTTGGAGGGACTTAAAGGGATTGGGTGCGTTTTTTGCCGACATGTTAGGAACATGTATATCAGCATCTCATCTCATCTCATGTCATCTCATCTCATCCCATCTCAACCAAGTTTTGAGGGACTTAAAGGGATTCGGTGCGTTTTTTGCCAACATGTTAGGAACATGTATATCAGCATCTCATCTCATCTCATGTCATCTCATCACTCCTCATCCCATCTCATCCAAGTTTGGAGGGACTTAAAGGGATTCGGTGCGTTTTTTGCCGACATGTTAGGAACATGTATATCAGCATCTCATCTCATCTCATGTCATCTCATCACATCTCATCCAAGTTTTGAGGGACTTAAAGGGATTCGGTGCGTTTTTTGCCGACATGTTATGAACATGTATATCAGCATCTCATCTCATCTCATGTCATCTTATCTCATCTCATCCCATTTCATCCAAGTTTTGAGGGACTTAAAGGGATTCGGTGAGTTTTTTCCGACATGTTAGGAACATGTATATTAGCATCTCATCTCATCTCATGTCATCTCATCTCATCTCATCCCATGTCATCCAAGTTTTGAGGGACTTAAAGGGATTTGGTGAGTTTTTTGCCAACATGTTAGGAACATGTATATCAGCATCTCATCTCATCTCGTGTCATCTCATTACATCTCATCCCATCTCATCCAAGTTTGGAGGGACTTAAAGGGATTTGGTGCGCTTTTTGCCGACATGTTAGGAACATGTATATCAGCATCTCATCTCATCTCATGTCATATCATGTCATCTCATCCCATCTCATCCAAGTTTTGAGGGACTTAAAGGGATTCGGTGCGTTTTTTGCCGACATGTTAGGAACATGTATATCAGCATCTCATCTCATCTCATGTCATATCATGTCATCTCATCCCATCTCATCCAAGTTTTGAGGGACTTAAAGGGATTCGTTGCGTTTTTTGCCGACATGTTAGGAACATGTATATCAGCATCTCATCTCATCTCATGTCATATCATGTCATCTCATCCCATCTCATCCAAGTTTTGAGGGACTTAAAGGGATTCGGTGCGTTTTTTGCCAACATGTTAGGAACATGTATATCAGCATCTCATCTCATCTCATGTCATATCATGTCATCTCATCCCATCTCATCCAAGTTTTGATGGACTTAAAGGGATTCGGTGCGTTTTTTGCCAACATGTTAGGAACATGTATATCAGCATCTCATCTCATCTCATGTCATCTCATCTCATCTCATCCAATCTCATCCAAGTTATGAGGGACTTAAAGGGATTTGGTGCGTTTTTTGCCGACATGTTAGCAACATGTATATCAGCATCTCATCTCATCTCATGTCATCTCATCTCATCCCATCTCATCCAAGTTTTGAGGGACTTAAAGGGATTCGGTGCATTTTTTGCCAACATGTTAGGAAAATGTATATCAGCATCTCATCTCATCTCATGTCATATCATGTCATCTCATTCCATCTCATCCAAGTTTTAAGGGACTTAAAGGGATTCGGTGCGTTTTTTGCCAACATGTTAGGAACATGTATATCAGCATCTCATCTCATTTCATGTCATCTCATCACATCTCATCCCATCTCATCCAAGTTTGGAGGGACTTAAAGGGATTTGGTGTGTTTTTTGCCAACATGTTAGGAACATGTATATCAGCATCTCATCTCATGTCATCTTATCTCATCTCATCCCATCTCATCCAAGTTTTGAGGGACTTAAATGGATTTGGTGCGTTTTTTGCCGATATGTTAGAAACATGTATATCAGCATCTCATCTCATCTCTTGTCATCTCATCTCATCTCATCCCATGTCATCCAAGTTTTGAGGGACTTAAAGGGATTTGGTGCGTTTTTTGCCAACATGTTAGGAACATGTATATCAGCATCTCATCTCATCTCATGTCATCTCATCACATCTCATCCCATCTCATCCAAGTTTGGAGGGACTTAAAGTGATTCGGTGCGTTTTTTGCCGACATGTTAGGAACATGTATATCAGCATCTCATCTCATCTCATGTCATATCATGTCATCTCATCCCATCTCATCCAAGTTTTGAGGGACTTAAAGGGATTCGGTGCGTTTTTTGCCAACATGTTAGGAACATGTATATCAGCATCTCATCTCATCTCATGTCATCTCATCACATCTCATCCCATCTCATCCAAGTTTGGAGGGACTTAAAGGGATTCGGTGCGTTTTTTGCCGACATGTTAGGAACATGTATATCAGCATCTCATCTCATCTCATGTCATATCATGTCATCTCATCCCATCTCATCCAAGTTTTGAGGGACTTAAAGGGATTCGGTGCGTTTTTTGCCAACATGTTAGGAACATGTATATCAGCATCTCATCTCATCTCATGTCATCTCATCACATCTCATCCCATCTCATCCAAGTTTGGAGGGACTTAAAGGGATTCGGTGCGTTTTTTGCCGACATGTTAGGAACATGTATATCAGCATCTCATCTCATCTCATGTCATCTCATCTCATCCCATCTCATCAAAGTTTGGAGGGACTTAAAGGGATTCGGTGCGTTTTTTGCCGACATGTTAGGAACATGTATATCAGCATCTCATCTCATCTCATGTCATCTCATCTCATCTCATCCCATCTCATCCATGTTTTGAGGGACTTAAAGGGATTTGGTGCGTTTTTTGCCGACATGTTAGCAACATGTATATCAGCATCTCATCTCATCTCAAGTCATCTCATCTCATCCCATCTCATCCAAGTTTTGAGGGACTTAAAGGGATTTGGTGCATTTTTTGCCAACATGTTATGAAAATGTATATCAGCATCTCATCTCATCTCATGTCATATCATGTCATCTCATCCCATCTCATCCAAGTTTTAAGGGACTTAAAGGGATTCGGTGCATTTTTTGCCAACATGTTAGGAACATGTATATCAGCATCTCATCTCATTTCATGTCATCTCATCACATCTCATCCCATCTCATCCAAGTTTGGAGGGACTTAAAGGGATTTGGTGTGTTTTTTGCCGACATGTTAGGAACATGTATATCAGCATCTCATCTCATGTCATCTTATCTCATCTCATCCCATCTCATCCAAGTTTTGAGGGACTTAAAGGGATTTGGTGCGTTTTTGGCCGATATGTTAGGAACATGTATATCAGCATCTCATCTCATGTCATCTCATTACATCTCATCCCATCTCATCCAAGTTTGGAGGGACTTAAAGGGATTCGGTGCGTTTTTTGCCGACATGTTAGGAACATGTATATCAGCATCTCATCTCATGTCATATCATGTCATCTCATCCCATCTCATCCAAGTTTTGAGGGACTTAAAGGGATTCGGTGCGTTTTTTGCCAACATGTTAGGAACATGTATATCAGCATCTCATCTCATCTCATGTCATCTCATCACATCTCATCCCATCTCATCCAAGTTTGGAGGGACTTAAAGGGATTCGGTGCGTTTTTTGCCGACATGTTAGGAACATGTATATCAGCATCTCATCTCATGTCATCTCATCTCTTCTCATCCCATCTCATCCAAGTCTTTAGGGACTTAAAGGGATTCGGTGCGTTTTTTGCCGACATGTTAGGAACATGAATATCAGCATCTCATCTCATCTCATGTCATCTCATCACATCTCATCCCATCTCATCCAAGTTTGGAGGGACTTAAAGGGATTCGGTGCGTTTTTTGCCGACATGTTAGGAACATGTATATCAGCATCTCATCTCATCTCATCTCATGTCATCTCATCTCATCCCATGTCATCCAAGTTTTGAGGGACTTAAAGGGATTTGGTGCGTTTTTTGCCAACATGTTAGGAACATGTATATCAGCATCTCATCTCATGTCATCTCATCTCATCCCATCTCATTCAAGTTTGGAGGGACTTAAAGGGATTCAGTGCGTTTTTTGCAGACATGTTAGGAACATGTATATCAGCATCTCATCTCATCTCATGTCATCTCATCTCATCTCATCCCATCTCATCCAAGTTTTGAGTGACTTAAAGGGATTTGGTGCGTTTTTTGCCGACATGTTAGCAACATGTATATCAGCATCTCATCTCATCTCATGTCATCTCATCTCATCTCATCCCATCTCATCCAAGTTTTGAGGGACTTAAAGGGATTCGTTGCGTTTTTTGCCGACATGTTAGGAACATGTATATCAGCATCTCATCTCATCTCATGTCATCTCATCTCATCCCACCTCATCCAAGTTTTGAGGGACTTAAAGGGATTCGGTGCGTTTTTTGCCAACATGTTAGGAACATGTATATCAGCATCTCATCTCATCTCATGTCATCTCATCTCATCTCATCCCATCTCATCCAAGTTTTGATGGACTTAAAGGGATTCTGTGCGTTTTTTGCCGACATGTTAGGAACATGTATATCAGCATCTCATCTCATCTCATGTCATCTCATCTCATCCCATCTCATCCAAGTTTTGAGGGACTTAAAGGGATTTGGTGAGTTTTTGCCGACATGTTAGGAACATGTATATCAGCATCTCATCTCATCTCATGTCATCTCATTTCATCTCATCCCATCTCATCCAAGTTTGGAGGGACTTAAAGGGATTCGGTGCGTTTTTTGCCAACATGTTAGGAACATGTATATCAGCATCTCATCTCATGTCATCTCATCTCATCTCATCCCATCTCATCCAAGTTTTGAGGGACTTAAAGGGATTTGGTGCGTTTTTTGCCGACATGTTAGGAACATGTATATCAGCATCTCATCTCATCTCATGTCATATCATGTCATATCATCCCATCTCATCCAAGTTTTGAGGGAATTAAAGGGATTCGGTGAGTTTTTTGCTGACATATTAGAAACATGTATATCAGCATCTCATCTCATCTCATGTCATCTCATCTCATCTCATCCCAACTCATCCAAGTTTTGAGGGACTTAAAGTGATTCAGTGCGTTTTTTGCCGACATGTTAGGAACATGTATATTAGCATCTCATCTCATGTCATATCATGTCATCTCATCCCATCTCATCCAAGTTTTGAGGGACTTAAAGGCATTCGGTGCATTTTTTGCCGACATGTTAGGAACATGTATATCAGCATCTCATCTCATGTCATCTCATCTCATCTCATCCCATCTCATCCAAGTTTTGAGGGACTTAAAGGGATTCGGTGCGTTTTTTGCCGACATGTTAGGAACATGTATATCAGCATCTCATCTCATCTCATGTCATATCATGTCATCTCATCCCATCTCATCTAAGTTTTGAGGGACTTAAAGGGATTCGGTGCGTTTTTTGCCGACATGTTAGAAACATGTATATCAGCATCTCATCTCATCTCATGTCATCTCATCTCATCTCATCCCATCTCATCCAAGTTTTGAGGGACTTAAAGGGATTCGTTGCATTTTTTGCCAACATGTTAGGAACATGTATATCAGCATCTCGTCTCATCTCATGTCATCTCATCTCATCTCATCCCATCTCATCCAAGTTTTCAAGGACTTAAAGGGATTCAGTGCGTTTTTTGCCGACATGTTAGGAACATGTATATTAGCATCTCATCTCATTTCATCTCATCCCATCTCATCCAAGTTTTCAAGGACTTAAAGGGATTCAGTGCGTTTTTTGCCGACATGTTAGGAACATGTATATCAGCATCTCATCTCATGTCATATCATGTCATCTCATCCCATCTCATCCAAGTTTTGAGGGACTTAAAGGGATTCGGTGCGTTTTTTGCCGACATGTTAGGAACATGTATATCAGCATCTCATCTCATCTCATGTCATCTCATGTCATCTCATCCCATTTCATCCAAGTTTTGAGGGACTTAAAGGGATTCGGTGCGTTTTTTGCCGACATGTTAGGAACATGTATATCAGCATCTCATCTCATCTCATGTCATCTCATCACATCTCATCCAAGTTTTGAGGGACTTAAAGGGATTCGGTGCGTTTTTTGCCGACATGTTATGATCATGTATATCAGCATCTCATCTCATCTCATGTCATCTTATCTCATCTCATCCCATTTCATCCAAGTTTTGAGGGACTTAAAGGGATTCGGTGAGTTTTTTCCGACATGTTAGGAACATGTATATTAGCATCTCATCTCATCTCATGTCATCTCATCTCATCTCATCCCATGTCATCCAAGTTTTGAGGGACTTAAAGGGATTTGGTGAGTTTTTTGCCAACATGTTAGGAACATGTATATCAGCATCTCATCTCATCTCGTGTCATCTCATTACATCTCATCCCATCTCATCCAAGTTTGGAGGGACTTAAAGGGATTTGGTGCGTTTTTTGCCGACATGTTAGGAACATGTATATCAGCATCTCATCTCATCTCATGTCATATCATGTCATCTCATCCCATCTCATCCAAGTTTTGAGGGACTTAAAGGGATTCGGTGCGTTTTTTGCCGACATGTTAGGAACATGTATATCAGCATCTCATCTCATCTCATGTCATATCATGTCATCTCATCCCATCTCATCCAAGTTTTGAGGATCTTAAAGGGATTCGTTGCGTTTTTTGCCGACATGTTAGGAACATGTATATCAGCATCTCATCTCATCTCATGTCATATCATGTCATCTCATCCCATCTCATCCAAGTTTTGAGGGACTTAAAGGGATTCGGTGCGTTTTTTGCCAACATGTTAGGAACATGTATATCAGCATCTCATCTCATCTCATGTCATATCATGTCATCTCATCCCATCTCATCCAAGTTTTGAGGGACTTAAAGGGATTCGGTGCGTTTTTTGCCAACATGTTAGGAACATGTATATCAGCATCTCATCTCATCTCATGTCATCTCATCTCATCTCATCCAATCTCATCCAAGTTTTGAGGGACTTAAAGGGATTTGGTGCGTTTTTTGCCGACATGTTAGCAACATGTATATCAGCATCTCATCTCATCTCATGTCATCTCATCTCATCCCATCTCATCCAAGTTTTGAGGGACTTAAAGGGATTCGGTGCATTTTTTGCCAACATGTTAGGAAAATGTATATCAGCATCTCATCTCATCTCATGTCATATCATGTCATCTCATTCCATCTCATCCAAGTTTTAAGGGACTTAAAGGGATTCGATGCGTTTTTTGCCAACATGTTAGGAACATGTATATCAGCATCTCATCTCATTTCATGTCATCTCATCACATCTCATCCCATCTCATCCAAGTTTGGAGGGACTTAAAGGGATTTGGTGTGTTTTTTGCCGACATGTTAGGAACATGTATATCAGCATCTCATCTCATGTCATCTTATCTCATCTCATCCCATCTCATCCAAGTTTTGAGGGACTTAAAGGGATTTGGTGCGTTTTTTGCCGATATGTTAGAAACATGTATATCAGCATCTCATCTCATCTCTTGTCATCTCATCTCATCTCATCCCATGTCATCCAAGTTTTGAGGGACTTAAAGGGATTTGGTGCGTTTTTTGCCAACATGTTAGGAACATGTATATCAGCATCTCATCTCATCTCATGTCATCTCATCACATCTCATCCCATCTCATCCAAGTTTGGAGGGACTTAAAGTGATTCGGTGCGTTTTTTGCCGACATGTTAGGAACATGTATATCAGCATCTCATCTCATCTCATGTCATATCATGTCATCTCATCCCATCTCATCCAAGTTTTGAGGGACTTAAAGGGATTCGGTGCGTTTTTTGCCAACATGTTAGGAACATGTATATCAGCATCTCATCTCATCTCATGTCATCTCATCACATCTCATCCCATCTCATCCAAGTTTGGAGGGACTTAAAGGGATTCGGTGCGTTTTTTGCCGACATGTTAGGAACATGTATATCAGCATCTCATCTCATCTCATGTCATATCATGTCATCTCATCCCATCTCATACAAGTTTTGAGGGACTTAAAGGGATTCGGTGCGTTTTTTGCCAACATGTTAGGAACATGTATATCAGCATCTCATCTCATCTCATGTCATCTCATCACATCTCATCCCATCTCATCCAAGTTTGGAGGGACTTAAAGGGATTCGGTGCGTTTTTTGCCGACATGTTAGGAACATGTATATCAGCATCTCATCTCATCTCATGTCATCTCATCTCATCCCATCTCATCAAAGTTTGGAGGGACTTAAAGGGATTCGGTGAGTTTTTTGCCGACATGTTAGGAACATGTATATCAGCATCTCATCTCATCTCATGTCATCTCATCTCATCCCATCTCATCCATGTTTTGAGGGACTTAAAGGGATTTGGTGCGTTTTTTGCCGACATGTTAGCAACATGTATATCAGCATCTCATCTCATCTCAAGTCATCTCATCTCATCCCATCTCATCCAAGTTTTGAGGGAGTTAAAGGGATTTGGTGCATTTTTTGCCAACATGTTATGAAAATGTATATCAGCATCTCATCTCATCTCATGTCATATCATGTCATCTCATCCCATCTCATCCAAGTTTTAAGGGACTTAAAGGGATTCGGTGCGTTTTTTGCCAACATGTTAGGAACATGTATATCAGCATCTCATCTCATTTCATGTCATCTCATCACATCTCATCCCATCTCATCCAAGTTTGGAGGGACTTAAAGGGATTTGGTGTGTTTTTTGCCGACATGTTAGGAACATGTATATCAGCATCTCATCTCATGTCATCTTATCTCATCTCATCCCATCTCATCCAAGTTTTCAGGGACTTAAAGGGATTTGGTGCGTTTTTGGCCGATATGTTAGGAACATGTATATCAGCATCTCATCTCATGTCATCTCATTACATCTCATCCCATCTCATCCAAGTTTGGAGGGACTTAAAGGGATTCGGTGCGTTTTTTGCCGACATGTTAGGAACATGTATATCAGCATCTCATCTCATCTCATGTCATATCATGTCATCTCATCCCATCTCATCCAAGTTTTGAGGGACTTAAAGGGATTCGGTGCGTTTTTTGCCAACATGTTATGAACATGTATATCAGCATCTCATCTCATCTCATGTCATCTCATCACATCTCATCCCATCTCATCCAAGTTTGGAGGGACTTAAAGGGATTCGGTGCGTTTTTTGCCGACATGTTAGGAACATGTATATCAGCATCTCATCTCATGTCATCTCATCTCTTCTCATCCCATCTCATCCAAGTCTTTAGGGACTTAAAGGGATTCGGTGCGTTTTTTGCCGACATGTTAGGAACATGAATATCAGCATCTCATCTCATCTCATGTCATCTCATCACATCTCATCCCATCTCATCCAAGTTTGGAGGGACTTAAAGGGATTCGGTGCGTTTTTTGCCGACATGTTAGGAACATGTATATCAGCATCTCATCTCATCTCATCTCATGTCATCTCATCTCATCCCATGTCATCCAAGTTTTGAGGGACTTAAAGGGATTCGGTGCGTTTTTTGCCAACATGTTAGGAACATGTATATCAGCATCTCATCTCATCTCATGTCATCTCATCTTATCCCATCTCATCCAAGTTTTGGGGGACTTAAAGGGATTTGGTGAGTTTTTTGCTGACATATTAGAAACATGTATATTAGCATCTCATCTCATGTCATCTCATCTCTTCCCATCTCATCCAAGTTTTGAGGGAATTAAAGGGATTCGGTGAGTTTTTTGCTGACATATTAGAAACATGTATATCAGCATCTCATCTCATCTCATGTCATCTCATCTCATCTCATCCCAACTCATCCAAGTTTTGAGGGACTTAAAGTGATTCAGTGCGTTTTTTGCCGACATGTTAGGAACATGTATATTAGCATCTCATCTCATGTCATATCATGTCATCTCATCCCATCTCATCCAAGTTTTGAGGGACTTAAAGGCATTCGGTGCATTTTTTGCCGACATGTTAGGAACATGTATATCAGCATCTCATCTCATCTCATGTCATCTCATTTCATCTCATCCCATCTCATCCAAGTTTTGAGGGACTTAAAGGGATTCGGTGAGTTTTTTGCTGACATGTTATGAACATGTATATCAGCATCTCATCTCATGTCATCTCATCTCATCTCATCCCATCTCATCCAAGTTTTGAGGGACTTAAAGGGATTCGGTGCGTTTTTTGCCGACATGTTAGGAACATGTATATCAGCATCTCATCTCATCTCATGTCATATCATGTCATCTCATCCCATCTCATCCAAGTTTTGAGGGACTTAAAGGGATTCGGTGCGTTTTTTGCCGACATGTTAGAAACATGTATATCAGCATCTCATCTCATGTCATCTCATCTCATCTCATCCCATCTCATCCAAGTTTTGAGGGACTTAAAGGGATTCGTTGCATTTTTTGCCAACATGTTAGGAACATGTATATCAGCATCTCGTCTCATCTCATGTCATCTCATCTCATCTCATCCCATCTCATCCAAGTTTTCAAGGACTTAAAGGGATTCAGTGCGTTTTTTGCCGACATGTTAGGAACATGTATATTAGCATCTCATCTCATTTCATCTCATCCCATCTCATCCAAGTTTTCAAGGACTTAAAGGGATTGAGTGCGTTTTTTGCCGACATGTTAGGAACATGTATATCAGCATCTCATCTCATCTCATGTCATATCATGTCATCTCATCCCATCTCATCCAAGTTTTGAGGGACTTAAAGGGATTCGGTGCGTTTTTTGCCGACATGTTAGGAACATGTATATCAGCATCTCATCTCATCTCATGTCATCTCATGTCATCTCATCCCATTTCATCCAAGTTTTGAGGGACTTAAATGGATTCGGTGCGTTTTTTGCCTACATGTTAGGAACATGTATATCAGCATCTCATGTCATCTCATCTATCCCATCTCATCCAAGTTTGGAGGGACTTTAAGGGATTCGGTGCGTTTTTTGCCGACATGTTAGGAACATGTATATCAGCATCTCATCTCATCTCATGTCATCTCATCTCATCCCATCTCAACCAAGTTTTGAGGGACTTAAAGGGATTCGGTGCGTTTTTTGCCAACATGTTAGGAACATGAATATCAGCATCTCATCTCATGTCATCTCATCACATCTCATCCCATCTCATCCAAGTTTGGAGGGACTTAAAGGGATTCGGTGCGTTTTTTGCCGACATGTTAGGAACATGTATATCAGCATCTCATCTCATCTCATGTCATCTCATCTCATCTCATCCCATCTCATCCAAGTTTTGAGTGACTTAAAGGGATTTGGTGCGTTTTTTGCCGACATGTTAGCAACATGTATATCAGCATCTCATCTCATCTCATGTCATCTCATCTCATCTCATCCCATCTCATCCAAGTTTTGAGGGACTTAAAGGGATTCGGTGCGTTTTTTGCCGACATGTTAGGAACATGTATATCAGCATCTCATCTCATCTCATGTCATCTCATCTCATCCCACCTCATCCAAGTTTTGAGGGACTTAAAGGGATTCGGTGCGTTTTTTGCCAACATGTTAGGAACATGTATATCAGCATCTCATCTCATCTCATGTCATCTCATCTCATCTCATCCCATCTCATCCAAGTTTTGATGGACTTAAAGGGATTCTGTGCGTTTTTTGCCGACATGTTAGGAACATGTATATCAGCATCTCATCTCATCTCATGTCATCTCATCTCATCCCATCTCATCCAAGTTTTGAGGGACTTAAAGGGATTTGGTGAGTTTTTTGCCGACATGTTAGGAACATGTATATCAGCATCTCATCTCATCTCATGTCATCTCATTTCATCTCATCCCATCTCATCCAAGTTTGGAGGGACTTAAAGGGATTCGGTGCGTTTTTTGCCAACATGTTAGGAACATGTATATCAGCATCTCATCTCATGTCATCTCATCTCATCTCATCCCATCTCATCCAAGTTTTGAGGGACTTAAAGGGATTTGGTGCGTTTTTTGCCGACATGTTAGGAACATGTATATCAGCATCTCATCTCATCTCATGTCATATCATGTCATATCATCCCATCTCATCCAAGTTTTGAGGGACTTAATGGGATTTGGTGTGTTTTTTGCCGACATGTTAGAAACATGTATATCAGCATCTCATCTCATCTCATGTCATCTCATCTCATCCCATCTCATCCAAGTTTTGAGTGACTTAAAGGTATTCGGTGCGTTTTTTGCCAACATGTTAGGAACATGTATATCAGCATCTCGTCTCATCTCATGTCATGTCATCTCATCTCATCCCATCTCATTCAAGTTTTGAGGAACTTAAAGGGATTTGGCGCGTTTTTTGCCGACATGTTAGAAACACGTATATCAGCATCTCATCTCATGTCATCTCATCTCAACTCATCCCATCTCATCCAAGTTTTGAGGGACTTAAAGGGATTCGGTGCATTTTTTGCCGACATGTTATGAACATGTATATCAGCATCTCATCTCATCTCATGTCATCTCATCTTATCCCATCTCATCCAAGTTTTGGGGGACTTAAAGGGATTTGGTGAGTTTTTTGCTGACATATTAGAAACATGTATATTAGCATCTCATCTCATGTCATCTCATCTCATCCCATCTCATCCAAGTTTTGAGGGAATTAAAGGGATTCGGTGAGTTTTTTGCTGACATATTAGAAACATGTATATCAGCATCTCATCTCATCTCATGTCATCTCATCTCATCTCATCCCAACTCATCCAAGTTTTGAGGGACTTAAAGTGATTCAGTGCGTTTTTTGCCGACATGTTAGGAACATGTATATTAGCATCTCATCTCATGTCATATCATGTCATCTCATCCCATCTCATCCAAGTTTTGAGGGACTTAAAGGCATTCGGTGCATTTTTTGCCGACATGTTAGGAACATGTATATCAGCATCTCATCTCATCTCATGTCATCTCATTTCATCTCATCCCATCTCATCCAAGTTTTGAGGGACTTAAAGGGATTCGGTGAGTTTTTTGCCGACATGTTATGAACATGTATATCAGCATCTCATCTCATGTCATCTCATCTCATCTCATCCCATCTCATCCAAGTTTTGAGGGACTTAAAGGGATTCGGTGCGTTTTTTGCCGACATGTTAGGAACATGTATATCAGCATCTCATCTCATCTCATGTCATATCATGTCATCTCATCCCATCTCATCCAAGTTTTGAGGGACTTAAAGGGATTCGGTGCGTTTTTTGCCGACATGTTAGAAACATGTATATCAGCATCTCATCTCATCTCATGTCATCTCATCTCATCTCATCCCATCTCATCCAAGTTTTGAGGGACTTAAAGGGATTCGTTGCATTTTTTGCCAACATGTTAGGAACATGTATATCAGCATCTCGTCTCATCTTATGTCATCTCATCTCATCTCATCCCATCTCATCCAAGTTTTCAAGGACTTAAAGGGATTCAGTGCGTTTTTTGCCGACATGTTAGGAACATGTATATTAGCATCTCATCTCATTTCATCTCATCCCATCTCATCCAAGTTTTCAAGGACTTAAAGGGATTCAGTGCGTTTTTTGCCGACATGTTAGGAACATGTATATCAGCATCTCATCTCATGTCATATCATGTCATCTCATCCCATCTCATCCAAGTTTTGAGGGACTTAAAGGGATTCGGTGCGTTTTTTGCCGACATGTTAGGAACATGTATATCAGCATCTCATCTCATCTCATGTCATCTCATGTCATCTCATCCCATTTCATCCAAGTTTTGAGGGACTTAAATGGATTCGGTGCGTTTTTTGCCTGCATGTTAGGAACATGTATATCAGCATCTCATCTCATCTCATGTCATCTCATCTATCCCATCTCATCCAAGTTTGGAGGGACTTAAAGGGATTCGGTGCGTTTTTTGCCGACATGTTAGGAACATGTATATCAGCATCTCATCTCATCTCATGTCATCTCATCTCATCCCATCTCAACCAAGTTTTGAGGGACTTAAAGGGATTCGGTGCGTTTTTTGCCAACATGTTAGGAACATGTATATCAGCATCTCATCTCATCTCATGTCATCTCATCACACCTCATCCCATCTCATCCAAGTTTGGAGGGACTTAAAGGGATTCGGTGCGTTTTTTGCCGACATGTTAGGAACATGTATATCAGCATCTCATCTCATCTCATGTCATCTCATCACATCTCATCCAAGTTTTGAGGGACTTAAAGGGATTCGGTGCGTTTTTTGCCGACATGTTATGAACATGTATATCAGCATCTCATCTCATCTCATGTCATCTTATCTCATCTCATCCCATTTCATCCAAGTTTTGAGGGACTTAAAGGGATTCGGTGAGTTTTTTCCGACATGTTAGGAACATGTATATTAGCATCTCATCTCATCTCATGTCATCTCATCTCATCTAATCCCATGTCATCCAAGTTTGGAGGGACTTAAAGGGATTTGGTGAGTTTTTTGCCAACATGTTAGGAACATGTATATCAGCATCTCATCTCATCTCGTGTCATCTCATTACATCTCATCCCATCTCATCCAAGTTTGGAGGGACTTAAAGGGATTTGGTGCGTTTTTTGCCGACATGTTAGGAACATGTATATCAGCATCTCATCTCATCTCATGTCATATCATGTCATCTCATCCCATCTCATCCAAGTTTTGAGGGACTTAAAGGGATTCGGTGAGTTTTTTGCCGACATGTTAGGAACATGTATATCAGCATCTCATCTCATCTCATGTCATATCATGTCATCTCATCCCATCTCATCCAAGTTTTGAGGGACTTAAAGGGATTCGTTGCGTTTTTTGCCGACATGTTAGGAACATGTATATCAGCATCTCATCTCATCTCATGTCATATCATGTCATCTCATCCCATCTCATCCAAGTTTTGAGGGACTTAAAGGGATTCGGTGCGTTTTTTGCCAACATGTTAGGAACATGTATATCAGCATCTCATCTCATCTCATGTCATATCATGTCATCTCATCCCATCTCATCCAAGTTTTGAGGGACTTAAAGGGATTCGGTGCGTTTTTTGCCAACATGTTAGGAACATGTATATCAGCATCTCATCTCATCTCATGTCATCTCATCTCATCTCATCCAATCTCATCCAAGTTTTGAGGGACTTAAAGGGATTTGGTGCGTTTTTTGCCGACATGTTAGCAACATGTATATCAGCATCTCATCTCATCTCATGTCATCTCATCTCATCCCATCTCATCCAAGTTTTGAGGGACTTAAAGGGATTCGGTGCATTTTTTGCCAACATGTTAGGAAAATGTATATCAGCATCTCATCTCATCTCATGTCATATCATGTCATCTCATTCCATCTCATCCAAGTTTTAAGGGACTTAAAGGGATTCGGTGCGTTTTTTGCCAACATGTTAGGAACATGTATATCAGCATCTCATCTCATTTCATGTCATCTCATCACATCTCTTCCCATCTCATCCAAGTTTGGAGGGACTTAAAGGGATTTGGTGTGTTTTTTGCCGACATGTTAGGAACATGTATATCAGCATCTCATCTCATGTCATCTTATCTCATCTCATCCCATCTCATCCAAGTTTTGAGGGACTTAAAGGGATTTGGTGCGTTTTTTGCCGATATGTTAGAAACATGTATATCAGCATCTCATCTCATCTCTTGTCATCTCATCTCATCTCATCCCATGTCATCCAAGTTTTGAGGGACTTAAAGGGATTTGGTGCGTTTTTTGCCAACATGTTAGGAACATGTATATCAGCATCTCATCTCATCTCATGTCATCTCATCACCTCTCATCCCATCTCATCCAAGTTTGGAGGGACTTAAAGTGATTCGGTGCGTTTTTTGCCGACATGTTAGGAACATGTATATCAGCATCTCATCTCATCTCATGTCATATCATGTCATCTCATCCCATCTCATCCAAGTTTTGAGGGACTTAAAGGGATTCGGTGCGTTTTTTGCCAACATGTTAGGAACATGTATATCAGCATCTCATCTCATCTCATGTCATCTCATCACATCTCATCCCATCTCATCCAAGTTTGGAGGGACTTAAAGGGATTCGGTGCGTTTTTTGCCGACATGTTAGGAACATGAATATCAGCATCTCATCTCATCTCATGTCATATCATGTCATCTCATCCCATCTCATCCAAGTTTTGAGGGACTTAAAGGGATTCGGTGCGTTTTTTGCCAACATGTTAGGAACATGTATATCAGCATCTCATCTCATCTCATGTCATCTCATCACATCTCATCCCATCTCATCCAAGTTTGGAGGGACTTAAAGGGATTCGGTGCGTTTTTTGCCGACATGTTAGGAACATGTATATCAGCATCTCATCTCATCTCATGTCATCTCATCTCATCCCATCTCATCAAAGTTTGGAGGGACTTAAAGGGATTCGGTGCGTTTTTTGCCGACATGTTAGGAACATGTATATCAGCATCTCATCTCATCTCATGTCATCTCATCTCATCTCATCCCATCTCATCCATGTTTTGAGGGACTTAAAGGGATTTGGTGCGTTTTTTGCCGACATGTTAGCAACATGTATATCAGCATCTCATCTCATCTCAAGTCATCTCATCTCATCCCATCTCATCCAAGTTTGGAGGGACTTAAAGGGATTTGGTGTGTTTTTTGCCGACATGTTAGGAACATGTATATCAGCATCTCATCTCATGTCATCTTATCTCATCTCATCCCATCTCATCCAAGTTTTGAGGGACTTAAAGGGATTTGGTGCGTTTTTGGCCGATATGTTAGGAACATGTATATCAGCATCTCATCTCATGTCATCTCATTACATCTCATCCCATCTCATCCAAGTTTGGAGGGACTTAAAGGGATTCGGTGCGTTTTTTGCCGACATGTTAGGAACATGTATATCAGCATCTCATCTCATCTCATGTCATATCATGTCATCTCATCCCATCTCATCCAAGTTTTGAGGGACTTAAAGGGATTCGGTGCGTTTTTTGCCAACATGTTAGGAACATGTATATCAGCATCTCATCTCATCTCATGTCATCTCATCACATCTCATCCCATCTCATCCAAGTTTGGAGGGACTTAAAGGGATTCGGTGCGTTTTTTGCCGACATGTTAGGAACATGTATATCAGCATCTCATCTCATGTCATCTCATCTCTTCTCATCCCATCTCATCCAAGTCTTTAGGGACTTAAAGGGATTCGGTGCGTTTTTTGCCGACATGTTAGGAACATGAATATCAGCATCTCATCTCATCTCATGTCATCTCATCACATCTCATCCCATCTCATCCAAGTTTGGAGGGACTTAAAGGGATTCGGTGCGTTTTTTGCCGACATGTTAGGAACATGTATATCAGCATCTCATCTCATCTCATCTCATGTCATCTCATCTCATCCCATGTCATCCAAGTTTTGAGGGACTTAAAGGGATTCGGTGCGTTTTTTGCCAACATGTTAGGAACATGTATATCAGCATCTCATCTCATGTCATCTCATCACATCTCATCCAATCTCATCCAAGTTTGGAGGGACTTAAAGGGATTCGGTGCGTTTTTTGCCGACATGTTAGGAACATGTATATCAGCATCTCATCTCATTTCATGTCATATCATGTCATCTCATCCCATCTAATCCAAGTTTTGACGGACTGAAAGGGATTCGGTGCGTTTTTTGCCGACATGTTAGGAACATGTATATCAGCATCTCATCTCATGTCATCTCATCACATGTCATCCCATCTCATCCAAGTTTGGAGGGACTTAAAGGGATTCGGTGCGTTTTTTGCCGACATGTTAGGAACATGTATATCAGCATCTCATCTCATCTCATGTCATCTCATCTCATCCCATCTCATCCAAGTTTTGAGGGACTTAAAGGGATTCGGTGCGTTTTTTGCCGACATGTTAGGAACATGTATATCAGCATCTCATCTCATGTCATCTCATCACATGTCATCCCATCTCATCCAAGTTTGGAGGGACTTAAAGGGATTCGGTGCGTTTTTTGCCGACATGTTAGGAACATGTATATCAGCATCTCATCTCATCTCATGTCATCTCATCTCATCCCATCTCATCCAAGTTTTGAGGGACTTAAAGGGATTCGGTGCGTTTTTTGCCAACATGTTAGGAACATGTATATCAGCATCTCATCTCATCTCATGTCATCTCATCACATCTCATCCCAACTCATCCAAGTTTGGAGGGACTTAAAGGGATTCGGTGCGTTTTTTGCCGACATGTTAGGAACATGTATATCAGCATCTCATCTCATCTCATGTCATATCATGTCATCTCTTCCCATCTCATCCAAGTTTGGAGGGACTTAAAGGGATTCGGTGCATTTTTTGCCTACATGTTAGGAACATGTATATCAGCATCTCATCTCATCTCATGTCATCTCATCTCATCTCATCCCATCTCATCCAAGTCTTGAGGGACTTAAAGGGATTTGGTGCGTTTTTTGCCGACATGTTAGCAACATGTATATCAGCATCTCATCTCATCTCATGTCATCTCATCTCATCTCATCCCATCTCATCCAAGTTTTGAGGGACTTAAAGGGATTCGGTGCGTTTTTTGCCGACATGTTAGGAACATGTATATCAGCATCTCATCTCATCTCATGTCATCTTATCTCATCTCATCCCATCTCATCCAAGTTTTGAGGGACTTAAAGGGATTCGGTGAGTTTTTTGCCGACATGTTAGGAACATGTATATCAGCATCTCATCTCATCTCATGTCATCTCATGTCATCTCATCCCATTTCATCCAAGTTTTGAGGGACTTAAATGGATTCGGTGCGTTTTTTGCCTGCATGTTAGGAACATGTATATCAGCATCTCATCTCATCTCATGTCATCTCATCTATCCCATCTCATCCAAGTTTGGAGGGACTTAAAGGTATTCGGTGCGTTTTTTGCCGACATGTTAGGAACATGTATATCAGCATCTCATCTCATCTCATGTCATCTCATCTCATCCCATCTCAACCAAGTTTTGAGGAACTTAAAGGGATTCGGTGCGTTTTTTGCCAACATGTTAGGAACATGTATATCAGCATCTCATCTCATCTCATGTCATCTCATCACACCTCATCCCATCTCATCCAAGTTTGGAGGGACTTAAAGGGATTCGGTGCGTTTTTTGCCGACATGTTAGGAACATGTATATCAGCATCTCATCTCATCTCATGTCATCTCATCACATCTCATCCAAGTTTTGAGGGACTTAAAGGGATTCGGTGCGTTTTTTGCCGACATGTTATGAACATGTATATCAACATCTCATCTCATCTCATGTCATCTTATCTCATCTCATCCCATTTCATCCAAGTTTTGAGGGACTTAAAGGGATTCGGTGAGTTTTTTCCGACATGTTAGGAACATGTATATTAGCATCTCATCTCATCTCATGTCATCTCATCTCATCTCATCTCATGTCATCCAAGTTTTGAGGGACTTAAAGGGATTTGGTGAGTTTTTTGCCAACATGTTAGGAACATGTATATCAGCATCTCATCTCATCTCGTGTCATCTCATTACATCTCATCCCATCTCATCCAAGTTTGGAGGGACTTAAAGGGATTTTGTGCGTTTTTTGCCGACATGTTAGGAACATGTATATCAGCATCTCATCTCATCTCATGTCATATCATGTCATCTCATCCCATCTCATCCAAGTTTTGAGGGACTTAAAGGGATTCGGTGCGTTTTTTGCCGACATGTTAGGAACATGTATATCAGCATCTCATCTCATCTCATGTCATATCATGTCATCTCATCCCATCTCATCCAAGTTTTGAGGGACTTAAAGGGATTCGTTGCGTTTTTTGCCGACATGTTAGGAACATGTATATCAGCATCTCATCTCATCTCATGTCATATCATGTCATCTCATCCCATCTCATCCAAGTTTTGAGGGACTTAAAGGGATTCGGTGCGTTTTTTGCCAACATGTTAGGAACATGTATATCAGCATCTCATCTCATCTCATGTCATATCATGTCATCTCATCCCATCTCATCCAAGTTTTGAGGGACTTAAAGGGATTCGGTGCGTTTTTTGCCAACATGTTAGTAACATGTATATCAGCATCTCATCTCATCTCATGTCATCTCATCTCATCTCATCCAATCTCATCCAAGTTTTGAGGGACTTAAAGGGATTTGGTGCGTTTTTTGCCGACATGTTAGCAACATGTATATCAGCATCTCATCTCATCTCATGTCATCTCATCTCATCCCATCTCATCCAAGTTTTGAGGGACTTAAAGGGATTCGGTGCATTTTTTGCCAACATGTTAGGAAAATGTATATCAGCATCTCATCTCATCTCATGTCATATCATGTCATCTCATTCCATCTCATCCAAGTTTTAAGGGACTTAAAGGGATTCGGTGCGTTTTTTGCCAACATGTTAGGAACATGTATATCAGCATCTCATCTCATTTCATGTCATCTCATCACATCTCATCCCATCTCATCCAAGTTTGGAGGGACTTAAAGGGATTTGGTGTGTTTTTTGCCGACATGTTAGGAACATGTATATCAGCATCTCATCTCATGTCATCTTATCTCATCTCATCCCATCTCATCCAAGTTTTGAGGGACTTAAAGGGATTTGGTGCGTTTTTTGCCGATATGTTAGAAACATGTATATCAGCATCTCATCTCATCTCTTGTCATCTCATCTCATCTCATCCCATGTCATCCAAGTTTTGAGGGACTTAAAGGGATTTGGTGCGTTTTTTGCCAACATGTTAGGAACATGTATATCAGCATCTCATCTCATCTCATGTCATCTCATCACATCTCATCCCATCTCATCCAAGTTTGGAGGGACTTAAAGTGATTCGGTGCGTTTTTTGCCGACACGTTAGGAACATGTATATCAGCATCTCATCTCATCTCATGTCATATCATGTCATCTCATCCCATCTCATCCAAGTTTTAAGGGACTTAAAGGGATTCGGTGCGTTTTTTGCCAACATGTTAGGAACATGTATATCAGCATCTCATCTCATTTCATGTCATCTCATCACATCTCATCCCATCTCATCCAAGTTTGGAGGGACTTAAAGGGATTTGGTGTGTTTTTTGCCGACATGTTAGGAACATGTATATCAGCATCTCATCTCATGTCATCTTATCTCATCTCATCCCATCTCATCCAAGTTTTGAGGGACTTAAAGGGATTTGGTGCGTTTTTGGCCGATATGTTAGGAACATGTATATCAGCATCTCATCTCATGTCATCTCATTACATCTCATCCCATCTCATCCAAGTTTGGAGGGACTTAAAGGGATTCGGTGCGTTTTTTGCCGACATGTTAGGAACATGTATATCAGCATCTCATCTCATCTCATGTCATATCATGTCATCTCATCCCATCTCATCCAAGTTTTGAGGGACTTAAAGGGATTCGGTGCGTTTTTTGCCAACATGTTAGGAACATGTATATCAGCATCTCATCTCATCTCATGTCATCTCATCACATCTCATCCCATCTCATCCAAGTTTGGAGGGACTTAAAGGGATTCGGTGCGTTTTTTGCCGACATGTTAGGAACATGTATATCAGCATCTCATCTCATGTCATCTCATCTCTTCTCATCCCATCTCATCCAAGTCTTTAGGGACTTAAAGGGATTCGGTGCGTTTTTTGCCGACATGTTAGGAACATGAATATCAGCATCTCATCTCATCTCATGTCATCTCATCACATCTCATCCCATCTCATCCAAGTTTGGAGGGACTTAAAGGGATTCGGTGCGTTTTTTGCCGACATGTTAGGAACATGTATATCAGCATCTCATCTCATCTCATCTCATGTCATCTCATCTCATCCCATGTCATCCAAGTTTTGAGGGACTTAAAGGGATTCGGTGCGTTTTTTGCCAACATGTTAGGAACATGTATATCAGCATCTCATCTCATGTCATCTCATCACATCTCATCCAATCTCATCCAAGTTTGGAGGGACTTAAAGGGATTCGGTGCGTTTTTTGCCGACATGTTAGGAACATGTATATCAGCATCTCATCTCATCTCATGTCATATCATGTCATCTCATCCCATCTAATCCAAGTTTTGACGGACTGAAAGGGATTCGGTGCGTTTTTTGCCGACATGTTAGGAACATGTATATCAGCATCTCATCTCATGTCATCTCATCACATGTCATCCCATCTCATCCAAGTTTGGAGGGACTTAAAGGGATTCGGTTTTTTTTTTTGCTGACATGTTAGGAACATGTATATCAGCATCTCATCTCATCTCATGTCATCTCATCTCATCCCATCTCATCCAAGTTTTGAGGGACTTAAAGGGATTCGGTGCGTTTTTTGCCAACATGTTAGGAACATGTATATCAGCATCTCATCTCATCTCATGTCATCTCATCACATCTCATCCCAACTCATCCAAGTTTGGAGGGACTTAAAGGGATTCGGTGCGTTTTTTGCCGACATGTTAGGAACATGTATATCAGCATCTCATCTCATCTCATGTCATATCATGTCATCTCTTCCCATCTCATCCAAGTTTTGAGGGACTTAAAGGGATTCGGTGCGTTTTTTGCCAACATGTAAGGAACATGTATATCAGCATCTCATCTCATCTCATGTCATCTCATGTCATCTCATCCCATTTCATCCAAGTTTTGAGGGACTTAAAGGGATTCGGTGCGTTTTTTGCCGACATGTTAGGAACATGTATATCAGCATCTCACCTCATCTCATTTCATCTCATCTCATCCCATCTCATCCAAGTTTGGAGGGACTTAAAGGGATTCGGTGCATTTTTTGCCTACATGTTAGGAACATGTATATCAGCATCTCATCTCATCTCATGTCATCTCATCTCATCTCATCCCATCTCATCCAAGTCTTGAGGGACTTAAAGGGATTTGGTGCGTTTTTTGCCGACATGTTAGCAACATGTATATCAGCATCTCATCTCATCTCATGTCATCTCATCTCATCTCATCCCATCTCATCCAAGTTTTGAGGGACTTAAAGGGATTCGGTGCGTTTTTTGCCAACATGTTAGGAACATGTATATCAGCATCTCATCTCATGTCATCTTATCTCATCTCATCCCATCTCATCCAAGTTTTGAGGGACTTAAAGGGATTCGGTGAGTTTTTTGCCGACATGTTAGGAACATGTATATTAGCATCTCATCTTATCTCATGTCATCTCCTCTCATCTCATCCCATGTCATCCAAGTTTTGAGGGACTTAAAGGGATTTGGTGCGTTTTTTGCCAACATGTTAGGAACATGTATATCAGCATCTCATCTCATCTCATGTCATCTCATTACATCTCATCCCATCTCATCCAAGTTTGGAGGGACTTAAAGGGATTCGGTGCGTGTTTTGCCGACATGTTAGGAACATGTATATCAGCATCTCATCTCATGTCATCTCATCTCATCCCATCTCATTCAAGTTTGGAGGGACTTAAAGGGATTCGGTGCGTTTTTTGCAGACATGTTAGGAACATGTATATCAGCATCTCATCTCATCTCATGTCATCTCATCTCATCTCATCCCATCTCATCCATGTTTTGAGTAACTTAAAGGGATTTGGTGCGTTTTTTGCCGACATGTTAGCAACATGTATATCAGCATCTCATCTCATCTCATGTCATCTCATCTCATCTCATCCCATCTCATCCAAGTTTTGAGGGACTTAAAGGGATTCGGTGCGTTTTTTGCCGACATGTTAGGAACATGTATATCAGCATCTCATCTCATGTCATCTCATCTCATCTCATCCCATCTCATCCAAGTTTTGAGGGACTTAAAGGGATTCGGTGCGTTTTTTGCCGACATGTTAGGAACATGTATATCAGCATCTCATCTCATCTCATGTCATCTCATCTCATCCCACCTCATCCAAGTTTTGAGGGACTTAAAGGGATTTGGTGCGTTTTTTGCCAACATGTTAGGAACATGTATATCAGCATCTCATCTCATCTCATGTCATCTCATCTCATCTCATCCCATCTCATCCAAGTTTTGATATACTTAAAGGGATTCTGTGCGTTTTTTGCCGACATGTTAGGAACATGTATATCAGCATCTCATCTCATCTCATGTCATCTCATCTCATCCCATCTCATCCAAGTTTTGAGGGACTTAAAGGGATTTGGTGAGTTTTTTGCCGACATGTTAGGAACATGTATATCAGCATCTCATCTCATCTCATGTCATCTCATTTCATCTCATCCCATCTCATCCAAGTTTTGAGGGACTTAAAGGGATTCGGTGCGTTTTTTGCCAACATGTTAGGAACATGTATATCAGCATCTCATCTCATGTCATCTCATCTCATCTCATCCCATCTCATCCAAGTTTTGAGGGACTTAAAGGGATTCGGTGCCTTTTTTGCCGACATGTTAGCAACATGTATATCAGCATCTCATCTCATCTCATGTCATCTCATCTCATCTCATCCCATCTCATCCAAGTTTTGAGGGACTTAAAGGGATTTGGTGCGTTTTTTGCCGACATGTTAGCAACATGTATATCAGCATCTCATCTCATCTCATGTCATCTCATCTCATCTCATCCCATCTCATCCAAGTTTTGAGGGACTTAAAGGGATTCGGTGCGTTTTTTGCCAACATGTTAGGAACATGTATATCAGCATCTCACCTCATCTCATTTCATCTCATCTCATCCCATCTCATCCAAGTTTGGAGGGACTTAAAGGGATTCGGTGCATTTTTTGCCTACATGTTAGGAACATGTATATCAGCATCTCATCTCATCTCATGTCATCTCATCTCATCTCATCCCATCTCATCCAAGTCTTGAGGGACTTAAAGGGATTTGGTGCGTTTTTTGCCGACATGTTAGCAACATGTATATCAGCATCTCATCTCATCTCATGTCATCTCATCTCATCTCATCCCATCTCATCCAAGTTTTGAGGGACTTAAAGGGATTCGGTGCGTTTTTTGCCGACATGTTAGGAACATGTATATCAGCATCTCATCTCATGTCATCTTATCTCATCTCATCCCATCTCATCCAAGTTTTGAGGGACTTAAAGGGATTCGGTGAGTTTTTTGCCGACATGTTAGGAACATGTATATTAGCATCTCATCTTATCTCATGTCATCTCCTCTCATCTCATCCCATGTCATCCAAGTTTTGAGGGACTTAAAGGGATTTGGTGCGTTTTTTGCCAACATGTTAGGAACATGTATATCAGCATCTCATCTCATCTCATGTCATCTCATTACATCTCATCCCATCTCATCCAAGTTTGGAGGGACTTAAAGGGATTCGGTGCGTGTTTTGCCGACATGTTAGGAACATGTATATCAGCATCTCATCTCATGTCATCTCATCTCATCCCATCTCATTCAAGTTTGGAGGGACTTAAAGGGATTCGGTGCGTTTTTTGCAGACATGTTAGGAACATGTATATCAGCATCTCATCTCATCTCATGTCATCTCATCTCATCTCATCCCATCTCATCCATGTTTTGAGTAACTTAAAGGGATTTGGTGCGTTTTTTGCCGACATGTTAGCAACATGTATATCAGCATCTCATCTCATCTCATGTCATCTCATCTCATCTCATCCCATCTCATCCAAGTTTTGAGGGACTTAAAGGGATTCGGTGCGTTTTTTGCCGACATGTTAGGAACATGTATATCAGCATCTCATCTCATGTCATCTCATCTCATCTCATCCCATCTCATCCAAGTTTTGAGGGACTTAAAGGGATTCGGTGCGTTTTTTGCCGACATGTTAGGAACATGTATATCAGCATCTCATCTCATCTCATGTCATCTCATCTCATCCCACCTCATCCAAGTTTTGAGGGACTTAAAGGGATTTGGTGAGTTTTTTGCCGACATGTTAGGAACATGTATATCAGCATCTCATCTCATCTCATGTCATCTCATCTCATCCCATCTCATCCAAGTTTTGAGGGACTTAAAGGGATTTGGTGAGTTTTTTGCCGACATGTTAGGAACATGTATATCAGCATCTCATCTCATCTCATGTCATCTCATTTCATCTCATCCCATCTCATCCAAGTTTTGAGGGACTTAAAGGGATTCGGTGCGTTTTTTGCCAACATGTTAGGAACATGTATATCAGCATCTCATCTCATGTCATCTCATCTCATCTCATCCCATCTCATCCAAGTTTTGAGGGACTTAAAGGGATTCGGTGCGTTTTTTGCCGACATGTTAGCAACATGTATATCAGCATCTCATCTCATCTCATGTCATCTCATCTCATCTCATCCCATCTCATCCAAGTTTTGAGGGACTTAAAGGGATTTGGTGCGTTTTTTGCCGACATGTTAGCAACATGTATATCAGCATCTCATCTCATCTCATGTCATCTCATCTCATCTCATCCCATCTCATCCAAGTTTTGAGGGACTTAAAGGGATTCGGTGCGTTTTTTGCCAACATGTTAGGAACATGTATATCAGCATCTCATCTTATCTTATGTCATCTCATTACATCTCATCCCATCTCATCCAAGTTTGGAGGGTCTTAAAGGGATTCGGCGCGTTTTTTGCCGACATGTTAGTAACATGTATATCAGCATCTCATCTCATCTCATGTCATCTCATGTCATCTCATCCCATCTCATCCAAGTTTTGAGGGACTTAAATGGATTCGGTGCGTTTTTTGCCGACATGTTAGGAACATGTATATCAGCATCTCATCTCATCTCATGTCATCTTATCTCATCTCATCCCATCTCATCCAAGTTTTGAGGGACTTAAAGGGATTCGGTGCGTTTTTTGCCAACATGTTAGGAACATGTATATTAGCATCTCATCTCATCTCATGTCATCTCATCTCATCTCATCCCATGTCATCCAAGTTTTGAGGGACTTAAAGGGATTTGGTGCGTTTTTTGCCAACATGTTAGGAACATGTATATCAGCATCTCATCTCATCTCATGTCATCTCATTACATCTCATCCCATCTCATCCAAGTTTGGAGGGACTTAAAGGGATTCGGTGCGTGTTTTGCCGACATGTTAGGAACATGTATATCAGCATCTCATCTCATCCCATCTCATTCAAGTTTGGAGGGATTTAAAGGGATTCAGTGCGTTTTTTGCAGACATGTTAGGAACATATATATCAGCATCTCATCTCATCTCATGTCATCTCATCTCATCTCATCCCATCTCATCCAAATTTTGTGTGACTTAAAGGGATTTGGCGCGTTTTTTTGCCGACATGTTAGAAACACGTATATCAGCATCTCATCTCATGTCATCTCTAGTGTTGAGCATTCCGATACCGCAAGTATCGGGTATCGGCCGATACTTGCTGTATCGGAATTCCGATACCGACTTCCGATATTTTTTCAATATCGGAATTCGGCATCGGAATCGGAAGTTCAGTTGATTGACGGCCTGACGTCATCATGATGCGCGGTGTGTGCGCATCATGATGCGCCGTCATTTCGGGCCTTCCGGGGGTCTCTGCCGGCCTGCCGGGGGGCTGTGCCGGCCTGCCGGGGGGCTGTGTGGACTGCCCGGGGTCTCTGCCGGCCTGCCGGGGGGCTGTGCCGGCCTGCCGGGGGGCTGTGCACCCTGTGGGGGTCTGTACCGGCCTGCCGGGGGGCTGTGCCGGCCTGCCGGGGGGCTGTGCACCCTGTGGGGGTCTGTACCGGCCTGCCGGGGGGCTGTGCCGGCCTGCCGGGGGGCTGTGCTGATGTCCGGGGGTCTGTGCAAGCATCGTCCGATGGGACTACAAGTCCCATCGGGCGATGCCTGCTACCATGACAGTGATTGACACATTAGCCAATGATGGGACAGTAGTAGTCCCATCATCCGGCTAATGTGTTAAATGTTAAAAAAAAAAAAAAAAAACTACTACATACATACTACATGCTACATACATACTACATATATACTACATACATACTACATACATGCTACATACATACTACATGCATGCTACATACATACTACATGCATGCTACATACATACTACATATATACTACATACATACTACATACATACTGCATGCTACATACATACTACATACATACTACATACATACTACATGCATGCTACATATATACTACATGCTACATACATACCACATGCATGCTACATATATACTACATGCATGCTACATACATACTACATATATACTACATGCATGCTACATACATACTACATGCTACATGCATGCTACATACATACTACATACATGCTACATATATACTACATACATACAACATATATACTACATGCATGCTACATATATACTACATGCATGCTACATATATACTACATGCATGCTACATATATACTACATACATGCTACATACATACTACATACATACTACATATATACTACATGCATGCTACATATATACTACATGCTACATACATACCACATACATACTACATACATGCTACATATATACTACATGCATGCTACATACATACTACATATATACTACATGCATGCTACATACATACTACATGCTACATGCATGCTACATACATACTACATACATACTACATGCTACATACATACCACATATATACTACATACATACAATACATTCATACAATACATACATAGACATACAGTACATATAACATAGAGTAACATACCTACCAATACTTGTCACATTGTTCCCCGAAGCCATTGTCTTTCCGGAATAAATATTAACATAACAAACCACAAAAATACTCACCCACGATCCGAAGCAGTCCACGAGTGTGTCCCACGACGATCTTGGGTAGAGAACTGCAGCATCAGATGATGCTGCCGTTCTCTACGGGCTGCAGGAATCCAATGACGGAAGGTAGGTATCCTTCCGCACTGTATTCCTCCGCCACTTAAAAAAAAAAAGTCCCTAGTCTCACTTTATGCCATTGCTGCGTGGGAATTTCCCACACAGCAATGGCATAAAGTGAGACTAGGGACTTTTTTTTTTTTAAGTGGCGGAGGAATACAGTGCGGAAGGATACCTACCTTCCGTCATTGGATTCCTGCAGCCCGTAGAGAACGGCAGCATCAGCTGATGCTGCAGTTCTCTACCCAAGATCGTCGTGGGACACACTCGTGGACTGCTTCGGATCGTGGGTGAGTATTTTTGTGGTTTGTTATGTTAATATTTATTCCGTAGACGACAATGGCTTCGGGGAACAATGTGACAAGTATTGGTAAGTATGTTACTCTATGTTATATGTACTGTATGTCTATGTATGTATTGTATGAATGTATTGTATGTATGTAGTATATATGTGGTATGTATGTAGCATGTAGTATGTATGTAGTATGTATGTAGCATGCATGTAGCATGTAGTATGTATGTAGCATGCATGTAGTATATATGTAGTATGTATGTAGCATGCATGTAGTATATATGTAGCATGTATGTAGTATGTATGTGGTATGTATGTAGCATGTAGTATATATGTAGCATGCATGTAGTATATATGTAGTATGTATGTAGCATGTATGTAGTATATATGTAGTATGTATGTAGTATATATGTAGCATGCATGTAGTATATATGTAGTATGTATGTAGTATATATGTAGCATGCATGTAGTATATATGTAGTATGTATGTAGTATATATGTAGCATGTATGTAGTATGTATGTAGCATGCATGTAGCATGTAGTATGTATGTAGCATGCATGTAGTATATATGTAGTATGTATGTAGCATGCATGTAGTATATATGTAGCATGCATGTAGTATGTATGTGGTATGTATGTAGTATATATGTAGTATGTATGTAGTATATATGTAGCATGTATGTAGTATGTATGTAGCATGCATGTAGCATGTAGTATGTATGTAGCATGCATGTAGTATATATGTAGTATGTATGTAGCATGCATGTAGTATATATGTAGCATGCATGTAGTATATATGTAGTATGTATGTAGTATATATGTAGCATGTATGTAGTATGTATGTAGCATGCATGTAGCATGTAGTATGTATGTAGCATGCATGTAGTATATATGTAGTATGTATGTAGCATGCATGTAGTATATATGTAGTATGTATGTAGCATGCATGTAGTATATATGTAGTATGTATGTTGCATGTAGTATGAATGTAGCATGTATGTAGTATGTAGTATGAATGTAGCATGTAATTTTTTTTTTTTTTTTTTTACATTTAACACATTAACCGGATGATGGGACTACTACTGTCCCATCATTGGCTAATGTGTCAATCACTGTCATGGTAGCAGGCATCGCCCGATGGGACTTGTAGTCCCATCGGACGATGCCTGCACAGACCCCCGGAGCCTGCACAGACCACCGGCAGGCCGGCACAGCCCCCCGGCAGGCCGGCACAGCCCCCCGGCAGGCCGGCACAGCCCCCCGGAGCCTGCACAGACCACCGGCAGGCCGGCACAGACCACCGGAGCCTGCACAGACCCCCTGGCAGGCCGGCACAGCCCCCCGGCAGCCCGGCACAGCCCCCCGGAGCCTGCACAGACCACCGGCAGGCCGGCACAGACCACCGGAGCCTGCACAGACCCCCTGGCAGGCCGGCACAGCCCCCCGAAAGGCCCGTACAGACCCCAGAGAGGCTGTACAAGGGCAGGAAAGGGTTTTTCTTATTCCGATACCGGAAGTCCCATAGACTTGAATGGGACTTCCGGTATCGGAATCGGCGATACCGATACTTTTTTTAAAGATCGGCCGATACCATCCGATACGATACTTTGAAGTATCGGATGGTATCGCTCAACTCTAGTCATCTCATCTCAACTCATCCCATCTCATCCAAGTTTTGAGGGACTTAAAGGGATTCGGTGCATTTTTTGCCGACATGTTATGAACATGTATATCAGCATCTCATCTCATCTCATGTCATCTCATCTTATCCCATCTCATCCAAGTTTTGGGGGACTTAAAGGGATTTGGTGAGTTTTTTGCTGACATATTAGAAACATGTATATTAGCATCTCATCTCATGTCATCTCATCTCTTCCCATCTCATCCAAGTTTTGAGGGAATTAAAGGGATTCGGTGAGTTTTTTGCTGACATATTAGAAACATGTATATCAGCATCTCATCTCATCTCATGTCATCTCATCTCATCTCATCCCAACTCATCCAAGTTTTGAGGGACTTAAAGTGATTCAGTGCGTTTTTTGCCGACATGTTAGGAACATGTATATTAGCATCTCATCTCATGTCATATCATGTCATCTCATCCCATCTCATCCAAGTTTTGAGGGACTTAAAGGCATTCGGTGCATTTTTTGCCGACATGTTAGGAACATGTATATCAGCATCTCATCTCATCTCATGTCATCTCATTTCATCTCATCCCATCTCATCCAAGTTTTGAGGGACTTAAAGGGATTCGGTGAGTTTTTTGCTGACATGTTATGAACATGTATATCAGCATCTCATCTCATGTCATCTCATCTCATCTCATCCCATCTCATCCAAGTTTTGAGGGACTTAAAGGGATTCGGTGCGTTTTTTGCCGACATGTTAGGAACATGTATATCAGCATCTCATCTCATCTCATGTCATATCATGTCATCTCATCCCATCTCATCCAAGTTTTGAGGGACTTAAAGGGATTCGGTGCGTTTTTTGCTGACATGTTAGAAACATGTATATCAGCATCTCATCTCATGTCATCTCATCTCATCTCATCCCATCTCATCCAAGTTTTGAGGGACTTAAAGGGATTCGTTGCATTTTTTGCCAACATGTTAGGAACATGTATATCAGCATCTCGTCTCATCTCATGTCATCTCATCTCATCTCATCCCATCTCATCCAAGTTTTCAAGGACTTAAAGGGATTCAGTGCGTTTTTTGCCGACATGTTAGGAACATGTATATTAGCATCTCATCTCATTTCATCTCATCCCATCTCATCCAAGTTTTCAAGGACTTAAAGGGATTGAGTGCGTTTTTTGCCGACATGTTAGGAACATGTATATCAGCATCTCATCTCATCTCATGTCATATCATGTCATCTCATCCCATCTCATCCAAGTTTTGAGGGACTTAAAGGGATTCGGTGCGTTTTTTGCCGACATGTTAGGAACATGTATATCAGCATCTCATCTCATCTCATGTCATCTCATGTCATCTCATCCCATTTCATCCAAGTTTTGAGGGACTTAAATGGATTCGGTGCGTTTTTTGCCTACATGTTAGGAACATGTATATCAGCATCTCATGTCATCTCATCTATCCCATCTCATCCAAGTTTGGAGGGACTTTAAGGGATTCGGTGCGTTTTTTGCCGACATGTTAGGAACATGTATATCAGCATCTCATCTCATCTCATGTCATCTCATCTCATCCCATCTCAACCAAGTTTTGAGGGACTTAAAGGGATTCGGTGCGTTTTTTGCCAACATGTTAGGAACATGAATATCAGCATCTCATCTCATCTCATGTCATCTCATCACATCTCATCCCATCTCATCCAAGTTTGGAGGGACTTAAAGGGATTCGGTGCGTTTTTTGCCGACATGTTAGGAACATGTATATCAGCATCTCATCTCATCTCATCTCATGTCATCTCATCTCATCCCATGTCATCCAAGTTTTGAGGGACTTAAAGGGATTCGGTGCGTTTTTTGCCAACATGTTAGGAACATGTATATCAGCATCTCATCTCATGTCATCTCATCTCATCCCATCTCATTCAAGTTTGGAGGGACTTAAAGGGATTCAGTGCGTTTTTTGCAGACATGTTAGGAACATGTATATCAGCATCTCATCTCATCTCATGTCATCTCATCTCATCTCATCCCATCTCATCCAAGTTTTGAGTGACTTAAAGGGATTTGGTGCGTTTTTTGCCGACATGTTAGCAACATGTATATCAGCATCTCATCTCATCTCATGTCATCTCATCTCATCTCATCCCATCTCATCCAAGTTTTGAGGGACTTAAAGGGATTCGGTGCGTTTTTTGTCGACATGTTAGGAACATGTATATCAGCATCTCATCTCATCTCATGTCATCTCATCTCATCCCACCTCATCCAAGTTTTGAGGGACTTAAAGGGATTCGGTGCGTTTTTTGCCAACATGTTAGGAACATGTATATCAGCATCTCATCTCATCTCATGTCATCTCATCTCATCTCATCCCATCTCATCCAAGTTTTGATGGACTTAAAGGGATTCTGTGCGTTTTTTGCCGACATGTTAGGAACATGTATATCAGCATCTCATCTCATCTCATGTCATCTCATCTCATCCCATCTCATCCAAGTTTTGAGGGACTTAAAGGGATTTGGTGAGTTTTTTGCCGACATGTTAGGAACATGTATATCAGCATCTCATCTCATCTCATGTCATCTCATTTCATCTCATCCCATCTCATCCAAGTTTGGAGGGACTTAAAGGGATTCGGTGCGTTTTTTGCCAACATGTTAGGAACATGTATATCAGCATCTCATCTCATGTCATCTCATCTCATCTCATCCCATCTCATCCAAGTTTTGAGGGACTTAAAGGGATTTGGTGCGTTTTTTGCCGACATGTTAGGAACATGTATATCAGCATCTCATCTCATCTCATGTCATATCATGTCATATCATCCCATCTCATCCAAGTTTTGAGGGACTTAATGGGATTTGGTGTGTTTTTTGCCGACATGTTAGAAACATGTATATCAGCATCTCATCTCATCTCATGTCATCTCATCTCATCCCATCTCATCCAAGTTTTGAGTGACTTAAAGGTATTCGGTGCGTTTTTTGCCAACATGTTAGGAACATGTATATCAGCATCTCGTCTCATCTCATGTCATGTCATCTCATCTCATCCCATCTCATTCAAGTTTTGAGGAACTTAAAGGGATTTGGCGCGTTTTTTGCCGACATGTTAGAAACACGTATATCAGCATCTCATCTCATGTCATCTCATCTCAACTCATCCCATCTCATCCAAGTTTTGAGGGACTTAAAGGGATTCGGTGCATTTTTTGCCGACATGATATGAACATGTATATCAGCATCTCATCTCATCTCATGTCATCTCATCTTATCCCATCTCATCCAAGTTTTGGGGGACTTAAAGGGATTTGGTGAGTTTTTTGCTGACATATTAGAAACATGTATATTAGCATCTCATCTCATGTCATCTCATCTCATCCCATCTCATCCAAGTTTTGAGGGAATTAAAGGGATTCGGTGAGTTTTTTGCTGACATATTAGAAACATGTATATCAGCATCTCATCTCATCTCATGTCATCTCATCTCATCTCATCCCAACTCATCCAAGTTTTGAGGGACTTAAAGTGATTCAGTGCATTTTTTGCCGACATGTTAGGAACATGTATATTAGCATCTCATCTCATGTCATATCATGTCATCTCATCCCATCTCATCCAAGTTTTGAGGGACTTAAAGGCATTCGGTGCATTTTTTGCCGACATGTTAGGAACATGTATATCAGCATCTCATCTCATCTCATGTCATCTCATTTCATCTCATCCCATCTCATCCAAGTTTTGAGGGACTTAAAGGGATTCGGTGAGTTTTTTGCCGACATGTTATGAACATGTATATCAGCATCTCATCTCATGTCATCTCATCTCATCTCATCCCATCTCATCCAAGTTTTGAGGGACTTAAAGGGATTCGGTGCGTTTTTTGCCGACATGTTAGGAACATGTATATCAGCATCTCATCTCATCTCATGTCATATCATGTCATCTCATCCCATCTCATCCAAGTTTTGAGGGACTTAAAGGGATTCGGTGCGTTTTTTGCCGACATGTTAGAAACATGTATATCAGCATCTCATCTCATCTCATGTCATCTCATCTCATCTCATCCCATCTCATCCAAGTTTTGAGGGACTTAAAGGGATTCGTTGCATTTTTTGCCAACATGTTAGGAACATGTATATCAGCATCTCGTCTCATCTTATGTCATCTCATCTCATCTCATCCCATCTCATCCAAGTTTTCAAGGACTTAAAGGGATTCAGTGCGTTTTTTGCCGACATGTTAGGAACATGTATATTAGCATCTCATCTCATTTCATCTCATCCCATCTCATCCAAGTTTTCAAGGACTTAAAGGGATTCAGTGCGTTTTTTGCCGACATGTTAGGAACATGTATATCAGCATCTCATCTCATGTCATATCATGTCATCTCATCCCATCTCATCCAAGTTTTGAGGGACTTAAAGGGATTCGGTGCGTTTTTTGCCGACATGATAGGAACATGTATATCAGCATCTCATCTCATCTCATGTCATCTCATGTCATCTCATCCCATTTCATCCAAGTTTTGAGGGACTTAAATGGATTCGGTGCGTTTTTTGCCTGCATGTTAGGAACATGTATATCAGCATCTCATCTCATCTCATGTCATCTCATCTATCCCATCTCATCCAAGTTTGGAGGGACTTAAAGGGATTCGGTGCGTTTTTTGCCGACATGTTAGGAACATGTATATCAGCATCTCATCTCATCTCATGTCATCTCATCTCATCCCATCTCAACCAAGTTTTGAGGGACTTAAAGGGATTCGGTGCGTTTTTTGCCAACATGTTAGGAACATGTATATCAGCATCTCATCTCATCTCATGTCATCTCATCACACCTCATCCCATCTCATCCAAGTTTGGAGGGACTTAAAGGGATTCGGTGCGTTTTTTGCCGACATGTTAGGAACATGTATATCAGCATCTCATCTCATCTCATGTCATCTCATCACATCTCATCCAAGTTTTGAGGGACTTAAAGGGATTCGGTGCGTTTTTTGCCGACATGTTATGAACATGTATATCAGCATCTCATCTCATCTCATGTCATCTTATCTCATCTCATCCCATTTCATCCAAGTTTTGAGGGACTTAAAGGGATTCGGTGAGTTTTTTCCGACATGTTAGGAACATGTATATTAGCATCTCATCTCATCTCATGTCATCTCATCTCATCTCATCCCATGTCATCCAAGTTTGGAGGGACTTAAAGGGATTTGGTGAGTTTTTTGCCAACATGTTAGGAACATGTATATCAGCATCTCATCTCATCTCGTGTCATCTCATTACATCTCATCCCATCTCATCCAAGTTTGGAGGGACTTAAAGGGATTTGGTGCGTTTTTTGCCGACATGTTAGGAACATGTATATCAGCATCTCATCTCATCTCATGTCATATCATGTCATCTCATCCCATCTCATCCAAGTTTTGAGGGACTTAAAGGGATTCGGTGAGTTTTTTGCCGACATGTTAGGAACATGTATATCAGCATCTCATCTCATCTCATGTCATATCATGTCATCTCATCCCATCTCATCCAAGTTTTGAGGGACTTAAAGGGATTCGTTGCGTTTTTTGCCGACATGTTAGGAACATGTATATCAGCATCTCATCTCATCTCATGTCATATCATGTCATCTCATCCCATCTCATCCAAGTTTTGAGGGACTTAAAGGGATTCGGTGCGTTTTTTGCCAACATGTTAGGAACATGTATATCAGCATCTCATTTCATCTCATGTCATATCATGTCATCTCATCCCATCTCATCCAAGTTTTGAGGGACTTAAAGGGATTCGGTGCGTTTTTTGCCAACATGTTAGGAACATGTATATCAGCATCTCATCTCATCTCATGTCATCTCATCTCATCTCATCCAATCTCATCCAAGTTTTGAGGGACTTAAAGGGATTTGGTGCGTTTTTTGCCGACATGTTAGCAACATGTATATCAGCATCTCATCTCATCTCATGTCATCTCATCTCATCCCATCTCATCCAAGTTTTGAGGGACTTAAAGGGATTCGGTGCATTTTTTGCCAACATGTTAGGAAAATGTATATCAGCATCTCATCTCATCTCATGTCATATCATGTCATCTCATTCCATCTCATCCAAGTTTTAAGGGACTTAAAGGGATTCGGTGCGTTTTTTGCCAACATGTTAGGAACATGTATATCAGCATCTCATCTCATTTCATGTCATCTCATCACATCTCTTCCCATCTCATCCAAGTTTGGAGGGACTTAAAGGGATTTGGTGTGTTTTTTGCCGACATGTTAGGAACATGTATATCAGCATCTCATCTCATGTCATCTTATCTCATCTCATCCCATCTCATCCAAGTTTTGAGGGACTTAAAGGGATTTGGTGCGTTTTTTGCCGATATGTTAGAAACATGTATATCAGCATCTCATCTCATCTCTTGTCATCTCATCTCATCTCATCCCATGTCATCCAAGTTTTGAGGGACTTAAAGGGATTTGGTGCGTTTTTTGCCAACATGTTAGGAACATGTATATCAGCATCTCATCTCATCTCATGTCATCTCATCACATCTCATCCCATCTCATCCAAGTTTGGAGGGACTTAAAGTGATTCGGTGCGTTTTTTGCCGACATGTTAGGAACATGTATATCAGCATCTCATCTCATCTCATGTCATATCATGTCATCTCATCCCATCTCATCCAAGTTTTGAGGGACTTAAAGGGATTCGGTGCGTTTTTTGCCAACATGTTAGGAACATGTATATCAGCATCTCATCTCATCTCATGTCATCTCATCACATCTCATCCCATCTCATCCAAGTTTGGAGGGACTTAAAGGGATTCGGTGCGTTTTTTGCCGACATGTTAGGAACATGTATATCAGCATCTCATCTCATCTCATGTCATATCATGTCATCTCATCCCATCTCATCCAAGTTTTGAGGGACTTAAAGGGATTCGGTGCGTTTTTTGCCAACATGTTAGGAACATGTATATCAGCATCTCATCTCATCTCATGTCATCTCATCACATCTCATCCCATCTCATCCAAGTTTGGAGGGACTTAAAGGGATTCGGTGCGTTTTTTGCCGACATGTTAGGAACATGTATATCAGCATCTCATCTCATCTCATGTCATCTCATCTCATCCCATCTCATCAAAGTTTGGAGGGACTTAAAGGGATTCGGTGCGTTTTTTGCCGACATGTTAGGAACATGTATATCAGCATCTCATCTCATCTCATGTCATCTCATCTCATCTCATCCCATCTCATCCATGTTTTGAGGGACTTAAAGGGATTTGGTGCGTTTTTTGCCGACATGTTAGCAACATGTATATCAGCATCTCATCTCATCTCAAGTCATCTCATCTCATCCCATCTCATCCAAGTTTTGAGGGACTTAAAGGGATTTGGTGCATTTTTTGCCAACATGTTATGAAAATGTATATCAGCATCTCATCTCATCTCATGTCATATCATGTCATCTCATCCCATCTCATCCAAGTTTTAAGGGACTTAAAGGGATTCGGTGCGTTTTTTGCCAACATGTTAGGAACATGTATATCAGCATCTCATCTCATTTCATGTCATCTCATCACATCTCATCCCATCTCATCCAAGTTTGGAGGGACTTAAAGGGATTTGGTGTGTTTTTTGCCGACATGTTAGGAACATGTATATCAGCATCTCATCTCATGTCATCTTATCTCATCTCATCCCATCTCATCCAAGTTTTGAGGGACTTAAAGGGATTTGGTGCGTTTTTGGCCGATATGTTAGGAACATGTATATCAGCATCTCATCTCATGTCATCTCATTACATCTCATCCCATCTCATCCAAGTTTGGAGGGACTTAAAGGGATTCGGTGCGTTTTTTGCCGACATGTTAGGAACATGTATATCAGCATCTCATCTCATGTCATATCATGTCATCTCATCCCATCTCATCCAAGTTTTGAGGGACTTAAAGGGATTCGGTGCGTTTTTTGCCAACATGTTAGGAACATGTATATCAGCATCTCATCTCATCTCATGTCATCTCATCACATCTCATCCCATCTCATCCAAGTTTGGAGGGACTTAAAGGGATTCGGTGCGTTTTTTGCCGACATGTTAGGAACATGTATATCAGCATCTCATCTCATGTCATCTCATCTCTTCTCATCCCATCTCATCCAAGTCTTTAGGGACTTAAAGGGATTCGGTGCGTTTTTTGCCGACATGTTAGGAACATGAATATCAGCATCTCATCTCATCTCATGTCATCTCATCACATCTCATCCCATCTCATCCAAGTTTGGAGGGACTTAAAGGGATTCGGTGCGTTTTTTGCCGACATGTTAGGAACATGTATATCAGCATCTCATCTCATCTCATCTCATGTCATCTCATCTCATCCCATGTCATCCAAGTTTTGAGGGACTTAAAGGGATTCGGTGCGTTTTTTGCCAACATGTTAGGAACATGTATATCAGCATCTCATCTCATGTCATCTCATCACATCTCATCCAATCTCATCCAAGTTTGGAGGGACTTAAAGGGATTCGGTGCGTTTTTTGCCGACATGTTAGGAACATGTATATCAGCATCTCATCTCATTTCATGTCATATCATGTCATCTCATCCCATCTAATCCAAGTTTTGACGGACTGAAAGGGATTCGGTGCGTTTTTTGCCGACATGTTAGGAACATGTATATCAGCATCTCATCTCATGTCATCTCATCACATGTCATCCCATCTCATCCAAGTTTGGAGGGACTTAAAGGGATTCGGTGCGTTTTTTGCCGACATGTTAGGAACATGTATATCAGCATCTCATCTCATCTCATGTCATCTCATCTCATCCCATCTCATCCAAGTTTTGAGGGACTTAAAGGGATTCGGTGCGTTTTTTGCCGACATGTTAGGAACATGTATATCAGCATCTCATCTCATGTCATCTCATCACATGTCATCCCATCTCATCCAAGTTTGGAGGGACTTAAAGGGATTCGGTGCGTTTTTTGCCGACATGTTAGGAACATGTATATCAGCATCTCATCTCATCTCATGTCATCTCATCTCATCCCATCTCATCCAAGTTTTGAGGGACTTAAAGGGATTCGGTGCGTTTTTTGCCAACATGTTAGGAACATGTATATCAGCATCTCATCTCATCTCATGTCATCTCATCACATCTCATCCCAACTCATCCAAGTTTGGAGGGACTTAAAGGGATTCGGTGCGTTTTTTGCCGACATGTTAGGAACATGTATATCAGCATCTCATCTCATCTCATGTCATATCATGTCATCTCTTCCCATCTCATCCAAGTTTTGAGGGACTTAAAGGGATTCGGTGCGTTTTTTGCCAACATGTAAGGAACATGTATATCAGCATCTCATCTCATCTCATGTCATCTCATGTCATCTCATCCCATTTCATCCAAGTTTTGAGGGACTTAAAGGGATTCGGTGCGTTTTTTGCCGACATGTTAGGAACATGTATATCAGCATCTCACCTCATCTCATGTCATCTCATCTAATCCCATCTCATCCAAGTTTGGAGGGACTTAAAGGGATTCGGTGCATTTTTTGCCTACATGTTAGGAACATGTATATCAGCATCTCATCTCATCTCATGTCATTTCATCTCATCTCATCCCATCTCATCCAAGTCTTGAGGGACTTAAAGGGATTTGGTGCGTTTTTTGCCGACATGTTAGCAACATGTATATCAGCATCTCATCTCATCTCATGTCATCTCATCTCATCTCATCCCATCTCATCCAAGTTTTGAGGGACTTAAAGGGATTCGGTGCGTTTTTTGCCGACATGTTAGGAACATGTATATCAGCATCTCATCTCATCTCATGTCATCTTATCTCATCTCATCCCATCTCATCCAAGTTTTGAGGGACTTAAAGGGATTCGGTGAGTTTTTTGCCGACATGTTAGGAACATGTATATCAGCATCTCATCTCATCTCATGTCATCTCATGTCATCTCATCCCATTTCATCCAAGTTTTGAGGGACTTAAATGGATTCGGTGCGTTTTTTGCCTGCATGTTAGGAACATGTATATCAGCATCTCATCTCATCTCATGTCATCTCATCTATCCCATCTCATCCAAGTTTGGAGGGACTTAAAGGGATTCGGTGCGTTTTTTGCCGACATGTTAGGAACATGTATATCAGCATCTCATCTCATCTCATGTCATCTCATCTCATCCCATCTCAACCAAGTTTTGAGGGACTTAAAGGGATTCGGTGCGTTTTTTGCCAACATGTTAGGAACATGTATATCAGCATCTCATCTCATCTCATGTCATCTCATCACACCTCATCCCATCTCATCCAAGTTTGGAGGGACTTAAAGGGATTCGGTGCGTTTTTTGCCGACATGTTAGGAACATGTATATCAGCATCTCATCTCATCTCATGTCATCTCATCACATCTCATCCAAGTTTTGAGGGACTTAAAGGGATTCGGTGCGTTTTTTGCCGACATGTTATGAACATGTATATCAACATCTCATCTCATCTCATGTCATCTTATCTCATCTCATCCCATTTCATCCAAGTTTTGAGGGACTTAAAGGGATTCGGTGAGTTTTTTCCGACATGTTAGGAACATGTATATTAGCATCTCATCTCATCTCATGTCATCTCATCTCATCTCATCCCATGTCATCCAAGTTTGGAGGGACTTAAAGGGATTTGGTGAGTTTTTTGCCAACATGTTAGGAACATGTATATCAGCATCTCATCTCATCTCGTGTCATCTCATTACATCTCATCCCATCTCATCCAAGTTTGGAGGGACTTAAAGGGATTTTGTGCGTTTTTTGCCGACATGTTAGGAACATGTATATCAGCATCTCATCTCATCTCATGTCATATCATGTCATCTCATCCCATCTCATCCAAGTTTTGAGGGACTTAAAGGGATTCGGTGCGTTTTTTGCCGACATGTTAGGAACATGTATATCAGCATCTCATCTCATCTCATGTCATATCATGTCATCTCATCCCATCTCATCCAAGTTTTGAGGGACTTAAAGGGATTCGTTGCGTTTTTTGCCGACATGTTAGGAACATGTATATCAGCATCTCATCTCATCTCATGTCATATCATGTCATCTCATCCCATCTCATCCAAGTTTTGAGGGACTTAAAGGGATTCGGTGCGTTTTTTGCCAACATGTTAGGAACATGTATATCAGCATCTCATCTCATCTCATGTCATATCATGTCATCTCATCCCATCTCATCCAAGTTTTGAGGGACTTAAAGGGATTCGGTGCGTTTTTTGCCAACATGTTAGTAACATGTATATCAGCATCTCATCTCATCTCATGTCATCTCATCTCATCTCATCCAATCTCATCCAAGTTTTGAGGGACTTAAAGGGATTTGGTGCGTTTTTTGCCGACATGTTAGCAACATGTATATCAGCATCTCATCTCATCTCATGTCATCTCATCTCATCCCATCTCATCCAAGTTTTGAGGGACTTAAAGGGATTCGGTGCATTTTTTGCCAACATGTTAGGAAAATGTATATCAGCATCTCATCTCATCTCATGTCATATCATGTCATCTCATTCCATCTCATCCAAGTTTTAAGGGACTTAAAGGGATTCGGTGCGTTTTTTGCCAACATGTTAGGAACATGTATATCAGCATCTCATCTCATTTCATGTCATCTCATCACATCTCATCCCATCTCATCCAAGTTTGTAGGGACTTAAAGGGATTTGGTGTGTTTTTTGCCGACATGTTAGGAACATGTATATCAGCATCTCATCTCATGTCATCTTATCTCATCTCATCCCATCTCATCCAAGTTTTGAGGGACTTAAAGGGATTTGGTGCGTTTTTTGCCGATATGTTAGAAACATGTATATCAGCATCTCATCTCATCTCTTGTCATCTCATCTCATCTCATCCCATGTCATCCAAGTTTTGAGGGACTTAAAGGGATTTGGTGCGTTTTTTGCCAACATGTTAGGAACATGTATATCAGCATCTCATCTCATCTCATGTCATCTCATCACATCTCATCCCATCTCATCCAAGTTTGGAGGGACTTAAAGTGATTCGGTGCGTTTTTTGCCGACACGTTAGGAACATGTATATCAGCATCTCATCTCATGTCATATCATGTCATCTCATCCCATCTCATCCAAGTTTTGAGGGACTTAAAGGGATTCGGTGCGTTTTTTGCCAACATGTTAGGAACATGTATATCAGCATCTCATCTCATCTCATGTCATCTCATCACATCTCATCCCATCTCATCCAAGTTTGGAGGGACTTAAAGGGATTCGGTGCGTTTTTTGCCGACATGTTAGGAACATGTATATCAGCATCTCATCTCATCTCATGTCATCTTATCTCATCTCATCCCATCTCATCCAAGTTTTGAGGGACTTAAAGGGATTCGGTGAGTTTTTTGCCGACATGTTAGGAACATGTATATTAGCATCTCATCTTATCTCATGTCATCTCCTCTCATCTCATCCCATCTCATTCAAGTTTGGAGGGACTTAAAGGGATTCGGTGCGTTTTTTGCAGACATGTTAGGAACATGTATATCAGCATCTCATCTCATCTCATGTCATCTCATCTCATCTCATCCCACCTCATCCAAGTTTTGAGGGACTTAAAGGGATTTGGTGCGTTTTTTGCCAACATGTTAGGAACATGTATATCAGCATCTCATCTCATCTCATGTCATCTCATCTCATCTCATCCCATCTCATCCAAGTTTTGATGGACTTAAAGGGATTCTGTGCGTTTTTTGCCGACATGTTAGGAACATGTATATCAGCATCTCATCTCATCTCATGTCATCTCATCTCATCCCATCTCATCCAAGTTTTGAGGGACTTAAAGGGATTTGGTGAGTTTTTTGCCGACATGTTAGGAACATGTATATCAGCATCTCATCTCATCTCATGTCATCTCATTTCATCTCATCCCATCTCATCCAAGTTTTGAGGGACTTAAAGGGATTCGGTGCGTTTTTTGCCAACATGTTAGGAACATGTATATCAGCATCTCATCTCATGTCATCTCATCTCATCTCATCCCATCTCATCCAAGTTTTGAGGGACTTAAAGGGATTCGGTGCGTTTTTTGCCGACATGTTAGCAACATGTATATCAGCATCTCATCTCATCTCATGTCATCTCATCTCATCTCATCCCATCTCATCCAAGTTTTGAGGGACTTAAAGGGATTTGGTGCGTTTTTTGCCGACATGTTAGCAACATGTATATCAGCATCTCATCTCATCTCATGTCATCTCATCTCATCTCATCCCATCTCATCCAAGTTTTGAGGGACTTAAAGGGATTCGGTGCGTTTTTTGCCAACATGTTAGGAACATGTATATCAGCATCTCATCTTATCTCATGTCATCTCATTACATCTCATCCCATCTCATCCAAGTTTGGAGGGTCTTAAAGGGATTCGGCGCGTTTTTTGCCGACATGTTAGTAACATGTATATCAGCATCTCATCTCATCTCATGTCATCTCATGTCATCTCATCCCATCTCATCCAAGTTTTGAGGGACTTAAATGGATTCGGTGCGTTTTTTGCCGACATGTTAGGAACATGTATATCAGCATCTCATCTCATCTCATGTCATCTTATCTCATCTCATCCCATCTCATCCAAGTTTTGAGGGACTTAAAGGGATTCGGTGCGTTTTTTGCCAACATGTTAGGAACATGTATATTAGCATCTCATCTCATCTCATGTCATCTCATCTCATCTCATCCCATGTCATCCAAGTTTTGAGGGACTTAAAGGGATTTGGTGCGTTTTTTGCCAACATGTTAGGAACATGTATATCAGCATCTCATCTCATCTCATGTCATCTCATTACATCTCATCCCATCTCATCCAAGTTTGGAGGGACTTAAAGGGATTCGGTGCGTGTTTTGCCGACATGTTAGGAACATGTATATCAGCATCTCATCTCATGTCATCTCATCTCATCCCATCTCATTCAAGTTTGGAGGGACTTAAAGGGATTCAGTGCGTTTTTTGCAGACATGTTAGGAACATATATATCAGCATCTCATCTCATCTCATGTCATCTCATCTCATCTCATCCCATCTCATCCAAGTTTTGAGTGACTTAAAGGGATTTGGCGCGTTTTTTTGCCGACATGTTAGAAACACGTATATCAGCATCTCATCTCATGTCATCTCATCTCAACTCATCCCATCTCATCCAAGTTTTGAGTTACTTAAAGGGATTTGGTGCATTTTTTGCCGACATGTTATGAACATGTATATCAGCATCTCATCTCATCTCATGTCATCTCATCTTATCCCATCTCATCCAAGTTTTGGGGGACTTAAAGGGATTTGGTGAGTTTTTTGCTGACATATTAGAAACATGTATATTAGCATCTCATCTCATGTCATCTCATCTCTTCCCATCTCATCCAAGTTTTGAGGGAATTAAAGGGATTCGGTGAGTTTTTTGCTGACATATTAGAAACATGTATATCAGCATCTCATCTCATCTCATGTCATCTCATCTCATCTCATCCCAACTCATCCAAGTTTTGAGGGACTTAAAGTGATTCAGTGCGTTTTTTGCCGACATGTTAGGAACATGTATATTAGCATCTCATCTCATGTCATATCATGTCATCTCATCCCATCTCATCCAAGTTTTGAGGGACTTAAAGGCATTCGGTGCATTTTTTGCCGACATGTTAGGAACATGTATATCAGCATCTCATCTCATCTCATGTCATCTCATTTCATCTCATCCCATCTCATCCAAGTTTTGAGGGACTTAAAGGGATTCGGTGAGTTTTTTGCCGACATGTTATGAACATGTATATCAGCATCTCATCTCATGTCATCTCATCTCATCTCATCCCATCTCATCCAAGTTTTGAGGGACTTAAAGGGATTCGGTGCGTTTTTTGCCGACATGTTAGGAACATGTATATCAGCATCTCATCTCATCTCATGTCATATCATGTCATCTCATCCCATCTCATCCAAGTTTTGAGGGACTTAAAGGGATTCGGTGCGTTTTTTGCCGACATGTTAGAAACATGTATATCAGCATCTCATCTCATGTCATCTCATCTCATCTCATCCCATCTCATCCAAGTTTTGAGGGACTTAAAGGGATTCGTTGCATTTTTTGCCAACATGTTAGGAACATGTATATCAGCATCTCGTCTCATCTCATGTCATCTCATCTCATCTCATCCCATCTCATCCAAGTTTTCAAGGACTTAAAGGGATTCAGTGCGTTTTTTGCCGACATGTTAGGAACATGTATATTAGCATCTCATCTCATTTCATCTCATCCCATCTCATCCAAGTTTTCAAGGACTTAAAGGGATTCAGTGCGTTTTTTGCCGACATGTTAGGAACATGTATATCAGCATCTCATCTCATCTCATGTCATATCATGTCATCTCATCCCATCTCATCCAAGTTTTGAGGGACTTAAAGGGATTCGGTGCGTTTTTTGCCGACATGTTAGGAACATGTATATCAGCATCTCATCTCATCTCATGTCATCTCATGTCATCTCATCCCATTTCATCCAAGTTTTGAGGGACTTAAATGGATTCGGTGCGTTTTTTGCCTACATGTTAGGAACATGTATATCAGCATCTCATGTCATCTCATCTATCCCATCTCATCCAAGTTTGGAGGGACTTTAAGGGATTCGGTGCGTTTTTTGCCGACATGTTAGGAACATGTATATCAGCATCTCATCTCATCTCATGTCATCTCATCTCATCCCATCTCAACCAAGTTTTGAGGGACTTAAAGGGATTCGGTGCGTTTTTTGCCAACATGTTAGGAACATGTATATCAACATCTCATCTCATCTCATGTCATCTCATCACATCTCATCCCATCTCATCCAAGTTTGGAGGGACTTAAAGGGATTCGGTGCGTTTTTTTGCCGACATGTTAGGAACATGTATATCAGCATCTCATCTCATCTCATGTCATCTCATCACATCTCATCCAAGTTTTGAGGGACTTAAAGGGATTCGGTGCGTTTTTTGCAGACATGTTAGGAACATGTATATCAGCATCTCATCTCATCTCATGTCATCTTATCTCATCTCATCCCATTTCATCCAAGTTTTGAGGGACTTAAAGGGATTCGGTGAGTTTTTTCCGACATGTTAGGAAAATGTATATTAGCATCTCATCTCATCTCATGTCATCTCATGTCATCTCATCCCATGTCATCCAAGTTTTGAGGGACTTAAAGGGATTTGGTGAGTTTTTTGCCAACATGTTAGGAACATGTATATCAGCATCTCATCTCATCTCGTGTCATCTCATTACATCTCATCCCATCTCATCCAAGTTTTGAGGGACTTAAAGGGATTCGGTGCGTTTTTTGCCGACATGTTAGCAACATGTATATCAGCATCTCATCTCATCTCATGTCATCTCATCTCATCTCATCCCATCTCATCCAAGTTTTGAGGGACTTAAAGGGATTTGGTGCGTTTTTTGCCGACATGTTAGCAACATGTATATCAGCATCTCATCTCATCTCATGTCATCTCATCTCATCTCATCCCATCTCATCCAAGTTTTGAGGGACTTAAAGGGATTCGGTGCGTTTTTTGCCAACATGTTAGGAACATGTATATCAGCATCTCATCTTATCTCATGTCATCTCATTACATCTCATCCCATCTCATCCAAGTTTGGAGGGTCTTAAAGGGATTCGGCTCATTTTTTGCCGACATGTTAGTAACATGTATATCAGCATCTCATCTCATCTCATGTCATCTCATGTCATCTCATCCCATCTCATCCAAGTTTTGAGGGACTTAAATGGATTCGGTGCGTTTTTTGCCGACATGTTAGGAACATGTATATCAGCATCTCATCTCATCTCATGTCATCTTATCTCATCTCATCCCATCTCATCCAAGTTTTGAGGGACTTAAAGGGATTCGGTGCGTTTTTTGCCAACATGTTAGGAACATGTATATTAGCATCTCATCTCATCTCATGTCATCTCATCTCATCTCATCCCATGTCATCCAAGTTTTGAGGGACTTAAAGGGATTTGGTGCGTTTTTTGCCAACATGTTAGGAACATGTATATCAGCATCTCATCTCATCTCATGTCATCTCATTACATCTCATCCCATCTCATCCAAGTTTGGAGGGACTTAAAGGGATTCGGTGCGTGTTTTGCCGACATGTTAGGAACATGTATATCAGCATCTCATCTCATGTCATCTCATCTCATCCCATCTCATTCAAGTTTGGAGGGACTTAAAGGGATTCAGTGCGTTTTTTGCAGACATGTTAGGAACATATATATCAGCATCTCATCTCATCTCATGTCATCTCATCTCATCTCATCCCATCTCATCCAAGTTTTGAGTGACTTAAAGGGATTTGGCGCGTTTTTTTGCCGACATGTTAGAAACACGTATATCAGCATCTCATCTCATGTCATCTCATCTCAACTCATCCCATCTCATCCAAGTTTTGAGTTACTTAAAGGGATTCGGTGCATTTTTTGCCGACATGTTATGAACATGTATATCAGCATCTCATCTCATCTCATGTCATCTCATCTTATCCCATCTCATCCAAGTTTTGGGGGACTTAAAGGGATTTGGTGAGTTTTTTGCTGACATATTAGAAACATGTATATTAGCATCTCATCTCATGTCATCTCATCTCTTCCCATCTCATCCAAGTTTTGAGGGAATTAAAGGGATTCGGTGAGTTTTTTGCTGACATATTAGAAACATGTATATCAGCATCTCATCTCATCTCATGTCATCTCATCTCATCTCATCCAAACTCATCCAAGTTTTGAGGGACTTAAAGTGATTCAGTGCGTTTTTTGCCGACATGTTAGGAACATGTATATTAGCATCTCATCTCATGTCATATCATGTCATCTCATCCCATCTCATCCAAGTTTTGAGGGACTTAAAGGCATTCGGTGCATTTTTTGCCGACATGTTAGGAACATGTATATCAGCATCTCATCTCATCTCATGTCATCTCATTTCATCTCATCCCATCTCATCCAAGTTTTGAGGGACTTAAAGGGATTCGGTGAGTTTTTTGCCGACATGTTATGAACATGTATATCAGCATCTCATCTCATGTCATCTCATCTCATCTCATCCCATCTCATCCAAGTTTTGAGGGACTTAAAGGGATTCGGTGCGTTTTTTGCCGACATGTTAGGAACATGTATATCAGCATCTCATCTCATTTCATGTCATATCATGTCATCTCATCCCATCTCATCCAAGTTTTGAGGGACTTAAAGGGATTCGGTGCGTTTTTTGCCGACATGTTAGAAACATGTATATCAGCATCTCATCTCATGTCATCTCATCTCATCTCATCCCATCTCATCCAAGTTTTGAGGGACTTAAAGGGATTCGTTGCATTTTTTGCCAACATGTTAGGAACATGTATATCAGCATCTCGTCTCATCTCATGTCATCTCATCTCATCTCATCCCATCTCATCCAAGTTTTCAAGGACTTAAAGGGATTCAGTGCGTTTTCTGCCGACATGTTAGGAACATGTATATTAGCATCTCATCTCATTTCATCTCATCCCATCTCATCCAAGTTTTCAAGGACTTAAAGGGATTCAGTGCGTTTTTTGCCGACATGTTAGGAACATGTATATCAGCATCTCATCTCATCTCATGTCATATCATGTCATCTCATCCCATCTCATCCAAGTTTTGAGGGACTTAAAGGGATTCGGTGCGTTTTTTGCCGACATGTTAGGAACATGTATATCAGCATCTCATCTCATCTCATGTCATCTCATGTCATCTCATCCCATTTCATCCAAGTTTTGAGGGACTTAAATGGATTCGGTGCGTTTTTTGCCTACATGTTAGGAACATGTATATCAGCATCTCATGTCATCTCATCTATCCCATCTCATCCAAGTTTGGAGGGACTTTAAGGGATTCGGTGCGTTTTTTGCCGACATGTTAGGAACATGTATATCAGCATCTCATCTCATCTCATGTCATCTCATCTCATCCCATCTCAACCAAGTTTTGAGGGACTTAAAGGGATTCGGTGCGTTTTTTGCCAACATGTTAGGAACATGTATATCAGCATCTCATCTCATCTCATGTCATCTCATCACATCTCATCCCATCTCATCCAAGTTTGGAGGGACTTAAAGGGATTCGGTGCGTTTTTTTGCCGACATGTTAGGAACATGTATATCAGCATCTCATCTCATCTCATGTCATCTCATCACATCTCATCCAAGTTTTGAGGGACTTAAAGGGATTCGGTGCGTTTTTTGCCGACATGTTAGGAACATGTATATCAGCATCTCATCTCATCTCATGTCATCTTATCTCATCTCATCCCATTTCATCCAAGTTTTGAGGGACTTAAAGGGATTCGGTGAGTTTTTTCCGACATGTTAGGAAAATGTATATTAGCATCTCATCTCATCTCATGTCATCTCATGTCATCTCATCCCATGTCATCCAAGTTTTGAGGGACTTAAAGGGATTTGGTGAGTTTTTTGCCAACATGTTAGGAACATGTATATCAGCATCTCATCTCATCTCGTGTCATCTCATTACATCTCATCCCATCTCATCCAAGTTTGGAGGGACGTAAAGGGATTCGGTGCGTTTTTTGCCGACATGTTAGGAAAATGTATATCAGCATCTCATCTCATCTCATGTCATATCATGTCATCTCATTCCATCTCATCCAAGTTTTAAGGGACTTAAAGGGATTCGGTGCGTTTTTTGCCAACATGTCAGGAACATGTATATCAGCATCTCATCTCATTTCATGTCATCTCATCTCATCCCATCTCATCCAAGTTTTGAGGGACTTAAAGGGATTCGGTGCATTTTTTGCCAACATGTTAGGAAAATGTATATCAGCATCTCATCTCATCTCATGTCATATCATGTCATCTCATTCCATCTCATCCAAGTTTTAAGGGACTTAAAGGGATTCGGTGCGTTTTTTGCCAACATGTTAGGAACATGTATATCAGCATCTCATCTCATTTCATGTCATCTCATCACATCTCATCCCATCTCATCCAAGTTTGGAGGGACTTAAAGGGATTTGGTGTGTTTTTTGCCGACATGTTAGGAACATGTATATCAGCATCTCATCTCATGTCATCTTATCTCATCTCATCCCATCTCATCCAAGTTTTGAGGGACTTAAAGGGATTTGGTGCGTTTTTTGCCGATATGTTAGAAACATGTATATCAGCATCTCATCTCATCTCTTGTCATCTCATATCATCTCATCCCATGTCATCCAAGTTTTGAGGGACTTAAAGGGATTTGGTGCGTTTTTTGCCAACATGTTAGGAACATGTATATCAGCAGCTCATCTCATCTCATGTCATCTCATCACATCTCATCCCATCTCATCCAAGTTTGGAGGGACTTAAAGTGATTCGGTGCATTTTTTGCCGACATGTTAGGAACATGTATATCAGCATCTCATCTCATCTCATGTCATATCATGTCATCTCATCCCATCTCATCCAAGTTTTGAGGGACTTAAAGGGATTCGGTGCGTTTTTTGCCAACATGTTAGGAACATGTATATCAGCATCTCATCTCATCTCATGTCATCTCATCACATCTCATCCCATCTCATCCAAGTTTGGAGGGACTTAAAGGGATTCGGTGCGTTTTTTGCCGACATGTTAGGAACATGTATATCAGCATCTCATCTCATCTCATGTCATATCATGTCATCTCATCCCATCTCATCCAAGTTTTGAGGGACTTAAATGGATTCGGTGCGTTTTTTGCCAACATGTTAGGAACATGTATATCAGCATCTCATCTCATCTCATGTCATCTCATCACATCTCATCCCATCTCATCCAAGTTTGGAGGGACTTAAAGGGATTCGGTGCGTTTTTTGCCGACATGTTAGCAACATGTATATCAGCATCTCATCTCATCTCATGTCATCTCATCTCATCCCATCTCATCAAAGTTTGGAGGGACTTAAAGGGATTCGGTGCGTTTTTTGCCGACATGTTAGGAACATGTATATCAGCATCTCATCTCATCTCATGTCATCTCATCTCATCCCATCTCATCCATGTTTTGAGGGACTTAAAGGGATTTGGTGCGTTTTTTGCCGACATGTTAGCAACATGTATATCAGCATCTCATCTCATCTCATGTCATCTCATCTCATCCCATCTCATCCAAGTTTTGTGGGACTTAAAGGGATTTGGTGCATTTTTTGCCAACATGTTAGGAAAATGTATATCAGCATCTCATCTCATCTCATGTCATATCATGTCATCTTATCCCATCTCATCCAAGTTTTAAGGGACTTAAAGGGATTCGGTGCGTTTTTTGCCAACATGTTAGGAACATGTATATCAGCATCTCATCTCATTTCATGTCATCTCATCACATCTCATCCAAGTTTGGAGGGACTTAAAGGGATTTGGTGTGTTTTTTGCCGACATGTTAGGAACATGTATATCAGCATCTCATCTCATCTCATGTCATATCATGTCATCTCATCCCATCTCATCCAAGTTTTGAGGGACTTAAAGGGATTCGGTGCGTTTTTTGCCGACATGTTAGGAACATGTATATCAGCATCTCATCTCATCTCATGTCATATCATGTCATCTCATCCCATCTCATCCAAGTTTTGAGGGACTTAAATGGATTCGGTGCATTTTTTGCCAACATGTTAGGAACATGTATATCAGCATCTCATCTCATCTCATGTCATCTCATCACATCTCATCCCATCTCATCCAAGTTTGGAGGGACTTAAAGGGATTCGGTGCGTTTTTTGCCGACATGTTAGGAACATGTATATCAGCATCTTATCTCATCTCATGTCATATCATGTCATCTCATCCCATCTCATCCAAGTTTTGAGGGACTTAAATGGATTTGGTGCGTTTTTTGCCAACATGTTAGGAACATGTATATCAGCATCTCATCTCATCTCATGTCATCTCATCACATCTCATCCCATCTCATCCAAGTTTGGAGGGACTTAAAGGGATTCGGTGCGTTTTTTGCCGACATGTTAGCAACATGTATATCAGCATCTCATCTCATCTCATGTCATCTCATCTCATCCCATCTCATCAAAGTTTGGAGGGACTTAAAGGGATTCGGTGCGTTTTTTGCCGACATGTTAGGAACATGTATATCAGCATCTCATCTCATCTCATGTCATCTCATCTCATCCCATCTCATCCATGTTTTGAGGGACTTAAAGGGATTTGGTGCGTTTTTTGCCGACATGTTAGCAACATGTATAGCAGCATCTCATCTCATCTCATGTCATCTCATCTCATCCCATCTCATCCAAGTTTTGAGGGACTTAAAGGGATTTGGTGCATTTTTTGCCAACATGTTAGGAAAATGTATATCAGCATCTCATCTCATCTCATGTCATATCATGTCATCTTATCCCATCTCATCCAAGTTTTAAGGGACTTAAAGGGATTCGGTGCGTTTTTTGCCAACATGTTAGGAACATGTATATCAGCATCTCATCTCATTTCATGTCATCTCATCACATCTCATCCAAGTTTGGAGGGACTTAAAGGGATTTGGTGTGTTTTTTGCCGACATGTTAGGAACATGTATATCAGCATCTCATCTCATGTCATCTTATCTCATCTCATCCCATCTCATCCAAGTTTTGAGGGACTTAAAGGGATTTGGTGCGTTTTTGGCCGATATGTTAGGAACATGTATATCAGCATCTCATCTCATGTCATCTCATTACATCTCATCCCATCTCATCCAAGTTTGGAGGGACTTAAAGGGATTCGGTGCGTTTTTTGCCGACATGTTAGGAACATGTATATCAGCATCTCATCTCATCTCATGTCATATCATGTCATCTCATCCCATCTCATCCAAGTTTTGAGGGACTTAAAGGGATTCGGTGCGTTTTTTGCCAACATGTTAGGAACATGTATATCAGCATCTCATCTCATCTCATGTCATCTCATCACATCTCATCCCATCTCATCCAAGTTTGGAGGGACTTAAAGGGATTCGGTGCGTTTTTTGCCGACATGTTAGGAACATGTATATCAGCATCTCATCTCATGTCATCTCATCTATTCTCATCCCATCTCATCCAAGTCTTTAGGGACTTAAAGGGATTCGGTGCGTTTTTTGCCGACATGTTAGGAACATGAATATCAGCATCTCATCTCATCTCATGTCATCTCATCACATCTCATCCCATCTCATCCAAGTTTGGAGGGACTTAAAGGGATTCGGTGCGTTTTTTGCCGACATGTTAGGAACATGTATATCAGCATCTCATCTCATCTCATCTCATGTCATCTCATCTCATCCCATGTCATCCAAGTTTTGAGGGACTTAAAGGGATTCGGTGCGTTTTTTGCCAACATGTTAGGAACATGTATATCAGCATCTCATCTCATCTCATGTCATCTCATCACATCTCATCCCATCTCATCCAAGTTTGGAGGGACTTAAAGGGATTCGGTGCGTTTTTTGCCGACATGTTAGGAACATGTATATCAGCATCTCATCTCATCTCATCTCATGTCATCTCATCTCATCCCATCTAATCCAAGTTTTGACGGACTTAAAGGGATTCGGTGCGTTTTTTGCCGACATGTTAGGAACATGTATATCAGCATCTCATCTCATCTCATGTCATCTCATGTCATCTCATCCCATTTCATCCAAGTTTTGAGGGACTTAAAGGGATTCGGTGCGTTTTTTGCCGACATGTTAGGAACATGTATATCAGCATCTAATCTCATCTCATGTCATCTCATCTCATCTCATCCCATGTCATCCAAGTTTTGAGGGACTTAAAGGGATTCGGTGCGTTTTTTGCCAACATGTTAGGAACATGTATATCAGCATCTCATCTCATCTCATGTCATCTCATCACATATCATCCCATCTCATCCAAGTTTGGAGGGACTTAAAGGGATTCGGTGCGTTTTTTGCCGACATGTTAGGAACATGTATATCAGCATCTCATCTCATCTCATGTCATCTCATCTCATCTCATCCCATCTCATCCAAGTTTTGAGGGACTTAAAGGGATTCGGTGCGTTTTTTGCCAACATGTTAGGAACATGTATATCAGCATCTCATCTCATCTCATGTCATCTCATCAAATCTCATCCCAACTCATCCAAGTTTGGAGGGACTTAAAAGGATTCGGTGCGTTTTTTGCCGACATGTTAGGAACATGTATATCAGCATCTCATCTCATCTCATGTCATATCATGTCATCTCTTCCCATCTCATCCAAGTTTTGAGGGACTTAAAGGGATTCGGTGCGTTTTTTGCCAACATGTTATGAACATGTATATCAGCATCTCATCTCATCTCATGTCATCTCATGTCATCTCATCCCATTTCATACAAGTTTTGAGGGACTTAAAGGGATTCGGTGCGTTTTTTGCTGACATGTTAGGAACATGTATATCAGCATCTCACCTCATCTCATGTCATCTCATCTCATCCCATCTCATCCAAGTTTGGAGGGACTTAAAGGGATTCGGTGCGTTTTTTGCCGACATGTTAGGAACATGTATATCAGCATCTCATCTCATCTCATGTCATCTCATCTCATCTCATCCCATCTCATCCAAGTTTTGAGGGACTTAAAGGGATTTGGTGCGTTTTTTGCCGACATGTTAGCAACATGTATATCAGCATCTCATCTCATCTCATGTCATCTCATCTCATCTCATCCAAGTTTTGAGGGACTTAAAGGGATTCGGTGCGTTTTTTGCCGACATGTTAGGATCATGTATATCAGCATCTCATCTCATCTCATGTCATATCATGTCATCTCATCCCATCTCATCCAAGTTTTGAGGGACTTAAAGGGATTCGGTGCATTTTTTGCTGACATGTTAGAAACATGTATATCAGCATCTCATCTCATGTCATCTCATCTCATCTCATCCCATCTCATCCAAGTTTTGAGGGACTTAAAGGGATTCGGTGCATTTTTTGCCAACATGTTAGGAACATGTATATCAGCATCTCATCTCATCTCATGTCATCTCATCTCATGTCATCTCAACTCATCTCATCCCATCTCATCCAAGTTTTGAGGGACTTAAAGGGATTCGATGCTTTTTTTGCCGACATGTTAGGAACATGTATATCAGCATCCCATCTCATCTCATGTCATCTCATCTCATACCATCTCATTCATGTTTTGAGGAACTTAAAGGGATTTGGCGCGTTTTTTGCCGACATGTTAGGAACACGTATATCAGCATCTCATCTCATCTCATGTCATCTCAACTCATCCCATCTCATCCAAGTTTTGAGGGACTTAAAGGGATTCGGTGAGTTTTTTGCCAACATGTTAGGAACATGTATATCAGCATCTCATCTCATCTCGTGTCATCTCATTACATCTCATCCCATCTCATCCAAGTTTGGAGGGACTTAAAGGGATTCGGTGCGTTTTTTGCCGACATGTTAGGAACATGTATATCAGCATCTCATCTCATCTCATGTCATATCATGTCATCTCATCCCATCTCATCCAAGTTTTGAGGGACTTAAAGGGATTCGGTGCGTTTTTTGCCGACATGTTAGGAACATGTATATCAGCATCTCATCTCATCTCATGTCATATCATGTCATCTCATCCCATCTCATCCAAGTTTTGAGGGACTTAAAGGGATTCGGTGCGTTTTTTGCCAACATGTTAGGAACATGTATATCAGCATCTCATCTCATCTCATGTCATATCATGTCATCTCATCCCATCTCATCCAAGTTTTGAGGGACTTAAAGGGATTCGGTGCGTTTTTTGCCAACATGTTAGGAACATGTATATCAGCATCTCATCTCATCTCATGTCATCTCATCTCATCCCATCTCATCCAAGTTTTGAGGGACTTAAAGGGATTCGGTGCATTTTTTGCCAACATGTTAGGAAAATGTATATCAGCATCTCATCTCATCTCATGTCATATCATGTCATCTCATTCCATCTCATCCAAGTTTTAAGGGACTTAAAGGGATTCGGTGCGTTTTTTGCCAACATGTTAGGAACATGTATATCAGCATCTCATCTCATTTCATGTCATCTCATCACATCTCATCCCATCTCATCCAAGTTTGGAGGGACTTAAAGGGATTTGGTGTGTTTTTTGCTGACATGTTAGGAACATGTATATCAGCATCTCATCTCATGTCATCTTATCTCATCTCATCCCATCCCATCCAAGTTTTGAGGGACTTAAAGGGATTTGGTGCGTTTTTTGCCGATATGTTAGAAACATGTATATCAGCATCTCATCTCATCTCTTGTCATCTCATCTCATCTCATCCCATGTCATCCAAGTTTTGAGGGACTTAAAGGGATTTGGTGCGTTTTTTGCCAACATGTTAGGAACATGTATATCAGCATCTCATCTCATCTCATGTCATCTCATCACATCTCATACCATCTCATCCAAGTTTGGAGGGACTTAAAGTGATTCGGTGCGTTTTTTGCCGACATGTTAGGAACATGTATATCAGCATCTCATCTCATGTCATATCATGTCATCTCATCCCATCTCATCCAAGTTTTGAGGGACTTAAAGGGATTCGGTGCGTTTTTTGCCAACATGTTAGGAACATGTATATCAGCATCTCATCTCATCTCATGTCATCTCATCACATCTCATCCCATCTCATCCAAGTTTGGAGGGACTTAAAGGGATTCGGTGCGTTTTTTGCCGACATGTTAGGAACATGTATATCAGCATCTCATCTCATCTCATGTCATATCATGTCATCTCATCCCATCTCATCCAAGTTTTGAGGGACTTAAATGGATTCGGTGCGTTTTTTGCCAACATGTTAGGAACATGTATATCAGCATCTCATCTCATCTCATGTCATCTCATCACATCTCATCCCATCTCATCCAAGTTTGGAGGGACTTAAAGGGATTCGGTGCGTTTTTTGCCGACATGTTAGCAACATGTATATCAGCATCTCATCTCATCTCATGTCATCTCATCTCATCCCATCTCATCAAAGTTTGGAGGGACTTAAAGGGATTCGGTGCGTTTTTTGCCGACATGTTAGGAACATGTATATCAGCATCTCATCTCATCTCATGTCATCTCATCTCATCTCATCCAATCTCATCCATGTTTTGAGGGTCTTAAAGGGATTTGGTGCGTTTTTTGCCTACATGTTAGCAACATGTATATCAGCATCTCATCTCATCTCATGTCATCTCATCTCATCCCATCTCATCCAAGTTTTGAGGGACTTAAAGGGATTTGGTGCATTTTTTGCTAACATGTTAGGAAAATGTATATCAGCATCTCATCTCATCTCATGTCATATCATGTCATCTTATCCCATCTCATCCAAGTTTTAAGGGACTTAAAGGGATTCGGTGCGTTTTTTGCCAACATGTTAGGAACATGTATATCAGCATCTCATCTCATTTCATGTCATCTCATCACATCTCATCCCATCTCATCCAAGTTTGGAGGGACTTAAAGGGATTTGGTGTGTTTTTTGCCGACATGTTAGGAACATGTATATCAGCATCTCATCTCATGTCATCTTATCTCATCTCATCCCATCTCATCCAAGTTTTGAGGGACTTAAAGGGATTTGGTGCGTTTTTGGCCGATATGTTAGGAACATGTATATCAGCATCTCATCTCATGTCATCTCATTACATCTCATCGCATCTCATCCAAGTTTGGAGGGACTTAAAGGGATTCGGTGCGTTTTTTGCCGACATGTTAGGAACATTTATATCAGCATCTCATCTCATCTCATGTCATATCATGTCATCTCATCCCATCTCATCCAAGTTTTGAGGGACTTAAAGGGATTCGGTGCGTTTTTTGCCAACATGTTAGGAACATGTATATCAGCATCTCATCTCATCTCATGTCATCTCATCACATCTCATCCCATCTCATCCAAGTTTGGAGGGACTTAAAGGGATTCGGTGCGTTTTTTGCCGACATGTTAGGAACATGTATATCAGCATCTCATCTCATGTCATCTCATCTATTCTCATCCCATCTCATCCAAGTCTTTAGGGACTTAAAGGGATTCGGTGCGTTTTTTGCCGACATGTTAGGAACATGAATATCAGCATCTCATCTCATCTCATGTCATCTCATCACATCTCATCCCATCTCATCCAAGTTTGGAGGGACTTAAAGGGATTCGGTGCGTTTTTTGCCGACATGTTAGGAACATGTATATCAGCATCTCATCTCATCTCATGTCATCTCATCTCATCCCATGTCATCCAAGTTTTGAGGGACTTAAAGGGATTCGTTGCGTTTTTTGCCAACATGTTAGGAACATGTATATCAGCATCTCATCTCATCTCATGTCATCTCATCACATCTCATCCCATCTCATCCAAGTTTGGAGGGACTTAAAGGGATTCGGTGCGTTTTTTGCCGACATGTTAGGAACATGTATATCAGCATCTCATCTCATGTCATATCATGTCATCTCATCCCATCTAATCCAAGTTTTGACGGACTTAAAGGGATTCGGTGCATTTTTTGCCGACATGTTAGGAACATGTATATCAGCATCTCATCTCATCTCATGTCATCTCATGTCATCTCATCCCATTTCATCCAAGTTTTGAGGGACTTAAAGGGATTCGGTGCGTTTTTTGCCGACATGTTAGGAACATGTATATCAGCATCTCATCTCATCTCATGTCATCTCATCTCATCTCATCCCATGTCATCCAAGTTTTGAGGGACTTAAAGGGATTCGGTGCGTTTTTTGCCAACATGTTAGGAACATGTATATCAGCATCTCATCTCATGTCATCTCATCACATCTCATCCCATCTCATCCAAGTTTGGAGGGACTTAAAGGGATTCGGTGCGTTTTTTGCCGACATGTTAGGAACATGTATATCAGCATCTCATCTCATCTCATGTCATCTCATCTCATCTCATCCCATCTCATCCAAGTTTTGAGGGACTTAAAGGGATTCGGTGCGTTTTTTGCCAACATGTTAGGAACATGTATATCAGCATCTCATCTCATCTCATGTCATCTCATCACATCTCATCCCAACTCATCCAAGTTTGGAGGGACTTAAAGGGATTCGGTGCGTTTTTTGCCGACATGTTAGGAACATGTATATCAGCATCTCATCTCATCTCATGTCATATCATGTCATCTCTTCCCATCTCATCCAAGTTTTGAGGGACTTAAAGGGATTTGGTGCGTTTTTTGCCAACATGTTATGAACATGTATATCAGCATCTCATCTCATCTCATGTCATCTCATGTCATCTCATCCCATTTCATACAAGTTTTGAGGGACTTAAAGGGATTCGGTGCGTTTTTTGCTGACATGTTAGGAACATGTATATCAGCATCTCACCTCATCTCATGTCATCTCATCTCATCCCATCTCATCCAAGTTTGGAGGGACTTAAAGGGATTCGGTGCGTTTTTTGCCGACATGTTAGGAACATGTATATCAGCATCTCATCTCATCTCATGTCATCTCATCTCATCTCATCCCATCTCATCCAAGTTTTGAGGGACTTAAAGGGATTTGGTGCGTTTTTTGCCGACATGTTAGCAACATGTATATCAGCATCTCATCTCATCTCATGTCATCTCATCTCATCTCATCCAAGTTTTGAGGGACTTAAAGGGATTCGGTGCGTTTTTTGCCGACATGTTAGGATCATGTATATCAGCATCTCATCTCATCTCATGTCATATCATGTCATCTCATCCCATCTCATCCAAGTTTTGAGGGACTTAAAGGGATTCGGTGCGTTTTTTGCTGACATGTTAGAAACATGTATATCAGCATCTCATCTCATGTCATCTCATCTCATCCCATCTCATCCAAGTTTTGAGGGACTTAAAGGGATTTGGTGCGTTTTTTGCCAACATGTTAGGAACATGTATATCAGCATCTCATCTCATCTCATGTCATCTCATCTCATGTCATCTCAACTCATCTCATCCCATCTCATCCAAGTTTTGAGGGACTTAAAGGGATTCGATGCTTTTTTTGCCGACATGTTAGGAACATGTATATCAGCATCCCATCTCATCTCATGTCATCTCATCTCATACCATCTCATTCAAGTTTTGAGGAACTTAAAGGGATTTGGCGCGTTTTTTGCCGACATGTTAGGAACACGTATATCAGCATCTCATCTCATCTCATGTCATCTCAACTCATCCCATCTCATCCAAGTTTTGAGGGACTTAAAGGGATTCGGTGCATTTTTTGCTGACATGTTAGGAACATGTATATCAGCATCTCATCTCATCTCATGTCATTTCATCTCATCCCATCTCATCCAAGTTTTGGGGAACTTAAATGGATTCGGTGCGTTTTTTGCCGACATAATAGGAACATGTATATCAGCATCTCGTCTCATGTCATCTCATCTCATCTCATCCCATGTCATCCAAGTTTTGAGGGACTTAAAGGGATTTGGTGCGTTTTTTGCCAACATGTTAGGAACATGTATATCAGCATCTCATCTCATCTTATGTCATCTCATTATATCTCATCCCATCTCATCCAAGTTTGGAGGGACTTAAAGGGATTCGGTGCGTTTTTTTTTGACATGTTAGGAACATGTATATCAGCATCTCATCTTATCTCATGTCATATCATGTCATCTCATCCCATCTCATCCACGTTTTGAGGGACTTAAAGGGATTCGGTGCGTTTTTTGCCGACATGTTAGGAACATGTATATCAGCATCTCATCTCATCTCATGTCATCTCATTTCATCTCATCCAATCTCATCCAAGTTTTGAGGGACTTAAAGGGATTCGGTGCGTTTTTTGCCAACATGTTAGGAACATGTATATCAGCATCTCGTCTCATGTCATCTCATCTCATCTCATCTCATCCCATCTCATCCAAGTTTTGAGGGACTTAAAGGGATTCGGTGAGTTTTTTGCAGAAATGTTAGGAACATGTATATTAGCATCTCATCTCATCTCATGTCATATCATGTCATCTCATCCCATCTCATCCAAGTTTTGAGGGACTTAAAGGGATTCGGTGCGTTTTTTGCCAACATGTTAGGAACATGTATATCAGCATCTCGTCTCATCTCATGTCATCTCATCTCATCTCATCCCATATCATTCAAGTTTTGAGGGACTTAAAGGGATTCGGTGCGTTTTTTGCCGACATGTTATGAACATGTATATCAGCATCTCATCTCATCTCATGTCATCTCATCACATCTCATCCCATCCCATCCAAGTTTGGAGGGACTTAAAGGGATTCGGTGCGTTTTTTGCCGACATGTTAGGAACTTGTATATTAGCATCTCATCTCATCTCATGTCATCTCATCTCATCCCATCTCATCCAAGTTTGGAGGGACTTAAAGGGATTCGGTGAGTTTTTTGCCTACATGTTAGGAACATGTATATCAGCATCTCATCTCATCTCATGTCATCTCATCTCATCTCATCCCATCTCATCCAAGTTTTGAGGGACTTAAAGGGATTTGGTGCGTTTTTTGCCGACATGTTAGCAACATGTACATCAGCATCTCATCTCATCTCATGTCATCTTATCTCATCTCATCCCATCTCATCCAAGTTTTGAGGGACTTAAAGGGATTCGGTGAGTTTTTTGCCGACATGTTAGAAACATGTATATTAGCATCTCATCTCATCTCATGTCATCTCATCTCATCTCATCCCATGTCATCCAAGTTTTGAGGGACTTAAAGGGATTTGGTGCGTTTTTTGCCAACATGTTAGGAACATGTATATCAGCATCTCATCTCATCTCACGTCATCTCATTACATCTTATCCCATCTCATCCAAGTTTGGAGGGACTTAAAGGGATTCGGTGCGTGTTTTGCCGACATGTTAGGAACATGTATATCAGCATCTCATCTCATGTCATCTCATCTCATCCCATCTCATTCAAGTTTGGAGGGACTTAAAGGGATTCAGTGCGTTTTTTGCAGACATGTTAGGAACATGTATATCAGCATCTCATCTCATCTCATGTCATCTCATCTCATCTCATCCCATCTCATCCAAGTTTTGAGTGACTTAAAGGGATTTGGTGCGTTTTTTGCCGACATGTTAGCAACATGTATATCAGCATCTCATCTCATCTCATGTCATCTTATCTCATCTCATCCCATCTCATCCAAGTTTTGAGGGACTTAAAGGGATTCGGTGCGTTTTTTGCCGACATGTTAGGAACATGTATATCAGCATCTCATCTCATCTCATGTCATCTCATCTCATCCCACCTCATCCAAGTTTTGAGGGACTTAAAGGGATTCGGTGCGTTTTTTGCCAACATGTTAGGAACATGTATATCAGCATCTCATCTCATCTCATGTCATCTCATCTCATCTCATCCCATCTCATCCAAGTTTTGATGGACTTAAAGGGATTCTGTGCGTTTTTTGCCGACATGTTAGGAACATGTATATCAGCATCTCATCTCATCTCATGTCATCTCATCTCATCCCATCTCATCCAAGTTTTGAGGGACTTAAAGGGATTTGGTGAGTTTTTTGCCGACATGTTAGGAACATGTATATCAGCATCTCATCTCATCTCATGTCATCTCATTTCATCTCATCCCATCTCATCCAAGTTTGGAGGGACTTAAAGGGATTCGGTGCGTTTTTTGCCAACATGTTAGGAACATGTATATCAGCATCTCATCTCATGTCATCTCATCTCATCTCATCCCATCTCATTCAAGTTTTGAGGGACTTAAAGGGATTTGGTGCGTTTTTTGCCGACATGTTAGGAACATGTATATCAGCATCTCATCTCATCTCATGTCATCTCATCTCATCCCATCTCATCCAAGTTTTGAGTGACTTAAAGGTATTCGGTGCGTTTTTTGCCAACATGTTAGGAACATGTATATCAGCATCTCGTCTCATCTCATGTCATCTCATCTCATCTCAACCCATATCATCCAAGTTTTGAGGGACTTAAAGGGATTCGGTGCGTTTTTTGCCGACATGTTAGGAACATGTATATCAGCATTCCATCTCATCTCATGTCATCTCATCTCATCCCATCTCATTCAAGTTTTGAGGAACTTAAAGGGATTTGGCGCGTTTTTTGCCGACATGTTAGAAACACGTATATCAGCATCTCATCTCATGTCATCTCATCTCAACTCATCCCATCTCATCCAAGTTTTGAGGGACTTAAAGGGATTCGGTGCATTTTTTGCCGACATGTTATGAACATGTATATCAGCATCTCATCTCATCTCATGTCATCTCATCTTATCCCATCTCATCCAAGTTTTGGGGGACTTGAAGGGATTTGGTGAGTTTTTTGCTGACATATTAGAAACATGTATATTAGCATCTCATCTCATGTCATCTCATCTCATCCCATCTCATCCAAGTTTTGAGGGAATTAAAGGGATTCGGTGAGTTTTTTGCTGACATATTAGAAACATGTATATCAGCATCTCATCTTATCTCATGTCATCTCATCTCATCTCATCCCAACTCATACAAGTTTTGAGGGACTTAAAGTGATTCAGTGCGTTTTTTGCCGACATGTTAGGAACATGTATATTAGCATCTCATCTCATGTCATATCATGTCATCTCATCCCATCTCATCCAAGTTTTGAGGGACTTAAAGGCATTCGGTGCATTTTTTGCCGACATGTTAGGAACATGTATATCAGCATCTCATCTCATCTCATGTCATCTCATTTCATCTCATCCCATCTCACCAAGTTTTGAGGGACTTAAAGGGATTCGGTGAGTTTTTTGCCGACATGTTATGAACATGTATATCAGCATCTCATCTCATGTCATCTCATCTCATCTCATCCCATCTCATCCAAGTTTTGAGGGACTTAAAGGGATTCGGTGCGTTTTTTGCCGACATGTTAGGAACATGTATATCAGCATCTCATCTCATCTCATGTCATATCATGTCATCTCATCCCATCTCATCCAAGTTTTGAGGGACTTAAAGGGATTCGGTGCGTTTTTTGCCGACATGTTAGAAACATGTATATCAGCATCTCATCTCATCTCATGTCATCTCATCTCATCTCATCCCATCTCATCCAAGTTTTGAGGGACTTAAAGGGATTCGTTGCATTTTTTGCCAACATGTTAGGAACATGTATATCAGCATCTCGTCTCATCTCATGTCATCTCATGTCATCTCATCCCATCTCATCCAAGTTTTCAAGGACTTAAAGGGATTCAGTGCGTTTTTTGCAGACATGTTAGGAACATGTATATTAGCATCTCATCTCATTTCATCTCATCCCATCTCATCCAAGTTTTCAAGGACTTAAAGGGATTCAGTGCGTTTTTTGCCGACATGTTAGGAACATGTATATCAGCATCTCATCTCATGTCATATCATGTCATCTCATCCCATCTCATCCAAGTTTTGAGGGACTTAAAGGGATTCGGTGCGTTTTTTGCCGACATGTTAGGAACATGTATATCAGCATCTCATCTCATCTCATGTCATCTCATGTCATCTCATCCCATTTCATCCAAGTTTTGAGGGACTTAAATGGATTCTGTGCGATTTTTGCCTGCATGTTAGGAACATGTATATCAGCATCTCATCTCATCTCATGTCATCTCATCTATCCCATCTCATCCAAGTTTGGAGGGACTTAAAGGGATTCGGTGCGTTTTTTGCCGACATGTTAGGAACATGTATATCAGCATCTCATCTCATCTCATGTCATCTCATCTCATCCCATCTCAACCAAGTTTTGAGGGACTTAAAGGGATTCGGTGCGTTTTTTGCCAACATGTTAGGAACATGTATATCAGCATCTAATCTCATCTCATGTCATCTCATCACACCTCATCCCATCTCATCCAAGTATGGAGGGACTTACAGGGATTCGGTGCGTTTTTTGCCGACATGTTAGGAACATGTATATCAGCATCTCATCTCATCTCATGTCATCTCATCACATCTCATCCAAGTTTTGAGGGACTTAAAGGGATTCGGTGCGTTTTTTGCCGACATGTTATGAACATGTATATCAGCATCTCATCTCATCTCATGTCATCTTATCTCATCTCATCCCATTTCATCCAAGTTTTGAGGGACTTAAAGGGATTCGGTGAGTTTTTTCCGACATGTTAGGAACATGTATATTAGCATCTCATCTCATCTCATCCCATCTCATCAAAGTTTGGAGGGACTTAAAGGGATTCGGTGCGTTTTTTGCCGACATGTTAGGAACATGTATATCAGCATCTCATCTCATGTCATCTCATCTCATCTCATCCCATCTCATCCATGTTTTGAGGGACTTAAAGGGATTTGGTGCGTTTTTTGCCGACATGTTAGCAACATGTATATCAGCATCTCATCTCATCTCAAGTCATCTCATCTCATCCCATCTCATCCAAGTTTTGAGGGACTTAAAGGGATTTGGTGCATTTTTTGCCAACATGTTATGAAAATGTATATCAGCATCTCATCTCATCTCATGTCATATCATGTCATCTCATCCCATCTCATCCGAGTTTTAAGGGACTTAAAGGGATTCGGTGCGTTTTTTGCCAACATGTTAGGAACATGTATATCAGCATCTCATCTCATTTCATGTCATCTCATCACATCTCATCCCATCTCATCCAAGTTTGGAGGGACTTAAAGGGATTTGGTGTGTTTTTTGCCGACATGTTAGGAACATGTATATCAGCATCTCATCTCATGTCATCTTATCTCATCTCATCCCATCTCATCCAAGTTTTGAGGGACTTAAAGGGATTTGGTGCATTTTTGGCCGATATGTTAGGAACATGTATATCAGCATCTCATCTCATGTCATCTCATTACATCTCATCCCATCTCATCCAAGTTTGGAGGGACTTAAAGGGATTCGGTGCGTTTTTTGCCGACATGTTAGGAACATGTATATCAGCATCTCATCTCATCTCATGTCATATCATGTCATCTCATCCCATCTCATCCAAGTTTTGAGGGACTTAAAGGGATTCGGTGCGTTTTTTGCCAACATGTTAGGAACATGTATATCAGCATCTCATCTCATCTCATGTCATCTCATCACATCTCATCCCATCTCATCCAAGTTTGGAGGGACTTAAAGGGATTCGGTGCGTTTTTTGCCGACATGTTAGGAACATGTATATCAGCATCTCATCTCATGTCATCTCATCTCTTCTCATCCCATCTCATCCAAGTCTTTAGGGACTTAAAGGGATTCGGTGCGTTTTTTGCCGACATGTTAGGAACATGAATATCAGCATCTCATCTCATCTCATGTCATCTCATCACATCTCATCCCATCTCATCCAAGTTTGGAGGGACTTAAAGGGATTCGGTGCGTTTTTTGCCGACATGTTAGGAACATGTATATCAGCATCTCATCTCATCTCATCTCATGTCATCTCATCTCATCCCATGTCATCCAAGTTTTGAGGGACTTAAAGGGATTCGGTGCGTTTTTTGCCAACATGTTAGGAACATGTATATCAGCATCTCATCTCATCTCATGTCATCTCATCACATCTCATCCAATCTCATCCAAGTTTGGAGGGACTTAAAGGGATTCGGTGCGTTTTTTGCCGACATGTTAGGAACATGTATATCAGCATCTCATCTCATCTCATGTCATATCATGTCATCTCATCCCATCTAATCCAAGTTTTGACGGACTGAAAGGGATTCGGTGCGTTTTTTGCCGACATGTTAGGAACATGTATATCAGCATCTCATCTCATGTCATCTCATCACATGTCATCCCATCTCATCCAAGTTTGGAGGGACTTAAAGGGATTCGGTGCGTTTTTTGCCGACATGTTAGGAACATGTATATCAGCATCTCATCTCATCTCATGTCATCTCATCTCATCCCATCTCATCTAAGTTTTGAGGGACTTAAAGGGATTCGGTGCGTTTTTTGCCAACATGTTAGGAACATGTATATCAGCATCTCATCTCATCTCATGTCATCTCATCACATCTCATCCCAACTCATCCAAGTTTGGAGGGACTTAAAGGGATTCGGTGCGTTTTTTGCCGACATGTTAGGAACATGTATATCAGCATCTCATCTCATCTCATGTCATATCATGTCATCTCTTCCCATCTCATCCAAGTTTTGAGGGACTTAAAGGGATTCGGTGCGTTTTTTGACAACATGTTAGGAACATGTATATCAGCATCTCATCTCATCTCATGTCATCTCATGTCATCTCATCCCATTTCATCCAAGTTTTGAGGGACTTAAAGGGATTCGGTGCGTTTTTTGCCGACATGTTAGGAACATGTATATCAGCATCTCACCTCATCTCATGTCATCTCATCTCATCCAAGTTTGGAGGGACTTAAAGGGATTCGGTGCATTTTTTGCCTACATGTTAGGAACATGTATATCAGCATCTCATCTCATCTCATGTCATCTCATCTCATCTCATCCCATCTCATCCAAGTTTTGAGGGACTTAAAGGGATTTGGTGCGTTTTTTGCCGACATGTTAGCAACATGTATATCAGCATCTCATCTCATCTCATGTCATCTCATCTCATCTCATCCCATCTCATCCAAGTTTTGAGGGACTTAAAGGGATTCGGTGCGTTTTTTGCCGACATGTTAGGATCATGTATATCAGCATCTCATCTCATCTCATGTCATATCATGTCATCTCATCCCATCTCATCCAAGTTTTGAGGGACTTAAAGGGATTCGGTGCGTTTTTTGCCAACATGTTAGGAACATGTATATCAGCATCTCATCTCATCTCATGTCATCTCATCTCATGTCATCTCAACTCATCTCATCCCATCTCATCCAAGTTTTGAGGGACTTAAAGGGATTCGATGCTTTTTTTGCCGACATGTTAGGAACATGTATATCAGCATCCCATCTCATCTCATGTCATCTCATCTCATACCATCTCATTCAAGTTTTGAGGAACTTAAAGGGATTTGGCGCGTTTTTTGCCGACATTTTAGGAACACGTATATCAGCATCTCATCTCACCTCATGTCATCTCAACTCATCCCATCTCATCCAAGTTTTGAGGGACTTAAAGGGATTCGGTGCATTTTTTGCTGACATGTTAGGAACATGTATACCAGCATCTCATCTCATCTCATGTCATCTCATCTCATCTCATCCCATCTCATCCAAGTTTTGAGGGACTTAAAGGGATTCGGTGCGTTTTTTGCCGACATGTTAGGAACATGTATATCAGCATCTCATCTCATCTCATGTCATCTCATCTCATCCCATCTCATCCAAGTTTTGAGGGACTTAAAGGGATTTGGTGAGTTTTTTGCCGACATGTTAGGAACATGTATACCAGCATCTCATCTCATCTCATGTCATCTCATTTCATCTCATCCCATCTCATCCAAGTTTTGAGGGACTTAAAGGGATTCGGTGCGTTTTTTGCCAACATGTTAGGAACATGTATATCAGCATCTCATCTCATGTCATCTCATCTCATCTCATCCCATCTCATCCAAGTTTTGAGGGACTTAAAGGGATTCGGTGCGTTTTTTGCCAACATGTTAGGAACATGTATATCAGCATCTCATCTCATCTCATGTCATCTCATTTCATCTCATCCCATCTCATCCAAGTTTGGAGGGACTTAAAGGGATTCGGTGCGTTTTTTGCCGACATGTTAGGAACATGTATATCAGCATCTCATCTCATCTCTTGTCATATCATGTCATCTCATCCCATCTCATCTCATCTCATCCCATCTCATCCAAGTTTTGAGGGACTTAAAGGGATTCGGTGCATTTTTTGCCAACATGTTAGGAACATGTATATCAGCATCTCATCTCATCTCATGTCATCTCATGTCATCTCATCCCATCTCATCCAAGTTTTGAGGGACTTAAAGGAATTCGGTGCGTTTTTTGCCAACATGTTAGGAACATGTATATCAGCATCTCATCTCATCTCATGTCATCTCATTACATCTCATCCCATCTCATCCAAGTTTGGAGGGACTTAAAGGTATTCGGAGCGTTTTTTGCCGACATGTTAGGAACATGTATATCAGCATCTCATCTCATCTCATGTCATATCATGTCATCTCATCCCATCTCATCCAAGTTTTGAGGGACTTAAAGGGATTCGGTGCGTTTTTTGCCAACATGTTAGGAACATGTATATCAGCATCTCATCTCATCTCATGTCATCTCATCACATCTCATCCCATCTCATCCAAGTTTGGAGGGACTTAAAGGGATTCGGTGCGTTTTTTGCCGACATGTTAGGAACATGTATATCAGCATCTCATCTCATCTCATGTCATATCATGTCATCTCATCCCATCTCATCCAAGTTTTGAGGGACTTAAAGGGATTCGGTGCGTTTTTTGCCGACATGTTAGGAACATGTATATCAGCATCTCATCTCATCTCATGTCATATCATGTCATCTCATCCCATTTCATCCAAGTTTTGAGGGACTTAAAGGGATTCGGTGCGTTTTTTGCCGACATGTTAGGAACATGTATATCAGCATCTCATCTCATCTCATGTCATCTCATCTCATCCCATCTCATCCAAGTTTGGAGGGACTCAAAGGGATTCGGTGCGTTTTTTACAGACATGTTAGGAACATGTATATCAGCATCTCATCTCATCTCCTGTCATCTCATCTCATCTCATCCCATCTCATCCAAGTTTTGAGGGACTTAAAGAGGATTCGGTGAGTTTTTTGCCGACATGTTAGGAACATGTGTATCAGCATACCATCTCATGTCATCACATCTCATCTCATCCCATCTCATCCAAGTTTTGAGGGACTTAAGGGATTCAGTGCGTTTTTTGCCGACATGTTAGGAACATGTATATTAGCATCTCATCTCATATTATCTCATTTCATCTCATCCCATCTCATCCAAGTTTTGAGGGACTTAAAGGGATTCGGTGAGTTTTTTGCCGACATGTTAGGAACATGTAAATTAGCATCTCATCTCATCTCATGTCATCTCATGTCATCTCATCCCATCTCATCCAAGTTTTGAGGGACTTAAAGGGATTCGGTGCGTTTTTTGCCGACATGTTAGGAACATGTATATCAGCATCTCATCTTATCTCGTGTCATCTTATCTCATCTCATCCCATCTCATCCAAGTTTTGAGGGACTTAAAGGGATGCGGTGAGTTTTTTGCCGACATGTTAGGAACATGTATATTAGCATCTCATCTCATCTCATGTCATTTCATCTCATCTCATCCCATGTCATCCAAGTTTTGAGGGACTTAAAGGGATTTGGTGCATTTTTTGCCAACATGTTAGGAACATTTATATCAGCATCTCATCTCATCTCATGTCATCTCATTACATCTCATCCCATCTCATCCAAGTTTGGAGGGACTTAAAGGTATTCGGTGCGTTTTTTGCCGACATGTTAGGAACATGTATATCAGCATCTCATCTCATCTCATGTCATATCATGTCATCTCATCCCATCTCATCCAAGTTTTGAGGGACTTAAAGGGATTCAGTGCGTTTTTTGCCAACATGTTAGGAACATGTATATCAGCATCTCATCTCATCTCATGTCATCTCATCACATCTCATCCCATCTCATCCAAGTTTGGTGGGACTTAAAGGGATTCGGTGCGTTTTTTGCCGACATGTTAGGAACATGTATATCAGCATCTCATCTCATCTCATGTCATCTCATGTCATCTCATCCCATTTCATCCAAGTTTGGTGGGACTTAAAGGGATTCGGTGCGTTTTTTGCCGACATGTTAGGAACATGTATATCAGCATCTCATCTCATGTCATCTCATCTCATCCCATCTCATCCAAGTTTGGAGGGACTTAAAGGGATTTGGTGCGTTTTTTGCAGACATGTTAGGAACATGTATATCAGCATCTCATCTCATGTCATCTCATCTCATCTCATCCCATCTCATCCAAGTTTTGAGGGACTTAAAGGGATTTGATGCGTTTTTTGCCGACATGTTAGCAACATGTATATCAGCATCTCATCTCATCTCATGTCATCTCATCTCATCTCATCCCATCTCATCCAAGTTTTGAGGGACTTAAAGGGATTCGGTGAGTTTTTTGCCGACATGTTAGGAACATGTATATCAGCATCTAATCTCATCTCATGTCATCTCATCTCATCTCATCCCAACTCATCCAAGTTTTGAGGGACTTACAGGGATTTGGTGAGTTTTTTGCTGACATGTTAGGAACATGTGTATCAGCATATCATCTCATCTCATGTCATCACATCTCATCTCATCCCATCTCATCCAAGTTTTGAGGAACTTAAAGGGATTCGGTGCTTTTTTTGCCGACATGTTAGGAACATGTATATTAGCATCTCATCTCATGTCATCTCATTTCATCTCATCCCATCTCATCCAAGTTTTGAGGGACTTAAAGGGATTCGGTGCGTTTTTTGCCGACATGTTAGGTACATGTATATCAGCATTTCATCTCATCTCTTGTCATCTCATCTCATTTCATCCCATCTCATCCAAGTTTTGAGGGACTTAGAGGGATTCGGTGCGTTTTTTGCCGACATGTTAGGAACATGTATATCAGCATCTCATCTCATCTCATGTCATCTCATCTCATCCCATCTCATCCAAGTTTTGAGGGACTTAAAGGGATTAGGTGAGTTTTTTGCTGACATGTTAGGAACATGTATATCAGCATCTCATCTCATCTCATGTCATCTCATCTCATCTCATCCCAACTCATCCAAGTTTTGAGGGATTTAAAGGGATTTGGTGAGTTTTTTGCCGACATGTTAGAAACATGTGTAACAGCATCTCATCTCATCTCATGTCATCACATCTCATCTCATCCCATCTCATCCAAGTTTTCAGGGACTTAAAGGGATTCAGTGCGTTTTTTGCAGACATGTTAGGAACATGTATATTAGCATCTCATCTCATGTCATATCATGTCATCTCATCCCATCTCATCCAAGTTTTGAGAGACTTAAAGGCATTCGGTGCGTTTTTTGCCAACATGTTAGGAACATGTATATCAGCATCTCATCTCATCTCATGTCATCTCATTTCATCTCATCCCATCTCATCCAAGTTTTGAGGGACTTAAAGGGATTCGGTGTGTTTTTTGCCAACATGTTAGGAACATGTATATCAGCATCTCATCTCATGTCATCTCATCTCATCTCATTCCATCCTAGTTTTGAGGGACTTAAAGGGATTCGGTGCTTTTTTGCCGACATGTTTGTAACATGTATATCAGCATCTCATCTCATTTCATCTCATCTCATCCCATCTCATCCAAGTTTTGAGGGACTTAAAGGGATTCGGTGCGTTTTTTGCCGACATGTTAGGAACATGTATATCAGCATCTCATCTCATCTCATGTCATCTCAGCTCATCTCATCCCATCTCATCCAAGTTTTGAGGGACTTAAAGGGATTCGATGCTTTTTTTTCCGACATGTTAGGAACATGTATATCAGCATCCCATCTCAACTCTTGTCATCTCATCTCATCCCTTCTCATCCAAGTTTTGAGGGACTTAAAGGGATTCGGTGTGTTTTTTGCCGACATGTTAGGAACATGTATATCAGCATCTCATCTCATCTCATGTCATCTCATCTCATCCCATCTCATTCAAGTTTTGAGGAACTTAAAGGGATTTGGCGCGTTTTTTGCCGACATGTTAGGAACACGTATATCAGCATCTCATCTCATCTCATGTCATCTCATCTCAACTCATCCCATCTCATCCAAGTTTTGAGGGACTTAAAGGGATTCGGTGCATTTTTTGCCGACATGTTAGGAACATGTATATCAGCATCTCATCTCATCTCATGTCATCTCATCTCATCCCATCTCATCCAAGTTTTGGGGGACTTAAAGGGATTCGGTGCGTTTGTTGCCGACATGATAGGAACATGTATATCAGCATCTCATCTCATGTCATCTCATCTCTTCTCATCCCATCTCATCCAAGTCTTTAGGGACTTAAAGGGATTCGGTGCGTTTTTGCCGACATGTTAGGAACATGTATATCAGCACCTCATGTCATCTCATGTCATCTCATCTCATCTCATCCCATCTCATCCAAGTTTTGAGGGACTCAAATGGATTCGGTGCGTTTTTTGCCGACATGTTAGGAACATGTATATCAGCATTTCATCTCATCTCTTGTCATCTCATCTCATCTCATCCCATCTCATCAAAGTTTTGAGGGACTTAAAGGGATTCGGTGCGTTTTTTGCCGACATGTTAGGAACATGTATATCAGCATCTCATCTCATGTCATCTCATCTCATCTCATCCCATCTCATCCAAGTTTTGAGGGACTTAAAGGGATTCGGTGCGTTTTTTGACGACATGTTAGTAACATGTACATCAGCATCTCGTCTCATCTCATGTCATCTCATCTCATCTCATCCAAGTTTTGAGGGACTTAAAGGGATTCGGTGAGTTTTTTGCCGACATGTTAGGAACATGTATATTAGCATCTCATCTCATGTCATCTCATCTCATCCCATCTCATCCAAGTTTTGAGGGACTTAAAGGGATTCGGTGAGTTTTTTGCTGACATATTAGAAACATGTATATCAGCATCTCATCTCATCTCATGTCATCTCATCTCATGTCATCCCAACTCATCTAAGTTTTGAGGGACTTAAAGGGATTCAGTTCGTTTTTTGCAGACATGTTAGGAACATGTATATTAGCATCTCATCTCATGTCATATCATGTCATCTCATCCCATCTCATCCAAGTTTTGAGGGACTTAAAGGCATTCGGTGCATTTTTTGCCGACATGTTAGTAACATGTATATCAGCATCTAATCTCATCTCATGTCATCTCATTTAATCTCATCCCATCTCATCCAAGTTTTGAGGGACTTAAAGGGATTCGGTGAGTTTTTTGCCGACATGTTAGGAACATGTGTATCAGCATACCATCTCATGTCATCACATCTCATCTCATCCCATCTCATCCAAGTTTTGAGGGACTTAAGGGATTCAGCGCGTTTTTTGCCGACATGTTAGGAACATGTATATTAGCATCTCATCTCATTTCATCTCATCCCATCTCATCTAAGTTTTGAGGGAATAAAAGGGATTCGGTGATTTTTTTGCAGACATATTAGGAACATGTATATTAGCATCTCATCTCATCTCATCTCATCCCATCTCATCCAAGTTTTGAGGGACTTAAAGGGATTCGGTGCGTTTTCTGCCAACATGTTAGGAACATGTATATCAGCATCTCATCTCATCTCATGTCATCTCATGTCATCTCATCCCATTTCATCCAAGTTTTGAGGGACTTAAAGGGATTCGGTGCGTTTTTTGCCGACATGTTAGGAACATGTATATCAGCATCTCTCCTCATCTCATGTCATCTCATCTCATCCCATCTCATCCAAGTTTGGAGGGACTTAAAGGGATTCGGTGCATTTTTTGCCTACATGTTAGGAACATGTATATCAGCATCTCATCTCATCTCATGTCATCTCATCTCATCTCATCCCATCTCATCCAAGTTTTGAGGGACTTAAAGGGATTCGGTGCGTTTTTTGCCGACATGTTAGGATCATGTATATCAGCATCTCATCTCATCTCATGTCATATCATGTCATCTCATCCCATCTCATCCAAGTTTTGAGGGACTTAAAGGGATTCGGTGCGTTTTTTGCTGACATGTTAGAAACATGTATATCAGCATCTCATCTCATGTCATCTCATCTCATCCCATCTCATCCAAGTTTTGAGGGACTTAAAGGGATTCGGTGCGTTTTTTGCCAACATGTTAGGAACATGTATATCAGCATCTCATCACATCTCATGTCATCTCATCTCATGTCATCTCAACTCATCTCATCCCATCTCATCCAAGTTTTGAGGGACTTAAAGTGATTCGATGCTTTTTTTGCCGACATGTTAGGAACATGTATATCAGCATCCCATCTCATCTCATGTCATCTCATCTCATACCATCTCATTCAAGTTTTGAGGAACTTAAAGGGATTTGGCGCGTTTTTTGCCGACATTTTAGGAACACGTATATCAGCATCTCATCTCATCTCATGTCATCTCAACTCATCCCATCTCATCCAAGTTTTGAGGGACTTAAAGGGATTCGGTGCATTTTTTGCTGACATGTTAGGAACATGTATACCAGCATCTCATCTCATCTCATGTCATCTCATCTCATCTCATCCCATCTCATCCAAGTTTTGAGGGACTTAAAGGGATTCGATGCGTTTTTTGCCGACATGTTAGGAACATGTATATCAGCATCTCATCTCATCTCATGTCATCTCATCTCATCCCATCTCATCCAAGTTTTGAGGGACTTAAAGGGATTTGGTGAGTTTTTTGCCGACATGTTATTAACATGTATACCAGCATCTCATCTCATCTCATGTCATCTCATTTCATCTCATCCCATCTCATCCAAGTTTTGAGGGACTTAAAGGGATTCGGTGCGTTTTTTGCCAACATGTTAGGAACATGTATATCAGCATCTCATCTCATGTCATCTCATCTCATCTCATCCCATCTCATCCAAGTTTTGAGGGACTTAAAGGGATTCGGTGCGTTTTTTGCCGACATGTTAGGAACATGTATATCAGCATCTCATCTCATCTCATGTCATATCACGTCATCTCATCCCATCTCATCCAAGTTTTGAGGGACTTAAATGGATTCGGTGCGTTTTTTGCCGACATGTTAGGAACATGTATATCAGCATCTCATCTTATCTCATGTCATATCATGTCATCTCATCCCATCTCATCCAAGTTTTGAGGGACTTAAAGGGATTCGGTGCGTTTTTTGCCAACATGTTAGGAACATGTATATCAGCATCTCATCTCATCTCATGTCATCTCATCACATCTCATCCCATCTCATCCAAGTTTGGAGGGACTTAAAGGGATTCGGTGCGTTTTTTGCCGACATGTTAGGAACATGTATATCAGCATCTCATCTCATCTCTTGTCATATCATGTCATCTCATCCCATCTCATCTCATCTCATCCCATCTCATCCAAGTTTTGAGGGACTTAAAGGGATTCGGTGCATTTTTTGCCAACATGTTAGGAACATGTATATCAGCATCTCATCTCATCTCATGTCATCTCATGTCGTCTCATCCCATCTCATCCAAGTTTTGAGGGACTTAAAGGGATTCGGTGCGTTTTTTGCCGACATGTTAGGAACATGTATATCAGCATCTCATCTCATGTCATCTTATCTCATCTAATCCCATCTCATCCAAGTTTTGAGGGACTTAAAGGGATTTGGTGAGTTTTTTGCCAACATGTTAGGAACATGTATATTAGCATCTCATCTCATCTCATGTCATCTCATCTCATCTCATCACATGTCATCCAATTTTTGAGGGACTTAAAGGGATTTGGTGCGTTTTTTGCCAACATGTTAGGAACATGTATATCAGCATCTCATCTCATCTCATGTCATCTCATTACATCTCATCCCATCTCATCCAAGTTTGGAGGGACTTAAAGGTATTCGGAGCGTTTTTTGCCGACATGTTAGGAACATGTATATCAGCATCTCATCTCATCTCATGTCATATCATGTCATCTCATCCCATCTCATCCAAGTTTTGAGGGACTTAAAGGGATTCGGTGCGTTTTTTTCCAACATGTTAGGAACATGTATATCAGCATCTCATCTCATCTCATGTCATCTCATCACATCTCATCCCATCTCATCCAAGTTTGGAGGGACTTAAAGGGATTCGGTGCGTTTTTTGCCGACATGTTAGGAACATGTATATCAGCATCTCATCTCATCTCATGTCATATCATGTCATCTCATCCCATCTCATCCAAGTTTTGAGGGACTTAAAGGGATTCGGTGCGTTTTTTGCCGACATGTTAGGAACATGTATATCAGCATCTCATCTCATCTCATGTCATCTCATGTCATCTCATCCCATTTCATCCAAGTTTTGAGGGACTTAAAGGGATTCGGTGCGTTTTTTGCCGACATGTTAGGAACATGTATATCAGCATCTCATCTCATCTCATGTCATCTCATCTCATCCCATCTCATCCAAGTTTGGAGGGACTTAAAGGGATTCGGTGCGTTTTTTACAGACATGTTAGGAACATGTATATCAGCATCTCATCTCATCTCCTGTCATCTCATCTCATCTCATCCCATCTCATCCAAGTTTTGAGGGACTTAAAGAGGATTCGGTTAGTTTTTTGCCGACATGTTAGGAACATGTGTATCAGCATACCATCTCATGTCATCACATCTCATCTCATCCCATCTCATCCAAGTTTTGAGGGACTTAAGGGATTCAGCGCGTTTTTTACCGACATGTTAGGAACATGTATATTAGCATCTCATCTCATGTTATCTCATTTCATCTCATCCCATCTCATCCAAGTTTTGAGGGACTTAAAGGGATTCGGTGAGTTTTTTGCCGACATGTTAGGAACATGTGTATCAGCATATCATCTCATCTCATGTCATCACATCTCATCTCAACCCATCTCATCCAAGTTTTGAGGGACTTAAGGGATTCAGTGCGTTTTTTGCCGACATGTTAGGAACATGTATATTAGCATCTCATCTCATTTTATCTCATCCCATCTCATCCAAGTTTTGAGGGACTTAAAGGGATTCGGTGAGTGTTTTGCCGACATGTTAGGAACATGTAAATTAGCATCTCATCTCATCTCATGTCATCTCATGTCATCTCATCCCATCTCATCCAAGTTTTGAGGGACTTAAAGGGATTCGGTGCGTTTTTTGCCGACATGTTAGGAACATGTATATCAGCATCTCATCTTATCTCATGTCATCTTATCTCATCTCATCCCATCTCATCCAAGTTTTGAGGGACTTAAAGGGATGCGGTGAGTTTTTTGCCGACATGTTAGGAACATGTATATTAGCATCTCATCTCATCTCATGTCATTTCATCTCATCTCATCCCATGTCATCCAAGTTTTGAGGGACTTAAAGGGATTTGGTGCGTTTTTTGCCAACATGTTAGGAACATTTATATCAGCATCTCATCTCATCTCATGTCATCTCATTACATCTCATCCCATCTCATCCAAGTTTGGAGGGACTTAAAGGTATTCGGTGCGTTTTTTGCCGACATGTTAGGAACATGTATATCAGCATCTCATCTCATCTCATGTCATATCATGTCATCTCATCCCATCTCATCCAAGTTTTGAGGGACTTAAAGGGATTCAGTGCGTTTTTTGCCAACATGTTAGGAACATGTATATCAGCATCTCATCTCATCTCATGTCATCTCATCACATCTCATCCCATCTCATCCAAGTTTGGTGGGACTTAAAGGGATTCGGTGCGTTTTTTGCCGACATGTTAGGAACATGTATATCAGCATCTCATCTCATCTCATGTCATCTCATGTCATCTCATCCCATTTCATCCAAGTTTTGAGGGACTTAAAGGGATTCGGTGCGTTTTTTGCCGACATGTTAGGAACATGTACATCAGCATCTCATCTCATGTCATCTCATCTCATCGCATCTCATCCAAGTTTGGAGGGACTTAAAGGGATTCGGTGCGTTTTTTGCAGACATGTTAGGAACATGTATATCAGCATCTCATCTCATGTCATCTCATCTCATCTCATCCCATCTCATCCAAGTTTTGAGGGACTTAAAGGGATTTGGTGCGTTTTTTGCCGACATGTTAGCAACATGTATATCAGCATCTCATCTCATCTCATGTCATCTCATCTCATCTCATCCCATCTCATCCAAGTTTTGAGGGACTTAAAGGGATTCGGTGAGTTTTTTGCCGACATGTTAGGAACATGTGTATCAGCATATCATCTCATCTCATGTCATCACATCTCATCTCATCCCATCTCATCCAAGTTTTGAGGAACTTAAAGGGATTCGGTGCTTTTTTTGCCGACATGTTAGGAACATGTATATTAGCATCTCATCTCATGTCATCTCATTTCATCTCATCCCATCTCATCCAAGTTTTGAGGGACTTAAAGGGATTCGGTGCGTTTTTTGCCGACATGTTAGGTACATGTATATCAGCATTTCATCTCATCTCTTGTCATCTCATCTCATTTCATCCCATCTCATCCAAGTTTTGAGGGACTTAGAGGGATTCGGTGCGTTTTTTGCCGACATGTTAGGAACATGTATATCAGCATCTCATCTCATCTCATGTCATCTCATCTCATCCCATCTCATCCAAGTTTTGAGGGACTTAAAGGGATTAGGTGAGTTTTTTGCTGACATGTTAGGAACATGTATATCAGCATCTCATCTCATCTCATGTCATCTCATCTCATCTCATCCCAACTCATCCAAGTTTTGAGGGATTTAAAGGGATTTGGTGAGTTTTTTGCCGACATGTTAGAAACATGTGTAACAGCATCTCATCTCATCTCATGTCATCACATCTCATCTCATCCCATCTCATCCAAGTTTTGAGGGACTTAAAGGGATTCAGTGCGTTTTTTGCAGACATGTTAGGAACATGTATATTAGCATCTCATCTCATGTCATATCATGTCATCTCATCCCATCTCATCCAAGTTTTGAGAGACTTAAAGGCATTCGGTGCGTTTTTTGCCAACATGTTAGGAACATGTATATCAGCATCTCGTCTCATCTCATGTCATCTCATTTCATCTCATCCCATCTCATCCAAGTTTTGAGGGACTTAAAGGGATTCGGTGTGTTTTTTGCCAACATGTTAGGAACATGTATATCAGCATCTCATCTCATGTCATCTCATCTCATCTCATTCCATCCAAGTTTTGAGGGACTTAAAGGGATTCGGTGCTTTTTTTCCGACATGTTTGTAACATGTATATCAGCATCTCATCTCATTTCATCTCATCTCATCCCATCTCATCCAAGTTTTGAGGGACTTAAAGGGATTCGGTGCGTTTTTTGCCGACATGTTAGGAACATGTATATCAGCATCTCATCTCATCTCATGTCATCTCATCTCATCCCATCTCATCCAAGTTTTGAGGGACTTAAAGGGATTCGGTGAGTTTTTTGCCGACATGTTATGAACATGTATATCAGCATCTCATTTCATCTCATGTCTTCTCATCTCATCCCATCTCATCCAAGTTTTGAGGGACTTAAAGGGATTCGGTGCATTTTTTGCCAACATGTTAGGAACATGTATATCAGCATCTCATCTCATCTCATGTCATCTCAGCTCATCTCATCCCATCTCATCCAAGTTTTGAGGGACTTAAAGGGATTCGATGCTTTTTTTTCCGACATGTTAGGAACATGTATATCAGCATCCCATCTCAACTCTTGTCATCTCATCTCATCCCTTCTCATCCAAGTTTTGAGGGACTTAAAGGGATTCGGTGTGTTTTTTGCCGACATGTTAGGAACATGTATATCAGCATCTCATCTCATCTCATGTCATCTCATCTCATCCCATCTCTTCCAAGTTTTGGGGGACTTAAAGGGATTCGGTGCGTTTGTTGCCGACATGATAGGAACATGTATATCAGCATCTCATCTCATGTCATCTCATCTCTTCTCATCCCATCTCATCCAAGTCTTTAGGGACTTAAAGGGATTCGGTGCGTTTTTGCCGACATGTTAGGAACATGTATATCAGCATCTCATGTCATCTCATCTCATCTCATCTCATCTCATCCCATCTCATCCAAGTTTTGAGGGACTCAAATGGATTCGGTGCGTTTTTTGCCGACATGTTAGGAACATGTATATCAGCATTTCATCTCATCTCTTGTCATCTCATCTCATCTCATCCCATCTCATCAAAGTTTTGAGGGACTTAAAGGGATTCGGTGCGTTTTTTGCCGACATGTTAGGAACATGTATATCAGCATCTCATCTCATGTCATCTCATCTCATCTCATCCCATCTCATCCAAGTTTTGAGGGACTTAAAGGGATTCGGTGCGTTTTTTGACGACATGTTAGTAACATGTACATCAGCATCTCGTCTCATCTCATGTCATCTCATCTCATCTCATCCAAGTTTTGAGGGACTTAAAGGGATTCGGTGAGTTTTTTGCCGACATGTTAGGAACATGTATATTAGCATCTCATCTCATGTCATCTCATCTCATCCCATCTCATCCAAGTTTTGAGGGACTTAAAGGGATTCGGTGAGTTTTTTGCTGACATATTAGAAACATGTATATCAGCATCTCATCTCATGTCATCTCATCTCATGTCATCCCAACTCATCCAAGTTTTGAGGGACTTAAAGGGATTCAGTTCGTTTTTTGCAGACATGTTAGGAACATGTATATTAGCATCTCATCTCATGTCATATCATGTCATCTCATCCCATCTCATCCAAGTTTTGAGGGACTTAAAGGCATTCGGTGCATTTTTTGCCGACATGTTAGGAACATGTATATCAGCATCTAATCTCATCTCATGTCATCTCATTTAATCTCATCCCATCTCATCCAAGTTTTGAGGGACTTAAAGGGATTCGGTGAGTTTTTTGCCGACATGTTAGGAACATGTGTATCAGCATACCATCTCATGTCATCACATCTCATCTCATCCCATCTCATCCAAGTTTTGAGGGACTTAAGGGATTCAGCGCGTTTTTTGCCGACATGTTAGGAACATGTATATTAGCATCTCATCTCATTTCATCTCATCCCATCTCATCTAAGTTTTGAGGGAATAAAAGGGATTCGGTGAGTTTTTTGCCGACATATTAGGAACATGTATATTAGCATCTCATCTCATCTCATCTCATCCCATCTCATCCAAGTTTTGAGGGACTTAAAGGGATTCGGTGCGTTTTCTGCCAACATGTTAGGAACATGTATATCAGCATCTCATCTCATCTCATGTCATCTCATGTCATCTCATCCCATCTCATCCAAGTTTTGAGGGACTTAAACGGATTCGGTGCGTTTTTTGCCGACATGTTAGGAACATGTATATCAGCATCTCATCTCATCTCATGTCTTCTCATCTCATCTCATCCCATGTCATCCAAGTTTTGAGGGACTTAACGGGATTTGGTGCGTTTTTTGCCAACATGTTAGGAACATGTATATCAGCATCTCATCTCATCTCATGTCATCTCATTACATCTCATCCCATCTCATCCAAGTTTTGAGGGACTTAAAGGGATTCGGTGCGTTTTTTGCCAACATGTTAGGAACATGTATATCAGCATCTCATCTCATCTCATGTCATCTCATCACATCTCATCCCATCTCATCCAAGTTTGGAGGGACTTAAAGGGATTAGGTGCGTTTTTTGCCGACATGTTAGGAACATGTATATCAGCATCTCATCTCATCTCATGTCATATCATGTCATCTCATCCCATCTCATCCAAGTTTTGAGGGACTTAAAGGGATTTGGTGCATTTTTTGCCGACATGTTAGGAACATGTATATCAGCATCTCATCTCATCTCATGTCATCTCATGTCATCTCATCCCATTTCATCCAAGTTTTGAGGGACTTAAAAGAATTTGGTGCATTTTTTGCCGACATGTTAGGAACATGTATATCAGCATCTCATCTCATCTCATGTCATCTCATCTCATCCCATCTCATCCAAGTTTGGAGGGACTTAAAGGGATTCGGAGCGTTTTTTGCCGACATGTTAGGAACATGTATATCAGCATCTCATCTCATCTCATGTCATCTCATCTCATCCCAACTCATCCAAGTTTTGAGGGACTTAAAGGGATTTCGTGAGTTTTTTGCCGACATGTTAGGAACATGTATATCAGCATGTCATCTCATGTCATCTCATCTCATCTCATCCCATCTCATCCAAGTTTTGAGGGACTTAAAGGGATTCGGTGCGTTTTTTGCCAACATGTTAGGAACATGTATATCAGCATCTCATCTCATCTCATGTCATCTCATCACATCTCATCCCATCTCATCCAAGTTTGGAGGGACTTAAAGGGATTAGGTGCGTTTTTTGCCGACATGTTAGGAACATGTATATCAGCATCTCATCTCATCTCATGTCATATCATGTCATCTCATCCCATCTCATCCAAGTTTTGAGGGACTTAAAGGGATTTGGTGCATTTTTTGCCGACATGTTAGGAACATGTATATCAGCATCTCATCTCATCTCATGTCATCTCATGTCATCTCATCCCATTTCATCCAAGTTTTGAGGGACTTAAAAGAATTTGGTGCATTTTTTGCCGACATGTTAGGAACATGTATATCAGCATCTCATCTCATCTCATGTCATCTCATCTCATCCCATCTCATCCAAGTTTGGAGGGACTTAAAGGGATTCGGAGCGTTTTTTGCCGACATGTTAGGAACATGTATATCACCATCTCATCTCATCTCATGTCATCTCATCTCATCCCAACTCATCCAAGTTTTGAGGGACTTAAAGGGATTTCGTGAGTTTTTTGCCGACATGTTAGGAACATGTATATCAGCATCTCATCTCATGTCATCTCATCTCATTTCATCCCATCTCATCCAAGTTTTGAGGGACTTAAAGGGATTCGGTGCGTTTTTTGCCAACATGTTAGGAACATGTATATCAGCATCTCATCTCATCTCATGTCATCTCATTACATCTCATCCGATCTCATCCAAGTTTGGAGGGACTTAAAGGGATTCGGTGCGTTTTTTGCCGACATGTTAGGAACATGTATATCAGCATCTCATCTCATCTCATGTCATATCATGTCATCCAAGTTTTGAGGGACTTAAAGGGATTCGGTGCATTTTTTGCCAACATGTTAGGAACATGTATATCAGCATCTCATCTCATCTCATGTCATCTCATCACATCTCATCCCATCTCATCCAAGTTTGGAGGGACTTAAAGGGATTCGGTGCGTTTTTTGCCGACATGTTAGGAACATGTATGTCAGCATCTCATCTCATGTCATCTCATCTCATCCCATCTCATCCAAGTTTGGAGGGACTTAAAGGGATTCGGTGAGTTTTTTGCCGACATGTTAGGAACATGTATATTAGCATCTCATCTCATGTCATCTCATCTCATCCCATCTGTGACGAACAGCCCACCGCCGTTCGTCCACTTACGGGCGACACTAACGGGAGTCCCGCTGCCACCAAAACGCGACGGACAGCGGACCCTGTGTCACCACTATGTCACAGTCCCACCACTGACACGGGTGTATCAGCGGACGGAGGGGCGTGACACAATGCCGGCACACGGCTATCACAGGCGCAGTGGGGCTTATCTTAGTTATCCCAACACTGGCACCATGTGACCAAAAATATCCAGCAAGCTAATCTCGCTCTACAATTTGCCGCAGGGGGAGTTTAACTTGGATGCCCCACCACTGCTATCAATCTTCCAAGTACTGCGGGGATTTATGTATATCCCACTTTCTCAGTTCCACTTTGGAACTCGCATATCTCCGGCGCCCCCCTTACCCTCAGGTCAGTCAGGGAACTGCACCTAGGATAATTAGTCGCCGGACGGGCTGCCTGTTGTGAACCGGCAATTAGGCTTCTGCAGTAAGGGAATTATCAATGCTGTGGCTGAAGCCCCTTACTCAGCAATATAAGACCCTTCTAGACTGCCAGCAAGCCGTAATAGCCGTACACAACGCGCTGCCACCAGTCACGGTTACTTAATTCACAGTGTTAAATTAAGAGGGTCCGTGGCAAACCCCTTGAATTAGTAGCGATTATCTATCAAAGGCGTATAGTTCGATTCTTAGAGCATGGAGACAGATCTAAATAATTTCATTTATTTTCCAAAAGAGGACAGTGATTACAGATAAAAGTTGCTATAAAATTGAGACATAAAATATGTACAGTACAGGTATAAAATAAAAGTGGAGAAAACAAAGAGATTACACTCACAGTTCCATATTGTTCCTTAGGCAGACCATGCGGCTAAGGTGGGTGGAGGCGGAGCTGCACATCTCCGCTCATTGGGGTCCTTCTAGCACGACGACTTGAGCTGTTCTGAGCTGGTTTGCCCAGGAAATGCCTTATAGACTTTCCTATGTGACATCACAGAGAGGTGCATTCTGGGTTGATCCCACCTCTCTTATCCAAGTTATGTTTTGGCTACAAAACTTAGATTAGCTATAACTTTATGGGAGAAGCTGGTATGGACTCATCAGTGGTATCATGTTTCCCAGCGTAATGAGCCCATCAAGAAAACATCAAACATCTATGCGATATGACCGTCCATTTGGGCGCAAATCCTATCTCATGTTCTGGACAGGGTAGAACTTCGAAACATACGCGGTCTCGAAGCTGGGACCGCTCAGGTTACAAAAATATGATTTTCATATCTCTAGGGTATTTGGTTCTTATGGTATAGTCTCTCGTAGTTTTATTCGTTTCAAACAAATAAGTTTTTCCCGCTCTGAAGAGGAGAGAAGGCAAATGGTGTGAGGAAGATGGTCTAGCTAATTAACATTCCTGCTCTTCCAGAGGAAGTGGCAGGGTTGATAAAACCTGGGGGGAAGGAATTCCTACTACTGAGAGTTTACAATGTCCTAGGATGGAGGATTTATTAGCACATTGCAACAGAAAGCATATCTTGCAGACATGGTACATCACACCTCCCCCCTTAAGAGGGCGCTAAGGAGGCATTACCTCTCGGTAATCGGCCATGCGCACCTCAGCGGGTTCGCCCCGGCGGGACAACCCATCGGCATTGCCGTTTTCACTGCCCTTCCTGTGTTTTACAGTAAAATCGTACTGTTGAAGGGCAAGGCTCCAGCGGAGCAATCTTCCATTGGTTCCCGACACGGTGTGCAACCAGCTCAGTGGGTTGTGGTCGGTTACCACCGTGAAGGCGCGCCCATACAGGTAGGGCTGCAAACGCTGCAGTGCCCACACCATGGCCAGACACTCCTTCTCGATGGTCGAGTATGCCACTTCCCTCGGCAAAAGTTTCCGGCTCAGGTACAACACGGGGTGCTCTTGGTCCCCCGAGTCGACCTGGCTAAGCACAGCACCGAGGCCAAACTCGCTGGCGTCGGTCTGTACCAGAAACGGGCGACTGCTGTCGACGGCTCTCAACACTGGAGAGTTGCACAGGGCTGCTTTCAAAGCTTGGAAAGCCGCCTCACAGTCATCTGTCCAGTTGACTGTTTGGGGTAGCCTCTGCTTGGTGAGGTCAGTCAAGGGTTTGGCAAGGGCGCTATAGTCCTGTACGAACCGCCTATAGTACCCTGCAGTGCCCAAGAAGGACTTCACCTGTTTCTTGGTCCTGGGGGTGGGCCAGGACACGATTGCGTCCACTTTTTCTGGCTCCGGACTCATGGAACCCCCGCCTACCCGGTGCCCCAGGTAGTGGACCTCGCGCATGCCTATCTGGCACTTCCCCGGCTTGATGGTCAGGCCTGCCTGGTGAAGACGCTTGAGCACCTCCTGGAGGTGCTGAAGGTGTTCCTCCCAGGTGGAACTGAAGACGGCAATATCGTCTAAGTACGCCACTGCGTACTCCTCCAGTCCCCGAAGCAGGTGGTTGACCATCCGCTGGAAAGTGGCAGGGGCATTCTTCATGCCGAAGGGCATGACCGTGGACTCGTACAGTCCAAAGGGGGTGATAAAGGCGGATTTCTCCTGCGCCTCAGGGCTCAGGGGAATCTGCCAGTATCCCCGACTCAAATCCATGATGGATATGTAGTTGGCGTTTGTCAACCGCTCGAGCAGATCCTCGATGCGCGGCATCGGGTGGGCATCAGAGGTTGTGATGGCGTTGAGCCCCCTGTAGTCCACGCAGAACCGGGTGGTTCGATCCTTTTTAGGCACGAGGACTACAGGTGAAGCCCACGCACCTTTTGACCGTCGAATCACTCCCAGCCTTAACATCTCATCGACCTCTTGGCGCATGACTTGTTGCACCGTTTCAGAGATCCGATAAGGTGTTCGCCGTAATGGGGCATGATTCCCGGTGTCCACCTCATGAACCGCTAACTCCGTCCTCCCAGGACGGTTGGTGAACACGGGCCGGAAGAGTTCCAGGGTGGCCATCAACTGCAACCGCTGGGACACGGTGAGCGAACCACTTATCTCCATGTCCTCAATGGACCCATTGGCCTTGGCCCGGGCCAGCATGTCCAGGAGGGAATCTTCCTCCCCATCCTCTGGCAGATTGCAGACCGGTAGGACGCAAGCTTCACGTTCGTAGTGCGCCTTCAGCATGTTGACGTGAAAGGCCTTGCGCCTACCCCGAGCATGGTCAAGCGTGACCACATAGGTGACCGGGTTGAGCTGTTGGTGGACGACGTACGGGCCTTCCCAGGCTGCCTGAAGCTTATCCGTTGGTACCGGGACCAACACCCACACCTTTTGACCCACCTGGTAGGTCCGCTCCCGGGCGTTCTGGTCGTACCAGCGCTTCTGGTCAGCCTGAGCCTGCGTCATGTTGTCATGCACCAACTGCGTCAAGGTCTGCATCTTGTCACGGAAGCGCATGACATAATCCACGATGGACACTTCTGTGGGGTTTGGCTCATCTTCCCAGGATTCTCTTATCAACCCAAGGGGTCCCCGGACTCGCCTGCCATACAGGAGCTCGAAGGGGTAGAACCCGGTCGAAGCCTGCGGAACTTCTCTGTAAGCGAACAGCAGGTGTGGGAGGTACCGCTCCCAGTCGCGCCCTTGGGTCTCAACCAGTATGCGGAGCATCTGTTTGAGGGTACCGTTGAAACGTTCACACAAACCGTTAGTCTGTGGGTGATACGGACTCGATACCAGCTGCGTCACCTGCATTTTCTCACAGAGAGCCTCCATTAGGCGAGACATGAATTGGGGCCCTTGATCGGTAAGCATCTCCCTGGGAAATCCTACTCTCGAAAAGATGGTCACCAGTGCGTCAGCCACCTTATCTGCCCTGGTTGAAAACAGAGCTACTGCCTCTGGGTACCGGGTAGCGTAGTCTACCACGGTGAGAATGTATCGCTTTCCGGAGCTGCTGGGGACGGACAGCGGTCCTACAATGTCCACCGCGATTCTCTGGAAAGGCTCCTCTATCACCGGCAAAGGAATAAGGGGAGCCTTAAGAGCAGGCCCCGCCTTACCCACTTTTTGACAGGTGGCACAGGAGCGGCAGTAGTGTGTTACATCTGTCCCCATCTTGGGCCAATAGAAGTGTTGAGACAGCCGTGCCTTTGTTTTGCTGATCCCCAAGTGTCCAGCGAGTGGAATCTCATGGGCAATCCGCAACAACTCAGTTCTGAACTGATAGGGGACGACCAGCTGTCTTTCCCTCAACCACTCCTTTTTAGGATCTCCGGGTACTGTCTCCCGGTACAACCTTCCTCGTTCCCAGAACACCCTCTCCTTATCAGACTTGGAGGTGGGCGTCTCGGCGAGACCTCTCAATTTCTCCAGGCTGGCATCTGAGTGCAGAGCAGCCTGGAACTCCATGCTGGAGGCTGCCAGAAGTGACGTCAGGGTACCTCCTTTACTGGGACCCTCTGGAACCGGCTCTGGGTTCACCTCTGGCTCAGTCTCTCCTGTAGCAGCAGAGGGTCCAGAAGACAGTGCGTTACCTGCGATCTGGGCACTCTGACTGCGTGTGACAGCTGCTATGTATGCTGTCTCCCTGGGGATTTCTGCAGACCCACCAGCTGGTGCTGCCCTGGGCTCTACCTCCCCATCCACCCCCAACACTTCAGGAGCAGTGCTACTTATGGGCCAGTTACCTTCCTCGGTGGCACTGGTCAGCTGCATGGCATTACCTTCCTCATGGTCCCCATACACCTCCCCATTTCCTTGAGCACCGTTGCTTACTCCTGCCAGGGGTTCCTCAGCCGTCTCACTCCGCAGAGTGACGGGGCTGAGCACTTCGGTACCTGTGGACACATCTACCGCTTCAAAGAAAGGGTTAACGGGTTCAGTCGGCACAGATACATCAACATCATCATCATCCTTCCTAGGAGAAGAATGGTTATCAGTTTGCTTTGGTACATTCACATCAGCATCAGCATCGTACCTGGGGAAAGAATGGTTGTTAGTTGCATCATTACTCATCAAGGCATTAGCAGGTAACACATTCAGTTTCCCATCATCAACATCATCAGGGTTAACGTTACCCTTATTATCAGTTTGGGGAAGGGTGTCAGGGACATAGTATGCAACCATCCTCCCCAAGTCAGTCCCCAATAAAACATCAGTGGGCAAATTTTCAGACACTCCCACCTCCCTCAACCCGCTCCCGGCACCCCAGTCAAGAAAAACTCGTGCCACTGGCAAGGGACAACGGGTGCCTCCAATCCCGGTGACAGTCAGGGTTTTCCCCTCAACAAACTCTTCAGGGGCCGCCAGTCCAGGACGGATGAGGGTTCGTTCAGCCCCGGTGTCCTTGAGGCCTGTAGCAAGACGGGCCCCCACCTGAACAGGTTGAACGTTGTCGTCAGCCCTCCCAACCACACCTCCCACCAAAAGAACAGAGGCATTGGGCCCGGGGGCCTTGGCTGGGGGGTTCTTCGGCCTGTTCGGACAGGTGTAAAAGAAGTGACCAGGCCGCTGGCAGTGGTGACACAGGCGACTGTCAGTAGCCGGCCTGTTGTTGGCAACAGGGACAGGGCCTCCGGAGGGACGGCTAGCTGGGGCATTGGGGTTGGTTGCTGGCTTACCCCCTTTCCAGCTGGTGGCGACTGGCCTCTGCGTCTCGGGCTTCCGGTTGGCCTCGTGGTTGTCGGCGATCTGCGCCGCTTTGTCCGCGTTCGTTGGTTCGCGGTCCAGGATGAACTGTCGGACCTCAGCTGGGCAGAGATGCAGGAACTGGTCTTTGATCATCAGGTCCCGTAGCTGCTCAAAGGTTTCAACGGACAGTCCATGGATCCACTGGTCAAAGTGGGTCCTGAGTCCTTGCACCACATCACTGTAGCTATCGTGTGGGCCACGTTGGAGGTGTCGGAACTTCTTTCGGTATACCTCAGGTGTCAGCCGGTATTTGGCAATCAGCGCCTGCTTTATGGCGTCATAGTCATCATCGGCTTCTGGCGGAAGAGAAGCAAATGCCTCCAGGGCTTTGCCTTTTAGCCCTGGGGTCAAGTACCTTGCCCATTGGTCTCTAGGCAGCTGGTACTGTCTGCAGGCTTTCTCAAAGGCTCGCAGAAATGTGTCCAAGTCCCCGTCCTTTTCCATCACGGGAAAATGCTCTGGCCGGGGTTTAGGAGTCTGGACGCTGCTGGGCTCACGGCTTTGGGCTGTGAGGGCATTCCCACCCCGCTGGAGTACCTCCAGTTCATGGGCCCTCTGCGCCTGGCGCTCGGCTCTCTCAGCCTCAGCTTGGCGCTCAGCTCTCTCCGCCTGGCGCTCGGCTCGCTGCTCTGCTCTCTCTCGAGCTTGCTGGATCAGCCTCACCCGCCCATCACTGTCTTCGGCGGGGAGTTCGTCCAAGGCCATTTGCAGATAGGGGTCCACCCCGTTCTGGTTGAATGTGGGGCCAGCGCTCAGGAGTGGAGCCTCTGCTGCAGCCCCATTGCAACTTGGGCCAACTTCTGCGCTCGCTGGATTCTGGTCGTTGTCCAGCTGCACTAGAGCCGCGATCATTTGAGCTCTGTTTTTGTTCGTGGCGTCAAGGCCTTGGTACGTGCATAACGCAGCAAGAACTTCCTTTGTCTGCCGGGTGTACCAAGGTTCTCCTTTTGCCGCCATGGTTGCCAAATAAAAGATAGAAAAAGAAAAACGAAGAAATGGGAGGGGGATACTTGCAAGTACACACTAATGTCTCAGGACTAGTAACCACTGAGTCTGTTCTCCAAAACCTATGATGCAGGATTCCCGCAGGAACCGTGCAGGTTTTTAGTGAGAGGAATGATTGCTCAAACCAAATCACTAATGCTCTAGGATTATCCCACCGCGCTGCCACCAATATGTGACGAACAGCCCACCGCCGTTCGTCCACTTACGGGCGACACTAACGGGAGTCCCGCTGCCACCAAAACGCGACGGACAGCGGACCCTGTGTCACCACTATGTCACAGTCCCACCACTGACACGGGTGTATCAGCGGACGGAGGGGCGTGACACAATGCCGGCACACGGCTATCACAGGCGCAGTGGGGCTTATCTTAGTTATCCCAACACTGGCACCATGTGACCAAAAATATCCAGCAAGCTAATCTCGCTCTACAATTTGCCGCAGGGGGAGTTTAATTTGGATGCCCCACCACTGCTATCAATCTTCCAAGTACTGCGGGGATTTATGTATATCCCACTTTCTCAGTTCCACTTTGGAACTCGCAGCTCTCCGGCGCCCCCCTTACCCTCAGGTCAGTCAGGGAACTGCACCTAGGATAATTAGTCGCCGGATGGGCTGCCTGTTGTGAACCGGCAATTAGGCTTCTGCAGTAAGGGAATTATCAATGCTGTGGCTGAAGCCCCTTACTCAGCAATATAAGACCCTTCTAGACTGCCAGCAAGCCGTAATAGCCGTACACAACGCGCTGCCACCAGTCACGGTTACTTAATTCACAGTGTTAAATTAAGAGGGTCCGTGGCAAACCCCTTGAATTAGTAGCGATTATCTATCAAAGGCGTATAGTTCGATTCTTAGAGCATGGAGACAGATCTAAATAATTTCATTTATTTTCCGAAAGAGGACAGTGATTACAGATAAAAGTTGCTATAAAATTGAGACATAAAATATGTACAGTACAGGTATAAAATAAAAGTGGAGAAAACAAAGAGATTACACTCACAGTTCCATATTGTTCCTTAGGCAGACCATGCGGCTAAGGTGGGTGGAGGCGGAGCTGCACTTCTCCGCTCATTGGGGTCCTTCTAGCACGACGACTTGAGCTGTTCTGAGCTGGTTTGCCCAGGAAATGCCTTATAGACTTTCCTATGTGACATCACAGAGAGGTGCATTCTGGGTTGATCCCACCTCTCTTATCCAAGTTATGTTTTGGCTACAAAACTTAGATTAGCTATAACTTTATGGGAGAAGCTGGTATGGACTCATCAGTGGTATCATGTTTCCCAGCGTAATGAGCCCATCAAGAAAACATCAAACATCTATGCGATATGACCGTCCATTTGGGCGCAAATCCTATCTCATGTTCTGGACAGGGTAGAACTTCGAAACATACGCGGTCTCGAAGCTGGGACCGCTCAGGTTACAAAAATATGATTTTCATATCTCTAGGGTATTTGGTTCTTATGGTATAGTCTCTCGTAGTTTTATTCGTTTCAAACAAAGAAGTTTTTCACGCTCTGAAGAGGAGAGAAGGCAAATGGTGTGAGGAAGATGGTCTAGCTAATTAACATTCCTGCTCTTCCAGAGGAAGTGGCAGGGTTGATAAAACCTGGGGGGAAGGAATTCCTACTACTGAGAGTTTACAATGTCCTAGGATGGAGGATTTGTTAGCACATTGCAACAGAAAACATATCTTGCAGACATGGTACATCACACCATCTCATCCAAGTTTTGAGGGACTTAAAGGGATTCGGTGAGTTTTTTGCTGACATATTAGAAACATGTATATCAGCATCTCATCTCATCTCATGTCATCTCATCTCATGTCATCCCAACTCATCCAAGTTTTGAGGGACTTAAAGGGATTCAGTTCGTTTTTTGCAGACATGTTAGGAACATGTATATTAGCATCTCATCTCATGTCATATCATGTCATCTCATCCCATCTCATCCAAGTTTTGAGGGACTTAAAGGCATTCGGTGCATTTTTTGCCGACATGTTAGGAACATGTATATCAGCATCTAATCTCATCTCATGTCATCTCATTTAATCTCATCCCATCTCATCCAAGTTTTGAGGGACTTAAAGGGATTCGGTGAGTTTTTTGCCGACATGTTAGGAACATGTGTATCAGCATACCATCTCATGTCATCACATCTCATCTCATCCCATCTCATCCAAGTTTTGAGGGACTTAAGGGATTCAGCGCGTTTTTTGCCGACATGTTAGGAACATGTATATTAGCATCTCATCTCATTTCATCTCATCCCATCTCATCTAAGTTTTGAGGGAATAAAAGGGATTCGGTGAGTTTTTTGCCGACATGTTAGGAACATGTATATTAGCATCTCATCTCATGTTATCTCATTTCATCTAATACCATCTCATACAAGTTTTGAGGGACTTAAAGGGATTCGGTGCGTTTTTTGCCGACATGTTAGGAACATGTGTATCAGCATATCATCTCATCTCATGTCATCACATCTCATGTCAACCCATCTCATCCAAGTTTTGAGGGACTTAAGGGATTCAGTGCGTTTTTTGCCGACATGTTAGGAACATGTATATTAGCATCTCATCTCATTTCATCTCATCCCATCTCATCCAAGTTTTGAGGGAATAAAAGGGATTCGGTGAGTTTTTTGCCGACATGTTAGGAACATGTAAATTAGCATCTCATCTCATCTCATGTCATCTCATCTCATCTCATCCCATCTCATCCAAGTTTTGAGGGACTTAAAGGGATTCGGTGCATTTTTTGCCAACATGTTAGGAACATGTATATCAGCATCTCATCTCATCTCATGTCATCTCATGTCATCTCATCCCATCTCATCCAAGTTTTGAGGGACTTAAACGGATTCGGTGCGTTTTTTGCCGACATGTTAGGAACATGTATATCAGCATCTCATCTCATCTCATGTCATCTCATTACATCTCATCCCATCTCATCCAAGTTTTGAGGGACTTAAAGGGATTCGGTGCGTTTTTTGCCAACATGTTAGGAACATGTATATCAGCATCTCATCTCATCTCATGTCATCTCATCACATCTCATCCCATCTCATCCAAGTTTGGAGGGACTTAAAGGGATTAGGTGCGTTTTTTGCCGACATGTTAGGAACATGTATATCAGCATCTCATGTCATCTCATGTCATATCATGTCATCTCATCCCATCTCATCCAAGTTTTGAGGGACTTAAAGGGATTTGGTGCGTTTTTTGCCGACATGTTAGGAACATGTATATCAGCATCTCATCTCATCTCATGTCATCTCATGTCATCTCATCCCATTTCATCCAAGTTTTGAGGGACTTAAAGGAATTTGGTGCATTTTTTGCCGACATGTTAGGAACATGTATATCAGCATCTCATCTCATCTCATGTCATCTCATCTCATCCCATCTCATCCAAGTTTGGAGGGACTTAAAGGGATTCGGTGCGTTTTTTGCCGACATGTTAGGAACATGTATATCAGCATCTCATCTCATCTCATGTCATCTCATCTCATCCCAACTCATCCAAGTTTTGAGGGACTTAAAGGGATTTCGTGAGTTTTTTGCAGACATGTTAGGAACATGTATATCAGCATCTCATCTCATGTCATCTCATCTCATCTCATCCCATCTCATCCAAGTTTTGAGGGACTTAAAGGGATTCGGTGCGTTTTTTGCTGACATGTTAGGAACATGTATATCAGCATCTCATCTCATGTCATCTCATCTCATCCCATCTCATCCAAGTTTTGAGGGACTTAAAGGGATTCGGTGCGTTTTTTGCCAACATGTTAGGAACATGTATATCAGCATCTCATCTCATCTCATGTCATCTCATTACATCTCATCCGATCTCATCCAAGTTTGGAGGGACTTAAAGGGATTCGGTGCATTTTTTGCCGACATGTTAGGAACATGTATATCAGCATCTCATCTCATCTCATGTCATCTCATCTCATCCCATCTCATCCAAGTTTTGAGGGACTTAAAGGGATTCGTTGCGTTTTTTGCCAACATGTTAGGAACATTTATATCAGCATCTCATCTCATCTCATGTCATCTCATCTCATCTCATCCCATCTCATTCAAGGTTTGATGGACTTAAAGGGATTAGGTGCGTTTTTTGCCGACATGTTAGGAACATGTATATCAGCATCTTATCTCATGTCATCTCATCTCATCTCATCCCATCTCATCCAAGTTTTGAGGGACTTAAATGGATTCGGTGCGTTTTTTGCCAACATGTTAGGAACATGTATATCAGCATCTCATCTCATGTCATCTCATCTCATCCCATCTCATCCAAGTTTTGAGGGACTTAAAGGGATTCGGTGCGTTTTTTGCCTACATGTTAGGAACATGTATATCAGCATCTCATCTCATCTCATGTCATATCATGTCATCTCATCCCATCTCATCCAAGTTTTGAGGGACTTAAAGGGATTCGGTGCGTTTTTTGCCAACATGTTAGAAACATGTATATCAGCATCTCATCTCATCTCATGTAATCTCATCTCATCTCATCTCATCCCATCTCATCCAAGTTTTGAGGGACTTAAAGGGATTCGGTGCGTTTTTTGCCAACATGTTAGGAACATGTATATCAGCATCTCGTCTCATCTCATGTCATCTCATCTCATCTCATCCCATATCATCCAAGTTTTGAGGGACTTAAAGGGATTCGATGCTTTTTTTGCCGACATGTTAGGAACATGTATATCAGAATACCATCTCATCTCATGTCATCTTATCTCATCCCATGTCATCCAAGTTTTGAGGGACTTAAAGGGATTTGGTGCGTTTTTTGCCAACTTGTTAGGAACATGTATATCAGCATCTCATCTCATCTCATGTCATCTCATCACATCTCATCCCATCTCATCCAAGTTTGGAGGGACTTAAAGGGATTCGGTGCGTTTTTTGCTGACATGTTAGGAACATGTATATCAGCATCTCATCTCATCTCATGTCATATCATGTCATCTCATCCCATCTGATCCAAGTTTTGAGGGACTTAAAGGGATTCGGTGCATTTTTTGCCGACATGTTAGGAACATGTATATCAGCATCTCATCTCATCTCATGTCATATCATGTCATCTCATCCCATCTCATCCAAGTTTTGAGGGACTTAAAGGGATTCGGTGCGTTTTTTGCCAACATGTTAGGAACATGTATATCAGCATCTCATCTCATCTCATGTCATCTCATCACATCTCATCCCATCTCATCCAAGTTTGGAGGGACTTAAAGGGATTCGGTGCGTTTTTTGCTGACATGTTAGGAACATGTATATCAGCATCTCATCTCATCTCATGTCATATCATGTCATCTCATCCCATCTGATCCAAGTTTTGAGGGACTTAAAGGGATTCGGTGCATTTTTTGCCGACATGTTAGGAACATGTATATCAGCATCTCATCTCATCTCATGTCATCTCATGTCATCTCATCCCATTTCATCCAAGTTTTGAGGGACTTAAAAGGATTCGGTGTGTTTTTTGCCGACATGTTAGGAACATGTATATCAGCATCTTATCTCATGTCATCTCATCTCATCCAAGTTTGGAGGGACTTAAAGGGATTCGGTGCGTTTTTTGCAGACATGTTAGGAACATGTATATCAGCATCTCATCTCATGTCATCTCATCTCATCCCAACTCATCCAAGTTTTGAGGGACTTAAAGGGATTTGGTGAGTTTTTTGCCGACATGTTAGTAACATGTATATCAGCATCTCATCTCATGTCATCTCATCTCATCTCATCCCATCTCATCCAAGTTTTGAGGGACTTAAAGGGATTCGGTGCGTTTTTTGCCGACATGTTAGGATCATGTATATCAGCATCTCATCTCATCTCATGTCATATCATGTCATCTCATCCCATCTCATCCAAGTTTTGAGGGACTTAAAGGGATTCGGTGCATTTTTTGCCGACATGTTAGAAACATGTATATCAGCATCTCATCTCATGTCATCTCATCTCATCTCATCCCATCTCATCCAAGTTTTGAGGGACTTAAAGGGATTCGGTCCGTTTTTTGCCAACATGTTAGGAACATGTATATCAGCATCTCGTCTCATCTCATGTCATCTCATCTCATCTCATCCCATATCATCCAAGTTTTGAGGGACTTAAAGGGATTCGGTGCATTTTTTGCCGACATGTTAGGAACGGTTCCATGACAATTGTGTACAAGATAATTGTGTACGGACAATTGTGTACAGAAAATTGTGTACAGGCCAATTGTGTCCAAGGACAATTGTGTACAAGGACAATTGTGTACAGGGCAATCGCCTTGTACACAATTGCCTTGTACACAATTGTCATTGTACACAATTGGCCTGTACACAATTGTCTGTACACAATAGTCCGTACACAATTATCTTGTACACAATTGTCCTGTCACCGTTAGGAACATGTATATCAGCATCTCATCTTATCTCATGTCATCTCAACTCATCTCATCCCATCTCATCCAAGTTTTGAGGGACTTAAAGGGATTCGATGCTTTTTTTGTCGACATGTTAGGAACATGTATATCAGCAACCCATCTCATCTCATGTCATCTCATCTCATCCCATCTCATTCAAGTTTTGAGGAACTTAAAGGGATTTGGCGCGTTTTTTGCCGACATGTTAGGAACACGTATATCAGCATCTCATCTCATCTCATGTTATCTCATCTCAACTCATCCCATCTCATCCAAGTTTTGAGGGACTTAAAGGGATTCGGTGCATTTTTTGCTGACATGTTAGGAACATGTATATCAGCATCTCATCTCATCTCATGTCATCTCATCTCATCCCATCTCATCCAAGTTTTGGGGGACTTAAAGGGATTCGGTGCGTTTTTTGCCGACATGATAGGAACATGTATATCAGCATCTCGTCTCATGTCATCTCATCTCTTCTCATCCCATCTCATCCAAGTCTTTAGGGACTTAAAGGGATTCGGTGCGTTTTTTGCCGACATGTTAGGAACATGTATATTAGCATCTCATCTCATCTCATGTCATCTCATCTCATCTCATCCCATGTCATCCAAGTTTTGAGGGACTTAAAGGGATTCGGTGCGTTTTTTGCCAACATGTTAGGAACATGTATATCAGCATCTCATCTCATCTCATGTCATCTAATCACATCTCATCCCATCATATACAAGTTTGGAGGGACTTAAATGGATTCGGTGCGTTTTTTGCCGACATGTTAGGAACATGTATATCAGCATCTCATCTCATCTCATGTCATATCATGTCATCTCATCCCATCTCATCCAAGTTTTGAGGGACTTAAAGGGATTCGGTGCGTTTTTTGCCGACATGTTAGGAACATGTATATCAGCATCTCATCTCATCTCATGTCATCTCATCCCATTTCATCCAAGTTTTGAGCGACTTAAAGGGACTCGGTGCGTTTTTTGCCGACATGTTAGGAACATGTATATCAGCATCTCATCTCATCTCATGTCATCTCATCTCATCCCATCTCATCCAAGTTTGGAGGGACTTAAAGGGATTCGGTGCGTTTTTTGCCGACATGTTAGGAACATGTATATCAGCATCTCATCTCATCTCATGTCATCTCATCTCATCCCATCTCATCCAAGTTTTGAGGGACTTAAAGGGATTCGGTGCGTTTTTTGCCGACATGTTAGGAACATGTATATCAGCATCTCATCTCATGTCATCTCATCTCATGTCATCTCATCCCATCTCATCCAAGTTTTGAGGGACTTAAAGGGATTCGGTGCGTTTTTTGCCGACATGTTAGGAACATGTATATCAGCATCTCATCTCATCTCATGTCATCTCATTACATCTCATCCCATCTCATCCAAGTTTGGAGGGACTTAAAGGGATTCGGTGCGTTTTTTGCCGACATGTTAGGAACATGTATATCAGCATCTCATCTCATCTCATGTCATATCATGTCATCTCATCCTATCGCATCCAAGTTTTGAGGGACTTAAAGGGATTCGGTGCGTTTTTTGCCGACATGTTAGGAACATGTATATCAGCATTTCATCTCATCTCATGTCATCTCATCCCATCTCATCCAAGTTTTGAGGGACTTAAAGGGATTCGGTGCGTTTTTTGCCTACATGTTAGGAACATGTATATCAGCATCTCATCTCATCTCATGTCATCTTATCTCATCTCATCCCATCTCATCCAAGTTTTGAGGGACTTAAAGGGATTCGGTGCGTTTTTTGCCGACATGTTAGGAACATGTATATTAGCATCTCATCTCATCTCATGTCATCTCATCTCATCTCATCCCATGTCATCCAAGTTTTGAGGGACTTAAAGGGATTTGGTGCGTTTTTTGCCAACATGTTAGGAACATGTATATCAGCATCTCATCTCATCTTATGTCATCTCATTATATCTCATCCCATCTCATCCAAGTTTGGAGGGACTTAAAGGGATTCGGTGCGTTTTTTGCCGACATGTTAGGAACATGTATATCAGCATCTCATCTCATGTCATCTCATCTCATGTCATCTCATCCCATCTCATCCAAGTTTTGAGGGACTTAAAGGGATTCGGTGCGTTTTTTGCCGACATGTTAGGAACATGTATATCAGCATCTCATCTCATCTCATGTCATCTCATTACATCTCATCCCATCTCATCCAAGTTTGGAGGGACTTAAAGGGATTCGGTGCGTTTTTTGCCGACATGTTAGGAACATGTATATCAGCATCTCATCTCATCTCATGTCATATCATGTCATCTCATCCTATCGCATCCAAGTTTTGAGGGACTTAAAGGGATTCGGTGCGTTTTTTGCCGACATGTTAGGAACATGTATATCAGCATCTCATCTCATCTCATGTCATCTCATCCCATCTCATCCAAGTTTTGAGGGACTTAAAGGGATTCGGTGCGTTTTTTGCCTACATGTTAGGAACATGTATATCAGCATCTCATCTCATCTCATGTCATCTTATCTCATCTCATCCCATCTCATCCAAGTTTTGAGGGACTTAAAGGGATTCGGTGCGTTTTTTGCCGACATGTTAGGAACATGTATATTAGCATCTCATCTCATCTCATGTCATCTCATCTCATCTCATCCCATGTCATCCAAGTTTTGAGGGACTTAAAGGGATTTGGTGCGTTTTTTGCCAACATGTTAGGAACATGTATATCAGCATCTCATCTCATCTTATGTCATCTCATTATATCTCATCCCATCTCATCCAAGTTTGGAGGGACTTAAAGGGATTCGGTGCGTTTTTTGCCGACATGTTAGGAACATGTATATCAGCATCTGGTCTCATCTCATGTCATATCATGTCATCTCATCCCATCTCATCCAAGTTTTGAGGGACTTAAAGGGATTCGGTGCGTTTTTTGCAAACATGTTAGGAACATGTATATCAGCATCTCATCTCATCTCATGTCATCTCATCACATCTCATCCCATCTCATCCAAGTTTGGAGGGACTTAAAGGGATTCGGTGCGTTTTTTTCCGACATGTTAGGAACATGTATATCAGCATCTCATCTTATCTCATGTCATATCATGTCATCTCATCCCATCTCATCCACGTTTTGAGGGACTTAAAGGGATTGGGTGCGTTTTTTGCCGACATGTTAGGAACATGTATATCAGCATCTCATCTCATCTCATGTCATCTCATCTCATCCCATCTCATCCAAGTTTTGAGGGACTTAAATGGATTTGGTGCGTTTTTTGCCAACATGTTAGGAACATGTATATCAGCATCTCATCTCATCTCATGTCATCTCATTTCATCTCATCCAATCTCATCCAAGTTTTGAGGGACTTAAAGGGATTCGGTGCGTTTTTTGCCAACATGTTAGGAACATGTATATCAGCATCTCATCTCATGTCATCTCATCTCATCTCATCTCATCCCATCTCATCCAAGTTTTGAGGGACTTAAAGGGATTCGGTGAGTTTTTTGCCGACATGTTAGGAACATGTATATCAGCATCTCATCTCATCTCATGTCATCTCATCTCATCTCATCCCATCTCATCCAAGTTTTGAGGGACTTAAAGGGATTCGGTGCGTTTTTTGCTAACATGTTAGGAATATGTATATCAGCATCTCATCTCATCTCATGTCATCTTATCTCATCTCATCCCATCTCATCCAAGTTTTGAGGGACTTAAAGGGATTCGTTGATTTTTTTGCCTACATGTTAGGAACATGTATATTAGCATATAATCTCATCTCATGTCATCTCATCTCATCTCATCCCATCTCATCCAAGTTTGGAGGGACTTAAAGGGATTCGGTGCGTTTTTTGCCGACATGTTAGGAACATGTATATCAGCATCTCATCTCATCTCATGTCATATCATGTCATCTCATCCCATCTCATCCAAGTTTTGAGGGACTTAAAGGGATTCGGTGCGTTTTTTGCCAACATGTTAGGAACATGTATATCAGCATCTCATCTCATCTCATGTCATCTAATCACATCTCATCCAATCTCATCCAAGTTTGGAGGGACTTAAAGGGATTCGGTGCGTTTTTTGCCGACATGTTAGGAACATGTATATCAGCATCTTATCTCATGTCATCTCATCTCTTCTCATCCCATCTCATCCAAGTCTTTAGGGACTTAAAGGGATTCGGTGCGTTTTTTGCCGACATGTTAGGAACATGTATATCAGCATCTCATCTCATCTCATGTCATCTCATCACATCTCATCCCATCTCATCCAAGTTTGGAGGGACTTAAAGGGATTCGGTGCGTTTTTTGCCGACATGTTAGGAACATGTATATCAGCATCTCATCTCATCTCATGTCATCTCATCTCATCCCATCTCATCCAAGTTTGGAGGGACTTAAAGGGATTCGGTGCGTTTTTTGCCTACATGTTAGGAACATGTATATCAGCATCTCATCTCATCTCATGTCATCTCATCTCATCTCATCCCATCTCATCCAAGTTTGGAGGGACTTAAAGGGATTCGGTGCGTTTTTTGCCGACATGTTAGGAACATGTATATTAGCATCTCATCTCATCTCATGTCATCTCATCTCATCTCATCGCATGTCATCCAAGTTTTGAGGGACTTAAAGGGACTTAAAGGGATTTGGTGCGTTTTTTGCCAACATGTTAGGAACATGTATATCAGCATCTCATCTCATCTCATGTCATCTCATCAAATCTCATCCCATCTCATCCAAGTTTGGAGGGACTTAAAGGGATTTGGTGTGTTTTTTGCCAACATGTTAGGAATGTGTATATCAGCATCTCATCTCATTTCATGTCATATCATGTCATCTCATCCCATCTCATCCAAGTTTTGAGGGACTTAAAGGGATTTGGTGCGTTTTTTGCCTACATGTTAGGAACATGTATATCAGCATCTCATGTCATCTCATGTCATCTCATGTCATCTCATCCCATTTCATCCAAGTTTTGAGAGACTTAAAGGGATTCGGTGCGTTTTTTGCCGACATGTTAGGAACATGTATATCAGCATCTCATCTCATCTCATGTCATCTCATCTCATCCCATCTCATCCAAGTTTGGAGGGACTTAAAGGCATTCGGTGCGTTTTTTGCCTAGATGTTAGGAACATGTATATCAGCATCTCATCTCATCTCATGTCATCTCATCTCATCTCATCCCATCTCATCCAAGTTTTGAGGGACTTAAAGGGATTTGGTGCGTTTTTTGCCGACATGTTAGCAACATGTATATCAGCATCTCATCTCATCTCATGTCATCTCATGTCATCTCATCCCATCTCATCTAAGTTTTGAGGGACTTAAAGGGATTCGGTGCGTTTTTTGCCAACATGTTAGGAACATGTATATCAGCATCTCATCTCATCTCATGTCATCTCATCACATCTCATCCCATCTCATCCAAGTTTGGAAGGACTTAAAGGGATTCGGTGCGTTTTTTGCCGACATGTTAGGAACATGTATATCAGCATCTCATCTCATCTCATGTCATCTCATCTCATCTCATCCCATCTCATCCAAGTTTTGAGGGACTTAAAGGGATTCGGTGCGTTTTTTGCTAACATGTTAGGAATATGTATATCAGCATCTCATCTCATCTCATGTCATCTTATCTCATCTCATCCCATCTCATCCAAGTTTTGAGGGACTTAAAGGGATTCGGTGATTTTTTTGCCTACATGTTAGGAACATGTATATTAGCATATCATCTCATCTCATGTCATCTCATCTCATCTCATCCCATGTTATCCAAGTTTTGAGGGACTTAAAGGGATTTGGTGCGTTTTTTGCCAACATGTTAGGAACATGTATATCAGCATCTCATCTCATCTCATGTCATCTCATTACATCTCATCCCATCTCATCCAAGTTTGGAGGGACTTAAAGGGATTCGGTGCGTTTTTTGCCGACATGTTAGGAACATGTATATCAGCATCTCATCTCATCTCATGTCATATCATGTCATCTCATCCCATCTCATCCAAGTTTTGAGGGACTTAAAGGGATTCGGTGCGTTTTTTGCCAACATGTTAGGAACATGTATATCAGCATCTCATCTCATCTCATGTCATCTAATCACATCTCATCCAATCTCATCCAAGTTTGGAGGGACTTAAAGGGATTCGGTGCGTTTTTTGCCGACATGTTAGGAACATGTATATCAGCATCTTATCTCATGTCATCTCATCTCTTCTCATCCCATCTCATCCAAGTCTTTAGGGACTTAAAGGGATTCGGTGCGTTTTTTGCCGACATGTTAGGAACATGTATATCAGCATCTCATCTCATCTCATGTCATCTCATCACATCTCATCCCATCTCATCCAAGTTTGGAGGGACTTAAAGGGATTCGGTGCGTTTTTTGCCGACATGTTAGGAACATGTATATCAGCATCTCATCTCATCTCATGTCATCTCATCTCATCCCATCTCATCCAAGTTTGGAGGGACTTAAAGGGATTCGGTGCGTTTTTTGCCTACATGTTAGGAACATGTATATCAGCATCTCATCTCATCTCATGTCATCTCATCTCATCTCATCCCATCTCATCCAAGTTTTGAGGGACTTAAAGGGATTTGGTGCGTTTTTTGCCGACATGTTAGCAACATGTACATCAGCATCTCATCTCATCTCATGTCATCTCATCTCATCTCATCTCATCCAAGTTTTGAGGGACTTAAAGGGATTCGGTGCGTTTTTTGCCGACATGTTAGGAACATGTATATCAGCATCTCATCTCATCTCATCTCATGTCATCTCATCTCATCCCATCTGATCCAAGTTTTGAGGGACTTAAAGGGATTCGGTGCGTTTTTTGCCGACTTCTTAGTAACATGTATATCAGCATCTCATCTCATCTCATGTCATATCATGTCATCTCATCCCATCTCATCTAAGTTTTGAGGGACTTAAAGGGATTCGGTGCGTTTTTTGCCAACATGTTAGGAACATGTATATCAGCATCTCATCTCATGTCATCTCATCACATCTCATCCCATCTCATCCAAGTTTGGAGGGACTTAAAGGGATTCGGTGCGTTTTTTGCCGACATGTTAGGAACATGTATATCAGCATCTTATCTCATGTCATCTCATCTCTTCTCATCCCATCTCATCCAAGTCTTTAGGGACTTAAAGGGATTTGGTGCGTTTTTTGCCAACATGTTAGGAACATGTATATCAGCATCTCATCTCATCTCATGTCATCTCATTACATCTCATCCCATCTCATCCAAGTTTGGAGGGACTTAAAGGGATTCGGTGCGTTTTTTGCCGACATGTTAGGAACATGTATATCAGCATCTCATCTCATCTCATGTCATATCATGTCATCTCATCCCATCTCATCCAAGTTTTGAGGGACTTAAAGGGATTCGGTGCGTTTTTTGCCAACATGTTAGGAAAATGTATATCAGCATCTCATCTCATCTCATGTCATGTCATCTCATCTCATCCCATGTCATCAAAGTTTTGAGGGACTTAAAGGGATTCGGTGCGTTTTTTGCCAACATGTTAGGAACATGTATATCAGCATCTCATCTCATCTCATGTCATCTCATCACATCTCATCCCATCTCATCCAAGTTTGGAGGGACTTAAAGGGATTCGGTGCGTTTTTTGACGACATGTTAGGAACATGTATATCAGCATCTCATCTCAACTCATGTCATATCATGTCATCTCATCCCATCTCATCCAAGTTTTGAGGGACTTAAAGGGATTCGGTGCGTTTTTTGCCGACATGTTAGGAACATGTATATCAGCATCTCATCTCATATCATGTCATCTCATGTCATCTCATCCCATTTCATCCAAGTTTTGAGGGACTTAAAGGGATTCGGTGCATTTTTTGCCGACATGTTAGGAACATGTATATCAGCATCTTATCTCATCTCATGTCATCTCATCTCATCCCATCTCATCCAAGTTTTGAGGGACTTAAAGGGATTAGGTGCATTTTTTGCCGACATGTTAGGAACATGTATATCAGCATCTCATCTCATCTCATGTCATCTCATCTCATCTCATCCCATCTCATCCAAGTTTTGAGGGACTTAAAGGGATTTGGTGCGTTTTTTGCCGACATGTTAGCAACATGTATATCAGCATCTCATCTCATCTCATGTCATCTCATCTCATCTCATCCCATCTCATCCAAGTTTTGAGGGACTTAAAGGGATTCGGTGCGTTTTTTGCCGACATGTTAGCAACATGTATATCAGCATCTCATCTCATCTCATCTCATCTCATCTCATCTCATCCCATCTCATCCAAGTTTTGAGGGACTTAAAGGGATTTGGTGCGTTTTTTGCCGACATGTTAGCAACATGTATATCAGCATCTCATCTCATCTCATGTCATCTCATCTCATCTCATCCCATCTCATCCAAGTTTTGAGGGACTTAAAGGGATTCGGTGCGTTTTTTGCCAACATGTTAGGAACATGTATATCAGCATCTCATCTTATCTCATGTCATCTCATTACATCTCATCCCATCTCATCCAAGTTTGGAGGGTCTTAAAGGGATTCGGTGCGTTTTTTGCCGACATGTTAGTAACCTGTATATCAGCATCTCATCTCATGTCATCTCATGTCATCTCATCCCATCTCATCCAAGTTTTGAGGGACTTAAAGGGATTCGGTGAGTTTTTTGCCGACATGTTAGGAACATGTATATTAGCATCTCATCTCATCTCATGTCATCTCATCTCATCTCATCCCATGTCATCCAAGTTTTGAGGGACTTAAAGGGATTTGGTGCGTTTTTTGCCAACATGTTAGGAACATGTATATCAGCATCTCATCTCATCTCATGTCATCTCATTACATCTCATCCCATCTCATCCAAGTTTGGAGGGACTTAAAGGGATTCGGTGCGTGTTTTGCCAACATGTTAGGAACATGTATATCAGCATCTCATCTCATGTCATCTCATCTCATCCCATCTCATCCAAGTTTGGAGGGACTTAAAGGGATTCAGTGCGTTTTTTGCAGACATGTTAGGAACATGTATATCAGCATCTCATCTCATCTCATGTCATCTCATCTCATCCCATCTCATCCAAGTTTTGAGGGACTTAAAGGGATTTGGTGCGTTTTTTGCCGACATGTTAGCAACATGTATATCAGCATCTCATCTCATCTCATGTCATCTCATCTCATCTCATCCCATCTCATCCAAGTTTTGAGGGACTTAAAGGGATTCGGTGCGTTTTTTGCTGACATGTTAGGAACATGTATATCAGCATCTCATCTCATCTCATGTCATCTCATCTCATCCCACCTCATCCAAGTTTTGAGGGACTTAAAGGGATTCGGTGCGTTTTTTGCCAACATGTTAGGAACATGTATATCAGCATCTCATCTCATCTCATGTCATCTCATCTCATCTCATCCCATCTCATCCAAGTTTTGATGGACTTAAAGGGATTCTGTGCGTTTTTTGCCAACATGTTAGGAACATGTATATCAGCATCTCACCTCATCTCATGTCATCTCATCTCATCCCATCTCATCCAAGTTTTGAGGGACTTAAAGGGATTTGGTGAGTTTTTTGCCGACATGTTAGGAACATGTATATCAGCATCTCATCTCATCTCATGTCATCTCATTTCATCTTATCCCATCTCATCCAAGTTTTGAGGGACTTAAAGGGATTCGTTGCGTTTTTTGCCAACATGTTAGGAACATGTATATCAGCATCTCATCTCATGTCATCTCATCTCATCTCATCCCATCTCATCCAAGTTTTGAGGGACTTAAAGGGATTCGGTGCGTTTTTTGCCGACATGTTAGGAACATGTATATCAGCATCTCATCTCATCTCATGTCATATCATGTCATCTCATCCCATCTCATCCAAGTTTTGAGGGACTTAAATGGATTCGGTGTGTTTTTTGCCGACATGTTAGAAACATGTATATCAGCATCTCATCTCATCTCATGTCATCTCATCTCATCCCATCTCATCCAAGTTTTGAGGGACTTAAAGGTATTCGGTGCGTTTTTTGCCAACATGTTAGGAACATGTATATCAGCATCTCGTCTCATCTCATGTCATCTCATCTCATCTCAACCCATATCATCCAAGTTTTGAGGGACTTAAAGGGATTCGGTGCGTTTTTTGCCGACATGTTAGGAACATGTATATCAGCATCCCATCTCATCTCATGTCATCTCATCTCATCCCATCTCATTCAAGTTTTGAGGAACTTAAAGGGATTTGGTGCGTTTTTTGCCGACATGTTAGAAACACGTATATCAGCATCTTATCTCATGTCATCTCATGTCATCTCATCTCAACTCATCCCATCTCATCCAAGTTTTGAGGGACTTAAAGGGATTCGGTGCATTTTTTGCCGACATGTTATGAACATGTATATCAGCATCTCATCTCATCTCATGTCATCTCATCTCATCCCATCTCATCCAAGTTTTGGGGGACTTAAAGGGATTTGGTGAGTTTTTTGCTGACATATTAGAAACATGTATATTAGCATCTCATCTCATGTCATCTCATCTCATCCCATCTCATCCAAGTTTTGAGGGAATTAAAGGGATTCGGTGAGTTTTTTGCTGACATATTAGAAACATGTATATCAGCATCTCATCTCATCTCATGTCATCTCATCTCATCTCATCACAACTCATCCAAGTTTTGAGGGACTTAAAGTGATTCAGTGCGTTTTTTGCCGACATGTTAGGAACATGTATATTAGCATCTCATCTCATGTCATATCATGTCATCTCATCCCATCTCATCCAAGTTTTGAGGGACTTAAAGGCATTCGGTGCATTTTTTGCCGACATGTTAGGAACATGTATATCAGCATCTCATCTCATCTCATGTCATCTCATTTCATCTCATCCCATCTCATCCAAGTTTTGAGGGACTTAAAGGGATTCGGTGAGTTTTTTGCCGACATGTTATGAACATGTATATCAGCATCTCATCTCATGTCATCTCATCTCATCCCATCTCATCCAAGTTTTGAGGGACTTAAAGGGATTCGGTGCGTTTTTTGCCGACATGTTAGGAACATGTATATCAGCATCTCATCTCATCTCATGTCATATCATGTCATCTCATCCCATCTCATCCAAGTTTTGAGGGACTTAAAGGGATTCGGTGCGTTTTTTGCCGACATGCTAGAAACATGTATATCAGCATCTCGTCTCATCTCATGTCATCTCATCTCATCTCATCCCATCTCATCCAAGTTTTGAGGGACTTAAAGGGATTCGTTGCATTTTTTGCCAACACGTTAGGAACATGTATATCAGCATCTCGTCTCATCTCATGTCATCTCATCTCATCTCATCCCATCTCATCCAAGTTTTCAAGGACTTAAAGGGATTCAGTGCGTTTTTTGCCGACATGTTAGGAACATGTATATTAGCATCTCATCTCATTTCATCTCATCCCATCTCATCCAAGTTTTGAGGGACTTAAAGGGATTCGGTGCGTTTTTTGCCGACATGTTAGGAACATGTATATCAGCATCTCATCTCATCTCATGTCATATCATGTCATCTCATCCCATCTCATCCAAGTTTTGAGGGACTTAAAGGGATTCGGTGCGTTTTTTGCCGACATGTTAGGAACATGTATATCAGCATCTCATCTCATCTCATGTCATATCAAGTCATCTCATCCCATCTCATCCAAGTTTTGAGGGACTTAAAGGGATTCGGTGCGTTTTTTGCCAACATGTTAGGAACATGTATATCAGCATCTCATCTCATCTCATGTCATCTCATCACATCTCATCCCATCTTATCCAAGTTTGGAGGGACTTAAAGGGATTCGGTGCGTTTTTTGACGACATGTTAGGAACATGTATATCAGCATCTCATCTCATCTCATGTCATCTCATGTCATCTCATCCCATCTCATCCAAGTTTTGAGGGACTTAAAGGGATTCGGTGCGTTTTTTGCCGACATGTTAGGAACATGTATATCAGCATCTCATCTCATCTCATGTCATCTTATCTCATCTCATCTAAGTTTTGAGGGACTTAAAGGGATTCGGTGAGTTTTTTGCCTATATGTTAGGAACATGTATATTAGCATCTCATCTCATGTTATCTCATCTCATCCCATGTCATCCAAGTTTTGAGGGACTTATAGGGATTTGGTGCGTTTTTTGCCAACATGTTAGGAACATGTATATCAGCATCTCATCTCATCTCATGTCATCTCATTACATCTCATCCCATCTCATCCAAGTTTGGAGGGACTTAAAGGGATTCGGTGCGTTTTTTGCCGACATGTTAGGAACATGTATATCAGCATCTCATCCCATCTCATCCAAGTTTTGAGGGACTTAAAGGGATTCGGTGCATTTTTTGCCAACATGTTAGGAAAATGTATATCAGCATCTCATCTCATCTCATGTCATATCATGTCATCTCATCCCATCTCATCCAAGTTTTAAGGGACTTAAAGGGATTCGGTGCATTTTTTGCCAACATGTTAGGAACATGTATATCAGCATCTCATCTCATTTCATGTCATCTCATCACATCTCATCCCATCTCATCCAAGTTTGGAGGGACTTAAAGGGATTTGGTGTGTTTTTTGCCGACATGTTAGGAACATGTATATCAGCATCTCATCTCATGTCATCTTATCTCATCTCATCCCATCTCATCCAAGTTTTGAGGGACTTAAAGGGATTTGGTGCGTTTTTTGCCGATATTTTAGGAACATGTATATCAGCATCTCATCTCATCTCATGTCATCTCATCTCATCTCATCCCATGTCATCCAAGTTTTGAGGGACTTAAAGGGATTTGGTGCGTTTTTTGCAAACATGTTAGGAACATGTATATCAGCATCTCATCTCATCTCATGTCATCTCATTACATCTCATCCCATCTCATCCAAGTTTGGAGGGACTTAAAGGGATTCGGTGCGTTTTTTGCCGACATGTTAGGAACATGTATATCAGCATCTTATCTCATCTCATGTCATATCATGTCATCTCATCCCATATCATCCAAGTTTTGAGGGACTTAAAGGGATTCGGTGCGTTTTTTGCCAACATGTTAGGAACATGTATATCAGCATCTCATCTCATCTCATGTCATCTCATCTCATCTCATCCCATCTCATCCAAGTTTGGAGGGACTTAAAGGGATATGGTACGTTTTTTGCAGACATGTTAGTAAGATGTATATCAGCATCTCATCTCATCTCATGTCATCTCATCTCATCTCATCCAATCTCATCCAAGTTTTGAGGTACTTTAAGGGATTTGGTGCGTTTTTTGCCGACATGTTAGCAACATGTATATCAGCATCTCATCTCATTTCATGTCATATCATGTCATCTCATCCCATCTCATCCAAGTTTTGAGGGACTTAAAGGGATTCGGTGCGTTTTTTGCCTACATGTTAGGAACATGTATATCAGCATCTCATCTCATCTCATGTCATCTCATGTCATCTCATCCCATCTCATCCAAGTTTTGAGGGACTTAAAGGGATTCGGTGCGTTTTTTGCCGACATGTTAGGAACATGTATATCAGCATCTCATCTCATCTCATGTCATCTCATTACATCTCATCCCATCTCATCCAAGTTTGGAGGGACTTAAAGGGATTCGGTGCGTTTTTTGCCGACATGTTAGGAACATGTATATCAGCATCTCATCTCATCTCAAGTCATATCATGTCATCTCATCCCATCTCATCCAAGTTTTGAGGGACTTAAAGGGATTCGGTGCGTTTTTTGCCGACATGTTATGAACATGTATATCAGCATCTCATCTCATCTCATGTCATCTCATCCCATCTCATCCAAGTTTTGAGGGACTTAAAGGGATTCGGTGCGTTTTTTGCCGACATGTTAGGAACATGTATATCAGCATCTCATCTCATCTCATGTCATATCATGTCATCTCATCCCATCTCATCCAAGTTTTGAGGGACTTAAAGGGATTCGGTGAGTTTTTTGCCGACATGTTAGGAACATGTATATTAGCATCTCATCTCATCTCATATCATCTCATCTCATCCCATGTCATCCAAGTTTTGAGGGACTTAAAGGGATTTGGTGCGTTTTTTGCCAACATGTTAGGAACATGTATATCAGCATCTCATCTCATCTTATGTCATCTCATTATATCTCATCCCATCTCATCCAAGTTTAGAGGGACTTAAAGGGATTCGGTGCGTTTTTTTTTGACATGTTAGGAACATGTATATCAGCAACTCATCTTATCTCATGTCATATCATGTCATCTCATCCCATCTCATCCACGTTTTGAGGGACTTAAAGGGATTCGGTGCGTTTTTTGCCGACATGTTAGGAACATGTATATCAGCATCTCATCTCATCTCATGTCATCTCATCTCATCCCATCTCATCCAAGTGTTGAGGGACTTAAAGGGATTTGGTGCGTTTTTTGCCAACATGTTAGGAACATGTATATCAGCATCTCATCTCATCTCATGTCATCTCATTTCATCTCATCCAATCTCATCCAAGTTTTGAGGGACTTAAAGGGATTCGGTGCGTTTTTTGCCAACATGTTAGGAACATGTATATCAGCATCTCATCTCATGTCATCTCATCTCATCTCATCTCATCCCATCTCATCCAAGTTTTGAGGGACTTAAAGGGATTCGGTGAGTTTTTTGCAGACATGTTAGGAACATGTATATTAGCATCTCATCTCATCTCATGTCATATCATGTCATCTCATCCCATCTCATCCAAGTTTTGAGGGACTTAAAGGGATTCGGTGCGTTTTTTGCCAACATGTTAGGAACATGTATATCAGCATCTCGTCTCATCTCATGTCATCTCATCTCATCTCATCCCATATCATTCAAGTTTTGAGGGACTTAAAGGGATTCGGTGCGTTTTTTGCCGACATGTTATGAACATGTATATCAGCATCTCATCTCATCTCATGTCATCTCATCACATCTCATCCCATCCCATCCAAGTTTGGAGGGACTTAAAGGGATTCGGTGCGTTTTTTGCCGACATGTTAGGAACATGTATATTAGCATCTCATCTCATCTCATGTCATCTCATCTCATCTCATCGCATGTCATCCAAGTTTTGAGGGACTTAAAGGGACTTAAAGGGATTTGGTGCGTTTTTTCCCAACATGTTAGGAACATGTATATCAGCATCTCATCTGATCTCATGTCATCTCATCAAATCTCATCCCATCTCATCCAAGTTTGGAGGGACTTAAAGGGATTTGGTGCGTTTTTTGCCGACATGTTAGGAACATGTATATCAGCATCTCATCTCATCTCATGTCATCTCATGTCATCTCATCCCATTTCATCCAAGTTTTGAGGGACTTAAAGGGATTCGGTGCGTTTTTTGCCGACATGTTAGGAACATGTATATCAGCATCTCATCTCATCTCATGTCATCTCATCTCATCCCATCTCATCCAAGTTTGGAGGGACTTAAAGGGATTTGGTGCGTTTTTTGCCTACATGTTAGGAACATGTATATCAGCATCTCATCTCATCTCATGTCATCTCATCTCATCTCATCCCATCTCATCCAAGTTTTGAGGGACTTAAAGGGATTTGGTGCATTTTTTGCCGACATGTTAGCAACATGTACATCAGCATCTCATCTCATCTCATGTCATCTCATCTCATCCCATCTCATCCAAGTTTTGAGGGACTTAAAGGGATTTGGTGCGTTTTTTGCCAACATGTTAGGAACATGTATATCAGCATCTCATCTCATCTCATGTCATCTCATTTCATCTCATCCAATCTCATCCAAGTTTTGAGGGACTTAAAGGGATTCGGTGCGTTTTTTGCCAACATGTTAGGAACATGTATATCAGCATCTCATCTCATGTCATCTCATCTCATCTCATCTCATCCCATCTCATCCAAGTTTTGAGGGACTTAAAGGGATTCGGTGAGTTTTTTGCAGACATGTTAGGAACATGTATATTAGCATCTCATCTCATCTCATGTCATATCATGTCATCTCATCCCATCTCATCCAAGTTTTGAGGGACTTAAAGGGATTCGGTGCGTTTTTTGCCAACATGTTAGGAACATGTATATCAGCATCTCGTCTCATCTCATGTCATCTCATCTCATCTCATCCCATATCATTCAAGTTTTGAGGGACTTAAAGGGATTCGGTGCGTTTTTTGCCGACATGTTATGAACATGTATATCAGCATCTCATCTCATCTCATGTCATCTCATCACATCTCATCCCATCCCATCCAAGTTTGGAGGGACTTAAAGGGATTCGGTGCGTTTTTTGCCGACATGTTAGGAACATGTATATTAGCATCTCATCTCATCTCATGTCATCTCATCTCATCTCATCGCATGTCATCCAAGTTTTGAGGGACTTAAAGGGACTTAAAGGGATTTGGTGCGTTTTTTCCCAACATGTTAGGAACATGTATATCAGCATCTCATCTGATCTCATGTCATCTCATCAAATCTCATCCCATCTCATCCAAGTTTGGAGGGACTTAAAGGGATTTGGTGCGTTTTTTGCCGACATGTTAGGAACATGTATATCAGCATCTCATCTCATCTCATGTCATCTCATGTCATCTCATCCCATTTCATCCAAGTTTTGAGGGACTTAAAGGGATTCGGTGCGTTTTTTGCCGACATGTTAGGAACATGTATATCAGCATCTCATCTCATCTCATGTCATCTCATCTCATCCCATCTCATCCAAGTTTGGAGGGACTTAAAGGGATTCGGTGCGTTTTTTGCCTACATGTTAGGAACATGTATATCAGCATCTCATCTCATCTCATGCCATCTCATCTCATCTCATCCCATCTCATCCAAGTTTTGAGGGACTTAAAGGGATTTGGTGCATTTTTTGCCGACATGTTAGCAACATGTACATCAGCATCTCATCTCATCTCATGTCATCTCATCTCATCTCATCCCATCTCATCCAAGTTTTGAGGGACTTAAAAGGATTCGGTGCGTTTTTTGCCGACATGTTAGGAACATGTATATCAGCATCTCATCTCATCTCATCTCATGTCATCTCATCTCATCCCATCTCATCCAAGTTTTGAGGGACTTAAAGGGATTCGGTGCGTTTTTTGCCGACATCTTAGTAACATGTATATCAGCATCTCATCTCATGTCATCTCATCTCATCTCATCCCATCTCATCCAAGTTTTGAGGGACTTAAAGGGATTCGGTGCGTTTTTTGCCGACATTTTAGGAACATGTATATCAGCATCTCATCTCATCTCATGTCATCTCATCTCATCTCATCCCATCTCATCCAAGTTTTGAGGGACTTAAAGGGATTTGGTGCGTTTTTTGCTGACATGTTAGGAATATGTATATCAGCATCTCATCTCATCTCATGTCATCTTATCTCATCTCATCCCATCTCATCCAAGTTTTGAGGGACTTAAAGGGATTCGGTGATTTTTTTGCCTACATGTTAGGAACATGTATATTAGCATATCATCTCATCTCATGTCATCTCATCTCATCTCATCCCATGTCATCCAAGTTTTGAGGGACTTAAAGGGATTTGGTGCGTTTTTTGCCAACATGTTCGGAACATGTATATCAGCATCTCATCTCATCTCATGTCATCTTATTACATCTCATCCCATCTCATCCAAGTTTGGAGGGACTTAAAGGGATTCGGTGCGTTTTTTGCCGACATGTTAGGAACATGTATATCAGCATCTTATCTCATCTCATGTCATATCATGTCATCTCATCCCATCTCATCCAAGTTTTGAGGGACTTAAAGGGATTCGGTGCGTTTTTTGCCAACATGTTAGGAACATGTATATCAGCATCTCATCTCATCTCATGTCATCTCATCACATCTCATCCCATCTCATCCAAGTTTGGAGGGACTTAAAGGGATTCGGTGCGTTTTTTGCCGACATGTTAGGAACATGTATATCAGCATCTTATCTCATGTCATCTCATCTCTTCTCATCCCATCTCATCCAAGTCTTTAGGGACTTAAAGGGATTCGGTGCGTTTTTTGCCGACATGTTAGGAACATGTATATCAGCATCTCATCTCATGTCATCTCATCACATCTCATCCCATCTCATCCAAGTTTGGAGGGACTTAAAGGGATTCGGTGCGTTTTTTGCCGACATGTTAGGAACATGTATATCAGCATCTCATCTCATCTCATGTCATGTCATCTCATCTTATCCCATGTCATCCAAGTTTTGAGGGACTTAAAGGGATTCGGTGCGTTTTTTGCCAACATGTTAGGAACATGTATATCAGCATCTCATCTCATCTCATGTCATCTCATCACATCTCATCCCATCTCATCCAAGTTTGGAGGGACTTAAAGGGATTCGGTGCGTTTTTTGACGACATGTTAGGAACATGTATATCAGCATCTCATCTCATCTCATGTCATCTCATCTCATCTCATCCCATGTCATCCAAGTTTTGAGGGACTTAAAGGGATTCGGTGCGTTTTTTGCCAACATGTTAGGAACATGTATATCAGCATCTCATCTCATCTCATGTCATCTCATCACATCTCATCCCATCTCATCCAAGTTTGGAGGGACTTAAAGGGATTCGGTGCGTTTTTTGACGACATGTTAGGAACATGCATATCAGCATCTCATCTCATCTCATGTCATATCATGTCATCTCACCCCATCTCATCCAAGTTTTGAGGGACTTAAAGGGATTCGGTGCGTTTTTTGCCGACATGTTAGGAACATGTATATCAGCATCTCATCTCATCTCATGTCATCTCATGTCATCTCATCCCATTTCATCCAAGTTTTGAGGGACTTAAAGGGATTCGGTGCATTTTTTGCCGACATGTTAGGAACATGTATATCAGCATCTTATCTCATCTCATGTCATCTCATCTCATCCCATCTCATCCAAGTTTTGAGGGACTTAAAGGGATTAGGTGCGTTTTTTGCCGACATGTTAGGAACATGTATATCAGCATCTCATCTCATGTCATCTCATCTCATCTCATCCCATCTCATCCAAGTTTTGAGGGACTTAAAGGGATTTGGTGCGTTTTTTGCCGACATGTTAGCAACATGTATATCAGCATCTCATCTCATCTCATGTCATCTCATCTCATCTCATCCCATCTCATCCAAGTTTTGAGGGACTTAAAGGGATTCGGTGCGTTTTTTGCCGACATGTTAGCAACATGTATATCAGCATCTCATCTCATCTCATGTCATCTCATCTCATCTCATCCCATCTCATCCAAGTTTTGAGGGACTTAAAGGGATTTGGTGCGTTTTTTGCCGACATGTTAGCAACATGTACAGTATATCAGCATCTCATCTCATCTCATGTCATCTCATCTCATCTCATCCCATCTCATCCAAGTTTTGAGGGACTTAAAGGGATTCGGTGCGTTTTTTGCCAACATGTTAGGAACATGTATATCAGCATCTCATCTTATCTCATGTCATCTCATTACATCTCATCCCATCTCATCCAAGTTTGGAGGGTCTTAAAGGGATTCGGCGCGTTTTTTGCCGACATGTTAGTAACATGTATATCAGCATCTCATCTCATCTCATGTCATCTCATGTCATCTCATCCCATCTCATCCAAGTTTTGAGGGACTTAAATGGATTCGGTGCGTTTTTTGCCGACATGTTAGGAACATGTATATCAGCATCTCATCTCATCTCATGTCATCTTATCTCATCTCATCCCATCTCATCCAAGTTTTGAGGGACTTAAAGGGATTCGGTGAGTTTTTTGCCGACATGTTAGGAACATGTATATTAGCATCTCATCTTATCTCATGTCATCTCCTCTCATCTCATCCCATGTCATCCAAGTTTTGAGGGACTTAAAGGGATTTGGTGCGTTTTTTGCCAACATGTTAGGAACATGTATATCAGCATCTCATCTCATCTCATGTCATCTCATTACATCTCATCCCATCTCATCCAAGTTTGGAGTGACTTAAAGGGATTCGGTGCGTGTTTTGCCGACATGTTAGGAACATGTATATCAGCATCTCATCTCATGTCATCTCATCTCATCCCATCTCATTCAAGTTTGGAGGGACTTAAAGGGATTCGGTGCGTTTTTTGCAGACATGTTAGGAACATGTATATCAGCATCTCATCTCATCTCATGTCATCTCATCTCATCTCATCCCATCTCATCCAAGTTTTGAGTAACTTAAAGGGATTTGGTGCGTTTTTTGCCGACATGTTAGCAACATGTATATCAGCATCTCATCTCATCTCATGTCATCTCATCTCATCTCATCCCATCTCATCCAAGTTTTGAGGGACTTAAAGGGATTCGGTGCGTTTTTTGCCGACATGTTAGGAACATGTATATCAGCATCTCATCTCATCTCATGTCATCTCATCTCATCCCACCTCATCCAAGTTTTGAGGGACTTAAAGGGATTTGGTGCGTTTTTTGCCAACATGTTAGGAACATGTATATCAGCATCTCATCTCATCTCATGTCATCTCATCTCATCTCATCCCATCTCATCCAAGTTTTGAGGGACTTAAAGGGATTCTTTGCGTTTTTTGCCGACATGTTAGGAACATGTATATCAGCATCTCATCTCATCTCATGTCATCTCATCTCATCCCATCTCATCCAAGTTTTGAGGGACTTAAAGGGATTTGGTGAGTTTTTTGCCGACATGTTAGGAACATGTATATCAGCATCTCATCTCATCTCATGTCATCTCATTTCATCTCATCCCATCTCATCCAAGTTTTGAGGGACTTAAAGGGATTCGGTGCGTTTTTTGCCAACATGTTAGGAACATGTATATCAGCATCTCATCTCATGTCATCTCATCTCATCTCATCCCATCTCATCCAAGTTTTGAGGGACTTAAAGGGATTCGGTGCATTTTTTGCCGACATGTTAGCAACATGTATATCAGCATCTCATCTCATGTCATCTCATCTCATCTCATCCCATCTCATCCAAGTTTTGAGGGACTTAAAGGGATTTGGTGCGTTTTTTGCCGACATGTTAGCAACATGTATATCAGCATCTCATCTCATCTCATGTCATCTCATCTCATCTCATCCCATCTCATCCAAGTTTTGAGGGACTTAAAGGGATTCGGTGCGTTTTTTGCCAACATGTTAGGAACATGTATATCAGCATCTCATCTTATCTCATGTCATCTCATTACATCTCATCCCATCTCATCCAAGTTTGGAGGGTCTTAAAGGGATTCGGCGCGTTTTTTGCCGACATGTTAGTAACATGTATATCAGCATCTCATCTCATCTCATGTCATCTCATGTCATCTCATCCCATCTCATCCAAGTTTTGAGGGACTTAAATGGATTCGGTGCGTTTTTTGCCGACATGTTAGGAACATGTATATCAGCATCTCATCTCATCTCATGTCATCTTATCTCATCTCATCCCATCTCATCCAAGTTTTGAGGGACTTAAAGGGATTCGGTGCGTTTTTTGCCGACATGTTAGGAACATGTATATTAGCATCTCATCTCATCTCATGTCATCTCATCTCATCTCATCCCATGTCATCCAAGTTTTGAGGGACTTAAAGGGATTTGGTGCGTTTTTTGCCAACATGTTAGGAACATGTATATCAGCATCTCATCTCATCTCATGTCATCTCATTACATCTCATCCCATCTCATCCAAGTTTGGAGGGACTTAAAGGGATTCGGTGCGTTTTTTGCCGACATGTTAGGAACATGTATATCAGCATCTCATCTCATGTCATCTCATCTCATCCCATCTCATTCAAGTTTGGAGGGACTTAAAGGGATTCGGTGCGTTTTTTGCAGACATGTTAGGAACATATATATCAGCATCTCATCTCATCTCATGTCATCTCATCTCATCTCATCCCATCTCATCCAAGTTTTGAGTGACTTAAAGGGATTTGGCGCGTTTTTTTGCCGACATGTTAGAAACACGTATATCAGCATCTCATCTCATGTCATCTCATCTCAACTCATCCCATCTCATCCAAGTTTTGAGGGACTTAAAGGGATTCGGTGCATTTTTTGCCGACATGTTATGAACATGTATATCAGCATCTCATCTCATCTCATGTCATCTCATCTTATCCCATCTCATCCAAGTTTTGGGGGACTTAAAGGGATTTGGTGAGTTTTTTGCTGACATATTAGAAACATGTATATTAGCATCTCATCTCATGTCATCTCATCTCTTCCCATCTCATCCAAGTTTTGAGGGAATTAAAGGGATTCGGTGAGTTTTTTGCTGACATATTAGAAACATGTATATCAGCATCTCATCTCATCTCATGTCATCTCATCTCATCTCATCCCAACTCATCCAAGTTTTGAGGGACTTAAAGTGATTCAGTGCGTTTTTTGCCGACATGTTAGGAACATGTATATTAGCATCTCATCTCATGTCATATCATGTCATCTCATCCCATCTCATCCAAGTTTTGAGGGACTTAAAGGCATTCGGTGCATTTTTTGCCGACATGTTAGGAACATGTATATCAGCATCTCATCTCATCTCATGTCATCTCATTTCATCTCATCCCATCTCATCCAAGTTTTGAGGGACTTAAAGGGATTCGGTGAGTTTTTTGTCGACATGTTATGAACATGTATATCAGCATCTCATCTCATGTCATCTCATCTCATCTCATCCCATCTCATCCAAGTTTTGAGGGACTTAAAGGGATTCGGTGCGTTTTTTGCCGACATGTTAGGAACATGTATATCAGCATCTCATCTCATCTCATGTCATATCATGTCATCTCATCCCATCTCATCCAAGTTTTGAGGGACTTAAAGGGATTCGGTGCGTTTTTTGCCGACATGTTAGAAACATGTATATCAGCATCTCATCTCATGTCATCTCATCTCATCTCATCCCATCTCATCCAAGTTTTGAGGGACTTAAAGGGATTCGTTGCATTTTTTGCCAACATGTTAGGAACATGTATATCAGCATCTCGTCTCATCTCATGTCATCTCATCTCATCTCATCCCATCTCATCCAAGTTTTCAAGGACTTAAAGGGATTCAGTGCGTTTTTTGCCGACATGTTAGGAACATGTATATTAGCATCTCATCTCATTTCATCTCATCCCATCTCATCCAAGTTTTCAAGGACTTAAAGGGATTCAGTGCGTTTTTTGCCGACATGTTAGGAACATGTATATCAGCATCTCATCTCATCTCATGTCATATCATGTCATCTCATCCCATCTCATCCAAGTTTTGAGGGACTTAAAGGGATTCAGTGCGTTTTTTGCCGACATGTTAGGAACATGTATATCAGCATCTCATCTCATCTCATGTCATCTCATGTCATCTCATCCCATTTCATCCAAGTTTTGAGGGACTTAAATGGATTCGGTGCGTTTTTTGCCTACATGTTAGGAACATGTATATCAGCAGCTCATGTCATCTCATCTATCCCATCTCATCCAAGTTTGGAGGGACTTTAAGGGATTCGGTGCGTTTTTTGCCGACATGTTAGGAACATGTATATCAGCATCTCATCTCATCTCATGTCATCTCATCTCATCCCATCTCATCCAAGTTTGGAGGGACTTAAAGGGATTCGGTGCGTTTTTTTGCCGACATGTTAGGAACATGTATATCAGCATCTCATCTCATCTCATGTCATCTCATCACATCTCATCCAAGTTTTGAGGGACTTAAAGGGATTCGGTGCGTTTTTTGCCAACATGTTAGGAACATGTATATCAGCATCTCATCTCATCTCATGTCATCTTATCTCATCTCATCCCATTTCATCCAAGTTTTGAGGGACTTAAAGGGATTCGGTGAGTTTTTTCCGACATGTTAGGAAAATGTATATTAGCATCTCATCTCATCTCATGTCATCTCATGTCATCTCATCCCATGTCATCCAAGTTTTGAGGGACTTAAAGGGATTTGGTGAGTTTTTTGCCAACATGTTAGGAACATGTATATCAGCATCTCATCTCATCTCGTGTCATCTCATTACATCTCATCCCATCTCATCCAAGTTTGGAGGGACTTAAAGGGATTCGGTGCGTTTTTTGCCGACATGTTAGGAACATGTATATCAGCATCTCATCTCATCTCATGTCATATCATGTCATCTCATCCCATCTCATCCAAGTTTTGAGGGACTTAAAGGGATTCGGTGCGTTTTTTGCCGACATGTTAGGAACATGTATATCAGCATCTCATCTCATCTCATGTCATATCATGTCATCTCATCCCATCTCATCCAAGTTTTGAGGGACTTAAAGGGATTCGGTGCGTTTTTTGCCGACATGTTAGGAACATGTATATCAGCATCTCATCTCATCTCATGTCATATCATGTCATCTCATCCCATCTCATCCAAGTTTTGAGGGACTTAAAGGGATTCGGTGCGTTTTTTGCCAACATGTTAGGAACATGTATATCAGCATCTCATCTCATCTCATGTCATATCATGTCATCTCATCCCATCTCATCCAAGTTTTGAGGGACTTAAAGGGATTCGGTGCGTTTTTTGCCAACATTTTAGGAACATGTATATCAGCATCTCATCTCATGTCATCTCATCTCATCTCATCCCATCTCATCCAAGTTTTGAGGGACTTAAAGGGATTTGGTGCATTTTTTGCCGACATGTTAGCAACATGTATATCAGCATCTCATCTCATCTCATGTCATCTCATCTCATCCCATCTCATCCAAGTTTTGAGGGACTTAAAGGGATTCGGTGCATTTTTTGCCAACATGTTAGGAAAATGTATATCAGCATCTCATCTCATCTCATGTCATATCATGTCATCTCATTCCATCTCATCCAAGTTTTAAGGGACTTAAAGGGATTCGGTGCGTTTTTTGCCAACATGTTAGGAACATGTATATCAGCATCTCATCTCATTTCATGTCATCTCATCACATCTCATCCCATCTCATCCAAGTTTGGAGGGACTTAAAGGGATTTGGTGTGTTTTTTGCCGACATGTTAGGAACATGTATATCAGCATCTCATCTCATGTCATCTTATCTCATCTCATCCCATCTCATCCAAGTTTTGAGGGACTTAAAGGGATTTGGTGCGTTTTTTGCCGATATGTTAGAAACATGTATATCAGCATCTCATCTCATCTCTTGTCATCTCATCTCATCTCATCCCATGTCATCCAAGTTTTGAGGGACTTAAAGGGATTTGGTGCGTTTTTTGCCAACATGTTAGGAACATGTATATCAGCATCTCATCTCATCTCATGTCATCTCATCACATCTCATCCCATCTCATCCAAGTTTGGAGGGACTTAAAGTGATTCGGTGCATTTTTTGCCGACATGTTAGGATCATGTATATCAGCATCTCATCTCATCTCATGTCATATCATGTCATCTCATCCCATCTCATCCAAGTTTTGAGGGACTTAAAGGGATTCGGTGCGTTTTTTGCCAACATGTTAGGAACATGTATATCAGCATCTCATCTCATCTCATGTCATCTCATCACATCTCATCCCATCTCATCCAAGTTTAGAGGGACTTAAAGGGATTCGGTGCGTTTTTTGCCGACATGTTAGGAACATGTATATCAGCATCTCATCTCATCTCATGTCATATCATGTCATCTCATCCCATCTCATCCAAGTTTTGAGGGACTGAAATGGATTCGGTGCGTTTTTTGCCAACATGTTAGGAACATGTATATCAGCATCTCATCTCATCTCATGTCATCTCATCACATCTCATCCCATCTCATCCAAGTTTGGAGGGACTTAAAGGGATTCGGTGCGTTTTTTGCCGACATGTTAGCAACATGTATATCAACATCTCATCTCATCTCATGTCATCTCATCTCATCCCATCTCATCAAAGTTTGGAGGGACTTAAAGGGATTCGGTGCGTTTTTTGCCAACATGTTAGGAACATGTATATCAGCATCTCATCTCATCTCATGTCATCTCATCTCATCCCATCTCATCCATGTTTTGAGGGACTTAAAGGGATTTGGTGCGTTTTTTGCCGACATGTTAGCAACATGTATATCAGCATCTCATCTCATCTCATGTCATCTCATCTCATCCCATCTCATCCAAGTTTTGAGGGACTTAAAGGGATTTGGTGCATTTTTTGCCAACATGTTAGGAAAATGTATATCAGCATCTCATCTCATCTCATGTCATATCATGTCATCTTATCCCATCTCATCCAAGTTTTAAGGGACTTAAAGGGATTCGGTGCGTTTTTTGCCAACATGTTAGGAACATGTATATCAGCATCTCATTTCATTTCATGTCATCTCATCACATCTCATCCCATCTCATCCAAGTTTGGAGGGACTTAAAGGGATTTGGTGTGTTTTTTGCCGACATGTTAGGAACATGTATATCAGCATCTCATCTCATGTCATCTTATCTCATCTTATCCCATCTCATCCAAGTTTTGAGGGACTTAAAGGGATTTGGTGCGTTTTTGGCCGATATGTTAGGAACATGTATATCAGCATCTCATCTCATGTCATCTCATTACATCTCATCCCATCTCATCCAAGTTTGGAGGGACTTAAAGGGATTCGGTGCGTTTTTTGCCGACATGTTAGGAACATGTATATCAGCATCTCATCTCATCTCATGTCATATCATGTCATCTCATCCCATCTCATCCAAGTTTTGAGGGACTTAAAGGGATTCGGTGCGTTTTTTGCCAACATGTTAGGAACATGTATATCAGCATCTCATCTCATCTCATGTCATCTCATCACATCTCATCCCATCTCATCCAAGTTTGGAGGGACTTAAAGGGATTCGGTGCGTTTTTTGCCGACATGTTAGGAACATGTATATCAGCATCTCATCTCATGTCATCTCATCTATTCTCATCCCATCTCATCCAAGTCCTTAGGGACTTAAAGGGATTCGGTGCGTTTTTTGCCGACATGTTAGGAACATGAATATCAGCATCTCATCTCATCTCATGTCATCTCATCACATCTCATCCCATCTCATCCAAGTTTGGAGGGACTTAAAGGGATTCGGTGCGTTTTTTGCCGACATGTTAGGAACATGTATATCAGCATCTCATCTCATCTCATCTCATGTCATCTCATCTCATCCCATGTCATCCAAGTTTTGAGGGACTTAAAGGGATTCGGTGCGTTTTTTGCCAACATGTTAGGAACATGTATATCAGCATCTCATCTCATCTCATGTCATCTCATCACATCTCATCCCATCTCATCCAAGTTTGGAGGGACTTAAATGGATTCGGTGCGTTTTTTGCCGACATGTTAGGAACATGTATATCAGCATCTCATCTCATCTCATGTCATATCATGTCATCTCATCCCATCTAATCCAAGTTTTGACGGACTTAAAGGGATTCGGTGCGTTTTTTGCCGACATGTTAGGAACATGTATATCAGCATCTCATCTCATCTCATGTCATCTCATGTCATCTCATCCCATTTCATCCAAGTTTTGAGGGACTTAAAGGGATTCGGTGCGTTTTTTGCTGACATGTTAGGAACATGTATATCAGCATCTCATCTCATCTCATGTCATCTCATCTCATCTCATCCCATGTCATCCAAGTTTTGAGGGACTTAAAGGGATTCGGTGAGTTTTTTGCCAACATGTTAGGAACATGTATATCAGCATCTCATCTCATCTCATGTCATCTCATCACATCTCATCCCATCTCATCCAAGTTTGGAGGGACTTAAAGGGATTCGGTGCGTTTTTTGCCGACATGTTAGGAACATGTATATCAGCATCTCATCTCATCTCATGTCATCTCATCTCATCTCATCCCATCTCATCCAAGTTTTGAGGGACTTAAAGGGATTCGGTGCGTTTTTTGCCAACATGTTAGGAACATGTATATCAGCATCTCATCTTATCTCATGTCATCTCATTACATCTCATCCCATCTCATCCAAGTTTGGAGGGTCTTAAAGGGATTCGGCGCGTTTTTTGCCGACATGTTAGTAACATGTATATCAGCATCTCATCTCATCTCATGTCATCTCATGTCATCTCATCCCATCTCATCCAAGTTTTGAGGGACTTAAATGGATTCGGTGCGTTTTTTGCCGACATGTTAGGAACATGTATATCAGCATCTCATCTCATCTCATGTCATCTTATCTCATCTCATCCCATCTCATCCAAGTTTTGAGGGACTTAAAGGGATTCGGTGAGTTTTTTGCCGACATGTTAGGAACATGTATATTAGCATCTCATCTTATCTCATGTCATCTCCTCTCATCTCATCCCATGTCATCCAAGTTTTGAGGGACTTAAAGGGATTTGGTGCGTTTTTTGCCAACATGTTAGGAACATGTATATCAGCATCTCATCTCATCTCATGTCATCTCATTACATCTCATCCCATCTCATCCAAGTTTGGAGGGACTTAAAGGGATTCGGTGCGTGTTTTGCCGACATGTTAGGAACATGTATATCAGCATCTCATCTCATGTCATCTCATCTCATCCCATCTCATTCAAGTTTGGAGGGACTTAAAGGGATTCGGTGCGTTTTTTGCAGACATGTTAGGAACATGTATATCAGCATCTCATCTCATCTCATGTCATCTCATCTCATCTCATCCCATCTCATCCAAGTTTTGAGTAACTTAAAGGGATTTGGTGCGTTTTTTGCCGACATGTTAGCAACATGTATATCAGCATCTCATCTCATCTCATGTCATCTCATCTCATCTCATCCCATCTCATCCAAGTTTTGAGGGACTTAAAGGGATTCGGTGCGTTTTTTGCCGACATGTTAGGAACATGTATATCAGCATCTCATCTCATCTCATGTCATCTCATCTCATCCCACCTCATCCAAGTTTTGAGGGACTTAAAGGGATTTGGTGCGTTTTTTGCCAACATGTTAGGAACATGTATATCAGCATCTCATCTCATCTCATGTCATCTCATCTCATCTCATCCCATCTCATCCAAGTTTTGAGGGACTTAAAGGGATTCTTTGCGTTTTTTGCCGACATGTTAGGAACATGTATATCAGCATCTCATCTCATCTCATGTCATCTCATCTCATCCCATCTCATCCAAGTTTTGAGGGACTTAAAGGGATTTGGTGAGTTTTTTGCCGACATGTTAGGAACATGTATATCAGCATCTCATCTCATCTCATGTCATCTCATTTCATCTCATCCCATCTCATCCAAGTTTTGAGGGACTTAAAGGGATTCGGTGCGTTTTTTGCCAACATGTTAGGAACATGTATATCAGCATCTCATCTCATGTCATCTCATCTCATCTCATCCCATCTCATCCAAGTTTTGAGGGACTTAAAGGGATTCGGTGCATTTTTTGCCGACATGTTAGCAACATGTATATCAGCATCTCATCTCATGTCATCTCATCTCATCTCATCCCATCTCATCCAAGTTTTGAGGGACTTAAAGGGATTTGGTGCGTTTTTTGCCGACATGTTAGCAACATGTATATCAGCATCTCATCTCATCTCATGTCATCTCATCTCATCTCATCCCATCTCATCCAAGTTTTGAGGGACTTAAAGGGATTCGGTGCGTTTTTTGCCAACATGTTAGGAACATGTATATCAGCATCTCATCTTATCTCATGTCATCTCATTACATCTCATCCCATCTCATCCAAGTTTGGAGGGTCTTAAAGGGATTCGGCGCGTTTTTTGCCGACATGTTAGTAACATGTATATCAGCATCTCATCTCATCTCATGTCATCTCATGTCATCTCATCCCATCTCATCCAAGTTTTGAGGGACTTAAATGGATTCGGTGCGTTTTTTGCCGACATGTTAGGAACATGTATATCAGCATCTCATCTCATCTCATGTCATCTTATCTCATCTCATCCCATCTCATCCAAGTTTTGAGGGACTTAAAGGGATTCGGTGCGTTTTTTGCCGACATGTTAGGAACATGTATATTAGCATCTCATCTCATCTCATGTCATCTCATCTCATCTCATCCCATGTCATCCAAGTTTTGAGGGACTTAAAGGGATTTGGTGCGTTTTTTGCCAACATGTTAGGAACATGTATATCAGCATCTCATCTCATCTCATGTCATCTCATTACATCTCATCCCATCTCATCCAAGTTTGGAGGGACTTAAAGGGATTCGGTGCGTGTTTTGCCGACATGTTAGGAACATGTATATCAGCATCTCATCTCATGTCATCTCATCTCATCCCATCTCATTCAAGTTTGGAGGGACTTAAAGGGATTCGGTGCGTTTTTTGCAGACATGTTAGGAACATATATATCAGCATCTCATCTCATCTCATGTCATCTCATCTCATCTCATCCCATCTCATCCAAGTTTTGAGTGACTTAAAGGGATTTGGCGCGTTTTTTTGCCGACATGTTAGAAACACGTATATCAGCATCTCATCTCATGTCATCTCATCTCAACTCATCCCATCTCATCCAAGTTTTGAGGGACTTAAAGGGATTCGGTGCATTTTTTGCCGACATGTTATGAACATGTATATCAGCATCTCATCTCATCTCATGTCATCTCATCTTATCCCATCTCATCCAAGTTTTGGGGGACTTAAAGGGATTTGGTGAGTTTTTTGCTGACATATTAGAAACATGTATATTAGCATCTCATCTCATGTCATCTCATCTCTTCCCATCTCATCCAAGTTTTGAGGGAATTAAAGGGATTCGGTGAGTTTTTTGCTGACATATTAGAAACATGTATATCAGCATCTCATCTCATCTCATGTCATCTCATCTCATCTCATCCCAACTCATCCAAGTTTTGAGGGACTTAAAGTGATTCAGTGCGTTTTTTGCCGACATGTTAGGAACATGTATATTAGCATCTCATCTCATGTCATATCATGTCATCTCATCCCATCTCATCCAAGTTTTGAGGGACTTAAAGGCATTCGGTGCATTTTTTGCCGACATGTTAGGAACATGTATATCAGCATCTCATCTCATCTCATGTCATCTCATTTCATCTCATCCCATCTCATCCAAGTTTTGAGGGACTTAAAGGGATTCGGTGAGTTTTTTGTCGACATGTTATGAACATGTATATCAGCATCTCATCTCATGTCATCTCATCTCATCTCATCCCATCTCATCCAAGTTTTGAGGGACTTAAAGGGATTCGGTGCGTTTTTTGCCGACATGTTAGGAACATGTATATCAGCATCTCATCTCATCTCATGTCATATCATGTCATCTCATCCCATCTCATCCAAGTTTTGAGGGACTTAAAGGGATTCGGTGCGTTTTTTGCCGACATGTTAGAAACATGTATATCAGCATCTCATCTCATGTCATCTCATCTCATCTCATCCCATCTCATCCAAGTTTTGAGGGACTTAAAGGGATTCGTTGCATTTTTTGCCAACATGTTAGGAACATGTATATCAGCATCTCGTCTCATCTCATGTCATCTCATCTCATCTCATCCCATCTCATCCAAGTTTTCAAGGACTTAAAGGGATTCAGTGCGTTTTTTGCCGACATGTTAGGAACATGTATATTAGCATCTCATCTCATTTCATCTCATCCCATCTCATCCAAGTTTTCAAGGACTTAAAGGGATTCAGTGCGTTTTTTGCCGACATGTTAGGAACATGTATATCAGCATCTCATCTCATCTCATGTCATATCATGTCATCTCATCCCATCTCATCCAAGTTTTGAGGGACTTAAAGGGATTCGGTGCGTTTTTTGCCGACATGTTAGGAACATGTATATCAGCATCTCATCTCATCTCATGTCATCTCATGTCATCTCATCCCATTTCATCCAAGTTTTGAGGGACTTAAATGGATTCGGTGCGTTTTTTGCCTACATGTTAGGAACATGTATATCAGCAGCTCATGTCATCTCATCTATCCCATCTCATCCAAGTTTGGAGGGACTTTAAGGGATTCGGTGCGTTTTTTGCCGACATGTTAGGAACATGTATATCAGCATCTCATCTCATCTCATGTCATCTCATCTCATCTCATCCCATCTCATCCAAGTTTGGAGGGACTTAAAGGGATTCGGTGCGTTTTTTTGCCGACATGTTAGGAACATGTATATCAGCATCTCATCTCATCTCATGTCATCTCATCACATCTCATCCAAGTTTTGAGGGACTTAAAGGGATTCGGTGCGTTTTTTGCCAACATGTTAGGAACATGTATATCAGTATCTCATCTCATCTCATGTCATCTTATCTCATCTCATCCCATTTCATCCAAGTTTTGAGGGACTTAAAGGGATTCGGTGAGTTTTTTCCGACATGTTAGGAAAATGTATATTAGCATCTCATCTCATCTCATGTCATCTCATGTCATCTCATCCCATGTCATCCAAGTTTTGAGGGACTTAAAGGGATTTGGTGAGTTTTTTGCCAACATGTTAGGAACATGTATATCAGCATCTCATCTCATCTCATGTCATATCATGTCATCTCATCCCATCTCATCCAAGTTTTGAGGGACTTAAAGGGATTCGGTGCGTTTTTTGCCGACATGTTAGGAACATGTATATCAGCATCTCATCTCATCTCATGTCATATCATGTCATCTCATCCCATCTCATCCAAGTTTTGAGGGACTTAAAGGGATTCGGTGCGTTTTTTGCCGACATGTTAGGAACATGTATATCAGCATCTCATCTCATCTCATGTCATATCATGTCATCTCATCCCATCTCATCCAAGTTTTGAGGGACTTAAAGGGATTCGGTGCGTTTTTTGCCAACATGTTAGGAACATGTATATCAGCATCTCATCTCATCTCATGTCATATCATGTCATCTCATCCCATCTCATCCAAGTTTTGAGGGACTTAAAGGGATTCGGTGCGTTTTTTGCCAACATGTTAGGAACATGTATATCAGCATCTCATCTCATCTCATGTCATCTCATCTCATCTCATCCCATCTCATCCAAGTTTTGAGGGACTTAAAGGGATTTGGTGCGTTTTTTGCCGACATGTTAGCAACATGTATATCAGCATCTCATCTCATCTCATGTCATCTCATCTCATCCCATCTCATCCAAGTTTTGAGGGACTTAAAGGGATTCGGTGCATTTTTTGCCAACATGTTAGGAAAATGTATATCAGCATCTCATCTCATCTCATGTCATATCATGTCATCTCATTCCATCTCATCCAAGTTTTAAGGGACTTAAAGGGATTCGGTGCGTTTTTTGCCAACATGTTAGGAACATGTATATCAGCATCTCATCTCATTTCATGTCATCTCATCACATCTCATCCCATCTCATCCAAGTTTGGAGGGACTTAAAGGGATTTGGTGTGTTTTTTGCCGACATGTTAGGAACATGTATATCAGCATCTCATCTCATGTCATCTTATCTCATCTCATCCCATCTCATCCAAGTTTTGAGGGACTTAAAGGGATTTGGTGCGTTTTTTGCCGATATGTTAGAAACATGTATATCAGCATCTCATCTCATCTCTTGTCATCTCATCTCATCTCATCCCATGTCATCCAAGTTTTGAGGGACTTAAAGGGATTTGGTGCGTTTTTTGCCAACATGTTAGGAACATGTATATCAGCATCTCATCTCATCTCATGTCATCTCATCACATCTCATCCCATCTCATCCAAGTTTGGAGGGACTTAAAGTGATTCGGTGCATTTTTTGCCGACATGTTAGGATCATGTATATCAGCATCTCATCTCATCTCATGTCATATCATGTCATCTCATCCCATCTCATCCAAGTTTTGAGGGACTTAAAGGGATTCGGTGCGTTTTTTGCCAACATGTTAGGAACATGTATATCAGCATCTCATCTCATCTCATGTCATCTCATCACATCTCATCCCATCTCATCCAAGTTTAGAGGGACTTAAAGGGATTCGGTGCGTTTTTTGCCGACATGTTAGGAACATGTATATCAGCATCTCATCTCATCTCATGTCATATCATGTCATCTCATCCCATTTCATCCAAGTTTTGAGGGACTGAAATGGATTCGGTGCGTTTTTTGCCAACATGTTAGGAACATGTATATCAGCATCTCATCTCATCTCATGTCATCTCATCACATCTCATCCCATCTCATCCAAGTTTGGAGGGACTTAAAGGGATTCGGTGCGTTTTTTGCCGACATGTTAGCAACATGTATATCAGCATCTCATCTCATCTCATGTCATCTCATCTCATCCCATCTCATCAAAGTTTGGAGGGACTTAAAGGGATTCGGTGCGTTTTTTGCCAACATGTTAGGAACATGTATATCAGCATCTCATCTCATCTCATGTCATCTCATCTCATCCCATCTCATCCATGTTTTGAGGGACTTAAAGGGATTTGGTGCGTTTTTTGCCGACATGTTAGCAACATGTATATCAGCATCTCATCTCATCTCATGTCATCTCATCTCATCCCATCTCATCCAAGTTTTGAGGGACTTAAAGGGATTTGGTGCATTTTTTGCCAACATGTTAGGAAAATGTATATCAGCATCTCATCTCATCTCATGTCATATCATGTCATCTTATCCCATCTCATCCAAGTTTTAAGGGACTTAAAGGGATTCGGTGCGTTTTTTGCCAACATGTTAGGAACATGTATATCAGCATCTCATCTCATTTCATGTCATCTCATCACATCTCATCCCATCTCATCCAAGTTTGGAGGGACTTAAAGGGATTTGGTGTGTTTTTTGCCGACATGTTAGGAACATGTATATCAGCATCTCATCTCATGTCATCTTATCTCATCTTATCCCATCTCATCCAAGTTTTGAGGGACTTAAAGGGATTTGGTGCGTTTTTGGCCGATATGTTAGGAACATGTATATCAGCATCTCATCTCATGTCATCTCATTACATCTCATCCCATCTCATCCAAGTTTGGAGGGACTTAAAGGGATTCGGTGCGTTTTTTGCCGACATGTTAGGAACATGTATATCAGCATCTCATCTCATCTCATGTCATATCATGTCATCTCATCCCATCTCATCCAAGTTTTGAGGGACTTAAAGGGATTCGGTGCGTTTTTTGCCAACATGTTAGGAACATGTATATCAGCATCTCATCTCATCTCATGTCATCTCATCACATCTCATCCCATCTCATCCAAGTTTGGAGGGACTTAAAGGGATTCGGTGCGTTTTTTGCCGACATGTTAGGAACATGTATATCAGCATCTCATCTCATGTCATCTCATCTATTCTCATCCCATCTCATCCAAGTCCTTAGGGACTTAAAGGGATTCGGTGCGTTTTTTGCCGACATGTTAGGAACATGAATATCAGCATCTCATCTCATCTCATGTCATCTCATCACATCTCATCCCATCTCATCCAAGTTTGGAGGGACTTAAAGGGATTCGGTGCGTTTTTTGCCGACATGTTAGGAACATGTATATCAGCATCTCATCTCATCTCATCTCATGTCATCTCATCTCATCCCATGTCATCCAAGTTTTGAGGGACTTAAAGGGATTCGGTGCGTTTTTTGCCAACATGTTAGGAACATGTATATCAGCATCTCATCTCATCTCATGTCATCTCATCACATCTCATCCCATCTCATCCAAGTTTGGAGGGACTTAAATGGATTCGGTGCGTTTTTTGCCGACATGTTAGGAACATGTATATCAGCATCTCATCTCATCTCATGTCATATCATGTCATCTCATCCCATCTAATCCAAGTTTTGACGGACTTAAAGGGATTCGGTGCGTTTTTTGCCGACATGTTAGGAACATGTATATCAGCATCTCATCTCATCTCATGTCATCTCATGTCATCTCATCCCATTTAATCCAAGTTTTGAGGGAGTTAAAGGGATTCGGTGCGTTTTTTGCTGACATGTTAGGAACATGTATATCAGCATCTCATCTCATCTCATGTCATCTCATCTCATCTCATCCCATGTCATCCAAGTTTTGAGGGACTTAAAGGGATTCGGTGAGTTTTTTGCCAACATGTTAGGAACATGTATATCAGCATCTCATCTCATCTCATGTCATCTCATCACATCTCATCCCATCTCATCCAAGTTTGGAGGGACTTAAAGGGATTCGGTGCGTTTTTTGCCGACATGTTAGGAACATGTATATCAGCATCTCATCTCATCTCATGTCATCTCATCTCATCTCATCCCATCTCATCCAAGTTTTGAGGGACTTAAAGGGATTCGGTGCGTTTTTTGCCAACATGTTATGAACATGTATATCAGCATCTCATCTCATCTCATGTCATCTCATGTCATCTCATCCCATTTCATACAAGTTTTGAGGGACTTAAAGGTATTCGGTGCGTTTTTTGCTGACATGTTAGGAACATGTATATCAGCATCTCACCTCATCTCATGTCATCTCATCTCATCCCATCTCATCCAAGTTTGGAGGGACTTAAAGGGATTCGGTGCGTTTTTTGCCGACATGTTAGGAACATGTATATCAGCATCTCATCTCATCTCATGTCATCTCATCTCATCTCATCCCATCTCATCCAAGTTTTGAGGGACTTAAAGGGATTTGGTGCGTTTTTTGCCGACATGTTAGCAACATGTATATCAGCATCTCATCTCATCTCATGTCATCTCATCTCATCTCATCCAAGTTTTGAGGGACTTAAAGGGATTCGGTGCGTTTTTTGCCGACATGTTAGGATCATGTATATCAGCATCTCATCTCATCTCATGTCATATCATGTCATCTCATCCCATCTCATCCAATTTTTGAGGGACTTAAAGGGATTCGGTGCGTTTTTTGCTGACATGTTAGAAACATGTATATCAGCATCTCATCTCATGTCATCTCATCTCATCTCATCCCATCTCATCCAAGTTTTGAGGGACTTAAAGGGATTCGGTGCGTTTTTTGCCAACATGTTAGGAACATGTATATCAGCATCTCATCTCATCTCATGTCATCTCATCTCTTGTCATCTCAACTCATCTCATCCCATCTCATCCAAGTTTTGAGGGACTTAAAGGGATTCGATGCTTTTTTTGCCGACATGTTAGGAACATGTATATCAGCATCCCATCTCATCTCATGTCATCTCATCTCATACCATCTCATTCAAGTTTTGAGGAACTTAAAGGGATTTGGCGCGTTTTTTGCCGACATGTTAGGAACACGTATATCAGCATCTCATCTCATCTCATGTCATCTCAACTCATCCCATCCAAGTTTTGAGGGACTTAAAGGGATTCGGTGCATTTTTTGCTGACATGTTAGGAACATGTATATCAGCATCTCATCTCATCTCATGTCATCTCATCTCATCCCATCTCATCCAAGTTTTGGGGAACTTAAATGGATTCGGTGCGTTTTTTGCCGACATAATAGGAACATGTATATCAGCATCTCGTCTCATGTCATCTCATCTCTTCTCATCCCATCTCATCCAAGTCTTTAGGGACTTAAAGGGATTCGGTGCGTTTTTTGCCGACATGTTAGGAACATGTATATCAGCATCTCATCTCATCTCATGTCATCTCATCACATCTCATCCCATCTCATCCAAGTTTGGAGGGACTTAAAGGGATTCGGTGCGTTTTTTGCCGACATGTTAGGAACATGTATATTAGCATCTCATCTCATCTCATGTCATCTTATCTCATCTCATCCCATGTCATCCAAGTTTTGAGGGACTTAAAGGGATTTGGTGCGTTTTTTGCCAACATGTTAGGAACATGTATATCAGCATCTCATCTCATCTCATGTCATCTCATCTCATCCCATCTCATCCAAGTTTTGAGGGACTTAAAGGGATTCGGTGCGTTTTTTGCCGACATGTTAGGAACATGTATATCAGCATCTCATCTCATGTCATCTCATCTCATCCCATCTCATCCAAGTTTTGAGGGACTTAAAGGGATTCGGTGCGTTTTTTGCCAACATGTTAGGAACATGTATATCAGCATCTCATCTCATCTCATGTCATCTCATTACATCTCATCCCATCTCATCCAAGTTTGGAGGGACTTAAAGGGATTCGGTGCGTTTTTTGCCGACATGTTAGGAACATGTATATCAGCATCTCATCTCATCTCATGTCATATCATGTCATCTCATCCCATCTCATCCAAGTTTTGAGGGACGTAAAGGGATTCGGTGCATTTTTTGCCAACATGTTAGGAACATGTATATTAGCATCTCATCTCATCTCATGTCATCTCATCACATCTCATCCCATCTCATCCAAGTTTGGAGGGACTTAAAGGGATTCGGTGCGTTTTTTGCCGACATGTTAGGAACATGTATATCAGCATCTCATCTCATCTCATCTCATGTCATCTCATCTCATCCCATGTCATCCAAGTTTTGAGGGACTTAAAGGGATTCGGTGCGTTTTTTGCCAACATGTTAGGAACATGTATATCAGCATCTCATCTCATCTCATGTCATCTCATCACATCTCATCCCATCTCATCCAAGTTTGGAGGGACTTAAAGGGATTCGGTGCGTTTTTTGCCGACATGTTAGGAACATGTATATCAGCATCTCATCTCATCTCATGTCATATCATGTCATCTCATCCCATATAATCCAAGTTTTGACGGACTTAAAGGGATTCGGTGCGTTTTTTGCCGACATGTTAGGAACATGTATATCAGCATCTCATCTCATCTCATGTCATCTCATGTCATCTCATCCCATTTCATCCAAGTTTTGAGGGACTTAAAGGGATTCGGTGCGTTTTTTGCCGACATGTTAGGAACATGTATATCAGCATCTCATCTCATCTCATGTCATCTCATCTCATCTCATCCCATGTCATCCAAGTTTTGAGGGACTTAAAGGGATTCGGTGCATTTTTTGCCAACATGTTAGGAACATGTATATCAGCATCTCATCTCATCTCATGTCATCTCATCACATCTCATCCCATCTCATCCAAGTTTGGAGGGACTTAAAGGGATTCGGTGCGTTTTTTGCCGACATGTTAGGAACATGTATATCAGCATCTCATCTCATCTCATCTCATCTCATCTCATCTCATCCCATCTCATCCAAGTTTTGAGGGACTTAAAGGGATTCGGTGCGTTTTTTGCCAACATGTTAGGAACATGTATATCAGCATCTCATCTCATCTCATGTCATCTCATCACATCTCATCCCAACTCATCCAAGTTTGGAGGGACTTAAAGGGATTCGGTGCGTTTTTTGCCGACATGTTAGGAACATGTATATCAGCATCTCATCTCATCTCATGTCATATCATGTCATCTCTTCCCATCTCATCCAAGTTTTGAGGGACTTAAAGGGATTTGGTGCGTTTTTTGCCAACATGTTATGAACATGTATATCAGCATCTCATCTCATCTCATGTCATCTCATGTCATCTCATCACATTTCATACAAGTTTTGAGGGACTTAAAGGGATTCGGTGCGTTTTTTGCTGACATGTTAGGAACATGTATATCAGCATCTCACCTCATCTCATGTCATCTCATCTCATCCCATCTCATCCAAGTTTGGAGGGACTTAAAGGGATTCGGTGCGTTTTTTGCCGACATGTTAGGAACATGTATATCAGCATCTCATCTCATCTCATGTCATCTCATCTCATCTCATCCCATCTCATCCAAGTTTTGAGGGACTTAAAGGGATTTGGTGCGTTTTTTGCCGACATGTTAGCAACATGTATATCAGCATCTCATCTCATCTCATGTCATCTCATCTCATCTCATCCAAGTTTTGAGGGACTTAAAGGGATTCGGTGCGTTTTTTGCCGACATGTTAGGATCATGTATATCAGCATCTCATCTCATCTCATGTCATATCATGTCATCTCATCCCATCTCATCCAAGTTTTGAGGGACTTAAAGGGATTCGGTGCGTTTTTTGCTGACATGTTAGAAACATGTATATCAGCATCTCATCTCATGTCATCTCATCTCATCTCATCCCATCTCATCCAAGTTTTGAGGGACTTAAAGGGATTCGGTGCGTTTTTTGCCAACATGTTAGGAACATGTATATCAGCATCTCATCTCATCTCATGTCATCTCATCTCATGTCATCTCAACTCATCTCATCCCATCTCATCCAAGTTTTGAGGGACTTAAAGGGATTCGATGCTTTTTTTGCCGACATGTTATGAACATGTATATCAGCATCCCATCTCATCTCATGTCATCTCATCTCATACCATCTCATTCAAGTTTTGAGGAACTTAAAGGGATTTGGCGCGTTTTTTGCCGACATGTTAGGAACACGTATATCAGCATCACATCTCATGTCATCTCAACTCATCCCATCTCATCCAAGTTTTGAGGGACTTAAAGGGATTCGGTGCATTTTTTGCTGACATGTTAGGAACATGTATATCAGCATCTCATCTCATCTCATGTCATCTCATCTCATCCCATCTCATCCAAGTTTTGGGGAACTTAAATGGATTCGGTGCGTTTTTTGCCGACATAATAGGAACATGTATATCAGCATCTCGTCTCATGTCATCTCATCTCTTCTCATCCCATCTCATCCAAGTCTTTAGGGACTTAAAGGGATTCGGTGCGTTTTTTGCCGACATGTTAGGAACATGTATATCAGCATCTCATCTCATCTCATGTCATCTCATCACATCTCATCCCATCTCATCCAAGTTTGGAGGGACTTAAAGGGATTCGGTGCGTTTTTTGCCGACATGTTAGGAACATGTATATTAGCATCTCATCTCATCTCATGTCATCTTATCTCATCTCATCCCATGTCATCCAAGTTTTGAGGGACTTAAAGGGATTCGGTGCGTTTTTTGCCAACATGTTAGGAACATGTATATCAGCATCTCATCTCATCTCATGTCATCTCATCTCATCCCATCTCATCCAAGTTTTGAGGGACTTAAAGGGATTCGGTGCGTTTTTTGCCGACATGTTAGGAACATGTATATCAGCATCTCATCTCATGTCATCTCATCTCATCCCATCTCATCCAAGTTTTGAGGGACTTAAAGGGATTCGGTGCGTTTTTTGCCAACATGTTAGGAACATGTATATCAGCATCTCATCTCATCTCATGTCATCTCATTACATCTCATCCCATCTCATCCAAGTTTTGAGGGACTTAAAGGGATTCGGTGCGTTTTTTGCCGACATGTTAGGAACATGTATATCAGCATCTCATCTCATCTCATGTCATATCATGTCATCTCATCCCATCTCATCCAAGTTTTGAGGGACGTAAAGGGATTCGGTGCATTTTTTGCCAACATGTTAGGAACATGTATATTAGCATCTCATCTCATCTCATGTCATCTCATCACATCTCATCCCATCTCATCCAAGTTTGGAGGGACTTAAAGGGATTCGGTGCGTTTTTTGCCGACATGTTAGGAACATGTATGTCAGCATCTCATCTCATGTCATCTCATCTCATCTCATCTCATCCAAGTTTGGAGGGACTTAAAGGGATTCGGTGCATTTTTTGCAGACATGTTAGGAACATGTATATCAGCATCTCATCTCATCTCATGTCATCTCATCTCATCTCATCCCATCTCATCCAAGTTTTGAGGGACTTAAAGGGATTTGGTGCGTTTTTTGCCGACATGTTAGCAACATGTATATCAGCATCTCATCTCATCTCATGTCATCTCATCTCATCTCATCCCATCTCATCCAAGTTTTGAGGGACTTAAAGGGATTCGGTGCGTTTTTTGCCGACATGTTAGGAACATGTATATCAGCATCTCATCTCATCTCATTTCATCTCATCTCATCCCATCTCATCCAAGTTTTGAGGGACTTAAAGGGATTTGGTGAGTTTTTTGCCGACATGTTAGGAACATGTATACCAGCATCTCATCTCATCTCATGTCATCTCATTTCATCTCATCCCATCTCATCCAAGTTTTGAGAGACTTAAAGGGATTCGGTGCGTTTTTTGCCAACATGTTAGGAACATGTATATCAGCATCTCATCTCATGTCATCTCATCTCATCTCATCCCATCTCATCCAAGTTTTGAGGGACTTAAAGGGATTCGGTGCGTTTTTTGCCGACATGTTAGGAACATGTATATCAGCATCTCATCTTATCTCATGTCATATCACGTCATCTCATCCCATCTCATCCAAGTTTTGAGGGACTTAAAGGGATTCGGTGCGTTTTTTGCCGACATGTTAGGAACATGTATATCAGCATCTCATCTCATCTCATGTCATATCATGTCATCTCATCCCATCTCATCCAAGTTTTGAGGGACTTAAAGGGATTCGGTGCGTTTTTTGCCAACATGTTAGGAACATGTATATCAGCATCTCATCTCATCTCATGTCATCTCATCACATCTCATCCCATCTCATCCAAGTTTGGAGGGACTTAAAGGGATTCGGTACGTTTTTTGCCGACATGTTAGGAACATGTATATCAGCATCTCATCTCATCTCTTGTCATATCATGTCATCTCATCCCATCTCATCCAAGTTTTGAGGGACTTAAAGGGATTCGGTGCGTTTTTTGCCGACATGTTAGGAACATGTATATCAGCATCTCATCTCATCTCATGTCATCTCATGTCATCTCATCCCATTTCATCCAAGTTTTGAGGGACTTAAAGGGATTCGGTGCGTTTTTTGCTGACATGTTAGGAACATGTATATCAGCATCTCATCTCATCTCATGTCATCTCATCTCATCCCATCTCATCCAAGTTTTGAGGGACTTAAAGGGATTCGGTGAGTTTTTTGCTGACATGTTAGGAACATGTATATTAGCATCTTATCTCATGTTATCTCATTTCATCTCATCCCATCTCATCCAAGTTTTGAGGGACTTAAAGGGATTCGGTGAGTTTTTTGCCGACATGTTAGGAACATGTGTATCAGCATATCATCTCATCTCATGTCATCACATCTCATCTCAACCCATCTCATCCAAGTTTTGAGGGACTTAAGGGATTCAGTGCGTTTTTTGCCGACATGTTAGGAACATGTATATTAGCATCTCATCTCATTTCATCTCATCCCATCTCATCAAGTTTTGAGGGACTTAAAGGGATTCGGTGAGTGTTTTGCCGACATGTTAGTAACATGTAAATTAGCATCTCATCTCATCTCATGTCATCTCATGTCATCTCATCCCATCTCATCCAAGTTTTGAGGGACTTAAAGGGATTCGGTGCGTTTTTTGCCGACATGTTAGGAACATGTATATCAGCATCTCATCTTATCTCATGTCATCTTATCTCATCTCATCCCATCTCATCCAAGTTTTGAGGGACTTAAAGGGATTCGGTGAGTTTTTTGCCGACATGTTAGGAACATGTAAATTAGCATCTCATCTCATCTCATGTCATCTCATGTCATCTCATCCCATGTCATCCAAGTTTTGAGGGACTTAAAGGGATTTGGTGCGTTTTTTGCCAACATGTTAGGAACATGTATATCAGCATCTCATCTCATCTCATGTCATCTCATTACATCTCATCCCATCTCATCCAAGTTTTGAGGGACTTAAAGGGATTCGGTGAGTTTTTTGCCGACATGTTAGGAACATGTATATTAGCATCTCATCTTATCTCATGTCATCTCATCTCATCTCATCCCATCTCATCCAAGTTTGGAGGGACTTAAAGGTATTCGGTGCGTTTTTTGCCGACATGTTAGGAACATGTATATCAGCATCTCATCTCATCTAATGTCATATCATGTCATCTCATCCCATCTCATCCAAGTTTTGAGGGACTTAAAGGGATTCGGTGCGTTTTTTGCCAACATGTTAGGAACATGTATATCAGCATCTCATCTCATCTCATGTCATCTCATCACATCTCATCCCATCTCATCCAAGTTTGGTGGGACTTAAAGGGATTCGGTGCGTTTTTTCCCGACATGTTAGGAACATGTATATCAGCATCTCATCTCATCTCATGTCATCTCATGTCATCTCATCCCATTTCATCCAAGTTTTGAGGGACTTAAAGGGATTAGGTGCGTTTTTTGCCGACATGTTAGGAACATGTATATCAGCATCTCATCTCATGTCATCTCATCTCATCCCATCTCATCCAAGTTTGGAGGGACTTAAAGGGATTCGGTGCGTTTTTTGCAGACATGTTAGGAACATGTATATCAGCATCTCATCTCATCTAATGTCATCTCATCTCATCTCATCCCATCTCATCCAAGTTTTGAGGGACTTAAAGGTATTCGTTGCGTTTTTTGCCAACATGTTAGGAACATGTATATCATCATTTCATCTCATCTCTTGTCATCTCATCTTATTTCATCCCATCTCATCCAAGTTTTGAGGGACTTATAGGGATTCGGTGCGTTTTTTGCCGACATGTTAGGAACATGTATATGAGCATCTCATCTCATGTCATCTCATCTCATCTCATCCCATCTCATCCAAGTTTTGAGGGACTTAAAGGGATTCGTTGAGTTTTTTGCCGACATGTTAGGAACATGTATATCAGCATCTCATCTCATCTCATGTCATCTCATCTCATCTCATCCCAACTCATCCAAGTTTTGAGGGACTTACAGGGATTTGGTGAGTTTTTTGCTGACATTTTAGGAACATGTGTATCAGCATATCATCTCATCTCATGTCATCACATCTCATCTCATCTCAACTCATCCAAGTTTTGAGGGACTTAAAGGGATTTGGTGAGTTTTTTGCCGACATGTTAGGAACATGTGTAACAGCATCTCATCTCATCTCATGTCATCACATCTCATCTCATCCCATCTCATCCAAGTTTTGAGGAACTTAAAGGGATTCGGTGCGTTTTTTGCCGACATGTTAGGAACATGTATATTAGCATCTCATCTCATGTCATCTCATTTCATCTCATCCCATCTCATCCAAGTTTTGAGGGACTTAAAGGGATTCGGTGCGTTTTTTGCCGACATGTTAGGAACATGTATATCAGCATTTCATCTCATCTCTTGTCATCTCATCTCATTTCATCCCATCTCATCCAAGTTTTGAGGGACTTAGAGGGATTCGGTGCGTTTTTTGCCGACATGTTAGGAACATGTAAATCAGCATCTCATCTCATCTCCTGTCATCTCATCTCATCCCATCTCATCCAAGTTTTGAGGGACTTAAAGGGATTAGGTGAGTTTTTTGCTGACATGTTAGGAACATGTATATCAGCATCTCATCTCATCTCATGTCATCTCATCTCATCTCATCCAAACTCATCCAAGTTTTGAGGGATTTAAAGGGATTTGGTGAGTTTTTTGCCGATATGTTAGAAACATGTGTAACAGCATCTCATCTCATCTCATGTCATCACATCTCATCTCATCCCATCTCATCCAAGTTTTGAGAGACTTAAAGGCATTCGGTGCGTTTTTTGCCAACATGTTAGGAACATGTATATTAGCATCTCATCTCATCCCATCTCATCCAAGTTTTGAGGGACTTAAAGGGATTCGGTGTGTTTTTTGCCAACATGTTAGGAACATGTATATCAGCATCTCATCTCATGTCATCTTATCTCATCTCATCCCATCCAAGTTTTGAGGGACTTAAAGGGATTCGGTGCTTTTTTGCCGACATGTTTGTAACATGTATATCAGCATCTCATCTCATTTCATCTCATCTCATCTCATCGCATCTCATCCAAGTTTTGAGGGACTTAAAGGGATTCGGTGCGTTTTTTGCCGACATGTTAGGAACATGTATATCAGCATCTCATCTCATCTCATGTCATCTCATCTCATCCCATCTCATCCAAGTTTTGAGGGACTTAAAGGGATTCGGTGAGTTTTTTGCCGACATGTTATGAACATGTATATCAGCATCTCATCTCATCTCATGTCTTCTCATCTCATCTCATCCCATCTCATCCAAGTTTTGATGGACTTAAAGGGATTCGGTGCATTTTTTGTTGACATGTTAGGAACATGTATATCAGCATCTCATCTCATCTCATGTCATCTCAGCTCATCTCATCCCATCTCATCCAAGTTTGGAGGGACTTAAAGGGATTTGGTGCGTTTTTTGCAAACATGTAAGGAAGATGTATATCAGCATCTCATCTCATCTCATGTCATCTCATCTCATCTCATCCCATCTCATCCAAGTTTTGAGGGACTTAAAGGGATTTGGTGCGTTTTTTGCCGACATGTTAGCAACATGTATATCAGCATCTCATCTCATCTCATGTCATCTCATCTCATCTCATCCCATCTCATCTCATCTCATCCCATCTCATCCAAGTTTTGAGGGACTTAAAGGGATTCGGTGCATTTTTTGCCAACATGTTAGGAACATGTATATCAGCATCTCATCTCATCTCATGTCATCTCATGTCATCTCATCCCATCTCATCCAAGTTTTGAGGGACTTAAAGGGATTCGGTGCGTTTTTTGCCGACATGTTAGGAACATGTATATCAGCATCTCATCTCATCTCATGTCATCTCATCCCATCTCATCCAAGTTTTGAGGGACTTAAAGGGATTTGGTGAGTTTTTTGCCGACATGTTAGGAACATGTATATTAGCATCTCATCTCATCTCATGTCATGTCATGTCATCTCATCCCATCTCATCCAAGTTTTGAGGGACTTAAAGGGATTCGGTGCGTTTTTTTCCAACATGTTAGGAACATGTATATCAGCATCTCATCTCATCTCATGTCATCTCATCACATCTCATCCCATCTCATCCAAGTTTGGAGGGACTTAAAGGGATTCGGTGCGTTTTTTGCCGACATGTTAGGAACATGTATATCAGCATCTCATCTCATCTCATTTCATCTCATCTCATTTCATCCCATCTCATCCAAGTTTTGAGGGACTTAGAGGGATTCGGTGCGTTTTTTGCCGACATGGTAGGAACATGTATATCAGCATCTCATCTCATCTCATGTCATCTCATCTCATCCCATCTCATCCAAGTTTTGAGGGACTTAAAGGGATTAGGTGAGTTTTTTGCTGACATGTTAGGAACATGTATATCAGCATCTCATCTCATCTCATGTCATCTCATCTCATCTCATCCCAACTCATCCAAGTTTTGAGGGATTTAAAGGGATTTGGTGAGTTTTTTGAAGACATGTTAGAAACATGTGTAACAGCATCTCATCTCATCTCATGTCATCGCATCTCATCTCATCCCATCTCATCCAAGTTTTGAGGGACTTAAAGGGATTCAGTGCGTTTTTTGCCGACATGTTAGGAACATGTATATTAGCATCTCATCTCATGTCATATCATGTCATCTCATCCCATCTCATCCAAGTTTTGAGAGACTTAAAGGCATTCGGTGCGTTTTTTGCCAACATGTTAGGAACATGTATATCAGCATCTCATCTCATCCCATCTCATCCAAGTTTTGAGGGACTTAAAGGGATTCGGTGTGTTTTTTGCCAACATGTTAGGAACATGTATATCAGCATCTCATCTCATGTCATCTCATCTCATCCCATCCAAGTTTTGAGGGACTTAAAGGGATTCGGTGCTTTTTTGCCGACATGTTTGTAACATGTATATCAGCATCTCATCTCATTTCATCTCATCTCATCTCATCCCATCTCATCCAAGTTTTGAGGGACTTAAAGGGATTCGGTGCGTTTTTTGCCGACATGTTAGGAACATGTATATCAGCATCTCATCTCATCTCATGTCATCTCATCTCATCCCATCTCATCCAAGTTTTGAGGGACTTAAAGGGATTCGGTGAGTTTTTTGCCGACATGTTATGAACATGTATATCAGCATCTCATCTCATCTCATGTCTTCTCATCTCATCTCATCCCATCTCATCCAAGTTTTGAGGGACTTAAAGGGATTCGGTGCATTTTTTGCCAACATGTTAGGAACATGTGTATCAGCATCTCATCTCATCTCATGTCATCTCAGCTCATCTCATCCCACCTCATCCAAGTTTGGAGGGACTTAAAGGGATTTGGTGCGTTTTTTGCAAACATGTTAGGAAGATGTATATCAGCATCTCATCTCATCTCATGTCATCTCATCTCATCCCATCTCATCCAAGTTTTGAGGGACTTAAAGGGATTTGGTGCGTTTTTTGCCGACATGTTAGCAACATGTATATCAGCATCTCATCTCATCTCATGTCATCTCATCTCATCTCATCCCATCTCATCTCATCTCATCCCATCTCATCCAAGTTTTGAGGGACTTAAAGGGATTCGGTGCATTTTTTGCCAACATGTTAGGAACATGTATATCAGCATCTCATCTCATCTCATGTCATCTCATGTCATCTCATCCCATCTCATCCAAGTTTTGAGAGACTTAAAGGCATTCGGTGCGTTTTTTGCCAACATGTTAGGAACATGTATATCAGCATCTCATCTCATCCCATCTCATCCAAGTTTTGAGGGACTTAAAGGGATTCGGTGTGTTTTTTGCCAACATGTTAGGAACATGTATATCAGCATCTCATCTCATGTCATCTCATCTCATCTCATCCCATCCAAGTTTTGAGGGACTTAAAGGGATTCGGTGCTTTTTTGCCAACATGTTTGTAACATGTATATCAGCATCTCATCTCATTTCATCTCATCTCATCTCATCCCATCTCATCCAAGTTTTGAGGGACTTAAAGGGATTCGGTGCGTTTTTTGCCGACATGTTAGGAACATGTATATCAGCATCTCATCTCATCTCATGTCATCTCATCTCATCCCATCTCATCCAAGTTTTGAGGGACTTAAAGGGATTCGGTGAGTTTTTTGCCGACATGTTATGAACATGTATATCAGCATCTCATCTCATCTCATGTCTTCTCATCTCATCTCATCCCATCTCATCCAAGTTTTGAGGGACTTAAAGGGATTCGGTGCATTTTTTGCCGACATGTTAGGAACATGTATATCAGCATCTCATCTCATCTCATGTCATCTCAGCTCATCTCATCCCATCTCATCCAAGTTTGGAGGGACTTAAAGGGATTTGGTGCGCTTTTTGCAAACATGTTAGGAAGATGTATATCAGCATCTCATCTCATCTCATGTCATCTCATCTCATCTCATCCCATCTCATCCAAGTTTTGAGGGACTTAAAGGGATTTGGTGTGTTTTTTGCCGACATGTTAGCAACATGTATATCAGCATCTTATCTCATCTCATGTCATCTCATCTCATCTCATCCCATCTCATCTCATCTCATCCCATCTCATCCAAGTTTTGAGGGACTTAAAGGGATTCGGTGCATTTTTTGCCAACATGTTAGGAACATGTGTATCAGCATCTCATCTCATCTCATGTCATCTCAGCTCATCTCATCCCACCTCATCCAAGTTTGGAGGGACTTAAAGGGATTTGGTGCGTTTTTTGCAAACATGTTAGGAAGATGTATATCAGCATCTCATCTCATCTCATGTCATCTCATCTCATCCCATCTCATCCAAGTTTTGAGGGACTTAAAGGGATTTGGTGCGTTTTTTGCCGACATGTTAGCAACATGTATATCAGCATCTCATCTCATCTCATGTCATCTCATCTCATCTCATCCCATCTCATCTCATCTCATCCCATCTCATCCAAGTTTTGAGGGACTTAAAGGGATTCGGTGCATTTTTTGCCAACATGTTAGGAACATGTATATCAGCATCTCATCTCATCTCATGTCATCTCATGTCATCTCATCCCATCTCATCCAAGTTTTGAGAGACTTAAAGGCATTCGGTGCGTTTTTTGCCAACATGTTAGGAACATGTATATCAGCATCTCATCTCATCCCATCTCATCCAAGTTTTGAGGGACTTAAAGGGATTCGGTGTGTTTTTTGCCAACATGTTAGGAACATGTATATCAGCATCTCATCTCATGTCATCTCATCTCATCTCATCCCATCCAAGTTTTGAGGGACTTAAAGGGATTCGGTGCTTTTTTGCCAACATGTTTGTAACATGTATATCAGCATCTCATCTCATTTCATCTCATCTCATCTCATCCCATCTCATCCAAGTTTTGAGGGACTTAAAGGGATTCGGTGCGTTTTTTGCCGACATGTTAGGAACATGTATATCAGCATCTCATCTCATCTCATGTCATCTCATCTCATCCCATCTCATCCAAGTTTTGAGGGACTTAAAGGGATTCGGTGAGTTTTTTGCCGACATGTTATGAACATGTATATCAGCATCTCATCTCATCTCATGTCTTCTCATCTCATCTCATCCCATCTCATCCAAGTTTTGAGGGACTTAAAGGGATTCGGTGCATTTTTTGCCGACATGTTAGGAACATGTATATCAGCATCTCATCTCATCTCATGTCATCTCAGCTCATCTCATCCCATCTCATCCAAGTTTGGAGGGACTTAAAGGGATTTGGTGCGCTTTTTGCAAACATGTTAGGAAGATGTATATCAGCATCTCATCTCATCTCATGTCATCTCATCTCATCTCATCCCATCTCATCCAAGTTTTGAGGGACTTAAAGGGATTTGGTGTGTTTTTTGCCGACATGTTAGCAACATGTATATCAGCATCTTATCTCATCTCATGTCATCTCATCTCATCTCATCCCATCTCATCTCATCTCATCCCATCTCATCCAAGTTTTGAGGGACTTAAAGGGATTCGGTGCATTTTTTGCCAACATGTTAGGAACATGTATATCAGCATCTCATCTCATCTCATGTCATCTCATGTCATCTTATCCCATCTCATCCAAGTTTTGAGGGACTTAAAGGGATTCGGTGCGTTTTTTTCCGACATGTTAGGAACATGTATATCACCATCTCATCTCATCTCATGTCATCTTATCTCATCTCATCCCATCTCATCCAAGTTTTGAGGGACATAAAGGGATTTGGTGAGTTTTTTGCCGACATGTTAGGAACATGTATATTAGCATCTCATCTAATCTCATGTCATCTCATCTCATCTCATCCCATGTCATCCAATTTTTGAGGGACTTAAAGGGATTTGGTGCGTTTTTTGCCAACATGTTAAGAACATGTATATCAGCATCTCATCTCATCTCATGTCATCTCATTACATCTCATCCCATCTCATCCAAGTTTGGAGGGACTTAAAGGTATTCGGTGCGTTTTTTGCCGACATGTTAGGAACATGTATATCAGCATCTCATCTCATCTCATGTCATATCATGTCATCTCATCCCATCTCATCCAAGTTTTGAGGGACTTAAAGGGATTCGGTGCGTTTTTTGCCGACATGTTAGGAACATGTATATCAGCATCTCATCTCATCTCATGTCATCTCATCACATCTCATCCCATCTCATCCAAGTTTGGAGGGACTTAAAGGGATTCGGTGCGTTTTTTGCCGACATGTTAGGAACATGTATATCAGCATCTCATCTCATCTCATGTCATATCATGTCATCTCATCCCATCTCATCCAAGTTTTGAGGGACTTAAAGGGATTCGGTGCGTTTTTTGCCGACATGTTAGGAACATGTATATCAGCATCTCATCTCATGTCATCTCATGTCATCTCATCCCATTTCATCCAAGTTTTGAGGGACTTAAAGGGATTCGGTGCGTCTTTTGCCGACATGTTAGGAACATGTATATCAGCATCTCATCTCATCTCATGTCATCTCATCTCATCCCATCTCATCCAAGTTTGGAGGGACTTAAAGGGATTCGGTGCGTTTTTTGCAGACATGTTAGGAACATGTATATCAGCATCTCATCTCATCTCCTGTCATCTCATCTCATCTCATCCCATCTCATCCAAGTTTTGAGGGACTTAAAGGGATTCGGTGAGTTTTTTGCCGACATGTTAGGAACATGTGTATCAGCATACCATCTCATGTCATCACATCTCATCTCATCCCATCTCATCCAAGTTTTGAGGGACTTAAGGGATTCAGCGCGTTTTTTACCGACATGTTAGGAACATGTATATTAGCATCTCATCTCATGTTATCTCATTTCATCTCATCCCATCTCATCCAAGTTTTGAGGGACTTAAAGGGATTCGGTGAGTTTTTTGCCGACATGTTAGGAACATGTGTATCAGCATATCATCTCATCTCATGTCATCACATCTCATCTCAACCCATCTCATCCAAGTTTTGAGGGACTTAAGGGATTCAGTGCGTTTTTTGCTGACATGTTAGGAACATGTATATTAGCATCTCATCTCATTTCATCTCATCCCATCTCATCCAAGTTTTGAGGGACTTAAAGGGATTCGGTGAGTGTTTTGCCGACATGTTAGGAACATGTAAATTAGCATCTCATCTCATCTCATGTCATCTCATGTCATCTCATCCCATCTCATCCAAGTTTTGAGGGACTTAAAGGGATTCGGTGCGTTTTTTGCCGACATGTTAGGAACATGTATATCAGCATCTCATCTTATCTCATGTCATCTTATCTCATCTCATCCCATCTCATCCAAGTTTTGAGGGACTTAAAGGGATTCGGTGAGTTTTTTGCCGACATGTTAGGAACATGTATATCAGCATCTCATCTCATCTCATGTCATCTCATTACATCTCATCCCATCTCATCCAAGTTTGGAGGGACTTAAAGGTATTCGGTGCGTTTTTTGCCGACATGTTAGGAACATGTATATCAGCATCTCATCTCATCTCATGTCATATCATGTCATCTCATCCCATCTCATCCAAGTTTTGAGGGACTTAAAGGGATTCGGTGCGTTTTTTGCCAACATGTTAGGAACATGTATATCAGCATCTCATCTCATCTCATGTCATCTCATCACATCTTATCCCATCTCATCCAAGTTTGGTGGGACTTAAAGGGATTCGGTGCATTTTTTGCCGACATGTTAGGAACATGTATATCAGCATCTCATCTCATCTCATGTCATCTCATGTCATCTCATCCCATTTCATACAAGTTTTGAGGGACTTAATGGGATTCGGTGCGTTTTTTGCCGACATGTTAGGAACATGTATATCAGCATCTCATCTCATGTCATCTCATCTCATCCCATCTCATCCAAGTTTGGAGGGACTTAAAGGGATTCGGTGCGTTTTTTGCAGACATGTTAGGAACATGTATATCAGCATCTCATCTCATCTCATGTCATCTCATCTCATCTCATCCCAACTCATCCAAGTTTTGAGGGATTTAAAGGGATTTGGTGAGTTTTTTGCCGACATGTTAGAAACATGTGTAACAGCATCTCATCTCATCTCATGTCATCACATCTCATCTCATCCCATCTCATCCAAGTTTTGAGGGACTTAAAGGGATTCAGTGCGTTTTTTGCCGACATGTTAGGAACATGTATATTAGCATCTCATCTCATGTCATATCATGTCATCTCATCCCATCTCATCCAAGTTTTGAGAGACTTAGGCTAGTTTCACACTTGCTTTTTTTTGCAGCGCGTTTTTCCCGCAAAAAAACGCATTAAAAAAACGCATACAAATGCATACAAATGCTGCGTTTTTTTCCAGCATTTTAATGCGCATGCAGGAAAAAAGCGTTTTTGCGCGTTTGTATGCGTTTTTTGTGCGTTTGCGTTTTTTACAGATTTTGGAAAAACCCCACAAAAAAGAAAAAACAACCATTCAACAACACACAAGACCAATGGGACTTCATTGTGGGTGTGGTATGTTAATATATATAGACCCTGTCTACAGTATTCTTCACATTTGCTTGATTCTTCTCGTGACCATGGATCTGCGCTGGAAGAGTTTTCACTTCAACTTGGATTTGGACATCGCGATGGCTCAGGCGTATGCAGTTGCTTGCCATGAACAAAGGAAGAGAGAGAGGCAGCGAAGACGGCGGCGTATGTGGATACATCCGATTGTTGAACTCCGGGAGAGCCGTGGGGCATACCACACCCTCTACAGCGAGCTACAGGCAAACCCGGAGAAATTTACAGATTATATCCGGATGTCCCACGAAAGTTTCTTGGATTTGCTTGCTCGTGTCCAACAATCCATCCGGAGACAGGACACACAGCTCCGTCGTGCGATTCCTCCCGAGGAACGGCTACTGGTGACATTACGGTATGTTTTAAAAACCAAGGGGTGCGGTCTGATGGTTTTTTTTTAAATTTAGTATTCAAAACCTTGGGTAATTAGTTTTCGTGAATGTACTAATATTTTATTTTATAGTTTTTTAAAATAATATACATAAATATTAATTTTACTTCTTTGTCTGTTCACAGATTCCTGGCGACTGGAGAAACCCTATCTTCACTACACTTCCAGTACCGTATTGGAATCTCTACCTTGTCTGGAATTGTTGCTGACACCTGCCGGGCTCTCTGGAATGTTCTTTGCCCAGAATTTATGCCCCTGCCCACCGCTGAAAAGTGGATGGAAATTGCTGACAAATTCTGGACAGTATGCAATTTTCCCAACTGTTTGGGAGCTGTTGATGGTAAACACATACGGATCATCAAACCCCAAAGAACGGGATCTGAGTACTATAATTACAAAAAGTACTTTTCAATAGTACTCATTGCGATTGCGGATGCCGGATGTATGTTTGTAGCAGTGGACATTGGAGCATTTGGCCGTGGTAATGACTCACAGTCTTTTAAAAACTCAGACATGGGCCGGAGGTTGTATGGCAACCAATTTAATTTCCCTATGCCACGGCCTCTTCCTCACACCGAAGCTCCGCCACTGCCCTTTGTAATGGTTGGCGATGAGGCTTTTCAAATGTGCGGAAACTTACTGAAACCCTACTCCAGCCGGGACTTGGACCACACCAAAAAAATATTTAATTACAGGCTGACCAGGGCCAGAAGAACTGTCGAGTGTGCTTTTGGGATTCTTGTTTCCAGATGGCGAATTCTGGGCACGGCCATTAATCTTAAACTTGAAACAGTCGATGAGGTGGTGAAGGCCTGTGTGGTTCTACATAACTTTGTGATGGCTAAAGAGCACCCGACCTTTGAACTGGACGATGATGCTCCTAACCCATTGCCTGAATTCACTCAGCACACTCTCAGGTCATCCGTTGAAGTTGGCCAAATGAGGGACCAATTTGCGGCCTACTTTATTTCTGATGTAGGACGGGTGCACTGGCAAGATGAAATGGTGTAATGTTTTTGTTTGTTTATGGTAATAAAAAACCTTATTTGATACCATTACTGAGTGCACTATATTTTTTAAACTCCAATTTAATAAAAAACTTCCCATGTATAACTGAATTTTTTGATGTTCACACACCTGGGCAGGTAAATACACATATGAGTTAAAATGCAGCATTGCTAGTCTGCGTGAAATATATTGGAACGAGCAAAGCTGCAGGCCATGAATCAGGAAACCATTTTTTTCAAGAGAAAGTTGTGCAACTAGTTGAAAACAAAGTATGTGATTTTCTCAAAACACAACCCTCAAAACCCAACCCCAATGAAAGTCCATGGGGAATACAAGTCAGCATTGAGTGGATGAATGTAATCTGCTCCATTCCAACTTACAAGTTATTACACTAGGCCTTGGAATGACTATACTAGTCCGTGGTATTTCAAATATGAGTATAGTAGGCCTTGGGCCTACTAGTATAGTCATATGTGAAATACCACGGCCTAGTATAGTCATAACAAGGCCTACTCGATTTTTACCAACTAGGATCTTGTTTCACAAAAAACAGGGTGAAACTTGACAAGTTTCAACAGTTTGTTTTTCATGAAACCAGATTCTAGTTGGTAAAACTAGAGTTATTACACTAGGCCTTGGAATGACTATACTAGGCCGTGGTATTTCAAATATGAGTATAGTAGGCCTTGGGGCTAGTAGTATAGTAATATGTGAAATGCCACGGCCTAGTATAGTCATACCAAGGCCTACTGTAATAACTCGATTTTTAACAATCTTGTTTCACAAAAAACAAACTGGTGAAACTAGAAAGAAACTTATTTTTTAGACAAGTTTCAACAGTTTGTTTTTCATGAAACCAGATTCTAGTTGGTAAAACTAGAGTTATTACACTAGGCCTTGGAATGACTATACTAGTCCATGTTATTTCACATATGACTATACTAGGCCTTGGGTTGGTTTTTAACATGTATTTACCCATCAGTGTGTGTGAGCGGCGCAAACAACATTAATGAAACTTAGTAATGGTGAACCACAAATGTAAATTTATTTTTTATCACAAAAATAAACCTAAAAATTATTTTTTCCAGTTAAGGGAATTAAACTAGGAACACTTGTAGGAGAGGAAATCTGTTCAGGTACATTAGTTGTAATGGCATGTCGCCGTAGGCTTGTGTGCCTGGACCGACTTTGGCCCAATGCCCGCCTTGATTGATTTTGCCTTGAACTAGGGGCAAATATGGAATGTAGGTCCCCCGTCTGCTGGTATGGCTGCTGCTGCTGAGGTGGCTGCTGCTGCTGAGGTGGCGGCTGCTGCTGAGGTGGCGGCTGCTGCTGAGGTGGCTGCTGCTGCTGAGGTGGCGGCTGCTGCTGAGGTGGCTGCTGCTGAGGTGGTTGCTGCTGCTGCTGAGGTGGCGGCTGCTGCTGAGGTGGCTGCTGCTGAGGTGGCTGCTGCTGCTGAGGTGGCTGCTGCTGCTCTTCGTTGTCAGTGCTCGTCCTTGCAGGAGGACTGGTGGCGGCAGTGATGGTCCAGGTTTGCAGAGTGGTGGTGGCAGGGCTACTACATGTTGTTGTAGCGGCAGGGCTGTTCCATGTTTGCCTAGTGGTGGCTGAGCTCCAAGCATGCATGGGATTGGCGGTGGTGCTCCAGACAGGAGCAGCGCTTGCCATGGTGGTGTCGGTGAAGTGACCAGCTGCACTCAGACTTGTGGTGGTGTAACGGTGGGTGTCCTGGCTTTGAATAGAGGTGTCCGTGCAGTGGTATGCAGCACAAGTAGGTAGTGAGGTGAAGCGAGTCAATGGTGGCACAGGTGGAAAGGACACCACTGACTGCTGACCGTACCGATTATGCTGCATAGCCTGCAAGAAAGCATTGTTGCAGGCCTGCAGCACATTCAGCTGTTGATCAGGACTAAGGTGTTCCGCCATGCCCTTTTCAATCTTACTAAAAAATGGTGTGCTGGTCTGTTGAGGTCAGCCTCCAGACGGTCAAGGCGCTGTTCTACAGAATTGAAGCGGTGTTCAAAGTGGTTAAAACCACGTTCCATGAGTGCAAAACCGCTTTCAACTCTGTCGGACAGTGACTTGAGGCTGGAATTAAATGTCTCGCTCAAATGCATAAACTCGGGCAAGACATTCCTGTCCAAGGCCCTCTGCCGCTGGCGGGTAGTGCCCGCATAACCAGTGGCAGAGACCTGGGACAGGGGAACACCTGATGGCCCAGCTTCCTGGTCACCAGCTGTGTGTGTGGTTGACCTGCAAGGTGCTTCCTGGCTGTCGGATGGCTGGGACGGGTCAGAGGACGTCCGAGGAAGGACCGCTCCAGGGCCAGGTTGCAGGGTTCTGCTCCAGGTGCTGTGGAAGAAAGGAAAATCATTACTACCATGCCTTTACAAGAAGCATCAGCTGTGGATTAGAAAAACACAGATTAATAAAAATAAAAACCCAAAATGTATAATACTTACGATCTTGTGGCAAGGACCGGTCTTAGGAACTGCAACGCGTGATAGTGACGGTATCTAGTTCTGGTCCTTGACGCAGATCCACTGCGAACCTGGCCCTCAGCACGAACATCACTGTTGAAGCGGTCCTTGATCGAACGCCAACGTGTTCGGACTTTGTCCACTGTTGATAGAAAAAAACAGTGCCGTCAAGGACAACAGTCACTGCGGCACAATGTAGCAATACAATACTCAAAGCAGTCACTGTAGACCCCGATGACACTGTTGGGTTTCCTGCTAGAATACACCTAGCACGAAACCCAACAGTGCCGTCAAGGACAATAGTCACTGCGGCACAATGTAGCAATACAATACTCAAAGCAGTCACTGTAGACCCCGATGACACTGTTGGGTTTCCTGCTAGAATACACCTAGCACGAAACCCAACAGTGCCATCAAGGACAACAGTCACTGCGGCACAATGTAGCAATACAATACTCAAAGCAGTCACTGTAGACCCCGATGACAATGTTGGGTTTCCTGCTAGAATACACCTAGCACGAAACCCAACAGTGCCGTCAAGGACAACAGTCACTGCGGCACAATGTAGCAATACAATACTCAAAGCAGTCACTGTAGACCCCGATGACACTGTTGGGTTTCCTGCTAGAATACGCCTAGCACGAAACCCAACAGTGCCGTCAAGGACAACAGTCACTGCGGCACAATGTAGCAATACAATACTCAAAGCAGTCACTGTAGACCCCGATGACACTGTTGGGTTTCCTGCTAGAATACGCCTAGCACGAAACCCAACAGTGCCGTCAAGGACAACAGTCACTGCGGCACAATGTAGCAATACAATACTCAAAGCAGTCACTGTAGACCCCGATGACACTGTTGGGTTTCCTGCTAGAATACACCTAGCACGAAACCCAACAGTGCCGTCAAGGACAACAGTCACTGCGGCACAATGTAGCAATACAATACTCAAAGCAGTCACTGTAGACCCCGATGACACTGTTGGGTTTCCTGCTAGAATACGCCTAGCACGAAACCCAACAGTGCCGTCAAGGACAACAGTCACTGCGGCACAATACAGAGCAGGGAAATACTCACTAAACGCCTTTTTGGAGGATGCTGTGGCGCTGTCCCAGCCATCCATCAACGCTGCGGCCACCTCATTCCATAGCCGCCGGGTCACCACATTGTCCTTGTACAGCCGGTCACGGCTGTCCCACAACGGCGAACGCTCCTGGACCAGGCTGATGAGCTGCTCATTATCCTGGTAGACGTCTTCATCCCGTTGTGGAACCTAGACAAAACACATTCATTAGAATAATCAAATTTAAATTGAATAAAAAGTTACAAAAAAAGAAACAAAAAAAAAGAGTAAAAATAGAAGATAAAAAATAAAGAACATTACAAATCATTTGATACTTACATTCCGTATCACCACCGGGACTTGGCTTCGCTGCTCCTGCTCTTCGCCCTCACTAGTCCCGTCCGCAGATGATGATGACGATGTCTTAAGAAAGTTGAAAAAAACGTAAGAGATTTGGAGAAGCAGCAGATATACTTACCAGATGCACGAAAATAATCACCTCACGGTCTGCTTGCGCCATTTCCTGCCGCGATGGGGAATACTCGGATTCTGAAGACATACTGCATGTAAAAATAATAAAAATCATTAGTACATACATAATTTAAAAGGACAGGCATATAATGTAATATACTCACATTCTTCGCTGATATAATGGGTTCTTGGTTGACTGTCTGCTCTTCAATCTGTCAGTGTAGTAGTGGCAGAGTTTTGGCAGGCACCTCCTTTATATAGACTTTTTTTTTTGACTTTAGAAGATTCTAACTAGGATAAAAAGTGGACACCACCCAAAAAACGCAGCGCTAAAAAAACGCATACCTGCGCATGCCAGTGCGCACGTATGCGCATCCATAGGCTGTAATGGCCATTTTTAGCGCAAAACGTGCGCATACGTGCGCATGCGATTTTTTCCAGGGCCAAAAAATGCAACATGCTGCGTCTGGAAAATACCAACACACACCCCAAAAAAACGCAGCGCATGAAAATCGCATACATGCGCTTACAAGCGCGCAGGTATGCGCACCCATGTTAAATATAGGGGAAAAATCGCATGCGCACGTATGCGTTTTTTTCCAGCGCTAAAAAACGCAAATGTTAAACCAGCCTTAAAGGCATTCGGTGCGTTTTTTGCCAACATGTTAGGAACATGTATATCAGCATCTCATCTCATCTCATGTCATCTCATTTCATCTCATCCCATCTCATCCAAGTTTTGAGGGACTTAAAGGGATTCGGTGTGTTTTTTGCCAACATGTTAGGAACATGTATATCAGCATCTCATCTCATGTCATCTCATCTCATCTCATTCCATCCAAGTTTTGAGGGACTTAAAGGGATTCGGTGCTTTTTTGCCGACATGTTTGTAACATGTATATCAGCATCTCATCTCATTTCATCTCATCTCATCTCATCCCATCTCATCCAAGTTTTGAGGGACTTAAAGGGATTCGGTGCGTTTTTTGCCGACATGTTAGGAACATGTATATCAGCATCTCATCTCATCTCATGTCATCTCATCTCATCCCATCTCATCCAAGTTTTGAGGGACTTAAAGGGATTCGGTGAGTTTTTTGCCGACATGTTATGAACATGTATATCAGCATCTCATCTCATCTCATGTCTTCTCATCTCATCCCATCTCATCCAAGTTTTGAGGGACTTAAAGGGATTCGGTGCATTTTTTGCCAACATGTTAGGAACATGTATATCAGCATCTCATCTCATGTCATCTCAGCTCATCTCATCCCATCTCATCCAAGTTTTGAGGGACTTAAAGGGATTCGATGCTTTTTTTCCGACATGTTAGGAACATGTATATCAGCATCCCATCTCATCTCATGTCATCTCATCTCATCCCTTCTCATCCAAGTTTTGAGGGACTTAAAGGGATTCGGTGTGTTTTTTGCCGACATGTTAGGAACATGTATATCAGCATCTCATGTCATCTCATGTCATCTCATCTCATCTCATCCCATCTCATCCAAGTTTTGAGGGACTTAAAGGGATTCGGTGCGTTTTTTGCCGACATGTTAAGAGCATTTATATCAGCATCTCATCTCATCTCATCCCATATCATCCAAGTTTTGAGGGACTTAAAGGGATTCGGTGCGTTTTTTGCCGACATGTTAGGAACATGTATATCAGCATCTCATCTCATCTCATGTCATCTCAACTCATCTCATCCCATCTCATCCAAGTTTTGAGGGACTTAAAGGGATTCGATGCTTTTTTTGCCGACATGTTAGGAACATGTATATCAGCATCCCATCTCATCTCATGTCATCTCATCTCATCCCATCTCATTCAAGTTTTGAGGAACTTAAAGGGATTTGGCGCGTTTTTTGCCGACATGTTAGGAACACGTATATCAGCATCTCATCTCATCTCATGTCATCTCATCTCAACTCATCCCATCTCATCCAAGTTTTGAGGGACTTAAAGGGATTCGGTGCATTTTTTGCCGACATGTTAGGAACATGTATATCAGCATCTCATCTCATCTCATGTCATCTCACCTCATCCCATCTCATCCAAGTTTTGGGGGACTTAAAGGGATTCGGTGCGTTTGTTGCCGACATGATAGGAACATGTATATCAGCATCTCATCTCATGTCATCTCATCTCTTCTCATCCCATCTCATCCAAGTCTTTAGGGACTTAAAGGGATTCGGTGCGTTTTTGCCGACATGTTAGGAACATGTATATCAGCATCTCATGTCATCTCATGTCATCTCATCTCATCTCATCCCATCTCATCCAAGTTTTGAGGGACTCAAATGGATTCGGTGCGTTTTTTGCCGACATGTTAGGAACATGTATATCAGCATTTCATCTCATCTCTTGTCATCTCATCTCATCTCAACCCATCTCATCAAAGTTTTGAGGGACTTAAAGGGATTCGGTGCGTTTTTTGCTGACATGTTAGGAACATGTATATCAGCATCTCATCTCATCTCATGTCATCTCATCACATCTCATCCCATCTCATCCAAGTTTGGAGGGACTTAAAGGGATTCAGTGCGTTTTTTGCCGACATGTTAGGAACATGCATATCAGCATCTCATCTCATCTCATGTCATATCATGTCATCTCATCCCATCTCATCCAAGTTTTGAGGGACTTAAAGGGATTCGGTGCGTTTTTTGCCAACATGTTAGGAACATGTATATCAGCATCTCATCTCATCTCATGTCATCTCATCTCATCCCATATCATCCAAGTTTTGAGGGACTAAAAGGGATTTGGTGCGTTTTTTGCCGACATGTTAGGAACATGTATATCAGCATCTCATCTCATCTCATGTCATCTCATCACATCTCATCCCATCTCATCCAAGTTTGGAGGGACTTAAAGGGATTCGGTGCGTTTTTTGCCGACATGTTAGGAACATGTATATTAGCATCTCATCTCATCTCATGTCATCTCATCTCATCTCATCCCATGTCATCCAAGTTTTGAGGGACTTAAAGGGACTTAAAGGGATTCGGTGCGTTTTTTGCCAACATGTTAGGAACATGTATATCAGCATCTCATCTCATCTCATGTCATCTCATCACATCTCATCCCATCTCATCCAAGTTTGGAGGGACTTAAAGGGATTCGGTGCGTTTTTTGCCGACATGTTAGGAACATGTATATCAGCATCTCATCTCATTTCATGTCATATCATGTCATCTCATCCCATCTCATCCAAGTTTTGAGGGACTTAAAGGGATTCGGTGCGTTTTTTGCCTACATGTTAGGAACATGTATATCTGCATCTCATCTCATCTCATCTCATCTCATGTCATCTCATCTCATCTCATCCCATCCAAGTTTGGAGGGACTTAAAGGGATTCGGTGCGTTTTTTGCCGACATGTTAGGAACATGTATATCAGCATCTCATCTCATCACATCTCATGTCATCTCATCTCATCTCATCCCATCTCATCCAAGTTTTGAGGGACTTAAAGGGATTTGGTGCGTTTTTTGCCGACATGTTAGCAACATGTACATCAGCATCTCATCTCATGTCATCTCATCTCATCTCATCCCATCTCATCCAAGTTTTGAGGGACTTAAAGGGATTCGGTGCGTTTTTTGCCGACATGTTAGGAACATGTATATCAGCATCTCATCTCATCTCATGTCATATCATGTCATCTCATCCCATCTCATCCAAGTTTTGAGGGACTTAAAGGGATTCGGTGCGTTTTTTGCCAACATGTTAGGAACATGTATATCAGCATCTCATCTCATCTCATGTCATCTCATCACGTCTCATCCCATCTCATCCAAGTTTGGGGTGACTTAAAGGGATTCGGTGCGTTTTTTGCCGACATGTTAGGAACATGTATATCAGCATCTCATCTCATCTCATGTCATCTCATGTCATCTCATCCCATCTCATCCAAGTTTGGAGGGACTTAAAGGGATTCGGTGCGTTTTTTGCAGACATGTTAGGAACATGTATATCAGCATCTCGTCTCATCTCATGTCATCTTATCTCATCTCATCCCATCTCATCCAAGTTTTGAGGGACTTAAAGGGATTTGGTGAGTTTTTTGCCTACATGTTAGGAACATGTACACTCACTGGCCACTTTATTAGGTACACCATGCTAGTAACGGGTTGGACCCCCTTTTGCCTTCAGAACTGCCTCAATTCTTCGTGGCAGAGATTCAACAAGGTGCTGGAAGCATTCCTCAGAGATTTTGGACCATATTGACATGATGGCATCACACAGTTGGCGCAGATTTGTCGGCTGCACATCCCTGATGCGAATCTCCCGTTCCACCACATCCCAAAGATGCTCTATTGGATTGAGATCTGGTGACTGAGGAGGCCATTTGAGTACAGTGAACTCATTGTCATGTTCAAGAAACCAATCTGAGATGATTCGAGCTTTATGACATGGCGCATTATCCTGCTGAAAGTAGCCATCAGATGCCTGTTCTTAGCTGAGAGGAGTGGTACCCAGTGTGGTCTTCTGCTGCTGTAGCCCATCTGCCTCAAAGTTCGACGCACTGTGCGTTCAGAGATGCTCTTCTGCCTACCTTGGTTGTAACGGGTGGCAATTTGAGTCACTGTTGCCTTTCTATCAGCTCGAACCAGTCTGCCCATTCTCCTCTGACCTCTGGCATCAACAAGGCATTTCCGGCCACAGAACTGCCGCTCACTGGATTTTTTTTCTTTTTCGGACCATTCTCTGTAAACCCTAGAGATGGTTGTGCGTGAAAATCCCAGTAGATCAGCAGTTTCTGAAATACTCAGACCAGCCCTTCTGGCACCAACAATCATGCCACGTTCAAAGGCACTCAAATCACCTTTCTTCCCCATACTGATGCTCGGTTTGAACTGCAGGAGATTGTCTTGACCATGTCTACATGCCTAAATGCACTGAGTTGCCGCCATGTGATTGGCTGATTAGAAATTAAGTCTTAACACACAGTTGGACAGGTGTACCTAATAAAGTGGCCAGTGAGTGTATATTAGCATCTCATCTCATGTCATCTCATCTCATCTCATCCCATGTCATCCAAGTTTTGAGGGACTTAAAGGGATTTGGTGCGTTTTTTGCCAACATGTTAGGAACATGTATATCAGCATCTCATCTCATCTCATGTCATCTCATTACATCTCATCCCATCTCATCCAAGTTTGGAGGGACTTAAAGGGATTCGGTGCGTTTTTTGCCGACATGTTAGGAACATGTATATCAGCATCTCATCTCATCTCATGTCATCTCATCACATCTCATCCCATCTCATCCAAGTTTGGAGGGACTTAAAGGGATTCGGTGCGTTTTTTGCCGACATGTTAGGAACATGTATATCAGCATCTCATCTCATCTCATGTCATCTCATCACATCTCATCGCATCTCATCCAAGATTGGAGGGACTTAAAGGGATTCGGTGCGTTTTTTGCCAACATGTTAGGAACATGTATATTAGCATCTCATCTCATCTCATGTCATCTCATCTCATCTCATCCCATGTCATCCAAGTTTTGAGGGACTTAAAGGGATTTGGTGCGTTTTTTGCCAACATGTTAGGAACATGTATATCAGCATCTCATCTCATGTCATCTCATCTCTTCTCATCCCATCTCATCCAAGTCTTTAGGGACTTAAAGGGATTCGGTGCGTTTTTTGCCGACATGTTAGGAACATGTATATCAGCATCTCATCTCATCTCATGTCATCTCATCACATCTCATCCCATCTCATCTAAGTTTGGAGGGACTTAAAGGAATTCGGTGCGTTTTTTGCCGACATGTTAGGAACATGTATATCAGCATCTCATCTCATCTCATGTCATCTCATCTCATCTCATCCCATGTCATCCAAGTTTTGAGGGACTTAAAGGGATTCGGTGCGTTTTTTGCCAACATGTTAGGAACATGTATATCAGCATCTCATCTTATCTCATGTCATCTCATCACATCTCATCCCATCTCATCCAAGTTTGGAGGGACTTAAAGGGATTCGGTGCGTTTTTTGCCAACATGTTAGGAACATGTATATCAGCATCTCATCTCATCTCATGTCATCTCATCACATCTCATCCCATCTCATCCAAGTTTGGAGGGACTTAAAGGGATTCAGTGCGTTTTTTGCCGACATGTTAGGAACATGTATATCAGCATCTCATCTCATGTCATCTCATCTCTTCTCATCCCATCTCATCCAAGTCTTTAGGGACTTAAAGGGATTCGGTGCGTTTTTTGCCAACATGTTAGGAACATGTATATCAGCATCTCATCTCATCTCATGTCATCTCATCACATCTCATCCCATCTCATCCAAGTTTGGAGAGACTTAAAGGGATTCGGTGCGTTTTTTGCCGACATGTTAGGAACATGTATATCAGCATCTCATCTCATCTTATGTCATCTCATCTCATCTCATCCCACGTCATCCAAGTTTTGAGGGACTTAAAGGGATTCAGTGCGTTTTTTGCCAACATGTTAGGATGTTGAATGTCGAATGTGAATGTCGAATGTTGAAATGTCAAAATGTCGAATGTCGAATGTCGAAATGTCGAAAGGTCGAATGTCGAATGTGATTGTCGAAATGTCGAAATGTCAAATGTCGAATGTGAATGTCGAATGTCGAAATGTCGAATGTTGAAATGTCGAATGTTGAAATGTCGAATGTGAATGTCGAATGTCGAAATGTCGAATGTCAAAAGTCGAAATGTCGAATGTGAATGTCAAAATGTCGAATGTCGGATGTGAATGTCGAATGTCGAAATGTCGAAATGTCGAATGTCATTTTGCCGAAATGTCGAATGTCGAAATGTCGAAATGTCGAATGTGAATGTCGAATGTCGAATGTGAATGTCTAATGTCGAAATGTCGAATGTCGAATGTGAATGTCGAATGTGAATGTCGAATGTCGAAATGTCGAAATGTCGAATCATAGAATCATAGAATCATAGAATCATAGAATCGTAGAGTTGGAAGGGACCTCCTGGGCCATCTGGTCCAACCCCCTGCTCAAAGCAGGATTCGCTAAATCATCCCAGTCAGATGTCTGTCCAGCCTCTGTTTGAAGACTTCCATTGAAGGAGAACTCACCACTTCTCGTGGCAGCCTGTTCCACTCATTGATCACTCTAACTGTCAAAAAGTTTTTTCTAATATCTAATCTGTGTCTCCTCCCATTCAGTTTCATCCCATTGCTTCTAGTCTTTCCTTGTGCAAATGAGAATAAAGTTGATCCTTCTACAATGTGACAGCCCTTTAGATATTTGTAGACAGCAATTAAGTCTCCTCTCAGTCTTCTCTTTTGCAAACTAAACATTCCCAAATCCTGCAACCTTTCCTCATAAGACAGGGTTTGCAGACCGGTCACCATTCTGGTCGCTCTTTTCTGAACTTGCTCCAGTTTGTTGATGTCTTTTTTAAAATGTGGTGCCCAAAACTGGACACAATATTCCAGATGAGGTCTGACCAAAGAGGAGTAGAGGGAAATAATGACTTCACGTGATCTAGACTGTATGCTTCTGTTAATACATCCTAGAACTGCATTTGCCTTTTTTGCTGCTGCATCACACTATTGACTCATATTCAGTCTGTGATCTTTTAGTATACCCAAGTCTTTTTCACATGTGCTGTCACTTAGCCCTATTCCTCCCATTCTATATATGCTTTTTACATTTTTATTGCCCAGATGTAGTACTTTGCATTTCTCCCTGTTAAAAACCATTCTGTTAGTTGCTGCCCACTTCTCCAGTTTATTTAAATCTTTTTGAATCCTCTCTCTCTCTTCTCTAGTATTAGCTATCCCTCCTAGCTTTGTGTCATCAGCAAATTTAATCAGTTTACCCTCAATTCCTTCATCTAAATCGTTGATAAAGATGTTGAACAATACAGGGCCCAGGACAGAGCCCTGTGGTACCCCACTTGAGACATTCTTCCAACTGGATGTGCAGCCATTTACGACCACTCTTTGGGTCCGATCACTAAGCCAGCTATGAATCCACCTAACAGTTGCCTTGTCCATTCCATACTTAGTCATTTTTTCAATAAGGATTGTATGAGAGACTTTGTCAAATGCTTTGCTGAAGTCAAGATATACTATATCTACAGCATTTCCTTGATCCACCCAATCAGTGATACCGTCATAGAAGGAAATTAAGTTAGTCTGACATGACTTATTAGTTACAAACCCTTGCTGACTCTGTTTGATCACTTCATTCTTATCCAGGTATTGATTTACATGTTGTTTAATAATTTGTTCAAAGATCTTTCCTGGTATAGAAGTCAGACTCACCGGCCTATAGTTGCCTGGGTCCACCTTCTTCCCCTTTTTGAAGATATGAACAACATTTGCTCTTCTCCAGTCTTCTGGCACTTCTCCTGTTCTCCAAGAATTTTCAAAGATTATGGAGAGTGGTTCAGAAATTTCTTCTGCTATCTCCTTCAGTACTCTGGGGTGTAATTCATCTGGACCTGGAGACTTGAATTCATTTAGGTTAGCTAAGTGTTTCCTCACTATCTTTCTGTTTATAGATATCCTGGATTCTTCTATTCCCTTAATAGGACAGTGAATAACAGTTGGTGTTACATTTCCTTTCTGAGAGAAAACAGATGCAAAATAGGAATTTAAAAGTTCAGCCTTCTCAACATCCTGTCTTACCATTTCATCATTTTCATCCTGTAAAAATCCTATAGCATCTTTGACTTTTCTTTTACTTTTGACATATCTCCAAAATCCTTTATTATTGCTTTTGACATCTCTTGCAAGCCTCAATTCATTTTCAGCTTTAGCTAATCTGATTTGTGCCCTGCAGATTCTGCAGACAGCATTATATTCTTCTTTAGATATGCCTCCCTCTTTCCATTTTATAAACATTTTTTTCTTCCTTTTTAGCATGTGCTTAAGTTCTGTGTTCACCCATCCTGGTTTCCTTAAATGCTTCCTATTCTTCCCTCTTTTCGGAATTGTTAACAACTGTGCTTTGAGAATTTCATTTTTCAAGATTTCCCATCCTTCCTGGACATTTTTGTCTTTAAGGATATCCAGCCATTGGATCCCTCCAATTATCTTTCTGAATCCCTTAAAATCTGCCTTTCTGAAATCTAACCTTGACGTCTGAGTCTTCACAGGTCTTCCGCCTCTAGTTATCCAAAATTCTAAAATAGCATGGTCGCTACCTCCTAGGGTTCCAGCCACTTTTACCTCCTCAACCATTTCCTCCCTGTTTATAAGGATTAGATCCAAGGTAGCAGTTCCCCTTGTTTTCTCCCCTACCTTTTGGAAGATAAAGTTGTCAGCAAGAGAGGATAAGAATTTCCTTGACCTGTTAGTTTTGCCTGAGAGAGATTCCCAACAAATGTCTGGAATGTCGAATGTCGATTGTCAAATGTGAATGTTGAATGTCAAATGTGAATGTCGAATGTCGAATGTGAATGTCGAAATGTCGAAAGTCGAAATGTCGAATGTCGAATGTGAATGTTGAAATGTCGAAATGTCGATTGTCGAAATGTCGAATGTCGAAATGTCGAATGTCGAATGTGAATGTCGAAATGTCGAAATGTCGCATGTCGAATGTGAATGTCGAAATGTCGAAATGTCGCATGTCGAATGTGAATGTCGAATGTCGAAATGTCGAATGTCGAAAGACGAAATGTCGAATGTCGAATGTGAATGTCGAAATGTCAAAAGTCGAAATGTCGAATGTGAATGTCGAAATGTCGAAATGTCGAATGTCGAATGTCGAATGTGAATGTCGAATGTCGAATGTGAATGTCGAATGTCAAATGTCAAATGTCGAATGTGAATGTCGAAATGTCGAATGTCGAAATGTCGAATGTCGAATGTCGAATGTGAATGTCGAATGTCGAATGTCGAAAGTCGAATGTGAATGTCGAATGTCGAAATGTCGACAAAGTCGAATTGTCGAATGTCGAATGTGAAAATGTCGAATGTGAATGTCGATTGTCGAATGTCGAAAGTCGAATGTGAATGTCGAATGTCGAAATGTCGAAATGTCGAATGTCGAAAGTCGAAATGTTGAATGTGAATGTCGAATGTCGAAATGTCGAAATGTCGAATGTCGAATGTCGAATGTGAATGTCGAATGTCAAATGTGAATGTCGAATGTCAAATGTGAATGTCGAATGTCGAATGTGAATGTCGAATGTGAATGTCGAATTTCGAAATGTCGAAATGTCGAATGTGAATGTTGAATGTCAAATGTGAAAGTCGAATGTCGAATGTGAATGTCGAAATGTCGAAAGTCGAAATGTCGAATGTCGAATGTGAATGTCGAATGTCGAAATGTCGAAATGTCGAATGTCGAATGTGAATGTCGAATGTCGAATGTGAATGTCGAAATGTCGAAAGTCGAAATGTCGAATGTCGAATGTGAATGTCGAATGTCAAAATGTCAAAATGTTGAATGTCGAATGTGAATGTCGAATGTCGAAATGTCGAATGTTGAAATGTCGAATGTCGAATGTCAAATGTCGAATGTGAATGTCGAATGTCGAAATGTCAAATGTCAAAAGTCGAAATGTCGAATGTGAATGTCGAATGTCGAATGTGAATGTCGAATGTCGAAATGTCGAAATGTCGAATGTCGAATGTGAATGTCGAATGTCGAATGTGAATGTCGAATGTCAAATGTCAAATGTGAATGTCGACATGTCGAAATGTCGAAATGTCGAAATGTCGAATGTCGAATGTCGTATGTCGAATGTGAATGTCGAATGTCGAATGTCAAATGTGAATGTCGAATGTCGAAATGTCGAAAGTCGAAATGTCGAATGTCGAATGTGAATGTCGAAATGTCGAAATGTCGAATGTCGAATGTGAATGTCGAATGTCGAAATGTCGAAATGTCGAATGTCGAAAGTCAAAATGTCGAATGTGAATGTCGAATGTCGAAATGTCGAAATGTCGAATGTCGAATGTGAATGTTGAATGTCAAATGTGAATGTCGAATGTCGAATGAGAATGTTGAATGTGAATGTCGAATGTCGAAATGTCGAAATGTCGAATGTCGAATGTCGAATGTCGATTGTCAAATGTGAATGTCGAATGTCAAATGTGAATGTCGAATGTCGAATGTGAATGTCGAAATGTCGAAAGTCGAAATGTCAAATGTCGAATGTGAATGTTGAAATGTCGAAATGTCGATTGTCGAAATGTCGAATGTCGAAATGTCGAATGTCGAATGTGAATGTCGAAATGTCGAAATGTCGCATGTCGAATGTGAATGTCGAATGTCGAAATGTCGAATGTCGAAAGTCGAAATGTCGAATGTCGAATGTGAATGTCGAATGTCAAAATGTCAAAAGTCGAAATGTCGAATGTGAATGTCGAAATGTCGAATGTCGGATGTGAATTTCGAATGTCGAAATGTCGAAATGTCGAATGTCGAATGTCGAATGTGAATGTCGTAATGTCGAAATGTCGAATGTCGAATGTCAAATGTCAAATGTCGAATGTGAATGTCGAATGTCGAATGTGAATGTCGAATGTCAAATGTCGAATGTGAATGTCGAAATATCGAATGTCGAAATGTCGAATGTCGAATGTCGAATGTCGAATGTGAATGTCGAATGTCGAAATGTCGAATGTCGAATGTCGAATGTGAATGTCGAATGTCGAATGTCGAAAGTCGAAAGTCGAATGTGAATGTCGAATGTCGAAATGTCGAAATGTCGAATGTCAAATGTCAAATGTCGAATGTCGAATGTGAATGTCGAATGTCGAATGTCAAATGTCAAATGTCGAATGTGAATGTCGAATGTCGAATGTGAATGTCGAATGTCAAATGTCGAATGTGAATGTCGAAATATCGAATGTCGAAATGTCGAATGTCGAATGTCGAATGTCGAATGTGAATGTCGAATGTCGAAATGTCGAATGTCGATTGTCGAATGTGAATGTCGAATGTCGAATGTCGAAAGTCGAATGTGAATGTCGAATGTCGAAATGTCGAAATGTCGAATGTCGAAAGTCGAATTGTCGAATGTCGAATGTGAAAATGTCGAATGTGAATGTCGATTGTCGAATGTCGAAAGTCGAATGTGAATGTCGAATGTCGAAATGTCGAAATGTCGAATGTCTAAAGTCGAAATGTCGAATGTGAATGTCGAATGTCGAAATGTCGAAATGTCGAATGTCGAATGTCGAATGTGAATTTCGAATGTCAAATGTGAATGTCGAATGTCAAATGTGAATGTCGAATGTCGAATGTGAATGTCGAATGTGAATGTCGAATGTCGAAATGTCGAAATGTCGAATGTTAATGTTGAATGTCAAATGTGAATGTCGATTGTCGAATGTGAATGTCGAAATGTCGAAATTCGAAATGTCGAATGTCGAATGTGAATGTCGAATGTCGAAATGTCGAAATGTCGAATGTCGAATGTGAATGTCGAATGTCGAATGTGAATGGCGAATGTCAAAATGTCGAATGTCGAATGTGAATGTCGAATGTCGAAATGTCGAATGTTGAAATGTCGAATGTCGAATGTTGAATGTCAAGTGTCGAATGTGAATGCCGAAATGTCGAATGTCGAATGTGAATGTCGAATGTCGAAATGTCGAAATGTCGAATGTCGAATATGGAATGTGAATGTCGAATGTCGAAATGTCGAAACGTCGAATGTCGAATGTGATTGTCGAAATGTCGAATGTGAATGTCGAATGTCGAAATGTCGAATGTTGAAATGTCGAATGTCGAATGTCGAATGTCAAATGTCGAATGTGAATGTTGAATGTCGAAATGTCGAATGTCAAAAGTCGAAATGTCGAATGTGAATGTCGAAATGTCGAATGTCGAATGTGAATGTCGAATGTCGAAATGTCGAAATGTCGAATGTCGAATGTCGAATGTGAATGTCGAATGTCGAAATGTCGAAATGTCGAATGTCGTATGTCGAATGTGAATGTCGAAATGTCGAAATGTCGAATGTCGAATGTCGAATGTCAAAAGTGAATGTCGAATGTGAATGTCGAATGTCGAAATGTCGAATGTCGAAATGTCGAATGTCGAAAGTCGAAATGTCGATTGTCGAATGTCGAATGTCGAAAGTCGAAATGTCGAATGTCGAATGTGAATGTCGAATGTCGAAATGTCGAAATGTCGAATGTCGAATGTGAATGTCGAATGTGAATGTCGAATGTGAATGTCGAATGTCGAATGTTGAATGTCGAAATGTCGAATGTCGATTGTCAAATGTGAATGTCGAATGTCGAATGTGAATGTCGAATGTCAAAATGTCGAAATGTCGAATGTCAAATGTCGAATGTGAATGTCGAATGTCGAATGTGAATGTCGAATGTCGAATGTCAAATGTCAAATGTGAATGTCGAAATGTCGAAAGTCGAAATGTCGAATGTCGAATGTGAATGTCGAATGTCGAAATGTCGAAATGTCGAATGTGAATGTCGAATGTCGAATGTGAATGGCGAATGTCGAAATGTCGAATGTCGAATGTGAATGTCGAATGTCGAAATATCGAATGTTGAAATGTCGAATGTCGAAATGTCGAAATGTCGAATGTGAATGTCGAATGTCGAATGTGAATGTCGAATGTCAAAATGTCAAATGTGAATGTCGAATGTCTAAATGTCAAAAGTCGAAATGTCGAATGTGAAAGTCGAAATGTCGAATGTCGAAAGTGAATGTCGAATGTCGAAATGTCGAATGTCGAATGTCGAATGTGAATGTCGAATGTCGAAATGTCGAAATGTCGAATGTCGAATGTGAAAATGTCGAATGTGAATGTCGATTGTCGAATGTCGAAAGTCGAATGTGAATGTCGAATGTCGAAATGTCGAAATGTCGAATGTCGAAAGTCGAAATGTTGAATGTGAATGTCGAATGTCGAAATGTCGAAATGTCGAATGTCGAATGTCGAATGTGAATGTCGAATGTCAAATGTGAATGTCGAATGTCAAATGTGAATGTCGAATGTCGAATGTGAATGTCGAATGTGAATGTCGAATTTCGAAATGTCGAAATGTCGAATGTGAATGTTGAATGTCAAATGTGAAAGTCGAATGTCGAATGTGAATGTCGAAATGTCGAAAGTCGAAATGTCGAATGTCGAATGTGAATGTCGAATGTCGAAATGTCGAAATGTCGAATGTCGAATGTGAATGTCGAATGTCGAATGTGAATGTCGAAATGTCGAAAGTCGAAATGTCGAATGTCGAATGTGAATGTCGAATGTCAAAATGTCAAAATGTTGAATGTCGAATGTGAATGTCGAATGTCGAAATGTCGAATGTTGAAATGTCGAATGTCGAATGTCAAATGTCGAATGTGAATGTCGAATGTCGAAATGTCAAATGTCAAAAGTCGAAATGTCGAATGTGAATGTCGAATGTCGAATGTGAATGTCGAATGTCGAAATGTCGAAATGTCGAATGTCGAATGTGAATGTCGAATGTCGAATGTGAATGTCGAATGTCAAATGTCAAATGTGAATGTCGACATGTCGAAATGTCGAAATGTCGAAATGTCGAATGTCGAATGTCGTATGTCGAATGTGAATGTCGAATGTCGAATGTCAAATGTGAATGTCGAATGTCGAAATGTCGAAAGTCGAAATGTCGAATGTCGAATGTGAATGTCGAAATGTCGAAATGTCGAATGTCGAATGTGAATGTCGAATGTCGAAATGTCGAAATGTCGAATGTCGAAAGTCAAAATGTCGAATGTGAATGTCGAATGTCGAAATGTCGAAATGTCGAATGTCGAATGTGAATGTTGAATGTCAAATGTGAATGTCGAATGTCGAATGAGAATGTTGAATGTGAATGTCGAATGTCGAAATGTCGAAATGTCGAATGTCGAATGTCGAATGTCGATTGTCAAATGTGAATGTCGAATGTCAAATGTGAATGTCGAATGTCGAATGTGAATGTCGAAATGTCGAAAGTCGAAATGTCAAATGTCGAATGTGAATGTTGAAATGTCGAAATGTCGATTGTCGAAATGTCGAATGTCGAAATGTCGAATGTCGAATGTGAATGTCGAAATGTCGAAATGTCGCATGTCGAATGTGAATGTCGAATGTCGAAATGTCGAATGTCGAAAGTCGAAATGTCGAATGTCGAATGTGAATGTCGAATGTCAAAATGTCAAAAGTCGAAATGTCGAATGTGAATGTCGAAATGTCGAATGTCGGATGTGAATTTCGAATGTCGAAATGTCGAAATGTCGAATGTCGAATGTCGAATGTGAATGTCGTAATGTCGAAATGTCGAATGTCGAATGTCAAATGTCAAATGTCGAATGTGAATGTCGAATGTCGAATGTGAATGTCGAATGTCAAATGTCGAATGTGAATGTCGAAATATCGAATGTCGAAATGTCGAATGTCGAATGTCGAATGTCGAATGTGAATGTCGAATGTCGAAATGTCGAATGTCGAATGTCGAATGTGAATGTCGAATGTCGAATGTCGAAAGTCGAAAGTCGAATGTGAATGTCGAATGTCGAAATGTCGAAATGTCGAATGTCAAATGTCAAATGTCGAATGTCGAATGTGAATGTCGAATGTCGAATGTCAAATGTCAAATGTCGAATGTGAATGTCGAATGTCGAATGTGAATGTCGAATGTCAAATGTCGAATGTGAATGTCGAAATATCGAATGTCGAAATGTCGAATGTCGAATGTCGAATGTCGAATGTGAATGTCGAATGTCGAAATGTCGAATGTCGATTGTCGAATGTGAATGTCGAATGTCGAATGTCGAAAGTCGAATGTGAATGTCGAATGTCGAAATGTCGAAATGTCGAATGTCGAAAGTCGAATTGTCGAATGTCGAATGTGAAAATGTCGAATGTGAATGTCGATTGTCGAATGTCGAAAGTCGAATGTGAATGTCGAATGTCGAAATGTCGAAATGTCGAATGTCTAAAGTCGAAATGTCGAATGTGAATGTCGAATGTCGAAATGTCGAAATGTCGAATGTCGAATGTCGAATGTGAATTTCGAATGTCAAATGTGAATGTCGAATGTCAAATGTGAATGTCGAATGTCGAATGTGAATGTCGAATGTGAATGTCGAATGTCGAAATGTCGAAATGTCGAATGTTAATGTTGAATGTCAAATGTGAATGTCGATTGTCGAATGTGAATGTCGAAATGTCGAAATTCGAAATGTCGAATGTCGAATGTGAATGTCGAATGTCGAAATGTCGAAATGTCGAATGTCGAATGTGAATGTCGAATGTCGAATGTGAATGGCGAATGTCAAAATGTCGAATGTCGAATGTGAATGTCGAATGTCGAAATGTCGAATGTTGAAATGTCGAATGTCGAATGTTGAATGTCAAGTGTCGAATGTGAATGCCGAAATGTCGAATGTCGAATGTGAATGTCGAATGTCGAAATGTCGAAATGTCGAATGTCGAATATGGAATGTGAATGTCGAATGTCGAAATGTCGAAACGTCGAATGTCGAATGTGATTGTCGAAATGTCGAATGTGAATGTCGAATGTCGAAATGTCGAATGTTGAAATGTCGAATGTCGAATGTCGAATGTCAAATGTCGAATGTGAATGTTGAATGTCGAAATGTCGAATGTCAAAAGTCGAAATGTCGAATGTGAATGTCGAAATGTCGAATGTCGAATGTGAATGTCGAATGTCGAAATGTCGAAATGTCGAATGTCGAATGTCGAATGTGAATGTCGAATGTCGAAATGTCGAAATGTCGAATGTCGTATGTCGAATGTGAATGTCGAAATGTCGAAATGTCGAATGTCGAATGTCGAATGTCAAAAGTGAATGTCGAATGTGAATGTCGAATGTCGAAATGTCGAATGTCGAAATGTCGAATGTCGAAAGTCGAAATGTCGATTGTCGAATGTCGAATGTCGAAAGTCGAAATGTCGAATGTCGAATGTGAATGTCGAATGTCGAAATGTCGAAATGTCGAATGTCGAATGTGAATGTCGAATGTGAATGTCGAATGTGAATGTCGAATGTCGAATGTTGAATGTCGAAATGTCGAATGTCGATTGTCAAATGTGAATGTCGAATGTCGAATGTGAATGTCGAATGTCAAAATGTCGAAATGTCGAATGTCAAATGTCGAATGTGAATGTCGAATGTCGAATGTGAATGTCGAATGTCGAATGTCAAATGTCAAATGTGAATGTCGAAATGTCGAAAGTCGAAATGTCGAATGTCGAATGTGAATGTCGAATGTCGAAATGTCGAAATGTCGAATGTGAATGTCGAATGTCGAATGTGAATGGCGAATGTCGAAATGTCGAATGTCGAATGTGAATGTCGAATGTCGAAATATCGAATGTTGAAATGTCGAATGTCGAAATGTCGAAATGTCGAATGTGAATGTCGAATGTCGAATGTGAATGTCGAATGTCAAAATGTCAAATGTGAATGTCGAATGTCTAAATGTCAAAAGTCGAAATGTCGAATGTGAAAGTCGAAATGTCGAATGTCGAAAGTGAATGTCGAATGTCGAAATGTCGAATGTCGAATGTCGAATGTGAATGTCGAATGTCGAAATGTCGAAATGTCGAATGTCGAATGTGAATGTCGAATGTCGAAATGTCGAAATGTCAAATGTCGTATGTCGAATGTGAATGTCGAATGTCGAAATGTCGAAATGTCGAAATGTCGAATGTCGATTGTCGAATGTCAAAAGTGAATGTCGAATGTGAATGTCGAATGTCGAAATGTCGAATGTCGAAATGTCGAATGTCGAAAGTCGAAATGTCGATTGTCGAATGTCGAATGTCGAAAGTCGAAATGTCGAATGTCGAATGTGAATGTCGAATGTCGAAATGTCGAAATGTCGAATGTCGAATGTGAATGTCGAATGTCGAATGTTGAATGTCGAAATGTCGAATGTCGATTGTCAAATGTGAATGTTGAATGTCAAATGTGAATGTCGAATGTGAATGTCGAATGTCAAAATGTCGAAATGTCGAATGTCAAATGTTGAATGTGAATGTCAAATGTCGAATGTGAATGTCGAATGTCGAATGTGAATGTCGAATGTCGAATGTCAAATGTCGAATGTGAATGTCGAAATGTCGAAAGTCGAAATGTCGAATGTCGAATGTGAATGTCGAATGTCGAAACATCGAAATGTCGAATGTCGAATGTGAATGTCGAATGTCGAATGTAAATGTCGAATGTCAAATGTCGAATGTGAATGTCGAATGTCGAATGTGAATGTCGAATGTCGAATGTCAAATGTCGAATGTGAATGTCGAAATGTCGAAAGTCGAAATGTCGAATGTCGAATGTGAATGTCGAATGTCGAAACATCGAAATGTCGAATGTCGAATGTGAATGTCGAATGTCGAATGTGAATGGCGAATGTCGAAATGTCGAATGTCGAAAGTCGAAATGTCGATTGTCGAATGTCGAATGTCGAAATGTCGAATGTCGAATGTGAATGTCGAATGTCGAAATGTCGAAATGTCGAATGTCGAATGTGAATGTCGAATGTGAATGTCGAATGTTGAATGTCGAAATGTCGAATGTCGATTGTCAAATGTGAATGTTGAATGTCAAATGTGAATGTCGAATGTCGAATGTGAATGTCGAATGTCAAAATGTCGAAATGTCGAATGTCAAATGTCGAATGTGAATGTCGAATGTCGAATGTGAATGTCGAATGTCGAATGTCAAAAGTCAAATGTGAATGTCGAAATGTCGAAAGTCGAAATGTCGAATGTCGAATGTGAATGTCGAATGTCGAAACATCGAAATGTCGAATGTCGAATGTGAATGTCGAATGTCGAATGTGAATGGCGAATGTCGAAATGTCGAATGTAGAAAGTCGAAATGTCGATTGTCGAATGTCGAATGGCGAAAGTCGAAATGTCGAATGTCGAATGTGAATGTCGAATGTCGAAATGTCGAAATGTCGAATGTCGAATGTGAATGTCGAATGTGAATGTCGAATGTCGAATGTTGAATGTCGAAATGTCGAATGTCGATTGTCAAATGTGAATGTTGAATGTCAAATGTGAATGTCGAATGTCGAATGTGAATGTCGAATGTCAAAATGTCGAAATGTCAAATGTGAATGTCGAATGTCGAATGTGAATGTCGAATGTCGAATGTCAAATGTCGAATGTGAATGTCGAAATGTCGAAAGTCGAAATGTCGAATGTCGAATGTGAATGTCGAATGTCGAAACATCGAAATGTCGAATGTCGAATGTGAATGTCGAATGTCGAATGTAAATGTCGAATGTCAAATGTCGAATGTGAATGTCGAATGTCGAATGTGAATGTCGAATGTCGAATGTCAAATGTCGAATGTGAATGTCGAAATGTCGAAAGTCGAAATGTCGAATGTCGAATGTGAATGTCGAATGTCGAAACATCGAAATGTCGAATGTCGAATGTGAATGTCGAATGTCGAATGTGAATGTCGAATGTCAAATGTCGAATGTGAATGTCGAATGTCGAAATGTCGAATGTCAAAAGTCGAAATGTCGAATGTGAATGTCGAAATGTCGAATGTCGAATGTGAATGTCGAATGTCGAGTGTCGAAATGTCGAAAGGTCGAATGTCGAATGTGATTGTCGAAATGTCGAAATGTCGAATGTCGAATTTGAATGTCGAATGTCGAAATGTCGAATGTTGAAATGTCGATTGTCGAATGTCGAATGTCAAATGTCGAATGTGAATGTCGAATGTCGAAATGTCAAATGTCGAATGTGAATGTCGAATGTCGAAATGTCAAATGTCGAAATGTCGAAATGTCGAATGTGAATGTCGAATGTCGAATGTGAATGTCGAATGTCGAAATGTCAAATGTGAATGTCGAATGTCGAAATGTCAAATGTCGAATGTCGAATGTAAATGTCGAAATGTCGAATGTCAAATGTCGAATGTGAATGTCGATTGTCGAAATGTCAAATGTCGAAATGTCGAAATGTCGAATGTGAATGTCGAATGTCGAATGTGAATGTCGAATGTCGAAATGTCAAATGTGAATGTCGAATGTCTAAATGTCAAAAGTCGAAATGTCGAATGTGAATGTCGAAATGTCGAATGTCGAATGTGAATGTCGAATGTCGAAATGTCGAATGTCGAATGTCGAATGTGAATGTCGAATGTCGAAATGTCGAAATGTCGAATGTCGAATGTCGAATGTGAATGTCGAATGTCGAAATCTCGAAATGTCAAATGTCGTATGTCGAATGTGAATGTCGAATGTCGAAATGTCGAAATGTCGAATGTCGATTGTCGAATGTCAAAAGTGAATGTCGAATGTGAATGTCGAATGTCGAAATGTCGAATGTCGAAATGTCGAATGTCGAAAGTCGAAATGTCGATTGTCGAATGTCGAATGTCGAAAGTCGAAATGTCGAATGTCGAATGTGAATGTCGAATGTGAATGTCGAATGTCGAATGTTGAATGTCGAAATGTCGAATGTCGATTGTCAAATGTGAATGTTGAATGTCAAATGTGAATGTCGAATGTGAATGTCGAATGTCAAAATGTCGAAATGTCGAATGTCAAATGTCGAATGTGAATGTCAAATGTCGAATGTGAATGTCGAATGTCGAATGTGAATGTCGAATGTCGAATGTCAAATGTCGAATGTGAATGTCGAAATGTCGAAAGTCGAAATGTCGAATGTCGAATGTGAATGTCGAATGTCGAAACATCGAAATGTCGAATGTCGAATGTCGAATGTAAATGTCGAATGTCAAATGTCGAAGGTGAATGTCGAATGTCGAATGTGAATGTCGAATGTCGAATGTCAAATGTCGAATGTGAATGTCGAAATGTCGAAAGTCGAAATGTCGAATGTCGAATGTGAATGTGGAATGTCGAAACATCGAAATGTCGAATGTCGAATGTGAATGTCGAATGTCGAATGTGAATGGCGAATGTCGAAATGTCGAATGTCGAAAGTCGAAATGTCGATTGTCGAATGTCGAATGTCAAAAGTCGAAATGTCGAATGTCGAATGTGAATGTCGAATATCGAAATGTTGAATGTGAATGTCGAATGTGAATGTCGAATGTCGAATGTTGAATGTCGAAATGTCGAATGTCGATTGTCAAATGTGAATGTTGAATGTCAAATGTGAATGTCGAATGTCGAATGTGAATGTCGAATGTCAAAATGTCGAATGTCGAAACATCGAAATGTCGAATGTCGAATGTGAATGTCGAATGTCGAATGTGAATGGCGAATGTCGAAATGTCGAATGTCGAAAGTCGAAATGTCGATTGTCGAATGTCGAATGTCGAAAGTCGAAATGTCGAATGTCGAATGTGAATGTCGAATGTCGAAATGTCGAAATGTCGAATGTCGAATGTGAATGTCGAATGTGAATGTCGAATGTCGAATGTTGAATGTCGAAATGTCGAATGTCGATTGTCAAATGTGAATGTTGAATGTCAAATGTGAATGTCGAATGTCGAATGTGAATGTCGAATGTCAAAATGTCGAAATGTCAAATGTGAATGTCGAATGTCGAATGTGAATGTCGAATGTCGAATGTCAAATGTCGAATGTGAATGTCGAAATGTCGAAAGTCGAAATGTCGAATGTCGAATGTGAATGTCGAATTTCGAAACATCGAAATGTCGAATGTCGAATGTGAATGTCGAATGTCGAATGTAAATGTCGAATGTCAAATGTCGAATGTGAATGTCGAATGTCGAATGTGAATGTCGAATGTCGAATGTCAAATGTCGAATGTGAATGTCGAAATGTCGAAAGTCGAAATGTCGAATGTCGAATGTGCATGTCGAATGTCGAAACATCGAAATGTCGAATGTCGAATGTCGAATGTCGAATGTGAATGGCGAATGTCGAAATGTCGAATGTCGAATGTGAATGTCGAATGTCGAAATGTCCAATGTTGAAATGTCGAATGTCGAATGTCGAATGTCAAATGTCGAATGTGAATGTCGAATGTCGAAATGTCGAATGTCAAAAGTCGAAATGTCGAATGTGAATGTCGAAATGTCGAATGTCGAATGTGAATGTCGAATGTCGAATGTCGAGTGTCGAAATGTCGAAAGGTCGAATGTCGAATGTGATTGTCGAAATGTCGAAATGTCGAATGTCGAATTTGAATGTCGAATGTCGAAATGTCGAATGCTGAAATGTCGATTGTCGAATGTCGAATGTCAAATGTCGAATGTGAATGTCGAATGTCGAAATGTCAAAATGTCGAAATGTCGAAATGTCGAATGTGAATGTCGAAATGTCAAATGTGAATGTCGAATGTCGAAATGTCAAATGTCGAATGTCGAATGTAAATGTCGAAATGTCGAATGTCAAATGTCGAATGTGAATGTCGATTGTCGAAATGTCAAATGTCGAAATGTCGAAATGTCGAATGTGAATGTCGAATGTCGAATGTGAATGTCGAATGTCGAAATGTCAAATGTGAATGTCGAATGTCGAAATGTCAAATGTCGAATGTCGAATGTGAATGTCGAAATGTCGAATGTCGAATGTGAATGTCGAATGTCGAATGTCGAATGTGAATGTCGAAATGTCGAATGTCGAATGTGAATGTCGAATGTAGAATGTGAATGTCGAATGTCGAATGTCGAATGTGAATGTCGACATGTCGAAATATCGAAATGTCGAATGTCGAAATGTCGAATGTCGAATGTGAATGTCTAATGTCGAATGTGAATGTCGAATGTCGAATGTCGTATGTGAATGTCGAATGTCGAATGTCGAATGTGAATGTCGACATGTCGAAATGTCGAAATGTCGAAAGTCGAAATGTCGAAATGTCGAATGTCGAATGTCGAATGTCGAACGTGAATGTCGAATGTCGAATGTCGATTGTGAATGTCGAATGTCGAAATGTCGAAAGTCGAAATGTCGAATGTCGAATGTGAATGTCGAATGTTGAAATGTCGAATGTGAATGTCGAATGTTGAAATGTCGAATGTTGAAATGTCGAATGTCGAATGTCGAAATGTCGAATGTTGAAAAGTCGAATGTCAAAAGTCAAAAGTCGAAAAGTCGAATGTGAATGTCGAATGTCGAAATGTCGAATGTGAATGTCGAATGTCGAAATGTCGAATGTGAATGTCGAAATGTCGTAATGTCGAAATGTCGAATGTCGAATGTGAATGTCGAATGTCGAATGTGAATGTCGAATGTCGAACGTCGAATGTGAATGTCGACATGTCGAAATGTCGAAATGTCGAATGTCGAAATGTCGAATGTCGAACGTCGAATGTGAATGTCGAATGTCGTATGTCAAATGTGAATGTCGAATGTCAAATGTGAATGTCGAATGTCGAAATGTCGAAAGTCGAAATGTCGAATGTGAATGTCGAAATGTCGAAATGTCGAATGTCGAATGTGAATGTCGAATGTCGAAATGTCGAAATGTCGAATGTCGAAAGTCGAAATGTCGAATGTGAATGTTGAATGTCGAAATGTCGAAATGTCGAATGTCAAATGTGAATGTCGAATGTCAAATGTGAATGTCGAGTGTCGAATGTGAATGTCGAATGTGAATGTCGAATGTCGAAATGTCGAAATGTCGAATGTCGAATGTCGATTGTCAAATGTGAATGTTGAATGTCAAATGTGAATGTCGAATGTCGAATGTGAATGTCGAAATGTCGAAAGTCGAAATGTCGAATGTCGAATGTGAAGGTTGAAATGTCGAAATGTCGATTGTCGAAATGTCGAATGTCGAAATGTCGAATGTCGAATGTGAATGTCGAAATGTCGAAATGTCGCATGTCGAATGTGAATGTCGAATGTCGAAATGTCGAAAGTCGAAATGTCAAATGTCGAATGTGAATGTCAAATGTCGAATGTGAATGTCGAATGTCGAAATGTCAAAAGTTGAAATGTCGAATGTGAATGTCGAAATGTCGAATGTCGGATGTGAATGTCGAAATGTCGAAATGTTGAATGTCGAATGTCGAATGTGAATGTCGAAATGTCGAAATGTTGAATGTCAAATGTCGAATGTGAATGTCGAATGTCGAATGTAAATGTCGATTGTCGAATGTCGAAAGTCGAATGTGAATGTCGAATGTCGAAATGTCGAAATGTCGAATGTCTAATGTCGAAATGTCAAATGTCGAATGTCGAATGTAAATGTCGAAATGTCGAATGTCAAATGTCGAATGTGAATGTCGATTGTCGAAATGTCAAATGTCGAAATGTCGAAATGTCAAATGTGAATGTCGAATGTCGAATGTGAATGTCGAATGTCGAAATGTCAAATGTGAATGTCGAATGTCGAAATGTCAAATGTCGAATGTCGAATGTGAATGTCGAAATGTCGAATGTCGAATGTGAATGTCGAATGTCGAATGTCGAATGTCGAATGTGAATGTCGAATGTCGAAATGTCGAAATGTCGAATGTCGAATGTCGAATGTGAAAGTCGAATGTCGAAATGTCGAAATGTCGAATGTAGTATGTCGAATGTGAATGTCGAATGTCGAAATGTCGTAATGTCGAAATGTTGAATGTCGAATGTGAATGTCGAATGTCGAATGTGAATGTCGAATGTCGAATGTGATTGTCGAATGTCGAAATGTCGAAATGTCGAATGTCGAATGTGAATGTCGAATGTCGAATGTGAATGTCGAATGTCGAATGTCGAATGTCGAATGTGAATGTCGACATGTCGAAATGTCGAAATGTCGAATGTCGAAATGTCGAAATGTCGAATGTCGAATGTGAATGTCTAATGTCGAATGTGAATGTCGAATGTCGAATGTCGTATGTGAATGTCGAATGTCGAATGTCGAATGTGAATGTCGACATGTCGAAATGTCGAAATGTCGAATGTCGAAATGTCGAAATGTCGAATGTCGAATGTCGAAATGTCGAATGTCGAATGTCGAATGTCGAACGTGAATGTCGAATGTCGAATGTCGAAATGTCGAAAGTCGAAATGTCGAATGTCGAATGTGAATGTCGAAATGTCGAAATGTCAAATGTCGAATGTGAATGTCGAATGTTGAAATGTCGAATGTTGAAATGTCGAATGTCGAATGTCGAATGTCGAAATGTCGAATGTTGAAATGTCGAATGTCAAAAGTCAAAAGTCGAAAAGTCGAATGTGAATGTCGAATGTCGAAATGTCGAATGTGAATGTCGAATGTCGAAATGTCGAATGTGAATGTCGAAATGTCGTAATGTCGAAATGTCGAATGTCGAATGTGAATGTCGAATGTCGAATGTGAATGACGAATGTCGAACGTCGAATGTGAATGTCGACATGTCGAAATGTCGAAATGTCGAATGTCGAAATGTCGAATGTCGAACATCGAATGTGAATGTCGAATGTCGTATGTCAAATGTGAATGTCGAATGTCGAATGTCAAATGTGAATGTCGAATGTCGACATGTCGAAATGTCGAAATGTCGAATGTCGAAATGTCGAATGTCGAACGTCGAATGTGAATGTCGAATGTCGTATGTCAAATGTGAATGTCGAATGTCGAATGTCAAATGTGAATGTCGAATGTCGACATGTCGAAATGTCGAAATGTCGAATGTCGAAATGTCGAATGTCGAACGTCGAATGTGAATGTCGAATGTCGTATGTCAAATGTGAATGTCGAATGTCGAATGTCAAATGTGAATGTCGAATGTCGAAATGTCGAAAGTCGAAATGTCGAATGTGAATGTCGAAATGTCGAATGTCGAATGTGAATGTCGAATGTCGAAATGTCGAAATGTCGAATGTCGAAAGTCGAAATGTCGAATGTGAATGTTGAATGTCGAAATGTCGAAATGTCGAATTTCGAATGTCGAATGTGAATGTCGAATGTCAAATGTGAATGTCGAGTGTCGAATGTGAATGTCGAATGTGAATGTCGAATGTCGAAATGTCGAAATGTCGAATGTCGAATGTCGATTGTCAAATGTGAATGTTGAATGTCAAATGTGAATGTCGAATGTCGAAATGTCGAAAGTCGAAATGTCGAATGTCGAATGTGAAGGTTGAAATGTCGAAATGTCGATTGTCGAAATGTCGAATGTCGAAATGTCGAATGTCGAATGTGAATGTCGAAATGTCGAAATGTCGCATGTCGAATGTGAATGTCGAATGTCGAAATGTCGAAAGTCGAAATGTCAAATGTCGAATGTGAATGTCGAATGTCGAATGTTGAATGTCGAAATGTCGAATGTCGATTGTCAAATGTGAATGTTGAATGTCGAATGTGAATGTCGAATGTCGAAATGTCGTAATGTCGAAATGTCGAATGTCGAATGTGAATGTCGAATGTCGAATGTGAATGTCGAATGTCGAATGTGATTGTCGAATGTCGAAATGTCGAAATGTCGAATGTCGAATGTGAATGTCGAATGTCGAATGTGAATGTCGAATGTCGAATGTCGAATGTCGAATGTGAATGTCGACATGTCGAAATGTCGAAATGTCGAATGTCGAAATGTCGAATGACGAATGTGAATGTCTAATGTCGAATGTGAATGTCGAATGTCGAATGTCGTATGTGAATGTCGAATGTCGAATGTCGAATGTGAATGTCGACATGTCGAAATGTCGAAATGTCGAATGTCGAAATGTCGAAATGTCGAATGTCGAATGTCGAATGTCGAACGTGAATGTCGAATGTCGAATGTCGATTGTGAATGTCGAATGTCGAAATGTCGAAAGTCGAAATGTCGAATGTCGAATGTGAATGTCGAAATGTCGAAATGTCAAATGTCGAATGTGAATGTCGAATGTTGAAATGTCGAATGTTGAAATGTCGAATGTCGAATGTCGAATGTCGAAATGTCAAATGTCAAAAGTCGAAAAGTCGAATGTGAATGTCGAATGTCAAAATGTCGAATGTAAATGTCGAATGTCGAAATGTCGAATGTGAATGTCGAAATGTCGTAATGTCGAAATGTCGAATGTCGAATGTGAATGTCGAATGTGAATGTCGAATGTCGAATGTCGAACGTCGAATGTGAATGTCGACATGTCGAAATGTCGAAATGTCGAATGTCGAAATGTCGAAATGTCGAATGTCGAATGTCATATGTCGAATGTGAATGTCGAATGTCGAATGTCAAATGTGAATGTCGAATGTCGAAATGTCGAAAGTCGAAATGTCGAATGTCGAATGTGAATGTCGAAATGTCGAAATGTCGAATGTCGAATGTGAATGTCGAATGTCGAAATGTCGAAATGTCGAATGTCGAAAGTCGAAATGTCGAATGTGAATGTTGAATGTCGAAATGTCGAAATGTCGAATGTCGAATGTGAATGTCGAATGTCAAATGTGAATGTCGAGTGTCGAATGTGAATGTCGAATGTGAATGTCGAATGTCGAAATGTCGAATGTCGAATGTCGATTGTCAAATGTGAATGTTGAATGTCAAATGTGAATGTCGAATGTCGAATGTGAATGTCGAAATGTCGAAAGTCGAAATGTCGAATGTCGAATGTGAAGGTTGAAATGTCGAAATGTCGATTGTCGAAATGTCGAATGTCGAAATGTCGAATGTCGAATGTGAATGTCGAAATGTCGAAATGTCGCATGTCGAATGTGAATGTTGAATGTCGAAATGTCGAAAGTCGAAATGTCGAATGTCGAATGTGAATGTCGATTGTCGAAATGTCAAAAGTTGAAATGTCGAATGTGAATGTCGAAATGTCGAATGTCGGATGTGAATGTCGAATGTCGAAATGTCGAAATGTCGAATGTCGAATGTCGAATGTGAATGTCGAAATGTCGAAATGTCGAATGTCGAATGTGAATGCCGAATGTCGAATGTAAATGTCGATTGTCGAATGTCGAAAGTCGAATGTGAATGTCGAATGTCGAAATGTCGAAATGTCGAATGTCTAATGTCGAAATGTCGAATGTCGAATGTGAATTTCGAATGTCAAATGTGAATGTCGAATGTCAAATGTGAATGTCGAATGTCGAATGTGAATGTCGAATGTGAATGTCGAATGTCGAAATGTCGAAATGTCGAATGTCGAATGTTAATGTTGAATGTCAAATGTGAATGTCGAATGTGAATGTCGAAATGTCGAAATTCGAAATGTCGAATGTCGAATGTGAATGTCGAATGTCGAAATGTCGAAATGTCGAATGTCGAATGTGAATGTTGAATGTCGAATGTGAATGGCGAATGTCAAAATGTCGAATGTCGAATGTGAATGTCGAATGTCGAAATGTCGAATGTTGAAATGTCGAATGTCGAATGTTGAATGTCAAATGTCGAATGTGAATGTCGAAATGTCGAATGTCGAATGTGAATTTCGAATGTCAAATGTGAATGTCGAATGTCAAATGTGAATGTCGAATGTCGAATGTGAATGTCGAATGTGAATGTCGAATGTCGAAATGTCGAAATGTCGAATGTCGAATGTTAATGTTGAATGTCAAATGTGAATGTCGAATGTGAATGTCGAAATGTCGAAATTCGAAATGTCGAATGTCGAATGTGAATGTCGAATGTCGAAATGTCGAAATGTCGAATGTCGAATGTGAATGTTGAATGTCGAATGTGAATGGCGAATGTCAAAATGTCGAATGTCGAATGTGAATGTCGAATGTCGAAATGTCGAATGTTGAAATGTCGAATGTCGAATGTTGAATGTCAAATGTCGAATGTGAATGTCGAAATGTCGAATGTCGAATGTGAATGTCGAATGTCGAAATGTCGAAATGTCGAATGTCGAATATGGAATGTGAATGTCGAATGTCGAAATGTCGAAACGTCGAATGTCGAATGTGATTGTCGAAATGTCGAAATGTCGAATGTCGAATGTGAATGTCGAATGTCGAAATGTCGAATGTTGAAATGTCGAATGTCGAATGTCGAATGTCAAATGTCGAATGTGAATGTTGAATGTCGAAATGTCGAATGTCAAAAGTCGAAATGTCGAATGTGAATGTCGAAATGTCGAATGTCGGATGTGAATGTCGAATGTCGAAATGTCGAAATGTCGAATGTCGAATGTGAATGTCGAATGTCGAATGTCGAATGTCGAATGTCAAATGTGAATGTCGAATGTGAATGTCGAAAGTCGAAATGTCGAATGTGAATGTCGAATGTCGAATGTGAATGTCGAATGTCGAAATGTCAAATGTGAATGTCGAATGTCGAAATGTCAAATGTCAAAAGTCGAAATGTCGAATGTGAATGTCGAAATGTCGAATGTCGAATGTGAATGTCGAATGTCGAAATGTCGAATGTCGAATGTCGAATGTGAATGTCGAATGTCGAAATGTCGAAATGTCGAATGTCGAATGTGAATGTCGAATGTCGAAATGTCGAAATGTCGAAATGTCGAATGTCGAATGTCGATTGTCAAATGTGAATGTTGAATGTCAAATGTGAATGTCGAATGTCGAAATGTCGAAAGTCGAAATGTCGAATGTCGAATGTGAAGGTTGAAATGTCAAAATGTCGATTGTCGAAATGTCGAATGTCGAAATGTCGAATGTCGAATGTGAATGTCGAAATGTCGAAATGTCGCATGTCGAATGTGAATGTCGAATGTCGAAATGTCGAAAGTCGAAATGTCAAATGTCGAATGTGAATGTCGAATGTCGAATGTTGAATGTCGAAATGTCGAATGTCGATTGTCAAATGTGAATGTTGAATGTCGAATGTGAATGTCGAATGTCGAAATGTCGTAATGTCGAAATGTCGAATGTCGAATGTGAATGTCGAATGTCGAATGTGAATGTCGAATGTCGAATGTGATTGTCGAATGTCGAAATGTCGAAATGTCGAATGTCGAATGTGAATGTCGAATGTCGAATGTGAATGTCGAATGTCGAATGTCGAATGTCGAATGTGAATGTCGACATGTCGAAATGTCGAAATGTCGAATGTCGAAATGTCGAATGACGAATGTGAATGTCTAATGTCGAATGTGAATGTCGAATGTCGAATGTCGTATGTGAATGTCGAATGTCGAATGTCGAATGTGAATGTCGACATGTCGAAATGTCGAAATGTCGAATGTCGAAATGTCAAAATGTCGAATGTCGAATGTCGAATGTCGAACGTGAATGTCGAATGTCGAATGTCGATTGTGAATGTCGAATGTCGAAATGTCGAAAGTCGAAATGTCGAATGTCGAATGTGAATGTCGAAATGTCGAAATGTCAAATGTCGAATGTGAATGTCGAATGTTGAAATGTCGAATGTTGAAATGTCGAATGTCGAATGTCGACATGTCGAAATGTCGAAATGTCGAATGTCGAAATGTCGGAATGTCGAATGTCATATGTCGAATGTGAATGTCGAATGTCGAATGTCAAATGTGAATGTCGAATGTCGAAATGTCGAAAGTCGAAATGTCGAATGTCGAATGTGAATGTCGAAATGTCGAAATGTCGAATGTCGAATGTGAATGTCGAATGTCGAAATGTCGAAATGTCGAATGTCGAAAGTCGAAATGTCGAATGTGAATGTTGAATGTCGAAATGTCGAAATGTCGAATGTCGAATGTGAATGTCGAATGTCAAATGTGAATGTCGAGTGTCGAATGTGAATGTCGAATGTGAATGTCGAATGTCGAAATGTCGAATGTCGAATGTCGATTGTCAAATGTGAATGTTGAATGTCAAATGTGAATGTCGAATGTCGAATGTGAATGTCGAAATGTCGAAAGTCGAAATGTCGAATGTCGAATGTGAAGGTTGAAATGTCGAAATGTCGATTGTCGAAATGTCGAATGTCGAAATGTCGAATGTCGAATGTGAATGTCGAAATGTCGAAATGTCGCATGTCGAATGTGAATGTTGAATGTCGAAATGTCGAAAGTCGAAATGTCGAATGTCGAATGTGAATGTCGATTGTCGAAATGTCAAAAGTTGAAATGTCGAATGTGAATGTCGAAATGTCGAATGTCGGATGTGAATGTCGAATGTCGAATGTCGAGTGTCGAAATGTCGAAAGGTCGAATGTCGAATGTGATTGTCGAAATGTCGAAATGTCGAATGTCGAATGTGAATGTCGAATGTCGAAATGTCGAATGTTGAAATGTCGAATGTCGAATGTCGAATGTCAAATGTCGAATGTGAATGTCGAATGTCGAAATGTCGAATGTCAAATGTCGAATGTGAATGTCGATTGTCGAAATGTCGAATGTCGAAATGTCGAAATGTCGAATGTGAATGTCGAATGTCGAATGTGAATATCGAATGTCGAAATGTCAAATGTGAATGTCGAATGTCGAAATGTCAAATGTCAAAAGTAGAAATGTCGAATGTGAATGTCGAAATGTCGAATGTCGAATGTGAATGTCGAATGTCGAATGTCGAAATGTCGAATGTCGAATTTTAATGTCGAAAGTCGAAATGTCGAAATGTCGAATGTCGAATGTCGAATGTGAATGTCGAATGTCGAAATGTCGAAATGTCGAATGTCGTATGTCGAATGTGAATGTCGAATGTCGAAATGTCGTAATGTCGAAATGTCGAATGTCGAATGTGAATGTCGAATGTCGAATGTGAATGTCGAATGTCGAATGTGATTGTCGAATGTCGAAATGTCGAAATGTTGAATGTCGAATGTGAATGTCGAATGTCGAATGTGAATGTCGAATGTCGAATGTGAATGTCGAATGTCGAATGTGAATGTCGACATGTCGAAATGTCGAAATGTCGAATGTCGAAATGTCGAAATGTCGAATGTCGAATGTGAATGTCTAATGTCGAATGTGAATGTCGAATGTCGAATGTCGTATGTGAATGTCGAATGTCGAATGTGAATGTCGACATGTCGAAATGTCGAAATGTCGAAATGTCGAAATGTCGAATGTCGAACGTGAATGTCGAATGTCGAATGTCGATTGTGAATGTCGAATGTCGAAATGTCAAAAGTCGAAATGTCGAATGTGAATGTCGAAATGTCGAAATGTCAAATGTCGAATGTGAATGTCGAATGTTGAAATGTCGAATGTTGAAATGTCGAATGTCGAATGTCGAATGTCAAATGTCGAATGTGAATGTCGAATGTCGAAATGTCAAATGTCAAAAGTCGAAAAGTCGAATGTGAATGTCGAATGACGAAATGTCGAATGTGAATGTCGAAATGTCGTAATGTCGAAATGTCGAATGTCGAATGTGAATGTCGAATGTCGAATGTGAATGTCGAATGTCGAAATGTCGAATGTCGAATGTGAATGTCGAATGTCGAATGTCGAATGTCGAATATGAATGTCGAATGTCGAATGTCGAACGTCGAATGTGAATGTCGACATGTCGAAATGTCGAAATGTCGAATGTCTAAATGTCGAATGTCGTATGTCGAATGTGAATGTCGAATGTCGAATGTCGAATGTCAAATGTGAATGTCGAATGTCGAAATGTCGAAAGTCGAAATGTCGAATGTGAATGTCGTAATGTCGAAATGTCGAAATGTCGAATGTCGAAAGTCGAAATGTCGAATGTGAATGTTGAATGTCGAAATGTCGAAATGTCGAATGTCGAATGTCGAATGTGAATGTCGAATGTCAAATGTGAATGTCGAGTGTCGAATGTGAATGTCGAATGTGAATGTCGAAATGTCGAAATGTCGAATGTCGAATGTCGAATGTCGATTGACAAATGTGAATGTTGAATGTCAAATGTGAATGTCGAATGTCGAATGTGAATGTCGAAATGTCGAAAGTCGAAATGTCGAATGTCGAATGTGAATGTTGAAATGTCGAAATGTCGATTGTCGAAATGTCGAATGTCGAAATGTCGAATGTCGAATGTGAATGTCGAAATGTCGAAATGTCGCATGTCGAATGTGAATGTCGAATGTTGAAATGTCGAATGTCGAAAGTCGAAATGTCGAATGTCGAATGTGAATGTCGAATGTCGAAATGTCAAAAGTTGAAATGTCGAATGTGAATGTCGAAATGACGAATGTCGGATGTGAATGTCGAATGTCGAAATGTCGAAATGTCGAATGTCGAATGTCGAATGTGAATGTCGAAATGTCGAAATGTCAAATGTCGAATGTCAAATGTCGAATGTGAATGTCGAATGTCGAATGTGAATGTCGAATGTCAAATGTCAAATGTCGAATGTGAATGTTGAAATGTCGAATGTCGAAATGTCGAATGTCGAATGTCGAATGTCGAATGTGAATGTCGAATGTCGAATGTCGAAAGTCGAATGTGAATGTCGAATGTCGAAATGTAGAATGTCGAAAGTCGAATTGTCGAATGTCGAATGTGAAAATGTCGAATGTGAATGTCGATTGTCGAATGTCGAAAGTCGAATGTGAATGTCGAATGTCGAAATGTCGAAATGTCGAATGGCGAAAGTCGAAATGACGAATGTGAATGTCGAATGTCGAAATGTCGAATGTCGAATGTCGAATGTGAATGTCAAATGTCGAATGTGAATGTCGAATGTCGAATGTGAATGTCGAATGTCAAATGTCAAATGTCGAATGTGAATGTTGAAATGTCGAATGTCGAAATGTGGAATGTCGAATGTCGAATGTCGAATGTGAATGTCGAATGTCGAAAGTCGAATGTGAATGTCGAAAGTCGAAATGTCGAATGTCGAAAGTCAAATTGTCGAATGTCGAATGTGAAAATGTCGAATGTGAATGTCGATTGTCGAATGTCGAAAGTCGAATGTGAATGTCGAATGTCGAAATGTCAAAATGTCGAATGTCGAAAGTCGAAATGACGAATGTGAATGTCGAATGTCGAAATGTCGAATGTCGAATGTCGAATGTGAATGTCGAATGTCAAATGTGAATGTCGAATGTCAAATGTGAATGTCGAATGTCGAATGTGAATGTCGAATGTGAATGTCGAATGTCGAAATGTCGAAATGTCGAATGTGAATGTTGAATGTCAAATGTGAATGTCGAATGTGAATGTCGAAATGTCGAAAGTCGAAATGTCGAATGTCGAATGTGAATGTCGAAATGTCAAAAGTCGAAATGTCGAATGTCGAATGTGAATGTCGAATGTCGAAATGTCAAAATGTCGAATGTCGAATGTGAATGTCGAATGTCGAAATGTCGAATGTTGAAATGTCGAATGTCGAATGTCAAATGTCGAATGTGAATGTCGAATGTCGAAATGTCAAATGTCAAGAGTCGAAATGTCGAATGTGAATGTCGAATGTTGAATGTGAATGTCGAATGTCGAAATGTTGAAATGTCGAGTGTCGAATGTGAATGTCGAATGTCAAATGTCGAATGTGAATGTCGAATTTGAATGTCGAATGTCAAAGGTCGAATGTGAATGTCGACATGTCGAAATGTCGAAATGTCGAATGTCGAAATGTCGAAATGTCGAATGTCGAATATTGTATGTCGAATGTGAATGTCGAATGTCGAATGTCAAATGTGAATGTCGAATGTCGAAATGTCGAAAGTCGAAATGTCGAATGTCGAATGTGAATGTCGAAATGTCGAATGTCGAATGTGAATGTCGAATGTCGAAATGTCGAAATGTCGAATGTCGAAAGTCGAAATGTCGAATGTGAATGTCGAATGTCGAAATGTCGAAATGTCGAATGTCGAATGTTGAATGTGAATGTTGAATGTCAAATGTGAATGTCGAATGTCGAATGAGAATGTCTAATGTGAATGTCGAATGTCGAAATGTCGAAATATCGAATGTCGAATGTCGAATGTCGATTGTCAAATGTGAATGTTGAATGTCAAATGTGAATGTCGAATGTCGAATCTGAATGTCGAAATGTCGAAAGTCGAAATGTCGAATGTCGAATGTGAATGTTGAAATGTCGAAATGTCGATTGTCGAAATGTCGAATGTCGAATGTGAATGTCGAAATGTCGAAATGTCGCATGTCGAATGTGAATGTCGAATGTCGAAATGTCGAAATGTCAAAAGTCGAAATGTCGAATGTGAATGTCGAAATGTCGAATCTCGGATGTGAATGTCAAATGTCGAAATGTCGAAATGTCGAATGTCGAAATGTCGAATGTGAATGTCGAAATGTCGAAATGTCGAATGTCGAATGTCAAATGTCGAATGTCGAATGTCGAATGTCGAATGTGAATGTCGAATGTCGAATGTCGAAAGTCGAATGTGAATGTCGAATGTCGAAATGTCAAAATGTCGAATGTCGAAAGTCGAATTGTCGAATGTCGAAGGTGAAAATGTCGAATGTGAATGTCGATTGTCGAATGTCGAAATGTCGAAATGTTGAATGTCGAAAGTCGAAATGTCGAATGTGAATGTCGAATGTCGAAATGTCGAAATGTCGAATGTCGAATGTCGAATGTGAATTTCGAATGTCAAATGTGAATGTCGAATGTCAAATGTGAATGTCGAATGTCGAATGTGAATGTCGAATGTGAATGTCGAATGTCGAAATGTCGAAATGTCGAATGTCGAATGTGAATGTTGAATGTCAAATGTGAATGTCGAATGTGAATGTCGAAATGTCGAAAGTCGAAATGTCGAATGTCGAATGTGAATGTCGAATGTCGAAATGTCGAAATGTCGAATGTCAAATTTGAATGTCGAATGTGAATGGCGAATGTCAAAATGTCGAATGTCGAATGTGAATGTCGAATGTCGAAATGTCGAATGTTGAAATGTCGAATGTCGAATGTCAAATGTCGAATGTGAATGTCGAATGTCGAAATGTCGAATGTCAAAAGTCGAAATGTCGAATGTGAATGTCGAAATGTCGAATGTCGAATGTGAATGTCGAATGTTGAAATGTCAAAATGTCGAATGTCGAATGTCGAATGTCGAAATGTCGAAAGGTCGAATGTCGAATGTGATTGTCGAAATGTCGAAATGTCGAATGTCGAATGTGAATGTCGAATGTCGAAATGTCGAATGTTGAAATGTCGAATGTCAAATGTCGAATGTGAATGTCGAATGTCGAAATGTTGAATGTCAAAAGTCGAAATGTCGAATGTGAATGTCAAAATGTCGAATGTCGGATGTGAATGTCGAATGTCGAAATGTCGAAATGTCGAATGTCAAATGTCGAATGTGAATGTCATTTTGTCGAAATGTCGAATGTGAATGTCGAATGTCGAATGTGAATGTCTAATGTCGAAATGTCGAATGTCGAATGTGAATGTCGAATGTTAATGTCGAATGTCGAAATGTCGAATGTCGAATGTGAATGTTGAATGTCGAATGTCGAATGTGAATGTCGAATGTCGAAATGTCGAATGTCGAAAGTCGAATGTCAATGTCAAATGACGAATGTGAATGTCGAATGTGAATGTCGAAATGTCGAAATGTCGAATGTCGAATGTCGAAATGTCGAAATGTCGAAATGTCGAATGTCGAATGTGAATGTCGAATGTCAAATGTGAATGTCGAATGTCGAAATGTCGAAAGTCGAAATGTTGAATGTCGAATGTGAATGTCGAAATGTCGAAATGTCGAATGTCGAAATGTTGAAATTTTGAATGTCGAATGTCGAATGTCGAATGTGAATGTCGAATGTGAATGTCGAATGTCAAATGTGAATGTCGAATGTCGAAATGTCGAAAGTCGAAATGTCGAATGTCGAATGTGAATGTCGAATGTCGAAATGTCAAAATGTCGAATGTCGAATGTGAATGTCGAATGTCGAAATGTCGAATGTTGAAATGTCGAATGTCGAATGTCAAATGTCGAATGTGAATGTCGAATGTCGAAATGTCAAATGTCAAGAGTCGAAATGTCGAATGTGAATGTCGAATGTTGAATGTGAATGTCGAATGTCGAAATGTTGAAATGTCGAGTGTCGAATGTGAATGTCGAATGTCAAATGTCGAATGTGAATGTCGAATGTGAATGTCGAATGTCAAATGTCGAATGTGAATGTCGACATGTCGAAATGTCGAAATGTCGAATGTCGAAATGTCGAAATGTCGAATGTCGAATGTCGTATGTCGAATGTGAATGTCGAATGTCGAATGTCAAATGTGAATGTCGAATGTCGAAATGTCGAAAGTCGAAATGTCGAATGTCGAATGTGAATGTCGAAATGTCGAATGTCGAATGTGAATGTCGAATGTCGAAATGTCGAAATGTCGAATGTCGAAAGTCGAAATGTCGAATGTGAATGTCGAATGTCGAAATGTCGAAATGTCGAATGTCGAATGTCGAATGTGAATGTTGAATGTCAAATGTGAATGTCGAATGTCGAATGAGAATGTCTAATGTGAATGTCGAATGTCGAAATGTCGAAATATCGAATGTCGAATGTCGAATGTCGATTGTCAAATGTGAATGTTGAATGTCAAATGTGAATGTCGAATGTCGAATCTGAATGTCGAAATGTCGAAAGTCGAAATGTCGAATGTCGAATGTGAATGTTGAAATGTCGAAATGTCGATTGTCGAAATGTCGAATGTCGAAATGTCGAATGTCGAATGTGAATGTCGAAATGTCGAAATGTCGCATGTCGAATGTGAATGTCGAATGTCGAAATGTCGAAATGTCAAAAGTCGAAATGTCGAATGTGAATGTCGAAATGTCGAATCTCGGATGTGAATGTCAAATGTCGAAATGTCGAAAGTCGAATGTCGAATGTCGAATGTGAATGTCGAAATGTCGAAATGTCGAATGTCGAATGTCGAATGTCGAATGTCGAATGTCGAATGTGAATGTCGAATGTCGAATGTCGAAAGTCGAATGTGAATGTCGAATGTCGAAATGTCAAAATGTCGAATGTCGAAAGTCGAATTGTCGAATGTCGAAGGTGAAAATGTCGAATGTGAATGTCGATTGTCGAATGTCGAAAGTCGAATGTTAATGTCGAATGTCGAAATGTCGAAATGTTGAATGTCGAAAGTCGAAATGTCGAATGTGAATGTCGAATGTCGAAATGTCGAAATGTCGAATGTCGAATGTCGAATGTGAATTTCGAATGTCAAATGTGAATGTCGAATGTCAAATGTGAATGTCGAATGTCGAATGTGAATGTCGAATGTGAATGTCGAATGTCGAAATGTCGAAATGTCGAATGTCGAATGTGAATGTTGAATGTCAAATGTGAATGTCGAATGTGAATGTCGAAATGTCGAAAGTCGAAATGTCGAATGTCGAATGTGAATGTCGAATGTCGAAATGTCGAAATGTCGAATGTCAAATGTGAATGTCGAATGTGAATGGCGAATGTCAAAATGTCGAATGTCGAATGTGAATGTCGAATGTCGAAATGTCGAATGTTGAAATGTCGAATGTCGAATGTCAAATGTCGAATGTGAATGTCGAATGTCAAAAGTCGAAATGTCGAATGTGAATGTCGAAATGTCGAATGTCGAATGTGAATGTCGAATGTTGAAATGTCAAAATGTCGAATGTCGAATGTCGAATGTCGAAATGTCGAAAGGTCGAATGTCGAATGTGATTGTCGAAATGTCGAAATGTCGAATGTCGAATGTGAATGTCGAATGTCGAAATGTCGAATGTTGAAATGTCGAATGTCAAATGTCGAATGTGAATGTCGAATGTCGAAATGTTGAATGTCAAAAGTCGAAATGTCGAATGTGAATGTCAAAATGTCGAATGTCGGATGTGAATGTCGAATGTCGAAATGTCGAAATGTCGAATGTCAAATGTCGAATGTGAATGTCATTTTGTCGAAATGTCGAATGTGAATGTCGAATGTCGAATGTGAATGTCTAATGTCGAAATGTTGAATGTCGAATGTGAATGTCGAATGTTAATGTCGAATGTCGAAATGTCGAATGTCGAATGTGAATGTTGAATGTCGAATGTCGAATGTGAATGTCGAATGTCGAAATGTCGAATGTCGAAAGTCGAATGTCAATGTCAAATGACGAATGTGAATGTCGAATGTGAATGTCGAAATGTCGAAATGTCGAATGTCGAATGTCGAAATGTCGAAATGTCGAAATGTCGAATGTCGAATGTGAATGTCGAATGTCAAATGTGAATGTCGAATGTCGAAATGTCGAAAGTCGAAATGTTGAATGTCGAATGTGAATGTCGAAATGTCGAAATGTCGAATGTCGAAATGTTGAAATTTTGAATGTCGAATGTCGAATGTCGAATGTGAATGTCGAATGTGAATGTCGAATGTCAAATGTGAATGTCGAATGTCGAAATGTCGAAAGTCGAAATGTTGAATGTCGAATGTGAATGTCGAAATGTCGAAATGTCGAATGTCGAAACGTTGAAATGTTGAATGTCGAATGTCGAATGTCGAATGTGAATGTCGAAAGTCGAATGTCGAATGTTGAAATGTCGAAATGTCGAATGTCGAATGTCGAATGTGAATGTCGAATGTCAAATGTGAATGTCGAATGTCGAATGTGAATGTCGAATGTGAATGTCGAATGTCGAAATGTCGAATGTCGAAATGTTGAAATGCTGAATGTCGAATGTCGAATGTCGAATGTGAATGTCGAATGTCGAATGTCGAATGTTGAAATGTCGAAATGTCGAATGTCGAATGTCGAATGTGAATGTCGAATGTCAAATGTGAACGTTGAATGTCAAATGTGAATGTCGAATGTCGAATGTGAATGTCGAAATGTCGAAAGTCGAAATGTCGAATGTCGAATGTGAATGTTGAAATGTCGAAATGTCGATTGTCGAAATGTCGAATGTCGAAATGTCGAATGTCGAATGTGAATGTCGAAATGTCGAAATGTCGCATGTCGAATGTGAATGTCGAATGTCGAATGTCGAAAGTCGAAATGTCGAATGTCGAATGTGAATGTCGAATGTCGAAATGTCAAAAGTCGAAATGTCGAATGTGAATGTTGAAATGTCGAATGTCGGATGTGAATGTCGAATGTTGAAATGTCGAATGTCGAATGTCGAATGTGAATGTCGAAAGTCGAATGTCAAATGTCGAATGTGAATGTCGAATGTCGAATGTGAATGTCGAATGTCAAATGTCAAATGTCGAATGTGAATGTCGAAATGTCGAATGTCAAAATGTCGAATGTCGAATGTCGAATTTCGAATGTGAATGTCGAATGTCGAAAGTCGAATGTGAATGTCGAATGTCGAAATGTCGAATGTCGAAAGTCGAATTGTCGAATGTCGAATGTGAAAATGTCGAATGTGAATGTCGATTGTCGAATGTCGAAAGTCGAATGTGAATGTCGAATGTCGAAATGACGAAATGTTGAATGTCGAAAGTCGAAATGTCGAATGTGAATGTCGAATGTCGAAATGTCGAAATGTCGAATGTCGAATGTGAATGTCGAATGTCAAATGTGAATGTCGAATGTCAAATGTGAATGTCGAATGTGAATGTCGAAATGTCGAAATGTCGAATGTGAATGTTGAATGTCAAATGTGAAAGTCGAATGTCGAATGTTAATGTCGAAATGTCGAAAGTCGAAATTTCGAATGTCGAATGTGAATGTCGAATGTCGAAATGTCGAAATGTCGAATGTCGAATGTGAATGTCGAATGTCAAATGTGAATGTCGAAATGTCGAAAGTCGAATGTGATTGTCGAATGTCGAAATGTCGAATGTTGAAATGTCGAATGTCGAATGTCGAATGTCAAATGTCGAATGTGAATGTCGAATGTCGAAATGTCAAATGTCAAAAGTCGAAATGTCGAATGTGAATGTGGAATGTCGAATGTGAATGTCGAATGTCGAAATGTCGAAATGTGGAATGTCGAATGTGAATGTCGAATGTCGAATGTCGAATGTGAATGTCGAATGTCGAATGTGAATGTCGACATGTCGAAATGTCGAAATGTCGAATGTCGAAATGTCGAAATGTCGAATGTCGAATGTCGTATGTCGAATGTGAATGTCGAATGTCGAATGTCAAATGTGAATGTCGAATGTCGAAATGCCGAAAGTCGAAATGTCGAATGTCGAATGTGAATGTCGAAATGTCGAAATGTCGAATGTCGAATGTGAATGTCGAATGTCGAAATGTCGAAATGTCAAATGCCGAAGGTCGAAATGTCGAATGTGAATGTCGAAATGTCGAAATGTCAAATGTCGAAGGTCGAAATATTGAATGTGAATGTCGAATGTCGAAATGTCGAATGTCGAATGTCGAATGTGAATGTTGAATGTCAAATGTGAATGTCGAATGTCGAATGAGAATGTCGAATGTGAATGTCGAATGTCGAATGTCGAAATGTCGAAATGTCGAATGTCGAATGTCGAATGTGAATGTCGAATGTGAATGTTGAATGTCAAATGTGAATGTCGAATGTCGAATGTGAATGTCGAAATGTCGAAAGTCGAAATGTCGAATGTCGAATGTGAATGTTGAAATGTCGAAATGTCGATTGTCGAAATGTCGAATGTCGAATGTGAATGTCGAAATGTCGAAATGTCGCATGTCGAATGTGATTATCGAATGTCGAAATGTCGAATGTCGAAAGTCGAAATGTCGAATGTCGAATGTGAATGTCGAATGCCGAAATGTCGAAATGTCAAAAGTCGAAATGCCGAATGTGAATGTCGAAATGTCGAATGTCGGATGTGAATGTCGAATGTCGAAATGTCGAAATGTCGAATGTCGAATGTCGAATGTGAATGTCGAAATGTCGAAATGTCGAATGTCGAATGTCGAATGTCAAATGTCGAATGTGAATGTCGAATGTCGAATGTCGAAATGTCGAATGTCGAATGTCGAATGTGAATGTCGAATATCGAATGTCGAAAGTCGAATGTGAATGTCGAATGTCGAAATGTCGAAATGTCGAATGTCGAAAGTCGAATTGTCGAATGTCGAATGTGAAAATGTCGAATGTGAATGTCGATTGTCGAATGTCGAAAGTCGAATGTGAATGTCGAATGTCGAAATGTCGAAATGTCGAATGTCTAAAGTCGAAATGTCGAATGTGAATGTCGAATGTCGAAATGTCGAAATGTTGAATGTCGAATGTCGAATGTGAATTTCGAATGTCAAATGTGAATGTCGAATGTCAAATGTGAATGTCGAATGTCGAATGTGAATGTCGAATGTGAATGTCGAATGTCGAAATGTCGAATGTCGAAAGTCGAATTGTCGAATGTCGAATGTGAATGTCGAAATGTCGAATGTCGAATGTGAATGTCGAAAGTCGAAATGTCGAATGTCGAATGTGAATGTCGAAATGTCGAATGTCGAATGTGAATGTCGAAATGTCGAATGTCGAATGTGAATGTCAAATGTCGAAATGTCGAAATGTCGAATGTCGAATGTGAATGTTGAATGTCGAAATGTCAAAATGTCGAATGTCGAATGTGATTGTCGAAATGTCGAAATGTCGAATGTCGAATGTCGAATGTGATTGTTTAATGTCGAAATGTCGAATATTGAAATGTCGAAAGTCGAATGTGAATGTCGAATGTCGAAATGACGAAATGTTGAATGTCGAAAGTCGAAATGTCGAATGTGAATGTCGAATGTCGAAATGTCGAAATGTCGAATGTCGAATGTGAATGTCGAATGTCAAATGTGAATGTCGAATGTCAAATGTGAATGTCGAATGTGAATGTCGAAATGTCGAAATGTCGAATGTGAATGTTGAATGTCAAATGTGAAAGTCGAATGTCGAATGTTAATGTCGAAATGTCGAAAGTCGAAATTTCGAATGTCGAATGTGAATGTCGAATGTCGAAATGTCGAAATGTCGAATGTCGAATGTGAATGTCGAATGTCAAATGTGAATGTCGAAATGTCGAAAGTCGAATGTGATTGTCGAATGTCGAAATGTCGAATGTTGAAATGTCGAATGTCGAATGTCGAATGTCAAATGTCGAATGTGAATGTCGAATGTCGAAATGTCAAATGTCAAAAGTCGAAATGTCGAATGTGAATGTGGAATGTCGAATGTGAATGTCGAATGTCGAAATGTCGAAATGTGGAATGTCGAATGTGAATGTCGAATGTCGAATGTCGAATGTGAATGTCGAATGTCGAATGTGAATGTCGACATGTCGAAATGTCGAAATGTCGAATGTCGAAATGTCGAAATGTCGAATGTCGAATGTCGTATGTCGAATGTGAATGTCGAATGTCGAATGTCAAATGTGAATGTCGAATGTCGAAATGCCGAAAGTCGAAATGTCGAATGTCGAATGTGAATGTCGAAATGTCGAAATGTCGAATGTCGAATGTGAATGTCGAATGTCGAAATGTCGAAATGTCAAATGCCGAAGGTCGAAATGTCGAATGTGAATGTCGAAATGTCGAAATGTCAAATGTCGAAGGTCGAAATATTGAATGTGAATGTCGAATGTCGAAATGTCGAATGTCGAATGTCGAATGTGAATGTTGAATGTCAAATGTGAATGTCGAATGTCGAATGAGAATGTCGAATGTGAATGTCGAATGTCGAATGTCGAAATGTCGAAATGTCGAATGTCGAATGTCGAATGTGAATGTCGAATGTGAATGTTGAATGTCAAATGTGAATGTCGAATGTCGAATGTGAATGTCGAAATGTCGAAAGTCGAAATGTCGAATGTCGAATGTGAATGTTGAAATGTCGAAATGTCGATTGTCGAAATGTCGAATGTCGAATGTGAATGTCGAAATGTCGAAATGTCGCATGTCGAATGTGATTATCGAATGTCGAAATGTCGAATGTCGAAAGTCGAAATGTCGAATGTCGAATGTGAATGTCGAATGCCGAAATGTCGAAATGTCAAAAGTCGAAATGCCGAATGTGAATGTCGAAATGTCGAATGTCGGATGTGAATGTCGAATGTCGAAATGTCGAAATGTCGAATGTCGAATGTCGAATGTGAATGTCGAAATGTCGAAATGTCGAATGTCGAATGTCGAATGTCAAATGTCGAATGTGAATGTCGAATGTCGAATGTCGAAATGTCGAATGTCGAATGTCGAATGTGAATGTCGAATATCGAATGTCGAAAGTCGAATGTGAATGTCGAATGTCGAAATGTCGAAATGTCGAATGTCGAAAGTCGAATTGTCGAATGTCGAATGTGAAAATGTCGAATGTGAATGTCGATTGTCGAATGTCGAAAGTCGAATGTGAATGTCGAATGTCGAAATGTCGAAATGTCGAATGTCTAAAGTCGAAATGTCGAATGTGAATGTCGAATGTCGAAATGTCGAAATGTTGAATGTCGAATGTCGAATGTGAATTTCGAATGTCAAATGTGAATGTCGAATGTCAAATGTGAATGTCGAATGTCGAATGTGAATGTCGAATGTGAATGTCGAATGTCGAAATGTCGAATGTCGAAAGTCGAATTGTCGAATGTCGAATGTGAATGTCGAAATGTCGAATGTCGAATGTGAATGTCGAAAGTCGAAATGTCGAATGTCGAATGTGAATGTCGAAATGTCGAATGTCGAATGTGAATGTCGAAATGTCGAATGTCGAATGTGAATGTCAAATGTCGAAATGTCGAAATGTCGAATGTCGAATGTGAATGTTGAATGTCGAAATGTCAAAATGTCGAATGTCGAATGTGATTGTCGAAATGTCGAAATGTCGAATGTCGAATGTCGAATGTGATTGTTTAATGTCGAAATGTCGAATATTGAAATGTCCAATGTCGAATGTCAAATGTCGAATGTGAATGTCGAGTGTCGAAATGTCGAATGTCAAAAGTCGAAATGTCGAATGTGAATGTCGAAATGTCGAATGTCGGATGTAAATGTCGAATGTCAAAATGTCGAAATGTCGAATGTCGAATGTCGAATGTGAATGTCGAAATGTCGAAATGTCGAATGTCGAAATGTCGAATGTCGAATGTCGAATGTAAAATGTGAATGTCGAATGTCAAATGTGAATGTCGAAATGTCGAATGTCGAAATGTCGAATGTCGAATGTCGAATGTCAAAAGTCGAAATGTCGAATGTGAATGTTGAATGTCGAAATGTCGAATGTCGATTGTCAAATGTGAATGTTGAAATGTCGAAATGTCGAAATGTCGATTGTCGAAATGTCGAATGTCGAAATGTCGCATGTCGAATGTGAATGTCGAATGTCGAAATGTCGAATGTCGAAAGTCGAAATGTCGAATGTCGAATGTCGAATGTCGAATGTGAATGTAGAATGTCAAAATGTCGAAATGTCGAATGTCGAATGTGAATGTCGAATGCGAATGTCGAATGTGAATGTCGAAATGTCGAATGTCAAATGTCGAATGTGAATGTCGAATGTCGAAAAGTCGAATGTCAAAAGTCGAAATGTCGAATGTGAATGTCGAAATGTCGAATGTGAATGTCAAATGTCGAAATGTCGGAATGTCGAATGTCGAATGTGATTGTCGAAATGTCGAAATGTCGAATGTCAAATGTCGAATGTCGAATGTCGAATGTCGAAAGTCGAAATGTCGAATGTCGAAATGTCGAATGTCGATTGTCAAATGTGAATGTTGAAATGTCGAAATGTCGATTGTCGAAATGTCGAATGTCGAAATGTCGAATGTCGAATGTGAATGTCGAAATGTCGAAATGTCGCATGTCGAAAGTCGAAATGTCGAATGTCGAATGTGAATGTCGAATGTGAATGTCGAATGTCGAAATGTCGAATGTCGAATGTGAATGTCGAAATGTCGAATGTCGAATGTCAAATGTCGAATGTGAATGTCGAATGTCGAAATGTCGAATGTGAATGTCGAAATCTCGAATGTCGAATGTGAATGTCAAATGTCGAAATGTCGAATGTCGAATGTGAATGTCGAATGTCGAATGTGAATGTCGAATGTCAAATGTCAAATGTCGAATGTGAATGTTGAAATGTTGAATGTCGAAATGTCGAATGTCGAATATCGAATGTCGAATGTGAATGTCGAATGTCGAATGTCGAAAGTCGAATGTGAATGTCGAATGTCGAAATGTCGAATGTCGAAAGTCGAATTGTCGAATGTCGAATGTGAATGTCGATTGTCGAATGTCGAAAGTCGAATGTGAATGTCGAATGTCGAAATGTCAAAATGTCGAATGTCGAAAGTCGAAATGACGAATGTGAATGTCGAATGTCGAAATGTCGAATGTCGAATGTGAATGTCGAATGTCAAATGTGAATGTCGAATGTCAAATGTGAATGTCGAATGTCGAATGTGAATGTCGAATGTGAATGTCGAATGTCGAAATGTCGAAATGTCGAATGTGAATGTTGAATGTCAAATGTGAATGTCGAATGTCGAATGTGAATGTCGAATGTCGAATGTCGAAAGTCGAATGTGAATGTCGAATGTCGAAATGTCGAAATGTCGAATGTCGAAAGTCGAATTGTCGAATGTCGAATGTGAAAATGTCGAATGTGAATGTCGATTGTCGAATGTCGAAAGTCGAATGTGAATGTCGAATGTCGAAATGTCGAATGTCGAAAGTCGAAATGTCGAATGTGAATGTCGAATGTCGAAATGTCGAATGTCGAATGTGAATTTCGAATGTCAAATGTGAATGTCGAATGTCAAATGTGAATGTCGAATGTCGAATGTGAATGTCGAATGTGAATGTCGAATGTCGAAATGTCGAAATGTCGAATGTCGAATGTGAATGTTGAATGTCAAATGTGAATGTCGAATGTCGAATGTGAATGTCGAATGTCGAATGTGAATGTCGAAATGTCGAAAGTCGAAATGTCGAATGTGAATGTCGAATGTCGAAATGTCGAAATGTCGAATGTCGAATGTGAATGTCGAATGTCGAATGTTAATGTCGAATGTCGAATGTGAATGGCGAATGTCAAAATGTTGAATGTCGAATGTGAATGTCGAATGTCGAAATGTCGAATGTCGAAATGTCGAATGTCGAATGTCGAATGTGAATGTCGAATGTTGAAATGTCAAAATGTCGAATGTCGAATGTCGAAATGTCGAAAGGTCGAATGTCGAATGTGAATGTCGAATGTCGAAATGTCGAATGTTGAAATGTCGAATGTCAAATGTCGAATGTGAATGTCGAATGTCGAAATGTCGAATGTCAAAAGTCGAAATGTCGAATGTGAATGTCAAAATGTCGAATGACGGATGTGAATGTCGAATGTCGAAATGTCGAAATGTCGAATGTCAAATGTCGAATGTGAATGTCATTTTGTCGAAATGTCGAATGTCGAAATGTCGAAATGTCGAAATGTCGAATGTGAATGTCGAATGTCGAATGTGAATGTCTAATGTCGAATGTCGAATGTGAATGTCGAATGTGAATGTCGAATGTCGAATGTCGAAATGTCGAATGTGAATGTTGAATGTCGAATGTCGAATGTGAATGTCGAATGTCGAAATGTCGAATGTCGAAAGTCGAATGTCGAATGTGAATGTCAAATGACGAATGTGAATGTCGAATGTGAATGTCGAAATGTCGAAATGTCGAATGTCGAAATGTCGAAATGTCGAAATGTCGAAATGTCGAATGTTGAATGTGAATGTCAAATGTCAAATGTGAATGTCGAATGTCGAAATGTCGAAAGTCGAAATGTTGAATGTCGAATGTGAATGTCGAAATGTCGAAATGTCGAATGTCGAAATGTTGAATGTCGAATGTCGAATGTCAAATGTGAATGTCGAATGTCGAATGTCGAATGTTGAAATGTCGAAATGTCGAATGTCGAATGTCGAATGTGAATGTCGAATGTCAAATGTGAATGTCGAATGTCGAATGTGAATGTCGAATGTGAATGTCGAATGTCGAAATGTCGAAATGTCGAATGTCGAATGTCGAATGTCGATTGTCAAATGTGAATGTTGAATGTCAAATGTGAATGTCGAATGTGAATGTCGAAATGTCGAAAGTCGAAAAGTCGAATGTCGAATATCGAATGTGAATGTCGAAATGTCGAAATGTCGAAATGTCGAAATGTCGAAATGTCGAATGTCGAACGTGAATGTCGAATGTCGAATGTCGATTGTGAATGTCGAATGTCGAAATGTCGAAAGTCGAAATGTCGAATGTCGAATGTGAATGTCGAAATGTCGAAATGTCAAATGTCGAATGTGAATGTCGAATGTTGAAATGTCGAATGTTGAAATGTCGAATGTTGAATGTCGAATGTCAAATGTCGAATGTGAATGTCGAATGTCGAAATGTCAAATGTCAAAAGTCGAAAAGTCGCATGTGAATGTCGAATGTCAAAATGTCGAATGTGAATGTCGAAATGTCATAATGTCGAAATGTCGAATGTCGAATGTGAATGTCGAATGTTGACTGTGAATGTCGAATGTCGAAATGTCGAATGTCGAATGTGAATGTCGAATGTCGAATGTCGAATATGAATGTCGAATGTCGAACGTCGAATGTGAATGTCGAATGTCGAATGTCGAATGTCAAATGTGAATGTCGAATGTCGAAATGTCGAAAGTCGAAATGTCGAATGTGAATGTCGTAATGTCGAAATGTCGAAATGTCGAATGTCGAAAGTCGAAATGTCGAATGTGAATGTTGAATGTCGAAATGTCGAAATGTCGAATGTCGAATGTCGAATGTGAATGTCGAATGTCAAATGTGAATGTCGAGTTTCGAATGTGAATGTCGAATGTGAATGTCGAAATGTCGAAATGTCGAATGTCGAATGTCGAATGTCGATTGTCAAATGTGAATGTTGAATGTCAAATGTGAATGTCGAATGTCGAATGTGAATGTCGAAATGTCGAAAGTCGAAATGTCGAATGTCGAATGTGAATGTTGAAATGTCGAAATGTCGATTGTCGAAATGTCGAATGTCGAAATGTCGAATGTCGAATGTGAATGTCGAAATGTCGAAATGTCGCATGTCGAATGTGAATGTCGAATGTTGAAATGTCGAATGTCGAAAGTCGAAATGTCGAATGTCGAATGTGAATGTCGAATGTCGAAATGTAAAAAGTTGAAATGTCGAATGTGAATGTCGAAATGACGAATGTCGGATGTGAATGTCGAAATGTCGAAATGTCGAATGTCGAATGTCGAATGTGAATGTCGAAATGTCGAAATGTCGAATGTCGAATGTCAAATGTCGAATGTGAATGTCGAATGTCGAATGTGAATGTCGAATGTCAAATGTCAAATGTCGAATGTGAATGTTGAAATGTCGAATGTCGAAATGTCGAATGTCGAATGTCGAATGTGAATGTCGAATGTCGAATGTCGAAAGTCGAATGTGAATGTCGAATGTCGAAATGTAGAATGTCGAAAGTCGAATTGTCGAATGTGAAAATGTCGAATGTGAATGTCGATTGTCGAATGTCGAAAGTCGAATGTGAATGTCGAATGTCGAAATGTCGAAATGTCGAATGTCGAAAGTCGAAATGACGAATGTGAATGTCGAATGTCGAAATGTTGAATGTCGAATGTGAATGTCAAATGTCGAATGTGAATGTCGAATGTCGAATGTGAATGTCGAATGTCAAATGTCAAATATCGAATGTGAATGTTGAAATGTCGAATGTCGAAATGTCGAATGTCGAATGTCGAATGTCGAATGTGAATGTCGAATGTCGAATGTCGAAAGTCGAATGTGAATGTCGAATGTCGAAATGTCGAATGTGGAAAGTCGAATTGTCGAATGTCGAATGTGAAAATGTCGAATGTGAATGTCGATTGTCGAGTGTCGAAAGTCGAATGTGAATGTCGAATGTCGAAATGTCAAAATGTCGAATGTCGAAAGTCGAAATGACGAATGTGAATGTCGAATGTCGAAATGTCGAATGTCGAATGTCGAATGTGAATGTCTAATGTCAAATGTGAATGTCGAATGTCAAATGTGAATGTCGAATGTCGAATGTGAATGTCGAATGTGAATGTCGAATGTCGAAATGTCGAAATGTCGAATGTGAATGTTGAATGTCAAATGTGAATGTCGAATGTCGAATGTGAATGTCGAAATGTCGAAAGTCGAAATGTCGAATGTCGAATGTGAATGTCGAAATGTCGAAAGTCGAAATGTCGAATGTCGAATGTGAATGTCGAATGTCGAAATGTCAAAATGTCGAATGTCGAATGTCGAATGTGAATGTCGAATGTCGAATGTCGAAAGTCGAATGTGAATGTCGAATGTCGAAATGTCGAAATGTCGAATGTCGAAAGTCGAATTGTCGAATGTCGAATGTGAAAATGTCAAATGTGAATGTCGATTGTCGAATGTCGAAAGTCGAATGTGAATGTCGAATGTCGAAATGTCGAAATGTCGAATGTCGAAAGTCGAAATGTCGAATGTGAATGTCGAATGTCGAAATGTCGGAATGTCGAATGTGAATTTCGAATGTCAAATGTGAATGTCGAATGTCAAATGTGAATGTCGAATGTCGAAATGTCGAATGTCGAATGTCGAATGTGAATGTCGAATGTCGAAATGTCGAATGTCGTATGTCGAATGTGAATGTCGAATGTCGAAATGTCGAAATGTCGAATGTCGAATGTCGAATGTCAAAAGTGAATGTCGAATGTGAATGTCGAATGTCAAAATGTCGAATGTCGAAATGTCGAATGTCGAAAGTCGAAATGTCGATTGTCGAATGTCGAAATGTCGAATGTCGAATGTGAATGTCGAATGTCGAAATGTCGAAATGTCGAATGTCGAATATGAATGTCGAATGTGAATGTCGAATGTGAATGTCGAATGTCGAATGTCAAAAGTCGAAATGTCGAATGTGAATGTCGAAATGTCAAAAGTCGAAATGTCGAATGTGAATGTCGAAATGTCAAATGTCGAATGTGAATGTCGAATGTCGAATGTCGAGTGTCGAAATGTCGAAAGGTCGAATGTCGATTGTGATTGTCGAAATGTCGAAATGTCGAATGTCGAATGTGAATGTCGATTGTCGAAATGTCGAATGTTGAAATGTCGAATGTCAAATGTCGAATGTCAAATGTCGAATGTGAATGTCGAATGTCAAATGTCGAATGTGAATGTCGAATGTCGAAATGTCGAAATGTCGAATGTCAAATGTCGAATGTGAATGTCGATTGTCGAAATGTCAAATGTCGAAATGTCGAATGTGAATGTCGAATGTCAAAATGTCAAATGTGAATGTCGAATGTCGAAATGTCAAAAGTCGAAATGTCGAATGTGAATGTCGAAATGTCGAATGTCGAATGTGAATGTCGAATGTCGAAATGTCGAATGTGAATGTCGAAATGTCAAATGTCGAATGTGAATGTCGAATGTCGAATGTCGAGTGTCGAAATGTCGAAAGGTCGAATGTCGAATGTGATTGTCGAAATGTCGAAATGTCGAATGTCGAATGTGAATGTCGAATGTCGAAATGTCGAATTTTGAAATGTCGAATGTCAAATGTCGAATGTCAAATGTCGAATGTGAATGTCGAATGTCGAAATGTCGAATGTCAAATGTCAAATGTGAATGTCGATTGTCAAAATGTCAAATGTTGAAATGTCGAAATTTCGAATGTGAATGTCGAATGTCGAAATGTCAAATGTGAATGTCGAATGTCGAAATGTCAAAAGTCGAAATGTCGAATTTGAATGTCGAAATGTCGAATGTCGAATGTGAATGTCGAATGTCGAAATGTCGAATGTCGAATGTCGAATGTGAATGTCGAATGTCGAAATGTCGAATGTCGTATGTCGAATGTGAATGTCGAATGTCGAAATGTCGAATGTCGATTGTCGAATGTCAAAAGTGAATGTCGAATGTGAATGTCGAATGTCGAAATGTCGAATGTCGAAATGTCGAATGTAGAAAGTCGAAATGTCGATTGTCGAATCTCGAATGTCGAAAGTCGAAATGTCGAATGTGAATGTCGAATGTCAAAATGTCGAAATGTCGAATGTGAATGTCGAATGTGAATGTCGAATGTCGAATGTTGAATGTCGAAATGTCGAATGTCGATTGTGAATGTCGAATGTCGAAATGTCAAAAGTCGAAATGTCAAATGTGAATGTCGAATGTCGAATGTTAATGTCGAAATGTCGAAAGTCGAAATGTCGAATGTCGAATGTGAATGTCGAATGTCAAATGTGAATGTCGAATGTCGAAATGTCGAAAGTCGAAATGTTGAATGTCGAATGTGAATGTCGAAATGTCGAAATGTCGAATGTCGAAATGTTGAAATGTTGAATGTCGAATGTCGAATGTCGAATGTGAATGTCGAATGTCGAATGTCGAATGTTGAAATGTCGAATGTCGAATGTCGAATGTGAATGTCGAATGTCAAATGTGAATGTCGAATGTAGAATGTGAATGTCGAATGTGAATGTCGAATGTCGAAATGTCGAAATGTCGAATGTCGAATGTCGAATGTCGATTGTCAAATGTGAATGTTGAATGTCAAATGTGAATGTCGAATGTCGAATGTGAATGTCGAAATGTCGAAAGTCGAAATGTCGAATGTCGAATGTGAATGTTGAAATGTCGAAATGTCGATTGTCGAAATGTCGAATGTCGAAATGTCGAATGTCGAATGTGAATGTCGAAATGTCGAAATGTCGCATGTCGAATGTGAATGTCGAATGTCGAATGTCGAATGTCGAAATGTCAAAAGTCGAAATGTCGAATGTGAATGTCGAAATGTCGAATGTCGGATGTGAATGTCGAATGTCGAAATGTCGAATGTCGAATGTCGAATGTGAATGTCGAAAGTCGAATGTCAAATGTCGAATGTGAATGTCGAATGTCGAATGTGAATGTCGAATGTCAAATGTCAAATGTCGAATGTGAATGTCGAAATGTCGAATGTCAAAATGTCGAATGTCGAATGTCGAATTTCGAATGTGAATGTCGATTGTCGAATGTCGAAAGTCGAATGTGAATGTCGAATGTCGAAATGTCGAATGTCGAAAGTCGAATTGTCGAATGTCGAATGTGAAAATGTCGAATGTGAATGTCGATTGTCGAATGTCGAAAGTCGAATGTGAATGTCGAATGTCGAAATGACGAAATGTTGAATGTCGAAAGTCGAAATGTCGAATGTGAATGTCGAATGTCGAAATGTCGAAATGTCGAATGTCGAATGTGAATGTCGAATGTCAAATGTGAATGTCGAATGTCAAATGTGAATGTCGAATGTGAATGTCGAAATGTCGAAATGTCGAATGTGAATGTTGAATGTCAAATGTGAAAGTCGAATGTCGAATGTGAATGTCGAAATGTCGAAAGTCGAAATTTCGAATGTCGAATGTGAATGTCGAATGTCGAAATGTCGAAATGTGGAATGTCGAATGTGAATGTCGAATGTCGAATGTCGAATGTGAATGTCGAATGTCGAATGTGAATGTCGACATGTCGAAATGTCGAAATGTCGAATGTCGAAATGTCGAAATGTCGAATGTCGAATGTCGTATGTCAAATGTGAATGTCGAATGTCGAATGTCAAATGTGAATGTCGAATGTCGAAATGCCGAAAGTCGAAATGTCGAATGTCGAATGTGAATGTCGAAATGTCGAAATGTCGAATGTCGAATGTGAATGTCGAATGTCGAAATGTCGAAATGTCAAATGTCGAAGGTCGAAATGTCGAATGTGAATGTCGAATGTCGAAATGTCAAATGTCGAAGGTCGAAATATTGAATGTGAATGTCGAATGTCGAAATGTCGAAATGTCGAATGTCGAATGTCGAATGTGAATGTTGAATGTCAAATGTGAATGTCGAATGTCGAATGAGAATGTCGAATGTGAATGTCGAATGTCGAAATGTCGAATGTCGAATGTCGAATGTGAATGTCGAATGTGAATGTTGAATGTCAAATGTGAATGTCGAATGTCGAATGTGAATGTCGAAATGTCGAAAGTCGAAATGTCGAATGTCGAATGTGAATGTTGAAATGTCGAAATGTCGATTGTCGAAATGTCGAATGTCGAAATGTCGAATGTCGAATGTGAATGTCGAAATGTCGAAATGTCGCATGTCGAATGTGATTATCGAATGTCGAAATGTCGAATGTCGAAAGTCGAAATGTCGAATGTCGAATGTGAATGTCGAATGTCGAAATGTCAAAAGTCGAAATGCCGAATGTGAATGTCGAAATGTCGAATGCCGGATGTGAATGTCGAATGTCGAAATGTCGAAATGTCGAATGTCGAATGTCGAATGTGAATGTCGAAATGTCGAAATGTCGAATGTCGAATGTCGAATGTCAAATGTCGAATGTGAATGTCGAATGTCGAATGTGAATGTCAAATGTCGAATGTGAATGTCGAAATGTCGAATGTCGAATGTGAATGTCGAAATGTCGAATGTCGAAATGTCGAAATGTCGAATGTCGAATGTCAAATGTCGAATGTGAATGTCGAATGTCGAATGTGAATGTCGAATGTCAAATGTCGAATGTGAATGTCGAATGTCAAATGTCGAATGTGAATGTCGAAATGTCGAATGTCGAAATGTCGAATGTCGAATGTCGAATGTCGAATGTGAATGTCGAATATCGAATGTCGAAAGTCGAATGTGAATGTCGAATGTCGAAATGTCGAAATGTCGAATGTCGAAAGTCGAATTGTCGAATGTCGAATGTGAAAATGTCGAATGTGAATGTCGATTGTCGAATGTCGAAAGTCGAATGTGAATGTCGAATGTCGAAATGTCGAAATGTCGAATGTCTAAAGTCGAAATGTCGAATGTGAATGTCGAATGTCGAAATGTCGAAATGTTGAATGTCGAATGTCGAATGTGAATTTCGAATGTCAAATGTGAATGTCGAATGTCAAATGTGAATGTCGAATGTCGAATGTGAATGTCGAATGTGAATGTCGAATGTCGAAATGTCGAATGTCGAAAGTCGAATTGTCGAATGTCGAATGTGAATGTCGAAATGTCGAATGTCGAATGTGAATGTCGAAAGTCGAAATGTCGAATGTCGAATGTGAATGTCGAAATGTCGAATGTGAATGTCGAATGTGAATGTCAAATGTCGAAATGTCGAATGTCGAATGTGAATGTCGAAATGTCGAATGTCGAATGTGAATGTCAAATGTCGAAATGTCGAAATGTCGAATGTCGAATGTCGAATGTGAATGTTGAATGTCGAAATGTCAAAATGTCGAATGTCGAATGTGATTGTCGAAATGTCGAAATGTCGAATGTCGAATGTCGAATGTGATTGTTTAATGTCGAAATGTCGAATATTGAAATGTCCAATGTCGAATGTCAAATGTCGAATGTGAATGTCGAGTGTCGAAATGTCGAATGTCAAAAGTCGAAATGTCGAATGTGAATGTCGAAATGTCGAATGTCGGATGTGAATGTCGAATGTCAAAATGTCGAAATGTCGAATGTCGAATGTCGAATGTGAATGTCGAAATGTCGAAATGTCGAATGTCGAAATGTCGAATGTCGAATGTCGAATGTAAAATGTGAATGTCGAATGTCAAATGTGAATGTCGAAATGTCGAATGTCGAAATGTCGAATGTCGAATGTCAAATGTGAATGTTGAAATGTCGAAATGTCGAAATGTCGATTGTCGAAATGTCGAATGTCGAAATGTCGCATGTCGAATGTGAATGTCGAATGTCGAAATGTCGAATGTCGAAAGTCGAAATGTCGAAATGTCGCATGTCGAATGTGAATGTCGAATGTCGAATGTCGAAAGTCGAAATGTCGAATGTCGAATGTGAATGTCGAATGTCGAAATGTCAAAAGTCGAAATGTCGAATGTGAATGTCGAAATGTCGAATGTCGGATGTGAATGTCGAATGTCGAAATGTCGAATGTCGAATGTCGAATGTGAATGTCGAAAGTCGAATGTCAAATGTCGAATGTGAATGTCGAATGTCGAATGTGAATGTCGAATGTCAAATGTCAAATGTCGAATGTGAATGTCGAAATGTCGAATGTCAAAATGTCGAATGTCGAATGTCGAATTTCGAATGTGAATGTCGAATGTCGAATGTCGAAAGTCGAATGTGAATGTCGAATGTCGAAATGTCGAATGTCGAAAGTCGAATTGTCGAATGTCGAATGTGAAAATGTCGAATGTGAATGTCGATTGTCGAATGTCGAAAGTCGAATGTGAATGTCGAATGTCGAAATGACGAAATGTTGAATGTCGAAAGTCGAAATGTCGAATGTGAATGTCGAATGTCGAAATGTCGAAATGTCGAATGTCGAATGTGAATGTCGAATGTCAAATGTGAATGTCGAATGTCAAATGTGAATGTCGAATGTGAATGTCGAAATGTCGAAATGTCGAATGTGAATGTTGAATGTCAAATGTGAAAGTCGAATGTCGAATGTGAATGTCGAAATGTCGAAAGTCGAAATTTCGAATGTCGAATGTGAATGTCGAATGTCGAAATGTCGAAATGTCGAATGTCGAATGTGAATGTCGAATGTCAAATGTGAATGTCGAAATGTCGAAAGTCGAATGTGATTGTCGAATGTCGAAATGTCGAATGTTGAAATGTCGAATGTCGAATGTCAAATGTCGAATGTGAATGTCGAAATGTCAAATGTCAAAAGTCGAAATGTCGAATGTGAATGTGGAATGTCGAATGTGAATGTCGAATGTCGAAATGTCGAAATGTGGAATGTCGAATGTGAATGTCGAATGTCGAATGTCGATTGTGAATGTCGAATGTCGAATGTGAATGTCGACATGTCGAAATGTCGAAATGTCGAATGTCGAAATGTCGAAATGTCGAATGTCGAATGTCGTATGTCGAATGTGAATGTCGAATGTCGAATGTCAAATGTGAATGTCGAATGTCGAATTGTCGAAAGTCGAAATGTCGAATGTCGAATGTGAATGTCGAAATGTCGAAATGTCGAATGTCGAATGTGAATGTCGAAATGTCGAAATGTCAAATGTCGAAGGTCGAAATGTCGAATGTGAATGTCGAATGTCGAAATGTCGAAATGTCAAATGTCGAAGGTCGAAATATTGAATGTGAATGTCGAATGTCGAAATGTCGAAATGTCGAATGTCGAATGTCGAATGTGAATGTTGAATGTCAAATGTGAATGTCGAATGTCGAATGAGAATGTCGAATGTGAATGTCGAATGTCGAAATGTCGAAATGTCGAATGTCGAATGTGAATGTCGAATGTGAATGTTGAATGTCAAATGTGAATGTCGAATGTCGAATGTGAATGTCGAAATGTCGAAAGTCGAAATGTCGAATGTCGAATGTGAATGTTGAAATGTCGAAATGTCGATTGTCGAAATGTCGAATGTCGAAATGTCGAATGTCGAATGTGAATGTCGAAATGTCGAAATGTCGCATGTCGAATGTGATTATCGAATGTCGAAATGTCGAATGTCGAAAGTCGAAATGTCGAATGTCGAATGTGAATGTCGAATGTCGAAATGTCAAAAGTCGAAATGCCGAATGTGAATGTCGAAATGTCGAATGTCGGATGTGAATGTCGAATGTCGAAATGTCGAAATGTCGAATGTCGAATGTCGAATGTGAATGTCGAAATGTCGAAATGTCGAATGTCGAATGTCGAATGTCAAATGTCGAATGTGAATGTCGAATGTCGAATGTGAATGTCGAATGTCAAATGTCGAATGTGAATGTCGAAATGTCGAATGTCGAATGTGAATGTCGAAATGTCGAATGTCGAAATGTCGAAATGTCGAATGTCGAATGTCAAATGTCGAATGTGAATGTCGAATGTCGAATATAAATGTCGAATGTCAAATGTCGAATGTGAATGTCGAATATCAAATGTCGAATGTGAATGTCGAAATGTCGAATGTCGAAATGTCGAATGTCGAATGTCGAATGTCGAATGTGAATGTCGAATATCGAATGTCGAAAGTCGAATGTGAATGTCGAATGTCGAAATGTCGAAATGTCGAATGTCGAAAGTCAAATTGTCGAATGTCGAATGTGAAAATGTCGAATGTGAATGTCGATTGTCGAATGTCGAAAGTCGAATGTGAATGTCGAATGTCGAAATGTCGAAATGTCGAATGTCTAAAGTCGAAATGTCGAATGTGAATGTCGAATGTCGAAATGTCGAAATGTTGAATGTCGAATGTCGAATGTGAATTTCGAATGTCAAATGTGAATGTCGAATGTCAAATGTGAATGTCGAATGTCGAATGTGAATGTCGAATGTGAATGTCGAATGTCGAAATGTCGAATGTCGAAAGTCGAATTGTCGAATGTCGAATGTGAATGTCGAAATGTCGAATGTCGAATGTGAATGTCGAAAGTCGAAATGTCGAATGTCGAATGTGAATGTCGAAATGTCGAATGTGAATGTCGAATGTGAATGTCAAATGTCGAAATGTCGAATGTCGAATGTGAATGTCGAAATGTCGAATGTCGAATGTGAATGTCAAATGTCGAAATGTCGAAATGTCGAATGTCGAATGTGAATGTTGAATGTCGAAATGTCAAAATGTCGAATGTCGAATGTGATTGTCGAAATGTCGAAATGTCGAATGTCGAATGTCGAATGTGATTGTTTAATGTCGAAATGTCGAATATTGAAATGTCCAATGTCGAATGTCAAATGTCGAATGTGAATGTCGAGTGTCGAAATGTCGAATGTCAAAAGTCGAAATGTCGAATGTGAATGTCGAAATGTCGAATGTCGGATGTGAATGTCGAATGTCAAAATGTCGAAATGTCGAATGTCGAATGTCGAATGTGAATGTCGAAATGTCGAAATGTCGAATGTCGAAATGTCGAATGTCGAATGTAAAATGTGAATGTCGAATGTCAAATGTGAATGTCGAAATGTCGAATGTCGAAATGTCGAATGTCGAATGTCGAATGTCAAAAGTCGAAATGTCGAATGTGAATGTTGAATGTCGAAATGTCGAATGTCGATTGTCAAATGTGAATGTTGAAATGTCGAAATGTCGAAATGTCGATTGTCGAAATGTCGAATGTCGAAATGTCGCATGTCGAATGTGAATGTCGAATGTCGAAATGTCGAATGTCGAAAGTCGAAATGTCGAATGTCGAATGTCGAATGTCGAATGTCGAATGTGAATGTAGAATGTCGAAATGTCGAAATGTCGAATGTCGAATGTGAATGTCGAATGCGAATGTCGAATGTGAATGTCGAAATGTCGAATGTCAAATGTCGAATGTGAATGTCGAATGTCGAAAAGTCGAATGTCAAAAGTCGAAATGTCGAATGTGAATGTCGAAATGTCGAATGTGAATGTCAAATGTCGAAATGTCGGAATGTCGAATGTCGAATATGAATGTCGAAATGTCGAAATGTCGAATGTCGAATGTGATTGTCGAAATGTCGAAATGTCGAATGTCAAATGTCGAATGTCGAATGTCGAAAGTCGAAATGTCGAATGTCGAAATGTCGAATGTCGATTGTCAAATGTGAATGTTGAAATGTCGAAATGTCGATTGTCGAAATGTCGAATGTCGAAATGTCGAATGTCGAATGTGAATGTCGAAATGTCGAAATGTCGCATGTCGAAAGTGAATGTCGAATGTGAATGTCGAATGTCGAAATGTCGAATGTCGAAAGTGAATGTCGAAATGTCGAATGTCGAATGTCAAATGTCGAATGTGAATGTCGAATGTCGAAATGTCGAATGTGAATGTCGAAATGTCGAATGTCGAATGTGAATGTCAAATGTCGAAATGTCGAATGTCGAATGTGAATGTTGAATGTCGAAATGTCGAAATGTCGAATGTCGAATGTGATTGTCGAATGTGAATGTTGAATGTCGAAATGTCGAATGTTGAAATGTCCAATGTCGAATATCAAATGTCGAATGTGAATGTCGAATGTCGAAATGTCGAATGTCAAAAGTCGAAATGTCGAATGTGAATGTCGAAATGTCGAATGTCGAATGTGAATGTCGAATGTCAAAAGTCGAAATGTCGAATGTGAATGTCGAAATGTCGAATGTCGAATGTGAATGTCAAATGTCGAAATGTCGAAATGTCGAATGTGAATGTCGAATGTCGAATGTCGAAATGTCGAATGTCGAATGTGAATGTCGAATGTCAGTTGTCAAATGTCGAATGTCGAATGTCGAATGTCGAATGTGAATGTCGACATGTCGAAATGTCGAAATGTTGAATGTCGAAATGTCGAATGTCGAATGTCGAATGTGAATGTCGAATGTCGAATGTGAATGTCGAAATGTCGAATGTGAATGTCGAATGTCGAATGTGAATGTCGAAATGTCGAAATGTCGAATGTCGAATGTCAAATGTCGAATGTGAATGTCGAATGTGAATGTCGAATGTCAAATGTCGAATGTGAATGTCGAAATGTCGAATGTCGAATGTCAAATGTCGAATGTGAATGTCGAATGTCGAATGTGAATGTCGAATGTCAAATGTCGAATGTGAATGTCGAATGTCAAATGTCGAATGTGAATGTCGAAATGTCGAATGTCGAAAGTCGAATGTGAATGTCGAATGTCGAAATGTCGAAATGTCGAATGTCGAAAGTCGAATTGTCGAATGTCGAATGTGAAAATGTCGAATGTGAATGTCGATTGTCGAATGTCGAAAGTCGAATGTGAATGTCGAATGTCGAAATGTCGAAATGTCGAATGTCTAAAGTCGAAATGTCGAATGTGAATGTCGAATGTCGAAATGTCGAAATGTTGAATGTCGAATGTCGAATGTGAATTTCGAATGTCAAATGTGAATGTCGAATGTCAAATGTGAATGTCGAATGTCGAATGTGAATGTCGAATGAGAATGTCGAATGTCGAAATGTCGAATGTCGAAAGTCGAATTGTCGAATGTCGAATGTGAATGTCGAAATGTCGAATGTCGAATGTGAATGTCGAAAGTCGAAATGTCGAATGTGAATGTCGAAATGTCGAATGTGAATGTCGAATGTGAATGTCAAATGTCGAAATGTCGAATGTCGAATGTGAGTGTCGAAATGTCGAATGTCGAATGTGAATGTCAAATGTCGAAATGTCGAAATGTCGAATGTCGAATGTGAATGTTGAATGTCGAAATGTCAAAATGTCGAATGTCGAATGTGATTGTCGAAATGTCGAAATGTCGAATGTCGAATGTGATTGTTTAATGTCGAAATGTCGAATATTGAAATGTCCAATGTCGAATGTCAAATGTCGAATGTGAATGTCGAGTGTCGAAATGTCGAATGTCAAAAGTCGAAATGTCGAATGTGAATGTCGAAATGTCGAATGTCGGATGTGAATGTCGAATGTCAAAATGTCGAAATGTCGAATGTCGAATGTCGAATGTGAATGTCGAAATGTCGAATGTCGAAATGTCGAATGTCGAATGTCGAATGTAAAATGTGAATGTCGAATGTCAAATGTGAATGTCGAAATGTCGAATGTCGAAATGTCGAATGTCGAATGTCGAATGTCAAAAGTCGAAATGTCGAATGTGAATGTTGAATGTCGAAATGTCGAATGTCGATTGTCAAATGTGAATGTTGAAATGTCGAAATGTCGATTGTCGAAATGTCGAATGTCGAAATGTCGCATGTCGAATGTGAATGTCGAATTGTCGAATGTCGAAAGTCGAAATGTCGAATGTCGAATGTCGAATGTCGAATGTGAATGTAGAATGTCGAAATGTCGAAATGTCGAATGTCGAATGTGAATGTCGAATGCGAATGTCGAATGTGAATGTCGAAATGTCGAATGTCAAATGTCGAATGTGAATGTCGAATGTCGAAAAGTCGAATGTCAAAAGTCGAAATGTCGAATGTGAATGTCGAAATGTCGAATGTGAATGTCAAATGTCGAAATGTCGGAATGTCGAATGTCGAATATGAATGTCGAATGTCGAAATGTCGAAATGTCGAATGTCGAATGTGATTGTCGAAATGTCGAAATGTCGAATGTCAAATGTCGAATGTCAAATGTCGAATGTGAATGTCGAATGTCAAATGTGAATGTCGATTGTCAAATGTGAATGTCGAATGTCAATTGTGAATGTCGAATGTCGAGATGTCGAATGTCGAAATGTCGAATGTCGAAAGTCGAAATGTCGAATGTCAAATGTCGAATGTCGAAAGTCGAATGTCGATTGTCAAATGTGAATGTTGAAATGTCGAAATGTCGATTGTCGAAATGTCGAATGTCGAAATGTCGAATGTCGAATGTGAATGTCGAAATGTCGAAATGTCGCATGTCGAAAGTCGAAATGTCGAATGTCGAATGTGAATGTCGAATGTGAATGTCGAATGTCGAAATGTCGAATGTCGAATGTGAATGTCGAAATGTCGAATGTCGAATGTCAAATGTCGAATGTGAATGTCGAATGTCGAAATGTCGAATGTGAATGTCGAAATGTCGAATGTCGAATGTGAATGTCAAATGTCGAAATGTCGAATGTCGAATGTGAATGTTGAATGTCGAAATGTCGAATGTCGAATGTGATTGTCGAATGTGAATGTTGAATGTCGAGATGTCGAATGTTGAAATGTCCAATGTCGAATATCAAATGTCGAATGTGAATGTCGAATGTCGAAATGTCGAATGTCAAAAGTCGAAATGTCGAATGTGAATGTCGAAATGTCGAATGTCGAATGTGAATGTCGAAATGTCGAATGTCGAATGTCAAAAGTCGAAATGTCGAATGTGAATGTCGAAATGTCGAATGTCGAATGTGAATGTCAAATGTCGAAATGTCAAAATGTCGAATGCCGAATGTGAATGTCGAATGGCGAATGTCGAAATGTCGAATGTCGAATGTGAATGTCGAATGTCAATTGTCGAATGTCGAATGTGAATGTCGAATGTCGAATGTCGAATGTGAATGTCGACATGTCGAAATGTCGAAATGTCGAATGTCGAAATGTCGAATGTCGAATGTCGAATGTGAATGTCGAATGTCGAATGTGAATGTCGAATGTCGAAAGTCGAAATGTCGAATGTCGAATGTGAATGTCGAAATGTCGAAATGTCGAATGTGAATGTCGAATGTCGAAATGTCGAATGTTGAAATGTCGAGTGTCGAATGTCGAATGTCGAATGTCGAATGTGAATGTCGAATGTCAAATGTCGAATGTCGAAATGTCAAAAGTCGAAATGTCGAATGTGAATGTCGAAATGTCGAAATGTCGAATGTGAATGTCGAATGTCGAAATGTCGAATGTTGAAATGTCGAATGTCGAATGTCGATTGTGAATGTCGAATGTCGAAATGTCGAAATGTCGAAATGTCGAAATGTCGAATGTCGAAATGTCGAATGTCGATTGTCAAATGTGAATGTCGAATGTCAAATGTGAATGTCGAATGTCGAATGTGAATGTCGAATTGTCGAAATGTCGATTGTCGAAATGTCAAATATCGAATGTGAATGTCGAAAGTCGAAATGTCGAATGTCGAATGTGAATGTCGAAATGTCGAATGTGAATGTCGAATGTGAATGTCAAATGTCGAAATGTCGAATGTCGAATGTGAATGTCGAAATGTCGAATGTCGAATGTGAATGTCAAATGTCGAAATGTCGAAATGTCGAATGTCGAATGTGAATGTTGAATGTCGAAATGTCGAAATGTCGAATGTCGAATGTGATTGTCGAAATGTCGAAATGTCGAATGTCGAATGTGAATGTTTAATGTCGAAATGTCGAATATTGAAATGTCCAATGTCGAATGTCAAATGTCGAATGTGAATGTCGAGTGTCGAAATGTCGAATGTCAAAAGTCGAAATGTCGAATGTGAATGTCGAAATGTCGAATGTCGGATGTGAATGTCGAATGTCAAAATGTCGAAATATCGAATGTCGAATGTGAATGACGAAATGTCGAAATGTCGAATGTCGAAATGTCGAATGTCGAATGTCGAATGTAAAATGTGAATGTCGAATGTCAAATGTGAATGTCGAAATGTCGAATGTCGAAATGTCGAATGTCGAATGTCAAAAGTCGAAATGTCGAATGTCGAATGTGAATGTGGAATGTCGAAATGTCGAATGTCGTTTGTCAAATGTGAATGTTGAAATGTCGAATGTGAATGTCGAAATGTCGAATGTGAATGTCAAATGTCGAAATGTCGAATGTGAATGTCGAAATGTCGAATGTGAATGTCAAATGTCGAAATGTCGGAATGTCGAATGTCGAATATGAATGTCGAATGTCGAAATGTCGAAATGTCGAATGTCAAATGTCGAATGTGAATGTCGAATGTCGAAATGTCGAATGTCAAAAGTCGAAATGTCGAATGTGAATGTCGAAATGTCGAATGTCGGATGTGAATGTCGAATTTCGAAATGTCAAAATGTCGAATGTCAAATGTCGAATGTGAATGTCGATTGTCGAAAATGTCGAATGTCGAAATGTCGAAATGTCGAAATGTTGAATGTGAATGTCGAATGTCGAATGTGAATGTCTAATGTCGAAATGTCGAATGTGAATGTCGAATGCGAATGTCGAATGTCGAATGTCGAAATGTCGAATGTCGAATGTGAATGTTGAATGTCGAATGTCGAATGTGAATGTCGAATGTCGAAATGTCGAATGTCGAATGTCGAAAGTCGAATGTGAATGTCGAAATGTCGAAATGTCGAATGTCGAAATGTCGAAATGTCGAATGTCGAATGTGAATGTCGAAATGTCGAAATGTCGAATGTCGAAATGTCGAAATGTCGAATGTCGAATGTGAATGTCGAATGTCAAATGTGAATGTCGAATGTCGAAATGTCGAAAGTCGAAATGTTGAATGTCGAATGTGAATGTCGAAATGTCAAAATGTCGAATGTCGAAATGTTGAAATGTTGAATGTCGAATGTCGAATGTCGAATCTGAATGGCGAATGTCGAATGTCGAATGTCGAATGTGAATGTCGAATGTGAATGTCGAATGTCGAAATGTCGAAATGTCGAATGTCGAAAGTCAAATTGTCGAATGTGAATGTCGAATGTCGAATGTGAATGTCGAATGTTGAATGTGATTGTTGAATGTCGAAATGTCGAAATGTCGAATGTCGAATGTGAATGTCAAATGTCGAAATGTCGAATGTCGAATGTGAATGTTGAATGTCGAAATGTCGAATGTCGAATGTGATTGTCGAATGTGAATGTTGAATGTCGAGATGTCGAATGTTGAAATGTCCAATGTCGAATATCAAATGTCGAATGTGAATGTCGAATGTCGAAATGTCGAATGTCAAAAGTCGAAATGTCGAATGTGAATGTCGAAATGTCGAATGTCGAATGTGAATGTCGAAATGTCGAATGTCGAATGTCAAAAGTCGAAATGTCGAATGTGAATGTCGAAATGTCGAATGTCGAATGTGAATGTCAAATGTCGAAATGTCAAAATGTCGAATGCCGAATGTGAATGTCGAATGGCGAATGTCGAAATGTCGAATGTCGAATGTGAATGTCGAATGTCAATTGTCGAATGTCGAATGTGAATGTCGAATGTCGAATGTCGAATGTGAATGTCGACATGTCGAAATGTCGAAATGTCGAATGTCGAAATGTCGAATGTCGAATGTCGAATGTGAATGTCGAATGTCGAATGTGAATGTCGAATGTCGAAAGTCGAAATGTCGAATGTCGAATGTGAATGTCGAAATGTCGAAATGTCGAATGTGAATGTCGAATGTCGAAATGTCGAATGTTGAAATGTCGAGTGTCGAATGTCGAATGTCGAATGTCGAATGTGAATGTCGAATGTCAAATGTCGAATGTCGAAATGTCAAAAGTCGAAATGTCGAATGTGAATGTCGAAATGTCGAAATGTCGAATGTGAATGTCGAATGTCGAAATGTCGAATGTTGAAATGTCGAATGTCGAATGTCGATTGTGAATGTCGAATGTCGAAATGTCGAAATGTCGAAATGTCGAAATGTCGAATGTCGAAATGTCGAATGTCGATTGTCAAATGTGAATGTCGAATGTCAAATGTGAATGTCGAATGTCGAATGTGAATGTCGAATTGTCGAAATGTCGATTGTCGAAATGTCAAATATCGAATGTGAATGTCGAAAGTCGAAATGTCGAATGTCGAATGTGAATGTCGAAATGTCGAATGTGAATGTCGAATGTGAATGTCAAATGTCGAAATGTCGAATGTCGAATGTGAATGTCGAAATGTCGAATGTCGAATGTGAATGTCAAATGTCGAAATGTCGAAATGTCGAATGTCGAATGTGAATGTTGAATGTCGAAATGTCGAAATGTCGAATGTCGAATGTGATTGTCGAAATGTCGAAATGTCGAATGTCGAATGTGAATGTTTAATGTCGAAATGTCGAATATTGAAATGTCCAATGTCGAATGTCAAATGTCGAATGTGAATGTCGAGTGTCGAAATGTCGAATGTCAAAAGTCGAAATGTCGAATGTGAATGTCGAAATGTCGAATGTCGGATGTGAATGTCGAATGTCAAAATGTCGAAATGTCGAATGTCGAATGTGAATGACGAAATGTCGAAATGTCGAATGTCGAAATGTCGAATGTCGAATGTCGAATGTAAAATGTGAATGTCGAATGTCAAATGTGAATGTCGAAATGTCGAATGTCGAAATGTCGAATGTCGAATGTCAAAAGTCGAAATGTCGAATGTCGAATGTGAATGTGGAATGTCGAAATGTCGAATGTCGTTTGTCAAATGTGAATGTTGAAATGTCGAATGTGAATGTCGAAATGTCGAATGTGAATGTCAAATGTCGAAATGTCGAATGTGAATGTCGAAATGTCGAATGTGAATGTCAAATGTCGAAATGTCGGAATGTCGAATGTCGAATATGAATGTCGAATGTCGAAATGTCGAAATGTCGAATGTCAAATGTCGAATGTGAATGTCGAATGTCGAAATGTCGAATGTCAAAAGTCGAAATGTCGAATGTGAATGTCGAAATGTCGAATGTCGGATGTGAATGTCGAATTTCGAAATGTCAAAATGTCGAATGTCAAATGTCGAATGTGAATGTCGATTGTCGAAAATGTCGAATGTCGAAATGTCGAAATGTCGAAATGTTGAATGTGAATGTCGAATGTCGAATGTGAATGTCTAATGTCGAAATGTCGAATGTGAATGTCGAATGCGAATGTCGAATGTCGAATGTCGAAATGTCGAATGTCGAATGTGAATGTTGAATGTCGAATGTCGAATGTGAATGTCGAATGTCGAAATGTCGAATGTCGAATGTCGAAAGTCGAATGTGAATGTCGAAATGTCGAAATGTCGAATGTCGAAATGTCGAAATGTCGAATGTCGAATGTGAATGTCGAAATGTCGAAATGTCGAATGTCGAAATGTCGAAATGTCGAATGTCGAATGTGAATGTCGAATGTCAAATGTGAATGTCGAATGTCGAAATGTCGAAAGTCGAAATGTTGAATGTCGAATGTGAATGTCGAAATGTCAAAATGTCGAATGTCGAAATGTTGAAATGTTGAATGTCGAATGTCGAATGTCGAATCTGAATGGCGAATGTCGAATGTCGAATGTCGAATGTGAATGTCGAATGTGAATGTCGAATGTCGAAATGTCGAAATGTCGAATGTCGAAAGTCAAATTGTCGAATGTGAATGTCGAATGTCGAATGTGAATGTCGAATGTTGAATGTGATTGTTGAATGTCGAAATGTCGAAATGTCGAATGTCGAATGTGAATGTCGAATGTCGAATGTGAATGTCGAATGTGAATGTCGAATGTCGAAATGTCGAAATGTCGAATGTCGAATGTGAATGTTGAATGTCAAATGTGAATGTCGAATGTCGAATGTGAATGTCGAAATGTCGAAATTCGAAATCTCGAATGTCGAATGTGAATGTCGAATGTCGAATGTGAATGTCGAATGTCGAAATGTCGAATGTTGAAATGTCGAATGTCGAATGTCGAATGTCAAATGTCGAATGTGAATGTCGAATGTCAAAATGTCGAATGTCAAAAGTCGAAATGTCGAATGTGAATGTCGATATGTCGAATGTCGAATGTGAATGTCGAATGTTGAAATGTCAAAATGTCGAATGTCGAATGTCGAATGTCAAATGTCGAAAGGTCGAATGTCGAATGTGAATGTCGAATGTGGAAATGTCGAATGTCGAATGTGAATGTCGAATGTCGAAATGTCGAATGTTGAAATGTCGAATGTCAAATGTCGAATGTGAATGTCGAATGTCGAAATGTCGAATGTCAAAAGTCGAAATGTCGAATGTGAATGTCGAAATGTCGAATGTCGGTTGTGAATGTCGAATGTCGAAATGTCGAAATGTCGAATGTCAAATGTCGAATGTGAATGTCGATTGTCGAAATGTCGAATGTCGAAATGTCAAAATGTCGAAATGTCGAATGTGAATGTCGAATGTCGAATGTGAATGTCTAATGTCGAAATGTCGAATGTCGAATGTGAATGTCGAATGTGAATGTCGAATGTCGAAATGTCGAATGTCGAATGTGAATGTTGAATGTCGAATGTCGAATGTGAATGTCGAATGTCGAAATGTCGAATGTCGAAAGTCGAATGTCGAATGTGAATGTCAAATGACGAATGTGAATGTCGAATGTGAATGTCGAAATGTCAAAATGTCGAATGTCGAATGTCGAAATGTCGAAATGTCGAAATGTCGAATGTCGAATGTGAATGTCGAATGTCAAATGTGAATGTCGAATGTCGAAATGTCGAATGTCGAAATGTTGAATGTCGAATGTGAATGTCGAAATGTCGAAATGTCGAATGTCGAAATGTTGAAATGTTGATTGTCGAATGTCGAATGTCGAATGTGAATGTCGAATGTCGAATGTCGAATGTGAATGTCGAATGTGAATGTCGAATGTCGAAATGTCGAAATGTCGAATGTCGAAAGTCGAATTGTCGAATGTCGAATGTGAATGTCGAAATGTCGAATGTCGAATGTGAATGTCGAAATGTCGAATGTGAATGTCGAAATGTCATAATGTCGAAATGTCGAATGTCGAATGTGAATGTCGAATGTCGAATGTGAATGTCGAATGTCGAATGTGATTGTTGAATGTCGAAATGTCGAAATGTCGAATGTCGAATGTGAATGTCGAATGTCGAATGTGAATGTCGAATGTCGAATGTCGAATGTGAATGTCGACATGTCGAAATGTCGAAATGTCGAATGTCGAAATGTCGAAATGTCGAATGTCGAATGTCGAATGTGAATGTCTAATGTCGAATGTCGAATGTGAATGTCGAATGTCGAATGTGAATGTCGAATGTCGACATGTCGAAATGTCGAAAAGTCGAATGTCGAATGTCGAAATGTCAAAATGTCGAATGTCGAATGTCGAACGTGAATGTCGAATGTCGATTGTGAATGTCTAATGTCGAAATGTCGAAAGTCGAATGTCGAATGTCGAAATGTCAAAATGTCGAATGTCGAATGTCGAACGTGAATGTCGAATGTCGAATGTGAATGTCGAATGTCGAAATGTCGAATGTGAATGTCGAAATGTCGTAATGTTGAAATGTCGAATGTCGAATGTGAATGTCGAATGTCGAATGTGAATGTCGACATGTCGAAATGTCGAAATGTCGAATGTCGAAATGTCAAAATGTTGAATGTCGAATGTCGTATGTCGAATGTGAATGTCGAATGTCGAATGTCAAATGTGAATGTCGAATGTCGAAATGTCGAAAGTCGAAATGTCGAATGTCGAATGTGAATGTCGAAATGTCGAATGTCGAATGTGAATGTTGAAATGTCGAAATGTCGAATGTCGAAATTCGAAATGTCGAATGTGAATGTCGAATGTCGAAATGTCGAAATGTCGAATGTCGAATGTCGAATGTGAATGTCGAATGTCCAATGTGAATGTCGAAATGTCGAAATGTCGAATGTGAATGTCGAATGTCGAAATGTCGAATGTTGAAATGTCGAATGTCGAATGTCAAATGTCGAATGTGAATGTCAAATGTCAAAATGTCGAATGTCAAATGTGAATGTCGAATGTCGAAATGTCGAATGTCGAATGTGAATGTCGAAATGTCGAAATGTCGCATGTCGAATGTGAATGTCGAATGTCGAATGTCGAAAGTCGAAATGTCGAATGTCGAATGTGCATGTTGAATGTCGAAATGTCGAATGTCGATTGTCAAATGTGAATGTTGAAATGTCGAAATGTCGATTGGCGAAATGTCGAATGTCGAAATGTCGCAAGTCGAATGTGAATGTCGAATGTCGAAATGTCGAATGTCGAAAGTCGAAAAGTCGAATGTCGAATGTGAATGTCGAAATGTCGAAATGTCGTATGTCAAATGTGAATGTCGAATGTGAATGTCGAATGTCGAAATGTCGAATGTCGAATGTGAATGTCGTATGTGAATGTCGAAAAGTCGAAATGTCGAATGTGAATGTCGAAATGTCTAATGTCGAATGTGAATGTCGAAATGTCTAATGTCGAATGTGAATGTCAAATGTCGAAATGTCGAATGTCGAATGTGAATGTTGAATGTCGAAATGTCGAAATGTCGAATGTCGAATGTGATTGTCGAAATGTCGAAATGTCGAATGTCGAATGTGAATGTCGAATGTCGAAATGTCGAATGTTGAAATGTCGAATGTCGAATGTCAAATGTCGAATGTGAATGTCGAATGTCGAAATGTCGAATGTCAAATGTGAATGTCGAATGTCGAAATGTCAAATGTTGAAAGTCGAAATGTCGAATGTCGAATGTGAATGTCGAATGTCGAATGTGAATGTCAAATGTCGAATGTGAATGTCGAATGTCGAAATGTCGAATGTCAAATGTGAATGTCGAATGTCGAATGTGAATGTCGAATGTCGAATGTCGAATGTCAAATGTCTAATGTGAATGTCGAAATGTCGAATGTCGAAATGTCGAAATGTCGAATGTCGAATGTCGAAATGTCGAATGTCGAAAGTCGAATTGTCGAATGTCGAATGTGAAAATGTCGAATGTGAATGTCGATTGTCGAATGTCGAAAGTCGAATGTGAATGTCGAATGTGAAAGTCGAATGTCGAAATGTCGAAATGTCGAATGTCGAACGTGAATGTCGAATGTCGAAATGTCGAATGTTGAAATGTCGAATGTCGAATGTCGAATGTCAAATGTCGAATGTGAATGTCAAATGTTGAAATGTCGAATGTCAAAAGTCGAAATGTCGAATGTGAATGTCGAAATGTCGAATGTCGAATGTGAATGTCGGCTGTCGAAATGTCGAAATGTCGAATGTCGAATGTGAATGTCGAAATGTCGAATGTCGGATGTGAATGTCGAATGTCGAAATGTCGAATGTCAAATGTCGAATGTGAATGTCGATTGTCGAAATGTCGAATGTCGAAATGTCAAAATGTCAAAATGTCGATTATGAATGTCGAATGTCGAATTTGAATGTCGAATGTCGAAATGTTGAAATGTCGAATGTTTAATGTTGAATGTTGAATGTCGAATGTGAATGTCGAATGTCGAATGTCGAAAGTCGAATGTCGAATGTGAATGTCAAATGTCGAATGTGAATGTCGAATGTTGAAATGTCAAAATGTCGAATGTCGAATGTCGAATGTCAAATGTCGAAAGGTCGAATGTCGAATGTGAATGTCGAATGTGGAAATGTCGAATGTCGAATGTGAATGTCGAATGTCGAAATGTCGAATGTTGAAATGTCGAATGTCAAATGTCGAATGTGAATGTCGAATGTCGAAATGTCGAATGTCAAAAGTCGAAATGTCGAATGTGAATGTCGAAATGTCGAATGTCGGTTGTGAATGTCGAATGTCGAAATGTCGAAATGTCGAATGTCAAATGTCGAATGTGAATGTCGATTGTCGAAATGTCGAATGTCGAAATGTCAAAATGTCAAAATGTCGAATGTGAATGTCGAATGTCGAATGTGAATGTCTAATGTCGAAATGTCGAATGTCGAATGTGAATGTCGAATGTGAATGTCGAATGTCGAAATGTCGAATGTCGAATGTGAATGTTGAATGTCGAATGTCGAATGTGAATGTCGAATGTCGAAATGTCGAATGTCGAAAGTCGAATGTCGAATGTGAATGTCAAATGACGAATGTGAATGTCGAATGTGAATGTCGAAATGTCGAAATGTCGAATGTCGAATGTCGAAATGTCGAAATGTCGAAATGTCGAATGTCGAATGTGAATGTCGAATGTCAAATGTGAATGTCGAATGTCGAAATGTCGAATGTCGAAATGTTGAATGTCGAATGTGAATGTCGAAATGTCGAAATGTCGAATGTCGAAATGTTGAAATGTTGATTGTCGAATGTCGAATGTCGAATGTGAATGTCGAATGTCGAATGTCGAATGTGAATGTCGAATGTGAATGTCGAATGTCGAAATGTCGAAATGTCGAATGTCGAAAGTCGAATTGTCGAATGTCGAATGTGAATGTCGAAATGTCGAATGTCGAATGTGAATGTCGAAATGTCGAATGTGAATGTCGAAATGTCATAATGTCGAAATGTCGAATGTCGAATGTGAATGTCGAATGTCGAATGTGAATGTCGAATGTCGAATGTGATTGTTGAATGTCGAAATGTCGAAATTTCGAATGTCGAATGTGAATGTCGAATGTCGAATGTGAATGTCGAATGTCGAATGTCGAATGTCGAATGTGAATGTCGACATGTCGAAATGTCGAAATGTCGAATGTCGAAATGTCGAAATGTCGAATGTCGAATGTCGAATGTGAATGTCTAATGTCGAATGTCGAATGTGAATGTCGAATGTCGAATGTGAATGTCGAATGTCGACATGTCGAAATGTCGAAAAGTCGAATGTCGAATGTCGAAATGTCAAAATGTCGAATGTCGAATGTCGAACGTGAATGTCGAATGTCGATTGTGAATGTCTAATGTCGAAATGTCGAAAGTCGAATGTCGAATGTCGAAATGTCAAAATGTCGAATGTCGAATGTCGAACGTGAATGTCGAATGTCGAATGTGAATGTCGAATGTCGAAATGTCGAATGTGAATGTCGAAATGTCGTAATGTTGAAATGTCGAATGTCGAATGTGAATGTCGAATGTCGAATGTGAATGTCGACATGTCGAAATGTCGAAATGTCGAATGTCGAAATGTCAAAATGTTGAATGTCGAATGTCGTATGTCGAATGTGAATGTCGAATGTCGAATGTCAAATGTGAATGTCGAATGTCGAAATGTCGAAACTCGAAATGTCGAATGTCGAATGTGAATGTCGAAATGTCGAATGTCGAATGTGAATGTTGAAATGTCGAAATGTCGAATGTCGAAATTCGAAATGTCGAATGTGAATGTCGAATGTCGAAATGTCGAAATGTCGAATGTCGAATGTCGAATGTGAATGTCGAATGTCCAATGTGAATGTCGAAATGTCGAAATGTCGAATGTGAATGTCGAATGTCGAAATGTCGAATGTTGAAATGTCGAATGTCGAATGTCAAATGTCGAATGTGAATGTCAAATGTCAAAATGTCGAATGTCAAATGTGAATGTCGAATGTCGAAATGTCGAATGTCGAATGTGAATGTCGAAATGTCGAAATGTCGCATGTCGAATGTGAATGTCGAATGTCGAATGTCGAAAGTCGAAATGTCGAATGTCGAATGTGCATGTTGAATGTCGAAATGTCGAATGTCGATTGTCAAATGTGAATGTTGAAATGTCGAAATGTCGATTGGCGAAATGTCGAATGTCGAAATGTCGCAAGTCGAATGTGAATGTCGAATGTCGAAATGTCGAATGTCGAAAGTCGAAAAGTCGAATGTCGAATGTGAATGTCGAAATGTCGAAATGTCGTATGTCAAATGTGAATGTCGAATGTGAATGTCGAATGTCGAAATGTCGAATGTCGAATGTGAATGTCGTATGTGAATGTCGAAAAGTCGAAATGTCGAATGTGAATGTCGAAATGTCTAATGTCGAATGTGAATGTCGAAATGTCTAATGTCGAATGTGAATGTCAAATGTCGAAATGTCGAATGTCGAATGTGAATGTTGAATGTCGAAATGTCGAAATGTCGAATGTCGAATGTGATTGTCGAAATGTCGAAATGTCGAATGTCGAATGTGAATGTCGAATGTCGAAATGTCGAATGTTGAAATGTCGAATGTCGAATGTCAAATGTCGAATGTGAATGTCGAATGTCGAAATGTCGAATGTCAAATGTGAATGTCGAATGTCGAAATGTCAAATGTTGAAAGTCGAAATGTCGAATGTCGAATGTGAATGTCGAATGTCGAATGTGAATGTCAAATGTCGAATGTGAATGTCGAATGTCGAAATGTCGAATGTCAAATGTGAATGTCGAATGTCGAATGTGAATGTCGAATGTCGAATGTCGAATGTCAAATGTCTAATGTGAATGTCGAAATGTCGAATGTCGAAATGTCGAAATGTCGAATGTCGAATGTCGAAATGTCGAATGTCGAAAGTCGAATTGTCGAATGTCGAATGTGAAAATGTCGAATGTGAATGTCGATTGTCGAATGTCGAAAGTCGAATGTGAATGTCGAATGTGAAAGTCGAATGTCGAAATGTCGAAATGTCGAATGTCGAACGTGAATGTCGAATGTCGAAATGTCGAATGTTGAAATGTCGAATGTCGAATGTCGAATGTCAAATGTCGAATGTGAATGTCAAATGTTGAAATGTCGAATGTCAAAAGTCGAAATGTCGAATGTGAATGTCGAAATGTCGAATGTCGAATGTGAATGTCGGCTGTCGAAATGTCGAAATGTCGAATGTCGAATGTGAATGTCGAAATGTCGAATGTCGGATGTGAATGTCGAATGTCGAAATGTCGAATGTCAAATGTCGAATGTGAATGTCGATTGTCGAAATGTCGAATGTCGAAATGTCAAAATGTCAAAATGTCGATTATGAATGTCGAATGTCGAATTTGAATGTCGAATGTCGAAATGTTGAAATGTCGAATGTTTAATGTTGAATGTTGAATGTCGAATGTGAATGTCGAATGTCGAATGTCGAAAGTCGAATGTCGAATGTGAATGTCAAATGTCGAATGTGAATGTCGAAATGTCGAAATGTCGAATGTCGAATGTCGAAATGTCGAAATGTCGAATGTTAAATGTGAATGTTGAATGTTAAATGTGAATGTCGAAAGTGAATGTCGAATGTCGAAATGTCGAAATGTCGAATGTCGAATGTGAATGTCGAATGTCAAATGTCGAATGTCGAATGTCGAATGTCGAATGTCGAATGTGAATGTCGACATGTCGAAATGTCGAAATGTCGAATGTCGAATGTGAATGTCGAATGTCGAATGTCAAATGTGAATGTCGAATGTCGAAATGTCGAAAGTCAAAATGTCGAATGTGAATGTCGAAATGTCGAAATGTCGAATGTGAATGTCGAATCTCGAAATGTCGAATGTTGAAATGTCGAATGTCGAATGTCGAATGTGAATGTCGAATGTCGAAATGTCGAAATGTCGAATGTCGAAATGTCGAATGTCGATTGTCAAATGTGAATGTCGAATGTCAAATGTGAATGTCGAATGTGAATGTCGAAATGTCGAAATGTCAATTGTCGAAATGTCAAATATCGAATGTGAATGTCGAAAGTCGAAATGTCGAATGTGAATGTCGAAATGTCGAAATGTCGAATGTGAATGTCGAAATGTCGAATGTCGAAATGTCGAATGTCGAAATGTCGAATGTCGAATGTCGAATGTGAATGTCAAATGTCGAAATGTCGAATGTCGAATGTGAATGTCGAAATGTTGAAATGTCGCATGTCGAATGTCAATGTCGAATGTCGAAATGTCGAATGTCGAAAGTCAAAATGTTGAATGTCGAATGTGAATGTCGAATGTCGACTGTGAATTTCGAATGTCGAAATGTCGAATGTTGTAATGTCTAATGTCGAATGTCGAATGTCAAATGTCGAATGTGAATGTCGAATGTCGAAATGTCGAATGTCAAAAGTCGAAATGTCGAATGTGAATGTCGAAATGTCGAATGTCGAATGTGAATGTGAAATGTCGAAATGTCGAAATGTCGAATGTCGAATGTCGAATGTGAATGTTGAATGTCGAAATGTCGAATGTCGAATGTGATTGTCGAAATTTGTATGTCGAATGTCGAATGTTGAAATGTCGAATGTCAAATGTCGAATGTGAATGTCGAATGTCGAAATGTCGAATGTCAAAAGTCGAAATGTCGAATGTGAATGTCGAAATGTCGAATGTCGGATGTGAATGTCGAATGTCGAAATGTTGAAATGTCGAATGTCGAATGTGAATGTCGAAATGTCGAAATGTCGAATGTCGAATGTCAAATGTGAATATCGAATGTCGAATGTGAATGTCGAATGTCGAAATGTCAAATGTCGAAAGTCAAAATGTCGAATGTCGAATGTCGAATGTGAATGTCGAATGTCGGATGTGAATGTCGAATGTCGAAATGTCGAATGTCGAATGTGAATGTCGAAATGTCGAAATGTCGAATGTCGAATGTCGAATGTTAAATGTGAATATCGAATGTCGAATGTGAAAGTCGAATGTCGAAATGTCGAAATGTCGAATGTCAAATGTCGAATGTGAATGTCGAATGTCAAATGTGAATGTCGATTGTCAAATGTGAATGTCGAATGTCAAGATGTCGCATGTTGAAAGTAGAAATGTCGAATGTCGAATGTGAATGTCGAATGTCGAATGTCAAAAGTCGAATGTCAAATGTGAATGTCGAATGTCGAATGTGAATGTAGAATGTGAATGTCGAATGTCGAAATGTCGAAATGTCGAATGTCGAATGTGAATGTCGAATGTCGAAATGTCGAATGTTGAAATGTTGAATGTCGAATGTCGAATGTCAAATGTCAAATGTGAATGTCGAATGTTGAAATGTCGAATGTCAAAAGTCGAAATGTCGAATGTGAATGTCGAAATGTCGAATGTCGAATGTGAATGTCGGCTGTCGAAATGTCGAAATGTCGAATGTCGAATGTCGAATGTGAATGTCGAAATATCGAATGTCGGATGTGAATGTCGAATGTCGAAATGTCGAATGTCAAATGTCGAATGTGAATGTCGATTGTCGAAATGTCGAATGTCGAAATGTCAAAATGTCGATTATGAATGTCAAATTTGAATGTCGAATTTGAATGTCGTATGTCGAAATGTCGATTATGAATGTCGAATGTTGAATTTGAATGTCGAATGTCGAAATGTCGAAATGTCGAATGTCGAATATGAATGTCGAATGTGAATGTCAAATGTCGAATGTGAATGACGAAATGTCGAAATGTCGAATGTCAAAAGTCGAAATGTCGAATGTGAATGTCGAAATGTCGAATGTCGAAGGTGAATGTCGTATGTCGAAATGTCGAAATGTTGAAATGTCGAATGTCGAATGTGAATGTCGAATGTCGAATGTCGAATATTTATGTCGAATGTCGAATGTGAATGTCGAATGTCGAATGTCGAAATGTCGAAATGTCGAAATGTTGAATGTCGAATGTGAATGTCGAATGTCGAATGTGAATGTCGAATGTCGAATGTCGAATGTGAATGTCGAATGTGAATGTCGAATGTCGAAATGTCGAATGTCGAATTGTCGAATGTCGAATGTGAATGTCGAAATGTCGAATGTGAATGTCGAATGTCGAAATGTCGAATGTGAATGTCGAAATGTCGTAATGTCGAATGTCGAATGTGAATGTCGAATGTCGAAATGTCGAAATGTCGAATGTCGAATGTGAATGTCGAATGTGAATGTCGAATGTCGAAATGTCGAATGTCGAATTGTCGAATGTCGAATGTGAATGTCGAAATGTCGAATGTGAATGTCGAATGTCGAAATGTCGAATGTGAATGTCGAAATGTCGTAATGTCGAATGTCGAATGTGAATGTCGAATGTCGAAATGTCGAAATGTCGATTGGCGAAATGTCGAATGTCGAAATGTCGCAAGTCGAATGTGAATGTCGAATGTCGAAATGTCGAATGTCGAAAGTCGAAAAGTCGAATGTCGAATGTGAATGTCGAAATGTCGAAATGTCGTATGTCAAATGTGAATGTCGAATGTGAATGTCGAATGTCGAAATGTCGAATGTCGAATGTGAATGTCGTATGTGAATGTCGAAAAGTCGAAATGTCGAATGTGAATGTCGAAATGTCTAATGTCGAATGTGAATGTCGAAATGTCTAATGTCGAATGTGAATGTCGGCTGTCGAAATGTCGAAATGTCGAATGTCGAATGTCGAATGTGAATGTCGAAATATCGAATGTCGGATGTGAATGTCGAATGTCGAAATGTCGAATGTCAAATGTCGAATGTGAATGTCGATTGTCGAAATGTCGAATGTCGAAATGTCAAAATGTCGATTATGAATGTCGAATTTGAATGTCGAATTTGAATGTCGTATGTCGAAATGTCGATTATGAATGTCGAATGTTGAATTTGAATGTCGAATGTCGAAATGTCGAAATGTCGAATGTCGAATATGAATGTCGAATGTGAATGTCAAATGTCGAATGTGAATGACGAAATGTCGAAATGTCGAATGTCAAAAGTCGAAATGTCGAATGTGAATGTCGAAATGTCGAATGTCGAATGTGAATGTCGTATGTCGAAATGTCGAAATGTTGAAATGTCGAATGTCGAATGTGAATGTCGAATGTCGAATGTCGAATATTTATGTCGAATGTCGAATGTGAATGTCGAATGTCGAATGTCGAAATGTCGAAATGTCGAAATGTTGAATGTCGAATGTGAATGTCGAATGTCGAATGTGAATGTCGAATATCGAATGTCGAATGTGAATGTCGAATGTGAATGTCGAATGTCGAAATGTCGAATGTCGAATTGTCGAATGTCGAATGTGAATGTCGAAATGTCGAATGTGAATGTCGAATGTCGAAATGTCGAATGTGAATGTCGAAATGTCGTAATGTCGAATGTCGAATGTGAATGTCGAATGTCGAAATGTCGAAATGTCGAATGTCGAATGTGAATGTCGAATGTGAATGTCGAATGTCGAAATGTCGAATGTCGAATTGTCGAATGTCGAATGTGAATGTCGAAATGTCGAATGTGAATGTCGAATGTCGAAATGTCGAATGTGAATGTCGAAATGTCGTAATGTCGAATGTCGAATGTGAATGTCGAATGTCGAAATGTCGAAATGTCGATTGGCGAAATGTCGAATGTCGAAATGTCGCAAGTCGAATGTGAATGTCGAATGTCGAAATGTCGAATGTCGAAAGTCGAAAAGTCGAATGTCGAATGTGAATGTCGAAATGTCGAAATGTCGTATGTCAAATGTGAATGTCGAATGTGAATGTCGAATGTCGAAATGTCGAATGTCGAATGTGAATGTCGTATGTGAATGTCGAAAAGTCGAAATGTCGAATGTGAATGTCGAAATGTCTAATGTCGAATGTGAATGTCGAAATGTCTAATGTCGAATGTGAATGTCAAATGTCGAAATGTCGAAATGTCGAATGTCGAATGTCGAATGTGAATGTTGAATGTCGAAATGTCGAAATGTCGAATGTCGAATGTGATTGTCGAAATGTCGAAATGTCGAATGTCGAATGTGAATGTCGAATGTCGAAATGTCGAATGTTGAAATGTCGAATGTCGAATGTCAAATGTCGAATGTGAATGTCGAATGTCGAAATGTCGAATGTCAAATGTGAATGTCGAATGTCGAAATGTCAAATGTTGAAAGTCGAAATGTCGAATGTCGAATGTGAATGTCGAATGTCGAATGTGAATGTCAAATGTCGAATGTGAATGTCGAATGTCGAAATGTCGAATGTCAAATGTGAATGTCGAATGTCGAATGTGAATGTCGAATGTCGAATGTCGAATGTCAAATGTCTAATGTGAATGTCGAAATGTCGAATGTCGAAATGTCGAATGTCGAATGTCGAAATGTCGAATGTCGAAAGTCGAATTGTCGAATGTCGAATGTGAAAATGACGAATGTGAATGTCGATTGTCGAATGTCGAAAGTCGAATGTGAATGTCGAATGTGAAAGTCGAATGTCGAAATGTCGAAATGTCGAATGTCGAACGTGAATGTCGAATGTCGAAATGTCGAATGTTGAAATGTCGAATGTCGAATGTCGAATGTCAAATGTCGAATGTGAATGTCAAATGTTGAAATGTCGAATGTCAAAAGTCGAAATGTCGAATGTGAATGTCGAAATGTCGAATGTCGAATGTGAATGTCGGCTGTCGAAATGTCGAAATGTCGAATGTCGAATGTGAATGTCGAAATGTCGAATGTCGGATGTGAATGTCGAATGTCGAAATGTCGAATGTCAAATGTCGAATGTGAATGTCGATTGTCGAAATGTTGAATGTCGAAATGTCAAAATGTCAAAATGTCGATTATGAATGTCGAATGTCGAATTTGAATGTCGAATGTCGAAATGTTGAAATGTCGAATGTTTAATGTTGAATGTTGAATGTCGAATGTGAATGTCGAATGTCGAATGTCGAAAGTCGAATGTCGAATGTGAATGTCAAATGTCGAATGTGAATGTCGAAATGTCGAAATGTCGAATGTCGAATGTCGAAATGTCGAAATGTCGAATGTTAAATGTGAATGTTGAATGTTAAATGTGAATGTCGAAAGTGAATGTCGAATGTCGAAATGTCGAAATGTCGAATGTCGAATGTGAATGTCGAATGTCAAATGTCGAATGTCGAATGTCGAATGTCGAATGTCGAATGTGAATGTCGACATGTCGAAATGTCGAAATGTCGAATGTCGAATGTGAATGTCGAATGTCGAATGTCAAATGTGAATGTCGAATGTCGAAATGTCGAAAGTCAAAATGTCGAATGTCGAATGTGAATGTCGAAATGTCGAAATGTCGAATGTGAATGTCGAATCTCGAAATGTCGAATGTTGAAATGTCGAATGTCGAATGTCGAATGTGAATGTCGAATGTCGAAATGTCGAAATGTCGAATGTCGAAATGTCGAATGTCGATTGTCAAATGTGAATGTCGAATGTCAAATGTGAATGTCGAATGTGAATGTCGAAATGTCGAAATGTCGATTGTCGAAATGTCAAATATCGAATGTGAATGTCGAAAGTCGAAATGTCGAATGTCGAATGTGAATGTCGAAATGTCGAAATGTCGAATGTGAATGTCGAAATGTCGAATGTCGAAATGTCGAATGTCGAAATGTCGAATGTCGAATGTCGAATGTGAATGTCAAATGTCGAAATGTCGAATGTCGAATGTGAATGTCGAAATGTTGAAATGTCGCATGTCGAATGTCAATGTCGAATGTCGAAATGTCGAATGTCGAATGTCGAAAGTCAAAATGTTGAATGTCGAATGTGAATGTCGACTGTGAATTTCGAATGTCGAAATGTCGAATGTTGTAATGTCTAATGTCGAATGTCGAATGTCAAATGTCGAATGTGAATGTCGAATGTCGAAATGTCGAATGTCAAAAGTCGAAATGTCGAATGTGAATGTCGAAATGTCGAATGTCGAATGTGAATGTGAAATGTCGAAATGTCGAAATGTCGAATGTCGAATGTCGAATGTGAATGTTGAATGTCGAAATGTCGAATGTCGAATGTGATTGTCGAAATTTGTATGTCGAATGTCGAATGTTGAAATGTCGAATGTCAAATGTCGAATGTGAATGTCGAATGTCGAAATGTCGAATGTCAAAAGTCGAAATGTCGAATGTGAATGTCGAAATGTCGAATGTCGGATGTGAATGTCGAATGTCGAAATGTTGAAATGTCGAATGTCGAATGTGAATGTCGAAATGTCGAAATGTCGAATGTCGAATGTCGAATGTCAAATGTGAATATCGAATGTCGAATGTGAATGTCGAATGTCGAAATGTCAAATGTCGAAAGTCAAAATGTCGAATGTCGAATGTCGAATGTGAATGTCGAATGTCGGATGTGAATGTCGAATGTCGAAATGTCGAATGTCGAATGTGAATGTCGAAATGTCGAAATGTCGAATGTCGAATGTCGAATGTCAAATGTGAATATCGAATGTCGAATGTGAATGTCGAATGTCGAAATGTCGAAATGTCGAATGTCAAATGTCGAATGTGAATGTCGAATGTCAAATGTGAATGTCGATTGTCAAATGTGAATGTCGAATGTCAAGATGTCGCATGTTGAAAGTAGAAATGTCGAATGTCGAATGTGAATGTCGAATGTCGAATGTCAAAAGTCGAATGTCAAATGTGAATGTCGAATGTCGAATGTGAATGTAGAATGTGAATGTCGAATGTCGAAATGTCGAAATGTCGAATGTGAATGTCGAATGTCGAAATGTCGAATGTTGAAATGTTGAATGTCGAATGTCGAATGTCAAATGTCGAATGTGAATGTCGAATGTTGAAATGTCGAATGTCAAAAGTCGAAATGTCGAATGTGAATGTCGAAATGTCGAATGTCGAATGTGAATGTCGGCTGTCGAAATGTCGAAATGTCGAATGTCGAATGTCGAATGTGAATGTCGAAATATCGAATGTCGGATGTGAATGTCGAATGTCGAAATGTCGAATGTCAAATGTCGAATGTGAATGTCGATTGTCGAAATGTCGAATGTCGAAATGTCAAAATGTCGATTATGAATGTCGAATTTGAATGTCGAATTTGAATGTCGTATGTCGAAATGTCGATTATGAATGTCGAATGTTGAATTTGAATGTCGAATGTCGAAATGTCGAATGTCGAATATGAATGTCGAATGTGAATGTCAAATGTCGAATGTGAATGACGAAATGTCGAAATGTCGAATGTCAAAAGTCGAAATGTCGAATGTGAATGTCGAAATGTCGAATGTCGAATGTGAATGTCGTATGTCGAAATGTCGAAATGTTGAAATGTCGAATGTCGAATGTGAATGTCGAATGTCGAATGTCGAATATTTATGTCGAATGTCGAATGTGAATGTCGAATGTCGAATGTCGAAATGTCGAAATGTCGAAATGTTGAATGTCGAATGTGAATGTCGAATGTCGAATGTGAATGTCGAATGTCGAATGTCGAATGTGAATGTCGAATGTGAATGTCGAATGTCGAAATGTCGAATGTCGAATTGTCGAATGTCGAATGTGAATGTCGAAATGTCGAATGTGAATGTCGAAATGTCGAATGTGAATGTCGAAATGTCGTAATGTCGAATGTCGAATGTGAATGTCGAATGTCGAAATGTCGAAATGTCGAATGTCGAATGTGAATGTCGAATGTCGAATGTCGAATGTGAATGTCGAATGTCGAATGTCGAATGTGAATGTCGAAATGTCGAATGTCGAATGTCGAATTGTCGAATGTCGAATGTGAATGGTGAATGTCGAATGTCGAATGTGAATGTCGAATGTCGAAATGTCGAAATGTCGAATGTCGAATGTGAATGTCGAATGTCGAATGTCGAATGTGAATGTCGAATGTCGAATGTCGAATGTGAATGTCGACATGTCGAAATGTCGAAATGTCGAATGTCGAAATGTCGAATGTCGAATGTCGAATGTGAATGTCGAATGTCGAATGTGAATGTCGAATGTCGAAAGTCGAAATGTCGAATGTCGAATGTGAATGTCGAAATGTCGAAATGTCGAATGTGAATGTCGAATGTCGAAATGTCGAATGTTGAAATGTCGAGTGTCGAATGTCGAATGTCGAATGTCGAATGTGAATGTCGAATGTCAAATGTCGAATGTCGAAATGTCGAATGTCGAAATGTCGAAAGTCGAAATGTCGAAATGTCGAATGTGAGTGTCGAATGTCGAAATGACGAATGTTGAAATGTCGAATGTCGAATGTCGAATGTCGAATGTCGATTGTGAATGTCGAATGTCGAACTGTCGAAATGTCGAAATGTCGAAATGTCGAATGTCGAAATGTCGAATGTCGATTGTCAAATGTGAATGTCGAATGTCAAATGTGAATGTCGAATGTCATATGTGAATGTCGAAATGTCGAAATGTCGATTGTCGAAATATCAAATATCGAATGTGAATGTCGAAAGTCGAAATGTCGAATGTCGAATGTGAATGTCGAAATGTCGAAATGTCGAATGTGAATGTCGAATGTGAATGTCAAATGTCGAAATGTCGAATGTCGAATGTGAATGTCGAAATGGCGAATGTCGAATGTGAATGTCAAATGTCGAAATGTCGAAATGTCGAATGTCGAATGTGAATGTTGAATGACGAAATGTCGAAATGTCGAATGTCGAATGTGATTGTCGAAATGTCGAAATGTCGAATGTCGAATGTGAATGTTTAATGTCGAAATGTCGAATATTGAAATGTCCAATGTCGAATGTCAAATGTCGAATGTGAATGTCGAGTGTCGAAATGTCGAATGTCAAAAGTCGAAATGTCGAATGTGAATGTCGAAATGTCGAATGTCGGATGTGAATGTCGAATGTGAATGTTGAATGTCGAAATGTCGAATGTTGAAATGTCCAGTGTCGAATATCAAATGTCGAATGTGAATGTCGAATGTCGAATGTGAATGTCGAAATGTCGAAATGTCGAATGTCGAAATGTCGAATGTCGAATGTCGAATGTAAAATGTGAATGTCGAATGTCAAAGGTGAATGTCGAAATGTCGAATGTCGAAATGTCGAATGTCGAATGTCAAAAGTCGAAATGTCGAATGTCGAATGTGAATGTTGAATGTCGAAATGTCGAATGTCGATTGTCAAATGTGAATGTTGAAATGTCGAAATGTCGATTGTCGAAATGTCGAATGTCGAAATGTCGCATGTCGAATGTGAATGTCGAATGTCGAAATGTCGAATGTCGAAAGTCGAAATGTCGAATGTCGAATGTCGAATGTCGAATGTGAATGTCGAGTGTCGAAATGTCGAAATGTCGAATGTCGAATGTGAATGTCGAATGCGAATGTCGAATGTGAATGTCGAAATGTCGAATGTCAAATGTCAAATGTGAATGTCGAATGTCGAAAAGTCGAATGTCAAAAGTCGAAATGTCGAATGTGAATGTCGAAATGTCGAATGTCGAATGTGAATGTCAAATGTCAAAATGTCGGAATGTCGAATGTCGAATATGAATGTCGAATGTCGAAATGTCGAAATGTCGAATGTCGAATGTGATTGTCGAAATGTCGAAATGTCGAATGTCAAATGTCGAATGTGAATGTCGAATGTCAAATGTGAATGTCGATTGTCAAATGTGAATGTCGAATGTCAATTGTGAATGTCGAATGTCGAGATGTCGAATGTCGAAATGTCGAATGTCGAAAGTCGAAATGTCGAATGTCGAATGTCGAATGTCGAAAGTCGAAATGTCGAATGTCGAAATGTCGAATGTCGATTGTCAAATGTGAATGTTGAAATGTCGAAATGTCGATTGTCGAAATGTCGAATGTCGAAATGTCGAATGTCGAATGTGAATGTCGAAATGTCGAAATGTCGCATGTCGAAAGTCAAAATGTCGAATGTCGAATGTGAATGTCGAATGTGAATGTCGAATGTCGAAATGTCGAATGTCGAATGTGAATGTCGAAATGTCGAATGTCGAATGTCAAATGTCGATTGCGAATGTCGAATGTCGAAATGTCGAATGTGAATGTCGAAATGTCGAATGTCGAATGTGAATGTCAAATGTCGAAATGTCGAATGTCGAATGTGAATGTTGAATGTCGAAATGTCGAAATGTCGAATGTCGAATGTGATTGTCGAATGTGAATGTTGAATGTCGAAATGTCGAATGTTGAAATGTCCAATGTCGAATATCAAATGTCGAATGTGAATGTCGAATGTCGAAATGTCGAATGTCAAAAGTCGAAATGTCGAATGTGAATGTCGAAATGTCGAATGTCGAATGTGAATGTCGAAATGTCGAATGTCGAATGTCAAAAGTCAAAATGTCGAATGTGAATGTCGAAATGTCGAATGTCGAATGTGAATGTTGAATGTCGAAATGATGAAATGTCGAATGTCGAATGTGATTGTCGAATGTGAATGTTGAATGTTGAAATGTCGAATGTTGAAATGTCCAATGTCGAATGTCAAATGTCGAATGTGAATGTCGAATGTCGAAATGTCGAATGTCAAAAGTCGAAATGTCGAATGTGAATGTCGAAATGTCGAATGTCGAATGTGAATGTCGAAATGTCGAATGTCGAATGTCAAATGTCGAATGTGAATGTCGAATGTCGAAATGTCGAATGTCAAAAGTCGAAATGTCGAATGTGAATGTCGAAATGTCGAATGTCGGATGTGAATGTCGAATGTCGAAATGTCGAAATGTCGAATGTCGAATGTCAAATATGAATGTCGAATGTCGAAAGTGAATGTCGAATGTCGCAATGTCGAAATGTCGAATGTCGAAAGTCGAAATGTCAAATGTCGAAATGTCGAATGTGAATGTCGAATGTCGAAATGTCGAAATGTCGAATGTCGAATGTCGAATGTGATTGTCGATTGTCAAATGTGAATGTCGAATGTCAATTGTGAATGTCGAATGTCGAGATGTCGAATGTTGAAAGTCGAAATGTCGAATGTCGAATGTGAATGTCGAATGTCGAATGTGAATGTCGAATGTTGAATGTCAAATGTCGAATGTGAATGTCGAAATGTCGAATGTCGAAATGTCGAAATGTTGAATGTCGAATGTCGAATGTGAATGTCGAATGTTGAATGTCGAAAGTCGAATGTGAATGTCAAATGTCAAATGTGAATGTCGAAATGTCGAATGTCGAATGTCGAATGTCGAATGTCGAATGTGAATGTCGAATGTGAATGTCGAATGTCAAATGTGAATGTCGAATGTCGAAATGTCGAAAGTCGAAATGTCGAATGTGAATGTCGAAATGTCGAAATGTCGAATGTCGAATGTCGAATGTGAATGTCGAAATGTCGAATGTTGAAATGTCGAATGTCGAATGTGAATGTCGAATGTCAAATGTGAATGTCGAATGTCGAATGTGAATGTCGAAATGTCGAAATGTCGATTGTCGAAATGTCAAATATCGAATGTGAATGTCAAAAGTCGAAATGTCGAATGTCGAATGTGAATGTCGAAATGTCGAAATGTCTAATGTGAATGTCGAAATGTCGAATGTCGAATGTGAATGTCGAATGTCGAAATGTCGAAATGTCGAATGTGAATGTCGAATGTCGAATTGTCGAATGTCAATGTCGAATGTCGAAATGTCGAATGTCGAAATGTCGAATGTCGAAATGTCGAATGTCGAAAGTCGAAATGTCGAATGTCGAAAGTCGAAATGTCGAATGTCGAATGTGAATGTCGAATGTCGGATGTGAATGTCGAATGTCGAAATGTCGAAATGTCGAATGTCGATTGTGAATGTCGAAATGTCGAAATGTCGAATGTCGAATGTCTAATGTCGAATGTCAAATGTGAATGTCGAATGTCGAATGTGAATGTAGAATGTGAATGTCGAATGTCGAAATGTCGAAATGTCGAATGTCGAATGTGAATGTCGAATGTCGAAATGTCGAATGTTGAAATGTGAATGTCGAATGTCGAATGTCAAATGTTGAATGTGAATGTCGAATGTTGAAATGTCGAATGTCAAAAGTCGAAATGTCGAATGTGAATGTCGAAATGTCGAATGTCGAATGTGAATGTCGGCTGTCGAAATGTCGAAATGTCGAATGTCGAATGTCGAATGTGAATGTCGAAATGTCGAATGTCGGATGTGAATGTCGAATGTCGAAATGTCGAATGTCAAATGTCGAATGTGAATGTCGATTGTCGAAATGTCGAATGTCGAAATGTCGAAATGTCGAAATGTCGATTATGAATGTCGAATGTCGAATTTGAATGTCGAATTTGAATGTCGAATGTTGAAATGTCGATTATGAATGTGAATGTCGAATGTGAATGTCGAATGTCAAATGTGAATGTCGAATGTCGAAATGTCGAAAGTCGAAATGTCGAATGTGAATGTCGAAATGTCGAAATGTCGAATGTCGAATGTGAATGTCGAAATGTCGAATGTTGAAATGTCGAATGTCGAATGTGAATGTCGAATGTCAAATGTGAATGTCGAATGTCGAATGTGAATGTCGAAATGTCGAAATGTCGATTGTCGAAATGTCAAATATCGAATGTGAATGTCGAAAGTCGAAATGTCGAATGTCGAATGTGAATGTCGAAATGTCGAAATGTCTAATGTGAATGTCGAAATGTCGAATGTCGAATGTGAATGTCGAATGTCGAAATGTCGAAATGTCGAATGTGAATGTCGAATGTCGAAATGTCGAATGTCAATGTCGAATGTCGAAATGTCGAATGTTGAAATGTCGAATGTCGAAATGTCGAATGTCGAAAGTCGAAATGTCGAATGTCGAAAGTCGAAATGTCGAATGTCGAATGTGAATGTCGAATGTCGGATGTGAATGTCGAATGTCGAAATGTCGAAATGTCGAATGTCGAATGTGAAAATGTCGAATGTCGAATGTCGAATGTCGAATGTCGAATGTCAAATGTGAATGTCGAATGTCGAATGTGAATGTAGAATGTGAATGTCGAATGTCGAAATGTCGAATGTCGAATGTGAATGTCGAATGTCGAAATGTCGAATGTTGAAATGTGAATGTCGAATGTCGAATGTCAAATGTTGAATGTGAATGTCGAATGTTGAAATGTCGAATGTCAAAAGTCGAAATGTCGAATGTGAATGTCGAAATGTCGAATGTCGAATGTGAATGTCGGCTGTCGAAATGTCGAAATGTCGAATGTCGAATGTCGAATGTGAATGTCGAAATGTCGAATGTCGGATGTGAATGTCGAATGTCGAAATGTCGAATGTCAAATGTCGAATGTGAATGTCGATTGTCGAAATGTCGAATGTCGAAATGTCGAAATGTCGAAATGTCGATTATGAATGTCGAATGTCGAATTTGAATGTCGAATTTGAATGTCGAATGTCGAAATGTCGATTATGAATGTCGAATGTTGAATTTGAATGTCGAATGTCGAAATGTCGAATGTCGAATATGAATGTCGAATGTGAATGTCAAATGTCGAATGTGAATGTCGAAATGTCGAAATGTCGAATGTCAAAAGTCGAAATGTCGAATGTGAATGTCGAAATGTCAAATGTCGAATGTGAATGTCGTATGTCGAAATGTCGAATATTTATGTCGAATGTCGAATGTGAATGTCGAATGTCGAATGTCGAAATGTCGAAATGTCGAAATGTCGAATGTCGAATGTGAATGTCGAATGTCGAATGTCGAATGTGAATGTCGAATGTCGAATGTCGAATGTGAATGTCGAATGTGAATGTCGAAATGTCGAATGTCGAATTGTCGAATGTCGAATGTGAATGTCGAAATGTCGAATGTGAATGTCGAATGTCGAAATGTCGAATGTGAATGTCGAATGTCGAATGTCGAATGTGAATGTCGAATGTCGAATGTCGAATGTGAATGTCGACATGTCGAAATGTCGAAATGTCGAATGTCGAAATGTCGAATGTCGAATGTCGAATGTGAATGTCGAATGTCGAATGTGAATGTCGAATGTCGAAAGTCGAAATGTCGAATGTCGAATGTGAATGTGAATGTCGAATGTCGAATGTCGAATGTGAATGTCGAATGTGAATGTTGAATGTCGAAATGTCGAATGTCGAATGTGAATGTCGAATGTCGAAATGTCGAATGTCGAATTGTCGAATGTCGAATGTGAATGTCGAAATGTCGAATGTGAATGTCGAATGTCGAAATGTCGAATGTGAATGTCGAAATGTCGTAATGTCGAATGTCGAATGTGAATGTCGAATGTCGAAATGTCGAAATGTCGAATGTCGAATGTGAATGTCGAATGTGAATGTCGAATGTCGAAATGTCGAATGTCGAATTGTCGAATGTCGAATGTGAATGTCGAAATGTCGAATGTGAATGTCGAATGTCGAAATGTCGAATGTGAATGTCGAAATGTCGTAATGTCGAATGTCGAATGTGAATGTCGAATGTCGAAATGTCGAAATGTCGATTGGCGAAATGTCGAATGTCGAAATGTCGCAAGTCGAATGTGAATGTCGAATGTCGAAATGTCGAATGTCGAAAGTCGAAAAGTCGAATGTCGAATGTGAATGTCGAAATGTCGAAATGTCGTATGTCAAATGTGAATGTCGAATGTGAATGTCGAATGTCGAAATGTCGAATGTCGAATGTGAATGTCGTATGTGAATGTCGAAAAGTCGAAATGTCGAATGTGAATGTCGAAATGTCTAATGTCGAATGTGAATGTCGAAATGTCTAATGTCGAATGTGAATGTCAAATGTCGAAATGTCGAAATGTCGAATGTCGAATGTCGAATGTGAATGTTGAATGTCGAAATGTCGAAATGTCGAATGTCGAATGTGATTGTCGAAATGTCGAAATGTCGAATGTCGAATGTGAATGTCGAATGTCGAAATGTCGAATGTTGAAATGTCGAATGTCGAATGTCAAATGTCGAATGTGAATGTCGAATGTCGAAATGTCGAATGTCAAATGTGAATGTCGAATGTCGAAATGTCAAATGTTGAAAGTCGAAATGTCGAATGTCGAATGTGAATGTCGAATGTCGAATGTGAATGTCAAATGTCGAATGTGAATGTCGAATGTCGAAATGTCGAATGTCAAATGTGAATGTCGAATGTCGAATGTGAATGTCGAATGTCGAATGTCGAATGTCAAATGTCTAATGTGAATGTCGAAATGTCGAATGTCGAAATGTCGAATGTCGAATGTCGAAATGTCGAATGTCGAAAGTCGAATTGTCGAATGTCGAATGTGAAAATGACGAATGTGAATGTCGATTGTCGAATGTCGAAAGTCGAATGTGAATGTCGAATGTGAAAGTCGAATGTCGAAATGTCGAAATGTCGAATGTCGAACGTGAATGTCGAATGTCGAAATGTCGAATGTTGAAATGTCGAATGTCGAATGTCGAATGTCAAATGTCGAATGTGAATGTCAAATGTTGAAATGTCGAATGTCAAAAGTCGAAATGTCGAATGTGAATGTCGAAATGTCGAATGTCGAATGTGAATGTCGGCTGTCGAAATGTCGAAATGTCGAATGTCGAATGTGAATGTCGAAATGTCGAATGTCGGATGTGAATGTCGAATGTCGAAATGTCGAATGTCAAATGTCGAATGTGAATGTCGATTGTCGAAATGTTGAATGTCGAAATGTCAAAATGTCAAAATGTCGATTATGAATGTCGAATGTCGAATTTGAATGTCGAATGTCGAAATGTTGAAATGTCGAATGTTTAATGTTGAATGTTGAATGTCGAATGTGAATGTCGAATGTCGAATGTCGAAAGTCGAATGTCGAATGTGAATGTCAAATGTCGAATGTGAATGTCGAAATGTCGAAATGTCGAATGTCGAATGTCGAAATGTCGAAATGTCGAATGTTAAATGTGAATGTTGAATGTTAAATGTGAATGTCGAAAGTGAATGTCGAATGTCGAAATGTCGAAATGTCGAATGTCGAATGTGAATGTCGAATGTCAAATGTCGAATGTCGAATGTCGAATGTCGAATGTCGAATGTGAATGTCGACATGTCGAAATGTCGAAATGTCAAATGTCGAATGTGAATGTCGAATGTCGAATGTCAAATGTGAATGTCGAATGTCGAAATGTCGAAAGTCAAAATGTCGAATGTCGAATGTGAATGTCGAAATGTCGAAATGTCGAATGTGAATGTCGAATCTCGAAATGTCGAATGTTGAAATGTCGAATGTCGAATGTCGAATGTGAATGTCGAATGTCGAAATGTCGAAATGTCGAATGTCGAAATGTCGAATGTCGATTGTCAAATGTGAATGTCGAATGTCAAATGTGAATGTCGAATGTGAATGTCGAAATGTCGAAATGTCGATTGTCGAAATGTCAAATATCGAATGTGAATGTCGAAAGTCGAAATGTCGAATGTCGAATGTGAATGTCGAAATGTCGAAATGTCGAATGTGAATGTCGAAATGTCGAATGTCGAAATGTCGAATGTCGAAATGTCGAATGTCGAATGTCGAATGTGAATGTCAAATGTCGAAATGTCGAATGTCGAATGTGAATGTCGAAATGTTGAAATGTCGCATGTCGAATGTCAATGTCGAATGTCGAAATGTCGAATGTCGAATGTCGAAAGTCAAAATGTTGAATGTCGAATGTGAATGTCGACTGTGAATTTCGAATGTCGAAATGTCGAATGTTGTAATGTCTAATGTCGAATGTCGAATGTCAAATGTCGAATGTGAATGTCGAATGTCGAAATGTCGAATGTCAAAAGTCGAAATGTCGAATGTGAATGTCGAAATGTCGAATGTCGAATGTGAATGTGAAATGTCGAAATGTCGAAATGTCGAATGTCGAATGTCGAATGTGAATGTTGAATGTCGAAATGTCGAATGTCGAATGTGATTGTCGAAATTTGTATGTCGAATGTCGAATGTTGAAATGTCGAATGTCAAATGTCGAATGTGAATGTCGAATGTCGAAATGTCGAATGTCAAAAGTCGAAATGTCGAATGTGAATGTCGAAATGTCGAATGTCGGATGTGAATGTCGAATGTCGAAATGTTGAAATGTCGAATGTCGAATGTGAATGTCGAAATGTCGAAATGTCGAATGTCGAATGTCGAATGTCAAATGTGAATATCGAATGTCGAATGTGAATGTCGAATGTCGAAATGTCAAATGTCGAAAGTCAAAATGTCGAATGTCGAATGTCGAATGTGAATGTCGAATGTCGGATGTGAATGTCGAATGTCGAAATGTCGAATGTCGAATGTGAATGTCGAAATGTCGAAATGTCGAATGTCGAATGTCGAATGTCAAATGTGAATATCGAATGTCGAATGTGAATGTCGAAATGTCGAAATGTCGAATGTCAAATGTCGAATGTGAATGTCGAATGTCAAATGTGAATGTCGATTGTCAAATGTGAATGTCGAATGTCAAGATGTCGCATGTTGAAAGTAGAAATGTCGAATGTCGAATGTGAATGTCGAATGTCGAATGTCAAAAGTCGAATGTCAAATGTGAATGTCGAATGTCGAATGTGAATGTAGAATGTGAATGTCAAATGTCGAAATGTCGAATGTCGAATGTGAATGTCGAATGTCGAAATGTCGAATGTTGAAATGTTGAATGTCGAATGTCGAATGTCAAATGTCGAATGTGAATGTCGAATGTTGAAATGTCGAATGTCAAAAGTCGAAATGTCGAATGTGAATGTCGAAATGTCGAATGTCGAATGTGAATGTCGGCTGTCGAAATGTCGAAATGTCGAATGTCGAATGTCGAATGTGAATGTCGAAATATCGAATGTCGGATGTGAATGTCGAATGTCGAAATGTCGAATGTCAAATGTCGAATGTGAATGTCGATTGTCGAAATGTCGAATGTCGAAATGTCAAAATGTCGATTATGAATGTCGAATTTGAATGTCGAATTTGAATGTCGTATGTCGAAATGTCGATTATGAATGTCGAATGTTGAATTTGAATGTCGAATGTCGAAATGTCGAAATGTCGAATGTCGAATATGAATGTCGAATGTGAATGTCAAATGTCGAATGTGAATGACGAAATGTCGAAATGTCGAATGTCAAAAGTCGAAATGTCGAATGTGAATGTCGAAATGTCGAATGTCGAATGTGAATGTCGTATGTCGAAATGTCGAAATGTTGAAATGTCGAATGTCGAATGTGAATGTCGAATGTCGAATGTCGAATATTTATGTCGAATGTCGAATGTGAATGTCGAATGTCGAATGTCGAAATGTCGAAATGTTGAATGTCGAATGTGAATGTCGAATGTCGAATGTGAATGTCGAATGTCGAATGTCGAATGTGAATGTCGAATGTGAATGTCGAATGTCGAAATGTCGAATGTCGAATTGTCGAATGTCGAATGTGAATGTCGAAATGTCGAATGTGAATGTCGAATGTCGAAATGTCGAATGTGAATGTCGAAATGTCGAATTGTCGAATGTCGAATGTGAATGTCGAATGTCGAAATGTCGAAATGTCGAATGTCGAATGTGAATGTCGAATGTCGAATGTCGAATGTGAATGTCGAATGTCGAATGTCGAATGTGAATGTCGAAATGTCGAATGTCGAATGTCGAATTGTCGAATGTCGAATGTGAATGTCGAATGTCGAATGTGAATGTCGAATGTCGAATGTGAATGTCGAATGTCGAAATGTCGAAATGTCGAATGTCGAATGTGAATGTCGAATGTCGAATGTCGAATGTGAATGTCGAATGTCGAATGTCGAATGTGAATGTCGACATGTCGAAATGTCGAAATGTCGAATGTCGAAATGTCGAATGTCGAATGTCGAATGTGAATGTCGAATGTCGAATGTGAATGTCGAATGTCGAAAGTCGAAATGTCGAATGTCGAATGTGAATGTCGAAATGTCGAATGTGAATGTCGAATGTCGAAATGTCGAATGTTGAAATGTCGAGTGTCGAATGTCGAATGTCGAATGTCGAATGTGAATGTCGAATGTCAAATGTCGAATGTCGAAATGTCGAATGTCGAAATGTCGAAAGTCGAAATGTCGAAATGTCGAATGTGAGTGTCGAATGTCGAAATGACGAATGTTGAAATGTCGAATGTCGAATGTCGAATGTCGAATGTCGATTGTGAATGTCGAATGTCGAACTGTCGAAATGTCGAAATGTCGAAATGTCGAATGTCGAAATGTCGAATGTCGATTGTCAAATGTGAATGTCGAATGTCAAATGTGAATGTCGAATGTCATATGTGAATGTCGAAATGTCGAAATGTCGATTGTCGAAATATCAAATATCGAATGTGAATGTCGAAAGTCGAAATGTCGAATGTCGAATGTGAATGTCGAAATGTCGAAATGTCGAATGTGAATGTCGAATGTGAATGTCAAATGTCGAAATGTCGAATGTCGAATGTGAATGTCGAAATGGCGAATGTCGAATGTGAATGTCAAATGTCGAAATGTCGAAATGTCGAATGTCGAATGTGAATGTTGAATGACGAAATGTCGAAATGTCGAATGTCGAATGTGATTGTCGAAATGTCGAAATGTCGAATGTCGAATGTGAATGTTTAATGTCGAAATGTCGAATATTGAAATGTCCAATGTCGAATGTCAAATGTCGAATGTGAATGTCGAGTGTCGAAATGTCGAATGTCAAAAGTCGAAATGTCGAATGTGAATGTCGAAATGTCGAATGTCGGATGTGAATGTCGAATGTGAATGTTGAATGTCGAAATGTCGAATGTTGAAATGTCCAGTGTCGAATATCAAATGTCGAATGTGAATGTCGAATGTCGAATGTGAATGTCGAAATGTCGAAATGTCGAATGTCGAAATGTCGAATGTCGAATGTCGAATGTAAAATGTGAATGTCGAATGTCAAAGGTGAATGTCGAATGTCGAAATGTCGAATGTCGAATGTCAAAAGTCGAAATGTCGAATGTCGAATGTGAATGTTGAATGTCGAAATGTCGAATGTCGATTGTCAAATGTGAATGTTGAAATGTCGAAATGTCGATTGTCGAAATGTCGAATGTCGAAATGTCGCATGTCGAATGTGAATGTCGAATGTCGAAATGTCGAATGTCGAAAGTCGAAATGTCGAATGTCGAATGTCGAATGTCGAATGTGAATGTCGAGTGTCGAAATGTCGAAATGTCGAATGTCGAATGTGAATGTCGAATGCGAATGTCGAATGTGAATGTCGAAATGTCGAATGTCAAATGTCAAATGTGAATGTCGAATGTCGAAAAGTCGAATGTCAAAAGTCGAAATGTCGAATGTGAATGTCGAAATGTCGAATGTCGAATGTGAATGTCAAATGTCGAAATGTCGGAATGTCGAATGTCGAATATGAATGTCGAATGTCGAAATGTCGAAATGTCGAATGTCGAATGTGATTGTCGAAATGTCGAAATGTCGAATGTCAAATGTCGAATGTGAATGTCGAATGTCAAATGTGAATGTCGATTGTCAAATGTGAATGTCGAATGTCAATTGTGAATGTCGAATGTCGAGATGTCGAATGTCGAAATGTCGAATGTCGAAAGTCGAAATGTCGAATGTCGAATGTCGAATGTCGAAAGTCGAAATGTCGAATGTCGAAATGTCGAATGTCGATTGTCAAATGTGAATGTTGAAATGTCGAAATGTCGATTGTCGAAATGTCGAATGTCGAAATGTCGAATGTGAATGTCGAAATGTCGAAATGTCGCATGTCGAAAGTCAAAATGTCGAATGTCGAATGTGAATGTCGAATGTGAATGTCGAATGTCGAAATGTCGAATGTCGAATGTGAATGTCGAAATGTCGAATGTCGAATGTCAAATGTCGAATGCGAATGTCGAATGTCGAAATGTCGAATGTGAATGTCGAAATGTCGAATGTCGAATGTGAATGTCAAATGTCGAAATGTCGAATGTCGAATGTGAATGTTGAATGTCGAAATGTCGAAATGTCGAATGTCGAATGTGATTGTCGAATGTGAATGTTGAATGTCGAAATGTCGAATGTTGAAATGTCCAATGTCGAATATCAAATGTCGAATGTGAATGTCGAATGTCGAAATGTCGAATGTCAAAAGTCGAAATGTCGAATGTGAATGTCGAAATGTCGAATGTCGAATGTGAATGTCGAAATGTCGAATGTCGAATGTCAAAAGTCGAAATGTCGAATGTGAATGTCGAAATGTCGAATGTCGAATGTGAATGTCAAATGTCGAAATGTCGAAATGTCGAATGTCGAATGTGAATGTTGAATGTCGAAATGATGAAATGTCGAATGTCGAATGTGATTGTCGAATGTGAATGTTGAATGTTGAAATGTCGAATGTTGAAATGTCCAATGTCGAATGTCAAATGTCGAATGTGAATGTCGAATGTCGAAATGTCGAATGTCAAAAGTCGAAATGTCGAATGTGAATGTCGAAATGTCGAATGTCGAATGTGAATGTCGAAATGTCGAATGTCGAATGTCAAATGTCGAATGTGAATGTCGAATGTCGAAATGTCGAATGTCAAAAGTCGAAATGTCGAATGTGAATGTCGAAATGTCGAATGTCGGATGTGAATGTCGAATGTCGAAATGTCGAAATGTCGAATGTCGAATGTCAAATATGAATGTCGAATGTCGAAAGTGAATGTCGAATGTCGCAATGTCGAAATGTCGAATGTCGAAAGTCGAAATGTCAAATGTCGAAATGTCGAATGTGAATGTCGAATGTCGAAATGTCGAAATGTCGAATGTCGAATGTCGAATGTGATTGTCGATTGTCAAATGTGAATGTCGAATGTCAATTGTGAATGTCGAATGTCGAGATGTCGAATGTTGAAAGTCGAAATGTCGAATGTCGAATGTGAATGTCGAATGTCGAATGTGAATGTCGAATGTTGAATGTCAAATGTCGAATGTGAATGTCGAAATGTCGAATGTCGAAATGTCGAAATGTTGAATGTCGAATGTCGAATGTGAATGTCGAATGTTGAATGTCGAAAGTCGAATGTGAATGTCAAATGTCAAATGTGAATGTCGAAATGTCGAATGTCGAATGTCGAATGTCGAATGTCGAATGTGAATGTCGAATGTGAATGTCGAATGTCAAATGTGAATGTCGAATGTCGAAATGTCGAAAGTCGAAATGTCGAATGTGAATGTCGAAATGTCGAAATGTCGAATGTCGAATGTCGAATGTGAATGTCGAAATGTCGAATGTTGAAATGTCGAATGTCGAATGTGAATGTCGAATGTCAAATGTGAATGTCGAATGTCGAATGTGAATGTCGAAATGTCGAAATGTCGATTGTCGAAATGTCAAATATCGAATGTGAATGTCGAAAGTCGAAATGTCGAATGTCGAATGTGAATGTCGAAATGTCGAAATGTCTAATGTGAATGTCGAAATGTCGAATGTCGAATGTGAATGTCGAATGTCGAAATGTCGAAATGTCGAATGTGAATGTCGAATGTCGAATTGTCGAATGTCGAAATGTCGAATGTCGAAATGTCGAATGTCGAAATGTCGAATGTCGAAAGTCGAAATGTCGAATGTCGAAAGTCGAAATGTCGAATGTCGAATGTGAATGTCGAATGTCGGATGTGAATGTCGAATGTCGAAATGTCGAAATGTCGAATGTCGATTGTGAATGTCGAAATGTCGAAATGTCGAATGTCGAATGTCGAATGTCGAATGTCAAATGTGAATGTCGAATGTCGAATGTGAATGTAGAATGTGAATGTCGAATGTCGAAATGTCGAAATGTCGAATGTCGAATGTGAATGTCGAATGTCGAAATGTCGAATGTTGAAATGTGAATGTCGAATGTCGAATGTCAAATGTTGAATGTGAATGTCGAATGTTGAAATGTCGAATGTCAAAAGTCGAAATGTCGAATGTGAATGTCGAAATGTCGAATGTCGAATGTGAATGTCGGCTGTCGAAATGTCGAAATGTCGAATGTCGAATGTCGAATGTGAATGTCGAAATGTCGAATGTCGGATGTGAATGTCGAATGTCGAAATGTCGAATGTCAAATGTCGAATGTGAATGTCGATTGTCGAAATGTCGAATGTCGAAATGTCGAAATGTCGAAATGTCGATTATGAATGTCGAATGTCGAATTTGAATGTCGAATTTGAATGTCGAATGTTGAAATGTCGATTATGAATGTGAATGTCGAATGTGAATGTCGAATGTCAAATGTGAATGTCGAATGTCGAAATGTCGAAAGTCGAAATGTCGAATGTGAATGTCGAAATGTCGAAATGTCGAATGTCGAATGTGAATGTCGAAATGTCGAATGTTGAAATGTCGAATGTCGAATGTGAATGTCGAATGTCAAATGTGAATGTCGAATGTCGAATGTGAATGTCGAAATGTCGAAATGTCGATTGTCGAAATGTCAAATATCGAATGTGAATGTCGAAAGTCGAAATGTCGAATGTCGAATGTGAATGTCGAAATGTCGAAATGTCTAATGTGAATGTCGAAATGTCGAATGTCGAATGTGAATGTCGAATGTCGAAATGTCGAAATGTCGAATGTGAATGTCGAATGTCGAAATGTCGAATGTCAATGTCGAATGTCGAAATGTCGAATGTTGAAATGTCGAATGTCGAAATGTCGAATGTCGAAAGTCGAAATGTCGAATGTCGAAAGTCGAAATGTCGAATGTCGAATGTGAATGTCGAATGTCGGATGTGAATGTCGAATGTCGAAATGTCGAAATGTCGAATGTCGAATGTGAATGTCGAAATGTCGAAATGTCGGAATGTCGAATGTCGAATGTCGAATGTCGAATGTCAAATGTGAATGTCGAATGTCGAATGTGAATGTAGAATGTGAATGTCGAATGTCGAAATGTCGAATGTCGAATGTGAATGTCGAATGTCGAAATGTCGAATGTTGAAATGTGAATGTCGAATGTCGAATGTCAAATGTTGAATGTGAATGTCGAATGTTGAAATGTCGAATGTCAAAAGTCGAAATGTCGAATGTGAATGTCGAAATGTCGAATGTCGAATGTGAATGTCGGCTGTCGAAATGTCGAAATGTCGAATGTCGAATGTCGAATGTGAATGTCGAAATGTCGAATGTCGGATGTGAATGTCGAATGTCGAAATGTCGAATGTCAAATGTCGAATGTGAATGTCGATTGTCGAAATGTCGAATGTCGAAATGTCGAAATGTCGAAATGTCGATTATGAATGTCGAATGTCGAATTTGAATGTCGAATTTGAATGTCGAATGTCGAAATGTCGATTATGAATGTCGAATGTTGAATTTGAATGTCGAATGTCGAAATGTCGAATGTCGAATATGAATGTCGAATGTGAATGTCAAATGTCGAATGTGAATGTCGAAATGTCGAAATGTCGAATGTCAAAAGTCGAAATGTCGAATGTGAATGTCGAAATGTCAAATGTCGAATGTGAATGTCGTATGTCGAAATGTCGAATATTTATGTCGAATGTCGAATGTGAATGTCGAATGTCGAATGTCGAAATGTCGAAATGTCGAAATGTCGAATGTCGAATGTGAATGTCGAATGTCGAATGTCGAATGTGAATGTCGAATGTCGAATGTCGAATGTGAATGTCGAATGTGAATGTCGAAATGTCGAATGTCGAATTGTCGAATGTCGAATGTGAATGTCGAAATGTCGAATGTGAATGTCGAATGTCGAAATGTCGAATGTGAATGTCGAATGTCGAATGTCGAATGTGAATGTCGAATGTCGAATGTCGAATGTGAATGTCGACATGTCGAAATGTCGAAATGTCGAATGTCGAAATGTCGAATGTCGAATGTCGAATGTGAATGTCGAATGTCGAATGTGAATGTCGAATGTCGAAAGTCGAAATGTCGAATGTCGAATGTGAATGTCGAAATGTCGAAATGTCGAATGTGAATGTCGAATGTCGAAATGTCGAATGTTGAAATGTCGAGTGTCGAATGTCGAATGTCGAATGTCGAATGTGAATGTCGAATGTCAAATGTCGAATGTCGAAATGTCGAATGTCGAAATGTCGAAAGTCGAAATGTCGAAATGTCGAATGTGAGTGTCGAATGTCGAAATGACGAATGTTGAAATGTCGAATGTCGAATGTCGAATGTCGAATGTCGATTGTGAATGTCGAATGTCGAACTGTCGAAATGTCGAAATGTCGAAATGTCGAATGTCGAAATGTCGAATGTCGATTGTCAAATGTGAATGTCGAATGTCAAATGTGAATGTCGAATGTCATATGTGAATGTCGAAATGTCGAAATGTCGATTGTCGAAATATCAAATATCGAATGTGAATGTCGAAAGTCGAAATGTCGAATGTCGAATGTGAATGTCGAAATGTCGAAATGTCGAATGTGAATGTCGAATGTGAATGTCAAATGTCGAAATGTCGAATGTCGAATGTGAATGTCGAAATGGCGAATGTCGAATGTGAATGTCAAATGTCGAAATGTCGAAATGTCGAATGTCGAATGTGAATGTTGAATGACGAAATGTCGAAATGTCGAATGTCGAATGTGATTGTCGAAATGTCGAAATGTCGAATGTCGAATGTGAATGTTTAATGTCGAAATGTCGAATATTGAAATGTCCAATGTCGAATGTCAAATGTCGAATGTGAATGTCGAGTGTCGAAATGTCGAATGTCAAAAGTCGAAATGTCGAATGTGAATGTCGAAATGTCGAATGTCGGATGTGAATGTCGAATGTGAATGTTGAATGTCGAAATGTCGAATGTTGAAATGTCCAATGTCGAATATCAAATGTCGAATGTGAATGTCGAATGTCGAATGTGAATGTCGAAATGTCGAAATGTCGAATGTCAAAATGTCGAATGTCGAATGTCGAATGTAAAATGTGAATGTCGAATGTCAAAGGTGAATGTCGAAATGTCGAATGTCGAAATGTCGAATGTCGAATGTCGAATGTCAAAAGTCGAAATGTCGAATGTCGAATGTGAATGTTGAATGTCGAAATGTCGAATGTCGATTGTCAAATGTGAATGTTGAAATGTCGAAATGTCGATTGTCGAAATGTCGAATGTCGAAATGTCGCATGTCGAATGTGAATGTCGAATGTCGAAATGTCGAATGTCGAAAGTCGAAATGTCGAATGTCGAATGTCGAATGTCGAATGTGAATGTCGAATGTCGAAATGTCGAATGTCGAAAGTCGAAATGTCGAATGTCGAATGTCGAATGTCGAATGTGAATGTCGAGTGTCGAAATGTCGAAATGTCGAATGTCGAATGTGAATGTCGAATGCGAATGTCGAATGTGAATGTCGAAATGTCGAATGTCAAATGTCAAATGTGAATGTCGAATGTCGAAAAGTCGAATGTCAAAAGTCGAAATGTCGAATGTGAATGTCGAAATGTCGAAAGTCGAATGTGAATGTCAAATGTCGAAATGTCGGAATGTCGAATGTCGAATATGAATGTCGAATGTCGAAATGTCGAAATGTCGAATGTCGAATGTGATTGTCGAAATGTCGAAATCTCGAATGTCAAATGTCGAATGTGAATGTCGAATGTCAAATGTGAATGTCGATTGTCAAATGTGAATGTCGAATGTCAATTGTGAATGTCGAATGTCGAGATGTCGAATGTCGAAATGTCGAATGTCGAAAGTCGAAATGTCGAATGTCGAATGTCGAATGTCGAAAGTCGAAATGTCGAATGTTGAAATGTCGAATGTCGATTGTCAAATGTGAATGTTGAAATGTCGAAATGTCGATTGTCGAAATGTCGAATGTCGAAATGTCGAATGTCGAATGTGAATGTCGAAATGTCGAAATGTCGCATGTCGAAAGTCAAAATGTCGAATGTCGAATGTGAATGTCGAATGTGAATGTCGAATGTCGAAATGTCGAATGTCGAATGTGAATGTCGAAATGTCGAATGTCGAATGTCAAATGTCGAATGCGAATGTCGAATGTCGAAATGTCGAATGTGAATGTCGAAATGTCGAATGTCGAATGTGAATGTCGAATGTCAAATATGAATGTCGAATGTCGAAAGTGAATGTCGAATGTCGCAATGTCGAAATGTCGAATGTCGAAAGTCGAAATGTCAAATGTCGAAATGTCGAATGTGAATGTCGAATGTCGAAATGTCGAAATGTCGAATGTCGAATGTCGAATGTGATTGTCGATTGTCAAATGTGAATGTCGAATGTCAATTGTGAATGTCGAATGTCGAGATGTCGAATGTTGAAAGTCGAAATGTCGAATGTCGAATGTGAATGTCGAATGTCGAATGTGAATGTCGAATGTTGAATGTCAAATGTCGAATGTGAATGTCGAAATGTCGAATGTCGAAATGTCGAAATGTTGAATGTCGAATGTCGAATGTGAATGTTGAATGTTGAATGTCGAAAGTCGAATGTGAATGTCAAATGTCAAATGTGAATGTCGAAATGTCGAATGTCGAATGTCGAATGTCGAATGTCGAATGTGAATGTCGAATGTGAATGTCGAATGTCAAATGTGAATGTCGAATGTCGAAATGTCGAAAGTCGAAATGTCGAATGTGAATGTCGAAATGTCGAAATGTCGAATGTCGAATGTCGAATGTGAATGTCGAAATGTCGAATGTTGAAATGTCGAATGTCGAATGTGAATGTCGAATGTCAAATGTGAATGTCGAATGTCGAATGTGAATGTCGAAATGTCGAAATGTCGATTGTCGAAATGTCAAATATCGAATGTGAATGTCGAAAGTTGAAATGTCGAATGTCGAATGTGAATGTCGAAAAGTCGAAATGTCTAATGTGAATGTCGAAATGTCGAATGTCGAATGTGAATGTCGAATGTCGAAATGTCGAAATGTCGAATGTGAATGTCGAATGTCGAATTGTCGAATGTCAATGTCGAATGTCGAAATGTCGAATGTCGAAATGTCGAATGTCGAAATGTCGAATGTCGAAAGTCGAAATGTCGAATGTCGAAAGTCGAAATGTCGAATGTCGAATGTGAATGTCGAATGTCGGATGTGAATGTCGAATGTCGAAATGTCGAAATGTCGAATGTCGAATGTGAATGTCGAAATGTCGAAATGTCGAATGTCGAATGTCGAATGTCGAATGTCAAATGTGAATGTCGAATGTCGAATGTGAATGTAGAATGTGAATGTCGAATGTCGAAATGTCGAAATGTCGAATGTCGAATGTGAATGTCGAATGTCGAAATGTCGAATGTTGAAATGTGAATGTCGAATGTCGAATGTCAAATGTTGAATGTGAATGTCGAATGTTGAAATGTCGAATGTCAAAAGTCGAAATGTCGAATGTGAATGTCGAAATGTCGAATGTCGAATGTGAATGTCGGCTGTCGAAATGTCGAAATGTCGAATGTCGAATGTCGAATGTGAATGTCGAAATGTCGAATGTCGGATGTGAATGTCGAATGTCGAAATGTCGAATGTCAAATGTCGAATGTGAATGTCGATTGTCGAAATGTCGAATGTCGAAATGTCGAAATGTCGAAATGTCGATTATGAATGTCGAATGTCGAATTTGAATGTCGAATTTGAATGTCGAATGTTGAAATGTCGATTATGAATGTGAATGTCGAATGTGAATGTCGAATGTCAAATGTGAATGTCGAATGTCGAAATGTCGAAAGTCGAAATGTCGAATGTGAATGTCGAAATGTCGAAATGTCGAATGTCGAATGTGAATGTCGAAATGTCGAATGTTGAAATGTCGAATGTCGAATGTGAATGTCGAATGTCAAATGTGAATGTCGAATGTCGAATGTGAATGTCGAAATGTCGAAATGTCGATTGTCGAAATGTCAAATATCGAATGTGAATGTCGAAAGTCGAAATGTCGAATGTCGAATGTGAATGTCGAAATGTCGAAATGTCTAATGTGAATGTCGAAATGTCGAATGTCGAATGTGAATGTCGAATGTCGAAATGTCGAAATGTCGAATGTGAATGTCGAATGTCGAAATGTCGAATGTCAATGTCGAATGTCGAAATGTCGAATGTCGAAATGTCGAATGTCGAAATGTCGAATGTCGAAAGTCGAAATGTCGAATGTCGAAAGTCGAAATGTCGAATGTCGAATGTGAATTTCGAATGTCGGATGTGAATGTCGAATGTCGAAATGTCGAAATGTCGAATGTCGAATGTGAATGTCGAAATGTCGAAATGTCGAATGTCGAATGTCGAATGTCGAATGTCGAATGTCAAATGTGAATGTCGAATGTCGAATGTGAATGTAGAATGTGAATGTCGAATGTCGAAATGTCGAATGTCGAATGTGAATGTCGAATGTCGAAATGTCGAATGTTGAAATGTGAATGTCGAATGTCGAATGTCAAATGTTGAATGTGAATGTCGAATGTTGAAATGTCGAATGTCAAAAGTCGAAATGTCGAATGTGAATGTCGAAATGTCGAATGTCGAATGTGAATGTCGGCTGTCGAAATGTCGAAATGTCGAATGTCGAATGTCGAATGTGAATGTCGAAATGTCGAATGTCGCATGTGAATGTCGAATGTCGAAATGTCGAATGTCAAATGTCGAATGTGAATGTCGATTGTCGAAATGTCGAATGTCGAAATGTCGAAATGTCGAAATGTCGATTATGAATGTCGAATGTCGAATTTGAATGTCGAATTTGAATGTCGAATGTCGAAATGTCGATTATGAATGTCGAATGTTGAATTTGAATGTCAAATGTCGAAATGTCGAATGTCGAATATGAATGTCGAATGTGAATGTCAAATGTCGAATGTGAATGTCGAAATGTCGAAATGTCGAATGTCAAAAGTCGAAATGTCGAATGTGAATGTCGAAATGTCAAATGTCGAATGTGAATGTCGTATGTCGAAATGTCGAATATTTATGTCGAATGTCGAATGTGAATGTCGAATGTCGAATGTCGAAATGTCGAAATGTCGAAATGTCGAATGTCGAATGTGAATGTCGAATGTCGAATGTCGAATGTGAATGTCGAATGTCGAATGTCGAATGTGAATGTCGAATGTGAATGTCGAAATGTCGAATGTCGAATTGTCGAATGTCGAATGTGAATGTCGAAATGTCGAATGTGAATGTCGAATGTCGAAATGTCGAATGTGAATGTCGAAATGTCATAATGTCGAAATGTCGAATGTCGAATGTGAATGTCGAATGTCGAATGTGAATGTCGAATGTCGAATGTGAATGTCGAATGTCGAAATGTCGAAATGTCGAATGTCGAATGTGAATGTCGAATGTCGAATGTCGAATGTGAATGTCGAATGTCGAATGTGAATGTCGACATGTCGAAATGTCGAAATGTCGAATGTCGAAATGTCGAATGTCGAATGTCGAATGTGAATGTCGAATGTCGAATGTGAATGTCGAATGTCGAAAGTCGAAATGTCGAATGTCGAATGTGAATGTCGAAATGTCGAAATGTCGAATGTGAATGTCGAATGTCGAAATGTCGAGTGTCGAATGTCGAATGTCGAATGTCGAATGTGAATGTCGAATGTCAAATGTCGAATGTCGAAATGTCGAAAGTCGAAATGTCGAATGTGAATGTCGAAATGTCGAAATGTCGAATGTGAATGTCGAATGTCGAATGTGAATGTCGACATGTCGAAATGTCGAAATGACGAATGTCGAAATGTCGAATGTCGAATGTCGAATGTGAATGTCGAATGTCGAATGTGAATGTCGAATGTCGAAAGTCGAAATGTCGAATGTCGAATGTGAATGTCGAAATGTCGAAATGTCGAATGTGAATGTCGAATGTCGAAATGTCGAGTGTCGAATGTCGAATGTCGAATGTCGAATGTCGAATGTGAATGTCGAATGTCAAATGTCGAATGTCGAAATGTCGAAAGTCGAAATGTCGAATGTGAATGTCGAAATGTCGAAATGTCGAATGTGAATGTCGAATGTCGAAATGTCGAATGTTGAAATGTCGAATGTCGAATGTCGAATGTCGATTGTGAATGTCGAATGTCGAAATGTCGAAATGTCGAAATGTCGAATTGTCGAATGTCGAATGTGAATGTCGAAATGTCGAATGTGAATGTCGAATGTCGAAATGTCGAATGTGAATGTCGAAATGTCATAATGTCGAAATGTCGAATGTCGAATGTGAATGTCGAATGTCGAATGTGAATGTCGAATGTCGAATGTGAATGTCGAATGTCGAAATGTCGAAATGTCGAATGTCGAATGTGAATGTCGAATGTCGAATGTCGAATGTGAATGTCGAATGTCGAATGTGAATGTCGACATGTCGAAATGTCGAAATGTCGAATGTCGAAATGTCGAATGTCGAATGTCGAATGTGAATGTCGAATGTCGAATGTGAATGTCGAATGTCGAAAGTCGAAATGTCGAATGTCGAATGTGAATGTCGAAATGTCGAAATGTCGAATGTGAATGTCGAATGTCGAAATGTCGAGTGTCGAATGTCGAATGTCGAATGTCGAATGTGAATGTCGAATGTCAAATGTCGAATGTCGAAATGTCGAAAGTCGAAATGTCGAATGTGAATGTCGAAATGTCGAAATGTCGAATGTGAATGTCGAATGTCGAATGTGAATGTCGACATGTCGAAATGTCGAAATGTCGAATGTCGAAATGTCGAATGTCGAATGTCGAATGTGAATGTCGAATGTCGAATGTGAATGTCGAATGTCGAAAGTCGAAATGTCGAATGTCGAATGTGAATGTCGAAATGTCGAAATGTCGAATGTGAATGTCGAATGTCGAAATGTCGAGTGTCGAATGTCGAATGTCGAATGTCGAATGTGAATGTCGAATGTCAAATGTCGAATGTCGAAATGTCGAAAGTCGAAATGTCGAATGTGAATGTCGAAATGTCGAAATGTCGAATGTGAATGTCGAATGTCGAAATGTCGAATGTTGAAATGTCGAATGTCGAATGTCGAATGTCGATTGTGAATGTCGAATGTCGAAATGTCGAAATGTCGAAATGTCGAAATGTCGAATGTCGAAATGTCGAATGTCGATTGTCAAATGTGAATGTCGAATGTCAAATGTGAATGTCGAATGTCGAATGTGAATGTCGAAATGTCGAAATGTCGATTGTCGAAATGTCAAATATCGAATGTGAATGTCGAAAGTCGAAATGTCGAATGTCGAATGTGAATGTCGAAATGTCGAATGTGAATGTCGAATGTGAATGTCAAATGTCGAAATGTCGAATGTCGAATGTGAATGTCGAAATGTCGAATGTCGAATGTGAATGTCAAATGTCGAAATGTCGAAATGTCGAATGTCGAATGTGAATGTTGAATGTCGAAATGTCGAAATGTCGAATGTAGAATGTGATTGTCGAAATGTCGAAATGTCGAATGTCGAATGTGAATGTTTAATGTCGAAATGTCGAATATTGAAATGTCCAATGTCGAATGTCAAATGTCGAATGTGAATGTCGAGTGTCGAAATGTCGAATGTCAAAAGTCGAAATGTCGAATGTGAATGTCGAAATGTCGAATGTCGGATGTGAATGTCGAATGTCAAAATGTCGAAATGTCGAATGTCGAATGTCGAATGTGAATGTCGAAATGTCGAAATGTCGAATGTCGAAATGTCGAATGTCGAATGTCGAATGTAAAATGTGAATGTCGAATGTCAAATGTGAATGTCGAAATGTCGAATGTCGAAATGTCGAATGTCGAATGTCAAAAGTCGAAATGTCGAATGTGAATGTTGAATGTCGAATGTCGATTGTCAAATGTGAATGTTGAAATGTCGAAATGTCGATTGTCGAAATGTCGAATGTCGAAATGTCGCATGTCGAATGTGAATGTCGAAATGTCGAAATGTCGAATGTGAATGTCGAATGTCGAAATGTCGAGTGTCGAATGTCGAATGTCGAATGTCGAATGTGAATGTCGAATGTCAAATGTCGAATGTCGAAATGTCGAAAGTCGAAATGTCGAATGTGAATGTCGAAATGTCGAAATGTCGAATGTGAATGTCGAATGTCGAATGTGAATGTCGACATGTCGAAATGTCGAAATGTCGAATGTCGAAATGTCGAATGTCGAATGTCGAATGTGAATGTCGAATGTCGAATGTGAATGTCGAATGTCGAAAGTCGAAATGTCGAATGTCGAATGTGAATGTCGAAATGTCGAAATGTCGAATGTGAATGTCGAATGTCGAAATGTCGAGTGTCGAATGTCGAATGTCGAATGTCGAATGTGAATGTCGAATGTCAAATGTCGAATGTCGAAATGTCGAAAGTCGAAATGTCGAATGTGAATGTCGAAATGTCGAAATGTCGAATGTGAATGTCGAATGTCGAAATGTCGAATGTTGAAATGTCGAATGTCGAATGTCGAATGTCGATTGTGAATGTCGAATGTCGAAATGTCGAAATGTCGAAATGTCGAAATGTCGAATGTCGAAATGTCGAATGTCGATTGTCAAATGTGAATGTCGAATGTCAAATGTGAATGTCGAATGTCGAATGTGAATGTCGAAATGTTGAAATGTCGATTGTCGAAATGTCAAATATCGAATGTGAATGTCGAAAGTCGAAATGTCGAATGTCGAATGTGAATGTCGAAATGTCGAATGTGAATGTCGAATGTGAATGTCAAATGTCGAAATGTCGAATGTCGAATGTGAATGTCGAAATGTCGAATGTCGAATGTGAATGTCAAATGTCGAAATGTCGAAATGTCGAATGTCGAATGTGAATGTTGAATGTCGAAATGTCGAAATGTCGAATGTAGAATGTGATTGTCGAAATGTCGAAATGTCGAATGTCGAATGTGAATGTTTAATGTCGAAATGTCGAATATTGAAATGTCCAATGTCGAATGTCAAATGTCGAATGTGAATGTCGAGTGTCGAAATGTCGAATGTCAAAAGTCGAAATGTCGAATGTGAATGTCGAAATGTCGAATGTCGGATGTGAATGTCGAATGTCAAAATGTCGAAATGTCGAATGTCGAATGTCGAATGTGAATGTCGAAATGTCGAAATGTCGAATGTCGAAATGTCGAATGTCGAATGTCGAATGTAAAATGTGAATGTCGAATGTCAAATGTGAATGTCGAAATGTCGAATGTCGAAATGTCGAATGTCGAATGTCAAAAGTCGAAATGTCGAATGTGAATGTTGAATGTCGAATGTCGATTGTCAAATGTGAATGTTGAAATGTCGAAATGTCGATTGTCGAAATGTCGAATGTCGAAATGTCGCATGTCGAATTTGAATGTCGAATGTCGAAATGTCGAATGTCGATTGTCAAATGTGAATGTTGAAATGTCGAAATGTCGATTGTCGAAATGTCGAATGTCGAAATGTCGCATGTCGAATGTGAATGTCGAATGTCGAAATGTCGAATGTCGAAAGTCGAAATGTCGAATGTCGAATGTCGAATGTCGAATGTGAATGTCGAATTTCAAAATGTCGAAATGTCGAATGTCGAATGTGAATGTCGAATGCGAATGTCGAATGTGAATGTCGAAATGTCGAAAGTCAAATGTCGAATGTGAATGTCGAATGTCGAAAAGTCGAATGTCAAAAGTCGAAATGTCGAATGTGAATGTCGAAATGTCAAATGTGAATGTCAAATGTCGAAATGTCGGAATGTCGAATGTCGAATATGAATGTCGAATGTCGAAATGTCGAAATGTCGAATGTCGAATGTGATTGTCGAAATGTCGAAATGTCGAATGTCAAATGTCGAATGTGAATGTCGAATGTCAAATGTGAATGTCGATTGTCAAATGTGAATGTCGAATGTCAATTGTGAATGTCGAATGTCGAGATGTCGAATGTCGAAATGTCGAATGTCGAATGTCGAAAGTCGAAATGTCGAATGTCGAATGTCGAAAGTCGAAATGTCGAATGTCGAAATGTCGAATGTCGATTGTCAAATGTGAATGTTGAAATGTCGAAATGTCGATTGTCGAAATGTGGAATGTCGAAATGTCGAATGTCGAATGTGAATGTCGAAATGTCGAAATGTCGCATGTCGAAAGTCGAAATGTCGAATGTCGAATGTGAATGTCGAATGTGAATGTCGAATGTCGAAATGTCGAATGTCGAATGTGAATGTCGAAATGTCGAATGTCGAATGTCGAATGTCGAATGTGAATGTCGAATGTCGAAATGTCGAATGTGAATGTCGAAATGTCGAATGTCGAATGTGAATGTCGAAATGTCGAATGTCGAAATGTCGAATGTCGAATGTCGAATGTAAAATGTGAATGTCGAATGTCAAATGTGAATGTCGAAATGTCGAATGTCGAAATGTCGAATGTCGAATGTCAAAAGTCGAAATGTCGAATGTCGAATGTGAATGTTGAATGTCGAATGTCGATTGTCAAATGTGAATGTTGAAATGTCGAAATGTCGATTGTCGAAATGTCGAATGTCGAAATGTCGCATGTCGAATTTGAATGTCGAATGTCGAAATGTCGAATGTCGATTGTCAAATGTGAATGTTGAAATGTCGAAATGTCGATTGTCGAAATGTCGAATGTCGAAATGTCGCATGTCGAATGTGAATGTCGAATGTCGAAATGTCGAATGTCGAAAGTCGAAATGTCGAATGTCGAATGTCGAATGTCGAATGTCGAATGTGAATGTCGAATTTCAAAATGTCGAAATGTCGAATGTCGAATGTGAATGTCGAATGCGAATGTCGAATGTGAATGTCGAAATGTCGAATGTCAAATGTCGAATGTGAATGTCGAATGTCGAAAAGTCGAATGTCAAAAGTCGAAATGTCGAATGTGAATGTCGAAATGTCAAATGTGAATGTCAAATGTCGAAATGTCGGAATGTCGAATGTCGAATATGAATGTCGAATGTCGAAATGTCGAAATGTCGAATGTCGAATGTGATTGTCGAAATGTCGAAATGTCGAATGTCAAATGTCGAATGTGAATGTCGAATGTCAAATGTGAATGTCGATTGTCAAATGTGAATGTCGAATGTCAATTGTGAATGTCGAATGTCGAGATGTCGAATGTCGAAAAGTCGAATGTCGAATGTCGAAATGTCGAATGTCGAATGTCGAAAGTCGAAATGTCGAATGTCGAAATGTCGAATGTCGATTGTCAAATGTGAATGTTGAAATGTCGAAATGTCGATTGTCGAAATGTGGAATGTCGAAATGTCGAATGTCGAATGTGAATGTCGAAATGTCGAAATGTCGCATGTCGAAAGTCGAAATGTCGAATGTCGAATGTGAATGTCGAATGTGAATGTCGAAATGTCGAATGTCGAATGTGAATGTCGAAATGTCGAATGTCGAATGTCGAATGTCGAATGTGAATGTCGAATGTCGAAATGTCGAATGTGAATGTCGAAATGTCGAATGTCGAATGTGAATGTCAAATGTCGAAATGTCGAATGTCGAATGTGAATGTTGAATGTCGAAATGTCGAAATGTCGAATGTCGAATGTGATTGTCGAATGTGAATGTTGAATGTCGAAATGTCGAATGTTGAAATGTCCAATGTCGAATATCAAATGTCGAATGTGAATGTCGAATGTCGAAATGTCGAATGTCGAAAGTCGAAATGTCGAATGTCGAATGTCGAATGTCGAATGTCGAATGTGAATGTCGAATTTCAAAATGTCGAAATGTCGAATGTCGAATGTGAATGTCGAATGCGAATGTGAATGTTGAATGTCGAAATGTCGAAATGTCGAATGTCGAATGTGATTGTCGAATGTGAATGTTGAATGTCGAAATGTCGAATGTTGAAATGTCCAATGTCGAATATCAAATGTCGAATGTGAATGTCGAATGTCGAAATGTCGAATGTCGAAAGTCGAAATGTCGAATGTCGAATGTCGAATGTCGAATGTCGAATGTGAATGTCGAATTTCAAAATGTCGAAATGTCGAATGTCGAATGTGAATGTCGAATGCGAATGTCGAATGTGAATGTCGAAATGTCGAATGTCAAATGTCGAATGTGAATGTCGAATGTCGAAAAGTCGAATGTCAAAAGTCGAAATGTCGAATGTGAATGTCGAAATGTCAAATGTGAATGTCAAATGTCGAAATGTCGGAATGTCGAATGTCGAATATGAATGTCGAATGTCGAAATGTCGAAATGTCGAATGTCGAATGTGATTGTCGAAATGTCGAAATGTCGAATGTCAAATGTCGAATGTGAATGTCGAATGTCAAATGTGAATGTCGATTGTCAAATGTGAATGTCGAATGTCAATTGTGAATGTCGAATGTCGAGATGTCGAATGTCGAAAAGTCGAATGTCGAATGTCGAAATGTCGAATGTCGAATGTCGAAAGTCGAAATGTCGAATGTCGAAATGTCGAATGTCGATTGTCAAATGTGAATGTTGAAATGTCGAAATGTCGATTGTCGAAATGTGGAATGTCGAAATGTCGAATGTCGAATGTGAATGTCGAAATGTCGAAATGTCGCATGTCGAAAGTCGAAATGTCGAATGTCGAATGTGAATGTCGAATGTGAATGTCGAAATGTCGAATGTCGAATGTGAATGTCGAAATGTCGAATGTCGAATGTCGAATGTCGAATGTGAATGTCGAATGTCGAAATGTCGAATGTGAATGTCGAAATGTCGAATGTCGAATGTGAATGTCAAATGTCGAAATGTCGAATGTCGAATGTGAATGTTGAATGTCGAAATGTCGAAATGTCGAATGTCGAATGTGATTGTCGAATGTGAATGTTGAATGTCGAAATGTCGAATGTTGAAATGTCCAATGTCGAATATCAAATGTCGAATGTGAATGTCGAATGTCGAAATGTCGAATGTCAAAAGTCGAAATGTCGAATGTGAATGTCGAAATGTCGAATGTCGAATGTGACTGTCGAAATGTCGAATGTCGAATGTCAAAAGTCGAAATGTCGAATGTGAATGTCGAAATGTCGAATGTCGAATGTGAATGTCAAATGTCGAAATGTCGAAATGTCGAATGTCGAATGTGAATGTCGAATGTCGAATGTCGAAATGTCGAATGTCGAATGTGAATGTCGAATGTCAATTGTCAAATGTCGAATGTGAATGTCGAATGTCGAATGTCGAATGTGAATGTCGACATGTCGAAATGTCGAAATGTCGAATGTCGAAATGTCGAATGTCGAATGTGAATGTCGAATGTCGAATGTGAATGTCGAATGTCGAAAGTCGAAATGTCGAATGTCGAATGTGAATGTCGAAATGTCGAAAGTCGAAATGTCGAATGTGAATGTCGAATGTCGAAATGTCAAATGTTGAAATGTCGAGTGTCGAATGTCGAATGTCGAATGTCGAATGTGAATGTCGAATGTCGAAATGTCGAATGTCGAAATGTCGAAAGTCGAAATGTCGAATGTGAATTTCGAAATGTCGAAATGTCGAATGTGAATGTCGAATGTCGAAATGTCGAATGTTGAAATGTCGAATGTCGAATGTCGAATGTCGATTGTGAATGTCGAATGTCGAAATGTCGAAATGTCGAAATGTCGAAATGTCGAATGTCGAAATGTCGAATGTCGATTGTCAAATGTGAATGTCGAATGTCAAATGTGAATGTCGAATGTCGAATGTGAATGTCGAAATGTCGAAATGTCGATTGTCGAAATGTCAAATATCGAACGTGAATGTCGAAAGTCGAAATGTCGAATGTCGAATGTGAATGTCGAAATGTCGAATGTGAATGTCGAATGTGAATGTCAAATGTCGAAATGTCGAATGTCGAATGTGAATGTCGAAATGTCGGATGTCGAAATGTCGAAATGTCGAATGTCGAAATGTCGAATGTCGAAATGTCGAATGTCGAAATTTCGAATATCGAAATGTCGAATGTCGAAAGTCGAAATGTCGAATGTCGAATGTGAATGTTGAATGTCGAATGTCGATTGTCAAATGTGAATGTTGAAATGTCGAAATGTCGATTGTCGAAATGTCGAATGTCGAAATGTCGCATGTCGAATTTGAATGTCGAATGTCGAAATGTCGAATGTCGATTGTCAAATGTGAATGTTGAAATGTCGAAATGTCGATTGTCGAAATGTCGAATGTCGAAATGTCGCATGTCGAATGTGAATGTCGAATGTCGAAATGTCGAATGTCGAAAGTCGAAATGTCGAATGTCGAATGTCGAATGTCGAATGTGAATGTCGAATTTCAAAATGTCGAAATGTCGAATGTCGAATGTGAATGTCGAATGCGAATGTCGAATGTGAATGTCGAAATGTCGAATGTCAAATGTCGAATGTGAATGTCGAATGTCGAAAAGTCGAATGTCAAAAGTCGAAATGTCGAATGTGAATGTCGAAATGTCAAATGTGAATGTCAAATGTCGAAATGTCGGAATGTCGAATGTCGAATATGAATGTCGAATGTCGAAATGTCGAAATGTCGAATGTCGAATGTGATTGTCGAAATGTCGAAATGTCGAATGTCAAATGTCGAATGTGAATGTCGAATGTCAAATGTGAATGTCGATTGTCAAATGTGAATGTCGAATGTCAATTGTGAATGTCGAATGTCGAGATGTCGAATGTCGAAAAGTCGAATGTCGAATGTCGAAATGTCGAATGTCGAATGTCGAAAGTCGAAATGTCGAATGTCGAAATGTCGAATGTCGATTGTCAAATGTGAATGTTGAAATGTCGAAATGTCGATTGTCGAAATGTCGAATGTCGAATGTCGAAATGTCGAATGTCGAATGTCGAATGTGAATGTCGAATGTCGAATGTGAATGTCGAATGTCGAAAGTCGAAATGTCGAATGTCGAATGTGAATGTCGAAATGTCGAAATGTCGAATGTGAATGTCGAATGTCGAAATGTCGAGTGTCGAATGTCGAATGTCGAATGTGAATGTCGAATGTCAAATGTCGAATGTCGAAATGTCGAAAGTCGAAATGTCGAATGTGAATGTCGAAATGTCGAAATGTCGAATGTGAATGTCGAATGTCGAAATGTCGAATGTTGAAATGTCGAATGTCGAATGTCGAATGTCGATTGTGAATGTCGAATGTCGAAATGTCGAAATGTCGAAATGTCGAAATGTCGAATGTCGAAATGTCGAATGTCGATTGTCAAATGTGAATGTCGAATGTCAAATGTGAATGTCGAATGTCGAATGTGAATGTCGAAATGTCGAAATGTCGATTGTCGAAATGTCAAATATCGAATGTGAATGTCGAAAGTCGAAATGTCGAATGTCGAATGTGAATGTCGAAATGTCGAATGTGAATGTCGAATGTGAATGTCAAATGTCGAAATGTCGAATGTCGAATGTGAATGTCGAAATGTCGAATGTCGAATGTGAATGTCAAATGTCGAAATGTCGAAATGTCGAATGTCGAATGTGAATGTTGAATGTCGAAATGTCGAAATGTCGAATGTAGAATGTGATTGTCGAAATGTCGAAATGTCGAATGTCGAATGTGAATGTTTAATGTCGAAATGTCGAATATTGAAATGTCCAATGTCGAATGTCAAATGTCGAATGTGAATGTCGAGTGTCGAAATGTCGAATGTCAAAAGTCGAAATGTCGAATGTGAATGTCGAAATGTCGAATGTCGGATGTGAATGTCGAATGTCAAAATGTCGAAATGTCGAATGTCGAATGTCGAATGTGAATGTCGAAATGTCGAAATGTCGAATGTCGAAATGTCGAATGTCGAATGTCGAATGTAAAATGTGAATGTCGAATGTCAAATGTGAATGTCGAAATGTCGAATGTCGAAATGTCGAATGTCGAATGTCAAAAGTCGAAATGTCGAATGTGAATGTTGAATGTCGAATGTCGATTGTCAAATGTGAATGTTGAAATGTCGAAATGTCGATTGTCGAAATGTCGAATGTCGAAATGTCGCATGTCGAATTTGAATGTCGAATGTCGAAATGTCGAATGTCGATTGTCAAATGTGAATGTTGAAATGTCGAAATGTCGATTGTCGAAATGTCGAATGTCGAAATGTCGCATGTCGAATGTGAATGTCGAATGTCGAAATGTCGAATGTCGAAAGTCGAAATGTCGAATGTCGAATGTCGAATGTCGAATGTCGAATGTGAATGTCGAATTTCAAAATGTCGAAATGTCGAATGTCGAATGTGAATGTCGAATGCGAATGTCGAATGTGAATGTCGAAATGTCGAAAGTCAAATGTCGAATGTGAATGTCGAATGTCGAAAAGTCGAATGTCAAAAGTCGAAATGTCGAATGTGAATGTCGAAATGTCAAATGTGAATGTCAAATGTCGAAATGTCGGAATGTCGAATGTCGAATATGAATGTCGAATGTCGAAATGTCGAAATGTCGAATGTCGAATGTGATTGTCGAAATGTCGAAATGTCGAATGTCAAATGTCGAATGTGAATGTCGAATGTCAAATGTGAATGTCGATTGTCAAATGTGAATGTCGAATGTCAATTGTGAATGTCGAATGTCGAGATGTCGAATGTCGAAATGTCGAATGTCGAATGTCGAAAGTCGAAATGTCGAATGTCGAATGTCGAAAGTCGAAATGTCGAATGTCGAAATGTCGAATGTCGATTGTCAAATGTGAATGTTGAAATGTCGAAATGTCGATTGTCGAAATGTGGAATGTCGAAATGTCGAATGTCGAATGTGAATGTCGAAATGTCGAAATGTCGCATGTCGAAAGTCGAAATGTCGAATGTCGAATGTGAATGTCGAATGTGAATGTCGAATGTCGAAATGTCGAATGTCGAATGTGAATGTCGAAATGTCGAATGTCGAATGTCGAATGTCGAATGTGAATGTCGAATGTCGAAATGTCGAATGTGAATGTCGAAATGTCGAATGTCGAATGTGAATGTCGAAATGTCGAATGTCGAAATGTCGAATGTCGAATGTCGAATGTAAAATGTGAATGTCGAATGTCAAATGTGAATGTCGAAATGTCGAATGTCGAAATGTCGAATGTCGAATGTCAAAAGTCGAAATGTCGAATGTCGAATGTGAATGTTGAATGTCGAATGTCGATTGTCAAATGTGAATGTTGAAATGTCGAAATGTCGATTGTCGAAATGTCGAATGTCGAAATGTCGCATGTCGAATTTGAATGTCGAATGTCGAAATGTCGAATGTCGATTGTCAAATGTGAATGTTGAAATGTCGAAATGTCGATTGTCGAAATGTCGAATGTCGAAATGTCGCATGTCGAATGTGAATGTCGAATGTCGAAATGTCGAATGTCGAAAGTCGAAATGTCGAATGTCGAATGTCGAATGTCGAATGTCGAATGTGAATGTCGAATTTCAAAATGTCGAAATGTCGAATGTCGAATGTGAATGTCGAATGCGAATGTCGAATGTGAATGTCGAAATGTCGAATGTCAAATGTCGAATGTGAATGTCGAATGTCGAAAAGTCGAATGTCAAAAGTCGAAATGTCGAATGTGAATGTCGAAATGTCAAATGTGAATGTCAAATGTCGAAATGTCGGAATGTCGAATGTCGAATATGAATGTCGAATGTCGAAATGTCGAAATGTCGAATGTCGAATGTGATTGTCGAAATGTCGAAATGTCGAATGTCAAATGTCGAATGTGAATGTCGAATGTCAAATGTGAATGTCGATTGTCAAATGTGAATGTCGAATGTCAATTGTGAATGTCGAATGTCGAGATGTCGAATGTCGAAAAGTCGAATGTCGAATGTCGAAATGTCGAATGTCGAATGTCGAAAGTCGAAATGTCGAATGTCGAAATGTCGAATGTCGATTGTCAAATGTGAATGTTGAAATGTCGAAATGTCGATTGTCGAAATGTGGAATGTCGAAATGTCGAATGTCGAATGTGAATGTCGAAATGTCGAAATGTCGCATGTCGAAAGTCGAAATGTCGAATGTCGAATGTGAATGTCGAATGTGAATGTCGAAATGTCGAATGTCGAATGTGAATGTCGAAATGTCGAATGTCGAATGTCGAATGTCGAATGTGAATGTCGAATGTCGAAATGTCGAATGTGAATGTCGAAATGTCGAATGTCGAATGTGAATGTCAAATGTCGAAATGTCGAATGTCGAATGTGAATGTTGAATGTCGAAATGTCGAAATGTCGAATGTCGAATGTGATTTTCGAATGTGAATGTTGAATGTCGAAATGTCGAATGTTGAAATGTCCAATGTCGAATATCAAATGTCGAATGTGAATGTCGAATGTCGAAATGTCGAATGTCAAAAGTCGAAATGTCGAATGTGAATGTCGAAATGTCGAATGTCGAATGTGACTGTCGAAATGTCGAATGTCGAATGTCAAAAGTCGAAATGTCGAATGTGAATGTCGAAATGTCGAATGTCGAATGTGAATGTCAAATGTCGAAATGTCGAAATGTCGAATGTCGAATGTGAATGTCGAATGTCGAATGTCGAAATGTCGAATGTCGAATGTGAATGTCGAATGTCAATTGTCAAATGTCGAATGTGAATGTCGAATGTCGAATGTCGAATGTGAATGTCGACATGTCGAAATGTCGAAATGTCGAATGTCGAAATGTCGAATGTCGAATGTGAATGTCGAATGTCGAATGTGAATGTCGAATGTCGAAAGTCGAAATGTCGAATGTCGAATGTGAATGTCGAAATGTCGAAAGTCGAAATGTCGAATGTGAATGTCGAATGTCGAAATGTCAAATGTTGAAATGTCGAGTGTCGAATGTCGAATGTCGAATGTCGAATGTGAATGTCGAATGTCAAATGTCGAATGTCGAAATGTCGAAAGTCGAAATGTCGAATGTGAATTTCGAAATGTCGAAATGTCGAATGTGAATGTCGAATGTCGAAATGTCGAATGTTGAAATGTCGAATGTCGAATGTCGAATGTCGATTGTGAATGTCGAATGTCGAAATGTCGAAATGTCGAAATGTCGAAATGTCGAATGTCGAAATGTCGAATGTCGATTGTCAAATGTGAATGTCGAATGTCAAATGTGAATGTCGAATATCGAATGTGAATGTCGAAATGTCGAAATGTCGATTGTCGAAATGTCAAATATCGAACGTGAATGTCGAAAGTCGAAATGTCGAATGTCGAATGTGAATGTCGAAATGTCGAATGTGAATGTCGAATGTGAATGTCAAATGTCGAAATGTCGAATGTCGAATGTGAATGTCGAAATGTCGGATGTCGAAATGTCGAAATGTCGAATGTCGAAATGTCGAATGTCGAAATGTCGAATGTCGAAATTTCGAATATCGAAATGTCGAATGTCGAAAGTCGAAATGTCGAATGTCGAATGTGAATGTTGAATGTCGAATGTCGATTGTCAAATGTGAATGTTGAAATGTCGAAATGTCGATTGTCGAAATGTCGAATGTCGAAATGTCGCATGTCGAATTTGAATGTCGAATGTCGAAATGTCGAATGTCGATTGTCAAATGTGAATGTTGAAATGTCGAAATGTCGATTGTCGAAATGTCGAATGTCGAAATGTCGCATGTCGAATGTGAATGTCGAATGTCGAAATGTCGAATGTCGAAAGTCGAAATGTCGAATGTCGAATGTCGAATGTCGAATGTGAATGTCGAATTTCAAAATGTCGAAATGTCGAATGTCGAATGTGAATGTCGAATGCGAATGTCGAATGTGAATGTCGAAATGTCGAATGTCAAATGTCGAATGTGAATGTCGAATGTCGAAAAGTCGAATGTCAAAAGTCGAAATGTCGAATGTGAATGTCGAAATGTCAAATGTGAATGTCAAATGTCGAAATGTCGGAATGTCGAATGTCGAATATGAATGTCGAATGTCGAAATGTCGAAATGTCGAATGTCGAATGTGATTGTCGAAATGTCGAAATGTCGAATGTCAAATGTCGAATGTGAATGTCGAATGTCAAATGTGAATGTCGATTGTCAAATGTGAATGTCGAATGTCAATTGTGAATGTCGAATGTCGAGATGTCGAATGTCGAAAAGTCGAATGTCGAATGTCGAAATGTCGAATGTCGAATGTCGAAAGTCGAAATGTCGAATGTCGAAATGTCGAATGTCGATTGTCAAATGTGAATGTTGAAATGTCGAAATGTCGATTGTCGAAATGTGGAATGTCGAAATGTCGAATGTCGAATGTGAATGTCGAAATGTCGAAATGTCGCATGTCGAAAGTCGAAATGTCGAATGTCGAATGTGAATGTCGAATGTGAATGTCGAATGTCGAAATGTCGAATGTCGAATGTGAATGTCGAAATGTCGAATGTCGAATGTCGAATGTCGAATGTGAATGTCGAATGTCGAAATGTCGAATGTGAATGTCGAAATGTCGAATGTCGAATGTGAATGTCAAATGTCGAAATGTCGAATGTCGAATGTGAATGTTGAATGTCGAAATGTCGAAATGTCGAATGTCGAATGTGATTGTCGAATGTGAATGTTGAATGTCGAAATGTCGAATGTTGAAATGTCCAATGTCGAATATCAAATGTCGAATGTGAATGTCGAATGTCGAAATGTCGAATGTCAAAAGTCGAAATGTCGAATGTGAATGTCGAAATGTCGAATGTCGAATGTGACTGTCGAAATGTCGAATGTCGAATGTCAAAAGTCGAAATGTCGAATGTGAATGTCGAAATGTCGAATGTCGAATGTGAATGTCAAATGTCGAAATGTCGAAATGTCGAATGTCGAATGTGAATGTCGAATGTCGAATGTCGAAATGTCGAATGTCGAATGTGAATGTCGAATGTCAATTGTCAAATGTCGAATGTGAATGTCGAATGTCGAATGTCGAATGTGAATGTCGACATGTCGAAATGTCGAAATGTCGAATGTCGAAATGTCGAATGTCGAATGTGAATGTCGAATGTCGAATGTGAATGTCGAATGTCGAAAGTCGAAATGTCGAATGTCGAATGTGAATGTCGAAATGTCGAAAGTCGAAATGTCGAATGTGAATGTCGAATGTCGAAATGTCAAATGTTGAAATGTCGAGTGTCGAATGTCGAATGTCGAATGTCGAATGTGAATGTCGAATGTCAAATGTCGAATGTCGAAATGTCGAAAGTCGAAATGTCGAATGTGAATTTCGAAATGTCGAAATGTCGAATGTGAATGTCGAATGTCGAAATGTCGAATGTTGAAATGTCGAATGTCGAATGTCGAATGTCGATTGTGAATGTCGAATGTCGAAATGTCGAAATGTCGAAATGTCGAAATGTCGAATGTCGAAATGTCGAATGTCGATTGTCAAATGTGAATGTCGAATGTCAAATGTGAATGTCGAATGTCGAATGTGAATGTCGAAATGTCGAAATGTCGATTGTCGAAATGTCAAATATCGAACGTGAATGTCGAAAGTCGAAATGTCGAATGTCGAATGTGAATGTCGAAATGTCGAATGTGAATGTCGAATGTGAATGTCAAATGTCGAAATGTCGAATGTCGAATGTGAATGTCGAAATGTCCAATGTCGAATGTGAATGTCAAATGTCGAAATGTCGAAATGTCGAATGTCGAATGTGAATGTTGAATGTCGAAATGTCGAAATGTCGAATGTCGAATGTGATTGTCGAAATGTCGAAATGTCGAATGTCGAATGTGAATGTTTAATGTCGAAATGTCGAATATTGAAATGTCCAATGTCGAATGTCAAATGTCGAATGTGAATGTCGAGTGTCGAAATGTCGAATGTCAAAAGTCGAAATGTCGAATGTGAATGTCGAAATGTCGAATGTCGGATGTGAATGTCGAATGTCAAAATGTCGAAATGTCGAATGTTGAATGTCGAATGTGAATGACGAAATGTCGAAATGTCGAATGTCGAAATGTCGAATGTCGAATGTCGAATGTAAAATGTGAATGTCGAATGTCAAATGTGAATGTCGAAATGTCGAATGTCGAAATGTCGAATGTCGAATGTCAAAAGTCGAAATGTCGAATGTCGAATGTGAATGTTGAATGTCGAAATGTCGAATGTCGATTGTCAAATGTGAATGTTGAAATGTCGAAATGTCGATTGTCGAAATGTCGAATGTCGAAATGTCGCATGTCGAAAGTGAATGTCGAATGTTGAAATGTCGAATGTCGAAAGTCGAAATGTCGAATGTCGAATGTCGAATGTCGAATGTGAATGTCGAATGTCGAAATGTCGAAATGTCGAATGTCGAATGTGAATGTCGAATGCGAATGTCGAATGTGAATGTCGAAATGTCGAATGTCAAATGTCGAATGTGAATGTCGAATGTCGAAAAGTCGAATGTCAAAAGTCGAAATGTCGAATGTGAATGTCGAAATGTCGAATGTGAATGTCAAATGTCGAAATGTCGGAATGTCGAATGTCGAATATGAATGTCGAATGTCGAAATGTCGAAATGTCGAATGTCGAATGTAATTGTCGAATGTCAAATGTGAATGTCGATTGTCAAATGTGAATGTCGAATGTCAATTGTGAATGTCGAATGTCGAGATGTCGAATGTCGAAATGTCGAATGTCGAAAGTCGAAATGTCGAATGTCGAATGTCGAATGTCGAAAGTCAAAATGTCGAATGTCGAAATGTCGAATGTCGATTGTCAAATGTGAATGTTGAAATGTCGAAATGTCGATTGTCGAAATGTCGAATGTCGAAATGTCGAATGTCGAATGTGAATGTCGAAATGTCGAATTGTCGCATGTCGAAAGTCGAAATGTCGAATGTCGAATGTGAATGTCGAATGTGAATGTCGAATGTCGAAATGTCGAATGTCGAATGTGAATGTCGAAATGTCGAATGTCGAATGTCAAATGTCGAATGTGAATGTCGAATGTCGAAATGTCGAATGTGAATGTCGAAATGTCGAATGTCGAATGTGAATGTCGAATGTCGAAATGTCGAATGTCGAATGTCGATTGTCAAATGTGAATGTTGAATGTCAAATGTGAATGTCGAATGTCGAATGTGAATGTCGAAATGTCGAAAGTCGAAATGTCGAATGTCGAATGTGAAGGTTGAAATGTCGAAATGTCGATTGTCGAAATGTCGAATGTCGAAATGTCGAATGTCGAATGTGAATGTCGAAATGGCGAAATGTCGCATGTCGAAAGTCGAAATGTCGAATGTCGAATGTGAATGTCGAATGTGAATGTCGAATGTCGAAATGTCGAATGTCGAATGTGAATGTCGAAATGTCAAATGTCGAATGTCAAATGTCGAATGTGAATGTCGAATGTCGAAATGTCGAATGTGAATGTCGAAATGTCGAATGTCGAATGTCGAATGTGAATGTTGAATGTCGAAATGTCGAAATGTCGAATGTCGAATGTGATTGTCGAATGTGAATGTTGAATGTCGAAATGTCGAATGTTGAAATGTCCAATGTCGAATATCAAATGTCGAATGTGAATGTCAAATGTCGAAATGTCGAATGTCAAAAGTCGAAATGTCGAATGTGAATGTCGAAATGTCGAATGTTGAATGTGTATGTCGAAATGTCGAATGTCGAATGTCAAAAGTCGAAATGTCGAATGTGAATGTCGAATGTCGAATGTGAATGTCAAATGTCGAAATGTCGAAATGTCGAATGTCGAATGTGAATGTTGAATGTCGAAATGATGAAATGTCGAATGTCGAATGTGATTGTCGAATGTGAATGTTGAATGTCGAAATGTCGAATGTTGAAATGTCCAATGTCGAATGTCAAATGTCGAATGTGAATGTCGAAATGTCGAATGTCAAAAGTCGAAATGTCGAATGTGAATGTCGGAATGTCGAATGTGAATGTCGAAATGTCGAATGTCGAATGTCAAATGTCGAATGTGAATGTCGAATGTCGAAATGTCGAATGTCAAAAGTCGAAATGTCGAATGTGAATGTCGAAATGTCGAATGTCGGATGTGAATGTCGAATGTCGAAATGTCGAAATGTCGAATGTCGAATGTCAAATGTGAATGTCGAATGTCGAAAGTGAATGTCGAATGTCGCAATGTCGAAATGTCGAATGTCGAAAGTCGAAATGTCGAATGTCGAAATGTCGAATGTGAATGTCGAATGTCGAAATGTCAAAATGTCGAATGTCGAATGTCGAATGTGAATGTCGATTGTCAAATGTGAATGTCGAATGTCAATTGTGAATGTCGAATGTCGAGATGTCGAATGTTGAAAGTCGAAATGTCGAATGTCGAATGTGAATGTCGAATGTCGAATGTGAATGTCGAATGTTGAATGTCAAATGTCGAATGTGAATGTCGAAATGTCGAATGTCGAAATGTCGAAATGTTGAATGTCGAATGTCGAATGTGAATGTCGAATGTTGAAAGTCGAAAGTCGAATGTGAATGTCGAATGTCAAATGTGAATGTCGAATGTCAAATGTGAATGTCGAATGTCGAAATGTCGAAAGTCGAAATGTCGAATGTGAATGTCGAAATGTCGAACTGTCGAATGTCGAATGTGAATGTCTTAATGTCGAATGTTGAAATGTCGAATGTCGAATGTGAATGTCGAATGTCAAATGTGAATGTCGAATGTCGAATGTGAATGTCGAAATGTCGAAATGTCGATTGTCGAAATGTCAAATATCGAATGTGAATGTCGAAAGACGAAATGTCGAATGTGAATGTCGAAATGTCGAAATGTCTAATGTGAATGTCAAAATGTCGAATGTCGAATGTCGAATGTGAATGTCGAATGTCGAAATGTCGAAATGTCGAATGTGAATGTCGAATGTCGAAATGTCGAATGTCGAATGTCAAATGTGAATGTCGAATGTCGAATGTCAATGTCGAATGTCGAATGTCGAAATGTCGAATGTCGAAAGTCGAAATGTCGAATGTCAAATGTGAATGTCGAATGTGAATGTCGAATGTCGAAATGTCGAATGTCGAATGTGAATGTCGAATGTGAATGTCGAAAAGTCGAAATGTCGAATGTGAATGTCGAAATGTCGAATGTCGAAATGTCGAATGTCGAATGTGAATGTCAAATGTCGAAATGTCGAATGTCGAATGTCGAATGTGAATGTTGAATGTCGAAATGTCGAAATGTCGAATGTCGAATGTGATTGTCGAAATGTCGAAATGTCGAATGTCGAATGTGAATGTCGAATGTCGAAATGTCGAATGTTGAAATGTCGAATGTCAAATGTGAATGTCGAATGTCGAATGTCAATGTCGAATGTCGAAATGTCGAATGTCGAAATGTCGAATGTCGAAAGTCGAAATGTCGAATGTCGAAAGTCGAAATGTCGAATGTCGAATGTGAATGTCGAATGTCGAAATGTCGAAATGTCGAATGTCGATTGTCAAATGTGAATGTTGAAATGTCGAAATGTCGATTGTCGAAATGTCGAATGTCGAAATGTCGAATGTCGAATGTGAATGTTGAAATGTCGCATGTCGAATGTGAATGTCGAATGTCGAAATGTCGAAAGTCAAAATGTCGAATGTCGAATGTGAATGTCTAATGTCGAAATGTCGAAATGTCGAATGTCGAATGTGAATGTCGAATGTCGAATGTCGAATGTGAATTTCGAATGTCGAAATGTCGAATGTTGAAATGTCGAATGTCGAATGTTGAATGTGAATGTCGAAATGTCGAATGTGAATGTCAAAATGTCGAATGTCGGATGTGAATGTCGTATGTCGAAATGTCGAAATGTCGAATGTCGAAATGTCGAAATGTCGAAATGTCGAATGTCGAATGTCGAATGTCAAATGTGAATGTCGAATGTCGAATGTGAATGTCGAATGTCGAAATGTCGAATGTCGAAATGTCGAATGTCGAATGTGAATGTCGAAATGTCGAAATGTCGCATGTCGAATGTGAATGTCGAATGTCGAATGTCGAATGTCGAAATGTCGAATGTCGAATGTGAATGTTGAATGTCGAAATGTCGAATGTCGATTGTCAAATGTGAATGTTGAAATGTCGAAATGTCGATTGTCGAAATGTCGAATGTCGAAATGTCGAATGTCGAAATGTCGAATGTCGAATGTGAATGTCGAAATGTCGCAAGTCGAATGTGAATGTCGAATGTCGAAATGTCGAATGTCGAAAGTCGAAAAGTCGAATGTCGAATGTGAATGTCGAATGTCGAAATGTCGAATGTCGAATGTGAATGTCGAATGTGAATGTCGAAAAGTCGAAATGTCGAATGTGAATGTCGAAATGTCGAATGTCAAAATGTCAAATGTCGAATGTGAATGTCGAAATGTCGAAATGTCGCAAGTCGAATGTGAATGTCGAATGTTGAAATGTCGAATGTCGAAATGTCGAAATGTCGAATGTCAAATGTGAATGTCGAATGTGAATGTCGAATGTCGAAATGTCGAATGTCGAATGTGAATGTCGAATATGAATGTCGAAAAGTCGAATGTGAATGTTGAAATGTCTAATGCCGAATGTGAATGTCGAATGTCAAAAGTCAAAATGTCGAATGTGAATGTCGAATGTCGAATGTGAATGTCAAATGTCGAAATGTCGAAATGTCGAATGTCGAATGTGAATGTTGAATGTCGAAATGATGAAATGTCGAATGTCGAATGTGATTGTCGAATGTGAATGTTGAATGTCGAAATGTCGAATGTTGAAATGTCCAATGTCGAATGTCAAATGTCGAATGTGAATGTCGAATGTCGAAATGTCGAATGTCAAAAGTCGAAATGTCGAATGTGAATGTCGAAATGTCGAATGTCGAATGTGAATGTCGAAATGTCGAATGTCGAATGTCAAATGTCGAATGTGAATGTCGAATGTCGAAATGTCGAATGTCAAAAGTCGAAATGTCGAATGTGAATGTCGAAATGTCGAATGTCGGATGTGAATGTCGAATGTCGAAATGTCGAAATGTCGAATGTCGAATGTCAAATGTGAATGTCGAATGTCGAAAGTGAATGTCGAATGTCGCAATGTCGAAATGTCGAATGTCGAAAGTCGAAATGTCGAATGTCGAAATGTCGAATGTGAATGTCGAATGTCGAAATGTCAAAATGTCGAATGTCGAATGTCGAATGTGAATGTCGATTGTCAAATGTGAATGTCGAATGTCAATTGTGAATGTCGAATGTCGAGATGTCGAATGTTGAAAGTCGAAATGTCGAATGTCGAATGTGAATGTCGAATGTCGAATGTGAATGTCGAATGTTGAATGTCAAATGTCGAATGTGAATGTCGAAATGTCGAATGTCGAAATGTCGAAATGTTGAATGTCGAATGTCGAATGTGAATGTCGAATGTTGAATGTCGAAAGTCGAATATGAATGTCGAATGTCAAATGTGAATGTCGAATGTCAAATGTGAATGTCGAATGTCGAAATGTCGAAAGTCGAAATGTCGAATGTGAATGTCGAAATGTCGAACTGTCGAATGTCGAATGTGAATGTCTTAATGTCGAATGTTGAAATGTCGAATGTCGAATGTGAATGTCGAATGTCAAATGTGAATGTCGAATGTCGAATGTGAATGTCGAAATGTCGAAATGTCGATTGTCGAAATGTCAAATATCGAATGTGAATGTCGAAAGACGAAATGTCGAATGTGAATGTCGAAATGTCGAAATGTCTAATGTGAATGTCGAAATGTCGAATGTCGAATGTCGAATGTGAATGTCGAATGTCGAAATGTCGAAATGTCGAATGTGAATGTCGAATGTCGAAATGTCGAATGTCGAATGTCAAATGTGAATGTCGAATGTCGAATGTCAATGTCGAATGTCGAAATGTCGAATGTCGAAATGTCGAATGTCGAAAGTCGAAATGTCGAATGTCAAATGTGAATGTCGAATGTGAATGTCGAATGTCGAAATGTCGAATGTCGAATGTGAATGTCGAATGTGAATGTCGAAAAGTCGAAATGTCGAATGTGAATGTCGAAATGTCGAATGTCGAAATGTCGAATGTCGAATGTGAATGTCAAATGTCGAAATGTCGAATGTCGAATGTCGACTGTGAATGTTGAATGTCGAAATGTCGAAATGTCGAATGTCGAATGTGATTGTCGAAATGTCGAAATGTCGAATGTCGAATGTCGAAATGTCGAATGTTGAAATGTCGAATGTCGAATGTCAAATGTGAATGTCGAATGTCGAATGTCAATGTCGAATGTCGAAATGTCGAATGTCGAAATGTCGAATGTCGAAAGTCGAAATGTCGAATGTCGAAAGTCGAAATGTCGAATGTCGAATGTGAATGTCGAATGTCGAAATGTCGAAATGTCGAATGTCGATTGTCAAATGTGAATGTTGAAATGTCGAAATGTCGATTGTCGAAATGTCGAATGTCGAAATGTCGAATGTCGAATGTGAATGTCGAAATGTCGCATGTCGAATGTGAATGTCGAATGTCGAAATGTCGAAAGTCAAAATGTCGAATGTCGAATGTGAATGTCGAATGTCGAAATGTCGAAATGTCGAATGTCGAATGTGAATGTCGAATGTCGAATGTCGAATGTGAATTTCGAATGTCGAAATGTCGAATGTTGAAATGTCGAATGTCGAATGTTGAATGTGAATGTCGAAATGTGGAATGTGAATGTCAAAATGTCGAATGTCGGATGTGAATGTCGTATGTCGAAATGTCGAAATGTCGAATGTCGAAATGTCGAAATGTCGAAATGTCGAATGTCGAATGTCGAATGTCAAATGTGAATGTCGAATGTCGAATGTGAATGTCGAATGTCGAAATGTCGAATGTCGAAATGTCGAATGTCGAATGTGAATGTCGAAATGTCGAAATGTCGCATGTCGAATGTGAATGTCGAATGTCGAATGTCGAATGTCGAAGTGTCGAATGTCGAATGTGAATGTTGAATGTCGAAATGTCGAATGTCGATTGTCAAATGTGAATGTTGAAATGTCGAAATGTCGATTGTCGAAATGTCGAATGTCGAAATGTCGAATGTCGAAATGTCGAATGTCGAATGTGAATGTCGAAATGTCGAAATGTCGCAAGTCGAATGTGAATGTCGAATGTCAAAATGTCGAATGTCGAAAGTCGAAAAGTCGAATGTCGAATGTGAATGTCGAATGTCGAAATGTCGAATGTCGAATGTGAATGTCGAATGTGAATGTCGAAAAGTCGAAATGTCGAATGTGAATGTCGAAATGTCGAATGTCAAAATGTCAAATGTCGAATGTGAATGTCGAAATGTCGAAATGTCGCAAGTCGAATGTGAATGTCGAATGTTGAAATGTCGAATGTCGAAATGTCGAAATGTCGAATGTCAAATGTGAATGTCGAATGTGAATGTCGAATGTCGAAATGTCGAATTTCGAATGTGAATGTCGAATATGAATGTCGAAAAGTCGAATGTGAATGTCGAAATGTCTAATGCCGAATGTGAATGTCGAAATGTCTAATGTCGAATGTGAATGTCAAATGTCGAAATGTCGAAATGTCGAATGTCGAATGTCGAATGTGAATGTTGAATGTCGAAATGTCGAAATGTCGAATGTGATTGTCGAACTGTCGAAATGTCGAATGTCGAATGTGAATGTCGAATGTCGAAATGTCAAATGTTGAAAGTCGAAATGTTGAATGTCGAATGTGAATGTCGAATGTCGAATGTGAATGTCAAATGTCGAATGTGAATGTCGATTGTCGAAATGTCGAATGTTGAAATGTCGAATGTCGAATGTCAAATGTCGAATGTGAATGTCGAATGTCGAAATGTCGAATGTCAAATGTGAATGTCGAATGTCGAAATGTCAAATGTTGAAAGTCGAAATGTTGAATGTCGAATGTGAATGTCGAATGTCGAATGTGAATGTCAAATGTCGAATGTGAATGTCGATTGTCGAAATGTCGAATGTCAAATGTGAATGTCAAATGTCGAATGTGAATGTCGATTGTCGAAATGTCGAATGTCAAATGTGAATGTCGAATGTCGAGATGTCGAATGTTGAAAGTCGAAATGTCGAATGTCGAATGTGAATGTCGAATGTCGAATGTGAATGTCGAATGTCGAATGTCAAATGTCTAATGTGAATGTCGAAATGTCGAATGTCGAAATGTCGAAATGTCGAATGTCGAATGTCGAAATGTCGAATGTCGAAAGTCGAATTGTCGAATGTCGAATGTGAAAATGTTGAATGTGAATGTCGATTGTCGAATGTCGAAAGTCGAATATGAATGTCGAATGTGAAAGTCGAATGTCGAAATGTCGAAATGTCGAATGTCGAATGTAAATGTCGAATGTCGAAATGTCGAATGTTGAAATGTCGAATGTCGAATGTGAATGTCGAATGTCGAAATGTCGAAATGTCGAATGTCGATTGTCAAATGTGAATGTTGAAATGTCGAAATGTCGATTGTCGAAATGTCGAATGTCGAAATGTCGAATGTCGAATGTGAATGTCGAAATGTCGCATGTCGAATGTGAATGTCGAATGTCGAAATGTCGAAAGTCAAAATGTCGAATGTCGAATGTGAATGTCGAATGTCGAAATGTCGAAATGTCGAATGTCGAATGTGAATGTCGAATGTCGAATGTCGAATGTGAATTTCGAATGTCGAAATGTCGAATGTTGAAATGTCGAATGTCGAATGTTGAATGTGAATGTCGAAATGTCGAATGTGAATGTCAAAATGTCGAATGTCGGATGTGAATGTCGTATGTCGAAATGTCGAAATGTCAAATGTCGAATGTGAATGTCGAAATGTCGAAATGTCGAATGTCGAATGTCGAATGTCAAATGTGAATGTCGAATGTGAATGTCGAATGTCGAAATGTCGAATGTCGAAATGTCGAATGTCGAATGTGAATGTCGAAATGTCGAAATGTCGCATGTCGAATGTGAATGTCGAATGTCGAATGTCGAATGTCGAAATGTCGAATGTCGAATGTGAATGTTGAATATCGAAATGTCGAATGTCGATTGTCAAATGTGAATGTTGAAATGTCGAAATGTCGATTGTCGAAATGTCAAATGTCGAAATGTCGAATGTCGAAATGTCGAATGTCGAATGTGAATGTCGAAATGTCGAAATGTCGCAAGTCGAATGTGAATGTCGAATGTCGAAATGTCGAATGTCGAAAGTCGAAAAGTCGAATGTCGAATGTGAATGTCGAATGTCGAAATGTCGAATGTCGAATGTGAATGTCGAATGTGAATGTCGAAAAGTCGAAATGTCGAATGTGAATGTCGAAATGTCGAATGTCAAAATGTCAAATGTCGAATGTGAATGTCGAAATGTCGAAATGTCGCAAGTCGAATGTGAATGTCGAATGTCGAAATGTCGAATGTCGAAATGTCGAAATGTCGAATGTCAAATGTGAATGTCGAATGTGAATGTCGAATGTCGAAATGTCGAATGTCGAATGTGAATGTCGAATATGAATGTCGAAAAGTCGAATGTGAATGTCGAAATGTCTAATGCCGAATGTGAATGTCGAAATGTCTAATGTCGAATGTGAATGTCAAATGTCGAAATGTCGAAATGTCGAATGTCGAATGTCGAATGTGAATGTTGAATGTCGAAATGTCGAAATGTCGAATGTGATTGTCGAACTGTCGAAATGTCGAATGTCGAATGTGAATGTCGAATGTCGAAATGTCAAATGTTGAAAGTCGAAATGTTGAATGTCGAATGTGAATGTCGAATGTCGAATGTGAATGTCAAATGTCGAATGTGAATGTCGATTGTCGAAATGTCGAATGTTGAAATGTCGAATGTCGAATGTCAAATGTCGAATGTGAATGTCGAATGTCGAAATGTCGAATGTCAAATGTGAATGTCGAATGTCGAAATGTCAAATGTTGAAAGTCGAAATGTTGAATGTCGAATGTGAATGTCGAATGTCGAATGTGAATGTCAAATGTCGAATGTGAATGTCGATTGTCGAAATGTCGAATGTCAAATGTGAATGTCGAATGTCGAGATGTCGAATGTTGAAAGTCGAAATGTCGAATGTCGAATGTGAATGTCGAATGTCGAATGTGAATGTCGAATGTCGAATGTCAAATGTCTAATGTGAATGTCGAAATGTCGAATGTCGAAATGTCGAAATGTCGAATGTCGAATGTCGAAATGTCGATTGTCGAAAGTCGAATTGTCGAATGTCGAATGTGAAAATGTTGAATGTGAATGTCGATTGTCGAATGTCGAAAGTCGAATATGAATGTCGAAAGTGAAAGTCGAATGTCGAAATGTCGAAATGTCTAATGTCGAATGTAAATGTCGAATGTCGAAATGTCGAATGTTGAAATGTCGAATGTCGAATGTCGAATGTCAAATGTCGAATGTGAATGTCGAATGTTGAAATGTCGAATGTCAAAAGTCGAAATGTCGAATGTGAATGTCGAAATGTCGAATGTCGAATGTGAATGTCGGCTGTCGAAATGTCGAAATGTCGAATGTCGAATGTGAATGTCGAAATGTCGAATGTCGAATGTGAATGTCGGCTGTCGAAATGTCGAAATGTCGAATGTCGAATGTGAATGTCGAATGTCGAATGTGAATGTCAAATGTCGAATGTGAATGTCGATTGTCGAAATGTCGAATGTTGAAATGTCGAATGTCGAATGTCAAATGTCGAATGTGAATGTCGAATGTCGAAATGTCGAATGTCAAATGTGAATGTCGAATGTCGAAATGTCAAATGTTGAAAGTCGAAATGTTGAATGTCGAATGTGAATGTCGAATGTCGAATGTGAATGTCAAATGTCGAATGTGAATGTCGATTGTCGAAATGTCGAATGTCAAATGTGAATGTCAAATGTCGAATGTGAATGTCGATTGTCGAAATGTCGAATGTCAAATGTGAATGTCGAATGTCGAGATGTCGAATGTTGAAAGTCGAAATGTCGAATGTCGAATGTGAATGTCGAATGTCGAATGTGAATGTCGAATGTCGAATGTCAAATGTCTAATGTGAATGTCGAAATGTCGAATGTCGAAATGTCGAAATGTCGAATGTCGAATGTCGAAATGTCGAATGTCGAAAGTCGAATTGTCGAATGTCGAATGTGAAAATGTTGAATGTGAATGTCGATTGTCGAATGTCGAAAGTCGAATATGAATGTCGAATGTGAAAGTCGAATGTCGAAATGTCGAAATGTCGAATGTCGAATGTAAATGTCGAATGTCGAAATGTCGAATGTTGAAATGTCGAATGTCGAATGTGAATGTCGAATGTCGAAATGTCGAAATGTCGAATGTCGATTGTCAAATGTGAATGTTGAAATGTCGAAATGTCGATTGTCGAAATGTCGAATGTCGAAATGTCGAATGTCGAATGTGAATGTCGAAATGTCGCATGTCGAATGTGAATGTCGAATGTCGAAATGTCGAAAGTCAAAATGTCGAATGTCGAATGTGAATGTCGAATGTCGAAATGTCGAAATGTCGAATGTCGAATGTGAATGTCGAATGTCGAATGTCGAATGTGAATTTCGAATGTCGAAATGTCGAATGTTGAAATGTCGAATGTCGAATGTTGAATGTGAATGTCGAAATGTCGAATGTGAATGTCAAAATGTCGAATGTCGGATGTGAATGTCGTATGTCGAAATGTCGAAATGTCAAATGTCGAATGTGAATGTCGAAATGTCGAAATGTCGAATGTCGAATGTCGAATGTCAAATGTGAATGTCGAATGTCGAATGTGAATGTCGAATGTCGAAATGTCGAATGTCGAAATGTCGAATGTCGAATGTGAATGTCGAAATGTCGAAATGTCGCATGTCGAATGTGAATGTCGAATGTCGAATGTCGAATGTCGAAATGTCGAATGTCGAATGTGAATGTTGAATGTCGAAATGTCGAATGTCGATTGTCAAATGTGAATGTTGAAATGTCGAAATGTCGATTGTCGAAATGTCAAATGTCGAAATGTCGAATGTCGAAATGTCGAATGTCGAATGTGAATGTCGAAATGTCGAAATGTCGCAAGTCGAATGTGAATGTCGAATGTCGAAATGTCGAATGTCGAAAGTCGAAAAGTCGAATGTCGAATGTGAATGTCGAATGTCGAAATGTCGAATGTCGAATGTGAATGTCGAATGTGAATGTCGAAAAGTCGAAATGTCGAATGTGAATGTCGAAATGTCGAATGTCAAAATGTCAAATGTCGAATGTGAATGTCGAAATGTCGAAATGTCGCAAGTCGAATGTGAATGTCGAATGTCGAAATGTCGAATGTCGAAATGTCGAAATGTCGAATGTCAAATGTGAATGTCGAATGTGAATGTCGAATGTCGAAATGTCGAATGTCGAATGTGAATGTCGAATATGAATGTCGAAAAGTCGAATGTGAATGTCGAAATGTCTAATGCCGAATGTGAATGTCGAAATGTCTAATGTCGAATGTGAATGTCAAATGTCGAAATGTCGAAATGTCGAATGTCGAATGTCGAATGTGAATGTTGAATGTCGAAATGTCGAAATGTCGAATGTGATTGTCGAACTGTCGAAATGTCGAATGTCGAATGTGAATGTCGAATGTCGAAATGTCAAATGTTGAAAGTCGAAATGTTGAATGTCGAATGTGAATGTCGAATGTCGAATGTGAATGTCAAATGTCGAATGTGAATGTCGATTGTCGAAATGTCGAATGTTGAAATGTCGAATGTCGAATGTCAAATGTCGAATGTGAATGTCGAATGTCGAAATGTCGAATGTCAAATGTGAATGTCGAATGTCGAAATGTCAAATGTTGAAAGTCGAAATGTTGAATGTCGAATGTGAATGTCGAATGTCGAATGTGAATGTCAAATGTCGAATGTGAATGTCGATTGTCGAAATGTCGAATGTCAAATGTGAATGTCGAATGTCGAGATGTCGAATGTTGAAAGTCGAAATGTCGAATGTCGAATGTGAATGTCGAATGTCGAATGTGAATGTCGAATGTCGAATGTCAAATGTCTAATGTGAATGTCGAAATGTCGAATGTCGAAATGTCGAAATGTCGAATGTCGAATGTCGAAATGTCGAATGTCGAAAGTCGAATTGTCGAATGTCGAATGTGAAAATGTTGAATGTGAATGTCGATTGTCGAATGTCGAAAGTCGAATATGAATGTCGAAAGTGAAAGTCGAATGTCGAAATGTCGAAATGTCTAATGTCGAATGTAAATGTCGAATGTAGAAATGTCGAATGTTGAAATGTCGAATGTCGAATGTAGAATGTCAAATGTCGAATGTGAATGTCGAATGTTGAAATGTCGAATGTCAAAAGTCGAAATGTCGAATGTGAATGTCGAAATGTCGAATGTCGAATGTGAATGTCGGCTGTCGAAATGTCGAAATGTCGAATGTCGAATGTGAATGTCGAAATGTCGAATGTCGGATGTGAATGTCGAATGTCGAAATGTCGAACGTCAAATGTCGAATGTGAATGTCGATTGTCGAAATGTCGAATGTCGAAATGTCAAAATGTCGAAATGTCGATTATGAATGTCGAATGTCGAATTTGAATGTCGAATGTCGAAATGTTGAAATGTCGAATGTCGAATGTGAATGTTGAATGTTGAATGTCGAATGTGAATGTCGAATGTCGAAATGTCGAATGTCGAAAGTCGAATGTCGAATGTGAATGTCAAATGTCGAATGTGAATGTCGAGATGTCGAAATGTCGAATGTCGAATGTCGAATTGTCGAAATGTCGAAATGTCAAATGTTAAATGTGAATGTTAAATGTGAATGTCGAATGTCAAAATGTCGAAATGTCGAAAGTCGAAATGTCGAATGTCGAATGTGAATGTCGAATGTCAAATGTCAAATGTCGAATGTCGAATGTGAATGTCGAAATGTCGAATGTCGAATGTGAATGTCGAATGTCGAATGTGAATGTCGACATGTCGAAATGTCGAAATGTCGAAATGTCGAATGTCGAAATGTCGAATGTCGAATGTCGAATGTGAATGTCGAATGTCGAATGTCAAATGTGAATGTCGAATGTCGAAATGTCGAAAGTCAAAATGTCGAATGTCGAATGTGAATGTCGAAATGTCGAAATGTCGAATGTGAATGTCGAATCTCGAAATGTCGAATGTTGAAATGTCGAATGTCGAATGTCGAATTTCGAATGTGAATGTCGAATGTCGAAATGTCGAAATGTCAAATGTCGAAATGTCGAATGTCGATTGTCAAATGTGAATGTCGAATGTCAAATGTGAATGTCGAATGTGAATGTCGAAATGTCGAAATGTCGAATGTGAATGTCGAAATGTCGAATGTCGAAATGTCGAATGTCGAATGTCGAATGTCGTATGTGAATGTCGAATGTCGAAATGTCGAAATGTCGAATGTCGAATGTGAATGTCGAAATGTTGAAATGTCGCATGTCGAATGTGAATGTCGAATGTCGAAATGTCGAATGTCGAAAGTCAAAATGTCGAATGTCGAATGTGAATGTCGAATGTCAAATGTGAATATCGAATGTCGAATGTGAATGTCGAATGTGAATGTCGAATGTCGAATGTCAAATGTCGAATGTGAATGTCGAAATGTCAAAATGTCAAATGTCGAATGTCGAATGTGAATGTCGAAATGTCGAATGTCGAATGTGAATGTCAAATGTCGAAATGTCGAATGTGAATGTCGAAATGTCGAATGTCGAATGTGAATGTCGAATGTCGAAATGTCGAATGTCGAATGTGAATGTCGAATGTCGAATGTCGAATGTAGAATGTCGAATGTGAATGTCGAATGTCGAAATGTCGAAATGTCAAATGTCGAATGTGAATGTCGAATGTCGAATGTCGAATGTGAATGTCGAATGTCGAATGTGAATGTTGACATGTCGAAATGTCGAATGTCGAAATGTCGAATGTAGAATGTCGAATGTAGAATGTCGAATGTCGAATGTAAAATGTGAATGTCGAATGTCGAATGTGAATGTCGAATGTCGAAATGTCGAATGTCGAAATGTCGAAAGTCGAAATGTCGAATGTCGAATGTCAAAAGTCGAAATGTCGAATGTCGAATGTGAATGTTGAGTGTCGAAATGTCGAATGTCGATTGTCAAATGTGAATGTTGAAATGTCGAAATGTCGATTGTCGAAATGTCGAATGTCGAAATGTCGAATGTTGAAATGTCGAATGTCAAAAGTCGAAATGTCGAATGTGAATGTCGAAATTTCGAATGTCGAATGTGAATGTCGACTGTCGAAATGTCGAAATGTCGAATGTCGTATGTCGAATGTGAATGTCGAAATGTCGAATGTCGGATGTGAATGTCGAATGTCAAATGTCGAATGTGAATGTCGATTGACGAAATGTCGAAATGTCGAATGTGAATGTCGAATGTCGAATTTGAATGTCTAATGTCGAAATGTCGAAATGTCGAATGTCGAATGTGAATGTCGAATGTGAATGTCGAATGTCGAAATGTCGAAATGTCGAATGTCGAATGTGAATGTTGAATGTTGAATGTCGAATGTGAATATCGAAAGTTGAAATGTCGAATGTCGAATGTCGAATGTCGAAATGTTGAATGTGGAATGTTGAATGTCGAATGTGAATGTCGAATGTCGAAATGTCGAATGTCGAATGTGAATGTCGAAATGTCGAATGTGAATGTCGAAATGTCGAATGTGAATGTCGATTGTCAAATGTGAATGTCGAATGTCAATTGTGAATGTCGAATGTCGAGATGTCGAATGTTGAAAGTCGAAATGTCGAATGTCGAATGTGAATGTCGAATGTCAAATGTGAATGTCGAATGTTGAATGTCAAATGTCGAATGTGAATGTCGAAATGTCGAATGTCGAAATGTCGAAATGTTGAATGTCGAATGTCGAATGTGAATGTCGAATGTTGAATGTCGAAAGTCGAATGTGAATGTCGAATGTCAAATGTGAATGTCGAAATGTCGAATGTCGAATGTCGAATGTCGAATGTGAATGTCGAATGTCAAATGTGAATGTCGAATGTCGAAATGTCGAAAGTCGAAATGTCGAATGTGAATGTCGAAATGTCGAACTGTCGAATGTCGAATGTGAATGTCTTAATGTCGAATGTTGAAATGTCGAATGTCGAATGTGAATGTCGAATGTCAAATGTGAATGTCGAATGTCGAATGTGAATGTAGAAATGTCGAAATGTCGATTGTCGAAATGTCAAATATCGAATGTGAATGTCGAAAGACGAAATGTCGAATGTGAATGTCGAAATGTCGAAATGTCTAATGTGAATGTCGAAATGTCGAATGTCGAATGTCGAATGTGAATGTCGAATGTCGAAATGTCGAAATGTCGAATGTGAATGTCGAATGTCGAAATGTCGAATGTCGAATGTCAAATGTGAATGTCGAATGTCGAATGTCAATGTCGAATGTCGAAATGTCGAATGTCGAAATGTCGAATGTCGAAATGTCGAATGTCGAAAGTCGAAATGTCGAATGTCAAATGTGAATGTCGAATGTGAATGTCGAATGTCGAAATGTCGAATGTCGAATGTGAATGTCGAATGTGAATGTCGAAAAGTCGAAATGTCGAATGTGAATGTCGGCTGTCGAATGTCGAAATGTCGAATGTCGAATGTGAATGTCAAATGTCGAAATGTCGAAATGTCGAATGTCGAATGTCGAATGTGAATGTTGAATGTCGAAATGTCGAAATGTCGAATGTCGAATGTGATTGTCGAAATGTCGAAATGTCGAATGTCGAATGTGAATGTCGAATGTCGAAATGTCGAATGTTGAAATGTCGAATGTCGAATGTCAAATGTGAATGTCGAATGTCGAATGTCAATGTCGAATGTCGAAATGTCGAATGTCGAAATGTCGAATGTCGAAAGTCGAAATGTCGAATGTCGAAAGTCGAAATGTCGAATGTCGAATGTGAATGTCGAATGTCGAAATGTTGAAATGTCGAATGTCGATTGTCAAATGTGAATGTTGAAATGTCGAAATGTCGATTGTCAAAATGTCGAATGTCGAAATGTCGAATGTCGAATGTGAATGTCGAAATGTCGCATGTCGAATGTGAATGTCGAATGTCGAAATGTCGAAAGTCAAAATGTCGAATGTCGAATGTGAATGTCGAATGTCGAAATGTCGAAATGTCGAATGTCGAATGTGAATGTCGAATGTCGAATGTCGAATGTGAATTTCGAATGTCGAAATGTCGAATGTTGAAATGTCGAATGTCGAATGTTGAATGTGAATGTCGAAATGTCGAATGTGAATGTCAAAATGTCGAATGTCGGATGTGAATGTCGTATGTCGAAATGTCGAAATGTCGAATGTCGAATGTGAATGTCGAAATGTCGAAATGTCGAATGTCGAATGTCGAATGTCAAATGTGAATGTCGAATGTCGAATGTGAATGTCGAATGTCGAAATGTCGAATGTCGAAATGTCGAATGTCGAATGTGAATGTCGAAATGTCGAAATGTCGCATGTCGAATGTGAATGTCGAATGTCGAATGTCGAATGTCGAAATGTCGAATGTCGAATGTGAATGTTGAATGTCGAAATGTCGAATGTCGATTGTCAAATGTGAATGTTGAAATGTCGAAATGTCGATTGTCGAAATGTCGAATGTCGAAATGTCGAATGTCGAAATGTCGAATGTCGAATGTGAATGTCGAAATGTCGAAATGTCGCAAGTCGAATGTGAATGTCGAATGTCGAAATGTCGAATGTCGAAAGTCGAAAAGTCGAATGTCGAATGTGAATGTCGAATGTCGAAATGTCGAATGTCGAATGTGAATGTCGAATGTGAATGTCGAAAAGTCGAAATGTCGAATGTGAATGTCGAAATGTCGAATGTCAAAATGTCAAATGTCGAATGTGAATGTCGAAATGTCGAAATGTCGCAAGTCGAATGTGAATGTCGAATGTTGAAATGTCGAATGTCGAAATGTCGAAATGTCGAATGTCAAATGTGAATGTCGAATGTGAATGTCGAATGTCGAAATGTCGAATGTCGAATGTGAATGTCGAATATGAATGTCGAAAAGTCGAATGTGAATGTCGAAATGTCTAATGTTGAATGTGAATGTCAAATGTCGAAATGTCGAAATGTCGAATGTCGAATGTCGAATGTGAATGTTGAATGTCGAAATGTCGAAATGTCGAATGTGATTGTCGAACTGTCGAAATGTCGAATGTCGAATGTGAATGTCGAATGTCGAAATGTCAAATGTTGAAAGTCGAAATGTTGAATGTCGAATGTGAATGTCGAATGTCGAATGTGAATGTCAAATGTCGAATGTGAATGTCGATTGTCGAAATGTCGAATGTTGAAATGTCGAATGTCGAATGTCAAATGTCGAATGTGAATGTCGAATGTCGAAATGTCGAATGTCAAATGTGAATGTCGAATGTCGAAATGTCAAATGTTGAAAGTCGAAATGTTGAATGTCGAATGTGAATGTCGAATGTCGAATGTGAATGTCAAATGTCGAATGTGAATGTCGATTGTCGAAATGTCGAATGTCACATGTGAATGTCGAATGTCGAGATGTCGAATGTTGAAAGTCGAAATGTCGAATGTCGAATGTGAATGTCGAATGTGAATGTCGAATGTCGAATGTCAAATGTCTAATGTGAATGTCGAAATGTCGAATGTCGAAATGTCGAAATGTCGAATGTCGAATGTCGAAATGTCGAATGTCGAAAGTCGAATTGTCGAATGTCGAATGTGAAAATGTTGAATGTGAATGTCGATTGTCGAATGTCGAAAGTCGAATATGAATGTCGAATGTGAAAGTCGAATGTCGAAATGTCGAAATGTCGAATGTCGAATGTAAATGTCGAATGTCGAAATTTCGAATGTTGAAATGTCGAATGTCGAATGTGAATGTCGAATGTCGAAATGTCGAAATGTCGAATGTCGATTGTCAAATGTGAATGTTGAAATGTCGAAATGTCGATTGTCGAAATGTCGAATGTCGAAATGTCGAATGTCGAATGTGAATGTCGAAATGTCGCATGTCGAATGTGAATGTCGAATGTCGAAATGTCGAAAGTCAAAATGTCGAATGTCAAATGTGAATGTCGAATGTCGAAATGTCGAATGTCGAATGTGAATGTCGAATGTCGAATGTCGAATGTGAATTTCGAATGTCGAAATGTCGAATGTTGAAATGTCGAATGTCGAATGTTGAATGTGAATGTCGAAATGTCGAATGTGAATGTCAAAATGTCGAATGTCGGATGTGAATGTCGTATGTCGAAATGTCGAAATGTCGAATGTCGAATGTGAATGTCGAAATGTCGAAATGTCGAATGTCGAATGTCGAATGTCAAATGTGAATGTCGAATGTCGAATGTGAATGTCGAATGTCGAAATGTCAAATGTCGAAATGTCGAATGTCGAATGTGAATGTCGAAATGTCGAAATGTCGCATGTCGAATGTGAATGTCGAATGTCGAATGTCGAATGTCGAAATGTCGAATGTCGAATGTGAATGTTGAATGTCGAAATGTCGAATGTCGATTGTCAAATGTGAATGTTGAAATGTCGAAATGTCGATTGTCGAAATGTCAAATGTCGAAATGTCGAATGTCGAAATGTCGAATGTCGAATGTGAATGTCGAAATGTCGAAATGTCGCAAGTCGAATGTGAATGTCGAATGTCGAAATGTCGAATGTCGAAAGTCGAAAAGTCGAATGTCGAATGTGAATGTCGAATGTCGAAATGTCGAATGTCGAATGTGAATGTCGAATGTGAATGTCGAAAAGTCGAAATGTCGAATGTGAATGTCGAAATGTCGAATGTCAAAATGTCAAATGTCGAATGTGAATGTCGAAATGTCGAAATGTCGCAAGTCGAATGTGAATGTCGAATGTCGAAATGTCGAATGTCGAAATGTCGAAATGTCGAATGTCAAATGTGAATGTCGAATGTGAATGTCGAATGTCGAAATGTCGAATGTCGAATGTGAATGTCGAATATGAATGTCGAAAAGTCGAATGTGAATGTCGAAATGTCTAATGCCGAATGTGAATGTCGAAATGTCTAATGTCGAATGTGAATGTCAAATGTCGAAATGTCGAAATGTCGAATGTCGAATGTCGAATGTGAATGTTGAATATCGAAATGTCGAAATGTCGAATGTGATTGTCGAACTGTCGAAATGTCGAATGTCGAATGTGAATGTCGAATGTCGAAATGTCAAATGTTGAAAGTCGAAATGTTGAATGTCGAATGTGAATGTCGAATGTCGAATGTGAATGTCAAATGTCGAATGTGAATGTCGATTGTCGAAATGTCGAATGTTGAAATGTCGAATGTCGAATGTCAAATGTCGAATGTGAATGTCGAATGTCGAAATGTCGAATGTCAAATGTGAATGTCGAATGTCGAAATGTCAAATGTTGAAAGTCGAAATGTTGAATGTCGAATGTGAATGTCGAATGTCGAATGTGAATGTCAAATGTCGAATGTGAATGTCGATTGTCGAAATGTCGAATGTCAAATGTGAATGTCGAATGTCGAGATGTCGAATGTTGAAAGTCGAAATGTCGAATGTCGAATGTGAATGTCGAATGTCGAATGTGAATGTCGAATGTCGAATGTGAATGTCAAATGTCTAATGTGAATGTCGAAATGTCGAATGTCGAAATGTCGAAATGTCGAATGTCGAATGTCGAAATGTCGAATGTCGAAAGTCGAATTGTCGAATGTCGAATGTGAAAATGTTGAATGTGAATGTCGATTGTCGAATGTCGAAAGTCGAATATGAATGTCGAATGTGAAAGTCGAATGTCGAAATGTCGAAATGTCGAATGTCGAATGTAAATGTCGAATGTCGAAATGTCGAATGTTGAAATGTCGAATGTCGAATGTCGAATGTCAAATGTCGAATGTGAATGTCGAATGTTGAAATGTCGAATGTCAAAAGTCGAAATGTCGAATGTGAATGTCGAAATGTCGAATGTCGAATGTGAATGTCGGCTGTCGAAATGTCGAAATGTCGAATGTCGAATGTGAATGTCGAAATGTCGAATGTCGGATGTGAATGTCGAATGTCGAAATGTCGAACGTCAAATGTCGAATGTGAATGTCGATTGTCGAAATGTCGAATGTCGAAATGTCAAAATGTCGAAATGTCGATTATGAATGTCGAATGTCGAATTTGAATGTCGAATGTCGAAATGTTGAAATGTCGAATGTCGAATGTGAATGTTGAATGTTGAATGTCGAATGTGAATGTCGAATGTCGAAATGTCGAATGTCGAAAGTCGAATGTCGAATGTGAATGTCAAATGTCGAATGTGAATGTCGAGATGTCGAAATGTCGAATGTCGAATGTCGAATTGTCGAAATGTCGAAATGTCAAATGTTAAATGTGAATGTTAAATGTGAATGTCGAATGTCAAAATGTCGAAATGTCAAAAGTCGAAATGTCGAATGTCGAATGTGAATGTCGAATGTCAAATGTCAAATGTCGAATGTCGAATGTGAATGTCGAAATGTCGAATGTCGAATGTGAATGTCGAATGTCGAATGTGAATGTCGACATGTCGAAATGTCGAAATGTCGAATGTCGAAATGTCGAATGTCGAATGTCGAATGTGAATGTCGAATGTCGAATGTCAAATGTGAATGTCGAATGTCGAAATGTCGAAAGTCAAAATGTCGAATGTCGAATGTGAATGTCGAAATGTCGAAATGTTGAATGTGAATGTCGAATCTCGAAATGTCGAATGTTGAAATGTCGAATGTCGAATGTCGAATTTCGAATGTGAATGTCGAATGTCGAAATGTCGAAATGTCAAATGTCGAAATGTCGAATGTAGAGTTGAGCGATACCAGCCGATACTTGAAAATATCGGATCGGAATGGATCGGCCGATCTTAAAAAAAAGTATCGGTATCGCCGATTCCGATACCGGGAACCAATGCAAGTCAATGGGGCCAAAATATCGGAATTAAAAAAAAACCTTTCTTTCCTTGTAGGTTAATTCTACATGAAGAAAAACAACTAAGAATAATGTAGAATGTATTGTGGGAGGTGGAGGAGACATTAAAGCCATAGAGGTTTAGCCCAATCAAATGGAATAGCAGGAATTAAACTTTTTTTTTTAAAGATGTTAGGAGTTACAAAGATATTGACTATGTTAGCCTCATTTATATTTTGCCAGACATGTATGTCTTCTTCTTCTACTTCCTTTTTTTACATTCTTCTTCTTCTTCTTCTACTTCCTTTTTTTACATTCTTCTTCTTCTTCTTCTACTTCCTTTTTTTACATTCTTCTTCTTATTCCTTTTTTTACATTCTTCTTCTTCTTCTTCTACTTCCTTTTTTTGCATTCTTCTTCTTCTTCTTCTTCTTCTTCTTCTTCTTCTTCTTCTTCTTCTTCTTCTTCTTCTTCTTCTTCTTCTTCTTCTTCCTTTTCTTACATTCTTCATATTCTTCTTATTCAACAATTATTATTCTACATATTCAGCTTCTTCATCTTCTTCCTATTCTTCTTCATCATATTCTTGTTTGTGTCAGGCATTCCTGTAGTTGTTATCTAGAAAAGTTAGAAGTTTACACCTTCCGTTCTGCCTGTCACAAAAGATTTACAACAGGATTTGTCCGCGTTCAGTTTGGCCTGCAGAAGCAGGCCTTTTCCAGGGGCACCACGAGGAGGAACGGACTCACCCCCATACACTGCTTAGTCTTCTTCTGCTTATAAATAAGATAATATCATTTGCTCAGAGTATTAGTCTTATGCTTAATGTTCTTCTGCTTTGTTTTTTTTATGCTTCTTTGTCTTCTCTCTCTTGTTGTTCTGCATCTTGGTGGTTGTCTTCCTGTTCTTTGTCCTCTTGAACCAGCTGACGGTACTGGCACCCGGAGGGGCAGCAGAAGGAACAAGAGCCAATGGCACTACCGAGGACCAGCTGACGGTGCTGGAACCCGGTTACTAAGCAGGAGGTACCTGTGCTACAAAGCACTACCAAGGACCAGCAGACGTTGCCGGAACTCGGATACCGAGATGGAGGCACCTAGGCCAAACGCTCTGACGAGAACCAGCTGACGGTGCTGGAACCCGGAGGGGTAGCATAAGCTGCAAGAGCAAATGGAAATAGCGAGGACCAGCTGACAGTGCTGGCACCCGGAGGGGCAGCAGAAGGAATAAGAGCCAATGGCACAACCGAGGACCAGCTGACGGTGCTGGAACCCGGTTACTAAGCAGGAGGTACCTGTGCTACAAAGCACTACCAAGGACCAGCAGACGTTGCCGGAACTCGGATACCGAGATGGAGGCACCTAGGCCAAAGGCTCTGACGAGAACCAGCTGACGGTGCTGGAACCCGGAGGGGTAGCATAAGCTGCAAGAGCAAATGGAAATAGCGAGGACCAGCTGACAGTGCTGGCACCCGGAGGGGCAGCAGAAGGAATAAGAGCCAATGGCACAACCGAGGACCAGCTGACGGTGCTGGAACCCGGTTACTAAGCAGGAGGTACCTGTGCTACAAAGCACTACCAAGGACCAGCAGACGTTGCTGGAACTCGGATACCGAGATGGAGGCACCTAGGCCAAAGGCTCTGATGAGAACCAGCTGACGGTGCTGGAACCCGGAGGGGTATCAGAAGTTACCCCTGAAAAGCAAAGTTGGCATGCCGCAAGCTGGCCGCAGTTACCGAATCACACAGTCCTACAGGGGGTGCTTGTCCTACTGGCACTATGGAACAAACCTTTCTTACCAGAACCCGCAGTCCACATAGGAAGCACCTAAACTGCTGGCACCCTAGCCTCGGCTAACCCAACCGCAACACGACATGGCAACTTGGGGTGGCAAACTGACATTGACACTTCCCGGAAACAGCAGGCAGGGCTGGAACCAAGCTGGGCAGGAGGGAGTACCCGTGCCAAAGTCAGTTATGAGCAGCAACTGGCGATGTTGGAGCCCAGGACAAGCACTTAGCAGGCTGAGGCCTGATGTGCTGTCAATTGGGAGGCAGCAGGACAGATTGCCATCAAAACAGCAGGGGAACAGCTGACGTTACTGAACCCCACAAACACAGGAGCTAGTGTTTTACTCTGTAAAGACGGCACTTCCGAGCAACAACTGGCTGTGTTGAAGCCCAGGGACAAGCACGGAGCAGGCTTAGGCTGCATTGAAGAAATTTTAAGATCGGTTGTAGACTACTAATTTGAACCAAGCTCCACTTAGGCCTGTGGATTCACTGATTTTCGTATTTCCCCTGTCCTCCAACCCCGCCAGTTACAGCTCCGAAGTGGCTTCTGCACAATCCACACTTGTTCCTGTGTTACAGGTGTTCAGTCCGGTCAGTTAATCCCCTGATGTGTGTCCGGCAATGTCGCCTGCTCTGTCCACATTCCGATAATGGGAATGTGGACAGAGCAGGCGACATTGCCGGACACACATCAGGGGATTAACTGATCGGACTGAACACCTGTAACACAGGAACAAGTGTGGATTGTGCAGACGCCACTTCGGAGCTGTAACTGGCAGGGTTGGAGGACAGGGGAAATACGAGAGACAGTGGAGCCACAGGCCTAATTGGAGCACGGTTAAAAATCAGTAGTGGTACGACTGTGTAGGCAGCAGGAGACTTTGCCATCCACACAGCAGGGGATCAGCTGACATTACTGAACCCCACTGAGACACGGGAGCAAGTATCTCTTTCCGTGTGGACGGCACTTCCGAACTACAACTGGCTGTGTTGAAGCCCAGGAAATAGGAGGGTGTAGGCAGAGGCCTACTGTATTTTGAATGAGTTTACAGCAGGAGAGACTGCCATCCACAAAGCAGGGGATCAGCTGACGTTACTGAACCCCACTGAGACACGGGAGCAAGTATCTCTTTCCGTGTGGACGGCACTTCCGAACTACAACTGGCTGTGTTGAAGCCCAGGAAATAGGAGGGTGTAGGCAGAGGCCTACTGTATTTTGAATGAGTTTACAGCAGGAGAGACTGCCATCCACACAGCAGGGGATCAGCTGACGTTACTGAACCCCACTGAGACACGGGAGCAAGTATCTCTTTCCGTGTGGACGGCACTTCCGAACTACAACTGGCTGTGTTGAAGCCCAGGAAATAGGAGGGTGTAGGCAGAGGCCTACTGAATTTTGAATGAGGTGACAGCAGGAGAGACTGCCATCCACACAGCAGGGGATCAGCTGACGTTACTGAACCCCACTGAGACACGGGAGCAAGTGTCTCTTTCCGTGTGGACGGCACTTCCGAACTACAACTGGCTGTGTTGAAGCCCAGGAAATAGGAGGGTGTAGGCAGAGGCCTACTGAATTTTGAATGAGGTGACAGCAGGAGAGACTGCCATCCACACAGCAGGGGATCAGCTGACGTTACTGAACCCCACTGAGACACGGGAGCAAGTATCTCTTTCCGTGTGGACGGCACTTCCGAACTACAACTGGCTGTGTTGAAGCCCAGGAAATAGGAGGGTGTAGGCAGAGGCCTACTGAATTTTGAATGAGGTGACAGCAGGAGAGACTGCCATCCACACAGCAGGGGATCAGCTGACGTTACTGAACCCCACTGAGACACGGGAGCAAGTATCTCTTTCCGTGTGGACGGCACTTCCGAACTACAACTGGCTGTGTTGAAGCCCAGGAAATAGGAGGGTGTAGGCAGAGGCCTACTGTATTTTGAATGAGTTTACAGCAGGAGAGACTGCCATCCACACAGCAGGGGATCAGCTGACGTTACTGAACCCCACTGAGACACGGGAGCAAGTGTCTCTTTCCGTGTGGACGGCACTTCCGAACTACAACTGGCTGTGTTGAAGCCCAGGAAATAGGAGGGTGTAGGCAGAGGCCTACTGAATTTTGAATGAGGTGACAGCAGGAGAGACTGCCATCCACACAGCAGGGGATCAGCTGACGTTACTGAACCCCACTGAGACACGGGAGCAAGTATCTCTTTCCGTGTGGACGGCACTTCCGAACTACAACTGGCTGTGTTGAAGCCCAGGAAATAGGAGGGTGTAGGCAGAGGCCTACTGTATTTTGAATGAGTTTACAGCAGGAGAGACTGCCATCCACACAGCAGGGGATCAGCTGACGTTACTGAACCCCACTGAGACACGGGAGCAAGTATCTCTTTCCGTGTGGACGGCACTTCCGAACTACAACTGGCTGTGTTGAAGCCCAGGAAATAGGAGGGTGTAGGCAGAGGCCTACTGTATTTTGAATGAGTTTACAGCAGGAGAGACTGCCATCCACACAGCAGGGGATCAGCTGACGTTACTGAACCCCACTGAGACACGGGAGCAAGTATCTCTTTCCGTGTGGACGGCACTTCCGAACTACAACTGGCTGTGTTGAAGCCCAGGAAATAGGAGGGTGTAGGCAGAGGCCTACTGAATTTTGAATGAGGTGACAGCAGGAGAGACTGCCATCCACACAGCAGGGGATCAGCTGACGTTACTGAACCCCACTGAGACACGGGAGCAAGTGTCTCTTTCCGTGTGGACGGCACTTCCGAACTACAACTGGCTGTGTTGAAGCCCAGGAAATAGGAGGGTGTAGGCAGAGGCCTACTGAATTTTGAATGAGGTGACAGCAGGAGAGACTGCCATCCACACAGCAGGGGATCAGCTGACGTTACTGAACCCCACTGAGACACGGGAGCAAGTATCTCTTTCCGTGTGGACGGCACTTCCGAACTACAACTGGCTGTGTTGAAGCCCAGGAAATAGGAGGGTGTAGGCAGAGGCCTACTGAATTTTGAATGAGGTGACAGCAGGAGAGACTGCCATCCACACAGCAGGGGATCAGCTGACGTTACTGAACCCCACTGAGACACGGGAGCAAGTATCTCTTTCCGTGTGGACGGCACTTCCGAACTACAACTGGCTGTGTTGAAGCCCAGGAAATAGGAGGGTGTAGGCAGAGGCCTACTGTATTTTGAATGAGTTTACAGCAGGAGAGACTGCCATCCACACAGCAGGGGATCAGCTGACGTTACTGAACCCCACTGAGACACGGGAGCAAGTGTCTCTTTCCGTGTGGACGGCACTTCCGAACTACAACTGGCTGTGTTGAAGCCCAGGAAATAGGAGGGTGTAGGCAGAGGCCTACTGTATTTTGAATGAGTTTACAGCAGGAGAGACTGCCATCCACACAGCAGGGGATCAGCTGACGTTACTGAACCCCACTGAGACACGGGAGCAAGTATCTCTTTCCGTGTGGACGGCACTTCCGAACTACAACTGGCTGTGTTGAAGCCCAGGAAATAGGAGGGTGTAGGCAGAGGCCTACTGAATTTTGAATGAGGTGACAGCAGGAGAGACTGCCATCCACACAGCAGGGGATCAGCTGACGTTACTGAACCCCACTGAGACACGGGAGCAAGTATCTCTTTCCGTGTGGACGGCACTTCCGAACTACAACTGGCTGTGTTGAAGCCCAGGAAATAGGAGGGTGTAGGCAGAGGCCTACTGAATTTTGAATGAGGTGACAGCAGGAGAGACTGCCATCCACACAGCAGGGGATCAGCTGACGTTACTGAACCCCACTGAGACACGGGAGCAAGTATCTCTTTCCGTGTGGACGGCACTTCCGAACTACAACTGGCTGTGTTGAAGCCCAGGAAATAGGAGGGTGTAGGCAGAGGCCTACTGTATTTTGAATGAGTTTACAGCAGGAGAGACTGCCATCCACACAGCAGGGGATCAGCTGACGTTACTGAACCCCACTGAGACACGGGAGCAAGTGTCTCTTTCCGTGTGGACGGCACTTCCGAACTACAACTGGCTGTGTTGAAGCCCAGGAAATAGGAGGGTGTAGGCAGAGGCCTACTGTATTTTGAATGAGTTTACAGCAGGAGAGACTGCCATCCACACAGCAGGGGATCAGCTGACGTTACTGAACCCCACTGAGACACGGGAGCAAGTGTCTCTTTCCGTGTGGACGGCACTTCCGAACTACAACTGGCTGTGTTGAAGCCCAGGAAATAGGAGGGTGTAGGCAGAGGCCTACTGTATTTTGAATGAGTTTACAGCAGGAGAGACTGCCATCCACACAGCAGGGGATCAGCTGACGTTACTGAACCCCACTGAGACACGGGAGCAAGTGTCTCTTTCCGTGTGGACGGCACTTCCGAACTACAACTGGCTGTGTTGAAGCCCAGGAAATAGGAGGGTGTAGGCAGAGGCCTACTGTATTTTGAATGAGTTTACAGCAGGAGAGACTGCCATCCACACAGCAGGGGATCAGCTGACGTTACTGAACCCCACTGAGACACGGGAGCAAGTGTCTCTTTCCGTGTGGACGGCACTTCCGAACTACAACTGGCTGTGTTGAAGCCCAGGAAATAGGAGGGTGTAGGCAGAGGCCTACTGTATTTTGAATGAGTTTACAGCAGGAGAGACTGCCATCCACACAGCAGGGGATCAGCTGACGTTACTGAACCCCACTGAGACACGGGAGCAAGTGTCTCTTTCCGTGTGGACGGCACTTCCGAACTACAACTGGCTGTGTTGAAGCCCAGGAAATAGGAGGGTGTAGGCAGAGGCCTACTGTATTTTGAATGAGTTTACAGCAGGAGAGACTGCCATCCACACAGCAGGGGATCATCTGACGTTACTGAACCCCACTGAGACACGGGAGCAAGTATCTCTTTCCGTGTGGACGGCACTTCCGAACTACAACTGGCTGTGTTGAAGCCCAGGAAATAGGAGGGTGTAGGCAGAGGCCTACTGTCTTTGTAATGCGGAGACAGCAGGAGAGACTGCCATCTCCACAGCAGGGGAACAGCTGGCAGTGCTGAACCCCACTAACACTTGAACGAATGTGTTTGGCTCTGTGGAGACGACACTTCTGAACACCAACTGACGCTGTTGGAGCCCAGGATTAGGCGAGGAGCAGGCTGGGGCCTACTGGATTTTGGCAGGTGAAGGCAGCAGGAGACTTGCCATCTCCACAGCAGGGGAACAGCTGGCAGTGCTGAACCCCACTAACACTTGAACGAATGTGTTTGGCTCTGTGGAGACGACACTTCTGAACACCAACTGACGCTGTTGGAGCCCAGGATTAGGCGAGGAGCAGGCTGGGGCCTACTGGATTTGGGCAGGTGAAGGCAGCAGGAGACTTGCCATCTCCACAGCAGGGGAACAGCTGGCAGTGCTGAACCCCACTAACACTTGAACGAATGTGTTTGGCTCTGTGGAGACGACACTTCTGAACACCAACTGACGCTGTTGGAGCCCAGGATTAGGCGAGGAGCAGGCTGGGGCCTACTGGATTTTGGCAGGTGAAGGCAGCAGGAGACTTGCCATCTCCACAGCAGGGGAACAGCTGGCAGTGCTGAACCCCACTAACACTTGAACGAATGTGTTTGGTTCTGTGGAGACGACACTTCTGAACACCAACTGACGCTGTTGGAGCCCAGGATTAGGCGAGGAGCAGGCTGGGGCCTACTGGATTTTGGCAGGTGAAGGCAGCAGGAGACTTGCCATCTCCACAGCAGGGGAACAGCTGGCAGTGCTGAACCCCACTAACACTTGAACGAATGTGTTTGGTTCTGTGGAGACGACACTTCTGAACACCAACTGACGCTGTTGGAGCCCAGGATTAGGCGAGGAGCAGGCTGGGGCCTACTGGATTTTGGCAGGTGAAGGCAGCAGGAGACTTGCCATCTCCACAGCAGGGGAACAGCTGGCAGTGCTGAACCCCACTAACACTTGAACGAATGTGTTTGGCTCTGTGGAGACGACACTTCTGAACACCAACTGACGCTGTTGGAGCCCAGGATTAGGCGAGGAGCAGGCTGGGGCCTACTGGATTTTGGCAGGTGAATGCAGCAGGAGACTTGCCATCTCCACAGCAGGGGAACAGCTGGCAGTGCTGAACCCCACTAACACTTGAACGAATGTGTTTGGCTCTGTGGAGACGACACTTCTGAACACCAACTGACGCTGTTGGAGCCCAGGATTAGGCGAGGAGCAGGCTGGGGCCTACTGGATTTGGGCAGGTGAAGGCAGCAGGAGACTTGCCATCTCCACAGCAGGGGAACAGCTGGCAGTGCTGAACCCCACTAACACTTGAACGAATGTGTTTGGCTCTGTGGAGACGACACTTCTGAACACCAACTGACGCTGTTGGTGCCCAGGATTACGCATGCCGCATGCAGAGGCCAATGGGCAGCGGTTTTTATGGAGGTTGTGGACTACTACTGATTCTAACCATGCTCCACTTAGGCCTCTGGCTCCACTGTCTCTACTATTTACCCTGGCCTCCAACCCCGCCAGCTACATCTCTGAAGTGGCGTCAGCACAATCTACACTTGTTCCTGTGTTACTGGTGCTCAGTCCCATCAGTTGATCCCCTGATGTTTGTCCGGCAAGTTCGCCAGCTCTGTCCTCATTCCCACTACTGGTTATGGGAATGTGGACAGAGCAGGAGACCTTGCCGGACACACATCAGGGGATAAACTGATGGGACTGAGCCACAGGAACACAGGAACAAGTGTAGATTGTGCTGACGCCACTTCAGAGATGTAGATGGCGGGGTTGGAGGTCAGGGGAAATAGTAGAGACAGTGGAGCCAGAGACCTAAGTTGGGCACGGTTAAAAATCAGTAGTGGTTTGAATGTTGATGGAGCTGGTGACTCTGCCGTCCACACAGCAGGGGATCAGCTGGCATTACTGAACCCCAGTAACACAGGAGCTAGTGTGTTTCTCTGTGCAGACGACACATCTGAGCGACAACTGGCTGTGTTGAAGCACAGGGATTATAGTTCAGGTGGTAGAAAAATGAACACACCAGCAGACCTGGATACAGTTGCCAACCACTAATTTAGTCTGTAAGAGGAATGGCAAAGTCTTTGGAGATCCAGGCCTTGTTCATTTTCAGAAAAGTCAGCCGGTCAACATTATCGGAAGATAGTCGCGTGCGACGGTCTGTTAGTACACCACCTGCGGCACTAAAGACACGTTCCGATAATACACTGGCAGCAGGGCAAGCCAGCACCTCCAATGCATACTGGCTAAGCTCTGGCCATGTATCCAGCTTAGAGACCCAAAACTTGAAGGGGGAAGAGCCATCTGGGAGTACAGCGACAGGGCAAGACATGTAGTCTGACACCATCTGACGGAAGCGTTGCCTCCTGCTGACTCGAGGCGTCGCTGATGGTGTAGACAATTGTGGTGGACACACAAAACTTTGCCACATTTGGGCCATAGTGGTCTTGCCTTGTGCTGCGGCACTGCCTCTGCTCCCTCTTTGTGCAGAGTTTCCTCCACTGCCTCGACGCACAGAGCTGCTTTGTAAAGCACTTGCAACAATGCTGTCGGGTGGAATGGAAAACATTATGGACTGCACCAGTGACTCTTCGTACTCCCGCATTTTACGCTCCCGGTTCAACGTTGGTATGAGCCTTTGTACGCTGTCCCGGTAGCGAGGATCTAGGAGGGTGTACACCCAATAATCAGCCGAGACGAGAATGTGGGCGATGCGGCGGTCGTTTCTCAGGCACTGCAGCATGAAATCAACCATGTGCTGCAGACTCCCAACTGCCAAAGAACCGCTGTCCCCTGTTTGAGGCGTGACCTCGACCTGCTCTGCATCACCCCACCCTCGCTGTACATACTGAGTAGAGGTTTGTGTACCTCCCTCCTCTGGAGAGATGTCTTCCTCCTCCATCGACTCCTCCTCATCCTCCTCACAAAGTGTCCCCTGCCTAGGCCTTTGTGAGGAAACACGTAGCGCAGACTGTCCAGAAGCAGATGGCATTTGGGACTCCTCATCCTCCACCTCTTCTGAAACCTCATCCCTTAGTGCTTGCAGTGTTTGTTGAAGCAGGCAGATAAGGGGGACAGTCATGCTGACTAGTGCATCATCTGCACTCGCCATCCGCGTGGATTCATCGAAGGCACGCAAAACGAGGCAGATGTCCTTCATAGAGGCCCACTCAATGGTGCTGAAGTGTGAACGGCGCACAGTGCGACTTGTTTGCGCCTGATGCAGCTGGTACTCCATGACTGCTGCCTGCTGCTCACACAACCGCTCCAACATATGTAACGTTGAATTCCACCGGGTGGGTAGGTCACATATGATGCGATGTTCTGGAAGGCCAAATCGTCGCTGCAGAGCAGCGAGGCGCGATCTTGCCGTGCTGGAACGTCGCAAGTGAGCGCACTCTATGCGGACCTTGTGCAACAGTGCATCAAGATCCGGATAGTCCCTCAGAAAGCTCTGCACGACCAAGTTAAGAACATGTGCCAGACATGGGATGTGTGTGAGGTTGCCTAGGCCAAGAGCTGCCACCAGATTTCGGCCATTGTCACACACTACCAAGCCCGGCTGGAGATTCGCTGGCCCAAACCACACATCGCTCTCCAGCTTGATAGCATTCCAGAGCTCCTGCGCTGTGTGGCTTCGATTCCCCAAAGAAATTAATTTGAGTACAGCCTGTTGACGTTTGGCCACGGCTGTGCTCATATCGGTCGTAACAGGCTCCTGCTCTGCTGTTTCTGAGGAACTTGAGTAGGAGGAGGAGTCTATGTGTACAGACTGGAGTCCTGCAATCCGTGGCGTTGGAAGAACACGTACAGCGCCACTCTCCAGATCCGTACCCGGCTCCACAACATTGACCCAGTGGGCAGTGAGGGAAAGGTATCGTCCCTGTCCATGGTTACTGGTCCACGCATCGGTGGTCAGGTGGACCTTGCTACTAACGGCGTTTAGTAGCGCATGTTTTATTTTGCCCTCAACATGTTTCTGCAGGGCAGGGACGGCTCGCCTGCTGAAATAAAAGCGGCTGGGCACGTTGTATTGGGGGACTGCCAATGCCATTAAGTCCCGGAAGGTGTCAGTGTCCACCAGCCTGAATGACAGCATTTCAACTGCCAGAAGTTTGGCAATGCCAGCATTCAGAGACTGTGCTCGGGGATGGTTTGCCGAGTAAGGGCGCCTTTTATCCCATGCCTGTGCTACCGATGGCTGTGATGGATGGGAACGTGCTGTTATGGGTGGAATCTGACAGGGTCTCCGGACAACAGTGGCAGAGGTTCTTCCTTGGCGATCCTGTGAGGAAGCCGAACCAGCAGTGTGTGAGCTGGAGGAAGAGGGCCCAACACGAACTGAAGAGGTGGTAGGTGGTGCTGTACGTTGGCCTACGTCTTGAGGGTGTCTATGCAACTCCAACTCGTGCTTGGTGCGCACATGTTTCCACATATTTGTGGTATTGAGGTTGCTGACATTTCTCCCTCTTTTGACTCTCTGATGACACAGCTTGCATTTGACAAAGCAAATGTCATCTGCAACTGTGTCAAAAAAGGACCACGCACTGCAACTCTTGTGAGCGCCCGGTTTGCCTTTGGAAGGAGGAATGCTCCTAACGGGTGCCGAAGTGGAGGGTACAGGCAACCAAGTCTTCCCCCTCCCTCTGCCTCCTGTTTTGGCCGGTAGGGGAATCTCTTCCTCCGAGCTGCTCCCACCACCTTCCTGTTGCTCACGCCATGATGGGTCAAGGACCTCATCATCTTCCCTCCCCTCTTCAAACAGCTGCTTCTCCGGGGTTGTCTCGCCAGCACCGTACGCACCAGAAAGTGGCAACTGAGTCTCGTCATCATCTGATGCGTACTGAGGTGTGCTGACCATAGGCACTGGCCCACTCGCCTCTTCAGATTCAGAGGGACAAAGAAGTTGCGCATCACTGCATACTCCCTCTTCTTCACATTCAGGAATGCTGCTTGGCTGGCCCCCTCTTTCCAAGCCAACAGATTCCGAGAACAGAAGTAGAGATTGTGATGGCTCCTGTCCATGTCTCTCTGACTGCCTGGGCACTTTGGCAGGTGGTGAAGAGACAGATGGTTGCTCTTCGGTGCTCTGACCCTGAGAGGATGCGGAAGTAATTGAAGTCGATGCGTTAGCTGCCATCCATCCGACAACGGCTTCAATTTGTTCCTCCCGCAGCAGTGGGGTACGTTGAGGTCCTACAAAGCTGCGCATAAAGGACTGTTGCCTGCTAAAACTGGGGGATGCTGATCCACTGGTGCCCGCAGCAGGCCCAGAATCCCCACGTCCTCTACCTGTAGAATCCCCACGTCCTCTCCCTGCAGAATCCCCACGTCCTCTCCCTGCTGAAACTCCACGCCCACGCCCACGCCCCCGCGCCTTACTCCCTGCCTTCTTCATCTTGCAAGACTGCTTAAGATAGGCAAAAAAGGACAAAGGGGGGCCTTAGTGTGCTTATTCCTGAACAGCTGGTTACAGGTACAAGAAACACTAATTTTATGAAGTGTGTGTGTGTGGACTAGACTTTAATAGGAGCTGATGTGGCCTACACAAGTTCAAAATGTAGTGTTTGGTGAACTTTTTATGTGGTTTCTTTGTTTGAAACAAACTCAAAGTATGAGAACAAAGAATTGAAACTGATAGTATCACCAACTTTTTGGAGCTATTACAATGCAGGCAGGTAACCTACAATGCAAAAGATGAGGCTCCAAAAAAATTGGGTAATACTAATCTGGCTGCGCCGGCAGGGCACAAGCCAGAAAAAAAGGCTCCTCTATCTACTCCTATATAGTGTTTGCAACCAACCAATGTTGATGGATACGGATGGATGCACACTAATAGGAGAAGAAAAAATGAGCTGCACTCAGAGACAAATATGTGTGAGGCAGTGACGCACGTTGAGCGTCCTACAACCAGACGTAGCTGCAGGACACTCTACTCAGCGTGAGCTGCACTCACACACAGTCAGAGACCTCTCAGACAGCCGTCAACAGTGCAGCTAAGTGGGCACTGGCACTGACAGGCTGCAGAAAGGCTCCGCTGTGTACTCCTATATAGTGTTTGCAACCACCGTAGATGGAGACGGATGGATGCACACTAATAGAAGAAAAAATGAGCTGCACTCAAATAAAAATATGTGTGAGGCAGTGACGCACGCTGAGCGTCCTACAGCCAGACGTAGCTGCAGGACACACTACTCAGCATGAGCTGCACTCACACACAGTCAGAGACCTCTCAGACAGCCGTGAACAGTGCAGCAAAGTGGACACTAGCACTGAAAGGCTGCAGAAAGGCTCCGCTGTCTACTACTAGTGTTTGCAACCAACGTATATGGATACGGATGGAAGCACACTAGATTGAAATTATTTAAAAAATGCAGCTCAAAAAATAAAAGATGTATGAGGCAGCAGTGATCACACTGGGTGGCCTACAGCCTGACGTGGCTGCAGGACCCACTCCACAGCGTGAGCTGCACTCACACAGCCCTTGCAGACAGCTGTGAAAACAGCGCTGCTAGGGAAAAGCAAGCTACAGTGGTGGTTTATGTAGCCTGGATAAAGCACAATATTGTTTTTAGAATCGCTATTTCTAACTGTCCCTCACAGTCTTCTACAGCAGCCTGTCCCTAACTGAATTCACAGCAGAGTGACCAGAAATGGCGGCTGCGGTGGCTTTTATAGTGCATCATGACATCATTTCGGCAGCCAATCACAGCCATGCCAATAGTTAACATGCCTACATGCCTAACAGGATGTGCCCACACTTCGGAGGATTCCCATTGGCTTAATCAAAGCAAGCAGGCTCATAGCATGATGGGAACTTCCTATTCCGATTCCGATCCCGGAATCCGATATGAAAAAAGTATCGGAATTAAGTATCGGAATTCCGATACCGCTGATATCGGCCGATACCCGATACTTGCGGTATCGGAATGCTCAACACTAGTCGAATGTCGATTGTCAAATGTGAATGTCGAATGTCAAATGTGAATGTCGAATGTGAATGTCGAAATGTCGAAATGTCGAATGTGAATGTCGAAATGTCGAATGTCGAAATGTCGAATGTCGAATGTCGAATGTCGTATGTGAATGTCGAATGTCGAAATGTCGAAATGTCGAATGTCGAATGTGAATGTCGAAATGTTGAAATGTCGCATGTCGAATGTGAATGTCGAATGTCGAAATGTCGAATGTCGAAAGTCAAAATGTCAAATGTCGAATGTGAATGTCGAATGTCAAATGTGAATATCGAATGTCGAATGTGAATGTCGAATGTGAATGTCGAATGTCGAATGTCAAATGTCGAATGTGAATGTCGAATGTCGAATGTGAATGTCGAATGTTGAATGTCAAATGTCGAATGTGAATGTCGAAATGTCAAAATGTCAAATGTCGAATGTCGAATGTGAATGTCGAAATGTCGAATGTCGAATGTGAATGTCAAATGTCGAAATGTCGAATGTGAATGTCGAAATGTCGAATGTCGAATGTGAATGTCGAATGTCGAAATGTCGAATGTCGAATGTGAATGTCGAATGTCGAATGTCGAATGTCGAATGTCGAATGTGAATGTCGAATGTCGAAATGTCGAAATGTCAAATGTCGAATGTGAATGTCGAATGTCGAATGTCGAATGTGAATGTCGAATGTCGAATGTGAATGTTGACATGTCGAAATGTCGAATGTCGAAATGTCGAATGTAGAATGTCGAATGTAGAATGTCGAATGTCGAATGTAAAATGTGAATGTCGAATGTCGAATGTGAATGTCGAATGTCGAAATGTCGAATGTCGAAATGTCGAAAGTCGAAATGTCGAATGTCGAATGTCAAAAGTCGAAATGTCGAATGTCGAATGTGAATGTTGAGTGTCGAAATGTCGAATGTCGATTGTCAAATGTGAATGTTGAAATGTCGAAATGTCGATTGTCGAAATGTCGAATGTCGAAATGTCGAATGTTGAAATGTCGAATGTCAAAAGTCGAAATGTCGAATGTGAATGTCGAAATTTCGAATGTCGAATGTGAATGTCGACTGTCGAAATGTCGAAATGTCGAATGTCGTATGTCGAATGTGAATGTCGAAATGTCGAATGTCGGATGTGAATGTCGAATGTCAAATGTCGAATGTGAATGTCGATTGACGAAATGTCGAAATGTCGAATGTGAATGTCGAATGTCGAATTTGAATGTCTAATGTCGAAATGTCGAAATGTCGAATGTCGAATGTGAATGTCGAATGTGAATGTCGAATGTCGAAATGTCGAAATGTCGAATGTGGAATGTGAATGTTGAATGTTGAATGTCGAATGTGAATATCGAAAGTTGAAATGTCGAATGTCGAATGTCGAATGTCGAAATGTTGAATGTGGAATGTTGAATGTCGAATGTGAATGTCGAATGTCGAAATGTCGAATGTCGAATGTGAATGTCGAAATGTCGAATGTGAATGTCGAATGTCGAAATGTCGAATGTGAATGTCGAATGTCGAAATGTCGAATGTGAATGTCGAAATGTCGAATGTCGAAATGTCGAATGTCGAATGTGAATGTCGAATGTCGAATGTGAATGTCGAAATGTCAAATGTCGAATGTGAATGTCAAATGTCGAATGTCGAATGTCGAATGTTGAATGTCGAAATGTCGAAATGTCGAATGTCGAATGTGATTGTCGAAATGTTGAAATGTCGAATGTCGAATGTGAATGTCGAATGTCGAAATGTCAAGTGTTGAAATGTCGAATGTCGAATGTCAAATGTGAATGTCGAATGTCGAATGTCAATGTCGAATGGTGAAATGTCGAATGTCGAAATGTCGAATGTCGAAAGTCGAAAGTCGAAATGTCGAATGTCGAAAGTCGAAATGTCGAATGTCGAATGTGAATGTCGAATGTCGAAATGTCGAAATGTCGAATGTCGAATGTTGAATGTCGAAATGTCGAATGTCGATTGTCAAATGTGAATGTCGAATGTCGAATGTAAATGTCGAATGTCGAATGTGAATGTCGAATGTGAATGTCGAATGTCGAATGTGAATGTCGAAATGTCGAAAGTCGAAATGTCGAATGTCGAATGTGAATGTCGAATGTCGAATGTCGAATGTGAATGTCGAATGTGAATGTCGAATGTCGAATGTGAATGTCGAATGTCGAATGTCAAATGTCGAATGTGAATGTCGAAATGTCGAAAGTCGAAATGTCGAATGTCGAATGTGAATGTCGAAATGTCGAAATGTCGAATGTCGAATGTGAATGTCGAATGTCGAATGTGAATGGCGAATGTCGAAATGTCGAATGTCGAATGTGAATGTCGAATGTCGAAATGTCGAATGTTGAAATGTCGAATGTCGAATGTCGAATGTCAAATGTTGAATGTGAATGTCGAATGTTGAAATGTCGAATGTCAAAAGTCGAAATGTCGAATGTGAATGTCGAAATGTCGAATGTCGAATGTGAATGTCGGCTGTCGAAATGTCGAAATGTCGAATGTCGAATGCCGAATGTGAATGTCGAAATGTCGAATGTCGGATGTGAATGTCGAATGTCGAAATGTCGAATGTCAAATGTCGAATGTCAAATGTCGAATGTGAATGTCGATTGTCGAAATGTCGAATGTCAAAATGTCGAAATGTCGAAATGTCGATTATGAATGTCGAATGTCGAATTTGAATGTCGAATTTGAATGTCGAATGTCGAAATGTCGAAATGTCGATTATGAATGTCGAATGTTGAATTTGAATGTCGAATGTCGAAATGTCGAATGTCGAATGTGAATGTCGAATGTGAATGTCAAATGTCGAACGTGAATGTCGAAATGTCGAATGTCGAAATGTCGAAATGTCGAATGTCGATTGTCAAATGTGAATGTCGAATGTCGAATGTGAATGTCGAAATGTCGAAATGTCGATTGTCGAAATGTCAAATATCGAATGTGAATGTTGAAAGTCGAAATGTCGAATGTCGAATGTGAATGTCGAAATGTCGAAATGTCGAATGTAAATGTCGAATGTCGAAATGTCGAATGTCGAATGTGAATGTCGAAATGTCGAATGTCGAATGTCAAATGTCGAATGTGATTGTCGAATGTCGAAAAGTCGAATGTCAAAAGTCGAAATGTCGAATGTGAATGTCGAAATGTCGAATGTCGAATGTGAATGTCAAATGTCGAAATGTCGAAATGTCGAATGTCGAATGTGAATGTTGAATGTCGAAATGTCGAAATGTCGAATGTGATTGTCGAAATGTCGAAATGTCGAATGTCGAATGTGAATGTTTAATGTCGAAATGTCGAATATTGAAATGTCCAATGTCGAATGTCAAATGTCGAATGTGAATGTCGAGTGTCGAAATGTCGAATGTCAAAAGTCGAAATGTCGAATGTGAATGTCGAAATGTCGAATGTCGGATGTGAATGTCGAATGTCGAAATGTCGAAATGTCGAATGTCGAATGTCGAATGTGAATGTCGAAATGTCGAAATGTCGAATGTCAAATGTGAATGTCGAATGTCGAATGTCGAAAGGCGAAATGTCGAATGTCGAATGTGAATGTCGAATGTCGAAATGTCGAAATGTCGAATGTCAAATGTGAATGTCACATGTCGAAATGTCGAATGTCGAAAGTCAAAATGTCGAATGTCGAATGTGAATGTTGAATGTCGAAATGTCGAAATGTCGAATGTCGAATGTGATTGTCGAAATGTCGAAATGTCGAATGTCGAATGTGATTGTCGAAATGTCGAAATGTCGAATGTCGAATGTGAATGTCGAATGTCGAAATGTCGAATGTCGAAATGTCGAATGTCGAATGTCGAAATGTCGAATGTCAAAAGTCGAAATGTCGAATGTGAATGTCGAAATGTCGAATGTCGGATGTGAATGTCGAATGTCGAAATGTCGAATGTCGAATGTGAATGTCGAAATGTCGAAATGTCGAATGTCGAATGTCAAATGTGAATGTCGAATGTCGAATGTGAATGTTGAATGTCGAAATGTCGAATGTCGAAAGTCGAATTGTCGAATGTCCAAAGTCGAAATGTCGAATGTCGAATGTGAATGTCGAATGTCGAAATGTCGAAATGTCAAATGTCGAATGTGAATGTCGAATGTCAAATGTGAATGTCGATTGTCAATTGTGAATGTCGAATGTCAATTGTGAATGTCGAATGTCAATTGTGAATGTCGAATGTCGAGAAGTCGAATGTTGAAAGTCGAAATGTCGAATGTGAATGTTGAATGTCGAATGTGAATGTCGAATGTTGAATGTCAAATGTCGAATGTGAATGTAGAAATGTCGAAATGTCGAATGTCGAAATGTCGAATGTCGAATGTCGAATGTGAATGTCGAATGTTGAATGTCGAAAGTCGAATGTGAATGTCGAATGTTGAAATGTCGAATGTCGAATGTGAATGTCGAATGTCGAATGTCGAATGTTGACATGTCGAATGTGAATGTCGAATGTCAAAATGTCGAAATGTCGAATGTCGAATGTGAATGTCGAATGTCGCATGTCGAATGTGAATGTCGAATGTCGAATGTGAATGTCGACATATCGAAATGTCGAATGTCGAAATGTCGAATGTCGAATGTCGAATGTAAAATGTGAATGTCGAATGTCGAATTTGAATGTCGAAATGTCGAATGTCAAAAGTCGAAATGTCGAATGTCAAAAGTTAAAATGTCGAATGTCGAATGTGAATGTTAAATGTCGAAATGTCGAATGTCGATTGTCAAATGTGAATGTTGAAATGTCGAAATGTCATTTGTCGAAATGTCGAATGTCGAAATGTCGCATGTCGAATGTGAATGTCGAATGTCGAAATGTCGAATGTCGAATGTCGAATGTCGAATGTCGAAATGTCGAATGTCGAATGTCGAAATGTCGAAATGTCGAAATGTCGAATGTCGAATGTCGAATGTGAATGTCGAAATGTCGAATGTCGAATGTCGAATGTCGAATGTCGAAATGTCGAATGTCGAATGTCGAAATGTCGAAATGTCGAAATGTCGAATGTCGAATGTGAATGTCGAAATGTCGAATGTCAAATGTCGAATGTGAATGTCGAATGTCGAAAAGTCGAATGTCAAAAGTCGAAATGTCGAATGTGAATGTCGAAATGTCGAATGTCGAATGTGAATGTCAAATGTCGAAATGTCGGAATGTCGAATGTCGAATATGAATGTTGAATGTCGAAATGTCGAAATGTCGTATGTCGAATGTGATTGTCGAAATGTCGAAATGTCGAATGTCAAATGTCGAATGTGAATGTCGAATGTCAAATGTGAATGTCGATTGTCAAATGTGAATGTCGAATGTCAATTGTGAATGTCGAATGTCGAGAAGTCGAATGTCGAAATGTCGAATGTCGAAAGTCGAAATGTCGAATGTCGAATGTCGAAAGTCGAAATGTCGAATGTCGAAATGTCGAATGTCGATTGTCAAAATGTCGAATGTCGAATGTCAAATGTGAATGTCGAATGTCGAATGTGAATGTCGAATGTCGAAATGTCGAATGTCGAAAGTCGAAATGTCGAATGTCGAAATGTCGCATGTCGAATGTGAATGTCGAATGTCGAAATGTCGAAATGTCGAATGTCGAATGTGAATGTGGATTGTCAAATGTGAATGTCGAATGTCAATTGTGAATGTCGAATGTCGAGATGTCGAATGTTGAAAGTCGAAATGTCGAATGTCGAATGTGAATGTCGAATGTCGAATGTGAATGTCGAATGTTGAATGTCAAATGTCGAATGTGAATGTCGAAATGTCAAAATGTCAAATGTCGAATGTCGAATGTGAATGTCGAAATGTCGAATGTCGAATGTGAATGTCAAATGTCGAAATGTCGAATGTGAATGTCGAAATGTCGAATGTCGAATGTGAATGTCGAATGTCGAAATGTCGAATGTCGAATGTGAATGTCGAATGTCGAATGTCGAATGTCGAAGGTCGAATGTGAATGTCGAATGTCGAAATGTCGAAATGTCGAATGTCGAATGTGAATGTCGAATGTCGAATGTGAATGTCGAATGTCGAATGTGAATGTCGACTTGTCGAAATGTCGAATGTCGAAATGTCGAATGTAGAATGTCGAATGTAGAATGTCGAATGTCGAATGTAAAATGTGAATGTCGAATGTCGAATGTGAATGTCGAATGTCGAAATGTCGAATGTCGAAATGTCGAAAGTCGAAATGTCGAATGTCGAATGTCAAAAGTCGAAATGTCGAATGTCGAATGTGAATGTTGAGTGTCGAAATGTCGAATGTCGATTGTCAAATGTGAATGTTGAAATGTCGAAATGTCGATTGTCGAAATGTCGAATGTCGAAATGTCGAATGTTGAAATGTCGAATGTCAAAAGTCGAAATGTCGAATGTGAATGTCGAAATTTCGAATGTCGAATGTGAATGTCGACTGTCGAAATGTCGAAATGTCGAATGTCGAATGTCGAATGTGAATGTCGAAATGTCGAATGTCGGATATGAATGTCGAATGTCAAATGTCGAATGTGAATGTCGATTGACGAAATGTCGAAATGTCGAATGTGAATGTCGAATGTCGAATTTGAATGTCTAATGTCGAAATGTCGAATGTCGAATGTGAATGTCGAATGTGAATGTCGAATGTCGAAATGTCGAAATGTCGAATGTCGAATGTGAATGTTGAATGTTGAATGTCGAATGTGAATATCGAAAGTCGAAATGTCGAATGTGAATGTCAAATGTCGAATGTGAATGTCGAAATGTCGAAATGTCGAATGTCGAATGTCGAAATGTCGAAATGTCGAATGTCGAATGTGAATGTCGAATGTCAAATGTGAATGTCGAATGTCGAAATGTCGAAAGTCGAAATGTCGAATGTCGAATGTCGAAATGTCGAAATGTTGAATGTCGAATGTCGAATGTGAATGTCGAATGTCGAATGTCGAATGTTGAATGTCGAATGTGAATGTCGAATGTCAAATGTGAATATCGAATGTCGAAATGTCGAAATGTCGAAAGTTGAAATGTCGAATGTCGAATGTCGAATGTCGAAATGTTGAATGTGGAATGTTGAATGTCGAATGTGAATGTCGAATGTCGAAATGTCGAATGTCGAATGTGAATGTCGAAATGTCGAATGTGAATGTCGAATGTCGAAATGTCGAATGTGAATGTCGAATGTCGAAATGTCGAATGTGAATGTCGAAATGTCGAATGTCGAAATGTCGAATGTCGAATGTGAATGTCGAATGTCGAATGTGAATGTCGAATGTCGAATGTGAATGTCGAAATGTCAAATGTCGAATGTGAATGTCAAATGTCGAATGTCGAATGTCGAATGTTGAATGTCGAAATGTCGAAATGTCGAATGTCGAATGTGATTGTCGAAATGTTGAAATGTCGAATGTCGAATGTGAATGTCGAATGTCGAAATGTCGAATGTTGAAATGTCGAATGTCGAATGTCAAATGTGAATGCCGAATGTCGAATGTCAATGTCGAATGGTGAAATGTCGAATGTCGAAATGTCGAATGTCGAAAGTCGAAATGTCGAATGTCGAAAGTCGAAATGTCGAATGTCGAATGTGAATGTCGAATGTCGAAATGTCGAAATGTCGAATGTCGAATGTTGAATGTCAAAATGTCGAATGTCGATTGTCAAATGTGAATGTCGAATGTAAATGTCGAATGTCGAATGTGAATGTCGAATGTGAATGTCGAATGTCGAATGTGAATTTCGAAATGTCGAAAGTCGAAATGTCGAATGTCGAATGTGAATGTCGAATGTCGAATGTCGAATGTGAATGTCGAATGTGAATGTCGAATGTCGAATGTGAATGTCGAATGTCGAATGTCAAATGTCGAATGTGAATGTCGAAATGTCGAAAGTCGAAATGTCGAATGTCGAATGTGAATGTCGAATGTCGAAATGTCGAATGTCGAAATGTCGAAATGTCGAATGTCGAATGTGAATGTCGAATGTCGAATGTGAATGGCGAATGTCGAAATGTCGAATGTCGAATGTGAATGTCGAATGTCGAAATGTCGAATGTTGAAATGTCGAATGTCGAATGTCGAATGTCAAATGTTGAATGTGAATGTCGAATGTTGAAATGTCGAATGTCAAAAGTCGACATGTCGAATGTGAATGTCGAAATGTCTAATGTCGAATGTGAATGTCGGCTGTCGAAATGTCGAAATGTCGAATGTCGAATGCCGAATGTGAATGTCGAAATGTCGAATGTCAGATGTGAATGTCGAAATGTCGAATGTCAAATGTCGAATGTGAATGTCGATTGTCGAAATGTCGAATGTCAAAATGTCGAAATGTCGAAATGTCGATTATGAATGTCGAATGTCGAATTTGAATGTCGAATGTCGAAATGTCGAAATGTCGATTCTGAATGTCGAATGTTGAATTTGAATGTCGAATGTCGAAATGTCGAAATGTCGAATGTCGAATGTGAATGTCGAATGTGAATGTCAAATGTCGAATGTGAATGTCGAAATGTCGAATGTCGAATGTCGAAATGTCGAAATGTCGAATGTCGATTGTCAAATGTGAATGTCGAATGTCAAATGTGAATGTCGAATGTCGAATGTGAATGTCGAAATGTCGAAATGTCGATTGTCGAAATGTCAAATATCGAATGTGAATGTCGAAAGTCGAAATGTTGAATGTCGAATGTGAATGTCGAAATGTCGAAATGTCGAATGTAAATGTCGAATGTTGAAATGTCGAATGTCGAATGTGAATGTCGAAATGTCGAATGTCGAATGTCAAATGTCGAGTGTGAATGTCGAATGTCGAAAAGTCGAATGTCAAAAGTCGAAATGTCGAATGTGAATGTCGAAATGTCGAATGTCGAATGTGAATGTCAAATGTCGAAATGTCGAAATGTCGAATGTCGAATGTGAATGTTGAATGTCGAAATGTCGAAATGTCGAATGTGATTGTTGAAATGTCGAAATGTCGAATGTCGAATGTGAATGTTTAATGTCGAAATGTCGAATATTGAAATGTCCAATGTCGAATGTCAAATGTCGAATGTGAATGTCGAGTGTCGAAATGTCGAATGTCAAAAGTCGAAATGTCGAATGTGAATGTCGAAATGTCGAATGTCGGATGTGAATGTCGAATGTCGAAATGTCGAAATGTTGAATGTCGAATGTCGAATGTGAATGTCAAAATGTCGAAATGTCGAATGTCGAATGTCAAATGTGAATGTCGAATGTCGAATGTCGAAAGGCGAAATGTCGAATGTCGAATGTGAATGTCGAATGTCGAAATGTCGAAATGTCGAATGTCAAATGTGAATGTCACATGTCGAAATGTCGAATGTCGAAAGTCAAAATGTCGAATGTCGAATGTGAATGTTGAATGTCGAAATGTCGAAATGTCGAATGTGATTGTCGAAATGTCGAAATGTCGAATGTCGAATGTGATTGTCGAAATGTCGAAATGTCGAATGTCGAATGTGAATGTTGAATGTCGAAATGTCGAATGTCGAAATGTCGAATGTCGAATGTCGAAATGTCGAATGTCAAAAGTCGAAATGTCGAATGTGAATGTCGAAATGTCGAATGTCGGATGTGAATGTCAAAAGTCGAAATGTCGAATGTGAATGTCGAAATTTCGAATGTCGAATGTGAATGTCGACTGTCGAAATGTCGAAATGTCGAATGTCGAATGTCGAATGTGAATGTCGAAATGTCGAATGTCGGATATGAATGTCGAATGTCAAATGTCGAATGTGAATGTCGATTGACGAAATGTCGAAATGTCGAATGTGAATGTCGAATGTCGAATTTGAATGTCTAATGTCGAAATGTCGAATGTCGAATGTGAATGTCGAATGTGAATGTCGAATGTCGAAATGTCGAAATGTCGAATGTCGAATGTGAATGTTGAATGTTGAATGTCGAATGTGAATATCGAAAGTCGAAATGTCGAATGTGAATGTCAAATGTCGAATGTGAATGTCGAAATGTCGAAATGTCGAATGTCGAATGTCGAAATGTCGAAATGTCGAATGTCGAATGTGAATGTCGAATGTCAAATGTGAATGTCGAATGTCGAAATGTCGAAAGTCGAAATGTCGAATGTCGAATGTCGAAATGTCGAAATGTTGAATGTCGAATGTCGAATGTGAATGTCGAATGTCGAATGTCGAAATGTCGAATGTTGAATGTCGAATGTGAATGTCGAATGTCAAATGTGAATATCGAATGTCGAAATGTCGAAATGTCGAAAGTTGAAATGTCGAATGTCGAATGTCGAATGTCGAAATGTTGAATGTGGAATGTTGAATGTCGAATGTGAATGTCGAATGTCGAAATGTCGAATGTCGAATGTGAATGTCGAAATGTCGAATGTGAATGTCGAATGTCGAAATGTCGAATGTGAATGTCGAATGTCGAAATGTCGAATGTGAATGTCGAAATGTCGAATGTCGAAATGTCGAATGTCGAATGTGAATGTCGAATGTCGAATGTGAATGTCGAATGTCGAATGTGAATGTCGAAATGTCAAATGTCGAATGTGAATGTCAAATGTCGAATGTCGAATGTCGAATGTTGAATGTCGAAATGTCGAAATGTCGAATGTCGAATGTGATTGTCGAAATGTTGAAATGTCGAATGTCGAATGTGAATGTCGAATGTCGAAATGTCGAATGTTGAAATGTCGAATGTCGAATGTCAAATGTGAATGCCGAATGTCGAATGTCAATGTCGAATGGTGAAATGTCGAATGTCGAAATGTCGAATGTCGAAAGTCGAAATGTCGAATGTCGAAAGTCGAAATGTCGAATGTCGAATGTGAATGTCGAATGTCGAAATGTCGAAATGTCGAATGTCGAATGTTGAATGTCAAAATGTCGAATGTCGATTGTCAAATGTGAATGTCGAATGTAAATGTCGAATGTCGAATGTGAATGTCGAATGTGAATGTCGAATGTCGAATGTGAATTTCGAAATGTCGAAAGTCGAAATGTCGAATGTCGAATGTGAATGTCGAATGTCGAATGTCGAATGTGAATGTCGAATGTGAATGTCGAATGTCGAATGTGAATGTCGAATGTCGAATGTCAAATGTCGAATGTGAATGTCGAAATGTCGAAAGTCGAAATGTCGAATGTCGAATGTGAATGTCGAATGTCGAAATGTCGAAATGTCGAATGTCGAATGTGAATGTCGAATGTCGAATGTGAATGGCGAATGTCGAAATGTCGAATGTCGAATGTGAATGTCGAATGTCGAAATGTCGAATGTTGAAATGTCGAATGTCGAATGTCGAATGTCAAATGTTGAATGTGAATGTCGAATGTTGAAATGTCGAATGTCAAAAGTCGACATGTCGAATGTGAATGTCGAAATGTCTAATGTCGAATGTGAATGTCGGCTGTCGAAATGTCGAAATGTCGAATGTCGAATGCCGAATGTGAATGTCGAAATGTCGAATGTCAGATGTGAATGTCGAAATGTCGAATGTCAAATGTCGAATGTGAATGTCGATTGTCGAAATGTCGAATGTCAAAATGTCGAAATGTCGAAATGTCGATTATGAATGTCGAATGTCGAATTTGAATGTCGAATGTCGAAATGTCGAAATGTCGATTCTGAATGTCGAATGTTGAATTTGAATGTCGAATGTCGAAATGTCGAAATGTCGAATGTCGAATGTTGAATGTCAAAATGTCGAATGTCGATTGTCAAATGTGAATGTCGAATGTAAATGTCGAATGTCGAATGTGAATGTCGAATGTGAATGTCGAATGTCGAATGTGAATTTCGAAATGTCGAAATGTCGAATGTCGAATGTGAATGTCGAATGTCGAATGTCGAATGTGAATGTCGACTGTGAATGTCGAATGTCGAATGTGAATGTCGAATGTCGAATGTCAAATGTCGAATGTGAATGTCGAAATGTCGAAAGTCGAAATGTCGAATGTCGAATGTGAATGTCGAATGTCGAAATGTCGAAATGTCGAATGTCGAATGTGAATGTCGAATGTCGAATGTGAATGGCGAATGTCGAAATGTCGAATGTCGAATGTGAATGTCGAATGTCGAAATGTCGAATGTTGAAATGTCGAATGTCGAATGTCGAATGTCAAATGTTGAATGTGAATGTCGAATGTTGAAATGTCGAATGTCAAAAGTCGACATGTCGAATGTGAATGTCGAAATGTCTAATGTCGAATGTGAATGTCGGCTGTCGAAATGTCGAAATGTCGAATGTCGAATGCCGAATGTGAATGTCGAAATGTCGAATGTCAGATGTGAATGTCGAAATGTCGAATGTCAAATGTCGAATGTGAATGTCGATTGTCGAAATGTCGAATGTCAAAATGTCGAAATGTCGAAATGTCGATTATGAATGTCGAATGTCGAATTTGAATGTCGAATGTCGAAATGTCGAAATGTCGATTCTGAATGTCGAATGTTGAATTTGAATGTCGAATGTCGAAATGTCGAAATGTCGAATGTCGAATGTGAATGTCGAATGTGAATGTCAAATGTCGAATGTGAATGTCGAAATGTCGAATGTCGAATGTCGAAATGTCGAAATGTCGAATGTCGATTGTCAAATGTGAATGTCGAATGTCAAATGTGAATGTCGAATGTCGAATGTGAATGTCGAAATGTCGAAATGTCGATTGTCGAAATGTCAAATATCGAATGTGAATGTCGAAAGTCGAAATGTTGAATGTCGAATGTGAATGTCGAAATGTCGAAATGTCGAATGTAAATGTCGAATGTTGAAATGTCGAATGTCGAATGTGAATGTCGAAATGTCGAATGTCGAATGTCAAATGTCGAGTGTGAATGTCGAATGTCGAAAAGTCGAATGTCAAAAGTCGAAATGTCGAATGTGAATGTCGAAATGTCGAATGTCGAATGTGAATGTCAAATGTCGAAATGTCGAAATGTCGAATGTCGAATGTGAATGTTGAATGTCGAAATGTCGAAATGTCGAATGTGATTGTTGAAATGTCGAAATGTCGAATGTCGAATGTGAATGTTTAATGTCGAAATGTCGAATATTGAAATGTCCAATGTCGAATGTCAAATGTCGAATGTGAATGTCGAGTGTCGAAATGTCGAATGTCAAAAGTCGAAATGTCGAATGTGAATGTTGAAATGTCGAATGTCGGATGTGAATGTCGAATGTCGAAATGTCGAAATGTTGAATGTCGAATGTCGAATGTGAATGTCAAAATGTCGAAATGTCGAATGTCGAATGTCAAATGTGAATGTCGAATGTCGAATGTCGAAAGGCGAAATGTCGAATGTCGAATGTGAATGTCGAATGTCGAAATGTCGAAATGTCGAATGTCAAATGTGAATGTCACATGTCGAAATGTCGAATGTCGAAAGTCAAAATGTCGAATGTCGAATGTGAATGTTGAATGTCGAAATGTCGAAATGTCGAATGTGATTGTCGAAATGTCGAAATGTCGAATGTCGAATGTGATTGTCGAAATGTCGAAATGTCGAATGTCGAATGTGAATGTTGAATGTCGAAATGTCGAATGTCGAAATGTCGAATGTCGAATGTCGAAATGTCGAATGTCAAAAGTCGAAATGTCGAATGTGAATGTCGAAATGTCGAATGTCGGATGTGAATGTCGAATGTCGAAATGTCGAATGTCAAATGTGAATGTCGAATGTCGAAAGGCGAAATGTCGAATGTCGAATGTGAATGTCGAATGTCGAAATGTCGAAATGTCGAATGTCAAATGTGAATGTCACATGTCGAAATGTCGAATGTCGAAAGTCAAAATGTCGAATGTCGAATGTGAATGTTGAATGTCGAAATGTCGAAATGTCGAATGTGATTGTCGAAATGTCGAAATGTCGAATGTCGAATGTGATTGTCGAAATGTCGAAATGTCGAATGTCGAATGTGAATGTTGAATGTCGAAATGTCGAATGTCGAAATGTCGAATGTGAATGTCGAAATGTCGAATGTCGGATGTGAATGTCGAATGTCGAAATGTCGAATGTCGAATGTGAATGTCGAATGTGAATGTCGAAATGTCGAAATGTCGAATGTCGAATGTCAAATGTGAATGTCGAATGTCGAATGTGAATGTTGAATGTCGAAATGTCGAATGTCGAAAGTCGAATTGTCGAATGTCCAAAGTCGAAATGTCGAATGTCGAATGTGAATGTCGAATGTCGAAATGTCGAAATGTCAAATGTCGAATGTGAATGTCGAATGTCAAATGTGAATGTCGATTGTCAATTGTGAATGTCGAATGTCAATTGTGAATGTCGAATGTCGAGATGTCGAATGTTGAAAATCGAAATGTCGAATGTGAATGTTGAATGTCGAATGTGAATGTCGAATGTTGAATGTCAAATGTCGAATGTGAATGTAGAAATGTCGAATGTCGAAATGTCGAATGTCGAATGTCGAATGTGAATGTCGAATGTTGAATGTCGAAAGTCGAATGTGAATGTCGAATGTCGAAATGTCGAATGTCGAATGTGAATGTCGAATGTCGAATGTCGAATGTTGACATGTCGAATGTGAATGTCGAATGTCAAAATGTCGAAATGTCGAATGTCGAATGTGAATGTCGAATGTCGAATGTGAATGTCGAATGTCGAATGTGAATGTCGACATATCGAAATGTCGAATGTCGAAATGTCGAATGTCGAATGTCGAATGTAAAATGTGAATGTCGAATGTCGAATGTGAATGTCGAAATGTCGAATGTCAAAAGTCGAAATGTCGAATGTCGAATGTCAAAAGTCAAAATGTCGAATGTCGAATGTGAATGTTAAATGTCGAAATGTCGAATGTCGATTGTCAAATGTGAATGTTGAAATGTCGAAATGTCGATTGTCGAAATGTCGAATGTCGAAATGTCGCATGTCGAATGTGAATGTCGAATGTCGAAATGTCGAATGTCGAATGTCGAAATGTCGAATGTCGAATGTCGAAATGTCGAAATGTCGAAATGTCGAATGTCGAATGTGAATGTCGAAATGTCGAATGTCAAATGTCGAATGTGAATGTCGAATGTCGAAAAGTCGAATGTCAAAAGTCGAAATGTCGAATGTGAATGTCGAAATGTCGAATGTCGAATGTGAATGTCAAATGTCGAAATGTCGGAATGTCGAATGTCGAATATGAATGTTGAATGTCGAAATGTCGAAATGTCGAATGTCGAATGTGATTGTCGAAATGTCGAAATGTCGAATGTCAAATGTCGAATGTGAATGTCGAATGTCAAATGTGAATGTCGATTGTCAAATGTGAATGTCGAATGTCAATTGTGAATGTCGAATGTCGAGATGTCGAATGTCGAAATGTCGAATGTCGAAAGTCGAAATGTCGAATGTCGAATGTCGAAATGTCGAATGTCGAAATGTCGAATGTCGATTGTCAAAATGTCGAATGTCGAATGTCAAATGTGAATGTCGAATGTCGAATGTGAATGTCGAATGTCGAAATGTCGAATGTCGAAAGTCGAAATGTCGAATGTCGAAATGTCGCATGTCGAATGTGAATGTCGAATGTCGAAATGTCGAATGTCGAATGTCGAATGTGAATGTCGATTGTCAAATGTGAATGTCGAATGTCAATTGTGAATGTCGAATGTCGAGATGTCGAATGTTGAAAGTCGAAATGTCGAATGTCGAATGTGAATGTCGAATGTCGAATGTGAATGTCGAATGTTGAAATGTCGAATGTCGAATGTGAATGTCGAATGTCGAATGTCGAATGTTGACATGTCGAATGTGAATGTCGAATGTCAAAATGTCGAAATGTCGAATGTCGAATGTGAATGTCGAATGTCGCATGTCGAATGTGAATGTCGAATGTCGAATGTGAATGTCGACATATCGAAATGTCGAATGTCGAAATGTCGAATGTCGAATGTCGAATGTAAAATGTGAATGTCGAATGTCGAATTTGAATGTCGAAATGTCGAATGTCAAAAGTCGAAATGTCGAATGTCAAAAGTTAAAATGTCGAATGTCGAATGTGAATGTTAAATGTCGAAATGTCGAATGTCGATTGTCAAATGTGATTGTTGAAATGTCGAAATGTCGATTGTCGAAATGTCGAATGTCGAAATGTCACATGTCGAATGTGAATGTCGAATGTCGAAATGTCGAATGTCGAATGTCGAATGTCGAATGTCGAAATGTCGAATGTCGAATGTCGAAATGTCGAAATGTCGAAATGTCGAATGTCGAATGTCGAATGTGAATGTCGAAATGTCGAATGTCGAATGTCGAATGTCGAAATGTCGAATGTCGAATGTCGAAATGTCGAAATGTCGAAATGTCGAATGTCGAATGTGAATGTCGAAATGTCGAATGTCAAATGTCGAATGTGAATGTCGAATGTCGAAAAGTCGAATGTCAAAAGTCGAAATGTCGAATGTGAATGTCGAAATGTCGAATGTCGAATGTGAATGTCAAATGTCGAAATGTCGGAATGTCGAATGTCGAATATGAATGTTGAATGTCGAAATGTCGAAATGTCGTATGTCGATTGTGATTGTCGAAATGTCGAAATGTCGAATGTCAAATGTCGAATGTGAATGTCGAATGTCAAATGTGAATGTCGATTGTCAAATGTGAATGTCGAATGTCAATTGTGAATGTCGAATGTCGAGAAGTCGAATGTCGAAATGTCGAATGTCGAAAGTCGAAATGTCGAATGTCGAATGTCGAAAGTCGAAATGTCGAATGTCGAAATGTCGAATGTCGATTGTCAAAATGTCGAATGTCGAATGTCAAATGTGAATGTCGAATGTCGAATGTGAATGTCGAATGTCGAAATGTCGAATGTCGAAAGTCGAAATGTCGAATGTCGAAATGTCGCATGTCGAATGTGAATGTCGAATGTCGAAATGTCGAAATGTCGAATGTCGAATGTCGAATGTGAATGTGGATTGTCAAATGTGAATATCGAATGTCAATTGTGAATGTCGAATGTCGAGATGTCGAATGTTGAAAGTCGAAATGTCGAATGTCGAATGTGAATGTCGAATGTCGAATGTGAATGTCGAATGTTGAATGTCAAATGTCGAATGTGAATGTCGAAATGTCAAAATGTCAAATGTCGAATGTCGAATGTGAATGTCGAAATGTCGAATGTCGAATGTGAATGTCAAATGTCGAAATGTCGAATGTGAATGTCGAAATGTCGAATGTCGAATGTGAATGTCGAATGTCGAAATGTCGAATGTCGAATGTGAATGTCGAATGTCGAATGTCGAATGTCGAAGGTCGAATGTGAATGTCGAATGTCGAAATGTCGAAATGTCGAATGTCGAATGTGAATGTCGAATGTCGAATGTGAATGTCGAATGTCGAATGTGAATGTCGACTTGTCGAAATGTCAAATGTCGAAATGTCGAATGTAGAATGTCGAATGTAGAATGTCGAATGTCGAATGTAAAATGTGAATGTCGAATGTCGAATGTGAATGTCGAATGTCGAAATGTCGAATGTCGAACTGTCGAAAGTCGAAATGTCGAATGTCGAATGTCAAAAGTCGAAATGTCGAATGTCGAATGTGAATGTTGAGTGTCGAAATGTCGAATGTCGATTGTCAAATGTGAATGTTGAAATGTCGAAATGTCGATTGTCGAAATGTCGAATGTCGAAATGTCGAATGTTGAAATGTCGAATGTCAAAAGTCGAAATGTCGAATGTGAATGTCGAAATTTCGAATGTCGAATGTGAATGTCGACTGTCGAAATGTCGAAATGTCGAATGTCGAATGTCGAATGTGAATGTCGAAATGTCGAATGTCGGATATGAATGTAGAATGTCAAATGTCGAATGTGAATGTCGATTGACGAAATGTCGAATGTGAATGTCGAATGTCGAATTTGAATGTCTAATGTCGAAATGTCGAATGTCGAATGTGAATGTCGAATGTGAATGTCGAATGTCGAAATGTCGAAATGTCGAATGTCGAATGTGAATGTTGAATGTTGAATGTCGAATGTGAATATCGAAAGTCGAAATGTCGAATGTGAATGTCAAATGTCGAATGTGAATGTCGAAATGTCGAAATGTCGAATGTCGAATGTCGAAATGTCGAAATGTCGAATGTCGAATGTGAATGTCGAATGTCAAATGTGAATGTCGAATGTCGAAATGTCGAAAGTCGAAATGTCGAATGTCGAATGTCGAAATGTCGAAATGTTGAATGTCGAATGTCGAATGTGAATGTCGAATGTCGAATGTCGAAATGTCGAATGTTGAATGTCGAATGTGAATGTCGAATGTCAAATGTGAATATCGAATGTCGAAATGTCGAAATGTCGAAAGTTGAAATGTCGAATGTCGAATGTCGAATGTCGAAATGTTGAATGTGGAATGTTGAATGTCGAATGTGAATGTCGAATGTCGAAATGTCGAATGTCGAATGTGAATGTCGAAATGTCGAATGTGAATGTCGAATGTCGAAATGTCGAATGTGAATGTCGAATGTCGAAATGTCGAATGTGAATGTCGAAATGTCGAATGTCGAAATGTCGAATGTCGAATGTGAATGTCGAATGTCGAATGTGAATGTCGAATGTCGAATGTGAATGTCGAAATGTCAAATGTCGAATGTGAATGTCAAATGTCGAATGTCGAATGTCGAATGTTGAATGTCGAAATGTCGAAATGTCGAATGTCGAATGTGATTGTCGAAATGTTGAAATGTCGAATGTCGAATGTGAATGTCGAATGTCGAAATGTCGAATGTTGAAATGTCGAATGTCGAATGTCAAATGTGAATGCCGAATGTCGAATGTCAATGTCGAATGGTGAAATGTCGAATGTCGAAATGTCGAATGTCGAAAGTCGAAAGTCGAAATGTCGAATGTCGAAAGTCGAAATGTCGAATGTCGAATGTGAATGTCGAATGTCGAAATGTCGAAATGTCGAATGTCGAATGTTGAATGTCAAAATGTCGAATGTCGATTGTCAAATGTGAATGTCGAATGTAAATGTCGAATGTCGAATGTGAATGTCGAATGTGAATGTCGAATGTCGAATGTGAATTTCGAAATGTCGAAAGTCGAAATGTCGAATGTCGAATGTGAATGTCGAATGTCGAATGTCGAATGTGAATGTCGAATGTGAATGTCGAATGTCGAATGTGAATGTCGAATGTCGAATGTCAAATGTCGAATGTGAATGTCGAAATGTCGAAAGTCGAAATGTCGAATGTCGAATGTGAATGTCGAATGTCGAAATGTCGAAATGTCGAATGTCGAATGTGAATGTCGAATGTCGAATGTGAATGGCGAATGTCGAAATGTCGAATGTCGAATGTGAATGTCGAATGTCGAAATGTCGAATGTTGAAATGTCGAATGTCGAATGTCGAATGTCAAATGTTGAATGTGAATGTCGAATGTTGAAATGTCGAATGTCAAAAGTCGAAATGTCGAATGTGAATGTCGAAATGTCTAATGTCGAATGTGAATGTCGGCTGTCGAAATGTCGAAATGTCGAATGTCGAATGCCGAATGTGAATGTCGAAATGTCGAATGTCAGATGTGAATGTCGAAATGTCGAATGTCAAATGTCGAATGTGAATGTCGATTGTCGAAATGTCGAATGTCAAAATGTCGAAATGTCGAAATGTCGATTATGAATGTCGAATGTCGAATTTGAATGTCGAATGTCGAAATGTCGAAATGTCGATTCTGAATGTCGAATGTTGAATTTGAATGTCGAATGTCGAAATGTCGAAATGTCGAATGTCGAATGTGAATGTCGAATGTGAATGTCAAATGTCGAATGTGAATGTCGAAATGTCGAATGTCGAATGTCGAAATGTCGAAATGTCGAATGTCGATTGTCAAATGTGAATGTCGAATGTCAAATGTGAATGTCGAATGTCGAATGTGAATGTCGAAATGTCGAAATGTCGATTGTCGAAATGTCAAATATCGAATGTGAATGTCGAAAGTCGAAATGTTGAATGTCGAATGTGAATGTCGAAATGTCGAAATGTCGAATGTAAATGTCGAATGTTGAAATGTCGAATGTCGAATGTGAATGTCGAAATGTCGAATGTCGAATGTCAAATGTCGAGTGTGAATGTCGAATGTCGAAAAGTCGAATGTCAAAAGTCGAAATGTCGAATGTGAATGTCGAAATGTCGAATGTCGAATGTGAATGTCAAATGTCGAAATGTCGAAATGTCGAATGTCGAATGTGAATGTTGAATGTCGAAATGTCGAAATGTCGAATGTGATTGTTGAAATGTCGAAATGTCGAATGTCGAATGTGAATGTTTAATGTCGAAATGTCGAATATTGAAATGTCCAATGTCGAATGTCAAATGTCGAATGTGAATGTCGAGTGTAGAAATGTCGAATGTCAAAAGTCGAAATGTCGAATGTGAATGTCGAAATGTCGAATGTCGGATGTGAATGTCGAATGTCGAAATGTCGAAATGTTGAATGTCGAATGTCGAATGTGAATGTCAAAATGTCGAAATGTCGAATGTCGAATGTCAAATGTGAATGTCGAATGTCGAATGTCGAAAGGCGAAATGTCGAATGTCGAATGTGAATGTCGAATGTCGAAATGTCGAAATGTCGAATGTCAAATGTGAATGTCACATGTCGAAATGTCGAATGTCGAAAGTCAAAATGTCGAATGTCGAATGTGAATGTTGAATGTCGAAATGTCGAAATGTCGAATGTGATTGTCGAAATGTCGAAATGTCGAATGTCGAATGTGATTGTCGAAATGTCGAAATGTCGAATGTCGAATGTGAATGTTGAATGTCGAAATGTCGAATGTCGAAATGTCGAATGTCGAATGTCGAAATGTCGAATGTCAAAAGTCGAAATGTCGAATGTGAATGTCGAAATGTCGAATGTCGGATGTGAATGTCGAATGTCGAAATGTCGAATGTCGAATGTGAATGTCGAATGTGAATGTCGAAATGTCGAAATGTCGAATGTCGAATGTCAAATGTGAATGTCGAATGTCGAATGTGAATGTTGAATGTCGAAATGTCGAATGTCGAAAGTCGAATTGTCGAATGTCCAAAGTCGAAATGTTGAATGTCGAATGTGAATGTCGAATGTCGAAATGTCGAAATGTCAAATGTCGAATGTGAATGTCGAATGTCAAATGTGAATGTCGATTGTCAATTGTGAATGTCGAATGTCAATTGTGAATGTCGAATGTCGAGATGTCGAATGTTGAAAGTCGAAATGTCGAATGTGAATGTTGAATGTCGAATGTGAATGTCGAATGTTGAATGTCAAATGTCGAATGTGAATGTAGAAATGTCGAATGTCGAAATGTCGAATGTCGAATGTCGAATGTGAATGTCGAATGTTGAATGTCGAAAGTCGAATGTGAATGTCGAATGTCGAAATGTCGAATGTCGAATGTGAATGTCGAATGTCGAATGTCGAATGTTGACATGTCGAATGTGAATGTCGAATGTCAAAATGTCGAAATGTCGAATGTCGAATGTGAATGTCGAATGTCGAATGTGAATGTCGAATGTCGAATGTGAATGTCGACATATCGAAATGTCGAATGTCGAAATGTCGAATGTCGAATGTCGAATGTCGAATGTAAAATGTGAATGTCGAATGTCGAATGTGAATGTCGAAATGTCGAATGTCAAAAGTCGAAATGTCGAATGTCGAATGTCAAAAGTCAAAATGTCGAATGTCGAATGTGAATGTTAAATGTCGAAATGTCGAATGTCGATTGTCAAATGTGAATGTTGAAATGTCGAAATGTCGATTGTCGAAATGTCGAATGTCGAAATGTCGCATGTCGAATGTGAATGTCGAATGTCGAAATGTCGAATGTCGAATGTCGAATGTCGAAATGTCGAATGTCGAATGTCGAAATGTCGAAATGTCGAAATGTCGAATGTCGAATGTGAATGTCGAAATGTCGAATGTCAAATGTCGAATGTGAATGTCGAATGTCGAAAAGTCGAATGTCAAAAGTCGAAATGTCGAATGTGAATGTCGAAATGTCGAATGTCGAATGTGAATGTCAAATGTCGAAATGTCGAAATGTCGAATGTCGAATATGAATGTTGAATGTCGAAATGTCGAAATGTCGAATGTCGAATGTGATTGTCGAAATGTCGAAATGTCGAATGTCAAATGTCGAATGTGAATGTCGAATGTCAAATGTGAATGTCGATTGTCAAATGTGAATGTCGAATGTCAATTGTGAATGTCGAATGTCGAGATGTCGAATGTCGAAATGTCGAATGTCGAAAGTCGAAATGTCGAATGTCGAATGTCGAATGTCGAGATGTCGAATGTCGAAATGTCGAATGTCGAAAGTCGAAATGTCGAATGTCGAATGTCGAATGTGAATGTCGAAATATCGAATGTCGAATGTGAATGTCGAATGTCGAAATGTCGAATGTCGAATGTGAATGTCGAATGTCTAATGTCGAATGTCGAATGTCGAATGTGAATGTCGAATGTCGAAATGTCGAAATGTCGAATGTCGAATGTGAATGTCGAATGTCGAATGTCGAATGTGAATGTCGAATGTCGAATGTGAATGTCGACATGTCGAATGTCGAATGTGAATGTCGACATGTCGAAATGTCGAATGTCGAAATGTCGAATGTAGAATGTCGAATGTAGAATGTCGAATGTCGAATGTAAAATGTGAATGTCGAATGTCGAATGTGAATGTCGAATGTCGAAATGTCGAATGTCGAAATGTCAAAAGTCGAAATGTCGAATGTCGAATGTGAATGTTGAGTGTCGAAATGTCGAATGTCGATTGTCAAATGTGAATGTTGAAATGTCAAAATGTCGATTGTCGAAATGTCGAATGTCGAAATGTCGAATGTTGAAATGTCGAATGTCAAAAGTCGAAATGTCGAATGTGAATGTCGAAATTTCGAATGTCGAATGTGAATGTCGACTGTCGAAATGTCGAAATGTCGAATGTCGAATGTCGAATGTGAATGTCGAAATGTCGAATGTCGGATGTGAATGTCGAATGTCAAATGTCGAATGTGAATGTCGATTGACGAAATGTCGAAATGTCGAATGTGAATGTCGAATGTCGAATTTGAATGTCTAATGTCGAAATGTCGAAATGTCGAATGTCGAATGTGAATGTCGAATGTGAATGTCGAATGTCGAAATGTCGAAATGTCGAATGTCGAATGTGAATGTTGAATGTTGAATGTCGAATGTGAATATCGAAAGTCGAAATGTCGAATGTGAATGTCAAATGTCGAATATGAATGTCGAAATGTCGAAATGTCGAATGTCGAATGTCGAAATGTCGAAATGTCGAATGTCGAATGTGAATGTCGAATGTCAAATGTGAATGTCGAATGTCGAAATGTCGAAATGTCAAAAGTCGAAATGTCGAATGTCGAAATGTCGAAATGTTGAATGTCGAATGTCGAATGTGAATGTCGAATGTCGAATGTCGAAATGTTGAATGTCGAATGTTGAATGTCGAATGTGAATGTCGAATGTCAAATGTCGAAAGTTGAAATGTCGAATGTCGAATGTCGAATGTCGAAATGTTGAATGTCGAATGTTGAATGTCGAATGTGAATGTCGAATGTCGAAATGTCGAATGTTGAATGTGAATGTCGAAATGTCGAATGTGAATGTCGAATGTCGAAATGTCGAATGTGAATGTCGAATGTCAAATGTGAATGTCGAATGTCGAATGTCGAATGTCGAATGTGAATGTTGAATGTCAAAATGTCGAAATGTCGAATGTCGAATGTCGAATGTCAAATGTGAATGTCGAATGTCGAATGTCGAATGTCGAATGTGAATGTTGAATGTCGAACTGTTGAAATGTCGAATGTCGAATGTGAATGTCGAATGTCGAAATGTCGAATGATGAAATGTCGAATGTCGAATGTCAAATGTGAATGTCGAATGTCGAATGTCAATGTCGAATGGTGAAATGTCGAATGTCGAAATGTCGAATGTCGAAATGTCGAATGTCGAAAGTCGAAAATCGAAATGTCGAAAGTCGAAATGTCGAATGTCGAATGTGAATGTCGAATGTCGAAATGTCGAATGTCGAATGTTGAATGTCGAAATGTCGAATGTCGATTGTCAAATGTGAATGTTGAAATGTCGAAATGTCGATTGTCGAAATGTCGAATGTCGAAATGTCGAATGTGAATGTCGAATGTCGAAATGTCGAATGTGAATGTCGAAATGTCGAATGTCGAAATGTCGAATGTCGAATGTGAATGTCAAATGTCGAATGTGAATGTCGAAATGTCGAATGTCGAATGTGAATGTCAAATGTCGAATGTCGAATGTGAATGTCAAATGTCGAATGTGAATGTTGAATGTCGAAATGTCGAAATGTCGAATGTCGAATGTGATTGTCGAAATGTCGAATGTCGAATGTGAATGTCGAATGTCGAAATGTCGAATGTTGAAATGTCGAATGTCGAATGTCAAATGTGAATGTCGAATGTCAATGTCGAATGGTGAAATGTCGAATGTCGAAATGTCGAATGTCGAAAGTCGAAAGTCGAAATGTCGAATGTCGAAAGTCGAAATGTCGAATGTCGAATGTGAATGTCGAATGTCGAAATGTCGAAATGTCGAATGTCGAATGTTGAATGTCGAAATGTCGAATGTCGATTGTCAAATGTGAATGTTGAAATGTCGAAATGTCGATTGTCGAAATGTCGAATGTCGAAATGTCGAATGTCGAATGTGAATGTCGAAATGTCGCATGTCGAATGTGAATGTCGAATGTCGAAATGTCGAATGTCGAAAGTCAAAATGTCGAATGTCGAATGTGAATGTCGAATGTCGAAATGTCGAAATGTCGAATGTCGAATGTGAATGTCGAATGTGAATGTCGAATGTCGAAATGTCGAATGTCGAATGTCAAATGTGAATGTCGAATGTCGAATGTGAATGACGAATGTCGAATGTGAATGTCGAAATGTCGAATGTCGAATGTGAATGTCGAATGTCGAAATGTCGAATGTCGAAATGTCGAATGTTGAATGTGAATGTCGAAATGTCGAAATGTCGCATGTCGAATGTGAATGTCGAATGTCGAATGTCGAATGTGAATGTTGAATGTCGAAATGTCGAATGTCGAATGTGAATGTCGAAATGTCGAATGTCGAATGTGAATGTCGAATGTCGAAATGTCGAATGTCAAATGTGAATGTCGATTGTCGAGATGTCGAATGTTGAAAGTCGAAATGTCGAATGTCGAATGTGAATGTCGAATGTCGAATGTGAATGTCGAATGTCGAATGTCAAATGTCGAATGTCGAAATGTCGAAATGTCGAATGTCGAAATGTCGAAATGTCGAATGTCAAATGTCGAAATGTCGAATGTCGAATGTCGAATGTCGAAATGTCGAAATGTCGAAATGTCGAATGTCAAAATGTCGAAAGTCAAATGTCAAAATGTCGAATGTCGAAAGTCGAATTGTCGAATGTCGAATGTGAAAATGTGAAATGTGAATGTCGATTGTCGAGATGTCGAATGTTGAAAGCCGAAATGTCGAATGTCGCATGTGAATGTCGAATGTCGAATGTGAATGTCGAATGTCGAAATGTCGAAATGTCGAATGTCGAAATGTCGAAATGTCGAATGTCAAATGTCGAAATGTCGAATGTCGAATGTCGAATGTCGAAATGTCGAAATGTCGAAATGTCGAATGTCAAATGTCGAAATGTCGAATGTCGAAAGTCGAATTGTAGAATGTCGAATGTGAAAATGTCGAATGTGAATGTCGATTGTCGAATGGCGAAAGTCGAATGTGAATGTCGAATGTGAAAGTCGAATGTCGAAATGTCGAAATGTCGAATGTCGAATGTGAATGTCGAATGTCGAAATGTCGAATGTTGAAATGTCGAATGTCGAATGTCAAATGTCGAAATGTCGAATGTGAATGTCGAAATGTCGAATGTCGAATGTGAATGTCGGCTGTCGAAATGTCGAAATGTCGAATGTCGAATGTCGAATGTGAATGTCGAAATGTCGAATGTCGGATGTGAATGTCGAATGTCGAAATGTCGAATGTTGAAATGTCGAATGTTGAAATGTCGAATGTCAAAAGTCGAAATGTCGAATGTGAATGTCGAAATGTCGAATGTCGAATGTGAATGTCGGCTGTCGAAATGTCGAAATGTCGAATGTCGAATGTCCAATGTGAATGTCGAAATGTCGAATGTCGGATGTGAATGTCGAATGTCGAAATGTCGAATGTCGAAATGTCAAAATGTCGAAATGTCGATTATGAATGTCGAATGTCGAATTTGAATGTCGAAAGTCGAAATGTTGAAATGTCGAATGTCGAATGTGAATGTTGAATGTTGAATGTCGAATGTGAATGTCGAAATGTCGAATGTCGGATGTGAATGTCGATTGTCGAAATGTCGAATGTCGAAATGTCAAAATGTCGAAATGTCGATTATGAATGTCGAATGTCGAATTTGAATGTCGAATGTTAAATGTGAATGTTGAATGTTAAATGTGAATGTCGAATGTCAAAATGTCGAAATGTCGAAAGTCGAATGTGAATGTCGAATGTCGAAATGTCGAATGTGAATGTCGAAATGTCGTAATGTCGAAATGTCGAATGTCGAATGTGAATGTCGAATGTCGAATGTGAATGTCGAAATGTCGAAATGTCGAATGTCGAATGTGAATGTCGAATGTGAATGTCGAATGTCGAAATGTCGAAATGTCGAATGTCGAATGAGAATGTCGAATGTCAAATGTCAAATGTCGAATGTTGAATGTGAATGTCGAAATGTCGAAATGTCGAATGTCGAATGTGAATGTCGAATGTCGAATGTCGAATGTCGAATGTGAATGTCGACATGTCGAAATGTCGAAATGTCGAATGTCGAAATGTCGAATGTCAAATGTCAAATGTCGAATGTGAATGTCGAAATGTCGAAATGTCGAATGTCGAATGTGAATGCCGAATGTCGAATGTCGAATGTCGAATGTGAATGTCGAATGTCGAAATGTCGAAATGTCGAATGTCGAATGTGAATGTCGAATGTCGAATGTGAATGGCGAATGTCGAAATGTCGAATGTCGAATGTGAATGTCGAATGTCGAAATGTCGAATGTTGAAATGTCGAATGTCGAATGTCGAATGTCAAATGTTGAATGTGAATGTCGAATGTTGAAATGTCGAATGTCAAAAGTCGAAATGTCGAATGTGAATGTCGAAATGTCGAATGTCGAATGTGAATGTCGGCTGTCGAAATGTCGAAATGTCGAATGTCGAATGCCGAATGTGAATGTCGAAATGTCGAATGTCAGATGTGAATGTCGAAATGTCGAATGTCAAATGTCGAATGTGAATGTCGATTGTCGAAATGTCGAATGTCAAAATGTCGAAATGTCGAAATGTCGATTATGAATGTCGAATGTCGAATTTGAATGTCGAATTTGAATGTCGAATGTCGAAATGTCGAAATGTCGATTATGAATGTCGAATGTTGAATTTGAATGTCGAATGTCGAAATGTCGAAATGTCGAATGTCGAATGTGAATGTCGAATGGGAATGTCAAATGTCGAATGTGAATGTCGAAATGTCGAATGTCGAATGTCGAAATGTCGAAATGTCGAATGTCGATTGTCAAATGTGAATGTCGAATGTCAAATGTGAATGTCGAATGTCGAATGTGAATGTCGAAATGTCGAAATGTCGATTGTCGAAATGTCAAATATCGAATGTGAATGTCGAAAGTCGAAATGTCGAATGTCGAATGTGAATGTCGAAATGTCGAAATGTCGAATGTGAATGTCGAATGTCGAAATGTCGAATGTCGAATGTGAATGTCGAAATGTCGAATGTCGAATGTCAAATGTCGAGTGTGAATGTCGAATGTCGAAAAGTCGAATGTCAAAAGTCGAAATGTCGAATGTGAATGTCGAAATGTCGAATGTCGAATGTGAATGTCAAATGTCGAAATGTCAAAATGTCGAATGTCGAATGTGAATGTTGAATGTCGAAATGTCGAAATGTCGAATGTGATTGTCGAAATGTCGAAATGTCGAATGTCGAATGTGAATGTTTAATGTCGAAATGTCGAATATTGAAATGTCCAATGTCGAATGTCAAATGTCGAATGTGAATGTCGAGTGTCGAAATGTCGAATGTCAAAAGTCGAAATGTCGAATGTGAATGTCGAAATGTCGAATGTCGGATGTGAATGTCAAATGTCGAAATGTCGAAATGTTGAATGTCGAATGTCGAATGTGAATGTCGAAATGTCGAAATGTCGAATGTCGAATGTCAAATGTGAATGTCGAATGTCGAATGTCGAAAGGCGAAATGTCGAATGTCGAATGTGAATGTCGAATGTCGAAATGTCAAAATGTCGAATGTCAAATGTGAATGTCACATGTCGAAATGTCGAATGTCGAAAGTCAAAATGTCGAATGTCGAATGTGAATGTTGAATGTCGAAATGTCGAAATGTCGAATGTCGAATGTGATTGTCGAAATGTCGAAATGTCGAATGTCGAATGTGATTGTCGAAATGTCGAAATGTCGAATGTCGAATGTGAATGTTGAATGTCGAAATGTCGAATGTCGAAATGTCGAATGTCGAATGTCGAAATGTCGAATGTCAAAAGTCGAAATGTCGAATGTGAATGTCGAAATGTCGGATGTGAATGTCGAATGTCGAAATGTCGAATGTCGAATGTGAATGTCGAATGTGAATGTCGAAATGTCGAAATGTCGAATGTCGAATGTCAAATGTGAATGTCGAATGTCGAATGTGAAAGTTGAATGTCGAAATGTCGAATGTCGAAAGTCGAATTGTCGAATGTCCAAAGTCGAAATGTCGAATGTCGAATGTGAATGTCGAATGTCGAAATGTCGAAATGTCAAATGTCGAATGTGAATGTCGAATGTCAAATGTGAATGTCGATTGTCAATTGTGAATGTCGAATGTCAATTGTGAATGTCGAATGTCGAGATGTCGAATGTTGAAAGTCGAAATGTCGAATGTGAATGTTGAATGTCGAATGTGAATGTCGAATGTTGAATGTCAAATGTCGAATGTGAATGTAGAAATGTCGAATGTCGAAATGTCGAATGTCGAATGTCGAATGTGAATGTCGAATGTTGAATGTCGAAAGTCGAATGTGAATGTCGAATGTCGAAATGTCGAATGTCGAATGTGAATGTCGAATGTCGAATGTCGAATGTTGACATGTCGAATGTGAATGTCGAATGTCAAAATGTCGAAATGTCGAATGTCGAATGTGAATGTCGAATGTCGAATGTGAAGGTCGAATGTCGAATGTGAATGTCGACATATCGAAATGTCGAATGTCGAAATGTCGAATGTCGAATGTCGAATGTAAAATGTGAATGTCGAATGTCGAATGTGAATGTCGAAATGTCGAATGTCAAAAGTCGAAATGTCGAATGTCGAATGTCAAAAGTCAAAATGTCGAATGTCGAATGTGAATGTTAAATGTCGAAATGTCGAATGTCGATTGTCAAATGTGAATGTTGAAATGTCGAAATGTCGATTGTCGAAATGTCGAATGTCGAAATGTCGCATGTCGAATGTGAATGTCGAATGTCGAAATGTCGAATGTCGAATGTCGAATGTCGAAATGTCGAATGTCGAATGTCGAAATGTCGAAATGTCGAAATGTCGAATGTCGAATGTGAATGTCGAAATGTCGAATGTCAAATGTCGAATGTGAATGTCGAATGTCGAAAAGTCGAATGTCAAAAGTCGAAATGTCGAATGTGAATGTCGAAATGTCGAATGTCGAATGTGAATGTCAAATGTCGAAATGTCGGAATGTCGAATGTCGAATATGAATGTTGAATGTCGAAATGTCGAAATGTCGAATGTCGAATGTGATTGTCGAAATGTCGAAATGTCGAATGTCAAATGTCGAATGTGAATGTCGAATGTCAAATGTGAATGTCGATTGTCAAATGTGAATGTCGAATGTCAATTGTGAATGTCGAATGTCGAGATGTCGAATGTCGAAATGTCGAATGTCGAAAGTCGAAATGTCGAATGTCGAATGTCGAATGTCGAAATGTCGAATGTCGAAATGTCGAATGTCGATTGTCAAAATGTCGAATGTCGAATGTCAAATGTGAATGTCGAATGTCAATGTCGAATGTCGAAATGTCGAATGTCGAAAGTCGAAATGTCGAATGTCGAAATGTCGCATGTCGAATGTGAATGTCGAATGTCGAAATGTCGAAATGTCGAATGTCGAATGTCGAATGTGAATGTCGATTGTCAAATGTGAATGTCGAATGTCAATTGTGAATGTCGAATGTCGAGATGTCGAATGTTGAAAGTCGAAATGTCGAATGTCGAATGTGAATGTCGAATGTCGAATGTGAATGTCGAATGTTGAATGTCAAATGTCGAATGTGAATGTCGAAATGTCAAAATGTCAAATGTCGAATGTCGAATGTGAATGTCGAAATGTCGAATGTCGAATGTGAATGTCAAATGTCGAAATGTCGAATGTCGAATGTGAATGTCGAAATATCGAATGTCGAATGTGAATGTCGAATGTCGAAATGTCGAATGTCGAATGTGAATGTCGAATGTCGAATGTCGAATGTCGAATGTGAATGTCGAATGTCGAAATGTCGAAATGTCGAATGTCGAATGTGAATGTCGAATGTCGAATGTGAATGTCGAATGTCGAATGTGAATGTCGACATGTCGAATGTGAATGTCGACATGTCGAAATGTCGAATGTCGAAATGTCGAATGTAGAATGTCGAATGTAGAATGTCGAATGTCGAATGTAAAATGTGAATGTCGAATGTCGAATGTGAATGTCGAATGTCGAAATGTCGAATGTCGAAATGTCAAAAGTCGAAATGTCGAATGTCGAATGTGAATGTTGAGTGTCGAAATGTCGAATGTCGATTGTCAAATGTGAATGTTGAAATGTCAAAATGTCGATTGTCGAAATGTCGAATGTCGAAATGTCGAATGTTGAAATGTCGAATGTCAAAAGTCGAAATGTCGAATGTGAATGTCGAAATTTCGAATGTCGAATGTGAATGTCGACTGTCGAAATGTCGAAATGTCGAATGTCGAATGTCGAATGTGAATGTCGAAATGTCGAATGTCGGATGTGAATGTCGAATGTCAAATGTCGAATGTGAATGTCGATTGACGAAATGTCGAAATGTCGAATGTGAATGTCGAATGTCGAATTTGAATGTCTAATGTCGAAATGTCGAAATGTCGAATGTCGAATGTGAATGTCGAATGTGAATGTCGAATGTCGAAATGTCGAAATGTCGAATGTCGAATGTGAATGTTGAATGTTGAATGTCGAATGTGAATATCGAAAGTCGAAATGTCGAATGTGAATGTCAAATGTCGAATATGAATGTCGAAATGTCGAAATGTCGTATGTCGAATGTCGAAATGTCGAAATGTCGAATGTCGAATGTGAATGTCGAATGTCAAATGTGAATGTCGAATGTCGAAATGTCGAAATGTCAAAAGTCGAAATGTCGAATGTCGAAATGTCGAAATGTTGAATGTCGAATGTCGAATGTCGAATGTGAATGTCGAATGTCGAATGTCGAAATGTTGAATGTCGAATGTTGAATGTCGAATGTGAATGTCGAATGTCAAATGTCGAAAGTTGAAATGTCGAATGTCGAATGTCGAATGTCGAAATGTTGAATGTCGAATGTTGAATGTCGAATGTGAATGTCGAATGTCGAAATGTCGAATGTTGAATGTGAATGTCGAAATGTCGAATGTGAATGTCGAATGTCGAAATGTCGAATGTGAATGTCGAATGTCAAATGTGAATGTCGAATGTCGAATGTCGAATGTCGAATGTGAATGTTGAATGTCAAAATGTCGAAATGTCGAATGTCGAATGTCGAATGTCAAATGTGAATGTCGAATGTCGAATGTCGAATGTCGAATGTGAATGTTGAATGTCGAACTGTTGAAATGTCGAATGTCGAATGTGAATGTCGAATGTCGAAATGTCGAATGTTGAAATGTCGAATGTCGAATGTGAATGTCGAATGTCGAAATGTCGAATGTCGAATGTGAATGTCGAATGTCGAAATGTCGAATGTTGAAATGTCGAATGTCGAATGTCGAATGTCAAATGTTGAATGTGAATGTCGAATGTTGAAATGTCGAATGTCAAAAGTCGAAATGTCGAATGTGAATGTCGAAATGTCGAATGTCGAATGTGAATGTAGGCTGTCGAAATGTCGAAATGTCGAATGTCGAATGCCGAATGTGAATGTCGAAATGTCGAATGTCAGATGTGAATGTCGAAATGTCGAATGTCAAATGTCGAATGTGAATGTCGATTGTCGAAATGTCGAATGTCAAAATGTCGAAATGTCGAAATGTCGATTATGAATGTCGAATGTCGAATTTGAATGTCGAATTTGAATGTCGAATGTCGAAATGTCGATTATGAATGTCGAATGTTGAATTTGAATGTCGAATGTCGAAATGTCGAAATGTCGAATGTCGAATGTGAATGTCGAATGTGAATGTCAAATGTCGAATGTGAATGTCGAAATGTCGAATGTCGAATGTCGAAATGTCGAAATGTCGAATGTCGATTGTCAAATGTGAATGTCGAATGTCAAATGTGAATGTCGAATGTCGAATGTGAATGTCGAAATGTCGAAATGTCGATTGTCGAAATGTCAAATATCGAATGTGAATGTCGAAAGTCGAAATGTCGAATGTCGAATGTGAATGTCGAAATGTCGAAATGTCGAATGTGAATGTCGAATGTTGAAATGTCGAATGTCGAATGTGAATGTCGAAATGTCGAATGTCGAATGTCAAATGTCGAGTGTGAATGTCGAATGTCGAAAAGTCGAATGTCAAAAGTCGAAATGTCGAATGTGAATGTCGAAATGTCGAATGTCGAATGTGAATGTCAAATGTCGAAATGTCAAAATGTCGAATGTCGAATGTGAATGTTGAATGTCGAAATGTCGAAATGTCGAATGTGATTGTCGAAATGTCGAAATGTCGAATGTCGAATGTGAATGTTTAATGTCGAAATGTCGAATATTGAAATGTCCAATGTCGAATGTCAAATGTCGAATGTGAATGTCGAGTGTCGAAATGTCGAATGTCAAAAGTCGAAATGTCGAATGTGAATGTCGAAATGTCGAATGTCGGATGTGAATGTCAAATGTCGAAATGTCGAAATGTTGAATGTCGAATGTCGAATGTGAATGTCGAAATGTCGAAATGTCGAATGTCGAATGTCAAATGTGAATGTCGAATGTCGAATGTCGAAAGGCGAAATGTCGAATGTCGAATGTGAATGTCGAATGTCGAAATGTCAAAATGTCGAATGTCAAATGTGAATGTCACATGTCGAAATGTCGAATGTCGAAAGTCAAAATGTCGAATGTCGAATGTGAATGTTGAATGTCGAAATGTCGAAATGTCGAATGTCGAATGTGATTGTCGAAATGTCGAAATGTCGAATGTCGAATGTGATTGTCGAAATGTCGAAATGTCGAATGTCGAATGTGAATGTTGAATGTCGAAATGTCGAATGTCGAAATGTCGAATGTCGAATGTCGAAATGTCGAATGTCAAAAGTCGAAATGTCGAATGTGAATGTCGAAATGTCGGATGTGAATGTCGAATGTCGAAATGTCGAATGTCGAATGTGAATGTCGAATGTGAATGTCGAAATGTCGAAATGTCGAATGTCGAATGTCAAATGTGAATGTCGAATGTCGAATGTGAAAGTTGAATGTCGAAATGTCGAATGTCGAAAGTCGAATTGTCGAATGTCCAAAGTCGAAATGTCGAATGTCGAATGTGAATGTCGAATGTCGAAATGTCGAAATGTCAAATGTCGAATGTGAATGTCGAATGTCAAATGTGAATGTCGATTGTCAATTGTGAATGTCGAATGTCAATTGTGAATGTCGAATGTCGAGATGTCGAATGTTGAAAGTCGAAATGTCGAATGTGAATGTTGAATGTCGAATGTGAATGTCGAATGTTGAATGTCAAATGTCGAATGTGAATGTAGAAATGTCGAATGTCGAAATGTCGAATGTCGAATGTCGAATGTGAATGTCGAATGTTGAATGTCGAAAGTCGAATGTGAATGTCGAATGTCGAAATGTCGAATGTCGAATGTGAATGTCGAATGTCGAATGTCGAATGTTGACATGTCGAATGTGAATGTCGAATGTCAAAATGTCGAAATGTCGAATGTCGAATGTGAATGTCGAATGTCGAATGTGAAGGTCGAATGTCGAATGTGAATGTCGACATATCGAAATGTCGAATGTCGAAATGTCGAATGTCGAATGTCGAATGTCGAATGTAAAATGTGAATGTCGAATGTCGAATGTGAATGTCGAAATGTCGAATGTCAAAAGTCGAAATGTCGAATGTCGAATGTCAAAAGTCAAAATGTCGAATGTCGAATGTGAATGTTAAATGTCGAAATGTCGAATGTCGATTGTCAAATGTGAATGTTGAAATGTCGAAATGTCGATTGTCGAAATGTCGAATGTCGAAATGTCGCATGTCGAATGTGAATGTCGAATGTCGAAATGTCGAATGTCGAATGTCGAATGTCGAAATGTCGAATGTCGAATGTCGAAATGTCGAAATGTCGAAATGTCGAATGTCGAATGTGAATGTCGAAATGTCGAATGTCAAATGTCGAATGTGAATGTCGAATGTCGAAAAGTCGAATGTCAAAAGTCGAAATGTCGAATGTGAATGTCGAAATGTCGAATGTCGAATGTGAATGTCGAAATGTCGAATGTCGAATATGAATGTTGAATGTCGAAATGTCGAAATGTCGAATGTCGAATGTGATTGTCGAAATGTCGAAATGTCGAATGTCAAATGTCGAATGTGAATGTCGAATGTCAAATGTGAATGTCGATTGTCAAATGTGAATGTCGAATGTCAATTGTGAATGTCGAATGTCGAGATGTCGAATGTCGAAATGTCGAATGTCGAAAGTCGAAATGTCGAATGTCGAATGTCGAATGTCGAAATGTCGAATGTCGAAATGTCGAATGTCGATTGTCAAAATGTCGAATGTCGAATGTCAAATGTGAATGTCGAATGTCAATGTCGAATGTCGAAATGTCGAATGTCGAAAGTCGAAATGTCGAATGTCGAAATGTCGCATGTCGAATGTGAATGTCGAATGTCGAAATGTCGAAATGTCGAATGTCGAATGTCGAATGTGAATGTCGATTGTCAAATGTGAATGTCGAATGTCAATTGTGAATGTCGAATGTCGAGATGTCGAATGTTGAAAGTCGAAATGTCGAATGTCGAATGTGAATGTCGAATGTCGAATGTGAATGTCGAATGTTGAATGTCAAATGTCGAATGTGAATGTCGAAATGTCAAAATGTCAAATGTCGAATGTCGAATGTGAATGTCGAAATGTCGAATGTCGAATGTGAATGTCGAAATGTCGAATGTCGAATGTGAATGTCAAATGTCGAAATGTCGAATGTCGAATGTGAATGTCGAAATATCGAATGTCGAATGTGAATGTCGAATGTCGAAATGTCGAATGTTGAATGTGAATGTCGAATGTCGAATGTCGAATGTCGAATGTGAATGTCGAATGTCGAAATGTCGAAATGTCGAATGTCGAATGTGAATGTCGAATGTCGAATGTGAATGTCGAATGTCGAATGTGAATGTCGACATGTCGAATGTCGAATGTGAATGTCGACATGTCGAAATGTCGAATGTCGAAATGTCGAATGTAGAATGTCGAATGTAGAATGTCGAATGTCGAATGTAAAATGTGAATGTCGAATGTCGAATGTGAATGTCGAATGTCGAAATGTCGAATGTCGAAATGTCAAAAGTCGAAATGTCGAATGTCGAATGTGAATGTTGAGTGTCGAAATGTCGAATGTCGATTGTCAAATGTGAATGTTGAAATGTCAAAATGTCGATTGTCGAAATGTCGAATGTCGAAATGTCGAATGTTGAAATGTCGAATGTCAAAAGTCGAAATGTCGAATGTGAATGTCGAAATTTCGAATGTCGAATGTGAATGTCGACTGTCGAAATGTCGAAATGTCGAATGTCGAATGTCGAATGTGAATGTCGAAATGTCGAATGTCGGATGTGAATGTCGAATGTCAAATGTCGAATGTGAATGTCGATTGACGAAATGTCGAAATGTCGAATGTGAATGTCGAATGTCGAATTTGAATGTCTAATGTCGAAATGTCGAAATGTCGAATGTCGAATGTGAATGTCGAATGTGAATGTCGAATGTCGAAATGTCGAAATGTCGAATGTCGAATGTGAATGTTGAATGTTGAATGTCGAATGTGAATATCGAAAGTCGAAATGTCGAATGTGAATGTCAAATGTCGAATATGAATGTCGAAATGTCGAAATGTCGTATGTCGAATGTCGAAATGTCGAAATGTCGAATGTCGAATGTGAATGTCGAATGTCAAATGTGAATGTCGAATGTCGAAATGTCGAAATGTCAAAAGTCGAAATGTCGAATGTCGAAATGTCGAAATGTTGAATGTCGAATGTCGAATGTCGAATGTGAATGTCGAATGTCGAATGTCGAAATGTTGAATGTCGAATGTTGAATGTCGAATGTGAATGTCGAATGTCAAATGTCGAAAGTTGAAATGTCGAATGTCGAATGTCGAATGTCGAAATGTTGAATGTCGAATGTTGAATGTCGAATGTGAATGTCGAATGTCGAAATGTCGAATGTTGAATGTGAATGTCGAAATGTCGAATGTGAATGTCGAATGTCGAAATGTCGAATGTGAATGTCGAATGTCAAATGTGAATGTCGAATGTCGAATGTCGAATGTGAATGTTGAATGTCAAAATGTCGAAATGTCGAATGTCGAATGTCGAATGTCAAATGTGAATGTCGAATGTCGAATGTCGAATGTCGAATGTGAATGTTGAATGTCGAACTGTTGAAATGTCGAATGTCGAATGTGAATGTCGAATGTCGAAATGTCGAATGTTGAAATGTCGAATGTCGAATGTGAATGTCGAATGTCGAAATGTCGAATGTCGAATGTGAATGTCGAATGTCGAAATGTCGAATGTTGAAATGTCGAATGTCGAATGTCGAATGTCAAATGTTGAATGTGAATGTCGAATGTTGAAATGTCGAATGTCAAAAGTCGAAATGTCGAATGTGAATGTCGAAATGTCGAATGTCGAATGTGAATGTAGGCTGTCGAAATGTCGAAATGTCGAATGTCGAATGCCGAATGTGAATGTCGAAATGTCGAATGTCAGATGTGAATGTCGAAATGTCGAATGTCAAATGTCGAATGTGAATGTCGATTGTCGAAATGTCGAATGTCAAAATGTCGAAATGTCGAAATGTCGATTATGAATGTCGAATGTCGAATTTGAATGTTGAATTTGAATGTCGAATGTCGAAATGTCGAAATGTCGATTACGAATGTCGAATGTTGAATTTGAATGTCGAATGTCAAAATGTCGAAATGTCGAATGTCGAATGTGAATGTCGAATGTGAATGTCAAATGTCGAATGTGAATGTCGAAATGTCGAATGTCGAATGTCGAAATGTCGAAATGTCGAATGTCGATTGTCAAATGTGAATGTCGAATGTCAAATGTGAATGTCGAATGTCGAATGTGAATGTCGAAATGTCGAAATGTCGATTGTCGAAATGTCAAATATCGAATGTGAATGTCGAAAGTCGAAATGTCGAATGTCGAATGTGAATGTCGAAATGTCGAAATGTCGAATGTGAATGTCGAATGTTGAAATGTCGAATGTCGAATGTGAATGTCGAGTGTCGAAATGTCGAATGTCAAAAGTCGAAATGTCGAATGTGAATGTCGAAATGTCGAATGTCGGATGTGAATGTCAAATGTCGAAATGTCGAAATGTTGAATGTCGAATGTCGAATGTGAATGTCGAAATGTCGAAATGTCGAATGTCGAATGTCAAATGTGAATGTCGAATGTCGAATGTCGAAAGGCGAAATGTCGAATGTCGAATGTGAATGTCGAATGTCGAAATGTCAAAATGTCGAATGTCAAATGTGAATGTCACATGTCGAAATGTCGAATGTCGAAAGTCAAAATGTCGAATGTCGAATGTGAATGTTGAATGTCGAAATGTCGAAATGTCGAATGTCGAATGTGATTGTCGAAATGTTGAAATGTCGAATGTCGAATGTGATTGTCGAAATGTCGAAATGTCGAATGTCGAATGTGAATGTTGAATGTCGAAATGTCGAATGTCGAAATGTCGAATGTCGAATGTCGAAATGTCGAATGTCAAAAGTCGAAATGTCGAATGTGAATGTCGAAATGTCGAATGTCGGATGTGAATGTCGAATGTCGAAATGTCGAATGTCGAATGTGAATGTCGAATGTGAATGTCGAAATGTCGAAATGTCGAATGTCGAATGTCAAATGTGAATGTCGAATGTCGAATGTGAAAGTTGAATGTCGAAATGTCGAATGTCGAATTGTCGAATGTCCAAAGTCGAAATGTCGAATGTCGAATGTGAATGTCGAATGTCGAAATGTCGAAATGTCAAATGTCGAATGTGAATGTCGAATGTCAAATGTGAATGTCGATTGTCAATTGTGAATGTCGAATGTCAATTGTGAATGTCGAATGTCGAGATGTCGAATGTTGAAAGTCGAAATGTCGAATGTGAATGTTGAATGTCGAATGTGAATGTCGAATGTTGAATGTCAAATGTCGAATGTGAATGTAGAAATGTCGAATGTCGAAATGTCGAATGTCGAATGTCGAATGTGAATGTCGAATGTTGAATGTCGAAAGTCGAATGTGAATGTCGAATGTCGAAATGTCGAATGTCGAATGTGAATGTCGAATGTCGAATGTCGAATGTGAATGTCGAATGTCGAATGTGAATGTCGAATGTCGAATGTGAATGTCGACATATCGAAATGTCGAATGTCGAAATGTCGAATGTCGAATGTCGAATGTCGAATGTAAAATGTGAATGTCGAATGTCGAATGTGAATGTCGAAATGTCGAATGTCAAAAGTCGAAATGTCGAATGTCGAATGTCAAAAGTCAAAATGTCGAATGTCGAATGTGAATGTTAAATGTCGAAATGTCGAATGTCGATTGTCAAATGTGAATGTTGAAATGTCGAAATGTCGATTGTCGAAATGTCGAATGTCGAAATGTCGCATGTCGAATGTGAATGTCGAATGTCGAAATGTCGAATGTCGAATGTCGAATGTCGAAATGTCGAATGTCGAATGTCGAAATGTCGAAATGTCGAAATGTCGAATGTCGAATGTGAATGTCGAAATGTCGAATGTCAAATGTCGAATGTGAATGTCGAAATGTCGAATGTCGAAATGTCGAATGTCGAATGTCGAAATGTCAGAATGTCGAATGTCGAATATGAATGTTGAATGTCGAAATGTCGAAATGTCGAATGTCGAATGTGATTGTCGAAATGTCGAAATGTCGAATGTCAAATGTCGAATGTGAATGTCGAATGTCAAATGTGAATGTCGATTGTCAAATGTGAATGTCGAATGTCAATTGTGAATGTCGAATGTCGAGATGTCGAATGTCGAAATGTCGAATGTCGAAAGTCGAAATGTCGAATGTCGAATGTCGAATGTCGAAATGTCGAATGTCGAAATGTCGAATGTCGATTGTCAAAATGTCGAATGTCGAATGTCAAATGTGAATGTCGAATGTCAATGTCGAATGTCGAAATGTCGAATGTCGAAAGTCGAAATGTCGAATGTCGAAATTTCGCATGTCGAATGTGAATGTCGAATGTCGAAATGTCGAAATGTCGAATGTCGAATGTCGAATGTGAATGTCGATTGTCAAATGTGAATGTCGAATGTCAATTGTGAATGTCGAATGTCGAGATGTCGAATGTTGAAAGTCGAAATGTCGAATGTCGAATGTGAATGTCGAATGTCGAATGTGAATGTCGAATGTTGAATGTCAAATGTCGAATGTGAATGTCGAAATGTCAAAATGTCAAATGTCGAATGTCGAATGTGAATGTCGAAATGTCGAATGTCGAATGTGAATGTCAAATGTCGAAATGTCGAATGTCGAATGTGAATGTCGAAATATCGAATGTCGAATGTGAATGTCGAATGTCGAAATGTCGAATGTCGAATGTGAATGTCGAATGTCGAATGTCGAATGTCGAATGTGAATGTCGAATGTCGAAATGTCGAAATGTCGAATGTCGAATGTGAATGTCGAATGTCGAATGTGAATGTCGAATGTCGAATGTGAATGTCGACATGTCGAATGTCGAATGTGAATGTCGACATGTCGAAATGTCGAATGTCGAAATGTCGAATGTAGAATGTCGAATGTAGAATGTCGAATGTCGAATGTAAAATGTGAATGTCGAATGTCGAATGTGAATGTCGAATGTCGAAATGTCGATTGTCGAAATGTCAAAAGTCGAAATGTCGAATGTCGAATGTGAATGTTGAGTGTCGAAATGTCGAATGTCGATTGTCAAATGTGAATGTTGAAATGTCAAAATGTCGATTGTCGAAATGTCGAATGTCGAAATGTCGAATGTTGAAATGTCGAATGTCAAAAGTCGAAATGTCGAATGTGAATGTCGAAATTTCGAATGTCGAATGTGAATGTCGACTGTCGAAATGTCGAAATGTCGAATGTCGAATGTGAATGTCGAAATGTCGAATGTCGGATGTGAATGTCGAATGTCAAATGTCGAATGTGAATGTCGATTGACGAAATGTCGAAATGTCGAATGTGAATGTCGAATGTCGAATTTGAATGTCTAATGTCGAAATGTCGAAATGTCGAATGTCGAATGTGAATGTCGAATGTGAATGTCGAATGTCGAAATGTCGAATGTCGAATGTGAATGTTGAATGTTGAATGTCGAATGTGAATATCGAAAGTCGAAATGTCGAATGTGAATGTCAAATGTCGAATATGAATGTCGAAATGTCGAAATGTCGAATGTCGAATGTCGAAATGTCGAAATGTCGAATGTCGAATGTGAATGTCGAATGTCAAATGTGAATGTCGAATGTCGAAATGTCGAAATGTCAAAAGTCGAAATGTCGAATGTCGAAATGTCGAAATGTTGAATGTCGAATGTCGAATGTCGAATGTGAATGTCGAATGTCGAATGTCGAAATGTTGAATGTCGAATGTTGAATGTCGAATGTGGATGTCGAATGTCAAATGTCGAAAGTTGAAATGTCGAATGTCGAATGTCGAATGTCGAAATGTTGAATGTCGAATGTTGAATGTCGAATGTGAATGTCGAATGTCGAAATGTCGAATGTTGAATGTGAATGTCGAAATGTCGAATGTGAATGTCGAATGTCGAAATGTCGAATGTGAATGTCGAATGTCAAATGTGAATGTCGAATGTCGAATGTCGAATGTCGAATGTGAATGTTGAATGTCAAAATGTCGAAATGTCGAATGTCGAATGTCGAATGTCAAATGTGAATGTCGAATGTCGAATGTCGAATGTCGAATGTGAATGTTGAATGTCGAACTGTTGAAATGTCGAATGTCGAATGTGAATGTCGAATGTCGAAATGTCGAATGTTGAAATGTCGAATGTCGAATGTCAAATGTGAATGTCGAATGTCGAATGTCAATGTCGAATGGTGAAATGTCGAATGTCGAAATGTCGAATGTCGAAATGTCGAATGTCGAAAGTCGAAAATCGAAATGTCGAAAGTCGAAATGTCGAATGTCGAATGTGAATGTCGAATGTCGAAATGTCGAAATGTCGAATGTCGAATGTTGAATGTCGAAATGTCGAATGTCGATTGTCAAATGTGAATGTTGAAATGTCGAAATGTCGATTGTCGAAATGTCGAATGTCGAAATGTCGAATGTGAATGTCGAATGTCGAAATGTCGAATGTGAATGTCGAAATGTCAAATGTCGAAATGTCGAATGTCGAATGTGAATGTCGAATGTCGAATGTGAATGTCGAAATGTCGAATGTCGAATGTGAATGTCAAATGTCGAATGTCGAATGTGAATGTCAAATGTCGAATGTCGAATGTGAATGTTGAATGTCGAAATGTCGAAATGTCGAATGTCGAATGTGATTGTCGAAATGTCGAATGTCGAATGTGAATGTCGAATGTCGAAATGTCGAATGTTGAAATGTCGAATGTCGAATGTCAAATGTGAATGTCGAATGTCAATGTCGAATGGTGAAATGTCGAATGTCGAAATGTCGAATGTCGAAAGTCGAAAGTCGAAATGTCGAATGTCGAAAGTCGAAATGTCGAATGTCGAATGTGAATGTCGAATGTCGAAATGTCGAATGTCGAATGTTGAATGTCGAAATGTCGAATGTCGATTGTCAAATGTGAATGTTGAAATGTCGAAATGTCGATTGTCGAAATGTCGAATGTCGAAATGTCGAATGTCGAATGTGAATGTCGAAATGTCGCATGTCGAATGTGAATGTCGAATGTCGAAATGTCGAATGTCGAAAGTCAAAATGTCGAATGTCGAATGTGAATGTCGAATGTCGAAATGTCGAAATGTCGAATGTCGAATGTGAATGTCGAATGTGAATGTCGAATGTCGAAATGTCGAATGTCGAATGTCAAATGTGAATGTCGAATGTCGAATGTGAATGACGAATGTCGAATGTGAATGTCGAAATGTCGAATGTCGAAAGTCGAATTGTCGAATGTCGAATGTGAAAATGTGAAATGTGAAATGTGAATGTCGATTGTCGAGATGTCGAATGTTGAAAGCCGAAATGTCGAATGTCGAATGTGAATGTCGAATGTCGAATGTGAATGTCGAATGTCGAAATGTCGAAATGTCGAATGTCGAATGTCGAAATGTCGAAATGTCGAATGTCGAAATGTCGAAATGTCGAATGTCAAATGTCGAAATGTCGAATGTCGAATGTCGAATGTCGAAATGTCGAAATGTCGAAATGTCGAAATGTCGAAATGTCGAAATGTCGAATGTCGAAATGTCGAAATGTCGAATGTCAAATGTCGAAATGTCGAAATGTCGAATGTCGAATGTCGAATGTCGAAATGTCGAAATGTCGAAATGTCGAATGTCAAATGTCGAAATGTCGAATGTCGAAAGTCGAATTGTCGAATGTCGAATGTGAAAATGTCGAATGTGAATGTCGATTGTCGAATGTCGAAAGTCGAATGTGAATGTCGAATGTGAAAGTCGAATGTCGAAATGTCGAAATGTCGAATGTCGAATGTGAATGTCGAATGTCGAAATGTCGAATGTTGAAATGTCGAATGTCGAATGTCAAATGTCGAAATGTCGAATGTGAATGTCGAAATGTCGAATGTCGAATGTGAATGTCGGCTGTCGAAATGTCGAAATGTCGAATGTCGAATGTCGAATGTGAATGTCGAAATGTCGAATGTCGGATGTGAATGTCGAATGTCGAAATGTCGAATGTCGAAATGTCAAAATGTCGAAATGTCGATTATGAATGTCGAATTTGAATGTCGAATGTCGAAATGTTGAAATGTCGAATGTCGAATGTGAATGTTGAATGTTGAATGTCGAATGTGAATGTCGAAATGTCGAATGTCGGATGTGAATGTCGATTGTCGAAATGTCGAATGTCGAAATGTCAAAATGTCGAAATGTCGATTATGAATGTCGAATGTCGAATTTGAATGTCGAATGTTAAATGTGAATGTTGAATGTTAAATGTGAATGTCGAATGTCAAAATGTCGAAATGTCGAAAGTCGAATGTGAATGTCGAATGTCGAAATGTCGAATGTGAATGTCGAAATGTCGAAATGTCGAATGTCGAATGTGAATGTCGAATGTCGAATGTGAATGTCGAATGTCGAAATGTCGAAATGTCGAATGTCGAATGTGAATGTCGAATGTGAATGTCGAATGTCGAAATGTCAAAATGTCGAATGTCGAATGAGAATGTCGAATGTCAAATGTCAAATGTCGAATGTTGAATGTGAATGTCGAAATGTCGAAATGTCGAATGTCGAATGTGAATGTCGAATGTCGAATGTCGAATGTCGAATGTGAATGTCGACATGTCGAAATGTCGAAATGTCGAATGTCGAAATGTCGAATGTAAAATGTCAAATGTCGAATGTTGAATGTGAATGTCGAAATGTCGAAATGTCGAATGTCGAATGTGAATGCCGAATGTCGAATGTCGAATGTGAATGTCGACATGTCGAAATGTCGAAATGTCGAATGTCGAAATGTCAAATGTCAAATGTCAAATGTCGAATGTTGAATGTGAATGTCGACATGTCGAAATGTCGAAATTTCGAATGTCGAATGTCGAATGTCGAATGTCGAATGTCGAATGTCAAATGTGAATGTCGAATGTCGAAATGTCGAAAGTCAAAATGTCGAATGTCGAATGTGAATGTCGAAATGTCGAAATGTCGAATGTGAATGTCGAATCTCGAAATGTCGAATGTTGAAATGTCAAATGTCGAAAGTCGAATTTCGAATGTGAATGTCGAATGTCGAAATGTCGAAATGTCAAATGTCGAAATGTCGAATGTCGATTGTCAAATGTGAATGTCGAATGTCACATGTGAATGTCGAATGTGAATGTCGAAATGTCGAATGTGAATGTCGAAATGTCGAATGTCGAAATGTCGAATGTCGAATGTCGAATGTCGAATGTCGAATGTGAATGTCGAATGTCGAAATGTCGAAATGTCGAATGTGAATGTCGAAAAGTTGAAATGTCGCATGTCGAATGTGAATGTCGAATGTCGAAATGTCGAATGTCGAAAGTCAAAATGTCGAATGTCGAATGTGAATGTCGAATGTCGAAATGTCGAAATGTCGAATGTCGAATGTGAATGTCGAATGTCGAATGTGAATTTTGAATGTCGAAATGTCGAATGTTGTAATGTCTAATGTCGAATGTCAAATGTCGAATGTGAATGTCGAATGTCAAAATGTCGAATGTCAAAAGTCGAAATGTCGAATGTGAATGTCGAAATGTCGAATGTCGAATGTGAATGTCAAATGTCGAAATGTCGAAATGTCGAATGTCGAATGTGAATGTCGAAATGTCGAAATGTTGAATGTCGAATGTGATTGTCGAAATGTCGAAATGTCGAATGTCGAATGTGTATGTCGAATGTCGAATGTTGAAATGTCGAATGTCAAATGTCGAATGTGAATGTCAAATGTCGAATGTGAATGTCGAATGTCGAATGTCAAAAGTCGAAATGTCGAATGTGAATGTCGAAATGTCAAATGTCGAATGTGAATGTCGAATGTCAAATGTCAAAAGTCGAAATGTCGAATGTGAATGTCGAAATGTCGAATGTCGGATGTGAATGTCGAATGTCGAAATGTCGAAATGTCGAATGCCGAATGTGAATGTCGAAATGTCGAAATGTCGAATGTCAAATGTCGAATGTCAAATGTGAATATCGAATGTCGAATGTGAATGTCGAATGTCGAAATGTCGAATGTCGAAAGTCGAAATGTCGAATGTCGAATGTGAATGTCGAATGTCGAATGTGAATGTCGAATGTCGAATGTCAAATGTGAATGTCGAATGTCGAAATGTCGAATGTCGAATGTCGAATGTCGAATGTGAATGTCGAAATGTCGAAATGTCGAATGTCGAATGTCGAATGTCAAATGTGAATGTCGAATGTCGAATGTGAATGTCGAATGTCGAAATGTCGAATGTCGAAATGTCGAATGTCGAAATGTCGAATGTCGAATGTGAATGTCGAAATGTCGAAATGTCGCATGTCGAATGTGAATGTCGAATGTGAATGTCGAATGTCGAATGTCGAATGTGAATGTCGAATGTCGAATGTGAATGTCGAATGTCGAATGTGAATGTCGAATGTCGAATGTCGAAATGTCGAAATGTCGAAATGTCGAATGTCGAATGTGAATGTCGAATGTCGAATGTCGAAATGTCGAATGTCGAATTGTCGAATGTCGAATGTGAATGTCGAAATGTCGAATGTGAATGTCGAAATATCGTAATGTCGAAATGTCGAATGTCGAATGTGAATGTCGAATGTCGAATGTGAATGTCGAATGTCGAATGTGAATGTCGAATGTCGAAATGTCGAAATGTCGAATGTCGAATGTCGAATGTGAATGTCGAATGTCGAATGTCGAATGTCAAATGTTGAATGTGAATGTCGAAATGTCGAATGTGAATGTCGAAATATCGTAATGTCGAAATGTCGAATGTCGAATGTGAATGTCGAATGTCGAATGTGAATGTCAAATGTCGAATGTGAATGTCGAATGTCGAAATGTCAAAATGTTGAATGTCGAATGTCGAATGTGAATGTCGAATGTCGAATGTCGAATGTCGAATGTTGAATGTGAATGTCGAATGTTGAAATGTCGAATGTCAAAAGTCGAAATGTCGAATGTGAATGTCGAAATGTCGAATGTGAATGTCGAAATGTCGAATGTCGAATGTTGAAATGTCGAATGTCGAATGTCGAATGTCAAATGTTGAATGTGAATGTCGAATGTTGAAATGTCGAATGTCAAAAGTCGAAATGTCGAATGTGAATGTCGAAATGTCGAATGTCGAATGTGAATGTCGGCTGTCGAAATGTCGAAATGTCGAATGTCGAATGCCGAATGTGAATGTCGAAATGTCGAATGTCGGATGTGAATGTCGAAATGTCGAATGTCAAATGTCGAATGTGAATGTCGATTGTCGAAATGTCGAATGTCGAAATGTCGAAATGTCGAAATGTCGATTATGAATGTCGAATGTCGAATTTGAATGTCGAATTTGAATGTCGAATGTCGAAATGTCGAAATGTCGATTATGAATGTCGAATGTTGAATTTGAATGTCGAATGTCGAAATGTCGAATGTCGAATGTGAATGTCGAATGTGAATGTCAAATGTCGAATGTGAATGTCGAAATGTCGAATGTCGAATGTCGAAATGTCGAAATGTCGAATGTCGATTGTCAAATGTGAATGTCGAATGTCAAATGTGAATGTCGAATGTCGAATGTGAATGTCGAAATGTCGAAATGTCGATTGTCGAAATGTCAAATATCGAATGTGAATGTCGAAAGTCGAAATGTCGAATGTCGAATGTGAATGTCGAAATGTCGAAATGTCGAATGTGAATGTCGAATGTCGAAATGTCGAATGTCGAATGTGAATGTCGAAATGTCGAATGTCAAATGTCGAATGTGAATGTCGAATGTCGAAAAGTCGAATGTAAAAAGTCGAAATGTCGAATGTGAATGTCGAAATGTCGAATGTCGAATGTGAATGTCAAATGTCGAAATGTCGAAATGTCGAATGTCGAATGTGAATGTTGAATGTCGAAATGTCGAAATGTCGAATGTGATTGTCGAAATGTCGAAATGTCGAATGTCGAATGTGAATGTTTAATGTCGAAATGTCGAATATTGAAATGTCCAATGTCGAATGTCAAATGTCGAATGTGAATGTCGAGTGTCGAAATGTCGAATGTCAAAAGTCGAAATGTCGAATGTGAATGTCGAAATGTCGAATGTCGGATGTGAATGTCGAATGTCGAAATGTCGAAATGTCGAATGTCGAACGTCGAATGTGAATGTCGAAATGTCGAAATGTCGAATGTCGAATGTCGAATGTCAAATGTCGAATGTCGAATGTCGAATGTCGAAAGGCGAAATGTCGAATGTCGAATGTGAATGTCGAAATGTCGAAATGTCGAATGTCAAATGTGAATGTCACATGTCGAAATGTCGAATGTCGAAAGTCAAAATGTCGAATGTCGAATGTTAATGTTGAATGTCGAAATGTCGAAATGTCGAATGTCGAATGTGATTGTCGAAATGTCGAAATGTCGAATGTCGAATGTGATTGTCGAAATGTCGAAATGTCGAATGTCGAATGTCGAATGTGAATGTCGAATGTCGAAATGTCGAATGTCGAAATGTCGAATGTCGAATGTCGAAATGTCAAATGTCAAAAGTCGAAATGTCGAATGTGAATGTCGAAATGTCGAATGTCGGATGTGAATGTCGAATGTCGAAATGTCGAATGTCGAATGTGAATGTCGAAATGTCGAAATGTCGAATGTCGAATGTCAAATGTGAATGTCGAATGTCGCATGTGAATGTCGATGTCGAAATGTCGAATGTCGAAAGTCGAATTGTCGAATGTCCAAAGTCGAAATGTCGAATGTCGAATGTGAATGTCGAATGTCGAAATGTCGAAATGTCAAATGTCGAATGTGAATGTCGAATGTCAAATGTGAATGTCGATTGTCAATTGTGAATGTCGAATGTCAATTGTGAATGTCGAATGTCAATTGTGAATGTCGAATGTCGAGATGTCGAATGTTGAAAGTCGAAATGTCGAATGTGAATGTTGAATGTCGAATGTGAATGTCGAATGTTGAATGTCAAATGTCGAATGTGAATGTAGAAATGTCGAAATGTCGAATGTCGAAATGTCGAATGTCGAATGTCGAATGTGAATGTCGAATGTTGAATGTCAAAAGTCGAATGTGAATGTCGAATGTCGAATGTTGACATGTCGAATGTGAATGTCGAATGTTGAATGTCAAATGTCGAATGTGAATGTAGAAATGTCGAAATGTCGAATGTCGAATGTCGAATGTGAATGTCGAATGTTGAATGTCGAATGTCGAATGTGAATGTCGAATGTCGAATGTTGACATGTCGAATGTGAATGTCGAATGTCAAAATGTCGAAATGTCGAATGTCGAATGTGAATGTCGAATGTCGAATGTCGAATGTGAATGTCGAATGTCGAATGTGAATGTCGACATATCGAAATGTCGAATGTCGAAATGTCGAATGTCGAATGTCGAATGTCGAATGTAAAATGTGAATGTCGAATGTGAATGTCGAAATGTCGAATGTCAAAAGTCGAAATGTCGAATGTCGAATGTCAAAAGTCAAAATGTCGAATGTCGAATGTCAATGTTAAATGTCGAAATGTCGAATGTCGATTGTCAAATGTGAATGTTGAAATGTCGAAATGTCGATTGTCGAAATGTCGAATGTCGAAATGTCGCATGTCGAATGTGAATGTCGAATGTCGAATGTCGAATGTCGAAATGTCGAATGTCGAATGTCGAAATGTCGAAATGTCGAAATGTCGAATGTCGAATGTGAATGTCGAAATGTCGAATGTCAAATGTCGAATGTGAATGTCGAATGTCGAAAAGTCGAATGTCAAAAGTCGAAATGTCGAATGTGAATGTCGAAATGTCGAATGTCGAATGTGAATGTCAAATGTCGAAATGTCGGAATGTCGAATGTCGAATATGAATGTTGAATGTCGAAATGTCGAAATGTCGAATGTCGAATGTGATTGTCGAAATGTCGAAATGTCGAATGTCAAATGTCGAATGTGAATGTCGAATGTCAAATGTGAATGTCGATTGTCAAATGTGAATGTCGAATGTCAATTGTGAATGTCGAATGTCGAGATGTCGAATGTCGAAATGTCGAATGTCGAAAGTCGAAATGTCGAATGTCGAATGTCGAATGTCGAAAGTCGAAATGTCGAATGTCGAAATGTCGAATGTCGATTGTCAAAATGTCGAATGTCAAATGTCAAATGTGAATGTTGAATGTCGAATGTGAATGTCGAATGTCGAAATGTCGAATGTCGAAAGTCGAAATGTCAAATGTCGAAATGTCGCATGTCGAATGTGAATGTCGAATGTCGAAATGTCGAAATGTCGAATGTCGAATGTCGAATGTGAATGTCGATTGTCAAATGTGAATGTCGAATGTCAATTGTGAATGTCGAATGTCGAGATGTCGAATGTTGAAAGTCGAAATGTCGAATGTCGAATGTGAATGTCGAATGTCGAATGTGAATGTCGAATGTTGAATGTCAAATGTCGAATGTGAATGTCGAAATGTCAAAATGTCAAATGTCGAATGTCGAATGTGAATGTCGAAATGTCGAATGTCGAATGTGAATGTCAAATGTCGAAATGTCGAATGTCGAATGTGAATGTCGAAATGTCGAATGTCGAATGTGAATGTCGAATGTCGAAATGTCGAATGTCGAATGTGAATGTCGAATGTCGAATGTCGAATGTCGAATATGAATGTCGAATGTCGAAATTTCGAAATGTCGAATGTCGAATGTGAATGTCGAATGTCGAATGTCGAATGTGAATGTCGAATGTCGAATGTGAATGTCGAAATGTCGAATGTCGAAATGTCGAATGTAGAATGTCGAATGTCGAATGTAGAATGTCGAATGTCGAATGTAAAATGTGAATGTCGAATGTCGAATGTGAATGTCGAAATGTCGAATGTCGAAATGTTGAAAGTCGAAATGTCGAATGTCGAATGTCAAAAGTCGAAATGTCGAATGTGAATGTTGAGTGTCGAAATGTCGAATGTCGATTGTCAAATGTGAATGTTGAAATGTCGAAATGTCGATTGTCGAAATGTCGAATGTCGAAATGTCGAATGTTGAAATGTCGAATGTCAAAAGTCGAATTGTCGAATGTCCAAAGTCGAAATGTCGAATGTCGAATGTGAATGTCGAATGTCGAAATGTCGAAATGTCAAATGTCGAATGTGAATGTCGAATGTCAAATGTGAATGTCGATTGTCAATTGTGAATGTCGAATGTCAATTGTGAATGTCGAATGTCAATTGTGAATGTCGAATGTCGAGATGTCGAATGTTGAAAGTCGAAATGTCGAATGTGAATGTTGAATGTCGAATGTGAATGTCGAATGTTGAATGTCAAATGTCGAATGTGAATGTAGAAATGTCGAAATGTCGAATGTCGAAATGTCGAATGTCGAATGTCGAATGTGAATGTCGAATGTTGAATGTCAAAAGTCGAATGTGAATGTCGAATGTCGAATGTCGAATGTTGACATGTCGAATGTGAATGTCGAATGTTGAATGTCAAATGTCGAATGTGAATGTAGAAATGTCGAAATGTCGAATGTCGAATGTCGAATGTGAATGTCGAATGTTGAATGTCGAATGTCGAATGTGAATGTCGAATGTCGAATGTTGACATGTCGAATGTGAATGTCGAATGTCAAAATGTCGAAATGTCGAATGTCGAATGTGAATGTCGAATGTCGAATGTCGAATGTGAATGTCGAATGTCGAATGTGAATGTCGACATATCGAAATGTCGAATGTCGAAATGTCGAATGTCGAATGTCGAATGTCGAATGTAAAATGTGAATGTCGAATGTGAATGTCGAAATGTCGAATGTCAAAAGTCGAAATGTCGAATGTCGAATGTCAAAAGTCAAAATGTCGAATGTCGAATGTCAATGTTAAATGTCGAAATGTCGAATGTCGATTGTCAAATGTGAATGTTGAAATGTCGAAATGTCGATTGTCGAAATGTCGAATGTCGAAATGTCGCATGTCGAATGTGAATGTCGAATGTCGAATGTCGAATGTCGAAATGTCGAATGTCGAATGTCGAAATGTCGAAATGTCGAAATGTCGAATGTCGAATGTGAATGTCGAAATGTCGAATGTCAAATGTCGAATGTGAATGTCGAATGTCGAAAAGTCGAATGTCAAAAGTCGAAATGTCGAATGTGAATGTCGAAATGTCGAATGTCGAATGTGAATGTCAAATGTCGAAATGTCGGAATGTCGAATGTCGAATATGAATGTTGAATGTCGAAATGTCGAAATGTCGAATGTCGAATGTGATTGTCGAAATGTCGAAATGTCGAATGTCAAATGTCGAATGTGAATGTCGAATGTCAAATGTGAATGTCGATTGTCAAATGTGAATGTCGAATGTCAATTGTGAATGTCGAATGTCGAGATGTCGAATGTCGAAATGTCGAATGTCGAAAGTCGAAATGTCGAATGTCGAATGTCGAATGTCGAAAGTCGAAATGTCGAATGTCGAAATGTCGAATGTCGATTGTCAAAATGTCGAATGTCAAATGTCAAATGTGAATGTTGAATGTCGAATGTGAATGTCGAATGTCGAAATGTCGAATGTCGAAAGTCGAAATGTCAAATGTCGAAATGTCGCATGTCGAATGTGAATGTCGAATGTCGAAATGTCGAAATGTCGAATGTCGAATGTCGAATGTGAATGTCGATTGTCAAATGTGAATGTCGAATGTCAATTGTGAATGTCGAATGTCGAGATGTCGAATGTTGAAAGTCGAAATGTCGAATGTCGAATGTGAATGTCGAATGTCGAATGTGAATGTCGAATGTTGAATGTCAAATGTCGAATGTGAATGTCGAAATGTCAAAATGTCAAATGTCGAATGTCGAATGTGAATGTCGAAATGTCGAATGTCGAATGTGAATGTCAAATGTCGAAATGTCGAATGTCGAATGTGAATGTCGAAATGTCGAATGTCGAATGTGAATGTCGAATGTCGAAATGTCGAATGTCGAATGTGAATGTCGAATGTCGAATGTCGAATGTCGAATATGAATGTCGAATGTCGAAATTTCGAAATGTCGAATGTCGAATGTGAATGTCGAATGTCGAATGTCGAATGTGAATGTCGAATGTCGAATGTGAATGTCGAAATGTCGAATGTCGAAATGTCGAATGTAGAATGTCGAATGTCGAATGTAGAATGTCGAATGTCGAATGTAAAATGTGAATGTCGAATGTCGAATGTGAATGTCGAAATGTCGAATGTCGAAATGTTGAAAGTCGAAATGTCGAATGTCGAATGTCAAAAGTCGAAATGTCGAATGTGAATGTTGAGTGTCGAAATGTCGAATGTCGATTGTCAAATGTGAATGTTGAAATGTCGAAATGTCGATTGTCGAAATGTCGAATGTCGAAATGTCGAATGTTGAAATGTCGAATGTCAAAAGTCGAATTGTCGAATGTCCAAAGTCGAAATGTCGAATGTCGAATGTGAATGTCGAATGTCGAAATGTCGAAATGTCAAATGTCGAATGTGAATGTCGAATGTCAAATGTGAATGTCGATTGTCAATTGTGAATGTCGAATGTCAATTGTGAATGTCGAATGTCAATTGTGAATGTCGAATGTCGAGATGTCGAATGTTGAAAGTCGAAATGTCGAATGTGAATGTTGAATGTCGAATGTGAATGTCGAATGTTGAATGTCAAATGTCGAATGTGAATGTAGAAATGTCGAAATGTCGAATGTCGAAATGTCGAATGTCGAATGTCGAATGTGAATGTCGAATGTTGAATGTCAAAAGTCGAATGTGAATGTCGAATGTCGAATGTCGAATGTTGACATGTCGAATGTGAATGTCGAATGTTGAATGTCAAATGTCGAATGTGAATGTAGAAATGTCGAAATGTCGAATGTCGAATGTCGAATGTGAATGTCGAATGTGGAATGTCGAATGTCGAATGTGAATGTCGAATGTCGAATGTTGACATGTCGAATGTGAATGTCGAATGTCAAAATGTCGAAATGTCGAATGTCGAATGTGAATGTCGAATGTCGAATGTCGAATGTGAATGTCGAATGTCGAATGTGAATGTCGACATATCGAAATGTCGAATGTCGAAATGTCGAATGTCGAATGTCGAATGTCGAATGTAAAATGTGAAGGTCGAATGTGAATGTCGAAATGTCGAATGTCAAAAGTCGAAATGTCGAATGTCGAATGTCAAAAGTCAAAATGTCGAATGTCGAATGTGAATGTTAAATGTCGAAATGTCGAATGTCGATTGTCAAATGTGAATGTTGAAATGTCGAAATGTCGATTGTCGAAATGTCGAATGTCGAAATGTCGCATGTCGAATGTGAATGTCGAATGTCGAATGTCGAATGTCGAAATGTCGAATGTCGAATGTCGAAATGTCGAAATGTCGAAATGTCGAATGTCGAATGTGAATGTCGAAATGTCGAATGTCAAATGTCGAATGTGAATGTCGAATGTCGAAAAGTCGAATGTCAAAAGTCGAAATGTCGAATGTGAATGTCGAAATGTCGAATGTCGAATGTGAATGTCAAATGTCGAAATGTCGGAATGTCGAATGTCGAATATGAATGTTGAATGTCGAAATGTCGAAATGTCGAATGTCGAATGTGATTGTCGAAATGTCGAAATGTCGAATGTCAAATGTCGAATGTGAATGTCGAATGTCAAATGTGAATGTCGATTGTCAAATGTGAATGTCGAATGTCAATTGTGAATGTCGAATGTCGAGATGTCGAATGTCGAAATGTCGAATGTCGAAAGTCGAAATGTCGAATGTCGAATGTCGAATGTCGAAAGTCGAAATGTCGAATGTCGAAATGTCGAATGTCGATTGTCAAAATGTCGAATGTCAAATGTCAAATGTGAATGTTGAATGTCGAATGTGAATGTCGAATGTCGAAATGTCGAATGTCGAAAGTCGAAATGTCAAATGTCGAAATGTCGCATGTCGAATGTGAATGTCGAATGTCGAAATGTCGAAATGTCGAATGTCGAATGTCGAATGTGAATGTCGATTGTCAAATGTGAATGTCGAATGTCAATTGTGAATGTCGAATGTCGAGATGTCGAATGTTGAAAGTCGAAATGTCGAATGTCGAATGTGAATGTCGAATGTCGAATGTGAATGTCGAATGTTGAATGTCAAATGTCGAATGTGAATGTCGAAATGTCAAAATGTCAAATGTCGAATGTCGAATGTGAATGTCGAAATGTCGAATGTCGAATGTGAATGTCAAATGTCGAAATGTCGAATGTCGAATGTGAATGTCGAAATGTCGAATGTCGAATGTGAATGTCGAATGTCGAAATGTCGAATGTCGAATGTGAATGTCGAATGTCGAATGTCGAATGTCGAATATGAATGTCGAATGTCGAAATTTCGAAATGTCGAATGTCGAATGTGAATGTCGAATGTCGAATGTCGAATGTGAATGTCGAATGTCGAATGTGAATGTCGAAATGTCGAATGTCGAAATGTCGAATGTAGAATGTCGAATGTCGAATGTAGAATGTCGAATGTCGAATGTAAAATGTGAATGTCGAATGTCGAATGTGAATGTCGAAATGTCGAATGTCGAAATGTTGAAAGTCGAAATGTCGAATGTCGAATGTCAAAAGTCGAAATGTCGAATGTGAATGTTGAGTGTCGAAATGTCGAATGTCGATTGTCAAATGTGAATGTTGAAATGTCGAAATGTCGATTGTCGAAATGTCGAATGTCGAAATGTCGAATGTTGAAATGTCGAATGTCAAAAGTCGAAATTTCGAATGTGAATGTCGAAATTTCGAATGTCGAATGTGAATGTCGACTGTCGAAATGTCAAAATGTCGAATGTCGAATGTGAATGTTAAATGTCGAAATGTCGAATGTCGATTGTCAAATGTGAATGTTGAAATATCGAAATGTCGATTGTCGAAATGTCGAATGTCGAAATGTCGCATGTCGAATGTGAATGTCGAATGTCGAAATGTCGAATGTCGAATGTCGAAATGTCGAATGTCGAATGTCGAAATGTCGAAATGTCGAAATGTCGAATGTCGAATGTGAATGTCGAAATGTCGAATGTCAAATGTCGAATGTGAATGTCGAATGTCGAAAAGTCGAATGTCAAAAGTCGAAATGTCGAATGTGAATGTCGAAATGTCGAATGTCGAATGTGAATGTCAAATGTCGAAATGTCGGAATGTCGAATGTCGAATATGAATGTTGAATGTCGAAATGTCGAAATGTCGAATGTCGAATGTGATTGTCGAAATGTCGAAATGTCGAATGTCAAATGTCGAATGTGAATGTCGAATGTCAAATGTGAATGTCGATTGTCAAATGTGAATGTCGAATGTCAATTGTGAATGTCGAATGTCGAGATGTCGAATGTCGAAATGTCGAATGTCGAAAGTCGAAATGTCGAATGTCGAATGTCGAATGTCGAAAGTCGAAATGTCGAATGTCGAAATGTCGAATGTCGATTGTCAAAATGTCGAATGTCAAATGTCAAATGTGAATGTTGAATGTCGAATGTGAATGTCGAATGTCGAAATGTCGAATGTCGAAAGTCGAAATGTCAAATGTCGAAATGTCGCATGTCGAATGTGAATGTCGAATGTCGAAATGTCGAAATGTCGAATGTCGAATGTCGAATGTGAATGTCGATTGTCAAATGTGAATGTCGAATGTCAATTGTGAATGTCGAATGTCGAGATGTCGAATGTTGAAAGTCGAAATGTCGAATGTCGAATGTGAATGTCGAATGTCGAATGTGAATGTCGAATGTTGAATGTCAAATGTCGAATGTGAATGTCGAAATGTCAAAATGTCAAATGTCGAATGTCGAATGTGAATGTCGAAATGTCGAATGTCGAATGTGAATGTCAAATGTCGAAATGTCGAATGTCGAATGTGAATGTCGAAATGTCGAATGTCGAATGTGAATGTCGAATGTCGAAATGTCGAATGTCGAATGTGAATGTCGAATGTCGAATGTCGAATGTCGAATATGAATGTCGAATGTCGAAATTTCGAAATGTCGAATGTCGAATGTGAATGTCGAATGTCGAATGTCGAATGTGAATGTCGAATGTCGAATGTGAATGTCGAAATGTCGAATGTCGAAATGTCGAATGTAGAATGTCGAATGTCGAATGTAGAATGTCGAATGTCGAATGTAAAATGTGAATGTCGAATGTCGAATGTGAATGTCGAAATGTCGAATGTCGAAATGTTGAAAGTCGAAATGTCGAATGTCGAATGTCAAAAGTCGAAATGTCGAATGTGAATGTTGAGTGTCGAAATGTCGAATGTCGATTGTCAAATGTGAATGTTGAAATGTCGAAATGTCGATTGTCGAAATGTCGAATGTCGAAATGTCGAATGTTGAAATGTCGAATGTCAAAAGTCGAAATTTCGAATGTGAATGTCGAAATTTCGAATGTCGAATGTGAATGTCGACTGTCGAAATGTCAAAATGTCGAATGTCGAATTTCGAATGTGAATGTCGAAATGTCGAATGTCGGATGTGAATGTCGAATGTCAAATGTCGAATGTGAATGTCGATTGACGAAATGTCGAAATGTCGAATGTGAATGTCGAATGTCGAATTTGAATGTCTAATGTCGAAATGTCGAAATGTCGAATGTCGAATGTGAATGTCGAATGTGAATGTCGAATGTCGAAATGTCGAAATGTCGAATGTCGAATGTGAATGTTGAATGTTGAATGTCGAATGTGAATATCGAAAGTCGAAATGTCGAATGTGAATGTCGAAATGTCGAAATGTCGAATGTCGAATGTCGAAATGTCGAAATGTCGAATGTGAATGTCGAATGTCAAATGTGAATGTCGAATGTCGAATTGTCAAAATGTCGAAAGTCGAAATGTCGAATGTCGAATGTCGAAATGTCGAAATGTTGAATGTCGAATGTCGAATGTCGAAATGTTGAATGTCGAATGTTGAATGTCGAATGTGAATGTCGAATGTCAAATGTCGAATGTGAATGTCGAATGTCAAATGTGAATGTCGAATGTCGAAATGTCGAAATGTCGAAAGTCGAAATGTCGAATGTCGAATGTCGAATGTCGAATGTCGAAATGTCGAAATGTTGAATGTCGAATGTCGAATGTCCAATGTGAATGTCGAATGTCGAATGTCGAATGTCGAAATGTTGAATGTCGAATGTTGAATGTCCAATGTGAATGTCGAATGTCGAAATGTCGAATGTCGAATGTGAATGTTGAAATGTCGAATGTGAATGTCGAATGTCGAAATGTCGAATGTGAATGTCGAATGTCGAAATGTCGAATGTGAATGTCGAAATGTCGAATGTCGAAATGTCGAATGTCGAATGTGAATGTCGAATGTCGAATGTGAATGTCGAAATGTCGAATGTCGAATGTGAATGTCAAATGTCGAATGTCGAATGTGAATGTTGAATGTCGAAATGTCGAAATGTCGAATGTCGAATGTGAATGTCGAAATGTCAAAATGTCGAATGTTAATGTCGAAATGTCGAATGTCGAATGTCGAAATGTCGAATGTCGAATGTCGAATTTGAATGTCGGATGTCGAAATGTCGAACGTCGAAATGTCGAATGTCGAAAGTCGAAATGTCGAATGTCGAATGTCGAAAGTCGAAATGTCGAATGTCGAAAGTCGAAAGTCGAAATGTCGAATGTCGAATGTCGAAAGTCGAAATGTCGATTGTCGAATGTGAATGTCGAATGTCAAATGTGCATGTCGAATGTCGAATTTGAATGTCGAATGTGAATGTCGAAATGTCGAATGTCGAAATATTGAATGTCGATTGTCAAATGTGAATGTTGAAATGTCGAAATGTCGATTGTCGAAATGTCGAATGTCGAAATGTCGAATGTCGAATGTGAATGTCGAATGTGAATGTCGAAATGTTGAAATGTCGCATGTCGAATGTGAATGTCGAATGTCGAAATGTCGAATGTCGAAAGTCAAAATGTCGAATGTCGAATGTCGAATGTGAATGTCGAATGTCGAAATGTCGAAATGTCGAATGTCGAATGTGAATGTCGAATGTCGAAATGTCAAATGTCGAATGTGAATTTTGAATGTCGAAATGTCGAATGTGAATGTCGAATGTCGAATGTCAAATGTGAATGTCGAATGTGAATGTCGAAATGTTGAAATGTCGCATGTCGAATGTGAATGTCGAATGTCGAAATGTCGAATGTCGAAAGTCAAAATGTCGAATGTCGAATGTCGAATGTGAATGTCGAATGTCGAAATGTCGAAATGTCGAATGTCGAATGTGAATGTCGAATGTCGAAATGTCAAATGTCGAATGTGAATTTTGAATGTCGAATGTCGAATGTCGAATGTCAAAAGTCGAAATGTCGAATGTGAATGTCGAAATGTCGAATGTCGAATGTGAATGTCAAATGTCGAAATGTCGAAATGTCGAATGTCGAAAATGTCGAATGTCGGATGTGAATGTCGAATGTCGAAATGTCGAAATGTCGAATGTCGAATGTGAATGTCGAAATGTCGAAATGTCGAATGTCGAATGTCGAATGTCAAATGTGAATATCGAATGTCGAATGTGAATGTCGAATGTCGAAATGTCGAAAGTCGAAATGTCGAATGTCGAATGTGAATGTCGAATGTCGAAATGTCGAAATGTCGAATGTCAAATGTCGAATGTGAATGACGAATGTCAAATGTGAATGTCGATTGTCAAATGTGAATGTCGAATGTCAAGATGTCGAATGTTGAAAGTCGAAATGTCGAATATCGAATGTGAATGTCAAATGTGAATGTCGAATGTCGAATGTGAATGTCGAATGTGAATGTCGAATGTGAATGTCGAATGTCGAAATGTCGAAATGTCGAATGTCGAATGTGAATGTCGAATGTCGAAATGTCGAATGTTGAAATGTCGAATGTCGAATGTCGAATGTCAAATGTCGAATGTGAATGTCAAATGTTGAAATGTCGAATGTTGAAATGTCGAATGTCAAAAGTCGAAATGTCGAATGTGAATGTCGAAATGTCGAATGTGAATGTCGGCTGTCGAAATGTCGAAATGTCGAATGTCGAATGTCGGATGTGAATGTCGAATGTCGAAATGTCGAATGTCAAATGTCGAATGTGAATGTCGATTGTCGAAATGTCGAATGTCGAATTGTCGAAATGTCGAAATGTCGATTATGAATGTCGAATTTGAATGTCGAATTTGAATGTCGAATTTGAATGTCGAATGTCGAAATGTCGAAATGTCGAATGTCGAATGTGAATGTCGAATGTGAATGTCAAATGTCGAATGTGAATGTCGAAATGTCGATTGTCGAATGTCGAATGTCGAAATGTCGAAATGTCGAATGTCGAATGTGAATGTCGAAAGTTGAAATGTCGAATGTCAAAAGTCGAAATGTTGAATGTGAATGTCGAAATGTCGAATGTGAATGTCGGCTGTCGAAATGTCGAAATGTCGAATGTCGAATGTGAATGTCGAAATGTCGAATGTCGGATGTGAATGTCGAATGTCGAAATGTCGAATGTGAATGTCGAATGTCGAAATGTCGAATGTTGAAATGTCGAATGTCGAATGTCGAATGTCAAATGTCGAATGTGAATATCGAATGTTGAAATGTCGAATGTCAAAAGTCGAAATGTCGAATGTGAATGTCGAAATGTCGAATGTCGAATGTGAATGTCGGCTGTCGAAATGTCGAATGTCGAATGTCGATTGTGAATGTCGAAATGTCGGATGTGAATGTCGAATGTCGAAATGTCGAATGTCAAATGTCGAATGTGAATGTCGATTGTCGAAATGTCGAATGTCGAAATGTCAAAATGTCGAAATGGCGATTATGAATGTCGAATGTCGAATTTGAATGTCGAATGTCGAAATGTTGAAATGTCGAATGTCGAATGTGAATGTTGAATGTTGAATGTGAATGTCGAATGTCGAATGTCGAAATGTCGAATGTCGAAAGTCGAATGTCGAATGTCGAAATGTCGAAATGTCGAATGTCGAATGTCGAATGTCGAATGTCGAAATGTCGAAATGTTGAATGTCGAATGTCGAATGTCCAATGTGAATGTCGAATGTCGAATGTCGAATGTCGAAATGTTGAATGTCGAATGTTGAATGTCCAATGTGAATGTCGAATGTCGAAATGTCGAATGTCGAATGTGAATGTTGAAATGTCGAATGTGAATGTCGAATGTCGAAATGTCGAATGTGAATGTCGAATGTCGAAATGTCGAATGTGAATGTCGAAATGTCGAATGTCGAAATGTCGAATGTCGAATGTGAATGTCGAATGTCGAATGTGAATGTCGAAATGTCGAATGTCGAATGTGAATGTCAAATGTCGAATGTCGAATGTGAATGTTGAATGTCGAAATGTCGAAATGTCGAATGTCGAATGTGAATGTCGAAATGTCAAAATGTCGAATGTTAATGTCGAAATGTCGAATGTCGAATGTCGAAATGTCGAATGTCGAATGTCGAATTTGAATGTCGGATGTCGAAATGTCGAACGTCGAAATGTCGAATGTCGAAAGTCGAAATGTCGAATGTCGAATGTCGAAAGTCGAAATGTCGAATGTCGAAAGTCGAAAGTCGAAATGTCGAATGTCGAATGTCGAAAGTCGAAATGTCGATTGTCGAATGTGAATGTCGAATGTCAAATGTGCATGTCGAATGTCGAATTTGAATGTCGAATGTGAATGTCGAAATGTCGAATGTCGAAATATTGAATGTCGATTGTCAAATGTGAATGTTGAAATGTCGAAATGTCGATTGTCGAAATGTCGAATGTCGAAATGTCGAATGTCGAATGTGAATGTCGAATGTGAATGTCGAAATGTTGAAATGTCGCATGTCGAATGTGAATGTCGAATGTCGAAATGTCGAATGTCGAAAGTCAAAATGTCGAATGTCGAATGTCGAATGTGAATGTCGAATGTCGAAATGTCGAAATGTCGAATGTCGAATGTGAATGTCGAATGTCGAAATGTCAAATGTCGAATGTGAATTTTGAATGTCGAAATGTCGAATGTGAATGTCGAATGTCGAATGTCAAATGTGAATGTCGAATGTGAATGTCGAAATGTTGAAATGTCGCATGTCGAATGTGAATGTCGAATGTCGAAATGTCGAATGTCGAAAGTCAAAATGTCGAATGTCGAATGTCGAATGTGAATGTCGAATGTCGAAATGTCGAAATGTCGAATGTCGAATGTGAATGTCGAATGTCGAAATGTCAAATGTCGAATGTGAATTTTGAATGTCGAATGTCGAATGTCGAATGTCAAAAGTCGAAATGTCGAATGTGAATGTCGAAATGTCGAATGTCGAATGTGAATGTCAAATGTCGAAATGTCGAAATGTCGAATGTCGAAAATGTCGAATGTCGGATGTGAATGTCGAATGTCGAAATGTCGAAATGTCGAATGTCGAATGTGAATGTCGAAATGTCGAAATGTCGAATGTCGAATGTCGAATGTCAAATGTGAATATCGAATGTCGAATGTGAATGTCGAATGTCGAAATGTCGAAAGTCGAAATGTCGAATGTCGAATGTGAATGTCGAATGTCGAAATGTCGAAATGTCGAATGTCAAATGTCGAATGTGAATGACGAATGTCAAATGTGAATGTCGATTGTCAAATGTGAATGTCGAATGTCAAGATGTCGAATGTTGAAAGTCGAAATGTCGAATATCGAATGTGAATGTCAAATGTGAATGTCGAATGTCGAATGTGAATGTCGAATGTGAATGTCGAATGTGAATGTCGAATGTCGAAATGTCGAAATGTCGAATGTCGAATGTGAATGTCGAATGTCGAAATGTCGAATGTTGAAATGTCGAATGTCGAATGTCGAATGTCAAATGTCGAATGTGAATGTCAAATGTTGAAATGTCGAATGTTGAAATGTCGAATGTCAAAAGTCGAAATGTCGAATGTGAATGTCGAAATGTCGAATGTGAATGTCGGCTGTCGAAATGTCGAAATGTCGAATGTCGAATGTCGGATGTGAATGTCGAATGTCGAAATGTCGAATGTCAAATGTCGAATGTGAATGTCGATTGTCGAAATGTCGAATGTCGAATTGTCGAAATGTCGAAATGTCGATTATGAATGTCGAATTTGAATGTCGAATTTGAATGTCGAATTTGAATGTCGAATGTCGAAATGTCGAAATGTCGAATGTCGAATGTGAATGTCGAATGTGAATGTCAAATGTCGAATGTGAATGTCGAAATGTCGATTGTCGAATGTCGAATGTCGAAATGTCGAAATGTCGAATGTCGAATGTGAATGTCGAAAGTTGAAATGTCGAATGTCAAAAGTCGAAATGTTGAATGTGAATGTCGAAATGTCGAATGTGAATGTCGGCTGTCGAAATGTCGAAATGTCGAATGTCGAATGTGAATGTCGAAATGTCGAATGTCGGATGTGAATGTCGAATGTCGAAATGTCGAATGTGAATGTCGAATGTCGAAATGTCGAATGTTGAAATGTCGAATGTCGAATGTCGAATGTCAAATGTCGAATGTGAATATCGAATGTTGAAATGTCGAATGTCAAAAGTCGAAATGTCGAATGTGAATGTCGAAATGTCGAATGTCGAATGTGAATGTCGGCTGTCGAAATGTCGAATGTCGAATGTCGATTGTGAATGTCGAAATGTCGGATGTGAATGTCGAATGTCGAAATGTCGAATGTCAAATGTCGAATGTGAATGTCGATTGTCGAAATGTCGAATGTCGAAATGTCAAAATGTCGAAATGGCGATTATGAATGTCGAATGTCGAATTTGAATGTCGAATGTCGAAATGTTGAAATGTCGAATGTCGAATGTGAATGTTGAATGTTGAATGTGAATGTCGAATGTCGAATGTCGAAATGTCGAATGTCGAAAGTCGAATGTCGAATGTGAATGTCAAATGTCGAATGTGAATGTCGAAATGTCGAAATGTCGAATGTCGAATGTCGAAATGTCGAAATGTCGAAATGTCGAATGTTAAATGTGAATGTTGAATGTTAAATGTGAATGTCGAAATGTCGAAAGTCGAAATGTCGAAAGTCGAAATGTCGAAAGTCGAATGTGAATGTCGAATGTCGAAATGTCGAATGTGAATGTCGAAATGTCGTAATGTCGAAATGTCGAAATGTCGAATGTCGAATGTGAATGTCGAATGTCGAATGTGAATGTCGAATGTCGAAATGTCAAAATGTCGAATGTCGAATGTGAATGTCGAATGTCAAATGTCAAATGTCGAATGTCGAATGTGAATGTCGAATGTCGAATGTCGAAATGTCGAATGTTGAATGTCAAAATGTCGAATGTCGAATGTGAATGTCGAATGTCGAAATGTCGAATGTCGAATGTGAATGTCGAATGTCAATTGTCAAATGTCGAATGTGAATGTCGAATGTCGAATGTCGAATGTGAATGTCGACATGTCGAAATGTCGAAATGTCGAATGTCAAAATGTCGAATGTCGAATGTCGAAATGTCGAAATGTCGAATGTCGAAATGTCGAATGTCGATTGTCAAATGTGAATGTCGAATGTCGAATGTGAATGTCGAAATGTCGAAATGTCGATTGTCGAAATGCAAATATCGAATGTGAATGTCGAAAGTCGAAATGTCGAATGTCGAATGTGAATGTCGAAATGTCGAAATGTCGAATGTGAATGTCGAAATGTCGAATGTCAAAATGTCGAATGTCGAAATGTCGAATGTCGAATGTCGAATTTGAATGTCGAATTTGAATGTCGAATGTCGTAATGTCGAATGTCGAATGTCAAATGTGAATGTCGAATGTCGAATGTGAATGTCGAATGTCGAAATGTCGAACGTCGAAATGTCGAATGTCGAAAGTCGAAATGTCGAATGTGAATGTCGAATGTCGAAAGTCGAAATGTCGAATGTCGAATGTCGAAAGTCGAAATGTCGATTGTCGAATGTGAATGTCGAATGTCAAATGTGAATGTCGAATGTTGAATTTGAATGACGAATGTGAATGTCGAAATGTCGAATGTCGAAATGTCGAATGTCGATTGTCAAATGTGAATGTTGAAATGTCGAAATGTCGATTGTCGAATGTCGAATGTCGAATGTGAATGTCGAATGTGAATGTCGAAATGTTGAAATGTCGCATGTCGAATGTGAATGTCGAATGTCGAAATGTCGAATGTCGAAAGTCAAAATGTCGAATGTCGAATGTCGAATGTGAATGTCGAATGTCGAAATGTCGAAATGTCGAATGTCGAATGTGAATGTCGAATGTCGAAATGTAGAATGTCGAAAGTGAATTTCGAATGTCGAAATGTTGAATGTTGAAATGTCTAATGTCGAATGTCAAATGTCGAATGTGAATGTCGAATGTCGAAATGTCGAATGTCAAAAGTCGAAATGTCGAATGTGAATGTCAAAATGTCGGATGTCGGATGTGAATGTTGAATATCGAATGTCGAATGTGAATGTCGAATGTCGAAATGTCGAATGTCGAAATGTCGAATGTGAATGTCGAATGTCGAAATGTCGAAATGTCGAATGTCAAATGTCGAATGTGAATGTCGAATGTCAAATGTGAATGTCGATTGTCAAATGTGAATGTCGAATGTCAAGATGTCGAATGTTGAAAGTCGAAATGTCGAATGTCGAATGTGAATGTCGAATGTCGAATGTCAAATGTGAATGTCGAATGTCGAATGTGAATGTCGAATGTGAATGTCGAATGTGAATGTCGAATGTGAATGTCGAATGTCGAAATGTCGAAATGTCGAATGTCGAATGTGAATGTCGAATGTCGAAATGTCGAATGTTGAAATGTCGAATGTCGAATGTCAAATGTCAAATGTCGAATGTGAATGTCGAATGTTGAAATGTCGAATGTCAAAAGTCGAAATGTCGAATGTGAATGTCGAAATGTCGAATGTCGAATGTGAATGACGGCTGTCGAAATGTCGAAATGTCGAATGTCGAATGTCGGATATGAATGTCGAATGTCGAAATGTCGAATGTCAAATGTCGAATGTGAATGTCGATTGTCGAAATGTCGAATGTCGAATTGTCGAAATGTCGAAATGTCGATTATGAATGTCGAATGTCGAATTTGAATGTTGAATTTGAATGTCGAATGTCGAAATGTCGATTATGAATGTCGAATGTCGAATTTGAATGTCGAATGTCGAAATGTCGAAATGTCGAATGTCGAATGTGAATGTCGAATGTGAATGTCAAATGTCGAATGTGAATGTCGAAATGTCGAAATGTCGAAATGTCGAAATGTCGAAATGTCGAAATGTCGAATGTCGAATGTGAATGTCGAATGTCGAATGTCGAATGTGAATGTCGAATGTCGAATGTGAATGTCGAATGTCGAATGTCGAATGTGAATGTCGAATGTCGAATGTGAATGTCGAATGTGAGTGTCGAATGTCGAATGTCGAATGTCGAAATGTCAAAATGTCGAAATGTCGAATGTCGAATGTGAATGTCGAATGTCGAATGTGAATGTCGAATGTCGAATGTCGAATGTGAATGTCGAATGTGAATGTCGAATGTCGAAATGTCGAATGTCGAATTGTCGAATGTCGAATGTGAATGTCGAATGTCGAAATGTCAAATGTGAATGTCGAAATGTCGAAATGTCGAATGTCGAATGTGAATGTCGAATGTCGAATGTGAATGTCGAATGTCGAATGTGAATGTCGAATGTCGAAATGTCGAAATGTCGAATGTCGAATGTGAATGTCGAAAGTCGAATGTCAAATGTGAATGTTGAAATGTCGAAATGTCGATTGTCGAAATGTCGAATGTGAATGTCGAATGTCAAATGTGAATGTCGAATGTGAATGTCGAAATGTCGAAATGTCGAATGTCAAATGTCGAATGTGAATGTCGAATGTCAAATGTGAATGTCGAATGTCAAGATGTCGAATGTTGAAAGTCGAAATGTCGAATGTGAATGTCGAAATGTCGGATGTGAATGTCGAATGTCGAAATGTCGAATGTCAAATGTCGAATGTGAATGTCGAATGTCGAAATGTCGAATGTCGAAAGTCAAAATGTCGAATGTCGAATGTCGAATGTGAATGTCGAATGTCGAAATGTCGAATGTCGAATGTGAATGTCGAATGTCGAAATGTCGAATGTCGAATGTGAATTTCGAATGTCGAAATGTTGAATGTTGAAATGTCTAATGTCGAATGTCGAATGTCGAATGTGAATGTCGAATGTCGAAATGTCGAATGTCAAAAGTCGAAATGTCGAATGTGAATGTCGAAATGTCGAATGTCGAATGTGAATGTCAAATGTCGAAATGTCGAAATGTCGAATGTCGAATGTCGAATGTGAATGTTGAATGTCGAAATGTCGAAATGTCGAATGTCGAATGTGTATGTCGAATGTCGAATGTTGAAATGTCGAATGTCAAATGTCGAATGTGAATGTCGAATGTCGAAATGTCGAATGTCAAAAGTCGAAATGTCGAATGTGAATGTCGAAATGTCGAATGTCGGATGTGAATGTTGAATATCGAATGTCGAATGTGAATGTCGAATGTCGAAATGTCGAATGTCGAAATGTCGAATGTGAATGTCGAATGTCGAAATGTCGAAATGTCGAATGTCAAATGTCGAATGTGAATGTCGAATGTCAAATGTGAATGTCGATTGTCAAATGTGAATGTCGAATGTCAAGATGTCGAATGTTGAAAGTCGAAATGTCGAATGTCGAATGTGAATGTCGAATGTCGAATGTCAAATGTGAATGTCGAATGTCGAATGTGAATGTCGAATGTGAATGTCGAATGTGAATGTCGAATGTCGAAATGTCGAATGTCGAATGTGAATGTCGAATATCGAAATGTCGAATGTTGAAATGTCGAATGTCGAATGTCAAATGTCAAATGTCGAATGTGAATGTCGAATGTTGAAATGTCGAATGTCAAAAGTCGAAATGTCGAATGTGAATGTCGAAATGTCGAATGTCGAATGTGAATGTCGGCTGTCGAAATGTCGAAATGTCGAATGTCGAATGTCGGATATGAATGTCGAATGTCGAAATGTCGAATGTCAAATGTCGAATGTGAATGTCGATTGTCGAAATGTCGAATGTCGAATTGTCGAAATGTCGAAATGTCGATTATGAATGTCAAATTTGAATGTTGAATTTGAATGTCGAATGTCGAAATGTCGAAATGTCGATTATGAATGTCGAATGTCGAATTTGAATGTCGAATGTCGAAATGTCGAAATGTCGAATGTCGAATGTGAATGTCGAATGTGAATGTCAAATGTCGAATGTGAATGTCGAAATGTCGAAATGTCGAATGTCGAAATGTCGAAATGTCGAAATGTCGAAATGTCGAATGTCGAATGTGAAAGTCGAATGTCGAATGTCGAATGTGAATGTCGAATGTCGAATGTGAATGTCGAATGTCGAATGTCGAATGTGAATGTCGAATGTCGAATGTGAATGTCGAATGTGAGTGTCGAATGTCGAATGTCGAATGTCGAAATGTCAAAATGTCGAAATGTCGAATGTCGAATGTGAATGTCGAATGTCGAATGTGAATGTCGAATGTCGAATGTCGAATGTGAATGTCGAATGTGAATGTCGAATGTCGAATGTCGAATTGTCGAATGTCGAATGTGAATGTCGAATGTCGAAATGTCGAATGTGAATGTCGAAATGTCGAAATGTCGAATGTCGAATGTGAATGTCGAATGTCGAATGTGAATGTCGAATGTCGAATGTGAATGTCGAATGTCGAAATGTCGAAATGTCGAATGTCGAATGTGAATGTCGAAAGTCGAATGTCAAATGTGAATGTTGAAATGTCGAAATGTCGATTGTCGAAATGTCGAATGTGAATGTCGAATGTCAAATGTGAATGTCGAATGTGAATGTCGAAATGTCGAAATGTCGAATGTCAAATGTCGAATGTGAATGTCGAATGTCAAATGTGAATGTCGATTGTCAAATGTGAATGTCGAATGTCGAATGTGAATGTCGAATGTGAATGTCGAATGTCGAATGTCAAATGTCGAATGTGAATGTCGAATGTCAAATGTGAATGTCGAATGTCGAAATGTCGAAATGTCGAAAGTCGAAATGTCGAATGTCGAATGTCGAATGTCGAATGTCGAAATGTCGAAATGTTGAATGTCGAATGTCGAATGTCCAATGTGAATGTCGAATGTCGAAATGTCGAATGTCGAATGTGAATGTTGAAATGTCGAATGTGAATGTCGAATGTCGAAATGTCGAATGTGAATGTCGAATGTCGAAATGTCGAATGTGAATGTCGAAATGTCGAATGTCGAAATGTCGAATGTCGAATGTGAATGTCGAATGTCGAATGTGAATGTCGAAATGTCGAATGTCGAATGTGAATGTCAAATGTCGAATGTCGAATGTGAATGTTGAATGTCGAAATGTCGAAATGTCGAATGTCGAATGTGAATGTCGAAATGTCAAAATGTCGAATGTTAATGTCGAAATGTCGAATGTCGAATGTCGAAATGTCGAATGTCGAATGTCGAATGTCGAATGTCGAAATGTCGAATGTCGAATGTCGAATTTGAATGTCGGATGTCGAAATGTCGAACGTCGAAATGTCGAATGTCGAAAGTCGAAATGTCGAATGTCGAATGTCGAAAGTCGAAATGTCGAATGTCGAAAGTCGAAATGTCGAATGTCGAATGTCGAAAGTCGAAATGTCGATTGTCGAATGTGAATGTCGAATGTCAAATGTGCATGTCGAATGTCGAATTTGAATGTCGAATGTGAATGTCGAAATGTCGAATGTCGAAATATTGAATGTCGATTGTCAAATGTGAATGTTGAAATGTCGAAATGTCGATTGTCGAAATGTCGAATGTCGAAATGTCGAATGTCGAATGTGAATGTCGAATGTGAATGTCGAAATGTTGAAATGTCGCATGTCGAATGTGAATGTCGAATGTCGAAATGTCGAATGTCGAAAGTCAAAATGTCGAATGTCGAATGTCGAATGTGAATGTCGAATGTCGAAATGTCGAAATGTCGAATGTCGAATGTGAATGTCGAATGTCGAAATGTCAAATGTCGAATGTGAATTTTGAATGTCGAAATGTCGAATGTGAATGTCGAATGTCGAATGTCAAATGTGAATGTCGAATGTGAATGTCGAAATGTTGAAATGTCGCATGTCGAATGTGAATGTCGAATGTCGAAATGTCGAATGTCGAAAGTCAAAATGTCGAATGTCGAATGTCGAATGTGAATGTCGAATGTCGAAATGTCGAAATGTCGAATGTCGAATGTGAATGTCGAATGTCGAAATGTCAAATGTCGAATGTGAATTTTGAATGTCGAATGTCGAATGTCGAATGTCAAAAGTCGAAATGTCGAATGTGAATGTCGAAATGTCGAATGTCGAATGTGAATGTCAAATGTCGAAATGTCGAAATGTCGAATGTCGAAAATGTCGAATGTCGGATGTGAATGTCGAATGTCGAAATGTCGAAATGTCGAATGTCGAATGTGAATGTCGAAATGTCGAAATGTCGAATGTCGAATGTCAAATGTGAATATCGAATGTCGAATGTGAATGTCGAATGTCGAAATGTCGAAAGTCGAAATGTCGAATGTCGAATGTGAATGTCGAATGTCGAAATGTCGAAATGTCGAATGTCAAATGTCGAATGTGAATGACGAATGTCAAATGTGAATGTCGATTGTCAAATGTGAATGTCGAATGTCAAGATGTCGAATGTTGAAAGTCGAAATGTCGAATATCGAATGTGAATGTCAAATGTGAATGTCGAATGTCGAATGTGAATGTCGAATGTGAATGTCGAATGTGAATGTCGAATGTCGAAATGTCGAAATGTCGAATGTCGAATGTGAATGTCGAATGTCGAAATGTCGAATGTTGAAATGTCGAATGTCGAATGTCGAATGTCAAATGTCGAATGTGAATGTCAAATGTTGAAATGTCGAATGTTGAAATGTCGAATGTCAAAAGTCGAAATGTCGAATGTGAATGTCGAAATGTCGAATGTGAATGTCGGCTGTCGAAATGTCGAAATGTCGAATGTCGAATGTCGGATGTGAATGTCGAATGTCGAAATGTCGAATGTCAAATGTCGAATGTGAATGTCGATTGTCGAAATGTCGAATGTCGAATTGTCGAAATGTCGAAATGTCGATTATGAATGTCGAATTTGAATGTCGAATTTGAATGTCGAATTTGAATGTCGAATGTCGAAATGTCGAAATGTCGAATGTCGAATGTGAATGTCGAATGTGAATGTCAAATGTCGAATGTGAATGTCGAAATGTCGATTGTCGAATGTCGAATGTCGAAATGTCGAAATGTCGAATGTCGAATGTGAATGTCGAAAGTTGAAATGTCGAATGTCAAAAGTCGAAATGTTGAATGTGAATGTCGAAATGTCGAATGTGAATGTCGGCTGTCGAAATGTCGAAATGTCGAATGTCGAATGTGAATGTCGAAATGTCGAATGTCGGATGTGAATGTCGAATGTCGAAATGTCGAATGTGAATGTCGAATGTCGAAATGTCGAATGTTGAAATGTCGAATGTCGAATGTCGAATGTCAAATGTCGAATGTGAATATCGAATGTTGAAATGTCGAATGTCAAAAGTCGAAATGTCGAATGTGAATGTCGAAATGTCGAATGTCGAATGTGAATGTCGGCTGTCGAAATGTCGAATGTCGAATGTCGATTGTGAATGTCGAAATGTCGGATGTGAATGTCGAATGTCGAAATGTCGAATGTCAAATGTCGAATGTGAATGTCGATTGTCGAAATGTCGAATGTCGAAATGTCAAAATGTCGAAATGGCGATTATGAATGTCGAATGTCGAGTTTGAATGTCGAATGTCGAAATGTTGAAATGTCGAATGTCGAATGTGAATGTTGAATGTTGAATGTCGAATGTGAATGTCGAATGTCGAAATGTCGAATGTCGAAAGTCGAATGTCGAATGTGAATGTCAAATGTCGAATGTGAATGTCGAAATGTCGAAATGTCGAATGTCGAATGTCGAAATGTCGAAATGTCGAAATGTCGAATGTTAAATGTGAATGTTGAATGTTAAATGTGAATGTCGAAATGTCGAAAGTCGAAATGTCGAAAGTCGAAATGTCGAAAGTCGAATGTGAATGTCGAATGTCGAAATGTCGAATGTGAATGTCGAAATGTCGTAATGTCGAAATGTCGAAATGTCGAATGTCGAATGTGAATGTCGAATGTCGAATGTGAATGTCGAATGTCGAAATGTCAAAATGTCGAATGTCGAATGTGAATGTCGAATGTCAAATGTCAAATGTCGAATGTCGAATGTGAATGTCGAATGTCGAATGTCGAAATGTCGAATGTTGAATGTCAAAATGTCGAATGTCGAATGTGAATGTCGAATGTCGAAATGTCGAATGTCGAATGTGAATGTCGAATGTCAATTGTCAAATGTCGAATGTGAATGTCGAATGTCGAATGTCGAATGTGAATGTCGACATGTCGAAATGTCGAAATGTCGAATGTCAAAATGTCGAATGTCGAATGTCGAAATGTCGAAATGTCGAATGTCGAAATGTCGAATGTCGATTGTCAAATGTGAATGTCGAATGTCGAATGTGAATGTCGAAATGTCGAAATGTCGATTGTCGAAATGCAAATATCGAATGTGAATGTCGAAAGTCGAAATGTCGAATGTCGAATGTGAATGTCGAAATGTCGAAATGTCGAATGTGAATGTCGAAATGTCGAATGTCAAAATGTCGAATGTCGAAATGTCGAATGTCGAATGTCGAATTTGAATGTCGAATTTGAATGTCGAATGTCGTAATGTCGAATGTCGAATGTCAAATGTGAATGTCGAATGTCGAATGTGAATGTCGAATGTCGAAATGTCGAACGTCGAAATGTCGAATGTCGAAAGTCGAAATGTCGAATGTGAATGTCGAATGTCGAAAGTCGAAATGTCGAATGTCGAATGTCGAAAGTCGAAATGTCGATTGTCGAATGTGAATGTCGAATGTCAAATGTGAATGTCGAATGTTGAATTTGAATGACGAATGTGAATGTCGAAATGTCGAATGTCGAAATGTCGAATGTCGATTGTCAAATGTGAATGTTGAAATGTCGAAATGTCGATTGTCGAATGTCGAATGTCGAATGTGAATGTCGAATGTGAATGTCGAAATGTTGAAATGTCGCATGTCGAATGTGAATGTCGAATGTCGAAATGTCGAATGTCGAAAGTCAAAATGTCGAATGTCGAATGTCGAATGTGAATGTCGAATGTCGAAATGTCGAAATGTCGAATGTCGAATGTGAATGTCGAATGTCGAAATGTAGAATGTCGAAAGTGAATTTCGAATGTCGAAATGTTGAATGTTGAAATGTCTAATGTCGAATGTCAAATGTCGAATGTGAATGTCGAATGTCGAAATGTCGAATGTCAAAAGTCGAAATGTCGAATGTGAATGTCAAAATGTCGGATGTCGGATGTGAATGTTGAATATCGAATGTCGAATGTGAATGTCGAATGTCGAAATGTCGAATGTCGAAATGTCGAATGTGAATGTCGAATGTCGAAATGTCGAAATGTCGAATGTCAAATGTCGAATGTGAATGTCGAATGTCAAATGTGAATGTCGATTGTCAAATGTGAATGTCGAATGTCAAGATGTCGAATGTTGAAAGTCGAAATGTCGAATGTCGAATGTGAATGTCGAATGTCGAATGTCAAATGTGAATGTCGAATGTCGAATGTGAATGTCGAATGTGAATGTCGAATGTGAATGTCGAATGTGAATGTCGAATGTCGAAATGTCGAAATGTCGAATGTCGAATGTGAATGTCGAATGTCGAAATGTCGAATGTTGAAATGTCGAATGTCGAATGTCAAATGTCAAATGTCGAATGTGAATGTCGAATGTTGAAATGTCGAATGTCAAAAGTCGAAATGTCGAATGTGAATGTCGAAATGTCGAATGTCGAATGTGAATGACGGCTGTCGAAATGTCGAAATGTCGAATGTCGAATGTCGGATATGAATGTCGAATGTCGAAATGTCGAATGTCAAATGTCGAATGTGAATGTCGATTGTCGAAATGTCGAATGTCGAATTGTCGAAATGTCGAAATGTCGATTATGAATGTCGAATGTCGAATTTGAATGTTGAATTTGAATGTCGAATGTCGAAATGTCGATTATGAATGTCGAATGTCGAATTTGAATGTCGAATGTCGAAATGTCGAAATGTCGAATGTCGAATGTGAATGTCGAATGTGAATGTCAAATGTCGAATGTGAATGTCGAAATGTCGAAATGTCGAAATGTCGAAATGTCGAAATGTCGAATGTCGAATGTCGAATGTGAATGTCGAATGTCGAATGTCGAATGTGAATGTCGAATGTCGAATGTGAATGTCGAATGTCGAATGTCGAATGTGAATGTCGAATGTCGAATGTGAATGTCGAATGTGAGTGTCGAATGTCGAATGTCGAATGTCGAAATGTCAAAATGTCGAAATGTCGAATGTCGAATGTGAATGTCGAATGTCGAATGTGAATGTCGAATGTCGAATGTCGAATGTGAATGTCGAATGTGAATGTCGAATGTCGAAATGTCGAATGTCGAATTGTCGAATGTCGAATGTGAATGTCGAATGTCGAAATGTCAAATGTGAATGTCGAAATGTCGAAATGTCGAATGTCGAATGTGAATGTCGAATGTCGAATGTGAATGTCGAATGTCGAATGTGAATGTCGAATGTCGAAATGTCGAAATGTCGAATGTCGAATGTGAATGTCGAAAGTCGAATGTCAAATGTGAATGTTGAAATGTCGAAATGTCGATTGTCGAAATGTCGAATGTGAATGTCGAATGTCAAATGTGAATGTCGAATGTGAATGTCGAAATGTCGAAATGTCGAATGTCAAATGTCGAATGTGAATGTCGAATGTCAAATGTGAATGTCGAATGTCAAGATGTCGAATGTTGAAAGTCGAAATGTCGAATGTGAATGTCGAAATGTCGGATGTGAATGTCGAATGTCGAAATGTCGAATGTCAAATGTCGAATGTGAATGTCGAATGTCGAAATGTCGAATGTCGAAAGTCAAAATGTCGAATGTCGAATGTCGAATGTGAATGTCGAATGTCGAAATGTCGAATGTCGAATGTGAATGTCGAATGTCGAAATGTCGAATGTCGAATGTGAATTTCGAATGTCGAAATGTTGAATGTTGAAATGTCTAATGTCGAATGTCGAATGTCGAATGTGAATGTCGAATGTCGAAATGTCGAATGTCAAAAGTCGAAATGTCGAATGTGAATGTCGAAATGTCGAATGTCGAATGTGAATGTCAAATGTCGAAATGTCGAAATGTCGAATGTCGAATGTCGAATGTGAATGTTGAATGTCGAAATGTCGAAATGTCGAATGTCGAATGTGTATGTCGAATGTCGAATGTTGAAATGTCGAATGTCAAATGTCGAATGTGAATGTCGAATGTCGAAATGTCGAATGTCAAAAGTCGAAATGTCGAATGTGAATGTCGAAATGTCGAATGTCGGATGTGAATGTTGAATATCGAATGTCGAATGTGAATGTCGAATGTCGAAATGTCGAATGTCGAAATGTCGAATGTGAATGTCGAATGTCGAAATGTCGAAATGTCGAATGTCAAATGTCGAATGTGAATGTCGAATGTCAAATGTGAATGTCGATTGTCAAATGTGAATGTCGAATGTCAAGATGTCGAATGTTGAAAGTCGAAATGTCGAATGTCGAATGTGAATGTCGAATGTCGAATGTCAAATGTGAATGTCGAATGTCGAATGTGAATGTCGAATGTGAATGTCGAATGTGAATGTCGAATGTCGAAATGTCGAATGTCGAATGTGAATGTCGAATATCGAAATGTCGAATGTTGAAATGTCGAATGTCGAATGTCAAATGTCAAATGTCGAATGTGAATGTCGAATGTTGAAATGTCGAATGTCAAAAGTCGAAATGTCGAATGTGAATGTCGAAATGTCGAATGTCGAATGTGAATGTCGGCTGTCGAAATGTCGAAATGTCGAATGTCGAATGTCGGATATGAATGTCGAATGTCGAAATGTCGAATGTCAAATGTCGAATGTGAATGTCGATTGTCGAAATGTCGAATGTCGAATTGTCGAAATGTCGAAATGTCGATTATGAATGTCAAATTTGAATGTTGAATTTGAATGTCGAATGTCGAAATGTCGAAATGTCGATTATGAATGTCGAATGTCGAATTTGAATGTCGAATGTCGAAATGTCGAAATGTCGAATGTCGAATGTGAATGTCGAATGTGAATGTCAAATGTCGAATGTGAATGTCGAAATGTCGAAATGTCGAATGTCGAAATGTCGAAATGTCGAAATGTCGAAATGTCGAAATGTCGAATGTCGAATGTGAAAGTCGAATGTCGAATGTCGAATGTGAATGTCGAATGTCGAATGTGAATGTCGAATGTCGAATGTCGAATGTGAATGTCGAATGTCGAATGTGAATGTCGAATGTGAGTGTCGAATGTCGAATGTCGAATGTCGAAATGTCAAAATGTCGAAATGTCGAATGTCGAATGTGAATGTCGAATGTCGAATGTGAATGTCGAATGTCGAATGTCGAATGTGAATGTCGAATGTGAATGTCGAATGTCGAAATGTCGAATGTCGAATTGTCGAATGTCGAATGTGAATGTCGAATGTCGAAATGTCGAATGTGAATGTCGAAATGTCGAAATGTCGAATGCCGAATGTGAATGTCGAATGTCGAATGTGAATGTCGAATGTCGAATGTGAATGTCGAATGTCGAAATGTCGAAATGTCGAATGTCGAATGTGAATGTCGAAAGTCGAATGTCAAATGTGAATGTTGAAATGTCGAAATGTCGATTGTCGAAATGTCGAATGTGAATGTCGAATGTCAAATGTGAATGTCGAATGTGAATGTCGAAATGTCGAAATGTCGAATGTCAAATGTCGAATGTGAATGTCGAATGTCAAATGTGAATGTCGATTGTCAAATGTGAATGTCGAATGTCAAGATGTCGAATGTTGAAAGTCGAAATGTCGAATGTCGAATGTGAATGTCGAATGTCGAATGTCAAATGTGAATGTCGAATGTCGAATGTGAATGTCGAATGTGAATGTCGAATGTGAATGTCGAATGTCGAAATGTCGAATGTCGAATGTGAATGTCGAATATCGAAATGTCGAATGTTGAAATGTCGAATGTCGAATGTCAAATGTCAAATGTCGAATGTGAATGTCGAATGTTGAAATGTCGAATGTCAAAAGTCGAAATGTCGAATGTGAATGTCGAAATGTCGAATGTCGAATGTGAATGTCGGCTGTCGAAATGTCGAAATGTCGAATGTCGAATGTCGGATATGAATGTCGAATGTCGAAATGTCGAATGTCAAATGTCGAATGTGAATGTCGATTGTCGAAATGTCGAATGTCGAATTGTCGAAATGTCGAAATGTCGATTATGAATGTCAAATTTGAATGTTGAATTTGAATGTCGAATGTCGAAATGTCGAAATGTCGATTATGAATGTCGAATGTCGAATTTGAATGTCGAATGTCGAAATGTCGAAATGTCGAATGTCGAATGTGAATGTCGAATGTGAATGTCAAATGTCGAATGTGAATGTCGAAATGTCGAAATGTCGAATGTCGAAATGTCGAAATGTCGAAATGTCGAAATGTCGAAATGTCGAATGTCGAATGTGAAAGTCGAATGTCGAATGTCGAATGTGAATGTCGAATGTCGAATGTGAATGTCGAATGTCGAATGTCGAATGTGAATGTCGAATGTCGAATGTGAATGTCGAATGTGAGTGTCGAATGTCGAATGTCGAATGTCGAAATGTCAAAATGTCGAAATGTCGAATGTCGAATGTGAATGTCGAATGTCGAATGTGAATGTCGAATGTCGAATGTCGAATGTGAATGTCGAATGTGAATGTCGAATGTCGAAATGTCGAATGTCGAATTGTCGAATGTCGAATGTGAATGTCGAATGTCGAAATGTCGAATGTGAATGTCGAAATGTCGAAATGTCGAATGTCGAATGTGAATGTCGAATGTCGAATGTGAATGTCGAATGTCGAATGTGAATGTCGAATGTCGAAATGTCGAAATGTAGAATGTCGAATGTGAATGTCGAAAGTCGAATGTCAAATGTGAATGTTGAAATGTCGAAATGTCGATTGTCGAAATGTCGAATGTGAATGTCGAATGTCAAATGTGAATGTCGAATGTGAATGTCGAAATGTCGAAATGTCGAATGTCAAATGTCGAATGTGAATGTCGAATGTCAAATGTGAATGTCGAATGTCAAGATGTCGAATGTTGAAAGTCGAAATGTCGAATGTGAATGTCGAAATGTCGGATGTGAATGTCGAATGTCAAAATGTCGAATGTCAAATGTCGAATGTGAATGTCGATTGTCGAAATGTCGAATGTCGAAATGTCAAAATGTCGAAATGTCGATTATGAATGTCGAATGTCGAATTTGAATGTCGAATGTCGAAATGTTGAAATGTCGAATGTCGAATGTGAATGTCAAATGGCGAATGTGAATGTCGAAATGTCGAAATGTCGAAATGTCGAATGTTAAATGTGAATGTTGAATGTTGAATGTTAAATGTGAATGTCGAATGTCAAAATGTCGAAATGTCGAAAGTCAAAATGTCGAATGTCGAATGTCGAAATGTCGAATGTCGAATGTCGAATGTGAATGTCGAAATGTCGTAATGTCGAAATGTCGTAATGTCGAAATGTCGAATGTCGAATGTGAATGTCGAATGTCGAATGTCGAATGTGAATGTCGAATGTCGAATGTGAATGTCGAATGTCGAATGTGAATGTCGAATGTCGAAATGTCGAAATGTCGAATGTCGAATGTGAATGTCGAAAGTCGAATGTCAAATGTGAATGTTGAAATGTCGAAATGTCGATTGTCGAAATGTCGAATGTGAATGTCGAATGTCAAATGTGAATGTCGAATGTGAATGTCGAAATGTCGAAATGTCGAATGTCAAATGTCGAATGTGAATGTCGAATGTCAAATGTGAATGTCGAATGTCAAGATGTCGAATGTTGAAAGTCGAAATGTCGAATGTGAATGTCGAAATGTCGGATGTGAATGTCGAATGTCAAAATGTCGAATGTCAAATGTCGAATGTGAATGTCGATTGTCGAAATGTCGAATGTCGAAATGTCAAAATGTCGAAATGTCGATTATGAATGTCGAATGTCGAATTTGAATGTCGAATGTCGAAATGTTGAAATGTCGAATGTCGAATGTGAATGTTGAATGTCGAATGTGAATGTCGAATGTCGAAAGTCGAATGTCGAATGTGAATGTCAAATGGCGAATGTGAATGTCGAAATGTCGAAATGTCGAAATGTCGAATGTTAAATGTGAATGTTGAATGTTGAATGTTAAATGTGAATGTCGAATGTCAAAATGTCGAAATGTCGAAAGTCAAAATGTCGAATGTCGAATGTCGAAATGTCGAATGTCGAATGTGAATGTCGAAATGTCGTAATGTCGAAATGTCGTAATGTCGAAATGTCGAATGTCGAATGTGAATGTCAAATGTCGAATGTCGAATGTGAATGTCGAATGTCGAATGTGAATGTCGAATGTCGAATGTGAATGTCGAATGTCGAAATGTCGAAATGTCGAATGTCGAATGTGAATGTCGAATGTCGAATGTGAATGTCGAATGTCGAATGTCAAATGTGAATGTCGAATGTCGAAATGTCGAAAGTCAAAATGTCGAATGTCGAATGTGAATGTCGAAATGTCGAATGTGAATGTCGAATCTCGAAATGTCGAATGTCGAAATGTCGAATGTTAAATGTGAATGTTGAATGTTAAATGTGAATGTCGAATGTTAAATGTGAATGTCGAATGTCAAAATGTCAAAATGTCGAAAGTCGAAATGTCGAATGTCGAATGTCGAAATGTCGCATGTGAATGTCGAAATGTCGTAATGTCGAAATGTCGAATGTCGAATGTCGAATGTCGAATGTCGAATGTGAATGTCGAATGTCGAATGTGAATGTCGAATGTCGAAATGTCAAAATGTCGAATGTCGAATGTGAATGTCGAATGTTGAAATGTCGAATGTGAATGTCGAAATGTCGAATGTCGAATGTGAATGTCGGCTGTCGAAATGTCGAAATGTCGAATGTCGAATGTCGAATGTCGATTGTGAATGTCGAAATGTCGGATGTGAATGTCGAATGTCGAAATGTCGAATGTCAAATGTCGAATGTGAATGTCGATTGTCGAAATGTCGAATGTCGAAATGTCAAAATGTCAAAATGTCGATTATGAATGTCGAATGTCGAATTTGAATGTCGAATGTCGAAATGTTGAAATGTCGAATGTGAATGTTGAATGTTGAATGTCGAATGTGAATGTCGAATGTCGAAATGTCGAATGTCGAAAGTCGAATGTCGAATGTGAATGTCAAATGTCGAATGTGAATGTCGAAATGTCGAAATGTCGAATGTCGAAATGTCGAAATGTCGAAATGTCGAATGTTAAATGTGAATGTCGAAATGTCGAGAGTCGAAATGTCGAAAGTCGAAATTTCGAATGTCGAATGTGAATGTCGAATGTCGAAATGTCGAATGTGAATGTCGAAATGTCGTAATGTCGAAATGTCGAAATGTCGAATGTCGAATGTGAATGTCGAATTGTCGTAATGTCGAAATGTCGAAATGTCGAATGTCGAATGTGAATGTCGAATGTCGAATGTGAATGTCGAATGTCGAAATGTCAAAATGTCGAAATATCGAAATGTCGAATGTCAAATGTGAATGTTGAATGTCAAATGTGAATGTCGAATGTCGAATGTGAATGTCGAAATGCCGAAAGTCGGTATGTCGAATGTCGAATGTGAATGTCGAATGTGAGTGTCGAATGTCGAATGTCGAATGTCAAAATGTCAAAATGTCGAAATGTCGAATGTCGAATGTGAATGTCGAATGTCGAATGTGAATGTCGAATGTCGAATGTCGAATGTGAATGTCGAATGTGAATGTCGAATGTCGAAATGTCGAATGTCGAATTGTCGAATGTCGAATGTGAATGTCGAATGTCGAAATGTCGAATGTGAATGTCGAAATGTCGAAATGTCGAATGTCGAATGTGAATGTCGAATGTGAATGTCGAATGTCGAATGTGAATGTCGAATGTCGAAATGTCGAAATGTCGAATGTCGAATGTGAATGTCGAAAGTCGAATGTCAAATGTGAATGTTGAAATGTCGAAATGTCGATTGTCGAAATGTCGAATGTGAATGTCGAATGTCAAATGTGAATGTCGAATGTGAATGTCGAAATGTCGAAATGTCGAATGTCAAATGTCGAATGTGAATGTCGAATGTCAAATGTGAATGTCGAATGTCAAGATGTCGAATGTTGAAAGTCGAAATGTCGAATGTGAATGTCGAAATGTCGGATGTGAATGTCGAATGTCAAAATGTCGAATGTCAAATGTCGAATGTGAATGTCGATTGTCGAAATGTCGAATGTCGAAATGTCAAAATGTCGAAATGTCGATTATGAATGTCGAATGTCGAATTTGAATGTCGAATGTCGAAATGTTGAAATGTCGAATGTCGAATGTGAATGTTGAATGTCGAATGTGAATGTCGAATGTCGAATGTCGAAAGTCGAATGTCGAATGTGAATGTCAAATGGCGAATGTGAATGTCGAAATGTCGAAATGTCGAAATGTCGAATGTTAAATGTGAATGTTGAATGTTGAATGTTAAATGTGAATGTCGAATGTCAAAATGTCGAAATGTCGAAAGTCAAAATGTCGAATGTCGAATGTCGAAATGTCGAATGTCGAATGTCGAATGTGAATGTCGAAATGTCGTAATGTCGAAATGTCGTAATGTCGAAATGTCGAATGTCGAATGTGAATGTCGAATGTCGAATGTGAATGTCGAATGTCGAATGTGAATGTCGAATGTCGAATGTGAATGTCGAATGTCGAAATGTCGAAATGTCGAATGTCGAATGTGAATGTCGAATGTCGAATGTGAATGTCGAATGTCGAATGTCAAATGTGAATGTCGAATGTCGAAATGTCGAAAGTCAAAATGTCGAATGTCGAATGTGAATGTCGAAATGTCGAATGTGAATGTCGAATCTCGAAATGTCGAATGTCGAATGTCGAAATGTCGAATGTTAAATGTGAATGTTGAATGTTAAATGTGAATGTCGAATGTTAAATGTGAATGTCGAATGTCAAAATGTCGAAATGTCGAAAGTCGAAATGTCGAATGTCGAAATGTCGCATGTGAATGTCGAAATGTCGTAATGTCGAAATGTCGAATGTCGAATGTCGAATGTCGAATGTGAATGTCGAATGTCGAATGTGAATGTCGAATGTCGAAATGTCAAAATGTCGAATGTCGAATGTGAATGTCGAATGTTGAAATGTCGAATGTGAATGTCGAAATGTCGAATGTCGAATGTGAATGTCGGCTGTCGAAATGTCGAAATGTCGAATGTCGAATGTCGAATGTCGATTGTGAATGTCGAAATGTCGGATGTGAATGTCGAATGTCGAAATGTCGAATGTCAAATGTCGAATGTGAATGTCGATTGTCGAAATGTCGAATGTCGAAATGTCAAAATGTCAAAATGTCGATTATGAATGTCGAATGTCGAATTTGAATGTCGAATGTCAAAATGTTGAAATGTCGAATGTGAATGTTGAATGTTGAATGTCGAATGTGAATGTCGAATGTCGAAATGTCGAATGTCGAAAGTCGAATGTCGAATGTGAATGTCAAATGTCGAATGTGAATGTCGAAATGTCGAAATGTCGAATGTCGAAATGTCGAAATGTCGAATGTTAAATGTGAATGTCGAAATGTCGAAAGTCGAAATGTCGAAAGTCGAAATTTCGAATGTCGAATGTGAATGTCGAATGTCGAAATGTCGAATGTGAATGTCGAAATGTCGTAATGTCGAAATGTCGAAATGTCGAATGTTGAATGTGAATGTCGAATTGTCGTAATGTCGAAATGTCGAAATGTCGAATGTCGAATGTGAATGTCGAATGTCGAATGTGAATGTCGAATGTCGAAATGTCAAAATGTCGAAATATCGAAATGTCGAATGTCAAATGTGAATGTTGAATGTCAAATGTGAATGTCGAATGTCGAATGTGAATGTCGAAATGCCGAAAGTCGAAATGTCGAATGTCGAATGTGAATGTCTAAATGTCGTAATGTCGAAATGTCGAATGTGAATGTCGAATTGTCGTAATGTCGAAATGTCGAAATGTCGAATGTCGAATGTGAATGTCGAATGTCGAATGTGAATGTCGAATGTCGAAATGTCAAAATGTCGAATGTCGAATGTGATTGTCGAAATGTCGAAATGTCGAATGTCGAATGTGAATGTCAAATGTCGAAATGTCGAATGTTGAAATGTCGAATGTCGAATGTCAAATGTCGAATGTCAAAAGTCGAAATGTCGAATGTGAATGTCGAAATGTCGAATGTCGAATGTCGAATGTAAATGTCGAATGTCGAATGTGAATGTCGACATGTCGAAATATCGAAATGTCGAATGTCGAATGTCGAATGAGAATGTCGAATGTCGAATGTCGAAAGTCGAATGTGAATGTCGACATGTCGAAATATCGAAATGTCGAATGTCGAATGTCGAATGTGAATGTCGAATGTCGAAAGTCGATTGTCGAATGTCGAAAGTCGAATGTTAATGTCGAATGTCGAAATGTCGAAATGTCGAAAGTTGAAATGTCGAATGTGAATGTCGAATGTCGAAATGTCGAAATGTCGAATGTCGAATGTGAATGTCGAATGTCAAATGTCGAATGTGAATGTCGAAATGTCGTAATGTCGAAATGTCGAAATGTCGAATGTCGAATGTGAATGTCGAATTGTCGTAATGTCGAAATGTCGAAATGTCGAATGTCGAATGTAAATGTCGAATGTCGAATGTGAATGTCGAATGTCGAAATGTCGAAATGTCGAATGTCGAATGTGAATGTCGAATGTCGATTGTGAATGTCGAATGTCGAAATGTCGAAATGTCGAATGTCGAATGTGAATGTCGAATGTCAAATGTCGAATGTCGAATGTGAATGTCGAATGTCGAATGTCGAATGTCGAATGTGAATGTCGACATGTCGAAATGTCGAAATGTCGAATGTCGAAATGTCGAATGTCGAATGTAGAATGTGAATGTCTAATGTCGAATGTCAAATGTGAATGTTGAAAGTCAAAATGTCGAATGTGAATGTCGAAATGTCGAATGTGAATGTCGAATCTCGAAATGTCGAATGTGAATGTCGAAAGTCGAATGTGAATGTCGAATGTCGAAATGTTGAAATGTCGAATGTCGAATGTGAATGTTGAATGTTGAATGTCGAATGTGAATGTCAAATGTTGAATGTGAATGTCGAAATGTCGAATGTCGAAATGTCGAAATGTCGAAATGTCGAATGTTAAATGTGAATGTCGAAATGTCGAAAGTCGAAATGTCGAAAGTCGAAATGTCGAAAGTCGAAATGTCGAATGTCGAATGTGAATGTCGAATGTCGAAATGTCGAATGTGAATGTCGAAATGTCGTAATGTCGAAATGTCGAAATGTCGAATGTCGAATGTGAATGTCGAATTGTCGTAATGTCGAAATGTCGAAATGTCGAATGTCGAATGTGAATGTCGAATGTCGAATGTGAATGTCGAATGTCGAAATGTCAAAATGTCGAAATATCGAAATGTCGAATGTCGAATGTCGAATGTCCATTGTCAAATGAAAATGTTGAATGTCAAATGTGAATGTCGAATGTCGAATGTGAATGTCGAAATGCCGAAAGTCGAAATGTCGAATGTCGAATGTGAATGTCGAAATGTCGTAATGTCGAAATGTCGAAATGTCGAATGTCGAATGTGAATGTCGAATTGTCGTAATGTCGAAATGTCGAAATGTCGAATGTCGAATGTGAATGTCGAATGTCGAATGTGAATGTCGAATGTCGAAATGTCAAAATGTCGAATGTCGAATGTGATTGTCGAAATGTCGAAATGTCGAATGTCGAATGTGAATGTCAAATGTCGAAATGTCGAATGTTGAAATGTCGAATGTCGAATGTCAAATGTCGAATGTCAAAAGTCGAAATGTCGAATGTGAATGTCGAAATGTCAAATGTCGAATGTCGAATGTGAATGTCGAATGTCGAATGTGAATGTCGACATGTCTAAATATCGAAATGTCGAATGTCGAATGTCGAATGTGAATGTTGAATGTCGAATGTCGAAAGTCGAATGTGAATGTCGACATGTCGAAATATCGAAATGTCGAATGTCGAATGTCGAATGTGAATGTCGAATGTCGAATGTCGAAAGTCGATTGTCGAATGTCGAATGTTAATGTCGAATGTCGAAATGTCGAAATGTCGAAAGTCGAAATGTCGAATGTGAATGTCGAATGTCGAAATGTCGAAATGTCGAATGTCGAATGTCGAATGTGAATGTCGAATGTCAAATGTGAATGTCGAATGTGAATGTCGAATGTCGAATGTGAATGTCGAATGTGAATGTCGAAATGTCGAAATGTCGAATGTCGAATGTCGAATGTCGATTGTCAAATGTGAATGTTGAATGTCAAATGTGAATGTCGAATGTGAATGTCGAATTGTCGTAATGTCGAAATGTCGAAATGTCGAATGTGAATGTCGAATGTCGAATGTGAATGTCGAATGTCGAAATGTCAAAATGTCGAATGTCGAATGTGAATGTCGAATGTCAAATGTCAAATGTCGAATGTCGAATGTGAATGTCGAATGTCGAATGTCGAATGTCGAAATGTCGAATGTTGAATGTCAAAATGTCGAATGTCGAATGTGAATGTCGAATGTCGAATGTGAATGTCGAATGTGAATGTCGAAATGTCGAAATGTCGAATGTCGAATGTCGAATGTCGATTGTCAAATGTGAATGTTGAATGTCAAATGTGAATGTCGAATGTGAATGTCGAATTGTCGTAATGTCGAAATGTCGAAATGTCGAATGTGAATGTCGAATGTCGAATGTGAATGTCGAATGTCGAAATGTCAAAATGTCGAATGTCGAATGTGAATGTCGAATGTCAAATGTCAAATGTCGAATGTCGAATGTGAATGTCGAATGTCGAATGTCGAATGTCGAAATGTCGAATGTTGAATGTCAAAATGTCGAATGTCGAATGTGAATGTCGGCTGTCGAAATGTCGAAATGTCGAATGTCGAATGTCGAATGTCGATTGTGAATGTCGAAATGTCGGATGTGAATGTCGAATGTCGAAATGTCGAATGTCAAATGTCGAATGTGAATGTCGATTGTCGAAATGTCGAATGTCGAAATGTCAAAATGTCAAAATGTCGATTATGAATGTCGAATGTCGAATTTGAATGTCGAATGTCGAAATGTTGAAATGTCGAATGTGAATGTTGAATGTTGAATGTCGAATGTGAATGTCGAATGTCGAAATGTCGAATGTCGAAAGTCGAATGTCGAATGTGAATGTCAAATGTCGAATGTGAATGTCGAAATGTCGAAATGTCGAATGTCGAAATGTCGAAATGTCGAAATGTCGAATGTTAAATGTGAATGTCGAAATGTCGAGAGTCGAAATGTCGAAAGTCGAAATTTCGAATGTCGAATGTGAATGTCGAATGTCGAAATGTCGAATGTGAATGTCGAAATGTCGTAATGTCGAAATGTCGAAATGTCGAATGTCGAATGTGAATGTCGAATTGTCGTAATGTCGAAATGTCGAAATGTCGAATGTCGAATGTGAATGTCGAATGTCGAATGTGAATGTCGAATGTCGAAATGTCAAAATGTCGAAATATCGAAATGTCGAATGTCAAATGTGAATGTTGAATGTCAAATGTGAATGTCGAATGTCGAATGTGAATGTCGAAATGCCGAAAGTCGGTATGTCGAATGTCGAATGTGAATGTCGAATGTGAGTGTCGAATGTCGAATGTCGAATGTCAAAATGTCAAAATGTCGAAATGTCGAATGTCGAATGTGAATGTCGAATGTCGAATGTGAATGTCGAATGTCGAATGTCGAATGTGAATGTCGAATGTGAATGTCGAATGTCGAAATGTCGAATGTCGAATTGTCGAATGTCGAATGTGAATGTCGAATGTCGAAATGTCGAATGTGAATGTCGAAATGTCGAAATGTCGAATGTCGAATGTGAATGTCGAATGTGAATGTCGAATGTCGAATGTGAATGTCGAATGTCGAAATGTCGAAATGTCGAATGTCGAATGTGAATGTCGAAAGTCGAATGTCAAATGTGAATGTTGAAATGTCGAAATGTCGATTGTCGAAATGTCGAATGTGAATGTCGAATGTCAAATGTGAATGTCGAATGTGAATGTCGAAATGTCGAAATGTCGAATGTCAAATGTCGAATGTGAATGTCGAATGTCAAATGTGAATGTCGAATGTCAAGATGTCGAATGTTGAAAGTCGAAATGTCGAATGTGAATGTCGAAATGTCGGATGTGAATGTCGAATGTCAAAATGTCGAATGTCAAATGTCGAATGTGAATGTCGATTGTCGAAATGTCGAATGTCGAAATGTCAAAATGTCGAAATGTCGATTATGAATGTCGAATGTCGAATTTGAATGTCGAATGTCGAAATGTTGAAATGTCGAATGTCGAATGTGAATGTTGAATGTCGAATGTGAATGTCGAATGTCGAATGTCGAAAGTCGAATGTCGAATGTGAATGTCAAATGGCGAATGTGAATGTCGAAATGTCGAAATGTCGAAATGTCGAATGTTAAATGTGAATGTTGAATGTTGAATGTTAAATGTGAATGTCGAATGTCAAAATGTCGAAATGTCGAAAGTCAAAATGTCGAATGTCGAATGTCGAAATGTCGAATGTCGAATGTCGAATGTGAATGTCGAAATGTCGTAATGTCGAAATGTCGTAATGTCGAAATGTCGAATGTCGAATGTGAATGTCGAATGTCGAATGTGAATGTCGAATGTCGAATGTGAATGTCGAATGTCGAATGTGAATGTCGAATGTCGAAATGTCGAAATGTCGAATGTCGAATGTGAATGTCGAATGTCGAATGTGAATGTCGAATGTCGAATGTCAAATGTGAATGTCGAATGTCGAAATGTCGAAAGTCAAAATGTCGAATGTCGAATGTGAATGTCGAAATGTCGAATGTGAATGTCGAATCTCGAAATGTCGAATGTCGAATGTCGAAATGTCGAATGTTAAATGTGAATGTTGAATGTTAAATGTGAATGTCGAATGTTAAATGTGAATGTCGAATGTCAAAATGTCGAAATGTCGAAAGTCGAAATGTCGAATGTCGAAATGTCGCATGTGAATGTCGAAATGTCGTAATGTCGAAATGTCGAATGTCGAATGTCGAATGTCGAATGTGAATGTCGAATGTCGAATGTGAATGTCGAATGTCGAAATGTCAAAATGTCGAATGTCGAATGTGAATGTCGAATGTTGAAATGTCGAATGTGAATGTCGAAATGTCGAATGTCGAATGTGAATGTCGGCTGTCGAAATGTCGAAATGTCGAATGTCGAATGTCGAATGTCGATTGTGAATGTCGAAATGTCGGATGTGAATGTCGAATGTCGAAATGTCGAATGTCAAATGTCGAATGTGAATGTCGATTGTCGAAATGTCGAATGTCGAAATGTCAAAATGTCAAAATGTCGATTATGAATGTCGAATGTCGAATTTGAATGTCGAATGTCAAAATGTTGAAATGTCGAATGTGAATGTTGAATGTTGAATGTCGAATGTGAATGTCGAATGTCGAAATGTCGAATGTCGAAAGTCGAATGTCGAATGTGAATGTCAAATGTCGAATGTGAATGTCGAAATGTCGAAATGTCGAATGTCGAAATGTCGAAATGTCGAATGTTAAATGTGAATGTCGAAATGTCGAAAGTCGAAATGTCGAAAGTCGAAATTTCGAATGTCGAATGTGAATGTCGAATGTCGAAATGTCGAATGTGAATGTCGAAATGTCGTAATGTCGAAATGTCGAAATGTCGAATGTTGAATGTGAATGTCGAATTGTCGTAATGTCGAAATGTCGAAATGTCGAATGTCGAATGTGAATGTCGAATGTCGAATGTGAATGTCGAATGTCGAAATGTCAAAATGTCGAAATATCGAAATGTCGAATGTCAAATGTGAATGTTGAATGTCAAATGTGAATGTCGAATGTCGAATGTGAATGTCGAAATGCCGAAAGTCGAAATGTCGAATGTCGAATGTGAATGTCTAAATGTCGTAATGTCGAAATGTCGAATGTGAATGTCGAATTGTCGTAATGTCGAAATGTCGAAATGTCGAATGTCGAATGTGAATGTCGAATGTCGAATGTGAATGTCGAATGTCGAAATGTCAAAATGTCGAATGTCGAATGTGATTGTCGAAATGTCGAAATGTCGAATGTCGAATGTGAATGTCAAATGTCGAAATGTCGAATGTTGAAATGTCGAATGTCGAATGTCAAATGTCGAATGTCAAAAGTCGAAATGTCGAATGTGAATGTCGAAATGTCGAATGTCGAATGTCGAATGTAAATGTCGAATGTCGAATGTGAATGTCGACATGTCGAAATATCGAAATGTCGAATGTCGAATGTCGAATGAGAATGTCGAATGTCGAATGTCGAAAGTCGAATGTGAATGTCGACATGTCGAAATATCGAAATGTCGAATGTCGAATGTCGAATGTGAATGTCGAATGTCGAAAGTCGATTGTCGAATGTCGAAAGTCGAATGTTAATGTCGAATGTCGAAATGTCGAAATGTCGAAAGTTGAAATGTCGAATGTGAATGTCGAATGTCGAAATGTCGAAATGTCGAATGTCGAATGTGAATGTCGAATGTCAAATGTCGAATGTGAATGTCGAAATGTCGTAATGTCGAAATGTCGAAATGTCGAATGTCGAATGTGAATGTCGAATTGTCGTAATGTCGAAATGTCGAAATGTCGAATGTCGAATGTAAATGTCGAATGTCGAATGTGAATGTCGAATGTCGAAATGTCGAAATGTCGAATGTCGAATGTGAATGTCGAATGTCGATTGTGAATGTCGAATGTCGAAATGTCGAAATGTCGAATGTCGAATGTGAATGTCGAATGTCAAATGTCGAATGTCGAATGTGAATGTCGAATGTCGAATGTCGAATGTCGAATGTGAATGTCGACATGTCGAAATGTCGAAATGTCGAATGTCGAAATGTCGAATGTCGAATGTAGAATGTGAATGTCTAATGTCGAATGTCAAATGTGAATGTTGAAAGTCAAAATGTCGAATGTGAATGTCGAAATGTCGAATGTGAATGTCGAATCTCGAAATGTCGAATGTGAATGTCGAAAGTCGAATGTGAATGTCGAATGTCGAAATGTTGAAATGTCGAATGTCGAATGTGAATGTTGAATGTTGAATGTCGAATGTGAATGTCAAATGTTGAATGTGAATGTCGAAATGTCGAATGTCGAAATGTCGAAATGTCGAAATGTCGAATGTTAAATGTGAATGTCGAAATGTCGAAAGTCGAAATGTCGAAAGTCGAAATGTCGAAAGTCGAAATGTCGAATGTCGAATGTGAATGTCGAATGTCGAAATGTCGAATGTGAATGTCGAAATGTCGTAATGTCGAAATGTCGAAATGTCGAATGTCGAATGTGAATGTCGAATTGTCGTAATGTCGAAATGTCGAAATGTCGAATGTCGAATGTGAATGTCGAATGTCGAATGTGAATGTCGAATGTCGAAATGTCAAAATGTCGAAATATCGAAATGTCGAATGTCGAATGTCGAATGTCCATTGTCAAATGAAAATGTTGAATGTCAAATGTGAATGTCGAATGTCGAATGTGAATGTCGAAATGCCGAAAGTCGAAATGTCGAATGTCGAATGTGAATGTCGAAATGTCGTAATGTCGAAATGTCGAAATGTCGAATGTCGAATGTGAATGTCGAATTGTCGTAATGTCGAAATGTCGAAATGTCGAATGTCGAATGTGAATGTCGAATGTCGAATGTGAATGTCGAATGTCGAAATGTCAAAATGTCGAATGTCGAATGTGATTGTCGAAATGTCGAAATGTCGAATGTCGAATGTGAATGTCAAATGTCGAAATGTCGAATGTTGAAATGTCGAATGTCGAATGTCAAATGTCGAATGTCAAAAGTCGAAATGTCGAATGTGAATGTCGAAATGTCAAATGTCGAATGTCGAATGTGAATGTCGAATGTCGAATGTGAATGTCGACATGTCTAAATATCGAAATGTCGAATGTCGAATGTCGAATGTGAATGTTGAATGTCGAATGTCGAAAGTCGAATGTGAATGTCGACATGTCGAAATATCGAAATGTCGAATGTCGAATGTCGAATGTGAATGTCGAATGTCGAATGTCGAAAGTCGATTGTCGAATGTCGAATGTTAATGTCGAATGTCGAAATGTCGAAATGTCGAAAGTCGAAATGTCGAATGTGAATGTCGAATGTCGAAATGTCGAAATGTCGAATGTCGAATGTCGAATGTGAATGTCGAATGTCAAATGTGAATGTCGAATGTGAATGTCGAATGTCGAATGTGAATGTCGAATGTGAATGTCGAAATGTCGAAATGTCGAATGTCGAATGTCGAATGTCGATTGTCAAATGTGAATGTTGAATGTCAAATGTGAATGTCGAATGTGAATGTCGAATTGTCGTAATGTCGAAATGTCGAAATGTCGAATGTGAATGTCGAATGTCGAATGTGAATGTCGAATGTCGAAATGTCAAAATGTCGAATGTCGAATGTGAATGTCGAATGTCAAATGTCAAATGTCGAATGTCGAATGTGAATGTCGAATGTCGAATGTCGAATGTCGAAATGTCGAATGTTGAATGTCAAAATGTCGAATGTCGAATGTGAATGTCGAATGTCGAATGTGAATGTCGAATGTGAATGTCGAAATGTCGAAATGTCGAATGTCGAATGTCGAATGTCGATTGTCAAATGTGAATGTTGAATGTCAAATGTGAATGTCGAATGTGAATGTCGAATTGTCGTAATGTCGAAATGTCGAAATGTCGAATGTGAATGTCGAATGTCGAATGTGAATGTCGAATGTCGAAATGTCAAAATGTCGAATGTCGAATGTGAATGTCGAATGTCAAATGTCAAATGTCGAATGTCGAATGTGAATGTCGAATGTCGAATGTCGAATGTCGAAATGTCGAATGTTGAATGTCAAAATGTCGAATGTCGAATGTGAATGTCGAATGTCGAATGTCGAAATGTTGAATGTCGAATGTGAATGTCGAATGTCAAATGTCAAATGTCGAATGTCGAATGTGAATGTCGAATGTCGAATGTGAATGTCGACATGTCGAAATGTCGAAATGTCGAATGTCGAAATGTCGAATGTCGAATGTGAATGTCGAATGTCAAATGTGAATGTCGAATGTCGAAATGTCGAAAGTCAAAATGTCGAATGTCGAATGCGAATGTCGAAATGTCGAAATGTCGAATGTGAATGTCGAATCTCGAAATGTTGAATGTTGAAATGTCGAATGTCGATTGTCGAATGTGAATGTCGAATGTCGAAATGTCGAAATGTCGAACGTCGAAATGTCGAATGTCGATTGTCAAATGTGAATGTCAAATGTGAATGTCGAATGTGAATGTCGAAATGTCGAAATGTCGATTGTCGAAATGCAAATATCGAATGTGAATGTCGAAAGTCGAAATGTCGAATGTCGAATGTGAATGTCGAAATGTCGAATGTGAATGTCGAAATGTCGAATGTCGAAATGTCGAATGTCGAAATGTCGAATGTAGAATGTCGAATTTGAATGTCGAATGTCGAAATGTCGAACGTCGAAATGTCGAATGTCGAAAGTCGAAATGTCGAAATGTCGAATGTGAATGTCGAATGTCGAAAGTCGAAATGTCGAATGTCGAATGTCGAAAGTCGAAATGTCGATTGTCGAATGTGAATATCGAATGTCAAATGTGCATGTCGAATGTCGAATTTGAATGTCGAATGTGAATGTCGAAATGTCGAATGTCGAAATGTTGAATGTCGATTGTCAAATGTGAATGTTGAAATGTCGAAATGTCGATTGTCGAAATGTCGAATGTCGAAATGTCGAATGTCGAATGTGAATGTCGAATGTGAATGTCGAAATGTTGAAATGTCGCATGTCGAATGAGAATGTCGAATGTCGAAATGTCGAATGTCGAAAGTCAAAATGTCGAATGTCGAATGTCGAATGTGAATGTCGAATGTCAAAATGTCGAAATGTCGAATGTCGAATGTCGAATTGTCGAATGTCGAAAGTCGAATTGTCGAATGTCGAATGTGAAAATGTCGAATGTGAATGTCGAATGTCGAATGTGAATGTCGAAAGTCGAATGTGAATGTCGAATCTGAAAGTCGAATGTCAAAATGTCGAAATGTCGAATGTGAATGTCGAATGTCGAAATGTCGAATGTTGAAATGTCGAATTTCGAATGTCAAATGTCAAATGTCAAATGTGAATGTCGAATGTTGAAATGTCGAATGTGAATGTCGAAATGTCGAATGTCGAATGTGAATGTCGGCTGTCGAAATGTCGAAATGTCGAATGTCGAATGTGAATGTCGAAATGTCGGATGTGAATGTCGAATGTCGAAATGTCGAATGTCAAATATCGAATGTGAATGTCGATTGTCGAAATGTCGAATGTCGAAATGTCAAAATGTCAAAATGTCGATTATGAATGTCGAATGTCGAATTTGAATGTCGAATGTCGAAATGTTGAAATGTCGAATGTCGAATGTGAATGTTGAATGTTGAATGTCGAATGTGAATGTCGAATGTCGAAATGTCGAATGTCGAAAGTCGAATGTCGAATGTGAATGTCAAATGTCGAATGTGAATGTCGAAATGTCGAAATGTCGAATGTCGAAATGTCGAAATGTCGAAATGTCGAATGTTAAATGTGAATGTCGAAATGTCGAAAGTCGAAATGTCGAAAGTCGAAATGTCGAATGTCGAATGTGAATGTCGAATGTCGAAATGTCGAATGTGAATGTCGAAATGTCGTAATGTCGAAATGTCGAAATGTCGAATGTCGAATGTGAATGTCGAATTGTCGTAGTGTCGAAATGTCGAATGTCGAATGTGAATGTCGAATGTCGAATGTGAATGTCGAATGTCGAAATGTCAAAATGTCGAAATATCGAAATGTCGAATGTCGAATGTCGAATGTCGATTGTCAAATGTGAATGTTGAATGTCAAATGTGAATGTCGAATGTGAATGTCGAAATGCCAAAAGTCGAAATGTCGAATGTCGAATGTGAATGTCGAAATGTCGTAATGTCGAAATGTCGAAATGTCGAATGTCGAATGTGAATGTCGAATTGTCATAATGTCGAAATGTCGAAATGTCGAATGTCGAATGTGAATGTCGAATGTCGAATGTGAATGTCGAATGTCGAAATGTCAAAATGTCAAATGTCGAATGTGATTGTCGAAATGTCGAAATGTCGAATGTCGAATGTGAATGTCAAATGTCGAAATGTCGAATGTTGAAATGTCGAATGTCGAATGTCAAATGTCGAATGTCAAAAGTCGAAATGTCGAATGTGAATGTCGAAATGTCAAATGTCGAATGTCGAATGTGAATGTCGAATGTCGAATGTGAATGTCGACATGTCTAAATATCGAAATGTCGAATGTCGAATGTGAATGTCGAATGTCGAAAGTCGAATGTGAATGTCGACATGTCGAAATATCGAAATGTCGAATGTCGAATGTCGAATGTCGAATGTGAATGTCGAATGTCGAAAGTCGATTGTCGAATGTCGAATGTTAATGTCGAATGTCGTAATGTCGAAATGTCGAAAGTCGAAATGTCGAATGTGAATGTCGAATGTCGAAATGTCGAAATGTCGAATGTCGAATGTCGAATGTGAATGTCGAATGTCAAATGTGAATGTCGAATGTCGAATGTGAATGTCGAATGTCAAATGTGAATGTCGAATGTGAATGTCGAAATGTCGAAATGTCGAATGTCGAATGTCGAATGTCGATTGTCAAATGTGAATGTTGAATGTCAAATGCGAATGTCGAATGTGAATGTCGAATGTCGATTGTGAATGTCGAATGTCGAAATGTCGAAATGTCGAATGTCGAATGTGAATGTCGAATGTCAAATGTCGAATGTCGAATGTGAATGTCGAATGTCGAATGTCGAATGTCGAATGTGAATGTCGACATGTCGAAATGTCGAAATGTCGAATGTCGAAATGTCGAATGTCGAATGTAGAATGTGAATGTCTAATGTCGAATGTCAAATGTGAATGTTGAAAGTCAAAATGTCGAATGTCGAATGTGAATGTCGAAATGTCGAATGTGAATGTCGAATCTCGAAATGTCGAACGTGAATGTCGAATGTCGAATGTGAATGTCGAATGTCGAATGTGAATGTCGAATGTCGAATGTGAATGTCGAAATGTCGAAATGTCGAATGTCGAATGTCGAATTGTCGAATGTCGAAAGTCGAATTGTCGAATGTCGAATGTGAAAATGTCGAATGTGAATGTCGAATGTCGAATGTGAATGTCGAAAGTCGAATGTGAATGTCGAATGTGAAAGTCGAATGTCAAAATGTCGAAATGTCGAATGTGAATGTCGAATGTCGAAATGTCGAATGTTGAAATGTCGAATGTCGAATGTCAAATGTCAAATGTCGAATGTGAATGGCGAATGTTGAAATGTCGAATGTGAATGTCGAAATGTCGAATGTCGAATGTGAATGTCGGCTGTCGAAATGTCGAAATGTCGAATGTCGAATGTCGAATGTGAATGTCGAAATGTCGGATGTGAATGTCGAATGTCGAAATGTCGAATGTCAAATGTCGAATGTGAATGTCGATTGTCGAATGTCGAAATGTCAAAATGTCAAAATGTCGATTATGAATGTCGAATGTCGAATTTGAATGTCGAATGTCGAAATGTTGAAATGTCGAATGTCGAATGTGAATGTTGAATGTTGAATGTCGAATGTGAATGTCGAATGTCGAAATGTCGAATGTCGAAAGTCGAATGTCGAATGTGAATGTCAAATGTCGAATGTGAATGTCGAAATGTCGAAATGTCGAATGTCGAAATGTCGAAATGTCGAAATGTCGAATGTTAAATGTGAATGTCGAAATGTCGAAAGTCGAAATGTCGAAAGTCGAAATGTCGAATGTCGAATGTGAATGTCGAATGTCGAAATGTCGAATGTGAATGTCGAAATGTCGTAATGTCGAAATGTCGAAATGTCGAATGTCGAATGTGAATGTCGAATTGTCGTAATGTCGAAATGTCGAAATGTCGAATGTCGAATGTGAATGTCGAATGTCGAATGTGAATGTCGAATGTCGAAATGTCAAAATGTCGAAATATCGAAATGTCGAATGTCGAATGTCGAATGTCGATTGTCAAATGTGAATGTTGAATGTCAAATGTGAATGTCGAATGTCGAATGTGAATGTCGAAATGCCGAAAGTCGAAATGTCGAATGTCGAATGTGAATGTCGAAATGTCGTAATGTCGAAATGTCGAAATGTCGAATGTCGAATGTGAATGTCGAATTGTCGTAATGTCGAAATGTCGAAATGTCGAATGTCGAATGTGAATGTCGAATGTCGAATGTGAATGTCGAATGTCGAAATGTCAAAATGTCAAATGTCGAATGTGATTGTCGAAATGTCGAAATGTCGAATGTCGAATGTGAATGTCAAATGTCGAAATGTCGAATGTTGAAATGTCGAATGTCGAATGTCAAATGTCGAATGTCAAAAGTCGAAATGTCGAATGTGAATGTCGAAATGTCAAATGTCGAATGTCGAATGTGAATGTCGAATGTCGAATGTGAATGTCGACATGTCTAAATATCGAAATGTCGAATGTCGAATGTCGAATGTCGAATGTGAATGTCGAATGTCGAATGTCGAAAGTCGAATGTGAATGTCGACATGTCGAAATATCGAAATGTCGAATGTCGAATGTCGAATGTCGAATGTGAATGTCGAATGTCGAAAGTCGATTGTCGAATGTCGAATGTTAATGTCGAATGTCGAAATGTCGAAATGTCGAAAGTCGAAATGTCGAATGTGAATGTCGAATGTCGAAATGTTGAAATGTCGAATGTGAATGTCGAATGTCGAATGTGAATGTCGAATGTGAATGTCGAAATGTCGAAATGTCGAATGTCGAATGTCGATTGTCAATTGTGAATGTTGAATGTCAAATGTGAATGTCGAATGTGAATGTCGAATTGTCGTAATGTCGAAATGTCGAAATGTCGAATGTCGAATGTGAATGTCGAATGTCGAATGTGAATGTCGAATGTCGAAATGTCAAAATGTCGAATGTCGAATGTGAATGTCGAATGTCAAATGTCAAATGTCGAATGTCGAATGTGAATGTCGAATGTCGAATGTCGAAATGTCGAATGTTGAATGTCAAAATGTCGAATGTCGAATGTGAATGTCGAATGTCGAATGTCGAAATGTTGAATGTCGAATGTGAATGTCGAATGTCAAATGTCAAATGTCGAATGTCGAATGTGAATGTCGAATGTCGAATGTGAATGTCGACATGTCGAAATGTCGAAATGTCGAATGTCGAAATGTCGAATGTCGAATGTGAATGTCGAATGTCAAATGTGAATGTCGAATGTCGAAATGTCGAAAGTCAAAATGTCGAATGTCGAATGCGAATGTCGAAATGTCGAAATGTCGAATGTGAATGTCGAATCTCGAAATGTTGAATGTTGAAATGTCGAATGTCGATTGTCGAATGTGAATGTCGAATGTCGAAATGTCGAAATGTCGAATGTCGAAATGTCGAATGTCGATTGTCAAATGTGAATGTCGAATGTCAAATGTGAATGTCGAATGTGAATGTCGAAATGTCGAAATGTCGATTGTCGAAATGCAAATATCGAATGTGAATGTCGAAAGTCGAAATGTCGAATGTCGAATGTGAATGTCGAAATGTCGAAATGTCGAATGTGAATGTCGAAATGTCGAATGTCGAAATGTCGAATGTCGAAATGTCGAATGTCGAATGTCGAATTTGAATGTCGAATGTCGAAATGTCGAACGTCGAAATGTCGAATGTCGAAAGTCGAAATGTCGAATGTCGAATGTCGAAAGTCGAAATGTCGAATGTGAATGTCGAATGTCGAAAGTCGAAATGTCGAATGTCGAATGTCGAAAGTCGAAATGTCGATTGTCGAATGTGAATGTCGAATGTCAAATGTGCATGTCGAATGTCGAATTTGAATGTCGAATGTGAATGTCGAAATGTCGAATGTCGAAATGTTGAATGTCGATTGTCAAATGTGAATGTTGAAATGTCGAAATGTCGATTGTCGAAATGTCGAATGTCGAAATGTCGAATGTCGAATGTGAATGTCGAATGTGAATGTCGAAATGTTGAAATGTCGCATGTCGAATGTGAATGTCGAATGTCGAAATGTCGAATGTCGAAAGTCAAAATGTCGAATGTCGAATGTCGAATGTGAATGTCGAATGTCAAAATGTCGAAATGTCGAATGTCGAATGTCGAATGTCGAATGTGAATTTCGAATGTCGAAATGTCGAATGTCGAATGTCGAATGTCGAATGTGAATGTCAAATGTCGAAATGTCGAATGTCAAAAGTCGAAATGTCGAATGTGAATGTCGAAATGTCGAATGTCGAATGTGAATGTCAAATGTCGAAATGTCGAATGTCGAATGTCGAATGTCGAATGTCGAATGTCGAATGTCGAATGTCGAATGTGAATGTTGAATGTCGAAATGTCGAAATGTCGAATGTCGAATGTGATTGTCGAAATGTCGAACGTCGAATGTGTATGTCGAATGTTGAATGTTGAAATGTCGAATGTCAAATGTCGAAAGTGAATGTCGAAATGTCGAAATGTCGAATGACAAAAGTCGAAATGTCGAATGTGAATGTCGAAATGTCGAATGTCGGATGTGAATGTCGAATGTCGAAATGTCGAAATGTCGAATGTCGAATGTGAATGTCGAAATGTCGAAATGTCGAATGTCGAATGTCAAATGTGAATATCGAATGTCGAATGTGAATGTCGAATGTCGAAATGTCGAATGTCGAAAGTCGAAATGTCGAATGTCGAATGTGAATGTCGAATGTCGAAATGTCGAAATGTCGAATGTCAAATGTCGAATGTGAATGTCGAATGTCAAATGTGAATGTCGATTGTCAAATGTGAATGTCGAATGTCAAGATGTCGAATGTTGAAAGTCGAAATGTCGAATGTCGAATGTGAATGTCAAATGTGAATGTCGAATGTCGAATGTGAATGTCGAATGTGAATGTCGAATGTGAATGTCGAATGTCGAAATGTCGAAATGTCGAATGTCGAATGTGAATGTCGAATGTCGAAATGTCGAATGTTGAAATGTCGAATGTCGAATGTCGAATGTCAAATGTCGAATGTGAATGTCGAATGTTGAAATGTCGAATGTCAAAAGTCGAAATGTCGAATGTGAATGTCGGCTGTCGAAATGTCGAAATGTCGAATGTCGAATGTCGGATGTGAATGTCGAATGTCGAAATGTCGAATGTCAAATGTCGAATGTGAATGTCGATTGTCGAAATGTCGAAATGTCGAATGTCGAATGTGAATGTCGAATGTGAATGTCAAATGTCGAATGTGAATGTCGAAATGTCGAAATGTCGATTGTCGAATGTCGAATGTCGAAATGTCGAAATGTCGAATGTCGAATGTGAATGTCGAAAGTTGAAATGTCGAATGTCAAAAGTCGAAATGTCGAATGTGAATGTCGAAATGTCGAATGTCGAATGTGAATGTCAAATGTCGAAATGTCGAATGTCAAAAGTCGAAATGTCGAATGTGAATGTCGAAATGTCGAATGTCGAATGTGAATGTCAAATGTCGAAATGTCGAAATGTCGAATGTCGAATGTCGAATGTCGAATGTCGAATGTGAATGTTGAATGTCGAAATGTCGAAATGTCGAATGTCGAATGTGATTGTCGAAATGTCGAATGTCGAATGTGTATGTCGAATGTTGAATGTTGAAATGTCGAATGTCAAATGTCGAAAGTGAATGTCGAAATGTCGAAATGTCGAATGTCAAAAGTAGAAATGTCGAATGTGAATGTCGGCTGTCGAAATGTCGAAATGTTGAATGTCGAATGTCGGATGTGAATGTCGAATGTCGAAATGTCGAATGTCAAATGTCGAATGTGAATGTCGATTGTCGAAATGTCGAAATGTTGAATGTCGAATGTGAATGTCGAATGTGAATGTCGAAATGTCGAATGTCAAAAGTCGAAATGTCGAATGTGAATGTCGAAATGTCGAATGTCGAATGTGAATGTCAAATGTCGAAATGTCGAAATGTCGAATGTCGAATGTCGAATGTCGAATGTCGAATGTGAATGTTGAATGTCGAAATGTCGAAATGTCGAATGTCGAATGTGTATGTCGAATGTTGAATGTTGAAATGTCGAATGTCAAATGTCGAAAGTGAATGTCGAAATGTCGAAATGTCGAATGTCAAAAGTCGAAATGTCGAATGTGAATGTCGAAATGTCGAATGTCGGATGTGAATGTCGAATGTCGAAATGTCGAAATGTCGAATGTCGAATGTGAATGTCGAAATGTCGAAATGTCGAAATGTCGAATGTCAAATGTCGAATGTGAATGTCGAATGTCAAATGTGAATGTCGATTGTCAAATGTGAATGTCGAATGTCAAGATGTCGAATGTTGAAAGTCGAAATGTCGAATGTCGAATGTGAATGTCAAATGTGAATGTCGAATGTCGAATGTGAATGTCGAATGTGAATGTCGAATGTGAATGTCGAATGTCGAAATGTCGAATGTCGAATGTGAATGTCGAATGTCGAAATGTCGAATGTTGAAATGTCGAATGTCGAATGTCGAATGTCAAATGTTGAATGTGAATGTCGAATGTTGAAATGTCGAATGTCAAAAGTCGAAATGTCGAATGTGAATGTCGGCTGTCGAAATGTCGAAATGTCGAATGTCGAATGTCGGATGTGAATGTCGAATGTCGAAATGTCGAATGTCAAATGTCGAATGTGAATGTCGATTGTCGAAATGTCGAAATGTCGAATGTCGAATGTGAATGTGGAATGTGAATGTCAAATGTCGAATGTGAATGTCGAAATGTCGAAATGTCGATTGTCGAATGTCGAAAGTTGAAATGTCGAATGTCAAAAGTCGAAATGTCAAATGTGAATGTCGAAATGTCGAATGTGAATGTCGGCTGTCGAAATGTCGAATGTCAAATGTCGAATGTGATTGTCGAAATGTCGAATGTCGAATGTGTATGTCGAATGTTGAATGTTGAAATGTCGAATGTTAAATGTCGAAAGTGAATGTCGAAATGTCGAATGTCAAAAGTCGAAATGTCGAATGTGAATGTCGAAATGTCGAATGTCGGATGTGAATGTCGAATGTCGAAATGTCGAAATGTCGAATGTCGAATGTGAATGTCGAAATGTCGAAATGTCGAATGTCGAATGTCAAATGTGAATATCGAATGTCGAATGTGAATGTCGAATGTTGAAATGTTGAATGTCGAAAGTCGAAATGTCGAATGTCGAATGTGAATGTCGAATGTCGAAATGTCGAAATGTCGAATGTCAAATGTCGAATGTGAATGTCGAATGTCAAATGTGAATGTCGATTGTCAAATGTGAATGTCGAATGTCAAGATGTCGAATGTTGAAAGTCGGAATGTCGAATGTCGAATGTGAATGTCAAATGTGAATGTCGAATGTCGAATGTGAATGTCGAATGTGAATGTCGAATGTGAATGTCGAATGTCGAAATGTCGAAATGTCGAATGTCGAATGTGAATGTCGAATGTCGAAATGTCGAATGTCGAAATGTCGAATGTCGAACGTCGAATGTCGAAATGTCGAAATGTCGAATGTCGAATTTGAATGTCGAATGTCGAAATGTTGAAATGTCGAATGTCGAATGTGAATGTCGAATGTGAATGTCAAATGTCGAATGTCGAATGTCGAAATGTCGAAATGTCGAAATGTCGAATGTCGAATGTGAATGTCGAATGTCGAATGTGAATGTCGAATGTCGAATGTGAATGTCGAATGTCGAATGTCGAATGTGAATGTCGAATGTCGAATGTGAATGTCGAATGTGAATGTCGAATGTCGAATGTCGAAATGTCAAAATGTCGAAATGTCGAATGTCGAATGTGAATGTCGAATGTCAAATGTCGAATGTGAATGTCGAATGTCGAATGTGAATGTCGAATGTGAATGTCGAATGTCGAAATGTCGAATGTCGAATTGTCGAATGTCGAATGTGAATGTCGAATGTCGAAATGTCGAATGTGAATGTCGAAATGTCGTAATGTCGAAATGTCGAATGTCGAATGTGAATGTCGAATGTCGAATGTGAATGTCGAATGTCGAATGGGAATGTCGAATGTCGAAATGTCAAAATGTCGAATATCGAATGTGAATGTCGAATGTCGAATGTCAAATGTGAATGTTGAAATGTCGAAATGTCGATTGTCAAAATGTCGAATGTGAATGTCGAATGTCAAATGTCGAATGTGAATGTCGAATGTCGAAATGTCGAAATGTCAAATGTCAAATGTCGAATGTGAATGTCGAATGTCAAATGTGAATGTCGAATGTCAAGATGTCGAATGTTGAAAGTCGAAATGTCGAATGTGAATGTCGAAATGTCGGATGTGAATGTCGAATGTCGAAATGTCGAATGTCAAATGTCGAATGTGAATGTCGATTGTCGAAATGTCGAATGTCGAAATGTCAAAATGTCGAAATGTCGATTATGAATGTCGAATGTCGAATTTGAATGTCGAATGTCGAAATGTTGAAATGTCGAATGTCGATTGTGAATGTTGAATGTTGAATGTCGAATGTGAATGTCGAATGTCGAAATGTCGAATGTCGAAAGTCGAATGTCGAATGTGAATGTCAAATGTCGAATGTGAATGTCGAAATGTCGAAATGTCGAATGTCGAATGTCGAAATGTCGAATGTTAAATGTGAATGTTGAATGTTAAATGTGAATGTCGAATGTTAAATGTGAATGTCGAATGTCAAAATGTCGAAATGTCGAAAGTCGAAATGTCGAATGTCGAATGTCGAAATGTCGCATGTGAATGTCGAAATGTCGTAATGTCGAAATGTCGAATGTCGAATGTCGAATGTCGAATGTCGAATGTGAATGTCGAATGTCGAATGTGAATGTCGAATGTCGAAATGTCAAAATGTCGAATGTCGAATGTGAATGTCGAATGTTGAAATGTCGAATGTGAATGTCGAAATGTCGAATGTCGAATGTGAATGTCGGCTGTCGAAATGTCGAAATGTCGAATGTCGAATGTCCAATGTCGATTGTGAATGTCGAAATGTCGGATGTGAATGTCGAATGTCGAAATGTCGAATGTCAAATGTGGAATGTGAATGTCGATTGTCGAAATGTCGAATGTCGAAATGTCAAAATGTCAAAATGTCGATTATGAATGTCGAATGTCGAATTTGAATGTCGAATGTCGAAATGTTGAAATGTCGAATGTGAATGTTGAATGTTGAATGTCGAATGTGAATGTCGAATGTCGAAATGTCGAATGTCGAAAGTCGAATGTCGAATGTGAATGTCAAATGTCGAATGTGAATGTCGAAATGTCGAAATGTCGAATGTCGAAATGTCGAAATGTCGAAATGTCGAATGTTAAATGTGAATGTCGAAATGTCGAAAGTCGAAATGTCGAAAGTCGAAATTTCGAATGTCGAATGTGAATGTCGAATGTCGAAATGTCGAATGTGAATGTCGAAATGTCGTAATGTCGAAATGTCGAAATGTCGAATGTCGAATGTGAATGTCGAATTGTCGTAATGTCGAAATGTCGAAATGTCGAATGTCGAATGTGAATGTCGAATGTCGAATGTGAATGTCGAATGTCGAAATGTCAAAATGTCGAAATATCGAAATGTCGAATGTCAAATGTGAATGTTGAATGTCAAATGTGAATGTCGAATGTCGAATGTGAATGTCGAAATGCCGAAAGTCGAAATGTCGAATGTCGAATTTGAATGTCTAAATGTCGTAATGTCGAAATGTCGAATGTCGAATGTGAATGTCGAATTGTCGTAATGTCGAAATGTCGAAATGTCGAATGTCGAATGTGAATGTCGAATGTCGAATGTGAATGTCGAATGTCGAAATGTCAAAATGTTGAATGTCGAATGTGATTGTCGAAATGTCGAAATGTCGAATGTCGAATGTGAATGTCAAATGTCGAATGTTGAAATGTCGAATGTCGAATGTCAAATGTCGAATGTGAAAAGTCGAAATGTCGAATGTGAATGTCGAAATGTCGAATGTCGAATGTCGAATGTAAATGTCGAATGTCGAATGTGAATGTCGACATGTCGAAATATCGAAATGTCGAATGTCGAATGTGAATGTCGAATGTCGAATGTCGAAAGTCGAATGTGAATGTCGACATGTCGAAATATCGAAATGTCGAATGTCGAATGTCGAATGTGAATGTCGAATGTCGAATGTCGAAAGTCGATTGTCGAATGTCGAAAGTCGAATGTTAATGTCGAAATGTCGAAAGTTGAAATGTCGAATGTGAATGTCGAATGTCGAAATGTCGAAATGTCGAATGTCGAATGTCGAATGTGAATGTCGAATGTCAAATGTCGAATGTGAATGTCGAAATGTCGTAATGTCGAAATGTCGAATGTCGAATGTGAATGTCGAATTGTCGTAATGTCGAAATGTCGAAATGTCGAATGTCAAATGTGAATGTCGAATGTCGAATGTGAATGTCGAATGTCGAAATGTCAAAATGTCGAATGTCGAATGTGATTGTCGAAATGTCGAAATGTCGAATGTCGAATGTGAATGTCAAATGTCGAAATGTCGAATGTTGAAATGTCGAATGTCGAATGTCAAATGTCGAATGTCAAAAGTCGAAATGTCGAATGTGAATGTCGAAATGTCGAATGTCGAATGTGAATGTCGAAATGTCGTAATGTCGAAATGTCGTAATGTCGAAATGTCGAATGTCGAATGTGAATGTCGAATGTCGAATGTCGAATGTGAATGTCGAATGTCGAATGTCGAATGTGAATGTCGAATGTCGAAATGTCGAAATGTCGAATGTCGAATGTGAATGTCGAATGTCGATTGTGAATGTCGAATGTCGAAATGTTGAAATGTCGAATGTCGAATGTGAATGTCGAATGTCAAATGTCGAATGTCGAATGTGAATGTCGAATGTCGAATGTCGAATGTGAATGTCGACATGTCGAAATGTCGAAATGTCGAATGTCGAAATGTCGAATGTCGAATGTCAAATGTGAATGTTGAAAGTCAAAATGTCGAATGTCGAATGTGAATGTCGAAATGTCGAATGTGAATGTCGAATCTCGAAATGTCGAATGTGAATGTCGAATGTCGAATGTGAATGTCGAATGTCGAATGTGAATGTCGAATGTCGAATGTGAATGTCGAATGTCGAATGTCGAATGTCGAAATGTCGAATGTCGAAATGTCGAAATGTCGAATGTCGAATGTCGAATTGTCGAATGTCGAATTGTCGAATGTCGAATGTGAAAATGTCGAATGTGAATGTCGAATGTCGAATGTGAATGTCGAAAGTCGAATGTGAATGTCGAATGTGAAAGTCGAATGTCAAAATGTCGAAATGTCGAATGTGAATGTCGAATGTCGAAATGTCGAATGTTGAAATGTCGAATGTCAAATGTCAAATGTCGAATGTGAATGTCGAATGTTGAAATGTCGAATGTGAATGTTGAAATGTCGAATGTCGAATGTGAATGTCGGCTGTCGAAATGTCGAAATGTCGAATGTCGAATGTCGAATGTGAATGTCGAAATGTCGGATGTGAATGTCGAATGTCGAAATGTCGAATGTCAAATGTCGAATGTGAATGTCGATTGTCGAAATGTCGAATGTCGAAATGTCAAAATGTCAAAATGTCGATTATGAATGTCGAATGTCGAATTTGAATGTCGAATGTCGAAATGTTGAAATGTCGAATGTCGAATGTGAATGTTGAATGTTGAATGTCGAATGTGAATGTCGAATGTCGAAATGTCGAATGTCGAAAGTCGAATGTCGAATGTGAATGTCAAATGTCGAATGTGAATGTCGAAATGTCGAAATGTCGAATGTCGAAATGTCGAAATGTCGAATGTTAAATGTGAATGTCGAAATGTCGAAAGTCGAAATGTCGAAAGTCGAAATGTCGAATGTCGAATGTGAATGTCGAATGTCGAAATGTCGAATGTGAATGTCGAAATGTCGTAATGTCGAAATGTCGAAATGTCGAATGTCGAATGTGAATGTCGAATTGTCGTAATGTCGAAATGTCGAAATGTCGAATGTCGAATGTGAATGTCGAATGTCGAATGTGAATGTCGAATGTCGAAATGTCAAAATGTCGAAATATCGAAATGTCGAATGTCGAATGTCGAATGTCGATTGTCAAATGTGAATGTTGAATGTCAAATGTGAATGTCGAATGTCGAATGTGAATGTCGAAATGCCGAAAGTCGAAATGTCGAATGTCGAATGTGAATGTCGAAATGTCGTAATGTCGAAATGTCGAAATGTTGAATGTCGAATGTGAATGTCGAATTGTCGTAATGACGAAATGTCGAAATGTCGAATGTCGAATGTGAATGTGAATGTCGAATGTCGAATGTGAATGTCGAATGTCGAAATGTCAAAATGTCAAATGTCGAATGTGATTGTCGAAATGTCGAAATGTCGAATGTCGAATGTGAATGTCAAATGTCGAAATGTCGAATGTTGAAATGTCGAATGTCGAATGTCAAATGTCGAATGTGAATGTCGAATGTCGAATGTGAATGTCGACATGTCTAAATATCGAAATGTCGAATGTCGAATGTCGAATGTCGAATGTGAATGTCGAATGTCGAATGTCGAAAGTCGAATGTGAATGTCGACATGTCGAAATATCGAAATGTCGAATGTCGAATGTCGAATGTCGAATGTGAATGTCGAATGTCGAAAGTCGATTGTCGAATGTCGAATGTTAATGTCGAATGTCGAAATGTCGAAATGTCGAAAGTCGAAATGTCGAATGTGAATGTCGAATGTCGAAATGTCGAAATGTTGAATGTCGAATGTGAATGTCGAATTGTCGTAATGACGAAATGTCGAAATGTCGAATGTCGAATGTGAATGTCGAATGTCGAATGTGAATGTCGAATGTCGAAATGTCAAAATGTCAAATGTCGAATGTGATTGTCGAAATGTCGAAATGTCGAATGTCGAATGTGAATGTCAAATGTCGAAATGTCGAATGTTGAAATGTCGAATGTCGAATGTCAAATGTCGAATGTGAATGTCGAATGTCGAATGTGAATGTCGACATGTCTAAATATCGAAATGTCGAATGTCGAATGTCGAATGTCGAATGTGAATGTCGAATGTCGAATGTCGAAAGTCGAATGTGAATGTCGACATGTCGAAATATCGAAATGTCGAATGTCGAATGTCGAATGTCGAATGTGAATGTCGAATGTCGAAAGTCGATTGTCGAATGTCGAATGTTAATGTCGAATGTCGAAATGTCGAAATGTCGAAAGTCGAAATGTCGAATGTGAATGTCGAATGTCGAAATGTCGAAATGTCGAATGTCGAATGTCGAATGTGAATGTCGAATGTCAAATGTGAATGTCGAATGTCAAATGTGAATGTCGAATGTCGAATGTGAATGTCGAATGTGAATGTCGAAATGTCGAAATGTCGAATGTCGAATGTCGAATGTCGATTGTCAAATGTGAATGTTGAATGTCAAATGTGAATGTCGAATGTGAATGTCGAATTGTCGTAATGTCGAAATGTCGAAATGTCGAATGTCGAATGTGAATGTCGAATGTCGAATGTGAATGTCGAATGTCGAAATGTCAAAATGTCGAATGTCGAATGTGAATGTCGAATGTCAAATGTCAAATGTCGAATGTCGAATGTGAATGTCGAATGTCGAATGTCGAAATGTCGAATGTTGAATGTCAAAATGTCGAATGTCGAATGTGAATGTCGAATGTCGAATGTCGAAATGTTGAATGTCGAATGTGAATGTCGAATGTCAAATGTCAAATGTCGAATGTCGAATGTGAATGTCGAATGTCGAATGTGAATGTCGACATGTCGAAATGTCGAAATGTCGAATGTCGAAATGTCGAATGTCGAATGTGAATGTCGAATGTCAAATGTGAATGTCGAATGTCGAAATGTCGAAAGTCAAAATGTCGAATGTCGAATGCGAATGTCGAAATGTCGAAATGTCGAATGTGAATGTCGAATCTCGAAATGTTGAATGTTGAAATGTCGAATGTCGATTGTTTAATGTGAATGTCGAATGTCGAAATGTCGAATGTCGAAATGTCGAATGTCGATTGTCAAATGTGAATGTCGAATGTCAAATGTGAATGTCGAATGTGAATGTCGAAATGTCGAAATGTCGATTGTCGAAATGCAAATATCGAATGTGAATGTCGAAAGTCGAAAAGTCGAATGTCGAATGTGAATGTCGAAATGTCGAAATGTCGAATGTGAATGTCGAAATGTCGAATGTCGAAATGTCGAATGTCGAAATGTCGAATGTCGAATGTCGAATTTGAATGTCGAATGTCGAAATGTCGAACGTCGAAATGTCGAATGTCGAAAGTCGAAATGTCGAATGTCGAATGTCGAAAGTCGAAATGTCGAATGTGAATGTCGAATGTCGAAAGTCGAAATGTCGAATGTCGAATGTCGAAAGTCGAAATGTCGATTGTCGAATGTGAATGTCGAATGTCAAATGTGCATGTCGAATGTCGAATTTGAATGTCGAATGTGAATGTCGAAATGTCGAATGTCGAAATGTTGAATGTCGATTGTCAAATGTGAATGTTGAAATGTCGAAATGTCGATTGTCGAAATGTCGAATGTCGAAATGTCGAATGTCGAATGTGAATGTCAAATGTGAATGTCGAAATGTTGAAATGTCGCATGTCGAATGTGAATGTCGAATGTCGAAATGTCGAATGTCGAAAGTCAAAATGTCGAATGTCGAATGTCGAATGTGAATGTCGAATGTCAAAATGTCGAAATGTCGAATGTCGAATGTCGAAATGTCGAATGTCGAATGTGAATTTCGAATGTCGAAATGTCGAATGTCGAATGTCGAATGTCGAATGTGAATGTCAAATGTCGAAATGTCGAATGTCAAAAGTCGAAATGTCGAATGTGAATGTCGAAATGTCGAATGTCGAATGTGAATGTCAAATGTCGAAATGTCGAAATGTCGAATGTCGAATGTCGAATGTCGAATGTCGAATGTCGAATGTGAATGTTGAATGTCGAAATGTCGAAATGTCGAATGTCGAATGTGATTGTCGAAATGTCGAATGTCAAATGTGTATGTCGAATGTTGAATGTTGAAATGTCGAATGTCAAATGTCGAAAGTGAATGTCGAAATGTCGAAATGTCGAATGTCAAAAGTCGAAATGTCGAATGTGAATGTCGAAATGTCGAATGTCGGATGTGAATGTCGAATGTCGAAATGTCGAAATGTCGAATGTCGAATGTGAATGTCGAAATGTCGAAATGTCGAATGTCGAATGTCAAATGTGAATATCGCATGTCGAATGTGAATGTCGAATGTCGAAATGTCGAATGTCGAAAGTCGAAATGTCGAATGTCGAATGTGAATGTCGAAATGTCGAAATGTCGAATGTCAAATGTCAAATGTGAATGTCGAATGTCAAATGTGAATGTCGATTGTCAAATGTGAATGTCGAATGTCAAGATGTCGAATGTTGAAAGTCGAAATGTCGAATGTCGAATGTGAATGTCAAATGTGAATGTCGAATGTCGAATGTGAATGTCGAATGTGAATGTCGAATGTGAATGTCGAATGTCGAAATGTCGAATGTCGAATGTGAATGTCGAATGTCGAAATGTCGAATGTTGAAATGTCGAATGTCGAATGTCGAATGTCAAATGTCGAATGTGAATGTCGAATGTTGAAATGTCGAATGTCAAAAGTCGAAATGTCGAATGTGAATGTCGGCTGTCGAAATGTCGAAATGTCGAATGTCGAATGTCGGATGTGAATGTCGAATGTCGAAATGTCGAATGTCAAATGTCGAATGTGAATGTCGATTGTCGAAATGTCGAAATGTCGAATGTCGAATGTGAATGTCGAATGTGAATGTCAAATGTCGAATGTGAATGTCGAAATGTCGAAATTTCGATTGTCGAATGTCGAATGTCGAAATGTCGAAATGTCGAATGTCGAATGTGAATGTCGAAAGTTGAAATGTCGAATGTCAAAAGTCGAAATGTCGAATGTGAATGTCGAAATGTCGAATGTCGAATGTGAATGTCAAATGTCGAAATGTCGAATGTCAAAAGTCGAAATGTCGAATGTGAATGTCGAAATGTCGAATGTCGAATGTGAATGTCAAATGTCGAAATGTCGAAATGTCGAATGTCGAATGTCGAATGTCGAATGTCGAATGTCGAATGTCGAATGTTGAATGTCGAAATGTCGAATGTCGAATGTGATTGTCGAAATGTCGAATGTCGAATGTGTATGTCGAATGTTGAATGTTGAAATGTCGAATGTCAAATGTCGAAAGTGAATGTCGAAATGTCGAAATGTCGAATGTCAAAAGTCGAAATGTCGAATGTGAATGTCGGCTGTCGAAATGCCGAAATGTCGAATGTCGAATGTCGGATGTGAATGTCGAATGTCGAAATGTCGAATGTCAAATGTCGAATGTGAATGTCGATTGTCGAAATGTCGAAATGTCGAATGTCGAATGTGAATGTCGAATGTGAATGTCAAATGTCGAATGTGAATGTCGAAATGTCGAAATGTCGATTGTCGAATGTCGAATGTCGAAATGTCGAAATGTCGAATGTCGAATGTGTATGTCGAAAGTTGAAATGTCGAATGTCAAAAGTCGAAATGTCGAATGTGAATGTCGAAATGTCGAATGTCGAATGTGAATGTCAAATGTCGAAATGTCGAATGTCAAAAGTCGAAATGTCGAATGTGAATGTCGAAATGTCGAATGTCGAATGTGAATGTCAAATGTCGAAATGTCGAAATGTCGAATGTCGAATGTCGAATGTCGAATGTCGAATGTCGAATGTCGAATGTGAATGTTGAATGTCGAAATGTCGAAATGTCGAATGTCGAATGTGTATGTCGAATGTTGAATGTTGAAATGTCGAATGTCAAATGTCGAAAGTGAATGTCGAAATGTCAAATGTCGAATGTGAATGTCGAATGTCAAATGTGAATGTCGATTGTCAAATGTGAATGTCGAATGTCAAGATGTCGAATGTTGAAAGTCGAAATGTCGAATGTCGAATGTGAATGTCAAATGTGAATGTCGAATGTCGAATGTGAATGTCGAATGTGAATGTCGAATGTGAATGTCGAATGTCGAAATGTCGAATGTCGAATGTGAATGTCGAATGTCGAAATGTCGAATGTTGAAATGTCGAATGTCGAATGTCGAATGTCAAATGTTGAATGTGAATGTCGAATGTTGAAATGTCGAATGTCAAAAGTCGAAATGTCGAATGTGAATGTCGGCTGTCGAAATGTCGAAATGTCGAATGTCGAATGTCAGATGTGAATGTCGAATGTCGAAATGTCGAATGTCAAATGTCGAATGTGAATGTCGATTGTCGAAATGTCGAAATGTCGAATGTCGAATGTGAATGTCGAATGTGAATGTCAAATGTCGAATGTGAATGTCGAAATGTCGAAATGTCGATTGTCGAATGTCGAATGTCGAAATGTCGAAATGTCGAATGTCGAATGTGAATGTCGAAAGTTGAAATGTCGAATGTCAAAAGTCGAAATGTCAAATGTGAATGTCGAAATGTCGAATGTGAATGTCGGCTGTCGAAATGTCGAAATGTCGAATGTCGAATGTGAATGTCGAAATGTCGAATGTCGGATGTGAATGTCGAATGTCGAAATGTCGAATGTCAAATGTCGAATGTGAATGTCGATTGTCGAAATGTCGAATGTCGAAATGTCAAAATGTCGAAATGTCGATTATGAATGTCGAATGTCGAATTTGAATGTCGAATGTCGAAATGTTGAAATGTCGAATGTCGAATGTGAATGTTGAATGTCGAATGTGAATGTCGAATGCCGAATGTCGAAAGTCGAATGTCGAATGTGAATGTCAAATGGCGAATGTGAATGTCGAAATGTTGAAATGTCGAAATGTCGAATGTTAAATGTGAATGTTGAATGTTGAATGTTAAATGTGAATGTCGAATGTCAAAATGTCGAAATGTCGAAAGTCGAAAGTCAAAATGTCGAATGTCGAATGTGAATGTCGAATGTCAAAATGTCGAAATGTCGAATGTCAAATGTCGAATGTGAATGTCGAATGTCAAATGTGAATGTCGATTGTCAAATGTGAATGTCGAATGTCAAGATGTCGAATGTTGAAAGTCGAAATGTCGAATGTCGAATGTGAATGTCAAATGTGAATGTCGAATGTCGAATGTGAATGTCGAATGTGAATGTCGAATGTGAATGTCGAATGTGAATGTCGAATGTTGAAATGTCGAAATGTCGAATGTCGAATGCGAATGACGAATGTCGAAATGTCGAATGTTGAAATGTCGAATGTCGAATGTCGAATGTCAAATGTCGAATGTGAATGTCGAATGTTGAAATGTCGAATGTCAAAAGTCGAAATGTCGAATGTGAATGTCGGCTGTCGAAATGTCGAAATGTCGAATGTCGAATGTCGGATGTGAATGTCGAATGTCGAAATGTCGAATGTCAAATGTCGAATGTGAATGTCGATTGTCGAAATGTCGAAATGTCGAATGTCGAATGTGAATGTCGAATGTGAATGTCAAATGTCGAATGTGAATGTCGAAATGTCGATTGTCGAATGTCGAATGTCGAAATGTCGAAATGTCGAAATGTCGAATGTCGAATGTGAATGTCGAAAGTTGAAATGTTGAATGTCAAAAGGTCAAATGTGAATGTCGAAATGTCGAATGTGAATGTCGGCTGTCGAAATGTCGAAATGTCGAATGTCGAATGTCGAATGTGAATGTCGAAATGTCGAATGTCGGATGTGAATGTCGAATGTCGAAATGTCGAATGTCAAATGTCGAATGTGAATGTCGATTGTCGAAATGTCGAATGTCGAAATGTCAAAATGTCGAAATGTCGATTATGAATGTCGAATGTCGAATTTGAATGTCGAATGTCGAAATGTTGAAATGTCGAATGTCGAATGTGAATGTTGAATGTCGAATGTGAATGTCGAATGTCGAATGTCGAAAGTCGAATGTCGAATGTGAATGTCAAATGGCGAATGTGAATGTCGAAATGTCGAAATGTCGAAATGTCGAATGTTAAATGTGAATGTTGAATGTTGAATGTTAAATGTGAATGTTGAATGTCGAATGTGAATGTCGAAATGTCGAAAGTCGAAATGTCGAATGTCGAATGTCGAAATGTCGAATGTCGAATGTGAATGTCGAAATGTCGTAATGTCGAAATGTCGAAATGTCGAATGTCAAATGTGAATGTCGAATGTCGAATGTGAATGTCGAATGTCGAATGTGAATGTCGAATGTCGAAATGTCGAATGTCGAATGTCGAATGTGAATGTCTAATGTCGAATGTCAAATGTGAATGTTGAAAGTCAAAATGTCGAATGTCGAATGTGAATGTCGAAATGTCGAATGTGAATGTCGAATCTCGAAATGTCGAATGTGAATGTCGAATGTCGAATGTGAATGTCGAATGTCGAATGTGAATGTCGAATGTCGAATGTGAATGTCGAATGTCGAATGTCGAATGTCGAAATGTCGAATGTCGAAATGTCGAAATGTCGAATGTCGAATGTCGAATTGTCGAATGTCGAAAGTCGAATTGTCGAATGTCGAATGTGAAAATGTCGAATGTGAATGTCGAATGTCGAATGTGAATGTCGAAAGTCGAATGTGAATGTCGAATGTGAAAGTCGAATGTCAAAATGTCGAAATGTCGAATGTGAATGTCGAATGTCGAAATGTCGAATGTTGAAATGTCGAATGTCGAATGTCAAATGTCAAATGTCGAATGTGAATGTCGAATGTTGAAATGTCGAATGTGAATGTCGAAATGTCGAATGTCGAATGTGAATGTCGGCTGTCGAAATGTCGAAATGTCGAATGTCGAATGTCGAATGTGAATGTCGAAATGTCGGATGTGAATGTCGAATGTCAAAATGTCGAATGTCAAATGTCGAATGTGAATGTCGATTGTCGAAATGTCGAATGTCGAAATGTCAAAATGTCAAAATGTCGATTATGAATGTCGAATGTCGAATTTGAATGTCGAATGTCGAAATGTTGAAATGTCGAATGTCGAATGTGAATGTTGAATGTTGAATGTCGAATGTGAATGTCGAATGTCGAAATGTCGAATGTCGAAAGTCGAATGTCGAATGTGAATGTCAAATGTCGAATGTGAATGTCGAAATGTCGAATGTCGAAATGTCGAAATGTCGAAATGTCGAATGTTAAATGTGAATGTCGAAATGTCGAAAGTCGAAATGTCGAAAGTCGAAATGTCGAAAGTCGAAATGTCGAATGTCGAATGTGAATGTCAAATGTCGAAATGTCGAATGTGAATGTCGAAATGTCGTAATGTCGAAATGTCGAAATGTCGAATGTCGAATGTGAATGTCGAATTGTCGTAATGTCGAAATGTCGAAATGTCGAATGTCGAATGTGAATGTCGAATGTCGAATGTGAATGTCGAATGTCGAAATGTCAAAATGTCGAAATATCGAAATGTCGAATGTCGAATGTCGAATGTCGATTGTCAAATGTGAATGTTGAATGTCAAATGTGAATGTCGAATGTCGAATGTGAATGTCGAAATGACGAAAGTCGAAATGTCGAATGTCGAATGTGAATGTCAAAATGTCGTAATGTCGAAATGTCGAAATGTCGAATGTCGAATGTGAATGTCGAATTGTCGTAATGTCGAAATGTCGAAATGTCGAATGTCGAATGTGAATGTCGAATGTCGAATGTGAATGTCGAATGTCGAAATGTCAAAATGTCGAATGTCGAATGTGATTGTCGAAATGTCGAAATGTCGAATGTCGAATGTGAATGTCAAATGTCGAAATGTCGAATGTTGAAATGTCGAATGTCGAATGTCAAATGTCAAAAGTCGAAATGTCGAATGTGAATGTCGAAATGTCGAATGTCGAATGTCGAATGTGAATGTCGAATGTCGAATGTGAATGTCGACATGTCGAAATATCGAAATGTCGAATGTCGAATGTCGAATGTCGAATGTGAATGTCGAATGTCGAATGTCGAAAGTCGAATGTGAATGTCGACATGTCGAAATATCGAAATGTCGAATGTCGAATGTCGAATGTCGAATGTGAATGTCGAATGTCGAATGTCGAAAGTCGATTGTCGAATGTCGAATGTTGAAAGTCGATTGTCGAATGTCGAAATGTCGAAATGTCGAAAGTCGAAATGTCGAATGTGAATGTCGAATGTAGAAATGTCGAATGTCGAATGTCGAATGTGAATGTCGAATGTCAAATGTGAATGTCGAATGTCGAATGTGAATGTCGAATGTGAATGTCGAAATATCGAAATGTCGAATGTCGAATGTCGAATGTCGAATGTGAATGTCGAATGTCGAATGTCGAATGTCGAAAGTCGAATGTGAATGTCGACATGTCGAAATATCGAAATGTCGAATGTCGAATGTCGAATGTGAATGTCGAATGTCGAATGTCGAAAGTCGATTGTCGAATGTCGAATGTCGAAAGTCGATTGTCGAATGTCGAAATGTCGAAATGTCGAAAGTCGAAATGTCGAATGTGAATGTCGAATGTCGAAATGTCGAAATGTCGAATGTCGAATGTCGAATGTGAATGTCGAATGTCAAATGTGAATGTCGAATGTCAAATGTGAATGTCGAATGTCGAATGTGAATGTCGAATGTGAATGTCGAAATGTCGAAATGTCGAAATGTCGAATGTCGAATGTGAATGTCGAATGTCGAATGTGAATGTCGAATGTCGAAATGTCAAAATGTCGAATGTCGAATGTGAATGTCGAATGTCGAATGTGAATGTCGAATGTCGAATGTCGAAATGTCGAATGTTGAATGTCAAAATGTCGAATGTCGAATGTGAATGTCGAATGTCGAATGTCGAAATGTTGAATGTCGAATGTGAATGTCGAATGTCAAATGTCAAATGTCGAATGTCGAATGTGAATGTCGAATGTCGAATGTCGAATGTGAATGTCGACATATCGAAATGTCGCAATGTCGAATGTCGAAATGTCCAATGTCGAATGTGAATGTCGAATGTCAAATGTGAATGTCGAATGTCGAAATGTCAAAAGTCAAAATGTCGAATGTCGAATGTGAATGTCGAAATGTCGAAATGTCGAATGTGAATGTCGAATCTCGAAATGTTGAATGTTGAAATGTCGAATGTCGAATGTCGAATGTGAATGTCGAATGTCGAAATGTCGAAATGTCGAATGTCGAAATGTCGAATGTCGATTGTCAAATGTGAATGTCGAATGTCAAATGTGAATGTCGAATGTGAATGTCGAAATGTCGAAATGTCGATTGTCGAAATGCAAATATCGAATGTGAATGTCGAAAGTCGAAATGTCGAATGTCGAATGTGAATGTCGAAATGTCGAAATGTCGAATGTGAATGTCGAAATGTCGAATGTCGAAATGTCGAATGTCGAAATGTCGAATGTCGAAATGTCGAATGTCGAATGTCGAATTTGAATGTCGAATGTCGAAATGTCGAACGTCGATATGTCGAATATCGAAAGTCGAAATGTCGAATGTCGAAAGTCGAAATGTCGAATGTGAATGTCGAATGTCGAAAGTCGAAATGTCGAATGTCGAATGTCGAAAGTCGAAATGTCGATTGTCGAATGTGAATGTCGAATGTCAAATGTGCATGTCGAATGTCGAATTTGAATGTCGAATGTGAATGTCGAAATGTCGAATGTCGAAACGTTGAATGTCGATTGTCAAATGTGAATGTTGAAATGTCGAAATGTCGATTGTCGAAATGTCGAATGTCGAAATGTCGAATGTCGAATGTGAATGTCGAATGTGAATGTCGAAATGTTGAAATGTCGCATGTCGAATGTGAATGTCGAATGTCGAAATGTCGAATGTCGAAAGTCAAAATGTCGAATGTCGAATGTCGAATGTGAATGTCGAATGTCGAAATGTCGAAATGTCGAATGTCGAATGTCGAAATGTCGAATGTCGAATGTGAATTTCGAATGTCGAATGTCGAATGTCGAATGTCGAATGTGAATGTCAAATGTCGAAATGTCGAATGTCAAAAGTCGAAATGTCGAAAGTGAATGTCGAAATGTCGAATGTCGAATGTGAATGTCAAATGTCGAAATGTCGAAATGTCGAATGTCGAATGTCGAATGTCGAATGTGAATGTTGAATGTCGAAATGTCGAAATGTCGAATGTCGAATGTGATTGTCGAAATGTCGAATGTCGAATGTGTATGTCGAATGTTGAATGTTGAAATGTCGAATGTCAAATGTCGAAAGTGAATGTCGAAATGTCGAATGTCAAAAGTCGAAATGTCGAATGTGAATGTCGAAATGTCGAATGTCGGATGTGAATGTCGAATGTCGAAATGTCGAAATGTCGAATGTCGAATGTGAATGTCGAAATGTCGAATGTCAAATGTGAATATCGAATGTCGAATGTGAATGTCGAATGTCGAAATGTCGAATGTCGAAAGTCGAAATGTCGAATGTCGAATGTGAATGTCGAATGTCGAAATGTCGAAATGTCAAATGTCAAATGTCGAATGTGAATGTCGAATGTCAAATGTGAATGTCGATTGTCAAATGTGAATGTCGAATGTCAAGATGTCGAATGTTGAAAGTCGGAATGTCGAATGTCGAATGTGAATGTCAAATGTGAATGTCGAATGTCGAATGTGAATGTCGAATGTGAATGTCGAATGTGAATGTCGAATGTCGAAATGTCGAAATGTCGAATGTCGAATGTGAATGTCGAATGTCGAAATGTCGAATGTTGAAATGTCGAATGTCGAACGTCGAATGTCAAATGTCGAATGTGAATGTCGAATGTTGAAATGTCGAATGTCAAAAGTCGAAATGTCGAATGTGAATGTCGGCTGTCGAAATGTCGAAATGTCGAATGTCGAATGTCGGATGTGAATGTCGAATGTCGGATGTGAATGTCGAATGTCGAAATGTCGAATGTCAAATGTCGAATGTGAATGTCGATTGTCGAAATGTCGAATGTCGAATTGTCGAAATGTCGATTATGAATGTCGAATGTCGAATTTGAATGTCGAATGTCAAAATGACGAAATGTCGAATGTCGAATGTGAATGTCGAATGTGAATGTCAAATGTCGAATGTGAATGTCGAAATGTCGAAATGTCGATTGTCGAATGTCGAATGTCGAAATGTCGAAATGTCGAATGTCAAATGTGAATGTCGAAAGTTGAAATGTCGAATGTCAAAAGTCGAAATGTCAAATGTGAATGTCGAAATGTCGAATGTGAATGTCGGCTGTCGAAATGTCGAAATGTCGAATGTCGAATGTCGAATGTGAATGTCGAAATGTCGAATGTCGGATGTGAATGTCGAATGTCGAAATGTCGAATGTCAAATGTCGAATGTGAATGTCGATTGTCGAAATGTCGAATGTCGAAATGTCAAAATGTCGAAATGTCGATTATGAATGTCGAATGTCGAATTTGAATGTCGAATGTCGAAATGTTGAAATGTCGAATGTCGAATGTCGAATGTTGAATGTCGAATGTGAATGTCGAATGTCGAATGTCGAAAGTCGAATGTCGAATGTGAATGTCAAATGGCGAATGTGAATGTCGAAATGTCGAAATGTCGAATGTTAAATGTGAATGTTGAATGTTGAATGTTAAATGTGAATGTCGAATGTCAAAATGTCGAAATGTCGAAAGTCGAAATGTCGAATGTCGAATGTCGAAATGTCGAATGTCGAATGTGAATGTCGAAATGTCGTAATGTCGAAATGTCGTAATGTCGAAATGTCGAATGTCGAATGTGAATGTCGAATGTCGAATGTCGAATGTGAATGTCGAATGTCGAATGTGAATGTCGAATGTCGAATGTGAATGTCGAATGTCGAATGTGAATGTCGAATGTCGAAATGTCGAAATGTCGAATGTCGAATGTGAATGTCGAATGTCGAATGTGAATGTCGAATGTCGAATGTCAAATGTGAATGTCGAATGTCGAAATGTCGAAAGTCAAAATGTCGAATGTCGAATGTGAATGTCGAAATGTCGAATGTGAATGTTGAATCTCGAAATGTCGAATGTCGAAAGTCGAAATGTCGAATGTCGAATGTGAATGTCGAATGTCGAATGTCAAATGTCGAATGTCGAATGTTGAAATGTCGAAATGTCGAATGTCGAAATGTCGAAATGTCGAATGTCGAATTGTCGAATGTCGAAAGTCGAATTGTCGAATGTCGAATGTGAAAATGTCGAATGTGAATGTCGAATGTCGAATGTCGAATGTGAATGTCGAAAGTCGAATGTGAATGTCGAATGTGAAAGTCGAATGTCGAAATGTCGAAATGTCGAATGTGAATGTCGAATGTCGAAATGTCGAATGTTGAAATGTCGAATGTCGAATGTCGAATGTGAATGTCGAATGTTGAAATGTCGAATGTCAAAAGTCGAAATGTCGAATGTGAATGTCGAAATGTCGAATGTGAATGTCGGCTGTCGAAATGTCGAAATGTCGAATGTCGAATGTCGATTGTGAATGTCGAAATGTCCGATGTGAATGTCGAATGTCGAAATGTCGAATGTCAAATGTCAAATGTCGAATGTGAATGTCGATTGTCGAAATGTCGAATGTCAAAATGTCAAAATGTCGAAATGTCGATTATGAATGTCGAATGTCGAATTTGAATGTCGAAAGTCGAAATGTTGAATGTTGAATGTCGAATGTGAATGTCGAATGTCAAAATGTCGAATGTCGAAAGTCGAATGTCGAATGTGAATGTCAAATGTCGAATGTGAATGTCGAAATGTCGAAATGTCGAATGTCAAAATGTCGAAATGTCGAATGTTAATTGTGAATGTTGAATGTTAAATGTGAATGTCGAAATGTCAAAAGTCGAAATGTCGAAAGTCGAAATGTCGAATGTCGAATGTGAATGTCGAATGTCGAAATGTCGAATGTGAATGTCGAAATGTCGTCATGTCGAAATGACGAAATGTCGAATGTCGAATGTGAATGTCGAATGTCGAATGTGAATGTCGAATGTCGAATGTGAATGTCGAATGTCGAAATGTCAAAATGTCGAATGTCGAATGTGAATGTCGAATGTCGAAATGTCGAAATGTCGAATGTCGAATGTGAATGTCGAATGTCGAATGTGAATGTCGAATGTCGAAATGTCAAAATGTCGAATGTCGAATGTGAATGTCGAATGTCAAATGTCAAATGTCGAATGTCGAATGTGAATGTCGAATGTCAAATGTCAAATGTCGAATGTCGAATGTGAATGTCGAATGTCGAATGTCGAAATGTCGAATGTTGAATGTCAAAATGTCGATGTCGAATGTGAATGTCGAATCTCGAATGTTGAAATGTCGAATGTCGAATGTTGAAATGTCGAATGTCGAATGTCGAATGACGAAATGTCGAATGTCGATGTCGAATGTCAAATGTGAATGTCGAATGTGAATGTCGAAATGTCAAAATGTCGATTGTCGAAATGCAAATATCGAATGTGAATGTCGAAAGTCGAAATGTCGAATGTCGAATGTGAATGTCGAAATGTCGAAATGTCGAATGTGAATGTGAATGTCGAAATGTCGAATGTCGAAATGTCGAATGTCGAAATGTCGAATGTCGAAATGTCGAATGTCGAATTTGAATGTCGAATGTCGTAATGTCGAATGTCGAATGTCAAATGTGAATGTCGAATGTCGAATGTGAATGTCGAATGTCGAAATGTCGAACGTCGAAATGTCGAATGTCGAAAGTCGAAATGTCGAATGTCAAAAGTCGAAATGTCGAATGTCGAATGTCGAAAGTCGAAATGTCGAATGTGAATGTCGAATGTCAAAAGTCGAAATGTCGAATGTCGAAAGTCGAAATGTCGATTGTCGAATGTGAATGTCGAATGTCAAATGTGAATGTCGAATGTCGAATTTGAATGTCGAATGTGAATGTCGAAATGTCGAATGTCGAAATGTCGATTGTCAAATGTGAATGTTGAAATGTCGAAATGTCGATTGTCGAAATGTCGAATGTCGAAATGTCGAATGTCGAATGTGAATGTCGAATGTGAATGTCGAAATGTTGAAATGTCGCATGTCGAATGTGAATGTCGAATGTCGAAATGTCGAATGTCGAAAGTCAAAATGTCGAATGTCGAATGTCGAATGTGGATGTCGAATGTCGAAATGTCGAAATGTCGAATGTCGAAATGTCGAATGTCGAATGTGAATTTCGAATGTCGAAATGTCGAATGTTGAAATGTCTAATGTCGAATGTCGAATGTCGAATGTGAATGTCGAATGTCGAAATGTCGAATGTCAAAAGTCGAAATGTCGAATGTGAATGTCGAAATGTCGAATGTCGAATGTGAATGTCGAATGTCGAAATGTCGAAATGTCGAATGTCGAATGTGAATGTCCAAATGTCGAAATGTCGAATGTCGAATGTCGAATGTGAATGTTGAATGTCGAAATGTCGAATTGTCGAATATCGAATGTGAATGTCGAATGTCGAATGTCGAATGTGAATGTCGAATGTCGAATGTCGAAATGTCGAATGTCGAATGTGAATGTCGAAATGTCGAAATGTCGAATGTCGAATGTGAATGTCGAAAGTCGAATGTCAAATGTGAATGTTGAAATGTCGAAATGTCGATTGTCGAAATGTCGAATGTGAATGTTGAATGTCAAATGTGAATGTCGAATGAGAATGTCGAATGTCGAAATGTCGAAATGTCGAATGTCAAATGTCGAATGTGAATGTCAAATGTCGAATGTGAATGTCGAATGTGAATGTCAAATGTCGAAAGTGAATGTCGAAATGTCGAAATGTCGAATGTCGGATGTGAATGTCGAATGTCGAAATGTCGAAATGTCGAATGTCGAATGTGAATGTCGAAATGTCGAAATGTCGAATGTCGAATGTCGAATGTCAAATGTGAATATCGAATGTCGAATGTGAATGTCGAATGTCGAAATGTCGAATGTCGAAAGTCGAAATGTCGAATGTGAATGTCGAATGTCGAAATGTCGAAATGTCGAATGTCAAATGTCGAATGTGAATGTCGAATGTCAAATGTGAATGTCGATTGTCAAATGTGAATGTCGAATGTCAAGATGTCGAATGTTGAAAGTCGAAATGTCGAATGTCGAATGTGAATGTCAAATGTGAATGTCGAATGTCGAATGTGAATGTCGAATGTGAATGTCGAATGTGAATGTCGAATGTGAATGTCGAATGTCGAAATGTCGAAATGTCGAATGTCGAATGTGAATGTCGAATGTCGAAATGTCGAATGTTGAAATGTCGAATGTCGAATGTCGAATGTCAAATGTCGAATGTGAATGTCGAATGTTGAAATGTCGAATGTCAAAAGTCGAAATGTCGAATGTGAATGTCGAAATGTCGAATGTCGAATGTGAATGTCGGCTGTCGAAATGTCGAAATGTCGAATGTCGAATGTCGGATGTGAATGTCGAATGTCGAAATGTCAAATGTCAAATGTCGAATGTGAATGTCGATTGTCGAAATGTCGAATGTCGAATTGTCGAAATGTCGATTTTGAATGTCGAATGTCGAATTTGAATGTCGAATTTGAATGTCGAATGTCGAAATGTCGAAATGTCGAATGTCGAATGTGAATGTCGAATGTGAATGTCAAATGTCGAATGTGAATGTCGAAATGTCGAAATGTCGATTGTCGAATGTCGAATGTCGAAATGTCGAAATGTCGAATGTCGAATGTGAATGTCGAAAGTTGAAATGTCGAATGTCAAAAGTCGAAATGTCGAATGTGAATGTCGAAATGTCGAATGTGAATGTCGGCTGTCGAAATGTCGAAATGTCGAATGTCGAATGTGAATGTCGAAATGTCGAATGTCGGATGTGAATGTCGAATGTCGAAATGTCGAATGTCGAAATGTCGAATGTCGAAATGTCAAAATGTCGAAATGTCGATTATGAATGTCGAATGTCGAATTTGAATGTCGAATGTCGAAATGTTGAAATGTCGAATGTCGAATGTGAATGTTGAATGTCGAATGTGAATGTCGAATGTCGAAAGTCGAATGTCGAATGTGAATGTCAAATGGCGAATGTGAATGTCGAAATGTCGAAATGTCGAATGTCGAAATGTCGAAATGTCGAAATGTCGAATGTTAAATGTGAATGTTGAATGTTGAATGTTAAATGTGAATGTCGAATGTCAAAATGTCGAAATGTCGAATGTCGAAATGTCGAATGTGGAATGTGAATGTCGTAATGTCGAAATGTCGTAATGTCGTAATGTCGAATTGTCGAATGTCGAATGTGAATGTCGAATGTCGAATGTGAATGTCGAATGTCGAATGTGAATGTCGAATGTCGAATGTGAATGTCGAATGTCGAAATGTCGAAATGTCGAATGTCGAATGTGAATGTCGAATGTCGAATGTGAATGTCGAATGTCGAATGTCAAATGTGAATGTCGAATGTCGAAATGTCGAAAGTCAAAATGTCGAATGTCGAATGTGAATGTCGAAATGTCGAATGTGAATGTCGAATCTCGAAATGTCGAATGTTGAAAGTCGAAATGTCGAATGTCGAATGTGAATGTCGAATGTCGAATGTCAAATGTCGAATGTCGAATGTCGAAATGTCGAAATGTCGAATGTCGAAATGTCAAAATGTCGAATGTCGAATGTCGAATTGTCGAATGTCGAAAGTCGAATTGTCGAATGTCGAATGTGAAAATGTCGAATGTGAATGTCGAATGTCGAATGTGAATGTCGAAATTCGAATGTGAATGTCGAATGTGAAAGTCGAATGTCAAACTGTCGAAATGTCGAATGTGAATGTCGAATGTCGAAATGTCGAATGTTGAAATGTCGAATGTCGAATGTCAAATGTCAAATGTCGAATGTGAGTGTCGAATGTTGAAATGTCAAATGTGAATGTCGAAATGTCGAATGTCGAATGTGAATGTCGGCTGTCGAAATGTCGAATGTCGAATGTGAATGTCGAAATGTCGGATGTGAATGTCGAATGTCGAAATGTCGAATGTCAAATGTCGAATGTGAATGTCGATTGTCGAAATGTCGAATGTCGAAATGTCAAAATGTCAAAATGTCGATTATGAATGTCGAATGTCGAATTTGAATGTCGAATGTCGAAATGTTGAAATGTCGAATGTCGAATGTGAATGTTGAATGTTGAATGTCGAATGTGAATGTCGAATGTCGAAATGTCGAATGTCGAAAGTCGAATGTCGAATGTGAATGTCAAATGTCGAATGTGAATGTCGAAATGTCGAATGTCGAAATGTCGAAATGTCGAATGTTAAATGTGAATGTCGAAATGTCGAAAGTCGAAATGTCGAAAGTCGAAATGTCGAATGTCGAATGTGAATGTCGAATGTCGAAATGTCGAATGTGAATGTCGAAATGTCGTAATGTCGAAATGTCGAAATGTCGAATGTCGAATGTGAATGTCGAATTGTCGTAATGTCGAAATGTCGAAATGTCGAATGTCGAATGTGAATGTCGAATGTCGAATGTCGAATGTGAATGTCGAATGTCGAAATGTCAAAATGTCGAAATATCGAAATGTCGAATGTCGAATGTCGAATGTCGATTGTCAAATGTGAATGTTGAATGTCAAATGTGAATGTCGAATGTCGAATGTGAATGTCGAAATGCCGAAAGTCGAAATGTCGAATGTCGAATGTGAATGTCGAAATGTCGTAATGTCGAAATGTCGAAATGTCGAATGTCGAATGTGAATGTCGAATTGTCGTAATGTCGAAATGTCGAAATGTCGAATGTCGAATGTGAATGTCGAATGTCGAATGTGAATGTCGAATGTCGAAATGTCAAAATGTCGAATGTCGAATGTGATTGTCGAAATGTCGAAATGTCGAATGTCGAATGTGAATGTCAAATGTCGAAATGTCGAATGTTGAAATGTCGAATGTCGAATGTCAAATGTTGAATGTCAAAAGTCGAAATGTCGAATGTGAATGTCGACATGTCGAAATATCGAAATGTCGAATGTCGAATGTCGAATGTCGAATGTGAATGTCGAATGTCGAATGTCGAAAGTCGAATGTGAATGTCGACATGTCGAAATATCGAAATGTCGAATGTCGAATGTCGAATGTCGAATGTGAATGTCTAATGTCGAATGTCGAATGTCGAAAGTCGATTGTCGAATGTCGAATGTCGAAAGTCGATTGTCGAATGTCGAAATGTCGAAATGTCGAAAGTCGAAATGTCGAATGTGAATGTCGAATGTAGAAATGTCGAAATGTCGAATGTCGAATGTCGAATGTGAATGTCGAATGTCAAATGTGAATGTCGAATGTCAAATGTGAATGTCGAATGTCGAATGTGAATGTCGAATGTGAATGTCGAAATATCGAAATGTCGAATGTCGAATGTCGAATGTCGAATGTGAATGTCGAATGTCGAATGTCGAAAGTCGAATGTGAATGTCGACATGTCGAAATATCGAAATGTCGAATGTCGAATGTCGAATGTTGAATGTGAATGTCGAATGTCGAATGTCGAAAGTCGATTGTCGAATGTCGAATGTCGAAAGTCGATTGTCGAATGTCGAAATGTCGAAAGTCGAAATGTCGAATGTGAATGTCGAATGTCGAAATGTCGAAATGTCGAAAAGTCGAATGTCGAATGTCGAATGTGAATGTCGAATGTCAAATGTGAATGTCGAATGTCAAATGTGAATGTCGAATGTCGAATGTGAATGTCGAATGTGAATGTCGAAATGTCGAAATGTCAAAATGTTGAATGTCGAATGTGAATGTCGAATGTCAAATGTCAAATGTCGAATGTCGAATGTGAATGTCGAATGTCGAATGTCGAAATGTCGAATGTTGAATGTCAAAATGTCGAATGTCGAATGTGAATGTCGAATGTCGAATGTCGAAATGTTGAATGTCGAATGTGAATGTCGAATGTCAAATGTCAAATGTCGAATGTCGAATGTGAATGTCGAATGTCGAATGTCGAATGTGAATGTCGACATGTCGAAATGTCGAAATGTCGAATGTCGAAATGTCGAATGTCGAATGTGAATGTCGAATGTCAAATGTGAATGTCGAATGTCAAAATGTCGAAAGTCAAAATGTCGAATGTCGAATGTGAATGTCAAAATGTCGAAATGTCGAATGTGAATGTCGAATCTCGAAATGTTGAATGTTGAAATGTCGAATGTCGAATGTCGAATGTGAATGTCGAATGTCGAAATGTCGAAATGTCGAATGTCGAAATGTCGAATGTCGATTGTCAAATGTGAATGTCGAATGTCAAATGTGAATGTCGAATGTGAATGTCGAAATGTCGAAATGTCGATTGTCGAAATGCAAATATCGAATGTGAATGTCGAAAGTCGAAATGTCGAATGTCGAATGTGAATGTCGAAATGTCGAAATGTCGAATGTGAATGTCGAAATGTCGAATGTCGAAATGTCGAATGTCGAAATGTCGAATGTCGAATGTCGAATTTGAATGTCGAATGTCGAAATGTCGAATGTCGAAATGTCGAATGTCGAAAGTTGAAATGTCGAATGTCGAATGTCGAAAGTCGAAATGTCGAATGTGAATGTCGAATGTCGAAAGTCGAAATGTCGAATGTCGAATGGCGAAAGTCGAAATGTCGATTGTCGAATGTGAATGTCGAATGTCAAATGTGCATGTCGAATGTCGAATTTGAATGTCGAATGTGAATGTCGAAATGTCGAATGTCAAAATGTTGAATGTCGATTGGCAAATGTGAATGTTGAAATGTCGAAATGTCGATTGTCGAAATGTCGAATGTCGAAATGTCGAATGTCGAATGTGAATGTCGAATGTGAATGTCGAAATGTTGAAATGTCGCATGTCGAATGTGAATGTCGAATGTCGAAATGTCGAATGTAGAAAGTCAAAATGTCGAATGTCGAATGTCGAATGTGAATGTCGAATGTCGAAATGTCGAAATGTCGAATGTCGAATGTCGAAATGTCGAATGTCGAATGTGAATTTCGAATGTCGAATGTCGAATGTCGAATGTCGAATGTGAATGTCAAATGTCGAAATGTCGAATGTCAAAAGTCGAAATGTCGAATGTGAATGTCGAAATGTCGAATGTCGAATGTGAATGTCAAATGTCGAAATGTCGAAATGTCGAATGTCGAATGTCGAATGTCGAATGTGATTGTCGAAATGTCGAATGTCGAATGTGTATGTCGAATGTTGAATGTTGAAATGTCGAATGTCAAATGTCGAAAGTGAATGTCGAAATGTCGAAATGTCGAATGTCAAAAGTCGAAATGTCGAATGTGAATGTCGAAATGTCGAATGTCGGATGTGAATGTCGAATGTCGAAATGTCGAAATGTCGAATGTCGAATGTGAATGTCGAAATGTCGAAATGTCGAATGTCGAATGTCAAATGTAAATATCGAATGTCGAATGTGAATGTCGAATGTCGAAATGTCGAATGTCGAAAGTCGAAATGTCGAATGTCAAATGTGAATGTCGAATGTCGAAATGTCGAAATGTCGAATGTCAAATGTCGAATGTGAATGTCGAATGTCAAATGTGAATGTCGATTGTCAAATGTGAATGTCGAATGTCAAGATGTCGAATGTTGAAAGTCGGAATGTCGAATGTCGAATGTGAATGTCAAATGTGAATGTCGAATGTCGAATGTGAATGTCGAATGTGAATGTGGAATGTGAATGTCGAATGTCGAAATGTCGAATGTCGAATGTGAATGTCGAATGTCGAAATGTCGAATGTTGAAATGTCGAATGTCGAACGTCGAATGTCAAATGTCGAATGTGAATGTCGAATGTTGAAATGTCGAATGTCAAAAGTCGAAATGTCGAATGTGAATGTCGGCTGTCGAAATGTCGAAATGTCGAATGTCGAATGTCGGATGTGAATGTCGAATGTCGGATGTGAATGTCGAATGTCGAAATGTCGAATGTCAAATGTCGAATGTGAATGTCGATTGTCGAAATGTCGAATGTCGAATTGTCGAAATGTCGATTATGAATGTCGAATGTCGAATTTGAATGTCGAATGTCAAAATGTCGAAATGTCGAATGTCGAATGTGAATGTCGAATGTGAATGTCAAATGTCGAATGTGAATGTCGAAATGTCGAAATGTCGATTGTCGAATGTCGAATGTCGAAATGTCGAAATGTCGAATGTCAAATGTGAATGTCGAAAGTTGAAATGTCGAATGTCAAAAGTCAAAATGTCAAATGTGAATGTCGAAATGTCGAATGTGAATGTTGGCTGTCGAAATGTCGAAATGTCGAATGTCGAATGTCGAATGTGAATGTCGAAATGTCGAATGTCGGATGTGAATGTCGAATGTCGAAATGTCGAATGTCAAATGTCGAATGTGAATGTCGATTGTCGAAATGTCGAATGTCGAAATGTCAAAATGTCAAAATGTCGATTATGAATGTCGAATGTCGAATTTGAATGTCGAATGTTGAAATGTCGAATGTCGAATTTGAATGTTGAATGTCGAATGTGAATGTCGAATGTCGAATGTCGAAAGTCGAATGTCGAATGTGAATGTCAAATGGCGAATGTGAATGTCGAAATGTCGAAATGTCGAATGTTAAATGTGAATGTTGAATGTTGAATGTTAAATGTGAATGTCGAATGTCAAAATGTCGAAATGTCGAAAGTCGAAATGTCGAATGTCGAATGTCGAAATGTCGAATGTCGAATGTGAATGTCGAAATGTCGTAATGTCGAAATGTCGTAATGTCGAAATGTCGAATGTCGAATGTGAATGTCGAATGTCGAATGTCGAATGTGAATGTCGAATGTCGAATGTGAATGTCGAATGTCGAATGTGAATGTCGAATGTCGAAATGTCGAAATGTCGAATGTCGAATGTGAATGTCGAATGTCGAATGTGAATGTCGAATGTCGAATGTCAAATGTGAATGTCGAATGTCGAAATGTCGAAAGTCAAAATGTCGAATGTCGAATGTGAATGTCGAATCTCGAAATGTCGAATGTCGAAAGTCGAAATGTCGAATGTCGAATGTGAATGTCGAATGTCGAATGTCGAATGTCGAAATGTCGAAATGTCGAATGTCGAATGTGAATGTCGAAATGTCGAAATGTCGAATGTCGAATGTCAAATGTAAATATCGAATGTCGAATGTGAATGTCGAATGTCGAAATGTCGAATGTCGAAAGTCGAAATGTCGAATGTCAAATGTGAATGTCGAATGTCGAAATGTCGAAATGTCGAATGTCAAATGTCGAATGTGAATGTCGAATGTCAAATGTGAATGTCGATTGTCAAATGTGAATGTCGAATGTCAAGATGTCGAATGTTGAAAGTCGGAATGTCGAATGTCGAATGTGAATGTCAAATGTGAATGTCGAATGTCGAATGTGAATGTCGAATGTGAATGTGGAATGTGAATGTCGAATGTCGAAATGTCGAAATGTCGAATGTCGAATGTGAATGTCGAATGTCGAAATGTCGAATGTTGAAATGTCGAATGTCGAACGTCGAATGTCAAATGTCGAATGTGAATGTCGAATGTTGAAATGTCGAATGTCAAAAGTCGAAATGTCGAATGTGAATGTCGGCTGTCGAAATGTCGAAATGTCGAATGTCGAATGTCGGATGTGAATGTCGAATGTCGGATGTGAATGTCGAATGTCGAAATGTCGAATGTCAAATGTCGAATGTGAATGTCGATTGTCGAAATGTCGAATGTCGAATTGTCGAAATGTCGATTATGAATGTCGAATGTCGAATTTGAATGTCGAATGTCAAAATGTCGAAATGTCGAATGTCGAATGTGAATGTCGAATGTGAATGTCAAATGTCGAATGTGAATGTCGAAATGTCGAAATGTCGATTGTCGAATGTCGAATGTCGAAATGTCGAAATGTCGAATGTCAAATGTGAATGTCGAAAGTTGAAATGTCGAATGTCAAAAGTCAAAATGTCAAATGTGAATGTCGAAATGTCGAATGTGAATGTTGGCTGTCGAAATGTCGAAATGTCGAATGTCGAATGTCGAATGTGAATGTCGAAATGTCGAATGTCGGATGTGAATGTCGAATGTCGAAATGTCGAATGTCAAATGTCGAATGTGAATGTCGATTGTCGAAATGTCGAATGTCGAAATGTCAAAATGTCAAAATGTCGATTATGAATGTCGAATGTCGAATTTGAATGTCGAATGTTGAAATGTTGAAATGTCGAATGTCGAATTTGAATGTTGAATGTCGAATGTGAATGTCGAATGTCGAATGTCGAAAGTCGAATGTCGAATGTGAATGTCAAATGGCGAATGTGAATGTCGAAATGTCGAAATGTCGAATGTTAAATGTGAATGTTGAATGTTGAATGTTAAATGTGAATGTCGAATGTCAAAATGTCGAAATGTCGAAAGTCGAAATGTCGAATGTCGAATGTCGAAATGTCGAATGTCGAATGTGAATGTCGAAATGTCGTAATGTCGAAATGTCGTAATGTCGAAATGTCGAATGTCGAATGTGAATGTCGAATGTCGAATGTCGAATGTGAATGTCGAATGTCGAATGTGAATGTCGAATGTCGAATGTGAATGTCGAATGTCGAAATGTCGAAATGTCGAATGTCGAATGTGAATGTCGAATGTCGAATGTGAATGTCGAATGTCGAATGTCAAATGTGAATGTCGAATGTCGAAATGTCGAAAGTCAAAATGTCGAATGTCGAATGTGAATGTCGAATCTCGAAATGTCGAATGTCGAAAGTCGAAATGTCGAATGTCGAATGTGAATGTCGAATGTCGAATGTCGAATGTCGAATGTCGAAATGTCGTAATGTCGAATGTCGAAATGTCGAAAGTCGAATTGTCGAATGTCGAATTGTCGAATGTCGAATGTGAAAATGTCGAATGTGAATGTCGAATGTCGAATGTGAATGTCGAAAGTCGAATGTGAATGTCGAATGTGAAAGTCGAATGTCGAAATGTCGAAATGTCGAATGTGAATGTCGAATGTCGAAATGTCGAATGTTGAAATGTCGAATGTCGAATGTCGAATGTCAAATGTCGAATGTGAATGTCGAAAGTTGAAATGTCGAATGTCAAAAGTCGAAATGTCGAATGTGAATGTCGAAATGTCGAATGTGAATGTCGGCTGTCGAAATGTCGAAATGTCGAATGTCGAATGTCGATTGTGAATGTCGAAATGTCCGATGTGAATGTCGAATGTCGAAATGTCGAATGTCAAATGTCGAATGTGAAGGTCGATTGTCGAAATGTCGAATGTCGAAATGTCAAAATGTCGAAATGTCGATTATGAATGTCGAATGTCGAATTTGAATGTCGAAAGTCGAAATGTTGAAATGTCAAATGTCGAATGTGAATGTTGAATGTTGAATGTCGAATGTGAATGTCGAATGTCGAAATGTCGAATGTCGAAAGTCGAATGTCGAATGTGAATGTCAAATGTCGAATGTGAATGTCGAAATGTCGAAATGTCGAAATGTTGAATGTCGAATGTCGAAATGTCGAAATGTCGAAATGTCGAATGTTAAATGTGAATGTTGAATGTTAAATGTGAATGTCGAAATGTCAAAAGTCGAAATGTCGAAAGTCGAAATGTCGAATGTCGAATGTGAATGTCGAATGTCGAAATGTCGAATGTGAATGTCGAAATGTCGTAATGTCGAAATGACGAAATGTCGAATGTCGAATGTGAATGTCGAATGTCGAATGTGAATGTCGAATGTCGAATGTGAATGTCGAATGTCGAAATGTCAAAATGTCGAATGTCGAATGTGAATGTCGAATGTCGAAATGTCGAAATGTCGAATGTCGAATGTGAATGTCGAATGTGAATGTCGAATGTCGAAATGTCAAAATGTCGAATGTCGAATGTGAATGTCGAATGTCAAATGTCAAATGTCGAATGTGAATGTCGAATGTCGAAATGTCGAATGTTGAATGTCAAAATGTCGATGTCGAATGTGAATGTCGAATCTCGAATGTTGAAATGTCGAATGTCGAATGTTGAAATGTCGAATGTCGAATGTCGAATGACGAAATGTCGAATGTCGATGTCGAATGTCAAATGTGAATGTCGAATGTGAATGTCGAAATGTCGAAATGTCGATTGTCGAAATGCAAATATCGAATGTGAATGTCGAAAGTCGAAATGTCGAATGTCGAATATGAATGTCGAAATGTCGAAATGTCGAATGTGAATGTGAATGTCGAAATGTCGAATGTCGAAATGTCGAATGTCGAATGTCGTAATGTCGAATGTCGTAATGTCGAATGTCGAATGTCAAATGTGAATGTCGAATGTCGAATGTGAATGTCGAATGTCGAAATGTCGAACGTCGAAATGTCGAATGTCGAAAGTCGAAATGTCGAATGTCGAAAGTCGAAATGTCGAATGTCGAAAGTCGAAATGTCGAATGTGAATGTCGAATGTCAAAAGTCGAAATGTCGAATGTCGAATGTCGAAAGTCGAAATGTCGATTGTCGAATGTGAATGTCGAATGTCAAATGTGAATGTCGAATGTCGAATTTGAATGTCGAATGTGAATGTCGAAATGTCGAATGTCGAAATGTCGAATGTCGATTGTCAAATGTGAATGTTGAAATGTCGAAATGTCGATTGTCGAAATGTCGAATGTCGAAATGTCGAATGTCGAATGTGAATGTCGAATGTGAATGTCGAAATGTTGAAATGTCGCATGTCGAATGTGAATGTCGAATGTCGAAATGTCGAATGTCGAAAGTCAAAATGTCGAATGTCGAATGTCGAATGTGAATGTCGAATGTCGAAATGTCGAAATGTCGAATGTCGAAATGTCGAATGTCGAATGTGAATTTCGAATGTCGAAATGTCGAATGTTGAAATGTCTAATGTCGAATGTCGAATGTCGAATGTGAATGTCGAATGTCGAAATGTCGAATGTCAAAAGTCGAAATGTCGAATGTGAATGTCGAAATGTCGAATGTCGAATGTGAAAGTCGAATGTCGAAATGTCGAATGTCGAATGTGAATGTCCAAATGTCGAAATGTCGAATGTCGAATGTCGAATGTGAATGTTGAATGTCGAAATGTCGAAATGTCGAATGTCGAATGTGTATGTCGAATGTCGAATGTTGAAATTTCGAATGTCAAATGTCGAATGTGAATGTCGAATGTCGAAATGTCGAATGTCAAAAGTCGAAATGTCGAATGTGAATGTCGAAATGTCGAATGTCGGATGTGAATGTCGAATGTCGAAATGTCAAAATGTCGAATGTCGAATGTGAATGTCGAAATGTCGAAATGTCGAATGTCGAATGTCGAATGTCAAATTTGAATATCGAATGTCGAATGTGAATGTCGAATGTCGAAATGTCGAATGTCGTAAGTCGAAATGTCGAATGTCGAATGTGAATGTCGAATGTCGAAATGTCGAAATGTCGAATGTCAAATGTCGAATGTGAATGTCGAATGTCAAATGTGAATGTCGATTGTCAAATGTGAATGTCGAATGTCAAGATGTCGAATGTTGAAAGTCGAAATGTCGAATGTCGAATGTGAATGTCGAATGTCAAATGTGAATGTCGAATGTCGAATGTGAATGTCGAATGTGAATGTCGAATGTCGAATGTGAATGTCGAATGTCGAATGTCGAATGTGAATGTCGAATGTGAATGTCGAATGTCGAATGTCGAAATGTCGAATGTCGAATGTGAATGTCGAATGTCGAATGTGAATGTCGAATGTCGAATGTCGAATGTGAATGTCGAATGTGAATGTCGAATGTCGAATGTCGAAATGTCAAAATGTCGAAATGTCGAATGTCGAATGTGAATGTCGAATGTCGATTGTCGAATGTGAATGTCGAATGTCGAATGTGAATGTCGAATGTGAATGTCGAATGTCGAAATGTCGAATGTCGAATTGTCGAATGTGAATGTCGAATGTCGAAATGTCGAATGTGAATGTCGAATGTCGAATGTCGAATGTGAATGTCGAATGTGAATGTCGAATGTCGAAATGTCGAATGTCGAATTGTCGAATGTCGAATGTGAATGTCGAATGTCGAATGTCGAATGTGAATGTCGAATGTCGAATGTGAATGTCGAATGTCGAATGTGAATGTCGAATGTCGAAATGTCGAAATGTCGAATGTCGAATGTGAATGTCGAAAGTCGAATGTCAAATGTGAATGTTGAAATGTCGAAATGTCGATTGTCGAAATGTCGAATGTGAATGTCGAATGTCAAATGTGAATGTCGAAAGTGAATGTCGAATGTCGAAATGTCGAAATGTCGAATGTCAAATGTCGAATGTGAATGTCAAATGTCGAATGTGAATGTCGAATGTGAATGTCAAATGTCGAAAGTGAATGTCGAAATGTCGAAATGTCGAATGTCAAAAGTCGAAATGTCGAATGTGAATGTCGAAATGTCGAATGTCGGATGTGAATGTCGAATGTCGAAATGTCGAAATGTCGAATGTCGAATGTGAATGTCGAAATGTCGAAATGTCGAATGTCGAATGTCGAATGTCAAATGTGAATATCGAATGTCGAATGTGAATGTCGAATGTCGAAATGTCGAATGTCGAAAGTCGAAATGTCGAATGTGAATGTCGAATGTCGAAATGTCGAAATGTCGAATGTCAAATGTCGAATGTGAATGTCGAATGTCAAATGTGAATGTCGATTGTCAAATGTGAATGTCGAATGTCAAGATGTCGAATGTTGAAAGTCGAAATGTCGAATGTCGAATGTGAATGTCAAATGTGAATGTCGAATGTCGAATGTGAATGTCGAATGTGAATGTCGAATGTGAATGTCGAATGTGAATGTCGAATGTCGAAATGTCGAAATGTCGAATGTCGAATGTGAATGTCGAATGTCGAAATGTCGAATGTTGAAATGTCGAATGTCGAATGTCGAATGTCAAATGTCGAATGTGAATGTCGAATGTTGAAATGTCGAATGTCAAAAGTCGAAATGTCGAATGTGAATGTCGAAATGTCGAATGTCGAATGTGAATGTCGGCTGTCGAAATGTCGAAATGTCAAATGTCGAATGTGAATGTCGATTGTCGAAATGTCGAATGTCGAATTGTCGAAATGTCGATTTTGAATGTCGAATGTCGAATTTGAATGTCGAATTTGAATGTCGAATGTCGAAATGTCGAAATGTCGAATGTCGAATGTGAATGTCGAATTTGAATGTCAAATGTCGAATGTGAATGTCGAAATGTCGAAATGTCGATTGTCGAATGTCGAAATGTCGAAATGTCGAATGTCGAATGTTGAAATGTCGAATGTCAAAAGTCGAAATGTCGAATGTGAATGTCGAAATGTCGAATGTGAATGTCGGCTGTCGAAATGTCGAAATGTCGAATGTCGAATGTCGAATGTGAATGTCGAAATGTCGAATGTCGGATGTGAATGTCGAATGTCGAAATGTCGAATGTCAAATGTCGAATGTGAATGTCGATTGTCGAAATGTCGAATGTCGAAATGTCAAAATGTCGAAATGTCGATTATGAATGTCGAATGTCGAATTTGAATGTCGAATGTCGAAATGTTGAAATGTCGAATGTCGAATGTGAATGTTGAAAGTCGAATGTGAATGTCGAATGTCGAATGTCGAAAGTCGAATGTGAATGTCAAATGGCGAATGTGAATGTCGAAATGTCGAAATGTCGAATGTCGAATGTCGAAATGTCGAAATGTCGAAATGTAGAATGTTAAATGTGAATGTTGAATGTTGAATGTTAAATGTGAATGTCGAATGTCAAAATGCCGAAATGTCGAATGTCGAAATGTCGAATGTCGAATGTGAATGTCGTAATGTCGAAATGTCGTAATGTCGTAATGTCGAAATGTCGAATGTCGAATGTGAATGTCGAATGTCGAATGTGAATGTCGAATGTCGAATGTGAATGTCGAATGTCGAATGTGAATGTCGAATGTCGAAATGTCGAAATGTCGAATGTCGAATGTGAATGTCGAATGTCGAATGTGAATGTCGAATGTCGAATGTCAAATGTGAATGTCGAATGTCGAAATGTCGAAAGTCAAAATGTCGAATGTGAATGTCGAATGTCGAATGTGAATGTCGAATGTCGAAATGTCGAAATGTCGAATGTCGAATGTGAATGTCGAATGTCGAATGTGAATGTCGAATGTCGAATGTCAAATGTGAATGTCGAATGTCGAAATGTCGAAAGTCAAAATGTCGAATGTGAATGTCGAATGTGAATGTCGAATGTCGAATGTGAATGTCGAATCTCGAAATGTCGAAATGTCGAATGTCGAATGTGAATGTCGAATGTGAATGTCAAATGTCGAATGTGAATGTCGAAATGTCAAAATGTCGATTGTCGAATGTCGAATGTCGAAATGTCGAAATGTCGAATGTCGAATGTGAATGTCGAAAGTTGAAATGTCGAATGTCAAAAGTCGAAATGTCGAATGTGAATGTCGAAATGTCGAATGTGAATGTCGGCTGTCGAAATGTCGAAATGTCAAATGTTGAATGTCGAATGTGAATGTCGAAATGTCGAATGTCGGATGTGAATGTCGAATGTCGAAATGTCGAATGTCAAATGTCGAATGTGAATGTCGATTGTCGAAATGTCGAATGTCGAAATGTCAAAATGTCGAAATGTCGATTATGAATGTCGAATGTCGAATTTGAATGTCGAATGTCGAAATGTTGAAATGTCGAATGTCGAATGTGAATGTTGAATGTCGAATGTGAATGTCGAATGTCGAATGTCGAAAGTCGAATGTCGAATGTGAATGTCAAATGGCGAATGTGAATGTCGAAATGTCGAAATGTCGAATGTCGAATGTCGAAATGTCGAAATGTCGAAATGTCGAATGTTAAATGTGAATGTTGAATGTTGAATGTTAAATGTGAATGTCGAATGTCAAAATGTCGAAATGTCGAATGTCGAAATGTCGAATGTCGAATGTGAATGTCGTAATGTCGAAATGTCGTAATGTCGTAATGTCGAAATGTCGAATGTCGAATGTGAATGTCGAATGTCGAATGTGAATGTCAAATGTCGAATGTGAATGTCGAATGTCGAATGTGAATGTCGAATGTCGAAATGTCGAAATGTCGAATGTCGAATGTGAATGTCGAATGTCGAATGTGAATGTCGAATGTCGAATGTCAAATGTGAATGTCGAATGTCGAAATGTCGAAAGTCAAAATGTCGAATGTCGAATGTGAATGTCGAAATGTCGAATGTGAATGTCGAATCTCGAAATGTCGAATGTTGAAAGTCGAAATGTCGAATGTCGAATGTGAATGTCGAATGTCGAATGTCAAATGTCGAATGTCGAATGTCGAAATGTCGAAATGTCGAATGTCGAAATGTCGAAATGTCGAATGTCGAATGTCGAATTGTCGAATGTCGAAAGTCGAATTGTCGAATGTCGAATGTGAAAATGTCGAATGTGAATGTCGAATGTCGAATGTCGAATGTGAATGTCGAAAGTCGAATGTGAATGTCGAATGTGAAAGTCGAATGTCGAAATGTCGAAATGTCGAATGTGAATGTCGAATGTCGAAATGTCGAATGTTGAAATGTCGAATGTCGAATGTCGAATGTCAAATGTCGAATGTGAATGTCGAATGTTGAAATGTCGAATGTCAAAAGTCGAAATGTCGAATGTGAATGTCGAAATGTCGAATGTGAATGTCGGCTGTCGAAATGTCGAAATGTCGAATGTCGAATGTCGATTGTGAATGTCGAAATGTCGGATGTGAATGTCGAATGTCGAAATGTCGAATGTCAAATGTCGAATGTGAATGTCGATTGTCGAAATGTCGAATGTCGAAATGTCAAAATGTCGAAATGTCGATTATGAATGTCGAATGTCGAATTTGAATGTCGAATGTCGAAATGTTGAAATGTCGAATGTCGAATGTGAATGTTGAATGTTGAATGTCGAATGTGAATGTCGAATGTCGAAATGTCGAATGTGAATGTCAAATGTCGAATGTGAATGTCGAAATGTCGAAATGTTGAATGTCGAATGTCGAAATGTCGAAATGTCGAATGTTAAATGTGAATGTCGAATGTCAAATGTCAAATGTCGAATGTCGAATGTGAATGTCGAATGTCGAATGTGAATGTCGACATGTCGAAATGTCGAAATGTCGAATGTCGAAATGTCGAATGTCGAATGTGAATGTCGAATGTCAAATGTGAATGTCGAATGTCGAAATGTCGAAAGTCAAAATGTCGAATGTCGAATGTGAATGTCAAAATGTCGAAATGTCGAATGTGAATGTCGAATCTCGAAATGTTGAATGTTGAAATGTCGAATGTCGAATGTCGAATGTGAATGTCGAATGTCGAAATGTCGAAATGTCGAATGTCGAAATGTCGAATGTCGATTGTCAAATGTGAATGTCGAATGTCAAATGTGAATGTCGAATGTGAATGTCGAAACGTCGAAATGTCGATTGTCGAAATGCAAATATCGAATGTGAATGTCGAAAGTCGAAATGTCGAATGTCGAATGTGAATGTCGAAATGTCGAAATGTCGAATGTGAATGTCGAAATGTCGAATGTCGAAATGTCGAATGTCGAAATGTCGAATGTCGAATGTCGAATGTCGAATTTGAATGTCGAACGTCGAAATGTCGAATGTCGAAAGTCGAAATGTCGAATGTCGAATGTCGAAAGTCGAAATGTCGAATGTGAATGTCGAATGTCGAAAGTCGAAATGTCGAATGTCGAATGGCGAAAGTCGAAATGTCGATTGTCGAATGTGAATGTCGAATGTCAAATGTGCATGTCGAATGTCGAATTTGAATGTCGAATGTGAATGTCGAAATGTCGAATGTCAAAATGTTGAATGTCGATTGTCAAATGTGAATGTTGAAATGTCGAAATGTCGATTGTCGAAATGTCGAATGTCGAAATGTCGAATGTCGAATGTGAATGTCGAATGTGAATGTCGAAATGTTGAAATGTCGCATGTCGAATGTGAATGTCGAATGTCGAAATGTCGAATGTCGAAAGTCAAAATGTCGAATGTCGAATGTCGAATGTGAATGTCGAATGTCGAAATGTCGAAATGTCGAATGTCGAATGTCGAAATGTCGAATGTCGAATGTGAATTTCGAATGTCGAATGTCGAATGTCGAATGTCGAATGTCAAATGTCGAAATGTCGAATGTCAAAAGTCGAAATGTCGAATGTGAATGTCGAAATGTCGAATGTCGAATGTGAATGTCAAATGTCGAAATGTCGAAATGTCGAATGTCGAATGTCGAATGTCGAATGTGATTGTCGAAATGTCGAATGTCGAATGTGTATGTCGAATGTTGAATGTTGAAATGTCGAATGTAAAATGTCGAAAGTGAATGTCGAAATGTCGAAATGTCGAATGTCAAAAGTCGAAATGTCGAATGTGAATGTCGAAATGTCGAATGTCGGATGTGAATGTCGAATGTCGAAATGTCGAAATGTCGAATGTCGAATGTGAATGTCGAAATGTCGAAATGTCGAATGTCGAATGTCAAATGTAAATATCGAATGTCGAATGTGAATGTCGAATGTCGAAATGTCGAATGTCGAAAGTCGAAATGTCGAATGTCGAATGTGAATGTCGAATGTCGAAATGTCGAAATGTCGAATGTCAAATGTCGAATGTGAATGTCGAATGTCAAATGTGAATGTCGATTGTCAAATGTGAATGTCGAATGTCAAGATGTCGAATGTTGAAAGTCGGAATGTCGAATGTCGAATGTGAATGTCAAATGTGAATGTCGAATGTCGAATGTGAATGTCGAATGTGAATGTGGAATGTGAATGTCGAATGTCGAAATGTCGAAATGTCGAATGTCGAATGTGAATGTCGAATGTCGAAATGTCGAATGTTGAAATGTCGAATGTCGAACGTCGAATGTCAAATGTCGAATGTGAATGTCGAATGTTGAAATGTCGAATGTCAAAAGTCGAAATGTCGAATGTGAATGTCGGCTGTCGAAATGTCGAAATGTCGAATTTCGAATGTCGGATGTGAATGTCGAATGTCGGATGTGAATGTCGAATGTCGAAATGTCGAATGTCAAATGTCGAATGTGAATGTCGATTGTCGAAATGTCGAATGTCGAATTGTCGAAATGTCGATTATGAATGTCGAATGTCGAATTTGAATGTCGAATGTCAAAATGTCGAAATGTCGAATGTCGAATGTGAATGTCGAATGTGAATGTCAAATGTCGAATGTGAATGTCGAAATGTCGAAATGTCGATTGTCGAATGTCGAATGTCGAAATGTCGAAATGTCGAATGTCAAATGTGAATGTCGAAAGTTGAAATGTCGAATGTCAAAAGTCAAAATGTCAAATGTGAATGTCGAAATGTCGAATGTGAATGTTGGCTGTCGAAATGTCGAAATGTCGAATGTCGAATGTCGAATGTGAATGTCGAAATGTCGAATGTCGGATGTGAATGTCGAATGTCGAAATGTCGAATGTCAAATGTCGAATGTGAATGTCGATTGTCGAAATGTCGAATGTCGAAATGTCAAAATGTCGAAATGTCGATTATGAATGTCGAATGTCGAATTTGAATGTCGAATGTTGAAATGTTGAAATGTCGAATGTCGAATGTGAATGTTGAATGTCGAATGTGAATGTCGAATGTCGAATGTCGAAAGTCGAATGTCGAATGTGAATGTCAAATGGCGAATGTGAATGTCGAAATGTCGAAATGTCGAATGTTAAATGTGAATGTTGAATGTTAAATGTGAATGTCGAATGTCAAAATGTCGAAATGTCGAAAGTCGAAATGTCGAATGTCGAATGTCGAAATGTCGAATGTCGAATGTGAATGTCGAAATGTCGTAATGTCGAAATGTCGTAATGTCGAAATGTCGAATGTCGAATGTGAATGTCGAATGTCGAATGTCGAATGTGAATGTCGAATGTCGAATGTGAATGTCGAATGTCGAAATGTCGAAATGTCGAATGTGAATGTCGAATGTCGAATGTGAATGTCGAATGTCGAATGTCAAATGTGAATGTCGAATGTCGAAATGTCGAAAGTCAAAATGTCGAATGTCGAATGTGAATGTCGAATCTCGAAATGTCGAATGTCGAAAGTCGAAATGTCGAATGTGAATGTCGAATGTCGAATGTCGAATGTCGAATGTCGAAATGTCGAAATGTCGAATGTCGAAATGTCGAAATGTCGAATGTCGAATGTCGAATTGTCGAATGTCGAAAGTCGAATTGTCGAATGTCGAATGTGAAAATGTCGAATGTGAATGTCGAATGTCGAATGTCGAATGTGAATGTCGAAAGTCGAATGTGAATGTCGAATGTGAAAGTCGAATGTCGAAATGTCGAAATGTCGAATGTGAATGTCGAATGTCGAAATGTCGAATGTTGAAATGTCGAATGTCGAATGTCGAATGTCAAATGTCGAATGTGAATGTCGAATGTTGAAATGTCGAATGTCAAAAGTCGAAATGTCGAATGTGAATGTCGAAATGTCGAATGTGAATGTCGGCTGTCGAAATGTCGAAATGTCGAATGTCGAATGTCGATTGTGAATGTCGAAATGTCCGATGTGAATGTCGAATGTCGAAATGTCGAATGTCAAATGTCGAATGTGAATGTCGATTGTCGAAATGTCGAATGTCGAAATGTCAAAATGTCGAAATGTCGATTATGAATGTCGAATGTCGAATTTGAATGTCGAAAGTCGAAATGTTGAAATGTCGAATGTCGAATGTGAATGTTGAATGTTGAATGTCGAATGTGAATGTCGAATGTCGAAATGTCGAATGTCGAAAGTCGAATGTCGAATGTGAATGTCAAATGTCGAATGTGAATGTCGAAATGTCGAAATGTTGAATGTCGAATGTCGAAATGTCGAAATGTCGAAATGTCGAATGTTAAATGTGAATGTTGAATGTTAAATGTGAATGTCGAAATGTCAAAAGTCGAAATGTCGAAAGTCGAAATGTCGAATGTCGAATGTGAATGTCGAATGTCGAAATGTCGAATGTGAATGTCGAAATGTCGTAATGTCGAAATGACGAAATGTCGAATGTCGAATGTGAATGTCGAATGTCGAATGTGAATGTCGAATGTCGAATGTGAATGTCGAATGTCGAAATGTCAAAATGTCGAATGTCGAATGTGAATGTCGAATGTCGAAATGTCGAAATGTCGAATGTCGAATGTGAATGTCGAATGTCGAATGTGAATGTCGAATGTCGAAATGTCAAAATGTCGAATGTCGAATGTGAATGTCGAATGTCAAATGTCAAATGTCGAATGTCGAATGTGAATGTCGAATGTCGAAATGTCAAAATGTCGAATGTCGAATGTGAATGTCGAATGTCAAATGTCAAATGTCGATGTCGAATGTGAATGTCGAATCTCGAATGTTGAAATGTCGAATGTCGAATGTTGAAATGTCGAATGTCGAATGTCGAATGACGAAATGTCGAATGTCGATGTCGAATGTCAAATGTGAATGTCGAATGTGAATGTCGAAATGTCGAAATGTCGATTGTCGAAATGCAAATATCGAATGTGAATGTCGAAAGTCGAAATGTCGAATGTCGAATGTGAATGTCGAAATGTCGAAATGTCGAATGTGAATGTGAATGTCGAAATGTCGAATGTCGAAATGTCGAATGTCGAATTTGAATGTCGAATGTCGTAATGTCGAATGTCGAATGTCAAATGTGAATGTCGAATGTCGAATGTGAATGTCGAATGTCAAATGTCGAATGTTGAATGTGAATGTCGACATGTCGAAATGTCGAATGTGAATGTCAAATGTCGAAATGTCGAATGTCAAAAGTCGAAATGTCGAATGTGAATGTCGAAATGTCGAATGTCGAATGTGAATGTCAAATGTCGAAATGTCGAAATGTCGAATGTCGAATGTCGAATGTCGAATGTGATTGTCGAAATGTCGAATGTCGAATGTGTATGTCGAATGTTGAATGTTGAAATGTCGAATGTAAAATGTCGAAAGTGAATGTCGAAATGTCGAAATGTCGAATGTCAAAAGTCGAAATGTCGAATGTGAATGTCGAAATGTCGAATGTCGGATGTGAATGTCGAATGTCGAAATGTCGAAATGTCGAATGTCGAATGTGAATGTCGAAATGTCGAAATGTCGAATGTCGAATGTCAAATGTAAATATCGAATGTCGAATGTGAATGTCGAATGTCGAAATGTCGAATGTCGAAAGTCGAAATGTCGAATGTCGAATGTGAATGTCGAATGTCGAAATGTCGAAATGTCGAATGTCAAATGTCGAATGTGAATGTCGAATGTCAAATGTGAATGTCGATTGTCAAATGTGAATGTCGAATGTCAAGATGTCGAATGTTGAAAGTCGGAATGTCGAATGTCGAATGTGAATGTCAAATGTGAATGTCGAATGTCGAATGTGAATGTCGAATGTGAATGTGGAATGTGAATGTCGAATGTCGAAATGTCGAAATGTCGAATGTCGAATGTGAATGTCGAATGTCGAAATGTCGAATGTTGAAATGTCGAATGTCGAACGTCGAATGTCAAATGTCGAATGTGAATGTCGAATGTTGAAATGTCGAATGTCAAAAGTCGAAATGTCGAATGTGAATGTCGGCTGTCGAAATGTCGAAATGTCGAATGTCGAATGTCGGATGTGAATGTCGAATGTCGGATGTGAATGTCGAATGTCGAAATGTCGAATGTCAAATGTCGAATGTGAATGTCGATTGTCGAAATGTCGAATGTCGAATTGTCGAAATGTCGATTATGAATGTCGAATGTCGAATTTGAATGTCGAATGTCAAAATGTCGAAATGTCGAATGTCGAATGTGAATGTCGAATGTGAATGTCAAATGTCGAATGTGAATGTCGAAATGTCGAAATGTCGATTGTCGAATGTCGAATGTCGAAATGTCGAAATGTCGAATGTCAAATGTGAATGTCGAAAGTTGAAATGTCGAATGTCAAAAGTCAAAATGTCAAATGTGAATGTCGAAATGTCGAATGTGAATGTTGGCTGTCGAAATGTCGAAATGTCGAATGTCGAATGTCGAATGTGAATGTCGAAATGTCGAATGTCGGATGTGAATGTCGAATGTCGAAATGTCGAATGTCAAATGTCGAATGTGAATGTCGATTGTCGAAATGTCGAATGTCGAAATGTCAAAATGTCGAAATGTCGATTATGAATGTCGAATGTCGAATTTGAATGTCGAATGTTGAAATGTTGAAATGTCGAATGTCGAATGTGAATGTTGAATGTCGAATGTGAATGTCGAATGTCGAATGTCGAAAGTCGAATGTCGAATGTGAATGTCAAATGGCGAATGTGAATGTCGAAATGTCGAAATGTCGAATGTTAAATGTGAATGTTGAATGTTGAATGTTAAATGTGAATGTCGAATGTCAAAATGTCGAAATGTCGAAAGTCGAAATGTCGAATGTCGAATGTCGAAATGTCGAATGTCGAATGTGAATGTCGAAATGTCGTAATGTCGAAATGTCGTAATGTCGAAATGTCGAATGTCGAATGTGAATGTCGAATGTCGAATGTCGAATGTGAATGTCGAATGTCGAATGTGAATGTCGAATGTCGAAATGTCGAATGTGAATGTCGAATGTCGAATGTGAATGTCGAATGTCGAATGTCAAATGTGAATGTCGAATGTCGAAATGTCGAAAGTCAAAATGTCGAATGTCGAATGTGAATGTCGAATCTCGAAATGTCGAATGTCGAAAGTCGAAATGTCGAATGTGAATGTCGAATGTCGAATGTCGAATGTCGAATGTCGAAATGTCGAAATGTCGAATGTCGAAATGTCGAAATGTCGAATGTCGAATTGTCGAATGTCGAAAGTCGAATTGTCGAATGTCGAATGTGAAAATGTCGAATGTGAATGTCGAATGTCGAATGTCGAATGTGAATGTCGAAAGTCGAATGTGAATGTCGAATGTGAAAGTCGAATGTCGAAATGTCGAAATGTCGAATGTGAATGTCGAATGTCGAAATGTCGAATGTTGAAATGTCGAATGTCGAATGTCGAATGTCAAATGTCGAATGTGAATGTCGAATGTTGAAATGTCGAATGTCAAAAGTCGAAATGTCGAATGTGAATGTCGAAATGTCGAATGTGAATGTCGGCTGTCGAAATGTCGAAATGTCGAATGTCGAATGTCGATTGTGAATGTCGAAATGTCCGATGTGAATGTCGAATGTCGAAATGTCGAATGTCAAATGTCGAATGTGAATGTCGATTGTCGAAATGTCGAATGTCGAAATGTCAAAATGTCGAAATGTCGATTATGAATGTCGAATGTCGAATTTGAATGTCGAAAGTCGAAATGTCAAAATGTCGAATGTCGAATGTGAATGTCGAATGTCAAATGTCAAATGTCAAATGTCGAATGTCGAATGTGAATGTCGAATGTCGAAATGTCAAAATGTCGAATGTCGAATGTGAATGTCGAATGTCAAATGTCAAATGTCGATGTCGAATGTGAATGTCGAATCTCGAATGTTGAAATGTCGAATGTTGAAATGTCGAATGTCGAATGTCGAATGACGAAATGTCGAATGTCGATGTCGAATGTCAAATGTGAATGTCGAATGTGAATGTCGAAATGTCGAAATGTCGATTGTCGAAATGCAAATATCGAATGTGAATGTCGAAAGTCGAAATGTCGAATGTCGAATGTGAATGTCGAAATGTCGAAATGTCGAATGTGAATGTGAATGTCGAAATGTCGAATGTCGAAATGTCGAATGTCGAATTTGAATGTCGAATGTCGTAATGTCGAATGTCGAATGTCAAATGTGAATGTCGAATGTCGAATGTGAATGTCGAATGTCGAAATGTCGAACGTCGAAATGTCGAATGTCGAAAGTCGAAATGTCGAATGTCGAAAGTCGAAATGTCGAATGTCGAATGTCGAAAGTCGAAATGTCGAATGTGAATGTCGAATGTCAAAAGTCGAAATGTCGAATGTCGAATGTCGAAAGTCGAAATGTCGATTGTCGAATGTGAATGTCGAATGTCAAATGTGAATGTCGAATGTCGAATTTGAATGTCGAATGTGAATGTCGAAATGTCGAATGTCGAAATGTCGAATGTCGATTGTCAAATGTGAATGTTGAAATGTCGAAATGTCGATTGTCGAAATGTCGAATGTCGAAATGTCGAATGTCGAATGTGAATGTCGAATGTGAATGTCGAAATGTTGAAATGTCGCATGACGAATGTGAATGTCGAATGTCGAAATGTCGAATGTCGAAAGTCAAAATGTCGAATGTCGAATGTCGAATGTGAATGTCGAATGTCGAAATGTCGAAATGTCGAATGTCGAATGTGAATTTCGAATGTCGAAATGTCGAATGTTGAAATGTCTAATGTCTAATGTCGAATGTCGAATGTGAATGTCGAATGTCGAAATGTCGAATGTCAAAAGTCGAAATGTCGAATGTGAATGTCGAAATGTCGAATGTCGAATGTGAATGTCGAATGTCGAAATGTCGAAATGTCGAATGTGAATGTCCAAATGTCGAAATGTCGAATGTCGAATGTGAATGTTGAATGTCGAAATGTCGAAATGTCGAATGTCGAATGTGTATGTCGAATGTCGAATGTTGAAATTTCGAATGTCAAATGTCGAATGTGAATGTCGAATGTCGAAATGTTGAATGTCAAAAGTCGAAATGTCGAATGTGAATGTCGAAATGTCGAATGTCGGATGTGAATGTCGAATGTCGAAATGTCAAAATGTCGAATGTCGAATGTGAATGTCGAAATGTCGAAATGTCGAATGTCGAATGTCGAATGTCAAATTTGAATATCGAATGTCGAATGTGAATGTCGAATGTCGAAATGTCGAATGTCGTAAGTCGAAATGTCGAATGTCGAATGTGAATGTCGAATGTCGAAATGTCGAAATGTCGAATGTCAAATGTCGAATGTGAATGTCGAATGTCAAATGTGAATGTCGATTGTCAAATGTGAATGTCGAATGTCAAGATGTCGAATGTTGAAAGTCGAAATGTCGAATGTCGAATGTGAATGTCGAATGTCAAATGTGAATGTCGAATGTCGAATGTGAATGTCGAATGTGAATGTCGAATGTGAATGTCGAATGTGAATGTCGAATGTCGAAATGTCGAATGTTGAAATGTCGAATGTCGAATGTCGAATGTCATATGTCGAATGTGAATGTCGAATGTTGAAATGTCGAATGTCAAAAGTCGAAATGTCGAATGTGAATGTCGAAATGTCAAATGTGAATGTCGGCTGTCGAAATGTCGAAATGTCGAATGTGGAAGGTCGGATATGAATGTCGAATGTCGAAATGTCGTAATGTCGTAATGTCGAAATGTCGAATGTCGAATGTGAATGTCGTAATGTCGAAATGTCGTAATGTCGTAATGTCGAAATGTCGAATGTCGAATGTGAATGTCGAATGTCGAATGTGAATGTCGAATGTCGAATGTGAATGTCGAATGTCGAAATGTCGAAATGTCGAATGTCGAATGTGAATGTCGAATGTCGAATGTGAATGTCGAATGTCGAATGTCAAATGTGAATGTCGAATGTCGAAATGTCGAAAGTCAAAATGTCGAATGTCGAATGTGAAAGTCGAAATGTCGAATGTGAATGTCGAATCTCGAAATGTCGAAATGTCGAATGTCGAATGTGAATGTCGAATGTGAATGTCAAATGTCGAATGTGAATGTCGAAATGTCGAAATGTCGATTGTCGAATGTCGAATGTCGAAATGTCGAAATGTCGAATGTCGAATGTGAATGTCGAAAGTTGAAATGTCGAATGTCAAAAGTCGAAATGTCGAATGTGAATGTCGAAATGTCGAATGTGAATGTCGGCTGTCGAAATGTCAAATGTTGAATGTCGAATGTGAATGTCGAAATGTCGAATGTCGGATGTGAATGTCGAATGTCGAAATGTCGAATGTCAAATGTCGAATGTGAATGTCGATTGTCGAAATGTCGAATGTCGAAATGTCAAAATGTCGAAATGTCGATTATGAATGTCGAATGTCGAATTTGAATGTCGAATGTCGAAATGTTGAAATGTCGAATGTCGAATGTGAATGTTGAATGTCGAATGTGAATGTCGAATGTCGAATGTCGAAAGTCGAATGTCGAATGTGAATGTCAAATGGCGAATGTGAATGTCGAAATGTCGAAATGTCGAATGTCGAATGTCGAAATGTCGAAATGTCGAAATGTCGAATGTTAAATGTGAATGTTGAATGTTGAATGTTAAATGTGAATGTCGAATGTCAAAATGTCGAAATGTCGAATGTCGAAATGTCGAATGTCGAATGTGAATGTCGTAATGTCGAAATGTCGTAATGTCGTAATGTCGAAATGTCGAATGTCGAATGTGAATGTCGAATGTCGAATGTGAATGTCGAATGTCGAATGTGAATGTCGAATGTCGAATGTGAATGTCGAATGTCGAAATGTCGAAATGTCGAATGTCGAATGTGAATGTCGAATGTGAATGTCGAATGTCGAATGTCAAATGTGAATGTCGAATGTCGAAATGTCGAAAGTCAAAATGTCGAATGTCGAATGTGAATGTCGAAATGTCGAATGTGAATGTCGAATCTCGAAATGTCGAATGTTGAAAGTCGAAATGTCGAATGTCGAATGTGAATGTCGAATGTCGAATGTCAAATGTCGAATGTCGAATGTCGAAATGTCGAAATGTCGAATGTCGAAATGTCGAAATGTCGAATGTCGAATGTCGAATTGTCGAATTGTCGAATGTCGAAAGTCGAATTGTCGAATGTCGAATGTGAAAATGTCGAATGTGAATGTCGAATGTCGAATGTCGAATGTGAATGTCGAAAGTCGAATGTGAATGTCGAATGTGAAAGTCGAATGTCGAAATGTCGAAATGTCGAATGTGAATGTCGAATGTCGAAATGTCGAATGTTGAAATGTCGAATGTCGAATGTCGAATGTCAAATGTCGAATGTGAATGTCGAATGTTGAAATGTCGAATGTCAAAAGTCGAAATGTCGAATGTGAATGTCGAAATGTCGAATGTGAATGTCGGCTGTAGAAATGTCGAAATGTCGAATGTCGAATGTCGATTGTGAATGTCGAAATGTCGGATGTGAATGTCGAATGTCGAAATGTCGAATGTCAAATGTCGAATGTGAATGTCGATTGTCGAAATGTCGAATGTCGAAATGTCGAAATGTCGATTATGAATGTCGTATTTGAATGTCGAATGTCGAAATGTCGAAATGTCGAATGTGAATGTCAAATGTGAATGTCGAATGTCGAAATGTTGAAATGTCGAATGTCGAATGTGAATGTCGAAATGTCGAAATGTCGAATGTCGAATGTCGAATGTCAAATTTGAATATCGAATGTCGAATGTGAATGTCGAATGTCGAAATGTCGAATGTTGTAAGTCGAAATGTCGAATGTCGAATGTGAATGTCGAATGTCGAAATGTCGAAATGTCGAATGTCAAATGTCGAATGTGAATGTCGAATGTCAAATGTGAATGTCGATTGTCAAATGTGAATGTCGAATGTCAAGATGTCGAATGTTGAAAGTCGAAATGTCGAATGTCGAATGTGAATGTCGAATGTCAAATGTGAATGTCGAATGTCGAATGTGAATGTCGAATGTGAATGTCGAATGTGAATGTCGAATGTGAATGTCGAATGTCGAAATGTCGAATGTTGAAATGTCGAATGTCGAATGTCATATGTCGAATGTGAATGTCGAATGTTGAAATGTCGAATGTCAAAAGTCGAAATGTCGAATGTGAATGTCGAAATGTCAAATGTGAATGTCGGCTGTCGAAATGTCGAAATGTCGAATGTGGAAGGTCGGATATGAATGTCGAATGTCGAAATGTCGAATGTCAAATGTCGAATGTGAATGTCGATTGTCGAAATGTCGAATGTCGAATTGTCGAAATGTTGAAATGTCGATTATGAATGTCGAATGTCGAATTTGAATGTCGAATTTGAATGTCGAAGGTCGAAATGTCGAAATGTCGATTATGAATGTCGAATTTGAATGTCGAATGTCGAAATGTCGAAATGTCGAATGTCGAATGTGAATGTCGAATGTGAATGTCAAATGTCGAATGTGAATGTCGAAATGTCGAAATGTCGAATGTCGAATGTTGAATGTCGAATGTGAATGTCGAATGTCGAATGTCGAATGTGAATGTCGAATGTCGAATGTCGAATGTGAATGTCGAATGTCGAATGTGAATGTCGAATGTGAATGTCGAAAGTCGAATGTCGAATGTCGAAATGTCAAAATGTCGAAATGTCGAATGTCGAATGTGAATGTCGAATGTCGATTGTCGAATGTGAATGTCGAATGTCGAATGTCGAATGTGAATGTCGAATGTGAATGTCGAATGTCGAAATGTCGAATGTCGAATTGTCGAATGTGAATGTCGAATGTCGAAATGTCGAATGTGAATGTCGAATGTCGAATGTCGAATGTGAATGTCGAATGTGAATGTCGAATGTCGAAATGTCGAATGTCGAATTGTCGAATGTCGAATGTGAATGTCGAATGTCGAATGTCGAATGTGAATGTCGAATGTCGAATGTCGAATGTGAATGTCGAATGTCGAAATGTCGAAATGTCGAATGTCGAATGTGAATGTCGAAAGTCGAATGTCAAATGTGAATGTTGAAATGTCGAAATGTCGATTGTCGAAATGTCGAATGTGAATGTCGAATGTCAAATGTGAATGTCGAATGTGAATGTCGAATGTCGAAATGTCGAAATGTCGAATGTCAAATGTCGAATGTGAATGTCAAATGTCGAATGTGAATGTCGAATGTGAATGTCAAATGTCGAAAGTGAATGTCGAAATGTCGAAATGTCGAATGTCAAAAGTCGAAATGTCGAATGTGAATGTCGAAATGTCGAAATGTCGAATGTCGAATGTCGAATGTCAAATGTGAATATCGAATGTCGAATGTGAATGTCGAATGTCGAAATGTTGAATGTCGAAAGTCGAAATGTCGAATGTGAATGTCGAATGTCGAAATGTCGAAATGTCGAATGTCAAATGTCGAATGTGAATGTCGATTGTCAAATGTGAATGTCGAATGTCAAGATGTCGAATGTTGAAAGTCGAAATGTCGAATGTCGAATGTGAATGTCAAATGTGAATGTCGAATGTCGAATGTGAATGTCGAATGTGAATGTCGAATGTGAATGTCGAATGTGAATGTCGAATGTCGAAATGTCAAAATGTCGAATGTCGAATGTGAATGTCGAATGTCGAAATGTCGAATGTTGAAATGTCGAATGTCGAATGTCGAATGTCAAATGTCGAATGTGAATGTCGAATGTTGAAATGTCGAAATGTCGAATGTCGAATGTGAATGGCGAAATGTCGAAATGTCGAATGTCGAATGTGAATGGCGAAATGTCGAAATGTCGAATGTCGAATGTCGAATGTCAAATGTGAATATCGAATGTCGAATGTGAATGTCGAATGTCGAAATGTTGAATGTCGAAAGTCGAAATGTCGAATGTGAATGTCGAATGTCGAAATGTCGAAATGTCGAATGTCAAATGTCGAATGTGAATGTCGATTGTCAAATGTGAATGTCGAATGTCAAGATGTCGAATGTTGAAAGTCGAAATGTCGAATGTCGAATGTGAATGTCAAATGTGAATGTCGAATGTCGAATGTGAATGTCGAATGTGAATGTCGAATGTGAATGTCGAATGTGAATGTCGAATGTCGAAATGTCAAAATGTCGAATGTCGAATGTGAATGTCGAATGTCGAAATGTCGAATGTTGAAATGTCGAATGTCGAATGTCGAATGTCAAATGTCGAATGTGAATGTCGAATGTTGAAATGTCGAATGTCAAAAGTCGAAATGTCGAATGTGAATGTCGAAATGTCGAATGTCGAATGTGAATGTCGGCTGTCGAAATGTCGAAATGTCGAATGTCGAATGTCGGATGTGAATGTCGAATGTCGAAATGTCAAATGTCGAATGTGAATGTCGATTGTCGAAATGTCGAATGTCGAATTGTCGAAATGTCGATTTTGAATGTCGAATGTCGAATTTGAATGTCGAATTTGAATGTCGAATGTCGAAATGTCGAAATGTCGAATGTCGAATGTGAATGTCGAATGTGAATGTCAAATGTCGAATGTGAATGTCGAAATGTCGAAATGTCGATTGTCGAATGTCGAAATGTCAAAATGTCGAATGTCGAATGTTGAAATGTCGAATGTCAAAAGTCGAAATGTCGAATGTGAATGTCGAAATGTCGAATGTGAATGTCGGCTGTCGAAATGTCGAAATGTCGAATGTCGAATGTCGAATGTGAATGTCGAAATGTCGAATGTCGGATGTGAATGTCGAATGTCGAAATGTCGAATGTCAAATGTCGAATGTGAATGTCGATAGTCGAAATGTCGAATGTCGAAATGTCAAAATGTCGAAATGTCGATTATGAATGTCGAATGTCGAATTTGAATGTCGAATGTCGAAATGTTGAAATGTCGAATGTCGAATGTGAATGTTGAAAGTCGAATGTGAATGTCGAATGTCGAATGTCGAAAGTCGAATGTCGAATGTGAATGTCAAATGGCGAATGTGAATGTCGAAATGTCGAAATGTCGAATGTCGAATGTCGAAATGTCGAAATGTCGAAATGTCGAATGTTAAATGTGAATGTTGAATGTTGAATGTTAAATGTGAATGTCGAATGTCAAAATGCCGAAATGTCGAATGTCGAAATGTCGAATGTCGAATGTGAATGTCGTAATGTCGAAATGTCGTAATGTCGTAATGTCGAAATGTCGAATGTCGAATGTGAATGTCGAATGTCGAATGTGAATGTCGAATGTCGCTTGTGAATGTCGAATGTCGAATGTGAATGTCGAATGTCGAAATGTCGAAATGTCGAATGTCTAATGTGAATGTCGAATGTCGAATGTGAATGTCGAATGTCGAATGTCAAATGTGAATGTCGAATGTCGAAATGTCGAAAGTCAAAATGTCGAATGTCGAATGTGAAAGTCGAAATGTCGAATGTGAATGTCGAATCTCGAAATGTCGAAATGTCGAATGTCGAATGTGAATGTCGAATGTGAATGTCAAATGTCGAATGTGAATGTCGAAATGTCGAAATGTCGATTGTCGAATGTCGAATGTCGAAATGTCGAAATGTCGAATGTCGAATGTGAATGTCGAAAGTTGAAATGTCGAATGTCAAAAGTCGAAATGTCGAATGTGAATGTCGAAATGTCGAATGTGAATGTCGGCTGTCGAAATGTCGAAATGTCAAATGTTGAATGTCGAATGTGAATGTCGAAATGTCGAATGTCGGATGTGAATGTCGAATGTCGAAATGTCGAATGTCAAATGTCGAATGTGAATGTCGATTGTCGAAATGTCGAATGTCGAAATGTCAAAATGTCGAAATGTCGATTATGAATGTCGAATGTCGAATTTGAATGTCGAATGTCGAAATGTTGAAATGTCGAATGTCGAATGTGAATGTTGAATGTCGAATGTGAATGTCGAATGTCGAATGTCGAAAGTCGAATGTCGAATGTGAATGTCAAATGGCGAATGTGAATGTCGAAATGTCGAAATGTCGAATGTCGAATGTCGAAATGTCGAAATGTCGAAATGTCGAATGTTAAATGTGAATGTTGAATGTTGAATGTTAAATGTGAATGTCGAATGTCAAAATGTCGAAATGTCGAATGTCGAAATGTCGAATGTCGAATGTGAATGTCGTAATGTCGAAATGTCGTAATGTCGTAATGTCGAAATGTCGAATGTCGAATGTGAATGTCGAATGTCGAATGTGAATGTCGAATGTCGAATGTGAATGTCGAATGTCGAATGTGAATGTCGAATGTCGAAATGTCGAAATGTCGAATTTCGAATGTGAATGTCGAATGTCGAATGTGAATGTCGAATGTCGAATGTCAAATGTGAATGTCGAATGTCGAAATGTCGAAAGTCAAAATGTCGAATGTCGAATGTGAATGTCGAAATGTCGAATGTGAATGTCGAATCTCGAAATGTCGAATGTTGAAAGTCGAAATGTCGAATGTCGAATGTGAATGTCGAATGTCGAATGTCAAATGTCGAATGTCGAATGTCGAAATGTCGAAATGTCGAATGTCGAAATGTCGAAATGTCGAATGTCGAATGTCGAATTGTCGAATTGTCGAATGTCGAAAGTCGAATTGTCGAATGTCGAATGTGAAAATGTCGAATGTGAATGTCGAATGTCGAATGTCGAATGTGAATGTCGAAAGTCGAATGTGAATGTCGAATGTGAAAGTCGAATGTCGAAATGTCGAAATGTCGAATGTGAATGTCGAATGTCGAAATGTCGAATGTTGAAATGTCGAATGTCGAATGTCGAATGTCAAATGTCGAATGTGAATGTCGAATGTTGAAATGTCGAATGTCAAAAGTCGAAATGTCGAATGTGAATGTCGAAATGTCGAATGTGAATGTCGGCTGTAGAAATGTCGAAATGTCGAATGTCGAATGTCGATTGTGAATGTCGAAATGTCGGATGTGAATGTCGAATGTCGAAATGTCGAATGTCAAATGTCGAATGTGAATGTCGATTGTCGAAATGTCGAATGTCGAAATGTCAAAATGTCGAAATGTCGATTATGAATGTCGAATGTCGAATTTGAATGTCAAATGTCGAAATGTTGAAATGTCGAATGTCGAATGTGAATGTTGAATGTTGAATGTCGAATGTGAATGTCGAATGTCGAAATGTCGAATGTGAATGTCAAATGTCGAATGTGAATGTCGAAATGTCGAAATGTCGAATGTCGAATGTCGAAATGTCGAATGTTAAATGTGAATGTTGAATGTTAAATGTGAATGTCGAAATGTCGAAAGTCAAAATGTCAAAAGTCGAAATGTCGAATGTCGAATGTGAATGTCGAATGTCAAAATATCGAATGTGAATGTCGAAATGTCGTAATGTCGAAATGTCGAAATGTCGAATGTCGAATGTGAATGTCAAATGTCGAATGTGAATGTCGAATGTCGAAATGTCAAAATGTCGAATGTGAATGTCGAATGTCAAATGTCAAATGTCGAATGTCGAATGTGAATGTCGAATGTCGAATGTGAATGTCGAATGTCGAAATGTCGAATGTCGAATGTGAATGTCGAATGTCAAATGTCAAATGTCGAATGTCGAATGTGAATGTCGAATGTCGAATGTCGAAATGTCGAATGTCGAAATGTCGAATGTCGATTGTCAAATGTGAATGTCGAATGTCAAATGTGAATGTCGAATGTGAATGTCGAAATGTCGAAATGTCGATTGTCGAAATGCAAATATCGAATGTGAATGTCGAAAGTCGAAATGTCGAATGTCGAATGTGAATGTCGAAATGTCGATATGTCGAATGTGAATGTGAATGTCGAAATGTCGAATGTCGAAATGTCGAATGTCGAATGTCGAATTTGAATGTCGAATGTCGTAATGTCGAATGTCGAATGTCAAATGTGAATGTCGAATGTCGAATGTGAATGTCGAATGTCGAAATGTCGAACATCGAAATGTCGAATGTCGAAAGTCGAAATGTCGAATGTCGAATGTCGAAAGTCGAAATGTCGAATGTGAATGTCGAATGTCGAAAGTCGATATGTCGAATGTCGAATGTCGAAATGTCGATTGTCGAATGTGAATGTCGAATGTCAAATGTGAATGTCGAATGTCGAATGTGAATGTAGAATGTGAATGTCGAAATGTCGAATGTCGAAATGTCGAATGTCGATTGTCAAATGTGAATGTTGAAATGTCGAAATGTCGATTGTCGAAATGTCGAATGTCGAAATGTCGAATGTCGAATGTGAATGTCGAATGTGAATGTCGAATGTGAATGTCGAAATGTTGAAATGTCGCATGTCGAATGTGAATGTCGAATGTCGAAATGTCGAATGTCGAAAGTCAAAATGTCGAATGTCGAATGTGAATGTCGAATGTCGAAATGTCGAAATGTCGAATGTCGAATGTGAATGTCGAATGTCGAAATGTCGAATGTCGAATGTGAATTTCGAATGTCGAAATGTCGAATGTTGAAATGTCTAATGTCGAATGTCGAATGTCGAATGTGAATGTCGAATGTCGAAATGTCGAATGTCAAAAGTCGAAATGTCGAATGTGAATGTCGAAATGTCGAATGTCGAATGTGAATGTCAAATGTCGAAATGTCGAAATGTCGAATGTCGAATGTCGAATGTGAATGTTGAATGTCGAAATGTCGAAATGTCGAATGTCGAATGTCGAATGTGATTGTCGAAATGTCGAATGTCGAATGTGTATGTCGAATGTCGAATGTTGAAATGTCGAATGTCAAATGTCGAATGTGAATGTCGAATGTCGAAATGTCGAACGTCGAAATGTCGAATGTCGAAAGTCGAAATGTCGAATGTCGAATGTCGAAAGTCGAAATGTCGAATGTGAATGTCGAATGTCGAAAGTCGAAATGTCGAATGTCGAAATGTCGAATGTCGAATGTCGAAAGTCGAAATGTCGATTGTCGAATGTGAATGTCGAATGTCAAGTGTGAATGTCGAATGTCGAATTTGAATGTCGAATGTGAATGTCGAAATGTCGAATGTCGATTGTCAAATGTGAATGTTGAAATTTCGAAATGTCGAATGTGAATGTCGAATGTGAATGTCGAAATGTTGAAATGTCGCATGTCGAATGTGAATGTCGAATGTCGAAATGTCGAAAGTCAAAATGTCGAATGTCGAATGTCGAATGTCGAAATGTCGAAATGTCGAATGTCGAATGTGAATGTCGAATGTCGAATGTGAATGTCGAATGTCGAAATGTCGCATGTCGAATGTGAATGTCGAATGTCGAAATGTCGAATGTCGAAAGTCAAAATGTCGAATGTCGAATGTGAATGTCGAATGTCGAAATGTCGAATGTCAAAAGTCGAAATGTCAAATGTGAATGTCGAAATGTCGAATGTCGAATGTGAATGTCGAAATGTCGAAATGTCGAATGTCGAATGTCGAATGTCGAATGTCGAAATGTCGAAATGTCGAATGTCGAATGTGAATGTCGAATGTCGAATGTGAATGTCGAATGTCGAAATGTCGCATGTCGAATGTGAATGTCGAATTTCGAAATGTCGAATGTCGAAAGTCAAAATGTCGAATGTCGAATGTCGAATGTGAATGTCGAATGTCGAATGTCGAATGTGAATGTCGAATGTCGAATGTGAATGTCGAATGTCGAATGTGAATGTCGAATGTCAAAAGTCGAAATGTCGAATGTGAATGTCGAAATGTCGAATGTCGAATGTGAATGTCAAATGTCAAATGTGAATGTCGAATGTCGAATGTCGAAATGTTGAATGTCAAAATGTCGAATGTCGAATGTGAATGTCGAATGTCGAAATGTCGAATGTCGAATGTGAATGTCGAATGTCAAATGTCAAATGTCGAATGTCGAATGTGAATGTCGAATGTCGAATGTCGAATATGAATGTCGACATGTCGAAATGTCGAAATGTCAAATGTCGAAATGTCGAATGTCGAATGTCGAATGTGAATGTCGAATGTTGAATGTGAATGTCGAAATGTCGAAATGTCGAATGTGAATGTCGAATCTCGAAATGTCGAATGTTGAAATGTCGAATGTCGAATGTCGAATGTCGAATGTGAATGTCGAATGTCGAAATGTCGAATGTCAAAAGTCGAAATGTCGAATGTGAATGTCGAAATGTCGAATGTCGAATGTGAATGTCAAATGTCAAATGTGAATGTCGAATGTCGAATGTCGAAATGTCGAATGTTGAATGTCAAAATGTCGAATGTCGAATGTGAATGTCGAATGTCGAAATGTCGAATGTCGAATGTGAATGTCGAATGTCAAATGTCAAATGTCGAATGTCGAATGTGAATGTCGAATGTCGAATGTCGAATGTCGAATATGAATGTCGACATGTCGAAATGTCGAAATGTCGAATGTCGAAATGTCGAATGTCGATTGTCAAATGTGAATGTCGAATGTCAAATGTGAATGTCGAATGTGAATGTCGAAATGTCGAAATGTCGATTGTCGAAATGCAAATATCGAATGTGAATGTCGAAAGTCGAAATGTCGAATGTCGAATGTGAATGTCGGAACGTCGAAATGTCGAATGTGAATGTCGAAATGTCGAATGTCGAAATGTCGAATGTCGAAATGTCGAATGTCGAATGTCGAATTTGAATGTCGAATGTCGTAATGTCGAATGTCGAATGTCAAATGTGAATGTCGAATGTCGAATGTGAATGTCGAATGTCGAAATGTCGAACGTCGAAATGTCGAATGTCGAAAGTCGGAATGTCGAATGTCGAAAGTCGAAATGTCGAATGTGAATGTCGAATGTCGAAAGTCGAAATGTCGAATGTCGAATGTCGAAAGTCGAAATGTCGATTGTCGAATATGAATGTCGAATGTCAAATGTGAATGTCGAATGTCGAAATGTCGAATGTCGAATGTGAATGTCGAATGTCAAATGTCAAATGTCGAATGTCGAATGTGAATGTCGAATGTCGAAATGTCGAATGTCGAAATGTCGAATGTCGATTGTCAAATGTGAATGTCGAATGTCAAATGTGAATGTCGAATGTGAATGTCGAAATGTCGAAATGTCGATTGTCGAAATGCAAATATCGAATGTGAATGTCGAAAGTCGAAATGTCGAATGTCGAATGTGAATGTCGAAATGTCGATATGTCGAATGTGAATGTGAATGTCGAAATGTCGAATGTCGAAATGTCGAATGTCGAATGTCGAATTTGAATGTCGAATGTCGTAATGTCGAATGTCGAATGTCAAATGTGAATGTCGAATGTCGAATGTGAATGTCGAATGTCGAAATGTCGAACATCGAAATGTCGAATGTCGAAAGTCGAAATGTCGAATGTCGAATGTCGAAAGTCGAAATGTCGAATGTGAATGTCGAATGTCGAAAGTCGATATGTCGAATGTCGAATGTCGAAAGTCGAAATGTCGATTGTCGAATGTGAATGTCGAATGTCAAATGTGAATGTCGAATGTCGAATGTGAATGTAGAATGTGAATGTCGAAATGTCGAATGTCGAAATGTCGAATGTCGATTGTCAAATGTGAATGTTGAAATGTCGAAATGTCGATTGTCGAAATGTCGAATGTCGAAATGTCGAATGTCGAATGTGAATGTCGAATGTGAATGTCGAATGTGAATGTCGAAATGTTGAAATGTCGCATGTCGAATGTGAATGTCGAATGTCGAAATGTCGAATGTCGAAAGTCAAAATGTCGAATGTCGAATGTGAATGTCGAATGTCGAAATGTCGAAATGTCGAATGTCGAATGTGAATGTCGAATGTCGAAATGTCGAATGTCGAATGTGAATTTCGAATGTCGAAATGTCGAATGTTGAAATGTCTAATGTCGAATGTCGAATGTCGAATGTGAATGTCGAATGTCGAAATGTCGAATGTCAAAAGTCGAAATGTCGAATGTGAATGTCGAAATGTCGAATGTCGAATGTGAATGTCAAATGTCGAAATGTCGAAATGTCGAATGTCGAATGTCGAATGTGAATGTTGAATGTCGAAATGTCTAAATGTCGAATGTCGAATGTCGAATGTGATTGTCGAAATGTCGAATGTCGAATGTGTATGTCGAATGTCGAATGTTGAAATGTCGAATGTCAAATGTCGAATGTGAATGTCGAATGTCGAAATGTCGAACGTCGAAATGTCGAATGTCGAAAGTCGAAATGTCGAATGTCGAATGTCGAAAGTCGAAATGTCGAATGTGAATGTCGAATGTCGAAAGTCGAAATGTCGAATGTCGAAATGTCGAATGTCGAATGTCGAAAGTCGAAATGTCGATTGTCGAATGTGAATGTCGAATGTCAAATGTGAATGTCGAATGTCGAATTTGAATGTCGAATGTGAATGTCGAAATGTCGAATGTCGATTGTCAAATGTGAATGTTGAAATTTCGAAATGTCGAATGTGAATGTCGAAATGTCGAATGTCGAATGTGAATGTCGAATGTGAATGTCGAAATGTTGAAATGTCGCATGTCGAATGTGAATGTCGAATGTCGAAATGTCGAAAGTCAAAATGTCGAATGTCGAATGTCGAATGTCGAAATGTCGAAATGTCGAATGTCGAATGTGAATGTCGAATGTCGAATGTGAATGTCGAATGTCGAAATGTCGCATGTCGAATGTGAATGTCGAATGTCGAAATGTCGAATGTCGAAAGTCAAAATGTCGAATGTCGAATGTGAATGTCGAATGTCGAAATGTCGAATGTCAAAAGTCGAAATGTCAAATGTGAATGTCGAAATGTCGAATGTCGAATGTGAATGTCGAAATGTCGAAATGTCGAATGTCGAATGTCGAATGTCGAATGTCGAAATGTCGAAATGTCGAATGTCGAATGTGAATGTCGAATGTCGAATGTGAATGTCGAATGTCGAAATGTCGCATGTCGAATGTGAATGTCGAATTTCGAAATGTCGAATGTCGAAAGTCAAAATGTCGAATGTCGAATGTCGAATGTGAATGTCGAATGTCGAATGTCGAATGTGAATGTCGAATGTCGAATGTGAATGTCGAATGTCGAATGTGAATGTCGAATGTCAAAAGTCGAAATGTCGAATGTGAATGTCGAAATGTCGAATGTCGAATGTGAATGTCAAATGTCAAATGTGAATGTCGAATGTCGAATGTCGAAATGTTGAATGTCAAAATGTCGAATGTCGAATGTGAATGTCGAATGTCGAAATGTCGAATGTCGAATGTGAATGTCGAATGTCAAATGTCAAATGTCGAATGTCGAATGTGAATGTCGAATGTCGAATGTCGAATATGAATGTCGACATGTCGAAATGTCGAAATGTCAAATGTCGAAATGTCGAATGTCGAATGTCGAATGTGAATGTCGAATGTTGAATGTGAATGTCGAAATGTCGAAATGTCGAATGTGAATGTCGAATCTCGAAATGTCGAATGTTGAAATGTCGAATGTCGAATGTCGAATGTCGAATGTGAATGTCGAATGTCGAAATGTCGAATGTCAAAAGTCGAAATGTCGAATGTGAATGTCGAAATGTCGAATGTCGAATGTGAATGTCAAATGTCAAATGTCAAATGTGAATGTCGAATGTCGAATGTCGAAATGTCGAATGTTGAATGTCAAAATGTCGAATGTCGAATGTGAATGTCGAATGTCGAAATGTCGAATGTCGAATGTGAATGTCGAATGTCAAATGTCAAATGTCGAATGTCGAATGTGAATGTCGAATGTCGAATGTCGAATGTCGAATATGAATGTCGACATGTCGAAATGTCGAAATGTCGAATGTCGAAATGTCGAATGTCGATTGTCAAATGTGAATGTCGAATGTCAAATGTGAATGTCGAATGTGAATGTCGAAATGTCGAAATGTCGATTGTCGAAATGCAAATATCGAATGTGAATGTCGAAAGTCGAAATGTCGAATGTCGAATGTGAATGTCGGAACGTCGAAATGTCGAATGTGAATGTCGAAATGTCGAATGTCGAAATGTCGAATGTCGAAATGTCGAATGTCGAATGTCGAATTTGAATGTCGAATGTCGTAATGTCGAATGTCGAATGTCAAATGTGAATGTCGAATGTCGAATGTGAATGTCGAATGTCGAAATGTCGAACGTCGAAATGTCGAATGTCGAAAGTCGGAATGTCGAATGTCGAAAGTCGAAATGTCGAATGTGAATGTCGAATGTCGAATGTCGAAAGTCGAAATGTCGATTGTCGAATATGAATGTCGAATGTCAAATGTGAATGTCGAATGTCGAATTTGAATGTCGAATGTGAATGTCGAAATGTCGAATGTCGAAATGTCGAATGTCGATTGTCAAATGTGAATGTTGAAATGTCGAAATGTCGATTGTCGAAATGTCGAATGTCGAAATGTAGAATGTCGAATGTGAATGTCGAATGTGAATGTCGAAATGTTGAAATGTCGCATGTCGAATGTGAATGTCGAATGTCGAAATGTCGAATGTCGAAAGTCAAAATGTCGAATGTCGAATGTGAATGTCGAATGTCGAAATGTCGAAATGTCGAATGTCGAATGTGAATGTCGAATGTCGAAATGTCGAATGTCGAATGTGAATTTTGAATGTCGAAATGTCGAATGTTGAAATGTCTAATGTCGAATGTCGAATGTCGAATGTGAATGTCGAATGTCGAAATGTCGAATGTCAAAAGTCGAAATGTCGAATGTGAATGTCGAAATGTCGAATGTCGAATGGGAATGTCAAATGTCGAAATGTCAAAATGTCGAATGTCGAATGTCGAATGTGAATTTCGAATGTCGAAATGTCAAAATGTCGAATGTCGAATGTCGAATGTGAATGTCGAATGTCGAAATGTCGAATGTCAAAAGTCGAAATGTCGAATGTGAATGTCGAAATGTCGAATGTCGAATGTGAATGTCAAATGTCGAAATGTCGAATGTCGAATGTGAATGTTGAATGTCGAAATGTCGAAATGTCGAATGTCGAATGTGTATGTCGAATGTTGAATGTTGAAATGTCGAATGTCAAATGTCGAATGTGAATGTCGAATGTCGAAATGTCGAATGTCAAAAGTCGAAATGTCGAATGTGAATGTCGAAATGTCGAATGTCGAATGTGAATGTCGAAATGTCGAAATGTCGAATGTCGAATGTCGAATGTCAAATTTGAATATCGAATGTCGAATGTGAATGTCGAATGTCGAAATGTCGAATGTCGAAAGTCGAAATGTCGAATGTGAATGTCGAATGTCGAAATGTCGAAATGTCGAATGTCAAATGTCGAATGTGAATGTCGAATGTCAAATGTGAATGTCGATTGTCAAATGTGAATGTCGAATATCAAGATGTCGAATGTTGAAAGTCGAAATGTCGAATGTCGAATGTGAAAGTCGAATGTCGAATGTCAAATGTGAATGTCGAATGTCGAATGTGAATGTCGAATGTGAATGTCGAATGTGAATGTCGAATGTCGAAATGTCGAAATGTCGAATGTCGAATGTGAATGTCGAATGTCGAAATGTCGAATGTTGAAATGTCGAATGTCGAATGTCAAATGTCGAATGTGAATGTCGAATGTTGAAATGTCGAATGTCAAAAGTCGAAATGTCGAATGTGAATGTCGAAATGTCGAATGTCGAATGTGAATGTCGGCTGTTGAAATGTCGAAATGTCGAATGTCGAATGTCGGATATGAATGTCGAATGTCGAAATGTCGAATGTCAAATGTTGAATGTGAATGTCGATTGTCGAAATGTCGAATGTCGAATTGTCGAAATGTCGAAATGTCGATTATGAATGTCGAATGTCGAATTTGAATGTCGAATTTGAATGTCGAATGTCGAAATGTCGAAATGTCGATTATGAATGTCGAATGTCGAATTTGAATGTCGAATGTCGAAATGTTGAAATGTCGAATGTCGAATGTGAATGTCGAATGTGAATGTCAAATGTCGAATGTGAATGTTGAAATGTCGAAATATCGAATGTCGAATGTCGAATGTCGAAATGTCGAAATGTCGAATGTCGAATGTGAATGTGAATGTCGAATGTCGAATGTGAATGTCGGATGTCGAATGTGAATGTCGAATGTCGAATGTGAATGTCGAATGTGAATGTCGAATGTCGAATGTCGAATGTCGAAATGTCAAAATGTCGAAATGTCGAATGTCGAATGTGAATGTCGAATGTCGAATGTGAATGTCGAATGTCGAATGTGAATGTCGAATGTGAATGTCGAATGTCGAAATGTCGAATGTCGAATTGTCGAATGTCGAATGTGAATGTCGAATGTCGAAATGTCGAATGTGAATGTCGAAATGTCGTAATGTCGAAATGTCGAATGTCGAATGTGAATGTCGAATGTCGAATGTGAATGTCGAATGTCGAATGGGAATGTCGAATGTCGAAATGTCAAAATGTCGAATGTCGAATGTGAATGTCGAATGTCGAATGTCAAATGTGAATGTTGAAATGTCGAAATGTCGATTGTCAAAATGTCGAATGTGAATGTCGAATGTCAAATGTCGAATGTGAATGTCGAATGTCGAAATGTCGAAATGTCGAAATGTCAAATGTCAAATGTCGAATGTGAATGTCGAATGTCGAATGTGAATGTCGAATGTCAAATGTGAATGTCGAATGTCAAGATGTCGAATGTTGAAAGTCGAAATGTCGAATGTGAATGTCGAAATGTCGGATGTGAATGTCGAATGTCGAAATGTCGAATGTCAAATGTCGAATGTGAATGTCGATTATCGAAATGTCGAATGTCGAAATGTCAAAATGTCAAAATGTCGATTATGAATGTCGAATGTCGAATTTGAATGTCGAATGTCGAAATGTTGAAATGTCGAATGTCGATTGTGAATGTTGAATGTTGAATGTCGAATGTGAATGTCGAATGTCGAAATGTCGAATGTCGAAAGTCGAATGTCGAATGTGAATGTCAAATGTCGAATGTGAATGTCGAAATGTCGAAATGTCGAATGTCGAATGTCGAAATGTCGAATGTTAAATGTGAATGTTGAATGTTAAATGTGAATGTCGAATGTTAAATGTGAATGTCGAATGTCAAAATGTCGAAATGTCGAAAGTCGAAATGTCGAATGTCGAATGTCGAAATGTCGCATGTGAATGTCGAAATGTCATAATGTCGAAATGTCGAATGTCGAATGTCGAATGTCGAATGTCGAATGTCGAATGTGAATGTCGAATGTCGAATGTGAATGTCGAATGTTGAATGTGAATGTCGAATGTCGAATGTCAAATGTCAAATGTCAAATGTCAAATGTCGAATGTCGAATGTGAATGTCGAATGTCGAATGTCGAATGTTGAATGTCAAAATGTCGAATGTCGAATGTCGAAATGTCGAAATGTCGAATGTCGAATGTCGAATGTCAAATGTCAAATGTCAAATGTCAAATGTCGAATGTCGAATGTGAATGTCGAATGTCGAATGTCGAATGTTGAATGTCGAATGTCGAATGTCGAATGTGAATGTCGAATGTCGAATGTGAATGTCGAATGTGAATGTCGAAATGTCGAATGTCGAATTGTCGAATGTCGAATGTGAATGTCGAATGTCGAAATGTCAAATGTGAATGTCGAATGTCGAAATGTCGAATGTCGAATGTCGAATGTGAATGTCGAATGTCAAATGTGAATGTCGAATGTCGAAATGTCGAAAGTCAAAATGTCGAATGTCGAATGTGAATGTCGAAATGTCGAAATGTCGAATGTGAATGTCGAATCTCGAAATGTCGAATGTTGAAATGTCGAATGTCGAATGTCGAATGTCGAATGTGAATGTCGAATGTCGAAGTGTCGAAATGTCGAATGTCGAAATGTCGAATGTCGATTGTCAAATTTGAATGTCGAATGTCAAATGTGAATGTCGAATGTGAATGTCGAAATGTCGAAATGTCGATTGTCGAAATGAAAATATCGAATGTGAATGTCGAAAGTCGAAATGTCGAATGTCGAATGTGAATGTCGAAATATCGAAATGTCGAATGTGAATGTCGAAATGTCGAATGTCGAAATGTCGAATGTCGAAATGTCGAATGTCGAATGTCGAATTTGAATGTCGAATGTCGAATGTGAATGTCGAATGTCGAAAGTCGAAATGTCGAATGTCGAATGTCGAAAGTCGAAATGTCGAATGTGAATGTCGAATGTCGAAAGTCAAAATGTCGAATGTCGAATGTCGAAAGTCGAAATGTCGATTGTCGAATGTGAATGTCGAATGTCAAATGTGAATGTCGAATGTCGAATTTGAATGTCGAATGTGAATGTCGAAATGTCGAATGTCGAAATGTCGAATGTCGATTGTCAAATGTGAATGTTGAAATGTCGAAATGTCGATTGTCGAAATGTCGAATGTCGAAATGTCGAATGTCGAATGTGAATGTCGAATGTCGAAATGTCGAATGTCGAAAGTCAAAATGTCGAATGTCGAATGTCGAATGTGAATGTCGAATGTCGAAATGTCGAAATGTCGAATGTCGAATGTGAATGTCGAATGTCGAAATGTCGAATGTCGAATGTGAATTTCGAATGTCGAAATGTCGAATGTTGAAATGTCTAATGTCGAATGTCGAATGTCGAATGTTAAATGTCGAATGTCGAAATGTCGAATGTCAAAAGTCGAAATGTCGAATGTGAATGTCAAAATGTCGAATGTCGAATGTGAATGTCAAATGTCGAAATGTCGAAATGTCGAATGTGAATGTTGAATGTCCAAATGTCGAAATGTCGAATGTCGAATGTGATTGTCGAAATGTCGAATGTCGAATGTGTATGTCGAATGTCGAATGTTGAAATGTCGAATGTCAAATGTTGAATGTGAATGTCGAATGTCGAAATGTCGAATGTCAAAAGTCGAAATGTCGAATGTGAATGTCGAAATGTCGAATGTCGGATGTGAATGTCGAATGTCAAAATGTCGAAATGTCGAATGTCGAATGTCGAAATGTCGAAATGTCGAATGTCAAATTTGAATATCGAATGTCGAATGTGAATGTCGAATGTCGAAATGTCGAATGTCGAATGTGAATGTCGAATGTCGAAATGTCGAATGTTGAAATGTCGAATGTCGAATGTCAAATGTCGAATGTGAATGTCGAATGTTGAAATGTCGAATGTCAAAAGTCGAAATGTCGAATGTGAATGTCGAAATGTCGAATGTCGAATGTGAATGTCGGCTGTCGAAATGTCGAAATGTCGAATGTCGAATGTCGGATATGAATGTCGAATGTCGAAATGTCGAATGTCAAATGTCGAATGTGAATGGCGATTGTCGAAATGTCGAATGTCGAATTGTCGAATTGTCGAAATGTCGAAATGTCGATTATGAATGTCGAATGTCGAATTTGAATGTCGAATTTGAATGTCGAATGTCAAAATGTCGAAATGTCGATTATGAATGTCGAATGTCGAATTTGAATGTCGAATGTCGAAATGTCGAATGTCGAATGTGAATGTCGAATGTGAATGTCAAATGTCGAATGTGATTGTCGAAATGTCGAAATGTCGAATGTCGAATGTCGAATGTCGAAATGTCAAAATGTCGAAATGTCGAATGTCGAATGTGAATGTCGAATGTCGAATGTGAATTTCGAATGTCGAATGTGAATGTCGAATGTCGAATGTCGAATGTGAATGTCGAATGTCGAATGTGAATGTCGAATGTGAATGTCGAATGTGAATGTCGAATGTCGAATGTCGAAATGTCAAAATGTCGAAATGTCGAATGTCGAATGTGAATGTCGAATGTCGAATGTGAATGTCGAATGTCGAATGTGAATGTCGAATGTGAATGTCGAATGTCGAAATGTCGAATGTCGAATTGTCGAATGTCGAATGTGAATGTCGAATGTCGAAATGTCGAATGTGAATGTCGAAATGTCGTAATGTCAAAATGTCGAATGTCGAATGTGAATGTCGAATGTCGAATGTGAAAGTCGAATGTCGAATGTGAATGTCGAATGTCGAAATGTCGAAATGTCGAATGTCAAATGTGAATGTTGAAATGTCGAAATGTCGATTGTCGAAATGTCGAATATGAATGTCGAATGTCAAATGTCGAATATGAATGTCGAATGTCGAAATGTCAAAATGTCAAATGTCAAATGTCGAATGTGAATGTCGAATGTCAAATGTGAATGTCGAATGTCAAGATGTCGAATGTTGAAAGTCGAAATGTCGAATGTGAATGTCGAAATGTCGGATGTGAATGTCGAATGTCGAAATGTCGAATGTCAAATGTCGAATGTGAATGTCGATTGTAGAAATGTCGAATGTCGAAATGTCAAAATGTCGAAATGTCGATTATGAATGTCGAATGTCGAATTTGAATGTCGAATGTCGAAATGTTGAAATGTCGAATGTCGATTGTGAATGTTGAATGTTGAATGTCGAATGTGAATGTCGAATGTCGAAATGTCGAATGTCGAAAGTCGAATGTCGAATGTGAATGTCAAATGTCAAATGTGAATGTCGAAATGTTGAAATGTCGAATGTCGAATGTCGAAATGTCGAATGTTAAATGTGAATGTTGAATGTTAAATGTGAATGTCGAATGTCGAAATGTCGAATGTTAAATGTGAATGTTGAATGTTAAATGTGAATGTCGAATGTCAAAATGTCGAAATGTCGAAAGTCGAAATGTCGAATGTCGAATGTCGAAATGTCGCATGTGAATGTCGAAATGTCGTAATGTCGAAATTTCGAATGTCGAATGTCGAATGTCGAATATGAATGTCGAATGTCGAATGTCGAATGTCGAATGTGAATGTCGAATGTCGAAATGTCAAAATGTCGAATGTCGAATGTCGAATGTGAATGTCAAATGTCAAATGTCAAATGTCGAATGTCGAATGTGAATGTCGAATGTCGAATGTCGAAATGTCGAATGTTGAATGTCAAAATGTAGAATGTGAATTTCGAATGTCGAATGTGAATGTCGAATGTCGAAATGTCGAAATGTCGAATGTCGAATGTGAATGTCGAATGTCAAATGTCAAATGTCAAATGTCGAATGTCGAATGTGAATGTCGAATGTTGAATGTGAATGTCGACATGTCGAAATGTCGAATGTCGAAATGTCGAATGTCGAATGTCGAATGTGAATGTCGAATGTCAAATGTGAATGTCGAATGTCGAAATGTCGAAAGTCAAAATGTCGAATGTCGAATGTGAATGTCGAAATGTCGAAATGTCGAATGTGAATGTCGAATCTCGAAATGTCGAATGTTGAAATGTCGAATGTCGAATGTCGAATGTCGAATGTGAATGTCGAATGTCGGAATGTCAGAATGTCGAAATGTCGAATGTCGATTGTCAAATGTGAATGTCGAATGTCAAATGTGAATGTCGAATGTGAATGTCGAAATGTCGAAATGTCGATTGTCGAAATGCAAATATCGAATGTGAATGTCGAAAGTCGAAATGTCGAATGTCGAATGTGAATGTCGAAATGTCGAAATGTCGAATGTGAATGTCGAAATGTCGAATGTCGAAATGTCGAATGTGGAAATGTCGAATGTCGAATGTCGAATTTGAATGTCGAATGTCGTAATGTCGAATGTCGAATGTCAAATGTGAATGTCGAATGTCGAATGTGAATGTCGAATGTCGAAATGTCGAACGTCGAAATGTCGAATGTCGAAAGTCGAAATGTCGAATGTCGAATGTCGAATGTCGAATGTCGAAAGTCGAAATGTCGAATGTGAATGTCGAATGTCGAAAGTCGAAATGTCGAATGTCGAATGTCGAAAGTCGAAATGTCGATTGTCGAATGTGAATGTCGAATGTCAAATGTGAATGTCGAAATGTCGAATGTCGAAATGTCGAATGTCGATTGTCAAATGTGAATGTTGAAATGTCGAAATGTCGATTGTCGAAATGTCGAATGTCGAAATGTCGAATGTCGAATGTGAATGTCGAATGTGAATGTCGAAATGTTGAAATGTCGCATGTCGAATGTGAATGTCGAATGTCGAAATGTCGAATGTCGAAAGTCAAAATGTCGAATGTCGAATGTGAATGTCGAATGTCGAAATGTCGAAATGTCGAATGTCGAATGTGAATGTCGAATGTCGAAATGTCGAATGTCGAATGTGAATTTCGAATGTCGAAATGTCGAATGTTGAAATGTCTAATGTCGAATGTCGAATGTGAATGTCGAATGTCGAAATGTCGAATGTCAAAAGTCGAAATGTCGAATGTGAATGTCGAAATATCGAATGTCGAATGCGAATGTCAAATGTCGAAATGTCGAATGTCGAAATGTCGAAATGTCGAATGTCGAATGTGAATGTCGAATGTCGAAATGTCGAATGTCGAATGTGAATTTCGAATGTCGAAATGTCGAATGTTGAAATGTCGAATGTCGAATGTGAATGTTGAATGTCGAAATGTCGAAATGTCGAATGTCGAATGTGATTGTCGAAATGTCGAATGTCGAATGTGTATGTCGAATGTCGAATGTTGAAATGTCGAATGTCAAATGTCGAATGTGAATGTCGAATGTCGAAATGTCGAATGTCAAAAGTCGAAATGTCGAATGTGAATGTCGAAATGTCGAATGTCGGATGTGAATGTCGAATGTGAAAATGTCGAAATGTCGAATGTCGAATGTGAATGTCAAAATGTCGAAATGTCGAATGTCGAATGTCAAATTTGAATATCGAATGTCGAATGTGAATGTCGAATGTCGAAATGTCGAATGTCGAAAGTCGAAATGTCGAATGTCGAATGTGAATGTCGAATGTCGAAATGTCGAAATGTCGAATGTCAAATGTCGAATGTGAATGTCGAATGTCAAATGTGAATGTCGATTGTCAAATGTGAATGTCGAATGTCAAGATGTCGAATGTTGAAAGTCGAAATGTCGAATGTCAAATGTGAATGTCGAATGTCGAATGTCAAATGTGAATGTCGAATGTCGAATGTGAATGTCGAATGTGAATGTCGAATGTGAATGTCGAATGTCGAAATGTCGAAATGTCGAATGTCGAATGTGAATGTCGAATGTCGAAATGTCGAATGTTGAAATGTCGAATGTCGAATGTCAAATGTCGAATGTGAATGTCGAATGTTGAAATGTCGAATGTCAAAAGTCGAAATGTCGAATGTGAATGTCGAAATGTCGAATGTCGAATGTGAATGTCGGCTGTCGAAATGTCGAAATGTCGAATGTCGAATGTCGGATATGAATGTCGAATGTCGAATGTCAAATGTCGAATGTGAATGTCGATTGTCGAAATGTCGAATGTCGAATTGTCGAAATGTCGAAATGTCGATTATGAATGTCGAATGTCGAAATGTCGATTATGAATGTCGAATTTGAATGTCGAATGTCGAAATGTCGAATGTTGAATGTGAATGTCGAATGTGAATGTCAAATGTCGAATGTGAATGTCGAAATGTCGAAATGTCGAATGTCGAATGTCGAATGTCGAAATGTCGAAATGTCGAAATGTCGAATGTCGAATGTGAATGTCGAATGTCGAATGTCGAATGTGAATGTCGAATGTCGAATGTCGAATGTCGAAATGTCGAAATGTCGAAATGTCGAATGTCGAATGTGAATGTCGAATGTCGAATGTCGAATGTGAATGTCGAATGTCGAATGTGAATGTCGAATGTCGAATGTCGAATGTGAATGTCGAATGTCGAATGTGAATGTCGAATGTGAATGTCGAATGTGAATGTCGAATGTCGAAATGTCAAAATGTCGAAATGTCGAATGTCGAATGTGAATGTCGAATGTCGAATGTCGAATGTGAATGTCGAATGTCGAATGTCGAAATGTCGAATGTCGAATTGTCGAATGTCGAATGTGAATGTCCAATGTCGAAATGTCGAATGTGAATGTCGAAATGTCGTAATGTCGAAATGTCGAATGTCGAATGTGAATGTCGAATGTCGAATGTGAATGTCGAATGTGAATGTCGAATGTCGAAATGTCGAAATGTCAAATGTCAAATGTCAAATGTGAATGTCGAATGTCAAATGTGAATGTCGAATGTCAAGATGTCGAATGTTGAAAGTCGAAATGTCGAATGTGAATGTCGAAATGTCGGATTTGAATGTCGAATGTCGAAATGTTGAAATGTCGAATGTCGATTGTGAATGTTTAATGTTGAATGTCGAATGTGAATGTCGAATGTCGAAATGTCGAATGTCGAAAGTCGAATGTCGAATGTGAATGTCAAATGTCGAATGTGAATGTCGAAATGTTGAAATGTCGAATGTCGAATGTCGAAATGTCGAATGATAAATTTGAATGTTGAATGTTAAATGTGAATGTCGAATGTCAAAATGTCGAAATGTCGAAAGTCGAAATGTCGAATGTCGAATGTCGAAATGTCGCATGTGAATGTCGAAATGTCGTAATGTCGAAATTTCGAATGTCAAATGTCGAATGTCGAATGTGAATGTCGAATGTCGAATGTCGAATGTCGAATGTGAATGTCGAATGTCGAATGTGAATGTCGAATGTCGAAATGTCAAAATGTCGAATGTCGAATGTCGAATGTGAATGTCAAATGTCAAATGTCAAATGTCGAATGTCGAATGTGAATGTCGAATGTCGAAATGTCGAATGTTGAATGTCAAAATGTCGAATGTGAATGTCGAATGTCGAATGTGAATGTCGAATGTTGAAATGTCGAAATGTCGAATGTCGAATGTAAATGTCGAATGTCAAATGTCAAATGTCAAATGTCGAATGTCGAATGTGAATGTCGAATGTCGAATGTTGAATGTGAATGTCGACATGTCGAAATGTCGAATGTCGAATGTCGAATGTCGAATGTGAATGTCGAATGTCAAATGTGAATGTCGAATGTCGAAATGTCAAAAGTCAAAATGTCGAATGTCGAATGTGAATGTCGAAATGTCGAAATGTCGAATGTGAATGTCGAATCTCGAAATGTCGAATGTTGAAATGTCGAATGTCGAATGTCGAATGTGAATGTCGAATGTCGAAATGTCGAAATGTCGAATGTCGAAATGTCGAATGTCGATTGTCAAATGTGAATGTCGAATGTGAATGTCGAAATGTCGATTGTCGAAATGCAAATATCGAATGTGAATGTCGAAAGTCGAAATGTCGAATGTCGAATGTGAATGTCGAAATGTCGAAATGTCGAATGTGAATGTCGAAATGTCGAATGTCGAAATGTCGAATGTCGAAATGTCGAATGTCGAATGTCGAATTTGAATGTCGAATGTCGTAATGTCGAATGTCAAATGTCGAATGTCAAATGTGAATGTCGAATGTGAATGTCGAATGTCGAAATGTCGAACGTCGAAAGTCGAATGTCGAAAGTCGAAATGTCGAATGAGAATGTCGAATGTCGAAAGTCGAAATGTCGAATGTCGAATGTCGAAAGTCGAAATGTCGATTGTCGAATGTGAATGTCGAATGTCAAATGTGAATGTCGAAATGTCGAATGTCGAAATGTCGAATGTCGATTGTCAAATGTGAATGTTGAAATGTCGAAATGTCGATTGTCGAAATGTCGAATGTCGAAATGTCGAATGTCGAATGTGAATGTCGAATGTGAATGTCGAAATTTTGAAATGTCGCATGTCGAATGTGAATGTCGAATGTCGAAATGTCGAATGTCTAAAGTCAAAATGTCGAATGTCGAATGACGAATGTGAATGTCGAATGTCGAAATGTCGAAGTGTCGAATGTCGAATGTGAATGTCGAATGTCGGAATGTCGAATGTGAATTTCGAATGTCGAAATGTCGAATGTTGAAATGTCTAATGTCGAATGTCAAATGTCGAATGTGAATGTCGAATGTCGAAATGTCGAATGTCAAAAGTCGAAATGTCGAATGTGAATGTCGAAATGTCGAATGTCGAATGTGAATGTCAAATGTCGAAATGTCGAAATGTCGAATGTCGAATGTGAATGTTGAATGTCGAAATGTCGAAATGTCGAATGTGAATTTCGAATGTCGAAATGTCGAATGTTGAAATGTCTAATGTCGAATGTCAAATGTCGAATGTGAATGTCGAATGTCGAAATGTCGAATGTCAAAAGTCGAAATGTCGAATGTGAATGTCGAAATGTCGAATGTCGAATGTGAATGTCAAATGTCGAAATGTCGAATGTCGAATGTGAATGTTGAATGTCGAAATGTCGAAATGTCGAATGTCGAATGTGATTGTCGAAATGTCGAATGTCGAATGTGTATGTCGAATGTCGAATGTTGAAATGTCGAATGTCAAATGTCGAATGTGAATGTCGAATGTCGAAATGTCGAATGTCAAAAGTCGAAATGTCGAATGTGAATGTCGAAATGTCGATTGTCGGATGTGAATGTCGAATGTCAAAATGTCGAAATGTCGAATGTCGAATGTGAATGTCGAAATGTCGAATTGTCGAATGTCGAATGTCAAATTTGAATATCGAATGTCGAATGTGAATGTCGAATGTCGAAATGTCGAATGTCGAAAGTCGAAATGTCGAATGTCGAATGTGAATGTCGAATGTCGAAATGTCGAAATGTCGAATGTCAAATGTCGAATGTGAATGTCGAATGTCAAATGTGAATGTCGATTGTCAAATGTGAATGTCGAATGTCAAGATGTCGAATGTTGAAAGTCGAAATGTCGAATGTCGAATGTGAATGTCGAATGTCGAATGTCAAATGTCGAAATGTCGAAATGTCGAATGTCGAATGTGAATGTCGAATGTCGAATGTCAAATGTCGAAATGTCGATTGTCGAAATGTCGATTGTCGAAATGTCGAATGTGAATGTCGAATGTCAAATGTCAAATGTCGAATGTGAATGTCGAATGTCGAAATGTCGAAATGTCAAATGTCAAATGTCGAATGTGAATGTCGAATGTCAAATGTCAAATGTCGAATGTGAATGTCGAATGTCGAATGTCGAAATGTCGAATGTTGATTGTCAAAATGTCGAATGTCGAATGTGAATGTCGAATGTCGAATGTGAATGTCGAATGTCGAAATGTCGAAATGTCGAATGTCGAATGTGAATGTCGAATGTTGAATGTGAATGTCGACATGTCGAAATGTCGAATGTCGAAATGTCGAATGTCGAATGTCGAATGTCAAATGTGAATGTCGAATGTCGAAATGTCGAAAGTCAAAATGTCGAATGTCGAATGTGAATGTCGAAATGTCGAAATGTCGAATGTGAATGTCGAATCTCGAAATGTCGAATGTTGAAATGTCAAATGTTGAATGTCGAATGTCGAATGTCGAATGTCGAATGTGAATGTCGAATGTCGAAATGTCGAAATGTCGAATGTCGAAATGTCGAATGTCGATTGTCAAATGTGAATGTCGAATGTCAAATGTGAATGTCGAATGTGAATGTCGAAATGTCGAAATGTCGATTGTCGAAATGCAAATATCGAATGTGAATGTCGAAAGTCGAATGTGAATGTCGAAATGTCGAAATGTCGAATGTGAATGTCGAAATGTCAAATGTCGAAATGTCGAATGTCGAAATGTCGAATGTGAATGTCGAATGTGAATGTCGAAATGTCAAAATGTCGAATGTCGAATGTCGAATTTGAATGTCGAATGTCGTAATGTCGAATGTCGAATGTCAAATGTGAATGTCGAATGTTGAATGTGAATGTCGAATGTCGAAATGTCGAACGTCGAAATGTCGAATGTCGAAAGTCGAAATGTCGAATGTCGAATGTCGAAAGTCGAAAGTCGAAATGTCGAATGTGAATGTCGAATGTCGAAAGTCGAAATGTCGAATGTCGATTGTCAAATGTGAATGTCGAATGTCGAATTTGAATGTCGAATGTGAATGTCGAAATGTCGAATGTCGAAATGTCGAATGTCGATTGTCAAATGTGAATGTTGAAATGTCGAAATGTCGATTGTCGAAATGTCGAATGTCAAAATGTTGAATGTCGAATGTGAATGTCGAATGTGAATGTCGAAATGTTGAAATGTCGCATGTCGAATGTGAATGTCGAATGTCGAAATGTCGAATGTCGAAAGTCAAAATGTCGAATGTGAATGTCGAATGTCGAAATGTCGAATGTCGAATGTGAATGTCGAATGTGAATGTCGAATGTCGAAATGTCGAATGTCAAAAGTCGAAATGTCGAATGTGAATGTCGAAATGTCGAATGTCGAATGTGAATGTCAAATGTCGAAATGTCGAATGTCGAATGTCGAATGTGAATGTTGAATGTCGAAATGTCGGAATGTCGAATGTCGAATGTGATTGTCGAAATGTCAAAATGTCGAATGTCGAATGTGTATGTCGAATGTCGAATGTTGAAATGTCGAATGTCAAATGTCAAATGTCGAATGTGAATGTCGAATGTCGAAATGTCGAATGTCAAAAGTCGAAATGTTGAATGTGAATGTCGAAATGTCGAATGTCAGATGTGAATATCGAATGTTGAAATGTCGAAATGTCGAATGTCGAATGTGAATGTCGAAATGTCGAAATGTCGAATGTCGATTGTCAAATGTGAATGTCGAATGTCAAATGTGAATGTCGAATGTCGAATGTGAATGTCGAAAGTCGAAATGTCGAAATGTCGAATGTCGAAATGTCGAAATGTCGAAAGTCGAAATGTCGAATGTCGAAATGTCGAATGTCGAAATGTCGAATGTGAATGTCGAATGTCGAATGTGAATGTCGAAATGTCGAATGACGAATGTGAATGTCGAATGTCGAAATGTCGAATGTTAATGTCGAAATTTCGAATGTCGAATGTGAATGTCGAATGTCGAAATGTCGAATGTCGAATGTAGAAATGTCGAATGTCGAATGTCGAAATGTCGAAATGTCGAAATGTCGAATGTCGAAATGTCGAATGTGAATGTCGAATGTCGAATGTGAATGTCGAAATGTCGAATGACGAATGTGAATGTCGAATGTCGAAATGTCGAATGTCGAATGTTAATGTCGAAATTTCGAATGTCGAATGTGAATGTCGAATGTCGAAATGTCGAATGTCGAATGTCGAAATGTCGAATGTCGAATGTCGAAATGTCGAAATGTCGAATGTCGAAATGTCGAATGTGAATGTCGAAATGTCGAATGTGAATGTCGAATGTGAATGTCGAAATGTCGAATGTCGAAATGTCGAATGTCGAAATGTCGAATGTCGAATGTCAAATGTGAATGTCGAATGTCAAATGAGAATGTCGAATGTCAAAATGTCGAAATGTCGAATGTCGAAATGTCGAAAGTCGAAATGTCGAAAGTCGAAATGTCGAATGTCGAATGTGAATGTCGAAATGTCGAAAGTCGAAATGTCGAATGTCGAATGTGAATGTCGAAATGTCGCATGTCGAAATGTCGAATGTCGAATGTGAATGTCGAAATGTCGAATGTAGAATGTCGAAATGTCTAAATGTTGAATGTCGGATGTCGAAATGTCGAAATGTAGAATGTCGAATGTGAATGTCGAATGTGAATGTCGAATATCGAATGTCGAATGTGGAATGTCGAATTGTCATATTTCGAAATGTCGAAATGTCGAATGTCGAATGGTCATATTTCGAAATGTCGAATGTCGAAATGTCATATTTCGAAATGTTGCATGTCGAAATGTCGAATGTCGAATGTGAATGTCGAAATGTCGAAATGTCGAATGTCGAAATGTCGAAATGTCTAAATGTCGAATGTAGAATGTCGTATGTCAAAATGTCGAAATGTCGAATGTCGGATGTCGAAATGTCAAAATGTAGAATGTCGAATGTGAATGTCGAATGTGAATGTCGAAATGTCGAATGTCGAATCTCAATGTCGAATCTGAATGTCGAATGTGAATGTCGCAATGTCGAATGTGAATGTCGAAATGTCGAATGTGAATGTCGAAATGTCGAATGTCAAAATGTCGAATGTCGAATGTGAATGTCGAATGTCGAATGTCGAATGTGAATGTCGAATGTGAATGTCGAAATGTCGAAATGTCGACTGTCGAATGTGAATGTCGAATGTGAATGTCGAATGTGAATGTCGAAATGTCGAATGTGAATGTCGAATGTGAATGTAGAAATGTCAAAATGTCGAATGTCGAATGTGAATGTCGAAATGTCAAATGTGAATGTCGAATGTGAATGTCGAAATGTCGAATGTCAAAATGTCGAATGTCGAATGTGAATGTCGAATGTCGAATGTCGAATGTGAATGTCGAATGTGAATGTCGAAATGTCGAAATGTCGACTGTCGAATGTGAATGTCGAATGTGAATGTCGAAATGTCGAATGTGAATGTCGAATGTGAATGTCGAAATGTCAAAATGTCGAATGTCGAATGTGAATGTCGAAATGTCAAATGTGAATGTCGAATGTCGAATGTGAATGTCGAAATGTCGAAATGTCGAATGTCAAATGTGAATGTCGAATGTGAATGTCGAAATGTCGAAATGTCGAATGTTGAATGTGAATGTCGAATGTCGAATGTGAATGTCGAAATGTCGAATGTCGAATGTCGAATGTGAATGTCGAAATGTCGAAATGTCGAATTTCGAATGTGAATGTCGAATGTCGAAATGTCGAATGTTGAAATGTCGAATGCCGAAATGTCGAAATGTCGAAATGTCGAATGTCAAAAGTCGAAATGTCGAATGTCGAATGTGAATGTCGAAATGTCGAAATGTTGAAATGTCGAATGTGAATGTCGAATGTCGAATGTGTATGTCGAAATGTCGAAATGTGGAATGTGGAATGTGAATGTCGAATGTGGAATGTGAATGTCGAAATGTCGAATGTCAAATGTGAATGTCGAATGTCAAATGTGAATGTCGAATGTCAAATGCCGAATGAGAATGTCGAATGTCGAATGTGTGTCGAAATGTCGAAATGTTGAATGTGAATGTCGAAATGTCGAAATGTCGAAATGTCGAATGTCGAATGTGAATGTCGAAATGTCATATTTCGAAATGTCGCATGTCGAAATGTCATATTTCGAAATGTCGCATGTCGAAATGTCATATTTCGAAATGTCGCATGTCGAAATGTCGAATGTCGAATGTGAATGTCGAAATGTCGAAATGTCGAATGTAGAATGTCGAAATTTCTAAATGTCGAATGTAGAATGTCGTATGTCAAAATGTCAAAATGTCGAATATCGGATGTCGAAATGTCGAAATGTCGAATGTCGAATGTGAATGTCGAATGTGAATGTCGAAATGTCGAATGTGAATGTCGAATGTGAATGTCGAAATGTCGAAATGTCGAATGTCGAATGTGAATGTCGAAATGTCGAATGTGAATGTCGAATGTCGAATGTGAATGTCGAAATGTCGAAATGTCGAATGTCAAATGTGAATGTCGAATGTCGAATGTGAATGTCGAAATTTCGAATGTCGAATGTGAATGTCGAATGTCGAAATTTCGAATGTCGAATGTCGAAATGTCGAATGTCGAATGTCGAAATGTCGAAATGTCGAATGTCGAAATGTCGAATGTGAATGTCGAAATGTCGAATGTGAATGTCGAATGTCGAAATGTCGAATGTCGAATGTGAATGTCGAAATGTCGAATGTCGAAATGTCGAATGTCGAATGTCAAATGTGAATGTCGAATGTCAAATGAGAATGTCGAATGTCGAAATGTCGAAAGTCGAAATGTCGAAAGTCAAAATGTCGAATGTCGAATGTGAATGTCGAAATGTCGAAAGTCGAAATGTCGAATGTCGAATGTGAATGTCGAAATGTCGCATGTTGAAATGTCGAATGTCGAATGTGAATGTCGAAATGTCGAATGTAGAATGTCGAAATGTCTAAATGTTGAATGTCGGATGTCGAAATGTCGAAATGTAGAATGTCGAATGTCGAAAGTCGAAATGTCGAATGTCGAATGTCGAAAGTCGAAATGTCGATTGTCGAATGTGAATGTCGAATGTCAAATGTGAATGTCGAAATGTCGAATGTCGAAATGTCGAATGTCGATTGTCAAATGTGAATGTTGAAATGTCGAAATGTCGATTGTCGAAATGTCGAATGTCGAAATGTCGAATGTCGAATGTGAATGTCGAATGTGAATGTCGAAATTTTGAAATGTCGCATGTCGAATGTGAATGTCGAATGTCGAAATGTCGAATGTCTAAAGTCAAAATGTCGAATGTCGAATGACGAATGTGAATGTCGAATGTCGAAATGTCGAAGTGTCGAATGTCGAATGTGAATGTCGAATGTCGGAATGTCGAATGTGAATTTCGAATGTCGAAATGTCGAATGTTGAAATGTCTAATGTCGAATGTCAAATGTCGAATGTGAATGTCGAATGTCGAAATGTCGAATGTCAAAAGTCGAAATGTCGAATGTGAATGTCGAAATGCCGAATGTCGAATGTGAATGTCAAATGTCGAAATGTCGAAATGTCGAATGTCGAATGTGAATGTTGAATGTCGAAATGTCGAAATGTCGAATGTGAATTTCGAATGTCGAAATGTCGAATGTTGAAATGTCTAATGTCGAATGTCAAATGTCGAATGTGAATGTCGAATGTCGAAATGTCGAATGTCAAAAGTCGAAATGTCGAATGTGAATGTCGAAATGTCGAATGTCGAATGTGAATGTCAAATGTCGAAATGTCGAAATGTCGAATGTCGAATGTGAATGTTGAATGTCGAAATGTCGAAATGTCGAATGTCGAATGTGATTGTCGAAATGTCGAATGTCGAATGTGTATGTCGAATGTCGAATGTTGAAATGTCGAATGTCAAATGTCGAATGTGAATGTCGAATGTCGAAATGTCGAATGTCAAAAGTCGAAATGTCGAATGTGAATGTCGAAATGTCGATTGTCGGATGTGAATGTCGAATGTCAAAATGTCGAAATGTCGAATGTCGAATGTGAATGTCGAAATGTCGAATTGTCGAATGTCGAATGTCAAATTTGAATATCGAATGTCGAATGTGAATGTCGAATGTCGAAATGTCGAATGTCGAAAGTCGAAATGTCGAATGTCGAATGTGAATGTCGAATGTCGAAATGTCGAAATGTCGAATGTCAAATGTCGAATGTGAATGTCGAATGTCAAATGTGAATGTCGATTGTCAAATGTGAATGTCGAATGTCAAGATGTCGAATGTTGAAAGTCGAAATGTCGAATGTCGAATGTGAATGTCGAATGTCGAATGTCAAATGTCGAAATGTCGAAATGTCGAATGTCGAATGTGAATGTCGAATGTCGAATGTCAAATGTGAATGTTGAAATGTCGAAATGTCGATTGTCGAAATGTCGAATGTGAATGTCGAATGTCAAATGTCAAATGTCGAATGTGAATGTCGAATGTCGAAATGTCGAAATGTCAAATGTCAAATGTGAATGTCGAATGTCAAATGTCAAATGTCGAATGTGAATGTCGAATGTCGAATGTCGAAATGTCGAATGTTGAATGTCAAAATGTCGAATGTCGAATGTGAATGTCGAATGTCGAATGTGAATGTCGAATGTCGAAATGTCGAAATGTCGAATGTCGAATGTGAATGTCGAATGTTGAATGTGAATGTCGACATGTCGAAATGTCGAATGTCGAAATGTCGAATGTCGAATGTCAAATGTGAATGTCGAATGTCGAAATGTCGAAAGTCAAAATGTCGAATGTCGAATGTGAATGTCGAAATGTCGAAATGTCGAATGTGAATGTCGAATCTCGAAATGTCGAATGTTGAAATGTCAAATGTTGAATGTCGAATGTCGAATGTCGAATGTCGAATGTGAATGTCGAATGTCGAAATGTCGAAATGTCGAATGTCGAAATGTCGAATGTCGATTGTCAAATGTGAATGTCGAATGTCAAATGTGAATGTCGAATGTGAATGTCGAAATGTCGAAATGTCGATTGTCGAAATGCAAATATCGAATGTGAATGTCGAAAGTCGAATGTGAATGTCGAAATGTCGAAATGTCGAATGTGAATGTCGAAATGTCAAATGTCGAAATGTCGAATGTCGAAATGTCGAATGTGAATGTCGAATGTGAATGTCGAAATGTCAAAATGTCGAATGTCGAATGTCGAATTTGAATGTCGAATGTCGTAATGTCGAATGTCGAATGTCAAATGTGAATGTCGAATGTTGAATGTGAATGTCGAATGTCGAAATGTCGAACGTCGAAATGTCGAATGTCGAAAGTCGAAATGTCGAATGTCGAATGTCGAAAGTCGAAAGTCGAAATGTCGAATGTGAATGTCGAATGTCGAAAGTCGAAATGTCGAATGTCGATTGTCAAATGTGAATGTCGAATGTCGAATTTGAATGTCGAATGTGAATGTCGAAATGTCGAATGTCGAAATGTCGAATGTCGATTGTCAAATGTGAATGTTGAAATGTCGAAATGTCGATTGTCGAAATGTCGAATGTCAAAATGTTGAATGTCGAATGTGAATGTCGAATGTGAATGTCGAAATGTTGAAATGTCGCATGTCGAATGTGAATGTCGAATGTCGAAATGTCGAATGTCGAAAGTCAAAATGTCGAATGTGAATGTCGAATGTCGAAATGTCGAATGTCGAATGTGAATGTCGAATGTGAATGTCGAATGTCGAAATGTCGAATGTCAAAAGTCGAAATGTCGAATGTGAATGTCGAAATGTCGAATGTCGAATGTGAATGTCAAATGTCGAAATGTCGAAATGTCGAATGTCGAATGTCGAATGTGAATGTTGAATGTCGAATGTCGAATGTGATTGTCGAAATGTCAAAATGTCGAATGTCGAATGTGTATGTCGAATGTCGAATGTTGAAATGTCGAATGTCAAATGTCAAATGTCGAATGTGAATGTCGAATGTCGAAATGTCGAATGTCAAAAGTCGAAATGTTGAATGTGAATGTCGAAATGTCGAATGTCAGATGTGAATATCGAATGTTGAAATGTCGAAATGTCGAATGTCGAATGTGAATGTCGAAATGTCGAAATGTCGAATGTCGATTGTCAAATGTGAATGTCGAATGTCAAATGTGAATGTCGAATGTCGAATGTGAATGTCGAAAGTCGAAATGTCGAAATGTCGAATGTCGAAATGTCGAAATGTCGAAAGTCGAAATGTCGAATGTCGAAATGTCGAATGTCGAAATGTCGAATGTGAATGTCGAATGTCGAATGTGAATGTCGAAATGTCGAATGACGAATGTGAATGTCGAATGTCGAATGTTAATGTCGAAATTTCGAATGTCGAATGTGAATGTCGAATGTCGAAATGTCGAATGTCGAATGTAGAAATGTCGAATGTCGAATGTCGAAATGTCGAAATGTCGAAATGTCGAATGTCGAAATGTCGAATGTGAATGTCGAATGTCGAATGTGAATGTCGAAATGTCGAATGACGAATGTGAATGTCGAATGTCGAAATGTCGAATGTCGAATGTTAATGTCGAAATTTCGAATGTCGAATGTGAATGTCGAATGTCGAAATGTCGAATGTCGAAATGTCGAATGTCGAATGTCGAAATGTCGAAATGTCGAATGTCGAAATGTCGAATGTGAATGTCGAAATGTCGAATGTGAATGTCGAATGTGAATGTCGAAATGTCGAATGTCGAAATGTCGAATGTCGAAATGTCGAATGTCGAATGTCAAATGTGAATGTCGAATGTCAAATGAGAATGTCGAATGTCAAAATGTCGAAATGTCGAATGTCGAAATGTCGAAAGTCGAAATGTCGAAAGTCGAAATGTCGAATGTCGAATGTGAATGTCGAAATGTCGAAAGTCGAAATGTCGAATGTCGAATGTGAATGTCGAAATGTCGCATGTCGAAATGTCGAATGTCGAATGTGAATGTCGAAATGTCGAATGTAGAATGTCGAAATGTCTAAATGTTGAATGTCGGATGTCGAAATGTCGAAATGTAGAATGTCGAATGTGAATGTCGAATGTGAATGTCGAATATCGAATGTCGAATGTGGAATGTCGAATTGTCATATTTTGAAATGTCGAAATGTCGAATGTCGAATGGTCATATTTCGAAATGTCGAATGTCGAAATGTCATATTTCGAAATGTTGCATGTCGAAATGTCGAATGTCGAATGTGAATGTCGAAATGTCGAAATGTCGAATGTCGAAATGTCGAAATGTCTAAATGTCGAATGTAGAATGTCGTATGTCAAAATGTCGAAATGTCGAATGTCGGATGTCGAAATGTCAAAATGTAGAATGTCGAATGTGAATGTCGAATGTGAATGTCAAAATGTCGAATGTCGAATCTCAATGTCGAATCTGAATGTCGAATGTGAATGTCGCAATGTCGAATGTGAATGTCGAAATGTCGAATGTGAATGTCGAAATGTCGAATGTCAAAATGTCGAATGTCGAATGTGAATGTCGAATGTCGAATGTCGAATGTCGAATGTGAATGTCGAATGTGAATGTCGAAATGTCGAAATGTCGACTGTCGAATGTGAATGTCGAATGTGAATGTCGAAATGTCGAATGTGAATGTCGAATGTGAATGTCGAAATGTCAAAATGTCGAATGTCGAATGTGAATGTCGAAATGTCAAATGTGAATGTCGAATGTGAATGTCGAAATGTCGAATGTCAAAATGTCGAATGTCGAATGTGAATGTCGAATGTCGAATGTCGAATGTCGAATGTGAATGTCGAATGTGAATGTCGAAATGTCGAAATGTCGACTGTCGAATGTGAATGTCGAATGTGAATGTCGAATGTGAATGTCGAATGTGAATGTCGAAATGTCAAAATGTCGAATGTCGAATGTGAATGTCGAAATGTCAAATGTGAATGTCGAATGTCGAATGTGAATGTCGAATGTCGAATGTGAATGTCGAATGTCGAAATGTCGAATGTCGAATGTCGAAATGTCGAAATGTCGAATGTTGAATGTGAATGTCGAATGTCGAATGTGAATGTCGAAATGTCGAATGTCGAATGTCGAATGTGAATGTCGAAATGTCGAAATGTCGAATTTCGAATGTGAATGTCGAATGTCGAAATGTCGAATGTTGAAATGTCGAATGCCGAAATGTCGAAATGTCGAAATGTCGAATGTCAAAAGTCGAAATGTCGAATGTCGAATGTGAATGTCGAAATGTCGAAATGTTGAAATGTCGAATGTGAATGTCGAATGTCGAATGTGTATGTCGAAATGTCGAAATGTGGAATGTGGAATGTGAATGTCGAATGTGGAATGTGAATGTCGAAATGTCGAATGTCAAATGTGAATGTCGAATGTCAAATGTGAATGTCGAATGTCAAATGTCGAATGAGAATGTCGAATGTCGAATGTGTGTAGAAATGTCGAAATGTTGAATGTGAATGTCGAAATGTCGAAATGTCGAAATGTCGAATGTCGAATGTGAATGTCGAAATGTCATATTTCGAAATGTCGCATGTCGAAATGTCATATTTCGAAATGTCGCATGTCGAAATGTCATATTTCGAAATGTCGCATGTCGAAATGTCGAATGTCGAATGTGAATGTCGAAATGTCGAAATGTCGAATGTAGAATGTCGAAATTTCTAAATGTCGAATGTAGAATGTCGTATGTCAAAATGTCGAAATGTCGAATATCGGATGTCGAAATGTCGAAATGTCGAATGTCGAATGTGAATGTCGAATGTGAATGTCGAAATGTCGAATGTGAATGTCGAATGTGAATGTCGAAATGTCGAAATGTCGAATGTCGAATGTGAATGTCGAAATGTCGAATGTGAATGTCGAATGTCGAATGTGAATGTCGAAATGTCGAAATGTCGAATGTCAAATGTGAATGTCGAATGTCGAATGTGAATGTCGAAATTTCGAATGTCGAATGTGAATGTCGAATGTCGAAATTTCGAATGTCGAATGTCGAAATGTCGAATGTCGAATGTCGAAATGTCGAAATGTCGAATGTCGAAATGTCGAATGTGAATGTCGAAATGTCGAATGTGAATGTCGAATGTCGAAATGTCGAATGTCGAATGTGAATGTCGAAATGTCGAATGTCGAAATGTCGAATGTCGAATGTCAAATGTGAATGTCGAATGTCAAATGAGAATGTCGAATGTCGAAATGTCGAAAGTCGAAATGTCGAAAGTCGAAATGTCGAATGTCGAATGTGAATGTCGAAATGTCGAAAGTCGAAATGTCGAATGTCGAATGTGAATGTCGAAATGTCGCATGTCGAAATGTCGAATGTCGAATGTGAATGTCGAAATGTCGAATGTAGAATGTCGAAATGTCTAAATGTTGAATGTCGGATGTCGAAATGTCGAAATGTAGAATGTCGAATGTGAATGTCGAATGTGAATGTCGAATATCGAATGTCGAATGTGGAATGTCGAATTGTCATATTTCGAAATGTCGAAATGTCGAATGTCGAATGGTCATATTTCGAAATGTCGAATGTCGAAATGTCATATTTCGAAATGTTGCATGTCGAAATGTCGAATGTCGAATGTGAATGTCGAAATGTCGAAATGTCGAATGTCGAAATGTCGAAATGTCTAAATGTCGAATGTAGAATGTCGTACGTCAAAATGTCGAAATGTCGAATGTCGGATGTCGAAATGTCAAAATGTAGAATGTCGAATGTGAATGTCGAATGTGAATGTCGAAATGTCGAATGTCGAATCTCAATGTCGAATCTGAATGTCGAATGTGAATGTCGCAATGTCGAATGTGAATGTCGAAATGTCGAATGTGAATGTCGAAATGTCGAATGTCAAAATGTCGAATGTCGAATGTGAATGTCGAATGTCGAATGTCGAATGTCGAATGTGAATGTCGAATGTGAATGTCGAAATGTCGAAATGTCGACTGTCGAATGTGAATGTCGAATGTGAATGTCGAAATGTCGAATGTGAATGTCGAATGTGAATGTCGAAATGTCAAAATGTCGAATGTCGAATGTGAATGTCGAAATGTCGAATGTGAATGTCGAATGTTGAATGTGAATGTCGAAATGTCGAAATGTCGAATGTCAAATGTGAATGTCGAATGTGAATGTCGAAATGTCGAAATGTCGAATGTTGAATGTGAATGTCGAATGTCGAATGTGAATGTCGAAATGTCGAATGTCGAATGTCGAATGTGAATGTCGAAATGTCGAAATGTCGAATTTCGAATGTGAATGTCGAATGTCGAAATGTCGAATGTTGAAATGTCGAATGCCGAAATGTCGAAATGTCGAAATGTCGAATGTCAAAAGTCGAAATGTCGAATGTCGAATGTGAATGTCGAAATGTCGAAATGTCGAAATGTCGAATGTGAATGTCGAATGTCGAATGTGTATGTCGAAATGTCGAAATGTGGAATGTGGAATGTGAATGTCGAATGTGGAATGTGAATGTCGAATGTGGAATGTGAATGTCGAAATGTCGAATGTCAAATGTGAATGTCGAATGTCAAATGTGAATGTCGAATGTCAAATGTCGAATGAGAATGTCGAATGTCGAATGTGTGTCGAAATGTCGAAATGTCGAATGTGAATGTCGAAATGTCGAAATGTCGAAATGTCGAATGTCGAATGTGAATGTCGAAATGTCATATTTCGAAATGTCGCATGTCGAAATGTCATATTTCGAAATGTTGCATGTCGAAATGTCATATTTCGAAATGTCGCATGTCGAAATGTCGAATGTCGAATGTGAATGTCGAAATGTCGAAATGTCGAATGTAGAATGTAGAATGTCGAAATTTCTAAATGTCGAATGTAGAATGTCGTATGTCAAAATGTCGAAATGTCGAATATCGGATGTCGAAATGTCGAAATGTCGAATGTCGAATGTGAATGTCGAATGTGAATGTCGAAATGTCGAATGTGAATGTCGAATGTGAATGTCGAAATGTCGAAATGTCGAATGTCGAATGTGAATGTCGAAATGTCGAATGTGAATGTCGAATGTCGAATGTGAATGTCGAAATGTCGAAATGTCGAAATGTCGAATGTCGAATGTGAATGTCGAATGTGAATGTCGAAATGTCGAATGTGAATGTCGAATGTGAATGTCGAATGTGAATGTCGAAATGTCGAAATGTCGAATGTCGAATGTGAATGTCGAAATGTCGAATGTGAATGTCGAATGTCGAATGTGAATGTCGAAATGTCGAAATGTCGAATGTCAAATGTGAATGTCGAATGTCGAATGTGAATGTCGAAATGTCGAATGTTGAATGTGAATGTCGAATGTGAATGTCGAAATGTCGAATGTCGAATGTCGAATGTGAATGTCGAAATATCAAAATGTCGAATTTCGAATGTGAATGTCGAATGGCGAAATGTCGAATGTTGAAATGTCGAATGTCAAAATGTCGAAATGTCGAAATGTCGAATGTCAAAAGTCGAAATGTCGAATGTGAATGTCGAAATGTCGAAATGTCGAAATGTCGAATGTGAATGTCGAATGAGAATGTCGAATGTCGAATGTGTATGTCGAAATGTCGAAATGTCGAATGTCGAATGTGAATGTCGAATGTGGAATGTGAATGTCGAAATGTCGAATGTCAAATGTGAATGTCGAATGTCAAATGTGAATGTCGAATGTCAAATGTCGAATGTGAATGTCGAAAGTCGAAATGTCGAATGTCGAATGTGTGTGTCGAAATGTCGAATGTCGAATGTGAATGTCGAAATGTCGAAATGTCGAAATGTCGAAATGTCGAATGTCGAATGTGAATGTCGAAATGTTATATTTCGAAATGTCGCATGTCGAAATGTCATATTTCGAAATGTCGCATGTCGAAATGTCGAATGTCGAATGTGAATGTCGAAATGTCGAAATGTCGAAATGTCGAAATGTCGAATGTAGAATGTCGTATGTCAAAATGTCGAAATGTCGAATGTCGGATGTCGAAATGTCGAAATGTAGAATGTCGAATGTGAATGTCGAATGTGAATGTCGAATGTCGAATGTCGAATGTGAATGTCGAATATAGAATGTCGAATGTCGAAATGTCGAATGGTCATATTTCGAAATGTCGAATGTCGAAATGTCATATTTCGAAATGTCAAATGTCGAATGTCGAATGTGAATGTCGAAATGTCGAATGTCGAATCTCAATGTCGAATGTGAATGTCGCAATGTCGAATGTTAATGTCGAATTGTCGAATGTGAATGTCGAAATGTCGAATGTCAAAATGTCGAATGTCGAATGTGAATGTCGAATGTCGAATGTCGAATGTGAATGTCGAATGGTCGAAATGTCGAATGTCGAATGTGAATGTCGAATGTCGAATGTGAATGTCGAATGTCGAATGTGAATGTCGAATGTGAATGTCGAAATGTCGAATGTGAATGTCGAAATGTCGAAAGTCAAATGTGAATGTCGAATGTCGAATGGCGAATGTAAATGTCAAAATGTCGAATGTCGAAATGTCGAATGTCGAATGTGAATGTCGAATGTGAATGTCGAAATGTCGAAATGTCGAATGTCGAATGTGAATGTCGAATGTCGAATGTGAATGTCGAAATGTCGAATGTCGAATGTCGAATGTGAATGTCGAAAGTCGAAATGTCGAAATGTCGAATGTCAAATGTCGAATGTGAATGTCGAATGTCAAATCTGAATGTCGATTGTCAAATGTGAATGTCGAATGTCAAGATGTCGAATGTCAAGATGTCGAATGTCGAATGTGAATGTCGAATGTCAAATGTGAATGTCGAATGTCGAATGTGAATGTCGAATGTCGAAATGTCGAAATGTCGAATGTCGAATGTGAATGTCGAATGTCGAAATGTCGAATGTTGAAATGTCGAATGTGAATGTCGAATGTTGAAATGTCGAATGTCAAAAGTCGAAATGTCGAATGTGAATGTCGAAATGTCGAATGTCGAATGTCGAAATGTCGAAATGTCGAATGTCGAATGTGGATGTCGAATGTGAATGTCGAATGTGAATGTCGAATGTCGAATGTCGAATGTGAATGTCGAATGTCGAATGTGAATGTCGAATGTCGAATGTGAATGTCGAATGTCGAATGTCGAAATGTCGAAATGTCGAAATGTCGAATGTCGAATGTGAATGTCGAATGTGAATGTCGAATGTGGAATGTCGAATGTGAATGTCGAATGTCGAATGTCGAATGTGAATGTCGAATGTCGAATGTGAATGTCGAATGTCGAAATGTCGAATTGTCGAATGTCGAATGTGAATGTCGAAATGTCGAATGTGAATATCGAATGTCGAAATGTCGAATGTGAATGTCGAAATGTCGTAATGTCGAAATGTCGAATGTCGAATGTGAATGTCGAATGTCGAATGTGAATGTCGAATGTGGAATGTGAATGTCGAAATGTCGAATGTCGAATGTGAATGTCGAAATGTCGAATGTCGAATGTCGAATGTGAATGACGAATGTGAATGTCGAATGTGAATGTCGAAATGTCGAAATGTCGAATGTTGAAATGTCGAATGTCGAATGTGAATGTCGAATGTCGAATGTGAATGTCGAATGTCGAAATGTCGAAAGTCGAAATGTCGAATGTCGATTGTGAATGTCGAAATGTCGAAATGTCGAATGTGAATGTCGAATGTCGAAATGTCGAATGTTGAAATGTCGAATGTCGAATATCGAATGTGAATGTCGAATGTCGAAATGTCGAAAGTCGAAATGTCGAATGTCGAATGTCAAATGTGAATGTCGAATGTCGAATGTCGAACGTCGAATGTCGAATGTCGAAATGTCGAACGTCGAAATGTCGAATGTCGAAAGTCGAAATTTCGAATGTCGAAAGTCGAAATGTCGATTGTCGAATTTGAATGGCGAATGTCGAATTTGAATGTGGAATGTCGAATTTGAATGTCGAATGTGAATGTCGAATGTCGTAATGTCGAATGTCGAATGTCAAATGTGAATGTTGAATGTGAATGTTGAATGTCGAAATGTCGAATGTCGATTGTCAAATGTGAATGTTGAAATGTCGAAATGTCGATTGTCGAAATGTCGAATGTCGAAAAGTCGAATGTCGAATGTGAATGTCGAATGTGAATGTCGAAATGTCGAAATGTCGCATGTCGAATGTGAATGTCGAATGTCGAAATGTCAAATGTCGAAAGTTAAAATGTCGAATGTCGAATGTGAATGTCGAATGTGAATGTCGAATGTGAATGTCGAATGTCGAATGTGAATGTCGAATGTCGAATGTCGAATGTGATTGTCGAATGTGAATGTCGAATGTGAATGTCGAAATGTCGAATGTCGAAATGTCGAATGTGAATGTCGAAATGTCGAATGTGAATGTCAAAATGTCAAATGTCGAAATGTCGAATGTGAATGTCGAATGTCGAATGTGAATGTCGAATGTGAATGTCGAATGTCGAAATGTCAAATGTCGAATGTGAATGTCGAATGTCGAAATGTCGAAATGTCGAATGTCGATTGTCAAATGTGAATGTCGAATGTCAAATGTGAATGTCGAATGTCGAATGTGAATGTCGAAAGTCGAAATGTCGAAATGTCGAATGTCGAAATGTCGAAATGTCGAAAGTCGAAATGTCGAAAGTCGAAATGTCGAAAGTCGAAATGTCGAATGTCGAAATGTCGAATGTCGAATGTGAATGTCGAATTTCGAATGTGAATGTCGAAATGTCGAATGACAAATGTGAATGTCGAATGTCGAAATGTCGAATGTCGAATGTTAATGTCGAAATTTCGAATGTCGAATGTGAATGTCGAATGTCGAAATGTCTAATGTCGAATGTCGAAATGTCGAATGTCGAAATGTCGAAAGTCGAAATGTCGAAAGTCGAAATGTCGAATGTCGAAATGTCGAATGTGAATGTCGAATGTCGAATGTGAATGTCGAAATGTCGAATGACAAATGTGAATGTCGAATGTCGAAATGTCGAATGTCGAATGTTAATGTCGAAATTTCGAATGTCGAATGTGAATGTCGAATGTCGAAATGTCTAATGTCGAATGTCGAAATGTCGAATGTCGAAATGTCGAAATGTCGAATGTCGAAATGTCGAATGTCGAAATGTCGAATGTCGAAATGTCGAATGTGAATGTCGAAATGTCGAATGTGAATGTCGAATGTCGAAATGTCGCATGTCGAATGTGAATGTCGAAATGTCGAATGTCGAAATGTCGAATGTCGAATGTCAAATGTAAATGTCGAATGTCAAATGAGAATGTCGAATGTCAAAATGTCGAAATGTCGAATGTCGAAATGTCGAATGTCGAATGTGAATGTCGAAATGTCGAAAGTCGAAATGTCGAATGTCGAATGTGAATGTCGAAATGTCGAAAGTCGAAATGTCGAATGTCGAATGTGAATGTCGAGATGTCGCATGTCGAAATGTCGAATGTCGAATGTGAATGTCGAAATGTCGAATGTCGAATGTCGAAATGTCTAAATGTCGAATGTAGGATGTCGAAATGTCGAAATGTAGAATGTCGAATGTGAATGTCGAATGTGAATGTCGAATGTCGAATGTGAATGTCGAATATCGAATGTCGAATGTGGAATGTCGAATTGTCATATTTCGAAATGTCGAAATGTCGAATGTCGAATGTGAATGTCGAAATGTCGAATGTCGAATGTCGAATGTGAATGTCGAAATGTCGAAATGTCGAATTTCGAATGTGAATGTCGAATGTCGAAATGTCGAATGTTGAAATGTCGAATGCCAAAAAGTCGAAATGTCGAAATGTCGAATGTCAAAAGTCGAATGTGAATGTCGAAATGTCGAAATGTCGAATGTGAATGTCGAATGAGAATGTCGAATGTCGAATGTGTATGTCGAAATGTCGAAATGTCGAATGTGGAATGTGGAATGTGAATGTCGAATGTGGAATGTGAATGTCGAAATGTCGAATGTCAAATGTGAATGTCGAATGTCAAATGTGAATGTCGAATGTCAAATGTCGAATGAGAATGTCGAATGTCGAATGTGTGTCGAAATGTCGAAATGTCGAAATGTCGAATGTGAATGTCGAAATGTCGAAATGTCAAATGTCGAATGTGAATGTCGAAATGTCGAAATGTCGAATGTCGAATGTGAATGTCGAAATGTCGAAATGTCGAAATGTCGAAATGTCGAAATGTCAAAATGTCGAAATGTCGAATGTGAATGTAGAAATGTTATATTTCGAAATGTCGCATGTCGAAATGTCATATTTCGAAATGTCGCATGTCGAAATGTCATATTTCGAAATGTCGCATGTCGAAATGTCGAATGTGAATGTCGAAATGTCGAAATGTCGAATGTAGAATTTCGAAATGTCTAAATGTCGAATGTAGAATGTCGTATGTCAAAATGTCAAAATGTCGAATGTCGGATGTCGAAATGTCGAAATGTAGAATGTCGAATGTGAATGTCGAATGTGAATGTCGAATGTCGAATGTGAATGTCGAATATAGAATGTCGAATGTCGAAATGTCGAATTGTCATATTTCGAAATGTCGAAATGTCGAATGTCGAATGTGAATGTCGAATATAGAATGTCGAATGTCGAAATGTCGAATTGTCATATTTCGAAATGTCGAATGTCGAAATGTCATATTTCGAAATGTCGAATGTCGAATGTCGAATGTGAATGTCGAAATGTCGAATGTCGAATCTCAATGTCGAATGTGAATGTCGCAATGTCGAATGTGAATGTCGAAATGTCGAATGTAAATGTCGAAATGTCGAATGTCAAAATGTCGAATGTCGAATGTGAATGTCGAATATCGAATGTCGAATGTCGAATGTGAATGTCGAATGTCGAATGTGAATGTTGAATGTCGAATGTGAATGTCGAAATGTCGAATGTCGAATGTCGAATGTGAATGTCGAAATGTCGAAATGTCGAATGTCGAATGTGAATGTTGAATGTCGAATGTGAATGTCGAAATGTCGAATGTCGAATGTGAATGTTGAATGTCGAATGTGAATGTCGAAATGTCGAATGTCGAATGTCGAATGTGAATGTCGAAATGTCGAAATGTCGAATGTTGAAATGTCAATTGTGAATGTCGAAATGTCGAAATGTCGAATGTTAAAATCGAATGTGAATGTCAAATGTCGAATGTTGAATGTGAATGTCGAAATGTCGAATGTCGAATGTCGAATGTGAATGTCGAAATGTCGAATTTCGAATGTGAATGTCGAACGTCGAAATGTCGAATGTTGAAATGTCGAATGTCGAAATGTCGAATGTCAAAAGTCGAAATGTCGAATGTCGATTGTGAATGTCGAAATGTCGAAATGTCGAAATGTCGATTGTGAATGTCGAATGAGAATGTCGAATGTCGAATGTGTATGTCGAAATGTCGAAATGTCGAATGTGAATGTCGAATGTGGAATGTGAATGTAGAAATGTCGAATGTCAAATGTGAATGTCGAATGTCAAATGTCGAATGTGAATGTTGAAAGTCGAAATGTCGAATGTCGAATGTGTGTGTCGAAATGTCGAAATGTCGAATGTCGAATGTGAATGTCGAAATGTCGAATGTGAATGTCGAAATGTCGAAATGTCGAAATGTCGAATGTGAATGTCGAATGTCGAAATGTCGAATGTCGAATGTGAATGTCGAATATCGAAATGTCGAATGTCGAATGTCGAATGTCGAATGTGAATGTCGAATGTCGAAATGTTGAAAGTCGAAATGTCGAATGTGAATGTCGAATGTGAATGTCGAATGTCGAATGTCAAATGTCGAATGTGAATGTCGAAATGTCGAATGTCAAAATGTCGAAATGTCGAATGTCGAATGTTGAATTGTCGAATATCGAATGTGAAAATGTCGAATGTGAATGTCGATTGTCGAAAGTCGAAAGTCGAATGTGAATGTCGAATGTGAAAGTCGAATGTCGAAATGTCGAAATGTCGAATGTCGAATGTGAATGTCGAAATGTCGAATGTGAATGTCGAAATGTCGAAATGTCGAATGTCGAATGTGAATGTCGAATGTCGAGTGTCGAATGTCGAATGTGAATGTCGAAATGTCGAATGTCGAAATGTCGAATGTCGAATGTGAATGTCGAATGTCGAATGTGAATGTCGAAATGTCGAAATGTCGAATGTCGAATGTGAATGTTGAATGTCGAATGTGAATGTCGAAATGTCGAATGTCGAATGTCGAATGTGAATGTCGAAATGTCGAAATGTCGAATGTTGAAATGTCAATTGTGAATGTCGAAATGTCGAAATGTCGAATGTGAAAATCGAATGTGAATGTCAAATGTCGAATGTTGAATGTGAATGTCGAAATGTCGAATGTCGAATGTCGAATGTGAATGTCGAAATGTCGAATTTCGAATGTGAATGTCGAACGTCGAAATGTCGAATGTTGAAATGTCGAATGTCGAAATGTCGAATGTCAAAAGTCGAAATGTCGAATGTCGATTGTGAATGTCGAAATGTCGAAATGTCGAAATGTCGATTGTGAATGTCGAATGAGAATGTCGAATGTCGAATGTGTATGTCGAAATGTCGAAATGTCGAATGTGAATGTCGAATGTGGAATGTGAATGTCGAAATGTCGAATGTCAAATGTGAATGTCGAATGTCAAATGTCGAATGTGAATGTCGAAAGTCGAAATGTCGAATGTCGAATGTGTGTGTCGAAATGTCGAAATGTCGAATGTCGAATGTGAATGTCGAAATGTCGAATGTGAATGTCGAAATGTCGAAATGTCGAATGTGAATGTCAAAATGTCGAAATGTCGAAATGTCGAATGTGAATGTCAAAATGTCGAAATGTCGAATGTCGAATGTGAATGTCGAAATGTCGAATGTGAATGTCGAATGTCGAAATGTCGAAATGTCGAATGTCGAAATGTCGAATGTGAATGTGAATGTCGAATGTCGAAAAGTCAAATGTCGAAATGTCGAATGTCGAATGTGAATGTCGAATATCGAAATGTCGAATGTCGAATGTCGAATGTGAATGTCGAATGTCGAAATGTCGAATGTCGAAATGTCGAATGTGAATGTCGAATGTAAATGTCGAATGTCGAAATGTCGAATGTCGAATGTCGAATGTGAATGTCGAAATGTCGAAATGTCGAATGTCGAATGTCGAATGTGAATGTCGAATATCGAAATGTCGAATGTGAATGTCGAATGTGAATGTCAAAATGTCGAATGTCGAATGTGAATGTCGAAATGTAGAATGTCGAATATGAATGTCGAATATGAATGTCGAATATCGAATGTGAATGTCGAATATCAAATGTCGAATGTGAATGTCGAATGTGAATGTCAAAATGTCGAATGTCGAATGTGAATGTCGAAATGTCGCATGTCGAAATGTCGAAATGTCGAAATGTCGAAATGTCGAAATGTCGAATGTCGAAATGTCGAATGTCGAAATGTCGAATGTCGAAATGTCGAATGTCGAAAGTCGAATTGTCGAATGTCGAATGTGAAAATGTCGAATGTGAATGTCGAAAGTCGAATGTGAATGTCGAATGTGAAAGTCGAATGTCGAAATGTCGAAATGTCGAATGTCAAATGTGAATGTCGATTGTCGAGATGTCGAATGTTGAAAGTCGAAATGTCGAATGTGAATGTCGAATGTGAATGTCGAATGTCGAATGTCAAATGTCGAATGTGAATGTCGAAATGTCGAATGTCAAAATGTCGAAATGTCGAATGTCGAATGTCGAAATGTCGAATGTCGAATGTCGAATTGTCGAATATCGAATGTGAAAATGTCGAATGTGAATGTCGATTGTCGAAAGTCGAAAGTCGAATGTGAATGTCGAATGTGAAAGTCGAATGTCGAAATGTCGAAATGTCGAATGTCGAATGTGAATGTCGAATGTCGAATGTCAAATGTCGAATGTGAATGTCGAATGTCGAAAAGTCGAATGTCAAAAGTCAAAATGTCGAATGTGAATGTCGAAATGTCGAATGTCGAATGTGAATGTCGAATGTCGAAATGTCAAATGTTGAAATGTCGAATGTCGAATGTCGAATGTCGAATGTCGAATGTGAATGTCGAATGTTGAAATGTCGAATGTCAAAAGTCGAAATGTCGAATGTGAATGTCGCAATTTCGAATGTCGAATGTGAATGTCGACTGTCGAAATGTCGAAATGTCGAATGTCGAATGTCGAATGTGAATGTCGAAATGTCGAATGTCGGATGTGAATGTCGAATGTCGAATGTCGGATGTGAATGTCGAATGTTGAAATGTCGAATGTCAAATGTCGAATGTGAATGTCGATTGTCGAAATGTCGAATGTCGAAATGTCGAAAGTAGAATTTGAATGTCGAATGTCGAAATGTCGAAATGTCGAATGTCGAATGTGAATGTCAAATGTGAATGTCGAATGTCGAAATGTTGAAATGCCGAATGTCGAATGTGAATGTTGAATGTTGAATGTCGAATGTCGAAATGTCGAATGTCGAAAGTCGAATGTCGAATGTGAATGTCAAATGTCGAATGTGAATGTCGAAATGTCGAAATGTCGAATGTCAAATGTCGAAATGTCGAAATGTCGAAATGTCGAAATGTCGAAATGTCGAATGTCGAATGTCGAATGTGAATGTCGAATGTTAAATGTGAATGTCGAATGTCGAAATGTCGAAAGTCGAAATGTCGAATGTGAATGTCGAAATGTCGAAATGTCGAATGTCGAAATGTTGAATGTCGAATGTCGAATGTCGAAATGTCGAATGTCGAATGTGAATGTCGAAATGTCGAATGTGAATGTCGAATGTCGAAATGTCGAATGTGAATGTCGAAATGTTGTAATGTCGAAATGTCGAATGTCGAATGTGAATGTCGAATGTCGAATGTGAATGTCGAATGTCGAATGTGAATGTCGAATGTCGAAATGTCGAAATGTCGAATGTCGAATATGAATGTCGAATGTCGAATGTGAATGTCGAATGTCGAATGTGAATGTCGAATGGCAAATGTCGAATGTCGAATGTGAATGTCGACATGTCGAAATGTCGAAATGTCGAATGTCGAAATGTCGAATGTCGAATGTGAATGTCGACATGTCGAAATGTCGAAATGTCGAATGTCGAATGTCGAATGTCAAATGTGAATGTCGAATGTCTAAATGTCGAAAGTCGAAATGTCGAATGTCGAATGTGAATGTCGAAATGTCGAAATGTCGAATGTAAATGTCGAATCTCGAAATGTTGAATGTTGAAATGTCGAATGTCGAATGTGAATGTCGAATGTCGAAATGTCGAAATGTCGAATGTCGAAATGTCGAATGTCGAATGTCAAATGTGAATGTCGAATGTCGAAATGTCGAATGTGAATGTCGAAATATCGAATGTCGAATGTGAATGTCAAATGTCGAAATGTCAAAATGTCGAATGTCGAATGTGAATGTTGAATGTCGAAATGTCGAATGTCGAATGTGAATGTCGAATGTCGAAATGTCGAATGTGAATGTTGAATGTCGAAATGTCGAATGTCGAATGTGAATGTCGAATGTCGAAATGTCGAATGTGAATGTCGAATATCGAAATGTCGAATGTCGAATGTCGAATGTGAATGTCGAATGTCGAAATGTCGAATGTCGAAAGTCGAAATGTCAAATGTCGAAATGTCGAAATGTCGAAATGTCGAATGTCGAATGTCAAATGTCGAATGTAAAATGTGAATGTCGAATGTCGAAATGTCGAATGTCGAAATGTCGAATGTCGAAAGTCGAAATGTCGAATGTCGAAATGTCGAATGTCGAAATGTCGAATGTCGAATGTCGAATGTCGAATGTGAATGTCGAATGTCGAAAAGTCGAATGTAAAAAGTCAAAATGTCGAATGTGAATGTCGAAATGTCGAATGTCGAATGTGAATGTTGAATGTCGAAATGTCGAATGTTGAAATGTCCAATGTCGAATGTCAAATGTCGAATGTGAATGTCGAATGTCGAATGTCAAAAGTCGAAATGTCGAATGTGAATGTCAAAATGTCGAATGTCGGATGTGAATGTCGAATGTCGAAATGTCGAATGTCAATGTCGAAATGTCGAAATGTCGAATGTCGAATGTGAATGTCGAATGTCGAATGTGAATGTCGAATGTTGAATGTCGAATGTGAATGTCGAAATGTCGAAATGTCGAATGTCGAATGTAGAATGTCAAATGTGAATGTCGAATGTCGAATGTGAATGTCGAATGTCGAATGTCGAATGTGAATGTCGAATGTCGAATGTGAATGTCGAATGTCGAATGTCGAATGTGAATGTCGAAATGTCGAAATGTCGAATGTCGAATGTCGAATGTCAAATGTGAATGTCGAAATGTCGAAATGTCGAATGTCGAATGTCAAATGTGAATGTCGAATGTCGAATGTGAATGTCGAATGTCGAATGTCGAATGTGAATGTCGAAATGTCGAAATGTCGAATGTCGAATGTCGAATGTCAAATGTGAATGTCGAATGTCGAATGTGAATGTCGAAATGTCGAATGTCGAAATGTCGAATGTCGAAAGTCGAAAGTCAAAATGTCGAATGTCGAATGTCGAAAGTCGAAAGTCGAAATGTCGAATGTCGAATGTCGAAAGTCGAAATGTCGAATGTCGAAATGTCGAATGTCGAATGTCGAAAGTCAAATGTCGAATGTGAATGTCGAATGTCGAAATGTCGAATGTCGAATGTCGAATGTCGAATGTGAATGTCGAAATGTCGAATGTCGAAATGTCGAATGTCGAATGTCAAATGTGAATGTCGAATGTCAAAATGTCAAAATGTCGAAATGTCGAATGTCGAATGTGAATGTCGAAATGTCGAAATGTCGAATGTGAATGGTGAATGTCGAATGTGAATGGTGAATGTCGAATGTCGAAAGTGGAAAGTGAATGTCGAGTGTCGTGTGTCGAATGTCGAAATGTGGAATGTTGAAATGTCGAATGTCGGATGTCGAAATGTCTAAATGTCGAATGTAGAATGTCGAATGTCAAAATGTCCAATGTCGAATGGTGAATGTCGAATGTCGAAATGTCGAAATGTCGAATGTCGGATGTCGAAATGTAGAATGTCGCATATGAATGTCGAATGTGAATGTCGAATGTCGAATGTCGAATGTGAATGTCGAATATCAAATGTCGAATATGAATGTCGAATGTGAATGTCAAAATGTCGAATGTGGAATGTGGAATGTCGAAATGTCGAATGTGGAATGGCGAAATGTCAAATGTCGAATGTGAATGTCGAATGTCAAATGTCGAAATGCTAAATGTGAATGTCGAATGGTGAATGTCGAACGTCGAATGTGAATGTCGAAATGTCGAAATGTCGAATGTCGAAATGTCGAATGTCGAAATGTCGAATGTATAAATGTCGAATGTCGAATGGTCATATTTCGAAATGTCGAATGTCGAAATGACATATTTCAAAATGTCGAATGTCGAATGTGAATGTCGAAATGTCGAATGTCGCATGTCGAAATGTCGAAATGTGAATGTCGAAATGTCGAAATGTCGAATGTGAATGTCGAAATGTCGAATGTGAATGTCGAAATGTCGAATGTGAATGTCGAAATGTCGAATGTCGAATGTGAATGTCGAAATGTCGAATGTCGCATGTCGAAATGTCGAAATGTGAATGTCGAAATGTCGAATGTGAATGTCGAAATGTCGAATGTGAATGTCGAATGTCGAAATGTCGAATGTGAATGTCGAAATGTCGTAATGTCGAAATGTCGAATGTCGAATGTCGAATGTGAATGTCGAATGTCGAATGTGAATGTCGAATGTCGAATGTGAATGTCGAAATGTGAATGTCGAAATGTCGAAATGTCGAATGTCGAAATGTCGAAATGTCGAATGTCGAAATGTCGAATGTGAAAATGTCGAATGTGAATGTCGAATGTCGAATGTGAATGTCGAATGTTGAAATGTCGAATGTCAAAAGTCGAAATGTCGAATGTGAATGTCGAAATGTCGAATGTCGAATGTCGAATGTGAATGTCGACATGTCGAAATGTCGAATGTCGAAATGTCGAATGTCGAATGTTGAATGTGAATGTCGAATGTCAAATGTCAAATGTGAATGTCGAATGTCGAAATGTCGAAAGTCGAAATGTCGAATGTCGAATGTGAATGTCGAATGTCAAATGTGAATGTCGATTGTCAAATGTGAATGTCGAATGTCAATTGTGAATGTCGAATGTCGAAATGTCGACTGTTGAATGTCGAATGTGAATGTCGAAATGTCGAAATGTCGAATGTCAAATGTGAATGTCGAATGTCGTAATGTCGAATGTCGAATGTCAAATGTGAATGTCGAATGTCGAATGTGAATGTCGAATGTCGAAATGTCGAATGTCTAAATGTCGAATGTCGAATGGTCATATTTCGAAATGTCGAATGTCGAAATGACATATTTCAAAATGTCGAATGTCGAATGTGAATGTCGAAATGTCGAATGTCGCATGTCGAAATGTCGAAATGTGAATGTCGAAATGTCGAATGTGAATGTCGAAATGTCGAATGTGAATGTCGAAATGTCGAATGTGAATGTCGAAATGTCGAATGTCGAATGTGAATGTCGAAATGTCGAATGTCGCATGTCGAAATGTCGAAATGTGAATGTCGAAATGTCGAATGTGAATGTCGAAATGTCGAATGTGAATGTCGAATGTCGAAATGTCGAATGTGAATGTCGAAATGTCGTAATGTCGAAATGTCGAATGTCGAATGTCGAATGTGAATGTCGAATGTCGAATGTGAATGTCGAATGTCGAATGTGAATGTCGAAATGTGAATGTCGAAATGTCGAAATGTCGAAATGTCGAATGTCGAAATGTCGAAATGTCGAATGTCGAAATGTCGAATGTGAAAATGTCGAATGTGAATGTCGAATGTCGAATGTGAATGTCGAATGTTGAAATGTCGAATGTCAAAAGTCGAAATGTCGAATGTGAATGTCGAAATGTCGAATGTCGAATGTCGAATGTGAATGTCGACATGTCGAAATGTCGAATGTCGAAATGTCGAATGTCGAATGTTGAATGTGAATGTCGAATGTCAAATGTCAAATGTGAATGTCGAATGTCGAAATGTCGAAAGTCGAAATGTCGAATGTCGAATGTGAATGTCGAATGTCAAATGTGAATGTCGATTGTCAAATGTGAATGTCGAATGTCAATTGTGAATGTCGAATGTCGAAATGTCGACTGTTGAATGTCGAATGTGAATGTCGAAACGTCGAAATGTCGAATGTCGAATGTGAATGTCAAATGTCGAATGTGAATGTCGAATGTCAAATGTGAATGTCGATTGTCAAATGTGAATGTCGAATGTCAATTGTGAATGTCGCATGTCGAGATGTCGAATGTTGAAAGTCGAAATGTCGAATGTGAATGTCGAATGTCGAATGTGAATGTCGAATGTCGAATGTGAATGTTGACATGTCGAAATGTCGAAATGTCGAATGTCGAAATGTCGAAATGTCGAATGTAGAATGTCGAATGTCGAATGTAAAATGTGAATGTCGAATGTGAATGTCGAAATGTCGAATGTCGAAATGTCGAAATGTCGAATGTCGAAATGTCGAAAGGTCGAATGTAGAATGTCGAATGTCGAATGTCGAATGTAAAATGTGAATGTCGAATGTCGAAATGTCGAATGTCGAAATGTCGAATGTCGAAAGTCGAAATGTCGAATGTCGAAATGTCGAAATGTCGAAATGTCGAATGTAGAATGTCGAATGTCGAATGTAAAATGTGAATGTCGAATGTCGAAATGTCGAATGTCGAAATGTCGAGTGTCGAAAGTCGAAATGTCGAATGTCGAAATGTCGAATGTCGAAATGTCGAATGTCGAATGTCAAATGTCGAATGTGAATGTCGAATGTCGAAAAGTCGAATGTCAAAAGTCAAAATGTCGAATGTGAATGTCGAAATGTCGAATGTCGAATGTGAATGTTGAATGTCGAAATGTCGAATGTTGAAATGTCCAATGTCGAATGTCAAATGTCGAATGTGAATGTCGAATGTCGAAATGTCGAATGTCAAAAGTCGAAATGTCGAATGTGAATGTCAAAATGTCGAATGTCGGATGTGAATGTCGAATGTCGAAATGTCGAAATGTCGAATGTGAATGTCAAAATGTCGAATGTCGGATGTGAATGTCGAATGTCGAAATGTCGAAATGTCGAATGTCAATGTTGAAATGTCGAAATGTCGAATGTCGAATGTCGAATGTCAAATGTGAATGTCGAATGTCGAATGTGAATGTCGAATGTGAATGTCGAAATGTTATATTTCGAAATGTCGCATGTCGAAATGTCATATTTCGAAATGTCGCATGTCGAAATGTCATATTTCGAAATGTCGCATGTCGAAATGTCGAATGTCGAATGTGAATGTCGAAATGTCGAAATGTCGAATGTAGAATGTCGAAATGTCTAAATGTCAAATGTAGAATGTCGTATGTCAAAATGTCGAAATGTCGAATGTCGGATGTCGAAATGTAGAATGTCGAATGTGAATGTCGAATGTGAATGTCGAATGTCGAATGTCGAATGTGAATGTCGAATATAGAATGTCGAATGTCGAAATGTCGAATTGTCATATTTCGAAATGTCGAAATGTCGAATGTCGAATGTGAATGTCGAATATAGAATGTCGAATGTCGAAATGTCGAATTGTCATATTTCGAAATGTCGAATGTCGAATGTCGAATGTGAATGTCGAAATGTCGAATGTCGAATCTCAATGTCGAATGTGAATGTCGCAATGTCGAATGTGAATGTCGAAATGTCGAATGTAAATGTCGAAATGTCGAATGTCAAAATGTCGAATGTCGAATGTGAATGTCGAATGTCGAATGTCGAATGTGAATGTCGAATGGTCGAAATGTCGAATGTCGAATGTGAATGTCGAATGTCGAATGTGAATGTCGAATGTGAATGTCGAAATGTCGAATGTGAATGTCGAAATGTCGAAATGTCGAATGTCGAATGTGAATGTCGAATGTCGAATGTCGAATGTCGAATGTGAATGTCGAAATGTCGAATGTCGAAATGTCGAATGTCGAATGTGAATGTCGAATGTCGAATGTGAATGTCGAAATGTCGAAATGTCGAATGTCGAATGTGAATGTTGAATGTCGAATGTGAATGTCGAAATGTCGAATGTCGAATGTCGAATGTGAATGTCGAAATGTCGAAATGTCGAATGTTGAAATGTCAATTGTGAATGTCGAAATGTCGAAATGTCGAATGTGAAAATCGAATGTGAATGTCAAATGTCGAATGTTGAATGTGAATGTCGAAATGTCGAATGTCGAATGTCGAATGTGAATGTCGAAATGTCGAAATGTCGAATTTCGAATGTGAATGTCGAACGTCGAAATGTCGAATGTTGAAATGTCGAATGTCGAAATGTCGAATGTCAAAAGTCGAAATGTCGAATGTCGATTGTGAATGTCGAAATGTCGAAATGTCGAAATGTCGATTGTGAATGTCGAATGAGAATGTCGAATGTCGAATGTGTATGTCGAAATGTCGAATGTGAATGTCAAATGTGGAATGTGAATGTCGAAATGTCGAATGTCAAATGTGAATGTCGAATGTCAAATGTCGAATGTGAATGTCGAAAGTCGAAATGTCGAATGTCGAATGTGTGTGTCGAAATGTCGAAATGTCGAATGTCGAATGTGAATGTCGAAATGTCGAATGTGAATGTCGAAATGTCGAAATGTCGAAATGTCGAATGTGAATGTGAATGTCAAAATGTCGAAATGTCGAAATGTCGAATGTGAATGTCAAAATGTCGAAATGTCGAATGTCGAATGTGAATGTCGAAATGTCGAATGTGAATGTCGAATGTCGAAATGTCGAAATGTCGAATGTCGAAATGTCGAATGTGAATTTGAATGTCGAATGTCGAAATGTCGAATGTCGAAATGTCGAATGTCGAATGTGAATGTCGAATATCGAAATGTCGAATGTCGAATGTCGAATGTGAATGTCGAATGTCGAAATGTCGAATGTCGAAATGTCGAATGTGAATGTCGAATGTCGAATGTAAATGTCGAATGTCGAAATGTCGAATGTGAATGTCGAAATGTCGAAATGTCGAATGTCGAATGTCGAATGTGAATGTCGAATATCGAAATGTCGAATGTGAATGTCGAATGTGAATGTCAAAATGTCGAATGTCGAATGTGAATGTCGAAATGTAGAATGTCGAATATGAATGTCGAATGTGAATGTCGAATGTCGAATGTGAATGTCGAATATCAAATGTGAATGTCGAATGTGAATGTCAAAATGTCGAATGTCGAATGTGAATGTCGAAATGTCGCATGTCGAAATGTCGAAATGTCGAAATGTCGAATGTCGAATGTCGAAATGTCGAATGTCAAAATGTCGAATGTCGAAATGTCGAATGTCGAAAGTCGAATTGTCGAATGTCGAATGTGAAAATGTCGAATGTGAATGTCGAAAGTCGAATGTGAATGTCGAATGTGAAAGTCGAATGTCGAAATGTCGAAATGTCGAATGTCAAATGTGAATGTCGATTGTCGAGATGTCGAATGTTGAAAGTCGAAATGTCGAATGTGAATGTCGAATGTGAATGTCGAATGTCGAATGTCAAATGTCGAATGTGAATGTCGAAATGTCGAATGTCAAAATGACGAAATGTCGAATGTCGAATGTCGAAATGTCGAATGTCGAATGTCGAATTGTCGAATATCGAATGTGAAAATGTCGAATGTGAATGTCGATTGTCGAAAGTCGAAAGTCGAATGTGAATGTCGAATGTGAAAGTCGAATGTCGAAATGTCGAAATGTCGTATGTCGAATGTGAATGTCGAATGTCGAAATGTCAAATGTTGAAATGTCGAATGTCGAATGTCGAATGTCGAATGTGAATGTCGAATGTTGAAATGTCGAATGTCAAAAGTCGAAATGTCGAATGTGAATGTCGCAATTTCGAATGTCGAATGTGAATGTCGACTGTCGAAATGTCGAAATGTCGAATGTCGAATGTCGAATGTGAATGTCGAAATGTTGAATGTCGGATGTGAATGTCGAATGTCGGATGTGAATGTCGAATGTCGAAATGTCGAATGTCAAATGTCGAATGTGAATGTCGATTGTCGAAATGTCGAATGTCGAAATGTCGAAAGTAGAATTTGAATGTCGAATGTCGAAATGTCGAAATGTCGAATGTCGAATGTGAATGTCAAATGTGAATGTCGAATGTCGAATGTGAATGTTGAATGTTGAATGTCGAATGTCGAAATGTCGAATGTCGAAAGTCGAATGTCGAATGTGAATGTCAAATGTCGAATGTGAATGTCGAAATGTCGAAATGTCGAATGTCAAATGTCGAAATGTCGAAATGTCGAAATGTCGAAATGTCGAATGTCGATTGTCGAATGTGAATGTCGAATGTTAAATGTGAATGTCGAATGTCGAAATGTCGAAATGTCGAAAGTCGAAATGTCGAATGTGAATGTCGAAATGTCGAAATGTCGAATGTCGAAATGTCGAAATGTTGAATGTCGAATGTCGAATGTCGAAATGTCGAATGTCGAATGTGAATGTCGAAATGTCGAATGTGAATGTCGAATGTCGAAATGTCGAATGTGAATGTCGAAATGTCGTAATGTCGAAATGTCGAATGTCGAATGTGAATGTCGAATGTCGAATGTGAATGTCGAATGTCGAATGTGAATGTCGAATGTCGAAATGTCGAAATGTCGAATGTCGAATATGAATGTCGAATGTCGAATGTGAATGTCGAATGTCGAATGTGAATGTCGAATGGCAAATGTCGAATGTCGAATGTGAATGTCGACATGTCGAAATGTCGAAATGTCGAATGTCGAAATGTCGAATGTCGAATGTGAATGTCGACATGTCGAAATGTCGAAATGTCGAATGTCGAAATGTCGAATGTCGAATGTCGAATGTCAAATGTGAATGTCGAATGTCTAAATGTCGAAAGTCGAAATGTCGAATGTCGAATGTGAATGTCGAAATGTCGAAATGTCGAATGTAAATGTCGAATCTCGAAATGTCGAATGTCGAAATGTCGAATGTCGAATGTCGAATGTCAAATGTGAATGTCGAATGTCTAAATGTCGAAAGTCGAAATGTCGAATGTCGAATGTGAATGTCGAAATGTCGAAATGTCGAATGTAAATGTCGAATCTCGAAATGTCGAATGTGAATGTCGAATGTCGAAATGTCGAAATGTCGAATGTCGAAATGTCGAATGTCGAATGTCAAATGTGAATGTCGAATGTCGAAATGTCGAATGTGAATGTCGAAATATCGAATGTCGAATGTGAATGTCAAATGTCGAAATGTCAAAATGTCGAATGTCGAATGTGAATGTTGAATGTCGAAATGTCGAATGTCGAATGTGAATGTCGAATGTCGAAATGTCGAATGTGAATGTCGAATGTCGAAATGTCGAATGTGAATGTTGAATGTCGAAATGTCGAATGTCGAATGTGAATGTCGAATGTCGAAATGTCGAATGTGAATGTCGAATATCGAAATGTCGAATGTCGAATGTCGAATGTGAATGTCGAATGTCGAAATGTCGAATGTCGAAAGTCGAAATGTCGAATGTCGAAATGTCGAAATGTCGAAATGTCGAATGTCGAATGTCGAATGTCGAATGTAGAATGTGAATGTCGAATGTCGAAATGTCAAATGTCGAAATGTCGAATGTCGAAAGTCGAAATGTCGAATGTCGAAATGTCGAATGTCGAAATGTCGAATGTCGAATGTCGAATGTCAAATGTCGAATGTGAATGTCGAATGTCGAAAAGTCGAATGTCAAAAGTCAAAATGTCGAATGTGAATGTCGAAATGTCGAATGTCGAATGTGAATGTTGAATGTCGAAATGTCGAATGTTGAAATGTCCAATGTCGAATGTCAAATGTCGAATGTGAATGTCGAATGTCGAAAGGTCGAATGTCAAAAGTCGAAATGTCGAATGTGAATGTCAAAATGTCGAATGTCGGATGTGAATGTCGAATGTCGAAATGTCGAAATGTCGAATGTCAATGTCGAAATGTCGAAATGTCGAATGTGAATGTCCAATGTCGAATGTGAATGTCGAATGTTGAATGTCGAATGTCGAAATGTCGAATTGTCATATTTCGAAATGTCGAAATGTCGAATGTCGAATGTGAATGTCGAATATAGAATGTCGAATGTCGAAATGTCGAATTGTCATATTTCGAAATGTCGAATGTCGAATGTCGAATGTGAATGTCGAAATGTCGAATGTCGAATCTCAATGTCGAATGTGAATGTCGCAATGTCGAATGTGAATGTCGAAATGTCGAATGTAAATGTCGAAATGTCGAATGTCAAAATGTCGAATGTCGAATGTGAATGTCGAATGTCGAATGTCGAATGTGAATGTCGAATGGTCGAAATGTCGAATGTCGAATGTGAATGTCGAATGTCGAATGTGAATGTCGAATGTGAATGTCGAAATGTCGAATGTGAATGTCGAAATGTCGAAATGTCGAATGTCGAATGTGAATGTCGAATGTCGAATGTCGAATGTCGAATGTGAATGTCGAAATGTCGAATGTCGAAATGTCGAATGTCGAATGTGAATGTCGAATGTCGAATGTGAATGTCGAAATGTCGAAATGTCGAATGTCGAATGTGAATGTTGAATGTCGAATGTGAATGTCGAAATGTCGAATGTCGAATGTGAATGTCGAAATGTCGAAATGTCGAATGTTGAAATGTCAATTGTGAATGTCGAAATGTCGAAATGTCGAATGTGAAAATCGAATGTGAATGTCAAATGTCGAATGTTGAATGTGAATGTCGAAATGTCGAATGTCGAATGTCGAATGTGAATGTCGAAATGTCGAAATGTCGAATTTCGAATGTGAATGTCGAACGTCGAAATGTCGAATGTTGAAATGTCGAATGTCGAAATGTCGAATGTCAAAAGTCGAAATGTCGAATGTCGATTGTGAATGTCGAAATGTCGAAATGTCGAAATGTCGATTGTGAATGTCGAATGAGAATGTCGAATGTCGAATGTGTATGTCGAAATGTCGAATGTGAATGTCGAATGTGGAATGTGAATGTCGAAATGTCGAATGTCAAATGTGAATGTCGAATGTCAAATGTCGAATGTGAATGTCGAAAGTCGAAATGTCGAATGTCGAATGTGTGTGTCGAAATGTCGAAATGTCGAATGTCGAATGTGAATGTCGAAATGTCGAATGTGAATGTCGAAATGTCGAAATGTCGAAATGTCGAATGTGAATGTGAATGTCAAAATGTCGAAATGTCGAAATGTCGAATGTGAATGTCAAAATGTCGAAATGTCGAATGTCGAATGTGAATGTCGAAATGTCGAATGTGAATGTCGAATGTCGAAATGTCGAAATGTCGAATGTCGAAATGTCGAATGTGAATGTGAATGTCGAATGTCGAAATGTCGAATGTCGAAATGTCGAATGTCGAATGTGAATGTCGAATATCGAAATGTCGAATGTCGAATGTCGAATGTGAATGTCGAATGTCGAAATGTCGAATGTCGAAATGTCGAATGTGAATGTCGAATGTCGAATGTAAATGTCGAATGTCGAAATGTCGAATGTGAATGTCGAAATGTCGAAATGTCGAATGTCGAATGTCGAATGTGAATGTCGAATATCGAAATGTCGATTGTGAATGTCGAATGTGAATGTCAAAATGTCGAATGTCGAATGTGAATGTCGAAATGTAGAATGTCGAATATGAATGTCGAATGTGAATGTCGAATGTCGAATGTGAATGTCGAATATCAAATGTCGAATGTGAATGTCGAATGTGAATGTCAAAATGTCGAATGTCGAATGTGAATGTCGAAATGTCGCATGTCGAAATGTCGAAATGTCGAAATGTCGAATGTCGAATGTCGAAATGTTGAATGTCGAAATGTCGAATGTCGAAATGTCGAATGTCGAAAGTCGAATTGTCGAATGTCGAATGTGAAAATGTCGAATGTGAATGTCGAAAGTCGAATGTGAATGTCGAATGTGAAAGTCGAATGTCGAAATGTCGAAATGTCGAATGTCAAATGTGATTGTCGATTGTCGAGATGTCGAATGTTGAAAGTCGAAATGTCGAATGTGAATGTCGAATGTGAATGTCGAATGTCGAATGTCAAATGTCGAATGTGAATGTCGAAATGTCGAATGTCAAAATGACGAAATGTCGAATGTCGAATGTCGAAATGTCGAATGTCGAATGTCGAATTGTCGAATATCGAATGTGAAAATGTCGAATGTGAATGTCGATTGTCGAAAGTCGAAAGTCGAATGTGAATGTCGAATGTGAAAGTCGAATGTCGAAATGTCGAAATGTCGAATGTCGAATGTGAATGTCGAATGTCGAAATGTCAAATGTTGAAATGTCGAATGTCGAATGTCGAATGTCGAATGTGAATGTCGAATGTTGAAATGTCGAATGTCAAAAGTCGAAATGTCGAATGTGAATGTCGCAATTTCGAATGTCGAATGTGAATGTCGACTGTCGAAATGTCGAAATGTCGAATGTCGAATGTCGAATGTGAATGTCGAAATGTTGAATGTCGGATGTGAATGTCGAATGTCGAATGTCGGATGTGAATGTCGAATGTCGAAATGTCGAATGTCAAATGTCGAATGTGAATGTCGATTGTCGAAATGTCGAATGTCGAAATGTCGAAAGTAGAATTTGAATGTCGAATGTCGAAATGTCGAAATGTCGAATGTCGAATGTGAATGTCAAATGTGAATGTCGAATGTCGAAATGTTGAAATGTCGAATGTCGAATGTGAATGTTGAATGTTGAATGTCGAATGTCGAAATGTCGAATGTCGAAAGTCGAATGTCGAATGTGAATGTCGAAATGTCGAAATGTCGAATGTCAAATGTCGAAATGTCGAAATGTCGAAATGTCGAATGTCGATTGTCGAATGTGAATGTCGAATGTTAAATGTGAATGTCGAATGTCGAAATGTCGAAATGTCGAAAGTCGAAATGTCGAATGTGAATGTTGAAATGTCGAAATGTCGAATGTCGAAATGTCGAAATGTTGAATGTCGAATGTCGAATGTCGAAATGTCGAATGTCGAATGTGAATGTCGAAATGTCGAATGTGAATGTCGAATGTCGAAATGTCGAATGTGAATGTCGAAATGTCGTAATGTCGAAATGTCGAATGTCGAATGTGAATGTCGAATGTCGAATGTGAATGTCGAATGTCGAATGTGAATGTCGAATGTCGAAATGTCGAAATGTCGAATGTCGAATATGAATGTCGAATGTCGAATGTGAATGTCGAATGTCGAATGTGAATGTCGAATGGCAAATGTCGAATGTCGAATGTGAATGTCGACATGTCGAAATGTCGAAATGTCGAATGTCGAAATGTCGAATGTCGAATGTGAATGTCGACATGTCGAAATGTCGAAATGTCGAATGTCGAAATGTCGAATGTCGAATGTCGAATGTCAAATGTGAATGTCGAATGTCTAAATGTCGAAAGTCGAAATGTCGAATGTCGAATGTGAATGTCGAAATGTCGAAATGTCGAATGTAAATGTCGAATCTCGAAATGTCGAATGTTGAAATGTCGAATTTCGAATGTCGAATGTGAATGTCGAATGTCGAAATGTCGAAATGTCGAATGTCGAAATGTCGAATGTCGAATGTCAAATGTGAATGTCGAATGTCGAAATGTCGAATGTGAATGTCGAAATATCGAATGTCGAATGTGAATGTCAAATGTCGAAATGTCAAAATGTCGAATGTCGAATGTGAATGTTGAATGTCGAAATGTCGAATGTCGAATGTGAATGTCGAATGTCGAAATGTCGAATGTGAATGTTGAATGTCGAAATGTCGAATGTCGAATGTGAATGTCGAATGTCGAAATGTCGAATGTGAATGTCGAATATCGAAATGTCGAATGTCGAATGTCGAATGTGAATGTCGAATGTCGAAATGTCGAATGTCGAAAGTCGAAATGTCGAATGTCAAAATGTCGAAATGTCGAAATGTCGAATGTCGAATGTCGAATGTCGAATGTCGAATGTAGAATGTGAATGTCGAATGTCGAAATGTCAAATGTCGAAATGTCGAATGTCGAAAGTCGAAATGTCGAATGTCGAAATGTCGAATGTCGAATGTCAAATGTCGAATGTGAATGTCGAATGTCGAAAAGTCGAATGTCAAAAGTCAAAATGTCGAATGTGAATGTCGAAATGTCGAATGTCGAATGTGAATGTTGAATGTCGAAATGTCGAATGTTGAAATGTCCAATGTCGAATGTCAAATGTCGAATGTGAATGTCGAATGTCGAAAGGTCGAATGTCAAAAGTCGAAATGTCGAATGTGAATGTCAAAATGTCGAATGTCGGATGTGAATGTCGAATGTCGAAATGTCGAAATGTCGAATGTCAATGTCGAAATGTCGAAATGTCGAATGTCGAATGTGAATGTCGAATGTCGAATGTGAATGTCGAATGTTGAATGTCGAATGTGAATGTCGAAATGTCGAAATGTCGAATGTCGAATGTCGAATGTCAAATGTGAATGTCGAATGTCGAATGTGAATGTCGAATGTCGAATGTCGAATGTGAATGTCGAATGTCGAATGTGAATGTCGAATGTCGAATGTGAATGTCGAAATGTCGAAATGTCGAATGTCGAATGTCGAATGTCAAATGTGAATGTCGAAATGTCGAAATGTCGAATGTCGAATGTCAAATGTGAATGTCGAATGTGAATGTCGAATGTAGAATGTCGAATGTGAATGTCGAAATGTCGAATGTCGAATGTCAAATGTGAATGTCGAATGTCGAATGTGAATGTCGAATGTCGAATGTCGAATGTGAATGTCGAAATGTCGAATGTCGAAAGTCGAAAGTCGAAATGTCGAATGTCGAATGTCGAAAGTCGAAATGTCGAATGTCGAATGTCGAATGTCGAATGTCGAATGTCGAATGTCAAATGTGAATGTCGAATGTCGAATGTGAATGTCGAATGTCGAATGTCGAATGTGAATGTCGAAATGTCGAATGTCGAAAGTCGAAAGTTGAAATGTCGAATGTCAAATGTCGAAAGTCGAAATGTCGAATGTCGAATGTCGAAAGTCGAAATGTCGAATGTCGAAATGTCGAATGTCGAATGTCGAAAGTCGAATGTCGAATGTGAATGTCGAATGTCGAAATGTCGAATGTCGAATGTCGAATGTCGAATGTGAATGTCGAAATGTCGAATGTCGAAATGTCGAATGTCGAATGTCAAATGTGAATGTCGAATGTCAAAATGTCAAAATGTCGAAATGTCGAATGTCGAATGTGAATGTCGAAATGTCGAATGTGAATGGTGAATGTCGAATGTGAATGGTGAATGTCGAATGTCGAAAGTGGAAAGTGAATGTCGAGTGTCGTGTGTCGAATGTCGAAATGTCGAAATGTGGAATGTTGAAATGTCGAATGTCGGATGTCGAAATGTCTAAATGTCGAATGTAGAATGTCGAATGTCAAAATGTCCAATGTCGAATGGTGAAGGTCAAATGTCAAAATGTCGAAATGTCGAATGTCGGATGTCGAAATGTCGAAATGTAGAATGTCGAATATGAATGTCGAATGTGAATGTCGAATGTCGAATGTCGAATGTCGAATGTGAATGTCGAATATCAAATGTCGAATATGAATGTCGAATGTGAATGTCAAAATGTCGAATGTGGAATGTGGAATGTCGAAATGTCGAATGTCGAAATGTCGAATGTGGAATGGCGAAATGTCAAATGTCGAATGTGAATGTCGAATGTCAAATGTCGAAATGTCGAATGTTAAATGTGAATGTCGAATGGTGAATGTCGAACGTCGAATGTGAATGTCGAAATGTCGAAATGTCGAATGTCGAAATGTCGAATGTCGAAATGTCGAATGTCTAAATGTCGAATGTCGAATGGTCATATTTCGAAATGTCGAATGTCGAAATGACATATTTCGAAATGTCGAATGTCGAATGTGAATGTCGAAATGTCGAATGTCGCATGTCGAAATGTCGAAATGTGAATGTCGAAATGTCGAAATGTCGAATGTGAATGTCGAAATGTCGAATGTGAATGTCGAATGTCGAAATGTCGAATGTGAATGTCGAAATGTCGAATGTCGAATGTCGAATGTGAATGTCGAATGTCGAATGTGAATGTCGAATGTCGAATGTGAATGTCGAAATGTGAATGTCTAAATGTCGTAATGTCGAAATGTCGAATGTCGAATGTGAATGTCGAATGTCGAATGTGAATGTCGAATGTCGAATGTGAATGTCGAATGTCGAAATGTCGAAATGTCGAATGTCGAATATGAATGTCGAATGTCGAATGTGAATGTCGAATGTCGAATGTGAATGTCGAATGGCAAATGTCGAATGTCGAATGTGAATGTCGACATGTCGAAATGTCGAAATGTCGAATGTCGAAATGTCGAATGTCGAATGTGAATGTCGACATGTCGAAATGTCGAAATGTCGAATGTCGAAATGTCGAATGTCGAATGTCGAATGTCAAATGTGAATGTCGAATGTCTAAATGTCGAAAGTCGAAATGTCGAATGTCGAATGTGAATGTCGAAATGTCGAAATGTCGAATGTAAATGTCGAATCTCGAAATGTCGAATGTTGAAATGTCGAATTTCGAATGTCGAATGTGAATGTCGAAATGTCGAAATGTCGAATGTCGAAATGTCGAATGTCGAATGTCAAATGTGAATGTCGAATGTCGAAATGTCGAATGTGAATGTCGAAATATCGAATGTCGAATGTGAATGTCAAATGTCGAAATGTCAAAATGTCGAATGTCGAATGTGAATGTTGAATGTCGAAATGTCGAATGTCGAATGTGAATGTCGAATGTCGAAATGTCGAATGTGAATGTTGAATGTCGAAATGTCGAATGTCGAATGTGAATGTCGAATGTCGATATGTCGAATGTGAATGTCGAATATCGAAATGTCGAATGTCGAATGTCGAATGTGAATGTCGAATGTCGAAATGTCGAATGTCGAAAGTCGAAATGTCGAATGTCGAAATGTCGAAATGTCGAAATGTCGAATGTCGAATGTCGAATGTCGAATGTAGAATGTGAATGTCGAATGTCGAAATGTCAAATGTCGAAATGTCGAATGTCGAAAGTCGAAATGTCGAATGTCGAAATGTCGAATGTCGAAATGTCGAATGTCGAATGTCGAATGTCAAATGTCGAATGTGAATGTCGAATGTCGAAAAGTCGAATGTCAAAAGTCAAAATGTCGAATGTGAATGTCGAAATGTCGAATGTCGAATGTGAATGTTGAATGTCGAAATGTCGAATGTTGAAATGTCCAATGTCGAATGTCAAATGTCGAATGTGAATGTCGAATGTCGAAAGGTCGAATGTCAAAAGTCGAAATGTCGAATGTGAATGTCAAAATGTCGAATGTCTGATGTGAATGTCGAATGTCGAAATGTCGAAATGTCGAATGTCAATGTCGAAATGTCGAAATGTCGAATGTCGAATGTGAATGTCGAATGTCGAATGTGAATGTCGAATGTTGAATGTCGAATGTGAATGTCGAAATGTCGAAATGTCGAATGTCGAATGTCGAATGTCAAATGTGAATGTCGAATGTCGAATGTGAATGTCGAATGTCGAATGTCGAATGTGAATGTCGAATGTCGAATGTGAATGTCGAATGTCGAATGTGAATGTCGAAATGTCGAAATGTCGAATGTTGAATGTCGAATGTCGAATGTGAATGTCGAATGTTGAAATGTCGAATGTCAAAAGTCGAAATGTCGAATGTGAATGTCGCAATTTCGAATGTCGAATGTGAATGTCGACTGTCGAAATGTCGAAATGTCGAATGTCGAATGTCGAATGTGAATGTCGAAATGTTGAATGTCGGATGTGAATGTCGAATGTCGAATGTCGGATGTGAATGTCGAATGTCGAAATGTCGAATGTCAAATGTCGAATGTGAATGTCGATTGTCGAAATGTCGAATGTCGAAATGTCGAAAGTAGAATTTGAATGTCGAATGTCGAAATGTCGAAATGTCGAATGTCGAATGTGAATGTCAAATGTGAATGTCGAATGTCGAAATGTTGAAATGTCGAATGTCGAATGTGAATGTTGAATGTTGAATGTCGAATGTCGAAATGTCGAATGTCGAATGTGAATGTTGAATGTTGAATGTCGAATGTCGAAATGTCGAATGTCGAAAGTCGAATGTCGAATGTGAATGTCGAAATGTCGAAATGTCGAATGTCAAATGTCGAAATGTCGAAATGTCGAAATGTCGAAATGTCGAATGTCGATTGTCGAATGTGAATGTCGAATGTTAAATGTGAATGTCGAATGTCGAAATGTCGAAATGTCGAAAGTCGAAATGTCGAATGTGAATGTTGAAATGTCGAAATGTCGAATGTCGAAATGTCGAAATGTTGAATGTCGAATGTCGAATGTCGAAATGTCGAATGTCGAATGTGAATGTCGAAATGTCGAATGTGAATGTCGAATGTCGAAATGTCGAATGTGAATGTCGAAATGTCGTAATGTCGAAATGTCGAATGTCGAATGTGAATGTCGAATGTCGAATGTGAATGTCGAATGTCGAATGTGAATGTCGAATGTCGAAATGTCGAAATGTCGAATGTCGAATATGAATGTCGAATGTCGAATGTGAATGTCGAATGTCGAATGTGAATGTCGAATGGCAAATGTCGAATGTCGAATGTGAATGTCGACATGTCGAAATGTCGAAATGTCGAATGTCGAAATGTCGAATGTCGAATGTGAATGTCGACATGTCGAAATGTCGAAATGTCGAATGTCGAAATGTCGAATGTCGAATGTCGAATGTCAAATGTGAATGTCGAATGTCTAAATGTCAAAAGTCGAAATGTCGAATGTCGAATGTGAATGTCGAAATGTCGAAATGTCGAATGTAAATGTCGAATCTCGAAATGTCGAATGTTGAAATGTCGAATTTCGAATGTCGAATGTGAATGTCGAATGTCGAAATGTCGAAATGTCGAATGTCGAAATGTCGAATGTCGAATGTCAAATGTGAATGTCGAATGTCGAAATGTCGAATGTGAATGTCGAAATATCGAATGTCGAATGTGAATGTCAAATGTCGAAATGTCAAAATGTCGAATGTCGAATGTGAATGTTGAATGTCGAAATGTCGAATGTCGAATGTGAATGTCGAATGTCGAAATGTCGAATGTGAATGTTGAATGTCGAAATGTCGAATGTCGAATGTGAATGTCGAATGTCGAAATGTCGAATGTGAATGTCGAATATCGAAATGTCGAATGTCGAATGTCGAATGTGAATGTCGAATGTCGAAATGTCGAATGTCGAAAGTCGAAATGTCGAATGTCGAAATGTCGAAATGTCGAAATGTCGAATGTCGAATGTCGAATGTCGAATGTCGAATGTAGAATGTGAATGTCGAATGTCGAAATGTCAAATGTCGAAATGTCGAATGTCGAAAGTCGAAATGTCGAATGTCGAAATGTCGAATGTCGAAATGTCGAATGTCGAATGTCGAATGTCAAATGTCGAATGTGAATGTCGAATGTCGAAAAGTCGAATGTCAAAAGTCAAAATGTCGAATGTGAATGTCGAAATGTCGAATGTCGAATGTGAATGTTGAATGTCGAAATGTCGAATGTTGAAATGTCCAATGTCGAATGTCAAATGTCGAATGTGAATGTCGAATGTCGAAAGGTCGAATGTCAAAAGTCGAAATGTCGAATGTGAATGTCAAAATGTCGAATGTCGGATGTGAATGTCGAATGTCGAAATGTCGAAATGTCGAATGTCAATGTCGAAATGTCGAAATGTCGAATGTCGAATGTGAATGTCGAATGTCGAATGTGAATGTCGAATGTTGAATGTCGAATGTGAATGTCGAAATGTCGAAATGTCGAATGTCGAATGTCGAATGTCAAATGTGAATGTCGAATGTCGAATGTGAATGTCGAATGTCGAATGTGAATGTCGAATGTCGAATGTGAATGTCGAATGTCGAATGTGAATGTCGAAATGTCGAAATGTCGAATGTCGAATGTCGAATGTCAAATGTGAATGTCGAAATGTCGAAATGTCGAATGTCGAATGTCAAATGTGAATGTCGAATGTGAATGTCGAATGTCGAATGTCGAATGTGAATGTCGAAATGTCGAAATGACGAATGTCGAATGTCGAATGTCAAATGTGAATGTCGAATGTCGAATGTGAATGTCGAATGTCGAATGTCGAATGTGAATGTCGAAATGTCGAATGTCGAAAGTCGAAAGTCGAAATGTCGAATGTCGAATGTCGAAAGTCGAAAGTCGAAATGTCGAATGTCGAATGTCGAAAGTCGAAATGTCGAATGTCGAAATGTCGAATGTCGAATGTCGAATGTCAAATGTGAATGTCGAATGTCGAATGTGAATGTCGAATGTCGAATGTCGAATGTGAATGTCGAAATGTCGAATGTCGAAAGTCGAAAGTCGAAATGTCGAATGTCGAATGTCGAAAGTCGAAATGTCGAATGTCGAATGTCGAAAGTCGAAATGTCGAATGTCGAAATGTCGAATGTCGAATGTCGAAAGTCGAATGTCGAATGTGAATGTCGAATGTCGAAATGTCGAATGTCGAATGTCGAATGTCGAATGTGAATGTCGAAATGTCGAATGTCGAAATGTCGAATGTCGAATGTCAAATGTGAATGTCGAATGTCAAAATGTCAAAATGTCGAAATGTCGAATGTCGAATGTGAATGTCAAAATGTCGAATGTGAATGGTGAATGTCGAATGTGAATGGTGAATGTCGAATGTCGAAAGTGGAAAGTGAATGTCGAGTGTCGTGTGTCGAATGTCGAAATGTCGAAATGTGGAATGTTGAAATGTCGAATGTCGGATGTCGAAATGTCTAAATGTCGAATGTAGAATGTCGAATGTCAAAATGTCCAATGTCGAATGGTGAAGGTCAAATGTCAAAATGTCGAAATGTCGAATGTCGGATGTCGAAATGTCGAAATGTAGAATGTCGAATATGAATGTCGAATGTGAATGTCGAATGTCGAATGTCGAATGTCGAATGTGAATGTCGAATATCAAATGTCGAATATGAATGTCGAATGTGAATGTCAAAATGTCGAATGTGGAATGTGGAATGTCGAAATGTCGAATGTCGAAATGTCGAATGTGGAATGGCGAAATGTCAAATGTCGAATGTGAATGTCGAATGTCAAATGTCGAAATGTCGAATGTTAAATGTGAATGTCGAATGGTGAATGTCGAACGTCGAATGTGAATGTCGAAATGTCGAAATGTCGAATGTCGAAATGTCGAATGTCGAAATGTCGAATGTCTAAATGTCGAATGTCGAATGGTCATATTTCGAAATGTCGAATGTCGAAATGACATATTTCGAAATGTCGAATGTCGAATGTGAATGTCGAAATGTCGAATGTCGCATGTCGAAATGTCGAAATGTGAATGTCGAAATGTCGAAATGTCGAATGTGAATGTCGAAATGTCGAATGTGAATGTCGAATGTCGAAATGTCGAATGTGAATGTCGAAATGTCGAATGTCGAATGTGAATGTCGAATGTCGAATGTGAATGTCGAATGTCGAATGTGAATGTCGAATGTCGAAATGTCGAAATGTCGAATGTCGAATATGAATGTCGAATGTCGAATGTGAATGTCGAATGTCGAATGTGAATGTCGAATGGCAAATGTCGAATGTCGAATGTGAATGTCGACATGTCGAAATGTCGAAATGTCGAATGTCGAAATGTCGAATGTCGAATGTGAATGTCGACATGTCGAAATGTCGAAATGTCGAATGTCGAAATGTCGAATGTCGAATGTCGAATGTCAAATGTGAATGTCGAATGTCTAAATGTCGAAAGTCGAAATGTCGAATGTCGAATGTGAATGTCGAAATGTCGAAATGTCGAATGTAAATGTCGAATCTCGAAATGTCGAATGTTGAAATGTCGAATTTCGAATGTCGAATGTGAATGTCGAAATGTCGAAATGTCGAATGTCGAAATGTCGAATGTCGAATGTCAAATGTGAATGTCGAATGTCGAAATGTCGAATGTGAATGTCGAAATATCGAATGTCGAATGTGAATGTCAAATGTCGAAATGTCAAAATGTCGAATGTCGAATGTGAATGTTGAATGTCGAAATGTCGAATGTCGAATGTGAATGTCGAATGTCGAAATGTCGAATGTGAATGTTGAATGTCGAAATGTCGAATGTCGAATGTGAATGTCGAATGTCGAAATGTCGAATGTGAATGTCGAATATCGAAATGTCGAATGTCGAATGTCGAATGTGAATGTCGAATGTCGAAATGTCGAATGTCGAAAGTCGAAATGTCGAATGTCGAAATGTCGAAATGTCGAAATGTCGAATGTCGAATGTCGAATGTCGAATGTAGAATGTGAATGTCGAATGTCGAAATGTCAAATGTCGAAATGTCGAATGTCGAAAGTCGAAATGTCGAATGTCGAAATGTCGAATGTCGAAATGTCGAATGTCGAATGTCGAATGTCAAATGTCGAATGTGAATGTCGAATGTCGAAAAGTCGAATGTCAAAAGTCAAAATGTCGAATGTGAATGTCGAAATGTCGAATGTCGAATGTGAATGTTGAATGTCGAAATGTCGAATGTTGAAATGTCCAATGTCGAATGTCAAATGTCGAATGTGAATGTCGAATGTCGAAAGGTCGAATGTCAAAAGTCGAAATGTCGAATGTGAATGTCAAAATGTCGAATGTCTGATGTGAATGTCGAATGTCGAAATGTCGAAATGTCGAATGTCAATGTCGAAATGTCGAAATGTCGAATGTCGAATGTGAATGTCGAATGTCGAATGTGAATGTCGAATGTTGAATGTCGAATGTGAATGTCGAAATGTCGAAATGTCGAATGTCGAATGTCGAATGTCAAATGTGAATGTCGAATGTCGAATGTGAATGTCGAATGTCGAATGTCGAATGTGAATGTCGAATGTCGAATGTGAATGTCGAATGTCGAATGTGAATGTCGAAATGTCGAAATGTCGAATGTCGAATGTCGAATGTCAAATGTGAATGTCGAAATGTCGAAATGTCGAATGTCGAATGTCAAATGTGAATGTCGAATGTGAATGTCGAATGTCGAATGTCGAATGTGAATGTCGAAATGTCGAAATGTCGAATGTCGAATGTCGAATGTCAAATGTGAATGTCGAATGTCGAATGTGAATGTCGAATGTCGAATGTCGAATGTGAATGTCGAAATGTCGAATGTCGAAAGTCGAAAGTCGAAATGTCGAATGTCGAATGTCGAAAGTCGAAAGTCGAAATGTCGAATGTCGAAAGTCGAAATGTCGAATGTCGAAATGTCGAATGTCGAATGTCGAATGTCGAATGTCAAATGTGAATGTCGAATGTCGAATGTGAATGTCGAATGTCGAATGTCGAATGTCAAAAGTCAAAATGTCGAATGTGAATGTCGAAATGTCGAATGTCGAATGTGAATGTTGAATGTCGAAATGTCGAATGTTGAAATGTCCAATGTCGAATGTCAAATGTCGAATGTGAATGTCGAATGTCGAAAGGTCGAATGTCAAAAGTCGAAATGTCGAATGTGAATGTCAAAATGTCGAATGTCTGATGTGAATGTCGAATGTCGAAATGTCGAAATGTCGAATGTCAATGTCGAAATGTCGAAATGTCGAATGTCGAATGTGAATGTCGAATGTCGAATGTGAATGTCGAATGTTGAATGTCGAATGTGAATGTCGAAATGTCGAAATGTCGAATGTCGAATGTCGAATGTCAAATGTGAATGTCGAATGTCGAATGTGAATGTCGAATGTCGAATGTCGAATGTGAATGTCGAATGTCGAATGTGAATGTCGAATGTCGAATGTGAATGTCGAAATGTCGAAATGTCGAATGTCGAATGTCGAATGTCAAATGTGAATGTCGAAATGTCGAATGTCGAATGTCGAAAGTCGAAAGTCGAAATGTCGAATGTCGAAAGTCGAAATGTCGAATGTCGAAATGTCGAATGTCGAATGTCGAATGTCGAATGTCAAATGTGAATGTCGAATGTCGAATGTGAATGTCGAATGTCGAATGTCGAATGTGAATGTCGAAATGTCGAATGTCGAAAGTCGAAAGTCGAAATGTCGAATGTCGAATGTCGAAAGTCGAAAGTCGAAATGTCGAATGTCGAATGTCGAAAGTCGAAATGTCGAATGTCGAAATGTCGAATGTCGAATGTCGAATGTCGAATGTCGAATGTGAATGTCGAATGTCGAAATGTCGAATGTCGAATGTCGAATGTCGAATGTGAATGTCGAAATGTCGAATGTCGAAATGTCGAATGTCGAATGTCAAATGTGAATGTCGAATGTCAAAATGTCAAAATGTCGAAATGTCGAATGTCGAATGTGAATGTCGAAATGTCGAATGTGAATGGTGAATGTCGAATGTGAATGGTGAATGTCGAATGTCGAAAGTGGAAAGTGAATGTCGAGTGTCGTGTGTCGAATGTCGAAATGTCGAAATGTGGAATGTTGAAATGTCGAATGTCGGATGTCGAAATGTCTAAATGTCGAATGTAGAATGTCGAATGTCAAAATGTCCAATGTCGAATGGTGAAGGTCAAATGTCAAAATGTCGAAATGTCGAATGTCGGATGTCGAAATGTCGAAATGTAGAATGTCGAATATGAATGTCGAATGTGAATGTCGAATGTCGAATGTCGAATGTCGAATGTGAATGTCGAATATCAAATGTCGAATATGAATGTCGAATGTGAATGTCAAAATGTCGAATGTGGAATGTGGAATGTCGAAATGTCGAATGTCGAAATGTCGAATGTGGAATGGCGAAATGTCAAATGTCGAATGTGAATGTCGAATGTCAAATGTCGAAATGTCGAATGTTAAATGTGAATGTCGAATGGTGAATGTCGAACGTCGAATGTGAATGTCGAAATGTCGAAATGTCGAATGTCGAAATGTCGAATGTCGAAATGTCGAATGTCTAAATGTCGAATGTCGAATGGTCATATTTCGAAATGTCGAATGTCGAAATGACATATTTCGAAATGTCGAATGTCGAATGTGAATGTCGAAATGTCGAATGTCGCATGTCGAAATGTCGAAATGTGAATGTCGAAATGTCGAAATGTCGAATGTGAATGTCGAAATGTCGAATGTGAATGTCGAATGTCGAAATGTCGAATGTGAATGTCGAAATGTCGAATGTCGAATGTCGAATGTGAATGTCGAATGTCGAATGTGAATGTCGAAATGTGAATGTCGAAATGTCGAAATGTCGAAATGTCGAATGTCGAAATGTCGAAATGTCGAATGTCGAAATGTCGAATGTGAAAATGTCGAATGTGAATGTCGAATGTCGAATGTGAATGTCGAATGTTGAAATGTCGAATGTCAAAAGTCGAAATGTGGAATGTGAATGTCGAAATGTCGAATGTCGAATGTCGAATGTGAATGTCGACATGTCGAAATGTCGAATGTCGAAATGTCGAATGTCGAATGTTGAATGTGAATGTCGAATGTCGAATGTCAAATGTGAATGTCGAATGTCGAATGTGAATGTCGAATGTCGAAATGTCGAATGTCGAAATGTCGAAATGTCGAATGTCAAATGTCGAATGTGAATGTCGAATGTCAAATGTGAATGTCGATTGTCAAATGTGAATGTCGAATGTCAATTGTGAATGTCGAATGTCGAGATGTCGAATGTCGAAAGTCGAAATGTCGAATGTGAATGTCGAATGTCGAATGTCGAATGTGAATGTCGAATGTGAATGTTGACATGTCGAAATGTCGAAATGTCGAATGTCGAAATGTCGAAATGTCGAATGTAGAATGTCGAATGTCGAATGTAAAATGTGAATGTCGAATGTGAATGTCGAAATGTCGAATGTCGAATGTCGAAAGTCGAAATGTCTAATGTCGAAATGTCGAAATGTCGAATGTCGAAATGTCGAAAGGTCGAATGTAGAATGTCGAATGTCGAATGTCGAATGTAAAATGTGAATGTCGAATGTCGAAATGTCGAATGTCGAAATGTCGAATGTCGAAAGTCGAAATGTCGAATGTCGAAATGTCGAAATATCGAAATGTCGAATGTAGAATGTCGAATGTCGAATGTAAAATGTGAATGTCGAATGTCGAAATGTCGAATGTCGAAATGTCGAATGTCGAAAGTCGAAATGTCGAATGTCGAAATGTCGAATGTCGAAATGTCGAATGTCGAATGTCAAATGTCGAATGTGAATGTCGAATGTCGAAAAGTCGAATGTCAAAAGTCAAAATGTCGAATGTGAATGTCGAAATGTCGAATGTCGAATGTGAATGTTGAATGTCGAAATGTCGAATGTTGAAATGTCCAATGTCGAATGTCAAATGTCGAATGTGAATGTCGAATGTCGAAATGTCGAATGTCAAAAGTCGAAATGTCGAATGTGAATGTCAAAATGTCGAATGTCGGATGTGAATGTCGAATGTCGAAATGTCGAAATGTCGAATGTGAATGTCAAAATGTCGAATGTCGGATGTGAATGTCGAATGTCGAAATGTCGAAATGTCGAATGTCAATGTTGAAATGTCAAAATGTCGAATGTCGAATGTCGAATGTCAAATGTGAATGTCGAATGTCGAATGTGAATGTCGAATGTCGAATGTGAATGTCGAAATGTTATATTTCGAAATGTCGCATGTCGAAATGTCATATTTCGAAATGTCGCATGTCGAAATGTCATATTTCGAAATGTCGCATGTCGAAATGTCGAATGTCGAATGTGAATGTCGAAATGTCTAAATGTCGAATGTAGAATGTCGAAATGTCTAAATGTCGAATGTAGAATGTCGTATGTCAAAATGTCGAAATGTCGAATGTCGGATGTCGAAATGTCGAAATGTAGAATGTCGAATGTGAATGTCGAATGTGAATGTCGAATGTCGAATGTCGAATGTGAATGTCGAATATAGAATGTCGAATGTCGAAATGTCGAATTGTCATATTTCGAAATGTCGAAATGTCGAATGTCGAATGTGAATGTCGAATATAGAATGTCGAATGTCGAAATGTCGAATTGTCATATTTCGAAATGTCGAATGTCGAAATGTCATATTTCGAAATGTCGAATGTCGAATGTGAATGTCGAAATGTCGAATGTCGAATCTCAATGTCGAATGTGAATGTCGCAATGTCGAATGTGAATGTCGAAATGTCGAATGTAAATGTCGAAATGTCGAATGTCAAAATGTCGAATGTCGAATGTGAATGTCGAATGTCGAATGTCGAATGTGAATGTCGAATGATCGAAATGTCGAATGTCGAATGTGAATGTCGAATGTCGAATGTGAATGTCGAATGTGAATGTCGAAATGTCGAATGTGAATGTCGAAATGTCGAAATGTCGAATGTCGAATGTGAATGTCGAATGTCGAATGTCGAATGTTGAATGTGAATGTCGAAATGTCGAATGTCGAAATGTCGAATGTCGAATGTGAATGTCGAATGTCGAATGTGAATGTCAAAATGTCGAAATGTCGAATGTCGAATGTGAATGTTGAATGTCGAATGTGAATGTCGAAATGTCGAATGTCGAATGTCGAATGTGAATGTCGAAATGTCGAAATGTCGAATGTTGAAATGTCAATTGTGAATGTCGAAATGTCGAAATGTCGAATGTGAAAATCGAATGTGAATGTCAAATGTCGAATGTTGAATGTGAATGTCGAAATGTCGAATGTCGAATGTCGAATGTGAATGTCGAAATGTCGAATTTCGAATGTGAATGTCGAACGTCGAAATGTCGAATGTTGAAATGTCGAATGTCGAAATGTCGAATGTCAAAAGTCGAAATGTCGAATGTCGATTGTGAATGTCGAAATGTCGAAATGTCGAAATGTCGATTGTGAATGTCGAATGAGAATGTCGAATGTCGAATGTGTATGTCGAAATGTCGAAATGTCGAATGTGAATGTCGAATGTGGAATGTGAATGTCGAAATGTCGAATGTCAAATGTGAATGTCGAATGTCAAATGTCGAATGTGAATGTCGATAGTCGAAATGTCGAATGTCGAATGTGTGTGTCGAAATGTCGAAATGTCGAATGTCGAATGTGAATGTCGAAATGTCGAATGTGAATGTCGAAATGTCGAAATGTCGAAATGTCGAATGTGAATGTGAATGTCAAAATGTCGAAATGTCGAAATGTCGAATGTGAATGTCAAAATGTCGAAATGTCGAATGTCGAATGTGAATGTCGAAATGTCGAATGTGAATGTCGAATGTCGAAATGTCGAAATGTCGAATGTCGAAATGTCGAATGTGAATGTGAATGTCGAATGTCGAAATGTCGAATGTCGAAATGTCGAATGTCGAAATGTCGAATGTCGAATATCGAAATGTCGAATGTCGAATGTCGAATGTCGAATGTGAATGTCGAATGTCGAAATGTCGAATGTCGAAATGTCGAATGTGAATGTCGAATGTCGAATGTAAATGTCGAATGTCGAAATGTCGAATGTGAATGTCGAAATGTCGAAATGTCGAATGTCGAATGTCGAATGTGAATGTCGAATATCGAAATGTCGAATGTGAATGTCGAATGTGAATGTCAAAATGTCGAATGTCGAATGTGAATGTCGAAATGTAGAATGTCGAATATGAATGTCGAATGTGAATGTCGAATGTCGAATGTGAATGTCGAATATCAAATGTCGAATGTGAATGTCGAATGTGAATGTCAAAATGTCGAATGTCGAATGTGAATGTCGAAATGTCGCATGTCGAAATGTCGAAATGTCGAAATGTCAAATGTCGAATGTCGAAATGTCGAATGTCGAAATGTCGAATGTCGAAATGTCGAATGTCGAAAGTCGAATTGTCGAATGTCGAATGTGAAAATGTCGAATGTGAATGTCGAAAGTCGAATGTGAATGTCGAATGTGAAAGTCGAATGTCGAAATGTCGAAATGTCGAATGTCAAATGTGAATGTCGATTGTCGAGATGTCGAATGTTGAAAGTCGAAATGTCGAATGTGAATGTCGAATGTGAATGTCGAATGTCGAATGTCAAATGTCGAATGTGAATGTCGAAATGTCGAATGTCAAAATGTCGAAATGTCGAATGTCGAATGTCGAAATGTCGAATGTCGAATTGTCGAATATCGAATGTGAAAATGTCGAATGTGAATGTCAATTGTCGAAAGTCGAAAGTCAAATGTGAATGTCGAATGTGAAAGTCGAATGTCGAAATGTCGAAATGTCGAATGTCAAATGTGAATGTCGAAATGTCAAATGTTGAAATGTCGAATGTCGAATGTCGAATGTCGAATGTGAATGTCGAATGTTGAAATGTCGAATGTCAAAAGTCGAAATGTCGAATGTGAATGTCGCAATTTCGAATGTCGAATGTGAATGTCGACTGTCGAAATGTCGAAATGTCGAATGTCGAATGTCGAATGTGAATGTCGAAATGTTGAATGTCAAATGTCGAATGTGAATGTCGAATGTCGAAATGTCGAATGTCGAAATGTCGAATGTGAATGTCGAAATGTCGAAAGTAGAATTTGAATGTCGAATGTCGAAATGTCGAAATGTCGAATGTGAATGTCAAAATGTCGAATGTCGGATGTGAATGTCGAATGTCGAAATGTCGAAATGTCGAATGTCAATGTTGAAATGTCGAAATGTCGAATGTCGAATGTCGAATGTCAAATGTGAATGTCGAATGTCGAATGTGAATGTCGAATGTCGAATGTGAATGTCGAAATGTTATATTTCGAAATGTCGCATGTCGAAATGTCATATTTCGAAATGTCGCATGTCGAAATGTCATATTTCGAAATGTCGCATGTCGAAATGTCGAATGTCGAATGTGAATGTCGAAATGTCTAAATGTCGAATGTAGAATGTCGAAATGTCTAAATGTCGAATGTAGAATGTCGTATGTCAAAATGTCGAAATGTCGAATGTCGGATGTCGAAATGTCGAAATGTAGAATGTCGAATGTGAATGTCGAATGTGAATGTCGAATGTCGAATGTCGAATGTGAATGTCGAATATAGAATGTCGAATGTCGAAATGTCGAATTGTCATATTTCGAAATGTCGAAATGTCGAATGTCGAATGTGAATGTCGAATATAGAATGTCGAATGTCGAAATGTCGAATTGTCATATTTCGAAATGTCGAATGTCGAAATGTCATATTTCGAAATGTCGAATGTCGAATGTCGAATGTGAATGTCGAAATGTCGAATGTCGAATCTCAATGTCGAATGTGAATGTCGCAATGTCGAATGTGAATGTCGAAATGTCGAATGTAAATGTCGAAATGTCGAATGTCAAAATGTCGAATGTCGAATGTGAATGTCGAATGTCGAATGTCGAATGTGAATGTCGAATGGTCGAAATGTCGAATGTCGAATGTGAATGTCGAATGTCGAATGTGAATGTCGAATGTGAATGTCGAAATGTCGAATGTGAATGTCGAAATGTCGAAATGTCGAATGTCGAATGTGAATGTCGAATGTCGAATGTCGAATGTTGAATGTGAATGTCGAAATGTCGAATGTCGAAATGTCGAATGTCGAATGTGAATGTCGAATGTCGAATGTGAATGTCGAAATGTCGAAATGTCGAATGTCGAATGTGAATGTTGAATGTCGAATGTGAATGTCGAAATGTCGAATGTCGAATGTCGAATGTGAATGTCGAAATGTCGAAATGTCGAATGTTGAAATGTCAATTGTGAATGTCGAAATGTCGAAATGTCGAATGTGAAAATCGAATGTGAATGTCAAATGTCGAATGTTGAATGTGAATGTCGAAATGTCGAATGTCGAATGTCGAATGTGAATGTCGAAATGTCGAATTTCGAATGTGAATGTCGAACGTCGAAATGTCGAATGTTGAAATGTCGAATGTCGAAATGTCGAATGTCAAAAGTCGAAATGTCGAATGTCGATTGTGAATGTCGAAATGTCGAAATGTCGAAATGTCGATTGTGAATGTCGAATGAGAATGTCGAATGTCGAATGTGTATGTCGAAATGTCGAAATGTCGAATGTGAATGTCGAATGTGGAATGTGAATGTCGAAATGTCGAATGTCAAATGTGAATGTCGAATGTCAAATGTCGAATGTGAATGTCGATAGTCGAAATGTCGAATGTCGAATGTGTGTGTCGAAATGTCGAAATGTCGAATGTCGAATGTGAATGTCGAAATGTCGAATGTGAATGTCGAAATGTCGAAATGTCGAAATGTCGAATGTGAATGTGAATGTCAAAATGTCGAAATGTCGAAATGTCGAATGTGAATGTCAAAATGTCGAAATGTCGAATGTCGAATGTGAATGTCGAAATGTCGAATGTGAATGTCGAATGTCGAAATGTCGAAATGTCGAATGTCGAAATGTCGAATGTGAATGTGAATGTCGAATGTCGAAATGTCGAATGTCGAAATGTCGAATGTCGAATGTGAATGTCGAATATCGAAATGTCGAATGTGAATGTCGAATGTGAATGTCAAAATGTCGAATGTCGAATGTGAATGTCGAAATGTAGAATGTCGAATATGAATGTCGAATGTGAATGTCGAATGTCGAATGTGAATGTCGAATATCAAATGTCGAATGTGAATGTCGAATGTGAATGTCAAAATGTCGAATGTCGAATGTGAATGTCGAAATGTCGCATGTCGAAATGTCGAATGTCGAAATGTCGAATGTCGAAATGTCGAATGTCGAAAGTCGAATTGTCGAATGTCGAATGTGAAAATGTCGAATGTGAATGTCGAAAGTCGAATGTGAATGTCGAATGTGAAAGTCGAATGTCGAAATGTCGAAATGTCGAATGTCAAATGTGAATGTCGATTGTCGAGATGTCGAATGTTGAAAGTCGAAATGTCGAATGTGAATGTCGAATGTGAATGTCGAATGTCGAATGTCAAATGTCGAATGTGAATGTCGAAATGTCGAATGTCAAAATGTCGAAATGTCGAATGTCGAATGTCGAAATGTCGAATGTCGAATTGTCGAATATCGAATGTGAAAATGTCGAATGTGAATGTCAATTGTCGAAAGTCGAAAGTCAAATGTGAATGTCGAATGTGAAAGTCGAATGTCGAAATGTCGAAATGTCGAATGTCAAATGTGAATGTCGAAATGTCAAATGTTGAAATGTCGAATGTCGAATGTCGAATGTCGAATGTGAATGTCGAATGTTGAAATGTCGAATGTCAAAAGTCGAAATGTCGAATGTGAATGTCGCAATTTCGAATGTCGAATGTGAATGTCGACTGTCGAAATGTCGAAATGTCGAATGTCGAATGTCGAATGTGAATGTCGAAATGTTGAATGTCAAATGTCGAATGTGAATGTCGAATGTCGAAATGTCGAATGTCGAAATGTCGAATGTGAATGTCGAAATGTCGAAAGTAGAATTTGAATGTCGAATGTCGAAATGTCGAAATGTCGAATGTGAATGTCAAAATGTCGAATGTCGGATGTGAATGTCGAATGTCGAAATGTCGAAATGTCGAATGTCAATGTTGAAATGTCGAAATGTCGAATGTCGAATGTCGAATGTCAAATGTGAATGTCGAATGTCGAATGTGAATGTCGAATGTCGAATGTGAATGTCGAAATGTTATATTTCGAAATGTCGCATGTCGAAATGTCATATTTCGAAATGTCGCATGTCGAAATGTCATATTTCGAAATGTCGCATGTCGAAATGTCGAATGTCGAATGTGAATGTCGAAATGTCTAAATGTCGAATGTAGAATGTCGAAATGTCTAAATGTCGAATGTAGAATGTCGTATGTCAAAATGTCGAAATGTCGAATGTCGGATGTCGAAATGTCGAAATGTAGAATGTCGAATGTGAATGTCGAATGTGAATGTCGAATGTCGAATGTCGAATGTGAATGTCGAATATAGAATGTCGAATGTCGAAATGTCGAATTGTCATATTTCGAAATGTCGAAATGTCGAATGTCGAATGTGAATGTCGAATATAGAATGTCGAATGTCGAAATGTCGAATTGTCATATTTCGAAATGTCGAATGTCGAAATGTCATATTTCGAAATGTCGAATGTCGAATGTCGAATGTGAATGTCGAAATGTCGAATGTCGAATCTCAATGTCGAATGTGAATGTCGCAATGTCGAATGTGAATGTCGAAATGTCGAATGTAAATGTCGAAATGTCGAATGTCAAAATGTCGAATGTCGAATGTGAATGTCGAATGTCGAATGTCGAATGTGAATGTCGAATGGTCGAAATGTCGAATGTCGAATGTGAATGTCGAATGTCGAATGTGAATGTCGAATGTGAATGTCGAAATGTCGAATGTGAATGTCGAAATGTCGAAATGTCGAATGTCGAATGTGAATGTCGAATGTCGAATGTCGAATGTTGAATGTGAATGTCGAAATGTCGAATGTCGAAATGTCGAATGTCGAATGTGAATGTCGAATGTCGAATGTGAATGTCGAAATGTCGAAATGTCGAATGTCGAATGTGAATGTTGAATGTCGAATGTGAATGTCGAAATGTCGAATGTCGAATGTCGAATGTGAATGTCGAAATGTCGAAATGTCGAATGTTGAAATGTCAATTGTGAATGTCGAAATGTCGAAATGTCGAATGTGAAAATCGAATGTGAATGTCAAATGTCGAATGTTGAATGTGAATGTCGAAATGTCGAATGTCGAATGTCGAATGTGAATGTCGAAATGTCGAATTTCGAATGTGAATGTCGAACGTCGAAATGTCGAATGTTGAAATGTCGAATGTCGAAATGTCGAATGTCAAAAGTCGAAATGTCGAATGTCGATTGTGAATGTCGAAATGTCGAAATGTCGAAATGTCGATTGTGAATGTCGAATGAGAATGTCGAATGTCGAATGTGTATGTCGAAATGTCGAAATGTCGAATGTGAATGTCGAATGTGGAATGTGAATGTCGAAATGTCGAATGTCAAATGTGAATGTCGAATGTCAAATGTCGAATGTGAATGTCGATAGTCGAAATGTCGAATGTCGAATGTGTGTGTCGAAATGTCGAAATGTCGAATGTCGAATGTGAATGTCGAAATGTCGAATGTGAATGTCGAAATGTCGAAATGTCGAAATGTCGAATGTGAATGTGAATGTCAAAATGTCGAAATGTCGAAATGTCGAATGTGAATGTCAAAATGTCGAAATGTCGAATGTCGAATGTGAATGTCGAAATGTCGAATGTGAATGTCGAATGTCGAAATGTCGAAATGTCGAATGTCGAAATGTCGAATGTGAATGTGAATGTCGAATGTCGAAATGTCGAATGTCGAAATGTCGAATGTCGAATGTGAATGTCGAATATCGAAATGTCGAATGTGAATGTCGAATGTGAATGTCAAAATGTCGAATGTCGAATGTGAATGTCGAAATGTAGAATGTCGAATATGAATGTCGAATGTGAATGTCGAATGTCGAATGTGAATGTCGAATATCAAATGTCGAATGTGAATGTCGAATGTGAATGTCAAAATGTCGAATGTCGAATGTGAATGTCGAAATGTCGCATGTCGAAATGTCGAATGTCGAAATGTCGAATGTCGAAATGTCGAATGTCGAAAGTCGAATTGTCGAATGTCGAATGTGAAAATGTCGAATGTGAATGTCGAAAGTCGAATGTGAATGTCGAATGTGAAAGTCGAATGTCGAAATGTCGAAATGTCGAATGTCAAATGTGAATGTCGATTGTCGAGATGTCGAATGTTGAAAGTCGAAATGTCGAATGTGAATGTCGAATGTGAATGTCGAATGTCGAATGTCAAATGTCGAATGTGAATGTCGAAATGTCGAATGTCAAAATGTCGAAATGTCGAATGTCGAATGTCGAAATGTCGAATGTCGAATTGTCGAATATCGAATGTGAAAATGTCGAATGTGAATGTCAATTGTCGAAAGTCGAAAGTCAAATGTGAATGTCGAATGTGAAAGTCGAATGTCGAAATGTCGAAATGTCGAATGTCAAATGTGAATGTCGAAATGTCAAATGTTGAAATGTCGAATGTCGAATGTCGAATGTCGAATGTGAATGTCGAATGTTGAAATGTCGAATGTCAAAAGTCGAAATGTCGAATGTGAATGTCGCAATTTCGAATGTCGAATGTGAATGTCGACTGTCGAAATGTCGAAATGTCGAATGTCGAATGTCGAATGTGAATGTCGAAATGTTGAATGTCAAATGTCGAATGTGAATGTCGAATGTCGAAATGTCGAATGTCGAAATGTCGAATGTGAATGTCGAAATGTCGAAAGTAGAATTTGAATGTCGAATGTCGAAATGTCGAAATGTCGAATGTGAATGTCAAAATGTCGAATGTCGGATGTGAATGTCGAATGTCGAAATGTCGAAATGTCGAATGTCAATGTTGAAATGTCGAAATGTCGAATGTCGAATGTCGAATGTCAAATGTGAATGTCGAATGTCGAATGTGAATGTCGAATGTCGAATGTGAATGTCGAAATGTTATATTTCGAAATGTCGCATGTCGAAATGTCATATTTCGAAATGTCGCATGTCGAAATGTCATATTTCGAAATGTCGCATGTCGAAATGTCGAATGTCGAATGTGAATGTCGAAATGTCTAAATGTCGAATGTAGAATGTCGAAATGTCTAAATGTCGAATGTAGAATGTCGTATGTCAAAATGTCGAAATGTCGAATGTCGGATGTCGAAATGTCGAAATGTAGAATGTCGAATGTGAATGTCGAATGTGAATGTCGAATGTCGAATGTCGAATGTGAATGTCGAATATAGAATGTCGAATGTCGAAATGTCGAATTGTCATATTTCGAAATGTCGAAATGTCGAATGTCGAATGTGAATGTCGAATATAGAATGTCGAATGTCGAAATGTCGAATTGTCATATTTCGAAATGTCGAATGTCGAAATGTCATATTTCGAAATGTCGAATGTCGAATGTGGAATGTGAATGTCGAAATGTCGAATGTCGAATCTCAATGTCGAATGTGAATGTCGCAATGTCGAATGTGAATGTCGAAATGTCGAATGTAAATGTCGAAATGTCGAATGTCAAAATGTCGAATGTCGAATGTGAATGTCGAATGTCGAATGTCGAATGTGAATGTCGAATGGTCGAAATGTCGAATGTCGAATGTGAATGTCGAATGTCGAATGTGAATGTCGAATGTGAATGTCGAAATGTCGAATGTGAATGTCGAAATGTCGAAATGTCGAATGTCGAATGTGAATGTCGAATGTCGAATGTCGAATGTTGAATGTGAATGTCGAAATGTCGAATGTCGAAATGTCGAATGTCGAATGTGAATGTCGAATGTCGAATGTGAATGTCGAAATGTCGAAATGTCGAATGTCGAATGTGAATGTTGAATGTCGAATGTGAATGTCGAAATGTCGAATGTCGAATGTCGAATGTGAATGTCGAAATGTCGAAATGTCGAATGTTGAAATGTCAATTGTGAATGTCGAAATGTCGAAATGTCGAATGTGAAAATCGAATGTGAATGTCAAATGTCGAATGTTGAATGTGAATGTCGAAATGTCGAATGTCGAATGTCGAATGTGAATGTCGAAATGTCGAATTTCGAATGTGAATGTCGAACGTCGAAATGTCGAATGTTGAAATGTCGAATGTCGAAATGTCGAATGTCAAAAGTCGAAATGTCGAATGTCGATTGTGAATGTCGAAATGTCGAAATGTCGAAATGTCGAATGTGAATGTCGAATGAGAATGTCGAATGTCGAATGTGTATGTCGAAATGTCGAAATGTCGAATGTGAATGTCGAATGTGGAATGTGAATGTCGAAATGTCGAATGTCAAATGTGAATGTCGAATGTCAAATGTCGAATGTGAATGTCGATAGTCGAAATGTCGAATGTCGAATGTGTGTGTCGAAATGTCGAAATGTCGAATGTCGAATGTGAATGTCGAAATGTCGAATGTGAATGTCGAAATGTCGAAATGTCGAAATGTCGAATGTGAATGTGAATGTCAAAATGTCGAAATGTCGAAATGTCGAATGTGAATGTCAAAATGTCGAAATGTCGAATGTCGAATGTGAATGTCGAAATGTCGAATGTGAATGTCGAATGTCGAAATGTCGAAATGTCGAATGTCGAAATGTCGAATGTGAATGTGAATGTCGAATGTCGAAATGTCGAATGTCGAAATGTCGAATGTCGAAATGTCGAATGTCGAATATCGAAATGTCGAATGTCGAATGTCGAATGTCGAATGTGAATGTCGAATGTCGAAATGTCGAATGTCGAAATGTCGAATGTGAATGTCGAAATGTCGAAATGTCGAATGTCGAATGTCGAATGTGAATGTCGAATATCGAAATGTCGAATGTGAATGTCGAATGTGAATGTCAAAATGTCGAATGTCGAATGTGAATGTCGAAATGTAGAATGTCGAATATGAATGTCGAATGTGAATGTCGAATGTCGAATGTGAATGTCGAATATCAAATGTCGAATGTGAATGTCGAATGTGAATGTCAAAATGTCGAATGTCGAATGTGAATGTCGAAATGTCGCATGTCGAAATGTCGAAATGTCAAAATGTCGAATGTCGAATGTCGAAATGTCGAATGTCGAAATGTCGAATGTCGAAATGTCGAATGTCGAAAGTCGAATTGTCGAATGTCGAATGTGAAAATGTCGAATGTGAATGTCGAAAGTCGAATGTGAATGTCGAATGTGAAAGTCGAATGTCGAAATGTCGAAATGTCGAATGTCAAATGTGAATGTCGATTGTCGAGATGTCGAATGTTGAAAGTCGAAATGTCGAATGTGAATGTCGAATGTGAATGTCGAATGTCGAATGTCAAATGTCGAATGTGAATGTCGAAATGTCGAATGTCAAAATGTCGAAATGTCGAATGTCGAATGTCGAAATGTCGAATGTCGAATTGTCGAATATCGAATGTGAAAATGTCGAATGTGAATGTCAATTGTCGAAAGTCGAAAGTCAAATGTGAATGTCGAATGTGAAAGTCGAATGTCGAAATGTCGAAATGTCGAATGTCAAATGTGAATGTCGAAATGTCAAATGTTGAAATGTCGAATGTCGAATGTCGAATGTCGAATGTGAATGTCGAATGTTGAAATGTCGAATGTCAAAAGTCGAAATGTCGAATGTGAATGTCGCAATTTCGAATGTCGAATGTGAATGTCGACTGTCGAAATGTCGAAATGTCGAATGTCGAATGTCGAATGTGAATGTCGAAATGTTGAATGTCGGATGTGAATGTCGAATGTCGAATGTCGGATGTGAATGTCGAATGTCGAAATGTCGAATGTCAAATGTCGAATGTGAATGTCGATTGTCGAAATGTCGAATGTCGAAATGTCGAAAGTAGAATTTGAATGTCGAATGTCGAAATGTCGAAATGTCGAATGTCGAATGTGAATGTCAAATGTGAATGTCGAATGTCGAAATGTTGAAATGTCGAATGTCGAATGTGAATGTTGAATGTTGAATGTCGAATGTCGAAATGTCGAATGTCGAAAGTCTAATGTCGAATGTGAATGTCAAATGTCGAATGTGAATGTCGAAATGTCGAAATGTCGAATGTCAAATGTCGAAATGTCGAAATGTCGAAATGTCGAAATGTCGAATGTCGATTGTCGAATGTGAATGTCGAATGTTAAATGTGAATGTCGAATGTCGAAATGTCGAAATGGAGAAAGTCGAAATGTCGAATGTGAATGTCGAAATGTCGAAATGTCGAATGTCGAAATGTCGAAATGTTGAATGTCGAATGTCGAATGTCGAAATGTCGAATGTCGAATGTGAATGTCGAAATGTCGAATGTGAATGTCGAATGTCGAAATGTCGAATGTGAATGTCGAAATGTCGTAATGTCGAAATGTCGAATGTCGAATGTGAATGTCGAATGTCGAATGTGAATGTCGAATGTCGAATGTGAGTGTCGAATGTCGAATGTGAATGTCGAATGTCGAATGTGAATGTCGAATGTCGAAATGTCGAAATGTCGAATGTCGAATATGAATGTCGAATGTCGAATGTGAATGTCGAATGTCGAATGTGAATGTCGAATGGCAAATGTCGAATGTCGAATGTGAATGTCGACATGTCGAAATGTCGAATGTCGAAATGTCGAATGTCGAATGTGAATGTCGACATGTCGAAATGTCGAAATGTCAAATGTCGAAATGTCGAATGTCGAATGTCAAATGTGAATGTCGAATGTCTAAATGTCGAAAGTCGAAATGTCGAATGTCGAATGTGAATGTCGAAATGTCGAAATGTCGAATGTAAATGTCGAATCTCGAAATGTCGAATGTTGAAATGTCGAATTTCGAATGTCGAATGTGAATGTCGAATGTCGAAATGTCGAAATGTCGAATGTCGAAATGTCGAATGTCGAATGTCAAATGTGAATGTCGAATGTCGAAATGTCGAATGTGAATGTCGAAATATCGAATGTCGAATGTGAATGTCAAATGTCGAAATGTCAAAATGTCGAATGTCGAATGTGAATGTTGAATGTCGAAATGTCGAATGTCGAATGTGAATGTCGAATGTCGAAATGTCGAATGTGAATGTTGAATGTCGAAATGTCGAATGTCGAATGTGAATGTCGAATGTCGAAATGTCGAATGTGAATGTCGAATATCGAAATGTCGAATGTCGAATGTGAATGTCGAATGTCGAAATGTCGAATGTCGAAAGTCGAAATGTCGAATGTCGAAATGTCGAAATGTCGAAATGTCGAATGTCGAATGTCGAATGTCGAATGTGAATGTCGAATGTCGAAATGTCAAATGTCAAAATGTCGAATGTCGAAAGTCGAAATGTCGAATGTCGAAATGTCGAATGTCGAAATGTCGAATGTCGAATGTCGAATGTCAAATGTCGAATGTGAATGTCGAATGTCGAAAAGTCGAATGTCAAAAGTCAAAATGTCGAATGTGAATGTCGAAATGTCGAATGTCGAATGTGAATGTTGAATGTCGAAATGTCGAATGTTGAAATGTCCAATGTCGAATGTCAAATGTCGAATGTGAATGTCGAATGTCGAAATGTCGAATGTCAAAAGTCGAAATGTCGAATGTGAATGTCAAAATGTCGAATGTCGGATGTGAATGTCGAATGTCGAAATGTCGAAATGTCGAATGTCAATGTCGAAATGTCGAAATGTCGAATGTCGAATGTGAATGTCGAATGTTGAATGTGAATGTCGAATGTTGAATGTCGAATGTGAATGTCGAAATGTCGAAATGTCGAATGTCGAATGTCGAATGTCAAATGTGAATGTCGAATGTCGAATGTGAATGTCGAATGTCGAATGTCGAATGTGAATGTCGAATGTCGAATGTGAATGTCGAATGTCGAATGTGAATGTCGAAATGTCGAAATGTCGAATGTCGAATGTCGAATGTCAAATGTGAATGTCGAAATGTCGAAATGTCGAATGTCGAATGTCAAATGTGAATGTCGAATGTGAATGTCGAATGTCGAATGTCGAATGTGAATGTCGAAATGTCGAAATGTCGAATGTCGAATGTCGAATGTCAAATGTGAATGTCGAATGTCGAATGTGAATGTCGAATGTCGAATGTCGAATGTGAATGTCGAAATGTCGAATGTCGAAAGTCGAAAGTCGAAATGTCGAATGTCGAATGTCGAAAGTCGAAAGTCGAAATGTCGAATGTCGAATGTCGAAAGTCGAAATGTCGAATGTCGAAATGTCGAATGTCGAATGTCGAAAGTCGAATGTCGAATGTGAATGTCGAATGTCGAAATGTCGGATGTCGAATGTCGAATGTCGAATGTGAATGTCGAAATGTCGAATGTCGAAATGTCGAATGTCGAATGTCAAATGTGAATGTCGAATGTCAAAATGTCAAAATGTCGAAATGTCGAATGTCGAATGTGAATGTCGAAATGTCGAAATGTCGAATGTGAATGGTGAATGTCGAATGTGAATGGTGAATGTCGAATGTCGAAAGTGGAAAGTGAATGTCGAGTGTCGTGTGTCGAATGTCGAAATGTCGAAATGTGGAATTTTGAAATGTCGAATGTCGGATGTCGAAATGTCTAAATGTCGAATGTAGAATGTCGAATGTCAAAATGTCCAATGTCGAATGGTGAATGTCGAATGTCGAAATGTCGAAATGTCGAATGTCGGATGTCGAAATGTCGAAATGTAGAATGTCGAATATGAATGTCGAATGTGAATGTCGAATGTCGAATGTCGAATGTCGAATGTGAATGTCGAATATCAAATGTCGAATATGAATGTCGAATGTGAATGTCGAATGTCGAATGTCGAATGTCGAATGTGAATGTCGAATATCAAATGTCGAATATGAATGTCGAATGTGAATGTCAAAATGTCGAATGTGGAATGTGGAATGTCGAAATGTCGAATGTCGAAATGTCGAATGTGGAATGGCGAAATGTCAAATGTCGAATGTGAATGTCGAATGTCAAATGTCGAAATGTCGAATGTTAAATGTGAATGTCGAATGGTGAATGTCGAACGTCGAATGTGAATGTCGAAATGTCGAAATGTCGAATGTCGAAATGTCGAATGTCGAAATGTCGAATGTCTAAATGTCGAATGTCGAATGGTCATATTTCGAAATGTCGAATGTCGAAATGACATATTTCGAAATGTCGAATGTCGAATGTGAATGTCGAAATGTCGAATGTCGCATGTCGAAATGTCGAAATGTGAATGTCGAAATGTCGAAATGTCGAATGTGAATGTCGAAATGTCGAATGTGAATGTCGAAATGTCGAATGTGAATGTCGAAATGTCGAATGTCGAATGTGAATGTCGAAATGTCGAATGTCGCATGTCGAAATGTCGAAATGTGAATGTCGAAATGTCGAAATGTCGAATGTGAATGTCGAAATGTCGAATGTGAATGTCGAATGTCGAAATGTCGAATGTGAATGTCAAAATGTCGTAATGTCGAAATGTCGAATGTCGAATGTCGAATGTGAATGTCGAATGTCGAATGTGAATGTCGAATGTCGAATGTGAATGTCGAAATGTGAATGTCGAAATGTCGAAATGTCGAATGTCGAAATGTCGAAATGTCGAATGTCGAATGTCGAAATGTCGAATGTGAATGTCGAAATGTCGAATGTGAATGTCGAAATGTCGAATGTCGAATGTGAATGTCGAAATGTCGAATGTCGCATGTCGAAATGTCGAAATGTGAATGTCGAAATGTCGAAATGTCGAATGTGAATGTCGAAATGTCGAATGTGAATGTCGAATGTCGAAATGTCGAATGTGAATGTCGAAATGTCGTAATGTCGAAATGTCGAATGTCGAATGTCGAATGTGAATGTCGAATGTCGAATGTGAATGTCGAATGTCGAATGTGAATGTCGAAATGTGAATGTCGAAATGTCGAAATGTCGAATGTCGAAATGTCGAAATGTCGAATGTCGAATGTCGAAATGTCGAATGTGAAAATGTCGAATGTGAATGTCGAATGTCGAATGTGAATGTCGAATGTTGAAATGTTGAATGTCAAAAGTCGAAATGTCGAATGTGAATGTCGAAATGTCGAATGTCGAATGTCGAATGTGAATGTCGACATGTCGAAATGTCGAATGTCGAAATGTCGAATGTCGAATGTCGAATGTGAATGTCGAATGTCGAATGTCAAATGTCAAATGTGAATGTCGAATGTCGAAATGTCGAAAGTCGAAATGTCGAATGTCGAATGTGAATGTCGAATGTCAAATGTGAATGTCGATTGTCAAATGTGAATGTCGAATGTCAATTGTGAATGTCGAATGTCGAAATGTCGACTGTTGAATGTCGAATGTGAATGTCGAAATGTCGAAATGTCGAATGTCAAATGTGAATGTCGAATGTCGTAATGTCGAATGTCGAATGTCAAATGTGAATGTCGAATGTCGAATGTGAATGTCGAATGTCGAAATGTTGAATGTCGAAATGTCGAAATGTCGAATGTCAAATGTGAATGTCGACTGTCAAATGTGAATGTCGAATGTCAATTGTGAATGTCGAATGTCGAGATGTCGAATGTTGAAAGTCGAAATGTCGAATGTGAATGTCGAATGTCGAATGTGAATGTCGAATGTCGAATGTGAATGTTGACATGTCGAAATGTCGAAATGTCGAATGTCGAAATGTCGAAATGTCGAATGTAGAATGTCGAATGTAAAATGTGAATGTCGAATGTGAATGTCGAAATGTCGAATGTCGAAATGTCGAATGTCGAAAGTCGAAATGTCTAATGTCGAAATGTCGAAATGTCGAATGTCGAAATGTCGAAATGTCGAATGTAGAATGTCGAATGTCGAATGTCGAATGTCGAATGTAAAATGTGAATGTCGAATGTAAAATGTGAATGTCGAATGTCGAAATGTCGAATGTCGAAATGTCAAATGTCGAAAGTCGAAATGTCGAATGTCGAAATGTCGAAATGTCGAAATGTCGAATGTAGAATGTCGAATGTCGAATGTCGAATGTAAAATGTGAATGTCGAATGTCGAAATGTCGAATGTCGAAATGTCGAATGTCGAAAGTCGAAATGTCGAATGTCGAAATGTCGAATGTCGAATGTCAAATGTCGAATGTGAATGTCGAATGTCGAAAAGTCGAATGTCAAAAGTCAAAATGTCGAATGTGAATGTCGAAATGTCGAATGTCGAATGTGAATGTTGAATGTCGAAATGTCGAATGTTGAAATGTCCAATGTCGAATGTCAAATGTCGAATGTGAATGTCGAATGTCGAAATGTCGAATGTCAAAAGTCGAAATGTCGAATGTGAATGTCAAAATGTCGAATGTCGGATGTGAATGTCGAATGTCGAAATGTCGAAATGTCGAATGTCAATGTCGAAATGTCGAAATGTCGAATGTCGAATGTCAAATGTGAATGTCGAATGTCGAATGTGAATGTCGAATGTCGAATGTCGAATGTGAATGTCGAAATGTCGAAATGTCGAATGTCGAATGTCAAATGTGAATGTCGAATGTCGAATGTGAATGTCGAATGTCGAATGTCGAATGTGAATGTCGAATGTCGAATGTGAATGTCGAATGTCGAATGTCGAATGTGAATGTCGAAATGTCGAAATGTCGAATGTCGAATGTCGAATGTCAAATGTGAATGTCGAAATGTCGAAATGTCGAATGTCGAATGTCGAATGTCAAATGTGAATGTCGAATGTCGAATGTGAATGTCGAATGTCGAATGTCGAATGTGAATGTCGAAATGTCGAATGTTGAAAGTCGAAAGTCGAAATGTCGAATGTCGAAAGTCGAAAGTCGAAATGTCGAATGTCGAATGTCGAAATGTCGAATGTCGAAATGTCGAATGTCGAATGTCGAAAGTCGAAATGTCGAATGTCGAATGTGAATGTCGAATGTCGAATGTGAATGTCGAATGTCGAATGTCGAATGTGAATGTCGAAATGTCGAAATGTCGAATGTCGAATGTCGAATGTCAAATGTGAATGTCGAAATGTCGAAATGTCGAATGTCGAATGTCGAATGTCAAATGTGAATGTCGAATGTCGAATGTGAATGTCGAATGTCGAATGTCGAATGTGAATGTCGAAATGTCGAATGTTGAAAGTCGAAAGTCGAAATGTCGAATGTCGAATGTCGAAAGTCGAAAGTCGAAATGTCGAATGTCGAATGTCGAAATGTCGAATGTCGAAATGTCGAATGTCGAATGTCGAAAGTCGAAATGTCGAATGTCGAATGTGAATGTCGAATGTCGAAATGTCGAATGTCAAATGTCGAATGTGAATGTCGAATGTGAATGTCGCATGTCGAAATTCAAAATGTCGAATGTCGAATGTGAATGTCGAATGTCGAAATGTCGAATGTCGAATGTGAATGTCGAATGTCGAATGTGAATGTCGAATGTCGAAATGTCGAATGTCAAATGTGAATGTCGAATGTCGAAATGTCGAATGTTGAAATGTCGAATGTCGAATGTCAAATGTCGAATATGAATGTCGAATGTCGAAATGTCGAATGTCAAAAGTCGAAATGTCGAATGTGAATGTCGAAATGTCGAATGTGAATGTCAAATGTCGAAATGTCGAAATGTCGAATGTCGAATGTCGAATGTCGAATGTGAATGTTGAATGTCGAAATGTCGAAATGTCGAATGTCGAATGTGATTGTCGAAATGTCGAAATGTCGAATGTCGAATGTGAATGTCGAAATGTCGAATGTTGAAATGTCGAATGTCGAATGTGAATGTCGAATGTCGAAATGTCGAATGTCAAAAGTCGAAATGTCGAATGTGAATGTCGAAATGTCGAATGTCGGATGTGAATGTCGAAATGTCGAATGTGAATGTCGAAATGTCGAAATGTCGAATGTCGAATGTCGAATGTCAAATGTGAATGTCGAATGTCGAATGTCGAAATGTCGAATGTCGAAAGTCGAAATGTCGAATGTCGAATGTCGAATGTCGAAAGTCGAAATGTCGAATGTGAATGTCGAAATGTCGAAATGTCGAAATGTCGAAATGTCGAATGTCAAATGTCGAATGTGAATGTCGAATGTCAAATGTGAATGTCGATTGTCAAATGTGAATGTCGAATGTCAATTGTGAATGTCGAAAGTCGAAATGTCGAATGTCGAATGTGAATGTCGAATGTCGAATGTGAATGTCGAATGTTGAATGTCAAATGTCGAATGTGAATGTCGAAATGTCCAAATGTCGGGTGTCGAAATGTCGAAATGTCGAATGTCGAAAGTCGAATGTGAATGTCGAATGTCGAAATGTCGAATGTCGAAAGTCGAAATGTCGAATGTCGAATGTGAATGTTGAATGTCGAAATGTCGAATGTCGATTGTCAAATGTGAATGTTGAAATGTCGAAATGTCGATTGTCGAAATGTCGAATGTCGAAATGTCGAATGTCGAATGTGAATGTCGAAATGTCGAAATGTCGCATGTCGAATGTGAATGTCGAATGTCGAAATGTCGAATGTCGATAGTCGAAATGTCGAATGTCGAATGTGAATGTCGAATGTCGAAATGTCGAATGTCGAATGTGAATGTCGAATGTGAATGTCGAATGTCGAAATGTCGAATGTCGAATGTGAATGTCGAAATGTCGAATGTCGAATGTGAATGTCGAATGTCGAAAAGTCGAATGTCAAAAGTCAAAATGTCGAATGTGAATGTCAAATGTCGAATGTCGAAATGTCGAATGTCGAATGTCGAATGTGAATGTTGAATGTCGAAATGTCGAAATGTCGAATGTCGAATGTCGAATGTGATTGTCGAAATGTCGAAATGTCGAATGTCAAATGTCGAATGTGAATGTCAAATGTGAATGTAGATTGTCAAATGTGAATGTCGATTGTCAAATGTGAATGTCGAATGTCGAGATGTCGAATGTCGAAATGTCGAATGTCGAAAGTCGAAATGTCGAATGTCGAATGTCGAATGTCGAAAGTCGAAATTTCGAATGTCGAATGTGAATGCTGAATGTCGAAATGTCGAATGTCGATTGTCAAATGTGAATGTTGAAATGTCGATTGTCGAAATGTTGAATGTCGAAATGTCGAATGTCGAATGTGAATGTCGAAATGTCGAAATGTCGCATGTCGAAAGTCGAAATGTCGAATGTCGAATGTGAATGTCGAATGTCGAAATGTCGAATGTCGAATGTGAATGTCGAAATGTCGAATATCACGTGTCGAATGTGAATGTCGAATGTCGAAAAGTCGAATGTGAATGTCAAATGTCGAATGTCGAATGTGAATGTCAAATGTCGAAATGTCGAAATGTCGAATGTGAATGTTGAATCTGATTGTCGAAATGTCGAAATGTCGAATGTCGAATGTGAATGTTGAATGTCGAAATGTCGAATGTTGAAATGTCCAATGTCGAATGTCAAATTTCGAATGTGAATGTCGAATGTCGAAATGTCGAATGTCGAAATGTCGAATGTCAAAAGTCGAAATGTCGAATGTCGAATGTTGAATGTGAATGTTGAATCTGATTGTCGAAATGTCGAAATGTCGAATGTCGAATGTGAATGTTGAATCTGATTGTCGAAATGTCGAAATGTCGAATGTCGAATGTGAATGTTGAATGTCGAAATGTCGAATGTTGAAATGTCCAATGTCGAATGTCAAATGTCGAATGTGAATGTCGAATGTCGAAATGTCGAATGTCGAATGTCGAAATGTCGAATGTCGAATTGTCGAATATCGAATGTGAAAATGTCGAATGTGAATGTCGATTGTCGAATGTCGAAAGTCGAATGTGAATGTCGAATGTGAAAGTCGAATGTCGAAATGTCGAATGTCGAATGTGAATGTCGAATGTCGAAATGTCGAATGTTGAAATGTCGAATGTCGAATGTCGAATGTCGAATGTGAATGTCGAATGTTGAAATGTCGAATGTCAAAAGTCGAAATGTCGAATGTGAATGTCGCAATTTCGAATGTCGAATGTGAATGTCGACTGTCGAAATGTCGAAATGTCGAAATGTCGAATGTCGAATGTGAATGTCGAAATGTCGAATGTCGGATGTGAATGTCGAATGTCGAAATGTCGAATGTCAAATGTCGAATGTGAATGTCGATTGTCGAAATGTCGAATGTCGAAATGTCGAAATGTCGATTATGAATGTCGTATTTGAATGTCGAATGTCGAAATGTCGAAATGTCGAATGTCGAATGTGAATGTCAAATGTGAATGTCGAATGTCGAAATGTTGAAATGTCGAATGTCGAATGTGAATGTTGAATGTTGAATGTCGAATGTCGAAATGTCGAATGTCGAAAGTCGAATGTCGAATGTGAATGTCAAATGTCGAATATGAATGTCGAAATGTCGAAATGTCGAATGTCAAATGTCGAAATGTCGAAATGTCGAAATGTCGAAATGTCGAAATGTCGAATGTCGAATGTGAATGTCGAATGTTAAATGTGAATGTCGAATGTCGAAATGTCGAAATGTCGAAAGTCGAAATGTCGAATGTGAATGTCGAAATGTCGAAATGTCGAATGTCGAAATGTCGAATGTCAAAAGTCGAAATGTCGAATGTCGAATGTCGAAATGTCGAATGTCGAATATGAATGTCGAAATGTCGAATGTGAATGTCGAATGTCGAAATGTCGAATGTGAATGTCGAAATGTCGTAATGTCGAAATGTCGAATGTCGAATGTGAATGTCGAATGTCGAATGTGAATGTCGAATGTCGAATGTGAATGTCGAATGTCGAAATGTCGAATGTCGAATATGAATGTCGAATGTCGAATGTGAATGTCGAATGTCGAATGTGAATGTCGAATGGCAAATGTCGAATGTCGAATGTGAATGTCGACATGTCGAAATGTCGAAATGTCGAATGTGAATGTCGACATGTCGAAATGTCGAAATGTCGAATGTCGAAATGTCGAATGTCGAATGTCGAATGTCAAATGTGAATGTCGAATGTCTAAATGTCGAAAGTCGAAATGTCGAATGTCGAATGTGAATGTCGAAATGTCGAAATGTCGAATGTAAATGTCGAATCTCGAAATGTCGAATGTTGAAATGTCGAATTTCGAATGTCGAATGTGAATGTCGAATGTCGAAATGTCGAAATGTCGAATGTCGAAATGTTGAATGTCGAATGACGAATGTGAATGTCAAATGTCGAAATGTCAAAATGTCGAATGTCGTATGTGAATGTTGAATGTCGAAATGTCGAATGTCGAATGTGAATGTCGAATGTCGAAATGTCGAATGTCAATGTTGAATGTCGAAATGTCGAATGTCGAATGTGAATGTCGAATGTCGAAATGTCGAATGTGAATGTCGAATATCGAAATGTCGAATGTTGAATGTCGAATGTGAATGTCGAATGTCGAAATGTCGAATGTCGAATGTCGAATGTGAAAGTCGACTGTCGAAATGTCGAATGTCGAAATGTCGAATGTCAATGTTGAATGTCGAAATGTCGAATGTCGAATGTGAATGTCGAATGTCGAAATGTCGAATGTGAATGTCGAATATCGAAATGTCGAATGTTGAATGTCGAATGTGAATGTCGAATGTCGAAATGTCGAATGTCGAATGTCGAATGTGAAAGTCGACTGTCGAAATGTCGAATGTCGAAATGTCGAATGTGAATGTCGAATGTCGAATGTCGAATGTGAATGTCGAATGTCGAAATGTCGAATGTCGAATATCGAAATGTCGAATGGGAATGTCGAATGTGAATGTCGAATGTCGAATGTGAATGTCGAAATGTGAATGTCGAAATGTCGAAATGTCGAAATGTCGAATGTCGAAATGTCGAAATGTCGAATGTCGAATGTCGAAATGTCGAATGTGAAAATGTCGAATGTGAATGTCGAATGTCGAATGTGAATGTCGAATGTTGAAATGTCGAATGTCAAAAGTCAAAATGTCGAATGTGAATGTCGAAATGTCGAATGTCGAATGTCGAATGTGAATGTCGACATGTCGAAATGTCGAAATGTCGAATGTCGAAATGTCGAATGTCGAATGTCGAATGTGAATGTCGAATGTCGAATGTCAAATGTCAAATGTGAATGTCGAATGTCGAAATGTTGAAAGTCGAAATGTCGAATGTCGAATGTGAATGTCGAATGTCAAATGTGAATGTCGATTGTCAAATGTGAATGTCGAATGTCAATTGTGAATGTTGAATGTCGAAATGTCGACTGTTGAATGTGAATGTCGAAATGTCGAAATGTCGTATGTCAAATGTGAATGTTGAATGTCGTAATGTCGAATGTCGAATGTCAAATGTGAATGTCGAATGTCGAATGTGAATGTCGAATGTCGAAATGTCGAATGTCGAAATGTCGAAATGTCGAATGTCAAATGTCGAATGTGAATGTCGAATGTCAAATGTGAATGGCGATTGTCAAATGTGAATGTCGAATGTCAATTGTGAATGTCGAATGTCGAGATGTCGAATGTTGAAAGTCGAAATGTCGAATGTCGAATTTGAATGTCAAATGTCGAATGTGAATGTCGAATGTCGAATGTGAATGTTGACATGTCGAAATGTCGAAATGTCGAATGTCGAAATGTCGAAATGTCGAATGTAGAATGTCGAATGTCGAATGTAAAATGTGAATGTCGAATGTGAATGTCGAATGTCGAAATGTCGAATGTTGAAATGTCGAATGCCGAAATGTCGAAATGTCGAATGTCAAAAGTCGAAATGTCGAATGTCGAATGTGAATGTCGAAATGTCGAAATGTTGAAATGTCGAATGTGAATGTCGAATGAGAATGTTGAATGTCGAATGTGTATGTCGAAATGTCGAAATGTGGAATGTGGAATGTGAATGTCGAATGTGGAATGTGAATGTCGAAATGTCGAATGTCAAATGTGAATGTCGAATGTCGAATGTGTGTCGAAATGTCGAAATGTCGAAATGTCGAATGTGAATGTCGAAATGTCGAAATGTCGAAATGTCGAATGTTGAATGTGAATGTCGAAATGTCATATTTCGAAATGTCGCATGTCGAAATGTCATATTTCGAAATGTCGCATGTCGAAATGTCATATTTCGAAATGTCGCATGTCGAAATGTCGAATGTCGAATGTGAATGTCGAAATGTCGAAATGTCGAATGTAGAATGTCGAAATGTCTAAATGTCGAATGTAGAATGTCGAATGTCAAAATGTCGAAATGTCGAATGTCGGATTTCGAAATGTCGAAATGTTGAATGTCGAATGTGAATGTCGAATGTCGAATGTGAATGTCGAATGTGAATGTCGAAATGTCGAATGTGAATGTCGAATGTGAATGTCGAAATGTCGAAATGTCGAATGTCGAATGTGAATGTCGAAATGTCGAATGTGAATGTCGAATGTCGAATGTGAATGTCGAAATGTCGAATGTCAAATGTGAATGTCGAATGTCGAATGTGAATGTCGAAATGTCGAATGTTGAATGTGAATGTCGAAAGTGAATGTCGAAATGTCGAATGTCGAATGTCGAATGTGAATGTCGAAATATCGAAATGTCGAATTTCGAATGTGAATGTCGAATGGCGAAATGTCGAATGTTGAAATGTCGAATGTCAAAATGTCGAAATGTCGAAATGTCGAATGTCAAAAGTCGAAATGTCGAAATGTCGAATGTCAAAAGTCGAAATGTCGAATGTGAATGTCGAAATGTCGAAATGTCGAAATGTCGAATGTGAATGTCGAATGAGAATGTCGAATGTCGAATGTGTATGTCGAAATGTCGAAATGTCGAATGTCGAATGTGAATGTCGAATGTGGAATGTGAATGTCGAAATGTCGAATGTCAAATGTGAATGTCGAATGTCAAATGTGAATGTCGAATGTCAAATGTCGAATGTGAATGTCGAAAGTCGAAATGTCGAATGTCGAATGTGTGTGTCGAAATGTCGAATGTCGAATGTGAATGTCGAAATGTCGAAATGTCGAAATGTCGAAATGTCGAAATGTCGAATGTGAATGTCGAAATGTTATATTTCGAAATGTCGCATGTCGAAATGTCATATTTCGAAATGTCAAATGTCGAAATGTCATATTTCGAAATGTCGCATGTCGAAATGTCGAATGTCGAATGTGAATGTCGAAATGTCGAAATGTCGAATGTAGAATGTCGAAATGTCTAAATGTCGAATGTAGAATGTCGTATGTCAAAATGTCGAAATGTCGAATGTCGGATGTCGAAATGTCGAAATGTAGAATGTCGAATGTGAATGTCGAATGTGAATGTCGAATGTCGAATGTCGAATGTGAATGTCGAATATAGAATGTCGAATGTCGAAATGTCGAATTATCATATTTCGAAATGTCGAAATGTCGAATGTCGAATGGTCATATTTCGAAATGTCGAATGTCGAAATGTCATATTTCGAAATGTCGAATGTCGAATGTCGAATGTGAATGTCGAAATGTCGAATGTCGAATCTCAATGTCGAATGTGAATGTCGCAATGTCGAATTTTAATGTCGAAATGTCGAATGTGAATGTTGAAATGTCGAATGTCAAAATGTCGAATGTCGAATGTGAATGTCGAATGTCGAATGTCGAATGTGAATGTCGAATGGTCGAAATGTCGAATGTCGAATGTGAATGTCGAATGTCGAATGTGAATGTCGAATGTCGAATGTGAATGTCGAATGTGAATGTCGAAATGTCGAATGTGAATGTCGAAATGTCGAAATGTCGAAAGTCGAATGTGAATGTCGAATGTCGATTGTCGAATGTCGAATGTGAATGTCGAATGTCGAATGTGAATGTCGAATGTCAAAATGTCGAATGTCGAATGTGAATGTCGAATGTCGAATGTGAATGTCGAAATGTCGAAATGTCGAATGTCGAATGTGAATGTCGAATGTCGAATGTGAATGTCGAAATGTCGAATGTCGAATGTCGAATGTGAATGTCGAAAGTCGAAATGTCGAAATGTCGAATGTCAAATGTCAAATGTGAATGTCGAATGTCAAATGTGAATGTCGGTTGTCAAATGTGAATGTCGAATGTCAAGATGTCGAATGTCGAATGTCAAGATGTCGAATGTCGAATGTCGAATGTCAAATGTGAATGTCGAATGTCGAATGTGAATGTCGAATGTCGAAATGTCGAATGTGAATGTCGAATGTCGAAATGTCGAATGTTGAAATGTCGAATGTGAATGTCGAATGTTGAAATGTCGAATGTCAAAAGTCGAAATGTCGAATGTGAATTTCGAAATGTCGAATGTCGAATGTGAATGTCGGCTGTCGAAATGTCGAAATGTCGAATGTCAAATGTCAGATGTGAATGTCGAATGTCGAAATGTCGAATGTCAAATGTCGAATGTGAATGTCGATTGTCGAAATGTCGAATGTCGAAATGTCGAAATGTCGATTATGAATGTCGAATGTCGAATTTGAATGTCGAATTTGAATGTCGAATGTCGAAATGTCAAAATGTCGATTATGAATGTCGAATGTCGAATTTGAATGTCGAATGTCGAAATGTCGAATGTCGAATGTGAATGTCGAATGTGAATGTCAAATGTGAATGTCGAAATGTCGAATGTCGAATGTCGAAATGTCGAATGTCGAATGTGAATGTCGAATGTCGAATGTCGAATGTGAATGTCGAATGTGAATGTCGAATGTCGAATGTCGAATGTGAATGTCGAATGTCGAATGTCGAATGTGAATGTCGAATGTCGAATGTGAATGTCGAATGTCGAATGTCGAATGTCGAATGTCGAAATGTCGAAATGTCGAAATGTCGAATGTCGAATGTGAATGTCGAATGTGTAATGTCGAATGTGGAATGTCGAATGTGAATGTCGAATGTCGAATGTCGAATGTGAATGTCGAATGTCGAATGTGAATGTCGAATGTCGAAATGTCGAATTGTCGAATGTCGAATGTGAATGTCGAAATGTCGAATGTGAATGTCGAATGTCGAAATGTCGAATGTGAATGTCGAAATGTCGAAATGTTGAAATGTCGAATGTCGAATGTGAATGTCGAATGTCGAATGTGAATGTCGAATGTGAATGTCGAAATGTCGAATGTCGAATGTGAATGTCGAAATGTCAAATGTCGAATGTCGAATGTGAATGACGAATGTGAATGTCGAATGTGAATGTCGAAATGTTGAAATGTCGAATGTCGAAATGTCGAATGTCGAATGTGAATGTCGAATGTCGAATGTGAATGTCGAATGTCGAAATGTCGAAAGTCGAAATGTCGAATGTCGATTGTGAATGTCGAAATGTCGAATGTGAATGTCGAATGTCGAAATGTCGAATGTTGAAATGTCGAATGTCGAATGTCGAATGTGAATGTCGAATGTCGAAATGTCGAAAGTCGAAATGTCGAATGTCAAATGTGAATGTCGAATGTCGAATGTCGAATGTCGAACGTCGAAATGTCGAACGTCGAAATGTCGAATGTCGAAAGTCGAAAGTGGAAATGTCGATTGTCGAATTTGAATGGCGAATGTCGAATTTGAATGTCGAATGTGAATGTCGAATTTGAATGTCGAATGTGAATGTCGAATGTCGTAATGTCGAATGTCGAATGTCAAATGTGAATGTCGAATGTGAATGTTGAATGTCGAAATGTCGAATGTCGATTGTCAAATGTGAATGTTGAAATGTCGAAATGTCGATTGTCGAAATGTCGAATGTCGAAAAGTCGAATGTCGAATGTGAATGTCGAAATGTCTAAATGTCGCATGTCGAATGTGAATGTCGAATGTCGAAATGTCGAATGTCGAAAGTCAAAATGTCGAATGTCGAATGTGAATGTCGAATGTGAATGTCGAATGTGAATGTCGAATGTGAATGTCGAATGTCGAATGTGATTGTCGAATGTGAATGTCGAAATGTCGAATGTCGAAATGTCGAATGTGAATGTCGAAATGTCGAATGTGAATGTGAATGTCGGCTGTCGAAATGTCGAAATGTCGAATGTCAAATGTCAGATGTGAATGTCGAATGTCGAAATGTCGAATGTCAAATGTCGAATGTGAATGTCGATTGTCGAAATGTCGAATGTCGAAATGTCGAAATGTCGATTATGAATGTCGAATGTCGAATTTGAATGTCGAATTTGAATGTCGAATGTCGAAATGTCAAAATGTCGATTATGAATGTCGAATGTCGAATTTGAATGTCGAATGTCGAAATGTCGAATGTCGAATGTGAATGTCGAATGTGAATGTCAAATGTGAATGTCGAAATGTCGAATGTCGAATGTCGAAATGTCGAATGTCGAATGTGAATGTCGAATGTCGAATGTCGAATGTGAATGTCGAATGTGAATGTCGAATGTCGAATGTCGAATGTGAATGTCGAATGTCGAATGTCGAATGTGAATGTCGAATGTCGAATGTGAATGTCGAATGTCGAATGTCGAATGTCGAATGTCGAAATGTCGAAATGTCGAAATGTCGAATGTCGAATGTGAATGTCGAATGTGTAATGTCGAATGTGGAATGTCGAATGTGAATGTCGAATGTCGAATGTCGAATGTGAATGTCGAATGTCGAATGTGAATGTCGAATGTCGAAATGTCGAATTGTCGAATGTCGAATGTGAATGTCGAAATGTCGAATGTGAATGTCGAATGTCGAAATGTCGAATGTGAATGTCGAAATGTCGAAATGTTGAAATGTCGAATGTCGAATGTGAATGTCGAATGTCGAATGTGAATGTCGAATGTGAATGTCGAAATGTCGAATGTCGAATGTGAATGTCGAAATGTCAAATGTCGAATGTCGAATGTGAATGACGAATGTGAATGTCGAATGTGAATGTCGAAATGTTGAAATGTCGAATGTCGAAATGTCGAATGTCGAATGTGAATGTCGAATGTCGAATGTGAATGTCGAATGTCGAAATGTCGAAAGTCGAAATGTCGAATGTCGATTGTGAATGTCGAAATGTCGAATGTGAATGTCGAATGTCGAAATGTCGAATGTTGAAATGTCGAATGTCGAATGTCGAATGTGAATGTCGAATGTCGAAATGTCGAAAGTCGAAATGTCGAATGTCAAATGTGAATGTCGAATGTCGAATGTCGAATGTCGAACGTCGAAATGTCGAACGTCGAAATGTCGAATGTCGAAAGTCGAAAGTGGAAATGTCGATTGTCGAATTTGAATGGCGAATGTCGAATTTGAATGTCGAATGTGAATGTCGAATTTGAATGTCGAATGTGAATGTCGAATGTCGTAATGTCGAATGTCGAATGTCAAATGTGAATGTCGAATGTGAATGTTGAATGTCGAAATGTCGAATGTCGATTGTCAAATGTGAATGTTGAAATGTCGAAATGTCGATTGTCGAAATGTCGAATGTCGAAAAGTCGAATGTCGAATGTGAATGTCGAAATGTCTAAATGTCGCATGTCGAATGTGAATGTCGAATGTCGAAATGTCGAATGTCGAAAGTCAAAATGTCGAATGTCGAATGTGAATGTCGAATGTGAATGTCGAATGTGAATGTCGAATGTGAATGTCGAATGTCGAATGTGATTGTCGAATGTGAATGTCGAAATGTCGAATGTCGAAATGTCGAATGTGAATGTCGAAATGTCGAATGTGAATGTCAAAATGTCAAATGTCGAAATGTCGAATGTGAATGTCGAATGTCGAATGTGAATGTCGAATGTGAATGTCGAATGTCGAAATGTCGAATGTCGAATGTGAATGTCGAATGTCGAAATGTCGAAATGTCGAATGTCGATTGTCAAATGTGAATGTCGAATGTCAAATGTGAATGTCGAATGTCGAATGTGAATGTCGAAAGTCGAAATGTCGAAATATCGAATGTCGAAATGTCGAAATGTCGAAAGTCGAAATGTCGAAAGTCGAAATGTCGAATGTCGAAATGTCGAATGTCGAATGTGAATGTCGAATGTCGAATGTGAATGTCGAAATGTCGAATGACAAATGTGAATGTCGAATGTCGAAATGTCGAATGTCGAATGTTAATGTCGAAATTTCGAATGTCGAATGTGAATGTCGAATGTCGAAATGTCGAATGTCGAATGTCGAAATGTCGAATGTCGAAATGTCGAAATGTCGAAATGTCGAATGTCGAAATGTCGAAATGTCGAATGTCGAAATGTCGAATGTGAATGTCGAAATGTCGAATGTGAATGTCGAATGTCGAAATGTCGAATGTCGAATGTGAATATCGAAATGTCGAATGTCGAAATGTCGAATGTCGAATGTCAAATGTAAATGTCGAATGTCAAATGAGAATGTCGAAAGTCAAAATGTCGAAATGTCGAATGTCGAAATGTCGAAAATCGAAATGTCGAAAGTCGAAATGTCGAATGTCGAATGTGAATGTCGAAATGTCGCATGTCGAAATGTCGAATGTCGAATGTGAATGTCGAAATGTCGAAATGTCGAATGTAGAATGTCGAAATGTCGAAATGTCGAATGTCGGATGTCGAAATGTTGAAATGTAGAATGTCGAATGTGAATGTCGAATGTGAATGTCGAATGTCGAATGTGAATGTCGAATATCGAATGTCGAATGTGGAATGTCGAATTGTCATATTTCGAAATGTCGAATGTCGAATGTGAATGTCAAAATGTCGAATGTCGAATGTCGAAAGTGTATGTCGAAATGTCGAAATGTCGAATGTGGAATGTGGAATGTGAATGTCGAATGTGGAATGTGAATGTCGAAATGTCGAATGTCAAATGTGAATGTCGAATGTCAAATGTGAATGTCGAATGTCAAATGTCGAATGAGAATGTCGAATGTCGAATGTATGTCGAAATGTCGAAATGTCGAAATGTCGAATGTGAATGTCGAAATGTCGAAATGTCGAATGTCGAATGTGAATGTCGAAATGTCGAAATGTCGAATGTCGAATGTCGAAATGTCGAAATGTCGAAATGTCGAAATGTCGAATGTGAATGTCGAAATGTCGAAATGTCGAATGTCGAATGTGTGTCGAAATGTCGAAATGTCGAATGTCGAATGAATGTCGAAATGTCGAAATGTCGAAATGTCGAAATGTCGAAATGTCGAATGTGAATGTCGAAATGTTATATTTCGAAATGTCGCATGTCGAAATGTCATATTTCGAAATGTCGCATGTCGAAATGTCATATTTCGAAATGTCGCATGTCGAAATGTCGAATGTCGAATGTGAATGTCGAAATGTCGAAATGTCGAATGTAGAATGTCGAAATGTCTAAATGTCGAATGTAGAATGTCGTATGTCAAAATGTCGAAATGTCGAATGTCGGATGTCGAAATGTCGAAATGTAGAATGTCGAATGTGAATGTCGAATGTGAATGTCGAATGTCGAATGTCGAATGTGAATGTCGAATATAGAATGTCGAATGTCGAAATGTCGAATTGTCATATTTCGAAATGTCGAAATGTCGAATGTCGAATGTGAATGTCGAATATAGAATGTCGAATGTCGAAATGTCGAATTGTCATATTTCGAAATGTCGAATGTCGAAATGTCATATTTCGAAATGTCGAATGTCGAATGTCGAATGTGAATGTCGAAATGTCGAATGTCGAATCTCAATGTCGAATGTGAATGTCGCAATGTCGAATGTGAATGTCGAAATGTCGAATGTGAATGTCGAATTGTCGAATGTCAAAATGTCGAATGTCGAATGTGAATGTCGAATGTCGAATGTCGAATGTGAGTGTCGAATGGTCGAAATGTCGAATGTCGAATGTGAATGTCGAATGTCGAATGTGAATGTCGAATGTGAATGTCGAAATGTCGAATGTGAATGTCGAAATGTCGAAATGTCGAATGTCGAATGTGAATGTCGAATGTCGAATGTCGAATGTGAATGTCGAAATGTCGAATGTCGAAATGTCGAATGTCGAATGTGAATGTCGAATGTCGAATGTGAATGTCGAAATGTCGAAATGTCGAATGTCGAATGTGAATGTCGAATGTCGAATGTGAATGTCGAAATGTCGAATGTCGAATGTCGAATGTGAATGTCGAAATGTCGAAATGTCGAATGTTGAAATGTCAATTGTGAATGTCGAAATGTCGAATGTGAAAATCGAATGTGAATGTCAAATGTCGAATGTTGAATGTGAATGTCGAAATGTCGAATGTCGAATGTCGAATGTGAATGTGGAAATGTCGAAATGTCGAATTTCGAATGTGAATGTCGAAGGTCGAAATGTCGAATGTTGAAATGTCGAAATGTCGAAATGTCGAATGTCAAAAGTCGAAATGTCGAATGTCGAATGTGAATGTCGAAATGTCGAAATGTCGAAATGTCGAATGTGAATGTCGAATGAGAATGTCGAATGTCGAATGTGTATGTCGAAATGTCGAAATGTCGAATGTGAATGTCGAATGTGGAATGTGAATGTCGAAATGTCGAATGTCAAATGTGAATGTCGAATGTCAAATGTCGAATGTGAATGTCGAAAGTCGAAATGTCGAATGTCGAATGTGTGTGTCGAAATGTCGAAATGTCGAATGTCGAATGTGAATGTCGAAATGTCGAATGTGAATGTCGAAATGTCGAAATGTCGAAATGTCGAATGTGAATGTCAAAATGTCGAATGTCGAAATGTCGAATGTGAATGTCGAATGTCGAATGTGAATGTCGAATGTCGAAATGTCGAATGTCGAATATCGAATGTGAATGTCGAAATGTCGAAATGTCGAATGTCGAATGTGAATGTCGAATATCGAAATGTCGAATGTGAATGTCGAATGTGAATGTCAAAATGTCGAATGTCGAATGTGAATGTCGAAATGTAGAATGTCGAATATGAATGTCGAATGTGAATGTCGAATGTCGAATGTGGAATGTGAATGTCGAATATCAAATGTCGAATGTGAATGTCGAATGTGAATGTCAAAATGTCGAATGTCAAAATGTCGAATGTCGAATGTGAATGTCGAAATGTCGCATGTCGAAATGTCGAAATGTCGAAATGTCGAAATGTCGAATGTCGAATGTCGAAATGTCGAATGTCGAAATGTCGAATGTCGAAATGTCGAATGTCGAAAGTCGAATTGTCGAATGTCGAATGTGAAAATGTCGAATGTGAATGTCGAAAGTCGAATGTGAATGTCGAATGTGAAAGTCGAATGTCGAAATGTCGAATGTCAAATGTGAATGTCGAATGTCGAGATGTCGTATGTTGAAAGTCGAAATGTCGAATGTGAATGTCGAATGTCGAATGTGAATGTCGAATGTCGAATGTCAAATGTCGAATGTGAATGTCGAAATGTCGAATGTCAAAATGTCGAAATGTCGAATGTCGAAATGTCGAATGTCGAATTGTCGAATATCGAATGTGAAAATGTCGAATGTGAATGTCGATTGTCAAATGTCGAAAGTCGAATGTGAATGTCGAATGTGAAAGTCGAATGTCGAAATGTCGAATGTCGAATGTGAATGTCGAATGTCGAAATGTCGAATGTTGAAATGTCGAATGTCGAATGTCGAATGTCGAATGTGAATGTCGAATGTTGAAATGTCGAATGTCAAAAGTCGAAATGTCGAATGTGAATGTCGCAATTTCGAATGTCGAATGTGAATGTCGACTGTCGAAATGTCGAAATGTCGAATGTCGAATGTCGAATGTGAATGTCGAAATGTCGAATGTCGGATGTGAATGTCGAATGTCGAAATGTCGAATGTCAAATGTCGAATGTGAATGTCGATTGTCGAAATGTCGAATGTCGAAATGTCGAAATGTCGATTATGAATGTCGAATGTCGAATTTGAATGTCGAATGTCGAAATGTCGAAATGTCGAATGTCGAATGTGAATGTCAAATGTGAATGTCGAATGTCGAATGTGAATGTCGAATGTCGAAATGTCGAAATGTCGAATGTCGAATATGAATGTCGAATGTCAAATGTGAATGTCGAATGTCGAATGTGAATGTCGAATGGCAAATGTCGAATGTCGAATGTGAATGTCGACATGTCGAAATGTCGAAATGTCGAATGTCGAAATGTCGAATGTCGAATGTGAATGTCGACATGTCGAAATGTCGAAATGTCGAATGTCGAAATGTCGAATGTCGAATGTCGAATGTCGAATGTCAAATGTGAATGTCGAATGTCTAAATGTCGAAAGTCGAAATGTCGAATGTCGAATGTGAATGTCGAAATGTCGAAATGTCGAATGTAAATGTCGAATCTCGAAATGTCGAATGATGAAATGTCGAATGTCAAATGTGAATGTCGAATGTAAATGTCGAAAGTCGAAATGTCGAATGTCAAATGTGAATGTCGAAATGTCGAATGTCGAATGTCGAATGTCAAATGTGAATGTCGAATGTCGAATGTGAATGTCGAATGTCGAATGTCGAATGTGAATGTCGAAATGTCGAAATGTCGAATGTCGAATGTCGAATGTCGAATGTCAAATGTGAATGTCGAATGTCGAATGTGAATGTCGAATGTCGAATGTCGAATGTGAATGTCGAAATGTCGAATGTCGAAAGTCGAAAGTCGAAATGTCCAATGTCGAATGTCGAAAGTCGAAAGTTGAAATGTCGAATGTCGAATGTCGAAAGTCGAAATGTCGAATGTCGAAATGTCGAATGTCGAATGTCGAATGTCGAAAGTCGAAATGTCGAATGTCGAATGTCGAAATGTCGAATGTCAAATGTCGAATGTGAATGTCGGATGTGAATGTCGCATGTCGAAATTCAAAATGTCGAATGTCGAATGTGAATGTCGAATGTCGAAATGTCGAATGTCGAATGTGAATGTCGAATGTGAATGTCGAATGTCGAAATGTCGAATGTCAAATGTGAATGTCGAATGTCGAAATGTCGAATGTTGAAATGTCGAATGTCGAATGTCAAATGTCGAATGTCAAAAGTCGAATGTCAAAAGTCGAAATGTCGAATGTGAATGTCGAAATGTCAAATGTCGAATGTCGAATGTGAATGTCGAATGTCGAATGTGAATGTCGACATGTCTAAATATCGAAATGTCGAATGCCGAATGTCGAATGTCGAATGTGAATGTCGAATGTCGAATGTCGAAATGTCGAATGTCAAAAGTCGAAATGTCGAATGTGAATGTCGAAATGTCGAATGTGAATGTCAAATGTCGAAATGTCGAAATGTCGAATGTCGAATGTCGAATGTGAATGTTGAATGTCGAAATGTCGAAATGTCGAATGTCGAATGTGATTGTCGAAATGTCGAAATGTCGAATGTCGAATGTGAATGTCGAAATGTCGAATGTTGAAATGTCGAATGTCGAATGTGAATGTCGAATGTCGAAATGTCGAATGTCAAAAGTCGAAATGTTGAATGTGAATGTCGAAATGTCGAATGTCGGATGTGAATGTCGAAATGTCGAATGTCGAATGTGAATGTCGAAATGTCGAAATGTCGAATGTCGAATGTCGAATGTCAAATGTGAATGTCGAATGTCGAATGTCGAAATGTCGAATGTCGAAATGTCGAATGTCGAATGTCGAATGTCGAAATGTCGAATGTCGAAATGTCGAATGTCGAAAGTCGAATTGTCGAATTTCGAATGTGAAAATGTCGAATGTGAATGTCGAAAGTCGAATGTGAATGTCGAATGTGAAAGTCGAATGTCGAAATGTCGAAATGTCGAATGTCAAATGTGAATGTCGAATGTCGAGATGTCGAATGTTGAAAGTCGAAATGTCGAATGTGAATGTCGAATGTGAATGTCGAATGTCGAATATCAAATGTCGAATGTGAATGTCGAAATGTCGAATGTCAAAATGTCGAAATGTCGAATGTCGAATGTCGAAATGTCGAATGTCGAATTGTCGAATATCGAATGTGAAAATGTCGAATGTGAATGTCGATTGTCGAATGTCGAAAGTCGAATGTGAATGTCGAATGTGAAAGTCGAATGTCGAAATGTCGAAATGTCGAATGTCGAATGTGAATGTCGACATGTCGAAATGTCGAAATGTCGAATGTCGAAATGTCGAATGTCGAATGTCGAATGTCGAATGTCAAATGTGAATGTCGAATGTCTAAATGTCGAAAGTCGAAATGTCGAATGTCGAATGTGAATGTCGAAATGTCGAAATGTCGAATGTAAATGTCGAATCTCGAAATGTCGAATGTTGAAATGTCGAATTTCGAATGTCGAATGTGAATGTCGAATTTCGAATGTCGAATGTGAATGTCGAAATGTCGAAATGTCGAAATGTCGAATGTCGAAATGTCGAATGTCGAATGTCAAAATGTCGAAATGTCGAATGTCGAATGTCGAATGTCAAATGTGAATGTCGAATGTCGAATGTGAATGTCGAATGTCGAATGTCGGATGTGAATGTCGAATGTCGAAATGTCGAATGTCGAAAGTCGAAATGTCGAAATGTCGAATGTCGAAATGTCGAATGTCGAAATGTCGAATGTCGAAAGTCGAATTGTCGAATGTCGAATGTGAAAATGTCGAATGTGAATGTCGAAAGTCGAATGTGAATGTCGAATGTGAAAGTCGAATGTCGAAATGTCGAAATGTCGAATGTCAAATGTGAATGTCGAATGTCGAGATGTCGAATGTTGAAAGTCGAAATGTCGAATGTGAATGTCGAATGTCGAATGTGAATGTCGAATGTCGAATGTCAAATGTCGAATGTGAATGTCGAAATGTCGAATGTCAAAATGTCGAAATGTCGAATGTCGAATGTCGAAATGTCGAATGTCGAATTGTCGAATATCGAATGTGAAAATGTCGAATGTGAATGTCGATTGTCGAATGTCGAAAGTCGAATGTGAATGTCGAATGTGAACGTCGAATGTCGAAATGTCGAAATGTCGAATGTCGAATGTGAATGTCGAATGTCGAAATGTCGAATGTTGAAATGTCGAATGTCGAATGTCGAATGTCGAATGTGAATGTCGAATGTTGAAATGTCGAATGTCAAAAGTCGAAATGTCGAATGTGAATGTCGCAATTTCGAATGTCGAATGTGAATGTCGACTGTCGAAATGTCGAAATGTCGAATGTCGAATGTCGAATGTGAATGTCGAAATGTCGAATGTCGGATGTGAATGTCGAATGTCGAAATGTCGAATGTCAAATGTCGAATGTGAATGTCGATTGTCGAAATGTCGAATGTCGAAATGTCGATTATGAATGTCGAATGTCGAATTTGAATGTCGAATGTCGAAATGTCGAAATGTCGAATGTCGAATGTGAATGTCAAATGTGAATGTCGGATGTGAATGTCGACATGTCGAAATGTCGAAATGTCGAATGTCGAAATGTCGAATGTCGAATGTCGAATGTCGAATGTCAAATGTGAATGTCGAATGTCTAAATGTCGAAAGTCGAAATGTCGAATGTCGAATGTGAATGTCGAAATGTCGAAATGTCGAATGTAAATGTCGAATCTCGAAATGTCGAATGTTGAAATGTCGAATTTCGAATGTCGAATGTGAATGTCGAATGTCGAAATGTCGAAATGTCGAATGTCGAAATGTCGAATGTCGAATGTCGAAATGTCGAAATGTCGAATGTCGAATGTCAAATGTGAATGTCGAATGTCGAATGTGAATGTCGAATGTCGGATGTGAATGTCGAATGTCAAAATGTCGAAATGTCGAAATGTCGAAATGTCGAATGTCGAATGTCGAATGTCAAATGTGAATGTCGAATGTCGAATGTGAATGTCGAATGTCGAATGTCGAATGTGAATGTCGAAATGTCGAAATGTCGAATGTCGAATGTCGAATGTCAAATGTGAATGTCGAATGTCGAATGTGAATGTCGAATGTGAATGTCGAATGTGAATGTCGAATGTCGAATGTGAATGTCGAATGTCGAATGTCGAATGTGAATGTCGAAATGTCGAAATGTCGAATGTCGAATGTCGAATGTCAAATGTGAATGTCGAAATGTCGAAATGTCGAATGTCGAATGTCGAATGTCAAATGTGAATGTCGAATGTCGAATGTGAATGTCGAATGTCGAATGTCGAATGTGAATGTCGAAATGTCGAAATGTCGAATGTCGAATGTCGAATGTCAAATGTGAATGTCGAATGTCGAATGTGAATGTCGAATGTCGAACGTCGAATGTGAATGTCGAAATGTCGAATGTCGAAAGTCGAAAGTCGAAATGTCGAATGTCGAATGTCGAAAGTCGAAAGTTGAAATGTCGAATGTCGAATGTCGAAAGTCGAAATGTCGAATGTCGAAATGTCGAATGTCGAATGTCAAATGTCGAATGTGAATGTCGGATGTGAATGTCGCATGTCGAAATTCAAAATGTCGAACGTCGAATGTGAATGTCGAATGTCAAAATGTCGAATGTCGAATGTGAATGTCGAATGTCGAAATGTCGAATGTCAAATGTGAATGTCGAATGTCGAAATGTCGAATGTTGAAATGTCGAATGTCGAATGTCAAATGTCGAATATGAATGTCGAAATGTCGAAATGTCGAATGTCGAATGTCGAATGTCGAATGTGAATGTCGAAATGTCGAAATGTCGAATGTGATTGTCGAAATGTCGAAATGTCGAATGTCGAATGTGAATGTCGAAATGTCGAATGTTGAAATGTCGAATGTCGAATGTGAATGTCGAAATGTCGAATGTCAAAAGTCGAAATGTTGAATGTGAATGTCGAAATGTCGAATGTCGGATGTGAATGTCGAAATGTCGAATGTCGAATGTGAATGTCGAAATGTCGAAATGTCAAAATGTCGAATGTCGAATGTCAAATGTGAATGTCGAATGTCGAATGTCGAAATGTCGAATGTCGAAAGTCGAAATGTTGAATGTCGAATGTCGAATGTCGAAAGTCGAAATGTCGAATGTGAATGTCGAAATGTCAAAATGTCGAAATGTCGAAATGTCGAATGTCAAATGTCGAATGTGAATGTCGAATGTCAAATGTGAATGTCGATTGTCAAATGTGAATGTCGAATGTCAATTGTGAATGTCGAAAGTCGAAATGTCGAATGTCGAATGTGAATGTCGAATGTCGAATGTCAAATGTCGAATGTGAATGTCGAAATGTCGAAATGTCAGATGTCGAAATGTCGAAATGTCGAATGTCGAAAGTCGAATGTGAATGTCGAATGTCGAAATGTCGAATGTCGAAAGTCGAAATGTCGAATGTCGAATGTGAATGTTGAATGTCGAAATGTCGAATGTCGATTGTCAAATGTGAATGTTGAAATGTCGAAATGTCGATTGTCGAAATGTCGAATGTCGAAATGTCGAATGTCGAATGTGAATGTCGAAATGTCGAAATGTCGCATGTCGAATGTGAATGTCGAATGTCGAAATGTCGAATGTCGATAGTCGGAATGTCGAATGTCGAATGTGAATGTCGAAATGTCGAATGTCGAATGTGAATGTCGAATGTGAATGTCGAATGTCGAAATGTCGAATGTCGAATGTGAATGTCGAAATGTCGAATGTCGAAAGTGAATGTCGAATGTCGAAAAGTCGAATGTCAAAAGTCGAAATGTCGAATGTGAATGTCAAATGTCGAAATGTCGAATGTCGAATGTCGAATGTGAATGTTGAATGTCGAAATGTCGAAATGTCGAATGTCGAATGTGATTGTCGAAATGTCGAAATGTCGAATGTCAAATGTCGAATGTGAATGTCAAATGTGAATGTCGATTGTCAAAAGTGAATGTCGATTGTCAAATGTGAATGTCGAATGTCGAGATGTCGAATGTCGAAATGTCGAATGTCGAAAGTCGAAATGTCGAATGTCGAATGTCGAATGTCGAAAGTCGAAATGTCGAATGTCGAATGTGAATGCTGAATGTCGAAATGTCGAATGTCGATTGTCAAATGTGAATGTTGAAATGTCGATTGTCGAAATGTCGAATGTCGAAATGTCGAATGTCGAATGTGAATGTCGAAATGTCGAAATGTCGCATTTCGAAAGTCGAAATGTCGAATGTCGAATGTGAATGTCGAATGTCGAAATGTCGAATGTCGAATGTGAATGTCGAAATGTCGAATATCACGTGTCGAATGTGAATGTCGAATGTCGAAAAGTCGAATGTCAAAAGTCGAAATGTCGAATGTGAATGTCGAAATGTCGAATGTCGAATGTGAATGTCAAATGTCGAAATGTCGAAATGTCGAATGTCGAATGTGAATGTTGAATCTGATTGTCGAAATGTCGAAATGTCGAATGTCGAATGTGAATGTTGAATGTCGAAATGTCGAATGTTGAAATGTCCAATGTCGAATGTCAAATGTCGAATGTGAATGTCGAATGTCGAAATGTCGAATGTCAAAAGTCGAAATGTCGAATGTCGAATGTTGAATGTGAATGTTGAATCTGATTGTCGAAATGTCAAAATGTCGAATGTCGAATGTGAATGTTGAATCTGATTGTCGAAATGTCGAAATGTCGAATGTGAATGTTGAATCTGATTGTCGAAATGTCGAAATGTCGAATGTCGAATGTGAATGTTGAATGTCGAAATGTCGAATGTTGAAATGTCCAATGTCGAATGTCAAATGTCGAATGTGAATGTCGAATGTCGAAATGTCGAATGTCGAATGTCGAAATGTCGAATGTCGAATGTCGAATTGTCGAATATCGAATGTGAAAATGTCGAATGTGAATGTCGATTGTCGAATGTCGAAAGTCGAATGTGAATGTCGAATGTGAAAGTCGAATGTCGAAATGTCGAATGTCGAATGTCGAATGTGAATGTCGAATGTCGAAATGTCGAATGTTGAAATGTCGAATGTCGAATGTCGAATGTGAATGTCGACTGTCGAAATGTCGAAATGTCGAATGTCGAATGTCGAATGTGAATGTCGAAATGTCGAATGTCGGATGTGAATGTCGAATGTCGAAATGTCGAATGTCAAATGTCGAATGTGAATGTCGATTGTCGAAATGTCGAATGTCGAAATGTCGAAATGTCGATTATGAATGTCGAATGTCGAATTTGAATGTCGAATGTCGAAATGTCGAAATGTCGAATGTCGAATGTGAATGTCAAATGTGAATGTCGAATGTGAATGTTGAATGTTGAATGTCGAATGTCGAAATGTCGAATGTCGAAAGTCGAATGTCGAATGTGAATGTCAAATGTCGAATGTGAATGTCAAATGTCGAAATGTCGAAATGTCGAAATGTCGAAATGTCGAAATGTCGAATGTCGAATGTCGAATGTGAATGTCGAATGTTAAATGTGAATGTCGAATGTCGAAATGTCGAAATGTCGAAAGTCGAAATGTCGAATGTGAATGTCGAAATGTCGAAATGTCGAATGTCGAAATGTCGAAATGTTGAATGTCGAATGTCGAATGTCGAAATGTCGAATGTCGAATGTGAATGTCGAAATGTCGAATGTGAATGTCGAATGTCGAAATGTCGAATGTGAATGTCGAAATGTCGTAATGTAGAAATGTCGAATGTCGAATGTGAATGTCGAATGTCGAATGTGAATGTCGAATGTCGAATGTGAATGTCGAATGTCGAAATGTCAAAATGTCGAATGTCGAATGTGAATGTCGAATGTCGAATGTGAATGTCGAATGTCGAATGTGAATGTCGAATGGCAAATGTCGAATGTCGAATGTGAATGTCGACATGTCGAAATGTCGAAATGTCGAATGTGAATGTCGACATGTCGAAATGTCGAAATGTCGAATGTCGAAATGTCGAATGTCGAATGTCGAATGTCGAATGTCAAATGTGAATGTCGAATGTCTAAATGTCGAAAGTCGAAATGTCGAATGTCGAATGTGAATGTCGAAATGTCGAAATGTCGAATGTAAATGTCGAATCTCGAAATGTCGAATGTTGAAATGTCGAATTTCGAATGTCGAATGTGAATGTCGAATGTCGAAATGTCGAATGTCGAAATGTCGAATGTCGAATGTGAATGTCGAATGTCGAAATGTCGAATGTGAATGTCGAAATATCGAATGTCGAATGTGAATGTCAAATGTCGAAATGTCAAAATGTCGAATGTCGAATGTGAATGTTGAATGTCGAAATGTCGAATGTCGAATGTGAATGTCGAATGTCGAAATGTCGAATGTGAATGTTGAATGTCGAAATGTCGAATGTCGAATGTGAATGTCGAATGTCGAAATGTCGAATGTGAATGTCGAATATCGAAATGTCGAATGTCGAATGTGAATGTCGAATGTCGAAATGTCGAATGTCGAATGTCGAATGTGAAAGTCGAATGTCGAAATGTCGAAATGTCGAATGTCGAAATGTCGAATGTGAATGTCGAATGTCGAATGTGAATGTCGAATGTCGAAATGTCGAATGTCGAATGTCGAATGTGAATGTCGAAATGTCGAATGTCGAAATGTCGAATGTCGAATGTCGAATGTGAATGTCGAATGTCAAAATGTCAAAATGTCGAAATGTCGAATGTCGAATGTGAATGTCGAAATGTCGAAATGTCGAATGTGAATGGTGAATGTCGAATGTGAATGGTGAATGTCGAATGTCGAGAGTGGAAAGTGAATGTCGAGTGTCGTGTGTCGAATGTCGAAATGTCGAAATGTGGAATGTTGAAATGTCGAATGTCGGATGTCGAAATGTCTAAATGTCGAATGTAGAATGTCGAATGTCAAAATGTCGAATGGTGAATGTCGAATGTCGAAATGTCGAAATGTCGAATGTCGGATGTCGAAATGTCGAAATGTAGAATGTCGAATATGAATGTCGAATGTGAATGTCGAATGTCGAATGTGAATGTCGAATATCAAATGTCGAATATGAATGTCGAATGTGAATGTCAAAATGTCGAATGTCGAATGTGGAATGTCGAAATGTCGAATGTCGAAATGTCGAATGTGGAATGGCGAAATGTCAAATGTCGAATGTGAATGTCGAATGTCAAATGTCGAAATGTCGAATGTTAAATGTGAATGTCGAATGGTGAATGTCGAACGTCGAATGTGAATGTCGAAATGTCGAAATGTCGAATGTCGAAATGTCGAATGTCGAAATGTCGAATGTCGAATGGTCATATTTCGAAATGTCGAATGTCGAAATGACATATTTCGAAATGTCGAATGTCGAATGTGAATGTCGAAATGTCGAATGTCGCATGTCGAAATGTCGAAATGTGAATGTCGAAATGTCGAAATGTCGAATGTGAATGTCGAAATGTCGAATGTGAATGTCGAAATGTCGAATGTGAATGTCGAAATGTCGAATGTGAATGTCGAAATGTCGAATGTCGCATGTCGAAATGTCGAAATGTGAATGTCGAAATGTCGAAATGTCGAATGTGAATGTCGAAATGTCGAATGTGAATGTCGAATGTCGAAATGTCGAATGTGAATGTCGAAATGTCGGAATGTCGAAATGTCGAATGTCGAATGTCGAATGTGAATGTCGAATGTCGAATGTGAATGTCGAATGTCGAATGTGAATGTCGAAATGTCGAAATGTCGAAATGTCGAATGTCGAAATGTCGAAATGTCGAATGTCGAATGTCGAAATGTCGAATGTGAAAATGTCGAATGTGAATGTCGAATGTCGAATGTGAATGTCGAATGTTGAAATGTCGAATGTCAAAAGTCGAAATGTCGAATGTGAATGTCGAAATGTCGAATGTCGAATGTCGAATGTGAATGTCGACATGTCGAAATGTCGAAATGTCGAATGTCGAAATGTCGAATGTCGAATGTCGAATGTGAATGCCGAATGTCGAATGTCAAATGTCAAATGTCGAAATGTCGAAAGTTGAAATGTCGAATGTCGAATGTGAATGTCGAATGTCAAATGTGAATGTTGATTGTCAAATGTGAATGTCGAATGTCAATTGTGAATGTCGAATGTCGAAATGTCGACTGTTGAATGTCGAATGTGAATGTTGAATGTCGAAATGTCGAATGTCGAATGTGAATGTCGAATGTCGAAATGTCGAATGTGAATGTTGAATGTCGAAATGTCGAATGTCGAATGTGAATGTCGAATGTCGAAATGTCGAATGTGAATGTCGAATATCGAAATGTCGAATGTCGAATGTGAATGTCGAAATGTCGAATGTCGAATGTCGAATGTGAAAGTCGAATGTCGAAATGTCGAAATGTCGAATGTCGAAATGTCGAATGTGAATGTCGAATGTCAAATGTGAATGTCGATTGTCAAATGTGAATGTCGAATGTCAATTGTGAATGTCGAATGTCGAGATGTCGAATGTTGAAAGTCGAAATGTCGAATGTCGAATGTGAATGTCGAATGTCGAATGTGAATGTTGACATGTCGAAATGTCGAAATGTCGAATGTCGAAATGTCGAAATGTCGAATGTAGAATGTCGAATGTCGAATGTAAAATGTGAATGTCGAATGTGAATGTCGAATGTCGAAATGTCGAATGTCGAAATGTCTAATGTCGAAATGTCGAAATGTCGAATGTCGAAATGTCGAATGTAGAATGTCGAATGTCGAATGTCGAATGTAAAATGTGAATGTCGAATGTCGAAATGTCGAATGTCGAAATGTCGAAAGTCGAAATGTCGAAAGTCGAAATGTCGAATGTCGAAATGTCGAAATGTCGAATGTAGAATGTCGAATGTCGAATGTCGAATGTCGAATGTAAAATGTGAATGTCGAATGTCGAAATGTCGAATGTCGAAATGTCGAATGTCGAAAGTCGAAATGTCGAATGTCGAAATGTCGAATGTCGAAATGTCGAATGTCGAATGTCAAATGTCGAATGTGAATGTCGAATGTCGAAAAGTCGAATGTCAAAAGTCAAAATGTTGAATGTGAATGTCGAAATGTCGAATGTCGAATGTGAATGTCCAATGTCGAATTACAAATGTCGAATGTGAATGTCGAATGTCGAAATGTCGAATGTCAAAAGTCGAAATGTCGAATGTGAATGTCAAAATGTCGAATGTCGGATGTGAATGTCGAATGTCGAAATGTCGAATGTCAATGTCGAAATGTCGAAATGTCGAATGTCGAATGTCGAATGTCAAATGTGAATGTCGAATGTCGAATGTGAATGTCGAATGTCGAATGTCGAATGTGAATGTCGAAATGTCGAAATGTCGAATGTCGAATGTCAAATGTGAATGTCGAATGTGAATGTCGAATGTCGAATGTCGAATGTGAATGTCGAATGTCGAATGTGAATGTCGAATGTCGAATGTCGAATGTGAATGTCGAAATGTCGAAATGTCGAATGTCGAATGTCAAATGTGAATGTCGAAATGTCGAAATGTCGAATGTCGAATGTCGAATGTCAAATGTGAATGTCGAATGTCGAATGTGAATGTCGAATGTCGAATGTGAATGTCGAAATGTCGAAATGTCGAATGTCGAATGTCAAATGTGAATGTCGAATGTCGAATGTGAATGTCGAATGTCGAATGTCGAATGTGAATGTCGAAATGTCGAATGTCGAAAGTCGAAAGTCGAAATGTCGAATGTCGAATGTCGAAAGTCGAAAGTCGAAATGTCGAATGTCGAATGTCGAAAGTCGAAATGTCGAATGTCGAAATGTCGAATGTCGAATGTTGAAAGTCGAAATGTCGAATGTCGAATGTGAATGTCGAATGTCGAAATGTCGAAATGTCGAATGTCAAATGTCGAATGTGAATGTCGAATGTGAATGTCGCATGTCAAAATTCAAAATGTCGAATGTCGAATGTGAATGTCGAATGTCGAAATGTCGAATGTCGAATGTGAATGTCGAATGTCGAATGTGAATGTCGAATGTCGAAATGTCGAATGTCAAATGTGAATGTCGAATGTCGAAATGTCGAATGTTGAAATGTCGAATGTCAAATGTCGAATATGAATGTCGAATGTCGAAATGTCGAATGTCAAAAGTCGAAATGTCGAATGTGAATGTAGAAATGTCGAATGTGAATGTCAAATGTCGAAATGTCGAAATGTCGAATGTCGAATGTCGAATGTGAATGTTGAATGTCGAAATGTCGAAATGTCGAATGTCGAATGTGATTGTCGAGATGTCGAAATGTCGAATGTCGAATGCGAATGTCGAAATGTCGAATGTTGAAATGTCGAATGTCGAATGTGAATGTCGAATGTCGAAATGTCGAATGTCAAAAGTCGAAATGTCGAATGTGAATGTCGAAATGTCGAAAGTCGGATGTGAATGTCGAAATGTCGAATGTCGAATGTGAATGTCGAAATGTCGAAATGTCGAAATGTCGAAATGTCGAATGTCGAATGTCAAATGTGAATGTCGAATGTCGAATGTCGAAATGTCGAAATGTCGAATGTCGAAAGTCAAAATGTCGAATGTCGAATGTCGAATGTCGAAAGTCGAAATGTCGAATGTGAATGTCGAAATGTCGAAATGTCGAATGTCAAATGTCGAATGTCAAATGTCGAATGTGAATGTCGAATGTCAAATGTGAATGTCGATTGTCAAATGTGAATGTCGAATGTCAATTGTGAATGTCGAAAGTCGAAATGTCGAATGTCGAATGTGAATGTCGAATGTCGAATGTGAATGTCGAATGTTGAATGTCAAATGTCGAATGTGAATGACGAAATGTCGAAATGTCGGATGTCGAAATGTCGAAATGTCGAATGTCGAAAGTCGAATGTGAATGTCGAATGTCGAAATGTCGAATGTCGAAAGTCGAAATGTCGAATGTCGAATGTGAATGTTGAATGTCGAAATGTCGAATGTCGAATGTGAATGTCGAAATGTCGAAATGTCGCATGTCGAATGTGAATGTCGAATGTCGAAATGTCGAATGTCGATAGTCGAAATGTCGAATGTCGAATGTGAATGTCGAATGTCGAAATGTCGAATGTCGAATGTGAATGTCGAATGTGAATGTCGAATGTCGAAATGTCGAATGTCGAATGTGAATGTCGAAATGTCGAATGTCGAATGTGAATGTCGAATGTCGAAAAGTCGAATGTCAAAAGTCGAAATGTCGAATGTGAATGTCAAATGTCGAAATGTCGAAATGTCGAATGTCGAATGTCGAATGTGAATGTTGAATGTCGAAATGTCGAATGTCGAATGTGATTGTCGAAATGTCGAAATGTTGAATGTCAAATGTCGAATGTGAATGTCAAATGTGAATGTCGATTGTCAAATGTGAATGTCGATTGTCAAATGTGAATGTCGAATGTCGAGATGTCGAATGTCGAAATGTCGAATGTCGAATGTGAATGCTGAATGTCGAAATGTCGAATGTCGATTGTCAAATGTGAATGTTGAAATGTCGATTGTCGAAATGTCGAATGTCGAAATGTCGAATGTGAATGTCGAAATGTCGAAATGTCGCATGTCGAAAGTTGAAATGTCGAATGTCGAATGTGAATGTGGAATGTCGAAATGTCGAATGTAGAATGTGAATGTCGAAATGTCGAATATCACGTGTCGAATGTGAATGTCGAATGTCGAAAAGTCGAATGTCAAAAGTCGAAATGTCGAATGTGAATGTCGAAATGTCGAATGTCGAATGTGAATGTCAAATGTCGAAATGTCGAAATGTCGAATGTCGAATGTGAATGTTGAATCTGATTGTCGAAATGTCGAAATGTCGAATGTCGAATGTGAATGTTGAATGTCGAAATGTCGAATGTTGAAATGTCCAATGTCGAATGTCAAATGTCGAATGTGAATGTCGAATGTCGAAATGTCGAATGTCAAAAGTCGAAATGTCGAATGTGAATGTCGAAATGTCGAATGTCGAATGTGAATGTCGAAATGTCGAATGTCGGTTGTGAATGTCGAAATGTCGAAATGTCGAATGTCGAATGTGAATGTCAAAATGTCGAATGTCGAATGTCGAATGTCAAATGTCAAATGTGAATGTCGAATGTCGAATGTGAATGTCGAATGTCGAAATGTCGAAATGTCGAATGTCAAATGTGGAATGTGAATGTCGAATGTCAAATGTGAATGTCGATTATCAAATGTGAATGTCGAATGTCGAATGTGAATGTAGAATGTGAATGTCGAATGTCGAAATGTCGAAATGTCGAATGTCGAATGTCGAAATGTCGAATGTCGATTGTCAAATGTGAATGTTGAATGTCAAATGTGAATGTCGAATGTCGAAATGTCGAATGTCGAAAGTCGAAATGTCGAAATGTCGAATGTGAAAGTCGAATGTCGAAATGTCGAATGTCGAATGTCGAATGTGAATGTCCAATGTCAAATGTGAATGTCGAATGTTGAAATGTCGAATGTCAAAAGTCGAAATGTCGAATGTGAATGTCGAATGTCGAATGTCGAATGTGAATGTCGAAATGTCGAAATGTCGAATGTCGAATGTCAAATGTGAATGTCGAAATGTCGAAATGTCGAATGTCGAATGTCGAATGTCAAATGTGAATGTCGAATGTCGAATGTGAATGTCGAATGTCGAATGTGAATGTCGAAATGTCGAAATGTCGAATGTCGAATGTCAAATGTGAATGTCGAATGTCGAATGTGAATGTCGAATGTCGAATGTGAATGTCGAAATGTCGAATGTCGAAAGTCGAAAGTCGAAATGTCGAATGTCGAATGTCGAAAGTCGAAAGTCGAAATGTCGAATGTCGAATGTCGAAAGTCGAAATGTCGAATGTCGAAATGTCGAATGTCGAATGTTGAAAGTCGAAATGTCGAATGTCGAATGTGAATGTCGAATGTCGAAATGTCGAAATGTCGAATGTCAAATGTCGAATGTGAATGTCGAATGTGAATGTCGCATGTCAAAATTCAAAATGTCGAATGTCGAATGTGAATGTCGAATGTCGAAATGTCGAATGTCGAATGTGAATGTCGAATGTCGAATGTGAATGTCGAATGTCGAAATGTCGAATGTCAAATGTGAATGTCGAATGTCGAAATGTCGAATGTTGAAATGTCGAATGTCAAATGTCGAATATGAATGTCGAATGTCGAAATGTCAAATGTCAAAAGTCGAAATGTCGAATGTGAATGTAGAAATGTCGAATGTGAATGTCAAATGTCGAAATGTCGAAACGTCGAATGTCGAATGTCGAATGTGAATGTTGAATGTCGAAATGTCGAAATGTCGAATGTCGAATGTGATTGTCGAAATGTCGAAATGTCGAATGTCGAATGCGAATGTCGAAATGTCGAATGTTGAAATGTCGAATGTCGAATGTGAATGTCGAATGTCGAAATGTCGAATGTCAAAAGTCGAAATGTCGAATGTGAATGTCGAAATGTCGAATGTCGGATGTGAATGTCGAAATGTCGAATGTCGAATGTGAATGTCGAAATGTCGAAATGTCGAAATGTCGAAATGTCGAATGTCGAATGTCAAATGTGAATGTCGAATGTCGAATGTCGAAATGTCGAATGTCGAAAGTCGAAATGTCGAATGTCGAATGTCGAATGTCGAAAGTCGAAATGTCGAATGTGAATGTCGAAATGTCGAAATGTCGAATGTCAAATGTCGAATGTCAAATGTCGAATGTGAATGTCGAATGTCAAATGTGAATGTCGATTGTCAAATGTGAATGTCGAATGTCAATTGTGAATGTCGAAAGTCGAAATGTCGAATGTCGAATGTGAATGTCGAATGTGAATGTCGAATGTTGAATGTCAAATGTCGAATGTGAATGTCGAAATGTCGAAATGTCGGATGTCGAAATGTCGAAATGTCGAATGTCGAAAGTCGAATGTGAATGTCGAATGTCGAAATGTCGAATGTCGAAAGTCGAAATGTCGAATGTCGAATGTGAATGTTGAATGTCGAAATGTCGAATGTCGAATGTGAATGTCGAAATGTCGAAATGTCGCATGTCGAATGTGAATGTCGAATGTCGAAATGTCGAATGTCGATAGTCGAAATGTCGAATGTCGAATGTGAATGTCGAATGTCGAAATGTCGAATGTCGAATGTGAATGTCGAATGTGAATGTCGAATGTCGAAATGTCGAATGTCGAATGTGAATGTCGAAATGTCGAATGTCGAATGTGAATGTCGAATGTCGAAAAGTCGAATGTCAAAAGTCGAAATGTCGAATGTGAATGTCAAATGTCGAAATGTCGAAATGTCGAATGTCGAATGTGAATGTTGAATGTCGAAATGTCGAAATGTCGAATGTCAAATGTGATTGTCGAAATGTCGAAATGTTGAATGTCAAATGTCGAATGTGAATGTCAAATGTGAATGTCGATTGTCAAATGTGAATGTCGATTGTCAAATGTGAATGTCGAATGTCGAGATGTCGAATGTCGAAATGTCGAATGTCGAATGTGAATGCTGAATGTCGAAATGTCGAATGTCGAAATGTCGAATGTCGAATGTGAATGTCGAAATGTCGAAATGTCGCATGTCGAAAGTCGAAATGTCGAATGTCGAATGTGAATGTTGAATGTCGAAATGTCGAATGTCGAATGTGAATGTCGAAATGTCGAAATGTCGCATGTCGAATGTGAATGTCGAATGTCGAAATGTCGAATGTCGATAGTCGAAATGTCGAATGTCGAATGTGAATGTCGAATGTCGAAATGTCGAATGTCGAATGTGAATGTCGAATGTGAATGTCGAATGTCGAAATGTCGAATGTCGAATGTGAATGTCGAAATGTCGAATGTCGAATGTGAATGTCGAATGTCGAAAAGTCGAATGTCAAAAGTCGAAATGTCGAATGTGAATGTCAAATGTCGAAATGTCGAAATGTCGAATGTCGAATGTCGAATGTGAATGTTGAATGTCGAAATGTCGAAATGTCGAATGTCGAATGTGATTGTCGAAATGTCGAAATGTTGAATGTCAAATGTCGAATGTGAATGTCAAATGTGAATGTCGATTGTCAAATGTGAATGTCGATTGTCAAATGTGAATGTCGAATGTCGAGATGTCGAATGTCGAAATGTCGAATGTCGAATGTGAATGCTGAATGTCGAAATGTCGAATGTCGATTGTCAAATGTGAATGTTGAAATGTCGATTGTCGAAATGTCGAATGTCGAAATGTCGAATGTCGAATGTGAATGTCGAAATGTCGAAATGTCGCATGTCGAAAGTCGAAATGTCGAATGTCGAATGTGAATGTGGAATGTCGAAATGTCGAATGTAGAATGTGAATGTCGAAATGTCGAATATCACGTGTCGAATGTGAATGTCGAATGTCGAAAAGTCGAATGTCAAAAGTCGAAATGTCGAATGTGAATGTCGAAATGTCGAATGTCGAATGTGAATGTCAAATGTCGAAATGTCGAAATGTCGAATGTCGAATGTGAATGTTGAATCTGATTGTCGAAATGTCGAAATGTCGAATGTCGAATGTGAATGTTGAATGTCGAAATGTCGAATGTTGAAATGTCCAATGTCGAATGTCAAATGTCGAATGTGAATGTCGAATGTCGAAATGTCGAATGTCAAAAGTCGAAATGTCGAATGTGAATGTCGAAATGTCGAATGTCGAATGTGAATGTCGAAATGTCGAATGTCGGTTGTGAATGTCGAAATGTCGAAATGTCGAATGTCGAATGTGAATGTCAAAATGTCGAATGTCGAATGTCGAATGTCAAATGTCAAATGTGAATGTCGAATGTCGAATGTGAATGTCGAATGTCGAAATGTCGAAATGTCGAATGTCAAATGTGGAATGTGAATGTCGAATGTCAAATGTGAATGTCGATTATCAAATGTGAATGTCGAATGTCGAATGTGAATGTAGAATGTGAATGTCGAATGTCGAAATGTCGAAATGTCGAATGTCGAATGTCGAAATGTCGAATGTCGATTGTCAAATGTGAATGTTGAATGTCAAATGTGAATGTCGAATGTCGAAATGTCGAATGTCGAAAGTCGAAATGTCGAAATGTCGCATGTGAAAGTCGAATGTCGAAATGTCGAATGTCGAATGTCGAATGTGAATGTCCAATGTCAAATGTGAATGTCGAATGTTGAAATGTCGAATGTCAAAAGTCGAAATGTCGAATGTGAATGTCGAATGTCGAATGTCGAATGTGAATGTCGAAATGTCGAAATGTCGAATGTCGAATGTCAAATGTGAATGTCGAAATGTCGAAATGTCGAATGTCGAATGTCGAATGTCAAATGTGAATGTCGAATGTCGAATGTGAATGTCGAATGTCGAATGTGAATGTCGAAATGTCGAAATGTCGAATGTCGAATGTCAAATGTGAATGTCGAATGTCGAATGTGAATGTCGAATGTCGAATGTCGAATGTGAATGTCGAAATGTCGAATGTCGAAAGTCGAAAGTCGAAATGTCGAATGTCGAATGTCGAAAGTCGAAAGTCGAAATGTCGAATGTCGAATGTCGAAAGTCGAAATGTCGAATGTCGAAATGTCGAATGTCGAATGTTGAAAGTCGAAATGTCGAATGTCGAATGTGAATGTCGAATGTCGAAATGTCGAAATGTCGAATGTCAAATGTCGAATGTGAATGTCGAATGTGAATGTCGCATGTCAAAATTCAAAATGTCGAATGTCGAATGTGAATGTCGAATGTCGAAATGTCGAATGTCGAATGTGAATGTCGAATGTCGAATGTGAATGTCGAATGTCGAAATGTCGAATGTCAAATGTGAATGTCGAATGTCGAAATGTCGAATGTTGAAATGTCGAATGTCAAATGTCGAATATGAATGTCGAATGTCGAAATGTCGAATGTCAAAAGTCGAAATGTCGAATGTGAATGTAGAAATGTCGAATGTGAATGTCAAATGTCGAAATGTCGAAATGTCGAATGTCGAATGTCGAATGTGAATGTTGAATGTCGAAATGTCGAAATGTCGAATGTCGAATGTGATTGTCGAAATGTCGAAATGTCGAATGTCGAATGCGAATGTCGAAATGTCGAATGTTGAAATGTCGAATGTCGAATGTGAATGTCGAATGTCGAAATGTCGAATGTCAAAAGTCGAAATGTCGAATGTGAATGTCGAAATGTCGAATGTCGGATGTGAATGTCGAAATGTCGAATGTCGAATGTGAATGTCGAAATGTCGAAATGTCGAAATGTCGAAATGTCGAATGTCGAATGTCAAATGTGAATGTCGAATGTCGAATGTCGAAATGTCGAATGTCGAAAGTCGAAATGTCGAATGTCGAATGTCGAATGTCGAAAGTCGAAATGTCGAATGTGAATGTCGAAATGTCGAAATGTCGAATGTCAAATGTCGAATGTCAAATGTCGAATGTGAATGTCGAATGTCAAATGTGAATGTCGATTGTCAAATGTGAATGTCGAATGTCAATTGTGAATGTCGAAAGTCGAAATGTCGAATGTCGAATGTGAATGTCGAATGTCGAATGTGAATGTCGAATGTTGAATGTCAAATGTCGAATGTGAATGTCGAAATGTCGAAATGTCGGATGTCGAAATGTCGAAATGTCGAATGTCGAAAGTCGAATGTGAATGTCGAATGTCGAAATGTCGAATGTCGAAAGTCGAAATGTCGAATGTCGAATGTGAATGTTGAATGTCGAAATGTCGAATGTCGAATGTGAATGTCGAAATGTCGAAATGTCGCATGTCGAATGTGAATGTCGAATGTCGAAATGTCGAATGTCGATAGTCGAAATGTCGAATGTCGAATGTGAATGTCGAATGTCGAAATGTCGAATGTCGAATGTGAATGTCGAATGTGAATGTCGAATGTCGAAATGTCGAATGTCGAATGTGAATGTCGAAATGTCGAATGTCGAATGTGAATGTCGAATGTCGAAAAGTCGAATGTCAAAAGTCGAAATGTCGAATGTGAATGTCAAATGTCGAAATGTCGAAATGTCGAATGTCGAATGTGAATGTTGAATGTCGAAATGTCGAAATGTCGAATGTCAAATGTGATTGTCGAAATGTCGAAATGTTGAATGTCAAATGTCGAATGTGAATGTCAAATGTGAATGTCGATTGTCAAATGTGAATGTCGATTGTCAAATGTGAATGTCGAATGTCGAGATGTCGAATGTCGAAATGTCGAATGTCGAATGTGAATGCTGAATGTCGAAATGTCGAATGTCGAAATGTCGAATGTCGAATGTGAATGTCGAAATGTCGAAATGTCGCATGTCGAAAGTCGAAATGTCGAATGTCGAATGTGAATGTGGAATGTCGAAATGTCGAATGTCGAATGTGAATGTCGAAATGTCGAATATCACGTGTCGAATGTGAATGTCGAATGTCGAAAAGTCGAATGTCAAAAGTCGAAATGTCGAATGTGAATGTCGAAATGTCGAATGTCGAATGTGAATGTCAAATGTCGAAATGTCGAAATGTCGAATGTCGAATGTGAATGTTGAATCTGATTGTCGAAATGTCGAAATGTCGAATGTCGAATGTGAATGTTGAATGTCGAAATGTCGAATGTTGAAATGTCCAATGTCGAATGTCAAATGTCGAATGTGAATGTCGAATGTCGAAATGTCGAATGTCAAAAGTCAAAAGTCGAAATGTCGAATGTGAATGTCGAAATGTCGAATGTCGAATGTGAATGTCGAAATGTCGAATGTCGGTTGTGAATGTCGAAATGTCGAAATGTCGAATGTCGAATGTGAATGTCAAAATGTCGAATGTCGAATGTCGAATGTCAAATGTCAAATGTGAATGTCGAATGTCGAATGTGAATGTCGAATGTCGAAATGTCGAAATGTCGAATGTCAAATGTGGAATGTGAATGTCGAATGTCAAATGTGAATGTCGATTATCAAATGTGAATGTCGAATGTCGAATGTGAATGTAGAATGTGAATGTCGAATGTCGAAATGTCGAAATGTCGAATGTCGAATGTCGAAATGTCGAATGTCGATTGTCAAATGTGAATGTTGAATGTCAAATGTGAATGTCAAATGTCGAAATGTCGAATGTCGAAAGTCGAAATGTCGAAATGTCGAATGTGAAAGTCGAATGTCGAAATGTCGAATGTCGAATGTCGAATGTGAATGTCCAATGTCAAATGTGAATGTCGAATGTTGAAATGTCGAATGTCAAAAGTCGAAATGTCGAATGTGAATGTCGAAATGTCGAATGTCGAATGTGAATGTCGACTGTCGAAATGTCGAAATGTCGAATGTCGAATGTCGAATGTGAATGTCGAAATGTCGAATGTCGGATGTGAATGTCGAATGTCGAAATGTCAAATGTGAATGTCAATTGTCGAAATGTCGAATGTCGAAAGTCGAAATGTCGAAATGTCGAATGTGAAAGTCGAATGTCGAAATGTCGAATGTCGAATGTCGAATGTGAATGTCCAATGTCAAATGTGAATGTCGAATGTTGAAATGTCGAATGTCAAAAGTCGAAATGTCGAATGTGAATGTCGAAATGTCGAATGTCGAATGTGAATGTCGACTGTCGAAATGTCGAAATGTCGAATGTCGAATGTCGAATGTGAATGTCGAAATGTCGAATGTCGGATGTGAATGTCGAATGTCGAAATGTCAAATGTGAATGTCAATTGTCGAAATGTCGAATGTCGAAATGTCGATATGTCAAAATGTCGAATGTGAATGTCGAATGTCGAATTTGAATGTCTAATGTCGAAATGTCGAAATGTCGAATGTCGAATGTGAATGTCGAATGTGAATGTCGAATGTCGAAATGTCGAATGTCGAATGTGAATGTTGAATGTTGAATGTCGAATGTGAATGTCGAAAGTCGAAATATCGAATGTGAATGTCAAATGTCTAATGTGAATGTCGAAATGTCGAATGTCGAATGTCGAAATGTCGAAATGTCGAAATGTCGAATGTCGAATGTGAATGTCGAATGTCAAATGTGAATGTCGAAATGTCGAAAGTCGAAATGTCGAATGTGAATGTCGAAATGTCAAAATGTCGAATGTCGAAATGTCGAAATGTTGAATGTCGAATGTCGAATGTCGAATGTCGAATGTGAATGTCGAATGTCGAAATGTCGAAATGTCGAATGTCGAATTGTCGAATGTCGAATGTGAATGTAGAAATGTCGAATGTGAATGTCGAATGTCGAAATGTCGAATGTGAATGTCGAAATGTCGTAATGTCGAATGTGAATGTCGAATGTGAATGTCGAATGTCGAATGTGAATGTCGAATGTCGAATGTGAATGTCGAATGTCGAAATGTCGAAATGTCGAATGTCGAATATGAATGTCGAATGTGAATGTTGAATGTCGAAATGTCGAATGTGAATGTCGAATGTCGAAATGTCGAATGTGAATGTCGAATATCGAAATGTCGAATGTCGAATGTCGAATGTGAATGTCGAATGTCGAAATGTCGAATGTCGAATGTCGAATGTGAAAGTCGAATGTCGAAATGTCGAAATGTCGAATGTCGAAATGTCGAATGTGAATGTCGAATGTCGAATGTGAATGTCGAATGTCGAAATGTCGAATGTCGAATGTCGAATGTGAATGTCGAAATGTTGAATGTCGAAATGTCGAATGTCGAATGTCAAATGTGAATTTCGAATGTCAAAATGTCAAAATGTCGAAATGTCGAATGTCGAATGTGAATGTCGAAATGTCGAAATGTCGAATGTGAATGGTGAATGTCGAATGTGAATGGTGAATGTCGAATGTCGAAAGTGGAAAGTGAATGTCGAGTGTTGTGTGTCGAATGTCGAAATGTCGAAATGTGGAATGTTGAAATGTCGAATGTCGGATGTCGAAATGTCTAAATGTCGAATGTAGAATGTCGAATGTCAAAATGTCCAATGTCGAATGGTGAATGTCGAATGTCGAAATGTCGAAATGTAGAATGTCGAATATGAATGTCGAATGTGAATGTCGAATGTCGAATGTCGAATGTCGAATGTGAATGTCGAATATCAAATGTCGAATATGAATGTCGAATGTGAATGTCAAAATGTCGAATGTCGAATGTGGAATGTCGAAATGTCGAATGTCGAAATGTCGAATGTGGAATGGCGAAATGTCAAATGTCGAATGTGAATGTCGAATGTCAAATGTCGAAATGTCGAAATGTCGAATGTTAAATGTGAATGTCGAATGGTGAATGTCGAACGTCGAATGTGAATGTCGAAATGTCGAAATGTCGAATGTCGATATGTCGAATGTCGAAATGTCGAATGTCGAAATGTCGAATGTCGAATGGTCATATTTCGAAATGTCGAATGTCGAAATGACATATTTCGAAATGTCGAATGTCGAATGTGAATGTCGAAATGTCGAATGTCGCATGTCGAAATGTCGAAATGTGAATGTCGAAATGTCGAAATGTCGAATGTGAATGTCGAAATGTCGAATGTGAATGTCGAAATGTCGAATGTGAATGTCGAAATGTCGAATGTCGAATGTGAATGTCGAAATGTCGAATGTCGCATGTCGAAATGTCGAAATGTGAATGTCGAAATGTCGAAATGTCGAATGTGAATGTCGAAATGTCGAATGTGAATGTCGAAATGTCGAATGTGAATGTCGAAATGTCGTAATGTCGAAATGTCGAATGTCGAATGTCGAATGTGAATGTCGAATGTCGAATGTGAATGTCGAATGTCGAAATGTCGAAATGTGAATGTCGAAATGTCGAAATGTCGAATGTCGAAATGTCGAAATGTCGAATGTCGAATGTCGAAATGTCGAATGTGAAAATGTCGATTGTGAATGTCGAATGTCGAATGTGAATGTCGAATGTTGAAATGTCGAATGTCAAAAGTCGAAATGTCGAATGTGAATGTCGAAATGTCGAATGTCGAATGTCGAATGTGAATGTCGACATGTCGAAATGTCGAAATGTCGAATGTCGAAATGTCGAATGTCGAATGTGAATGTCGAATGTCGAATGTCAAATGTCAAATGTGAATGTCAAATGTCGAATGTCGAAATGTCGAATGTCGAATGTGAATGTCGAATGTCGAATGTCAAATGTCAAATGTGAATGTCAAATGTCGAAAGTCGAAATGTCGAATGTCGAATGTGAATGTCGAATGTCAAATGTGAATGTCGATTGTCAAATGTGAATGTCGAATGTCAATTGTGAATGTCGAAATGTCGACTGTTGAATGTCGAATGTGAATGTCGAAATGTCGAAATGTCGAATGTCAAATGTGAATGTCGAATGTCGTAATGTCGAATGTCGAATGTCAAATGTGAATGTCGAATGTCGAATGTGAATGTCGAATGTCGAAATGTCGAATGTCGAAATGTCGAAATGTCGAATGTCAAATGTCGAATGTGAATGTCGAATGTCAAATGTGAATGTTGATTGTCAAATGTGAATGTCGAATGTCAATTGTGAATGTCGAATGTCGAGATGTCGAATGTTGAAAGTCGAAATGTCGAATGTCGAATGTGAATGTGAATGTCGAATGTCGAATGTGAATGTCGAATGTGAATGTTGACATGTCAAAATGTCGAAATGTCGAATGTTGAAATGTCGAAATGTCGAATGTAGAATGTCGAATGTCGAATGTAAAATGTGAATGTCGAATGTGAATGTCGAATGTCGAAATGTCGAATGTCGAAATGTCGAATGTCGAAATGTCGAATGTCGAAATGTCGAATGTCGAAATGTCGAAATGTCGAATGTAGAATGTCGAATGTCGAATGTCGAATGTAAAATGTGAATGTCGAATGTCGAAATGTCGAATGACAAAAGTCAAAATGTCGAATGTGAATGTCGAAATGTCGAATGTCGAATGTGAATGTTGAATGTCGAAATGTCGAATGTTGAAATGTCCAATGTCGAATGTCAAATGTCGAATGTGAATGTCGAATGTCGAAATGTCGAATGTCAAAAGTCGAAATGTCGAATGTGAATGTCAAAATGTCGAATGTCGGATGTGAATGTTGAATGTCGAAATGTCGAAATGTCGAATGTCAATGTCGAAATGTCGAAATGTCGAATGTCGAATGTCGAATGTCAAATGTCAAATGTGAATGTCGAATGTCGAATGTCGAATGTGAATGTCGAATGTGAATGTCGAATGTCGAATGTCAAATGTCAAATGTGAATGTCGAAATGTCGAAATGTCGAATGTCAAATGTCGAATGTGAATGTCGAATGTGAATGTCGCATGTCGAAATTCAAAATGTCGAATGTCGAATGTGAATGTCGAATGTCGAAATGTCGAATGTCGAATGTGAATGTCGAATGTCGAACGTGAATGTCGAATGTCGAAATGTCGAATGTCAAATGTGAATGTCGAATGTCGAAATGTCAAATGTCGAATATGAATGTCGAATGTCGAAATGTCGAATGTGAATGTAGAAATGTCGAATGTGAATGTCAAATGTCGAAATGTCGAAATGTCGAATGTCGAATGTCGAATGTGAATGTTGAATGTCGAAATGTCGAAATGTCGAATGTCGAATGTGATTGTCGAAATGTCGAAATGTCGAATGTCGAATGCGAATGTCGAAATGTCGAATGTTGAAATGTCGAATGTCGAATGTGAATGTCGAATGTCGAAATGTCGAATGTCAAAAGTCGAAATGTCGAATGTGAATGTCGAAATGTCGAATGTCGGATGTGAATGTCGAAATGTCGAATGTCGAATGTGAATGTCGAAATGTCGAAATGTCGAAATGTCGAATGTCAAATGTGAATGTCGAATGTCGAATGTCGAAATGTCGAATGTCGAAAGTCGAAATGTCGAATGTCGAATGTCGAATGTCGAAAGTCGAAATGTCGAATGTGAATGTCGAAATGTCGAAATGTCGAATGTCAAATGTCGAATGTCAAATGTCGAATGTGAATGTCGAATGTCAAATGTGAATGTCGATTGTCAAATGTGAATGTCGAATGTCAATTGTGAATGTCGAAAGTCGAAATGTCGAATGTCGAATGTGAATGTCGAATGTCGAATGTGAATGTCGAATGTTGAATGTCAAATGTCGAATGTGAATGTCGAAATGTCGAAATGTCGGATGTCGAAATGTCGAAATGTCGAATGTCGAAAGTCGAATGTGAATGTCGAATGTCGAAATGTCGAATGTCGAAAGTCGAAATGTCGAATGTCGAATGTGAATGTTGAATGTCGAAATGTCGAATGTCGAATGTGAATGTCGAAATGTCGAAATGTCGCATGTCGAATGTGAATGTCGAATGTCGAAATGTCGAATGTCGATAGTCGAAATGTCGAATGTCGAATGTGAATGTCGAATGTCGAAATGTCGAATGTCGAATGTGAATGTCGAATGTGAATGTCGAATGTCGAAATGTCGAATGTCGAATGTGAATGTCGAAATGTCGAATGTCGAATGTGAATGTCGAATGTCGAAAAGTCGAATGTCAAAAGTCGAAATGTCGAATGTGAATGTCAAATGTCGAAATGTCGAAATGTCGAATGTCGAATGTCGAATGTGAATGTTGAATGTCGAAATGTCGAAATGTCGAATTTCGAATGTGATTGTCGAAATGTCGAAATGTTGAATGTCAAATGTCGAATGTGAATGTCAAATGTGAATGTCGATTGTCAAATGTGAATGTCGATTGTCAAATGTGAATGTCGAATGTCGAGATGTCGAATGTCGAAATGTCGAATGTCGAATGTGAATGCTGAATGTCGAAATGTCGAATGTCGATTGTCAAATGTGAATGTTGAAATGTCGATTGTCGAAATGTCGAATGTCGAAATGTCGAATGTCGAATGTGAATGTCGAAATTTCGAAATGTCGCATGTCGAAAGTCGAAATGTCGAATGTCGAATGTGAATGTCGAATGTCGAAATGTCGAATGTCGAATGTGAATGTCGAAATGTCGAATATCACGTGTCGAATGTGAATGTCGAATGTCGAAAAGTCGAATGTCAAAAGTCGAAATGTCGAATGTGAATGTCGAAATGTCGAATGTCGAATGTGAATGTCAAATGTCGAAATGTCGAAATGTCGAATGTCGAATGTGAATGTTGAATCTGATTGTCGAAATGTCGAAATGTCGAATGTCGAATGTGAATGTTGAATGTCGAAATGTCGAATGTTGAAATGTCCAATGTCGAATGTCAAATGTCGAATGTGAATGTCGAATGTCGAAATGTCGAATGTCAAAAGTCAAAAGTCGAAATGTCGAATGTGAATGTCGAAATGTCGAATGTCGAATGTGAATGTCGAAATGTCGAATGTCGGTTGTGAATGTCGAAATGTCGAAATGTCGAATGTCGAATGTGAATGTCAAAATGTCGAATGTCGAATGTCGAATGTCAAATGTCAAATGTGAATGTCGAATGTCGAATGTGAATGTCGAATGTCGAAATGTCGAAATGTCGAATGTCAAATGTGGAATGTGAATGTCGAATGTCAAATGTGAATGTCGATTATCAAATGTGAATGTCGAATGTCGAATGTGAATGTAGAATGTGAATGTCGAATGTCGAAATGTCGAAATGTCGAATGTCGAATGTCGAAATGTCGAATGTCGATTGTCAAATGTGAATGTTGAATGTCAAATGTGAATGTCAAATGTCGAAATGTCGAATGTCGAAAGTCGAAATGTCGAAATGTCGAATGTGAAAGTCGAATGTCGAAATGTCGAATGTCGAATGTCGAATGTGAATGTCCAATGTCAAATGTGAATGTCGAATGTTGAAATGTCGAATGTCAAAAGTCGAAATGTCGAATGTGAATGTCGAAATGTCGAATGTCGAATGTGAATGTCGACTGTCGAAATGTCGAAATGTCGAATGTCGAATGTCGAATGTGAATGTCGAAATGTCGAATGTCGGATGTGAATGTCGAATGTCGAAATGTCAAATGTGAATGTCAATTGTCGAAATGTCGAATGTCGAAAGTCGAAATGTCGAAATGTCGAATGTGAAAGTCGAATGTCGAAATGTCGAATGTCGAATGTCGAATGTGAATGTCCAATGTCAAATGTGAATGTCGAATGTTGAAATGTCGAATGTCAAAAGTCGAAATGTCGAATGTGAATGTCGAAATGTCGAATGTCGAATGTGAATGTCGACTGTCGAAATGTCGAAATGTCGAATGTCGAATGTCGAATGTGAATGTCGAAATGTCGAATGTCGGATGTGAATGTCGAATGTCGAAATGTCAAATGTGAATGTCAATTGTCGAAATGTCGAATGTCGAAATGTCGATATGTCAAAATGTCGAATGTGAATGTCGAATGTCGAATTTGAATGTCTAATGTCGAAATGTCGAAATGTCGAATGTCGAATGTGAATGTCGAATGTGAATGTCGAATGTCGAAATGTCGAATGTCGAATGTGAATGTTGAATGTTGAATGTCGAATGTGAATGTCGAAAGTCGAAATATCGAATGTGAATGTCAAATGTCTAATGTGAATGTCGAAATGTCGAATGTCGAATGTCGAAATGTCGAAATGTCGAAATGTCGAATGTCGAATGTGAATGTCGAATGTCAAATGTGAATGTCGAAATGTCGAAAGTCGAAATGTCGAATGTGAATGTCGAAATGTCAAAATGTCGAATGTCGAAATGTCGAAATGTTGAATGTCGAATGTCGAATGTCGAATGTCGAATGTGAATGTCGAATGTCGAAATGTCGAAATGTCGAATGTCGAATTGTCGAATGTCGAATGTGAATGTAGAAATGTCGAATGTGAATGTCGAATGTCGAAATGTCGAATGTGAATGTCGAAATGTCGTAATGTCGAATGTGAATGTCGAATGTGAATGTCGAATGTCGAATGTGAATGTCGAATGTCGAATGTGAATGTCGAATGTCGAAATGTCGAAATGTCGAATGTCGAATATGAATGTCGAATGTGAATGTTGAATGTCGAAATGTCGAATGTGAATGTCGAATGTCGAAATGTCGAATGTGAATGTCGAATATCGAAATGTCGAATGTCGAATGTCGAATGTGAATGTCGAATGTCGAAATGTCGAATGTCGAATGTCGAATGTGAAAGTCGAATGTCGAAATGTCGAAATGTCGAATGTCGAAATGTCGAATGTGAATGTCGAATGTCGAATGTGAATGTCGAATGTCGAAATGTCGAATGTCGAATGTCGAATGTGAATGTCGAAATGTTGAATGTCGAAATGTCGAATGTCGAATGTCAAATGTGAATTTCGAATGTCAAAATGTCAAAATGTCGAAATGTCGAATGTCGAATGTGAATGTCGAAATGTCGAAATGTCGAATGTGAATGGTGAATGTCGAATGTGAATGGTGAATGTCGAATGTCGAAAGTGGAAAGTGAATGTCGAGTGTTGTGTGTCGAATGTCGAAATGTCGAAATGTGGAATGTTGAAATGTCGAATGTCGGATGTCGAAATGTCTAAATGTCGAATGTAGAATGTCGAATGTCAAAATGTCCAATGTCGAATGGTGAATGTCGAATGTCGAAATGTCGAAATGTAGAATGTCGAATATGAATGTCGAATGTGAATGTCGAATGTCGAATGTCGAATGTCGAATGTGAATGTCGAATATCAAATGTCGAATATGAATGTCGAATGTGAATGTCAAAATGTCGAATGTCGAATGTGGAATGTCGAAATGTCGAATGTCGAAATGTCGAATGTGGAATGGCGAAATGTCAAATGTCGAATGTGAATGTCGAATGTCAAATGTCGAAATGTCGAAATGTCGAATGTTAAATGTGAATGTCGAATGGTGAATGTCGAACGTCGAATGTGAATGTCGAAATGTCGAAATGTCGAATGTCGATATGTCGAATGTCGAAATGTCGAATGTCGAAATGTCGAATGTCGAATGGTCATATTTCGAAATGTCGAATGTCGAAATGACATATTTCGAAATGTCGAATGTCGAATGTGAATGTCGAAATGTCGAATGTCGCATGTCGAAATGTCGAAATGTGAATGTCGAAATGTCGAAATGTCGAATGTGAATGTCGAAATGTCGAATGTGAATGTCGAAATGTCGAATGTGAATGTCGAAATGTCGAATGTCGAATGTGAATGTCGAAATGTCGAATGTCGCATGTCGAAATGTCGAAATGTGAATGTCGAAATGTCGAAATGTCGAATGTGAATGTCGAAATGTCGAATGTGAATGTCGAAATGTCGAATGTGAATGTCGAAATGTCGTAATGTCGAAATGTCGAATGTCGAATGTCGAATGTGAATGTCGAATGTCGAATGTGAATGTCGAATGTCGAAATGTCGAAATGTGAATGTCGAAATGTCGAAATGTCGAATGTCGAAATGTCGAAATGTCGAATGTCGAATGTCGAAATGTCGAATGTGAAAATGTCGATTGTGAATGTCGAATGTCGAATGTGAATGTCGAATGTTGAAATGTCGAATGTCAAAAGTCGAAATGTCGAATGTGAATGTCGAAATGTCGAATGTCGAATGTCGAATGTGAATGTCGACATGTCGAAATGTCGAAATGTCGAATGTCGAAATGTCGAATGTCGAATGTGAATGTCGAATGTCGAATGTCAAATGTCAAATGTGAATGTCAAATGTCGAATGTCGAAATGTCGAATGTCGAATGTGAATGTCGAATGTCGAATGTCAAATGTCAAATGTGAATGTCAAATGTCGAAAGTCGAAATGTCGAATGTCGAATGTGAATGTCGAATGTCAAATGTGAATGTCGATTGTCAAATGTGAATGTCGAATGTCAATTGTGAATGTCGAAATGTCGACTGTTGAATGTCGAATGTGAATGTCGAAATGTCGAAATGTCGAATGTCAAATGTGAATGTCGAATGTCGTAATGTCGAATGTCGAATGTCAAATGTGAATGTCGAATGTCGAATGTGAATGTCGAATGTCGAAATGTCGAATGTCGAAATGTCGAAATGTCGAATGTCAAATGTCGAATGTGAATGTCGAATGTCAAATGTGAATGTTGATTGTCAAATGTGAATGTCGAATGTCAATTGTGAATGTCGAATGTCGAGATGTCGAATGTTGAAAGTCGAAATGTCGAATGTCGAATGTGAATGTGAATGTCGAATGTCGAATGTGAATGTCGAATGTGAATGTTGACATGTCAAAATGTCGAAATGTCGAATGTTGAAATGTCGAAATGTCGAATGTAGAATGTCGAATGTCGAATGTAAAATGTGAATGTCGAATGTGAATGTCGAATGTCGAAATGTCGAATGTCGAAATGTCGAATGTCGAAATGTCGAATGTCGAAATGTCGAATGTCGAAATGTCGAAATGTCGAATGTAGAATGTCGAATGTCGAATGTCGAATGTAAAATGTGAATGTCGAATGTCGAAATGTCGAATGACAAAAGTCAAAATGTCGAATGTGAATGTCGAAATGTCGAATGTCGAATGTGAATGTTGAATGTCGAAATGTCGAATGTTGAAATGTCCAATGTCGAATGTCAAATGTCGAATGTGAATGTCGAATGTCGAAATGTCGAATGTCAAAAGTCGAAATGTCGAATGTGAATGTCAAAATGTCGAATGTCGGATGTGAATGTTGAATGTCGAAATGTCGAAATGTCGAATGTCAATGTCGAAATGTCGAAATGTCGAATGTCGAATGTCGAATGTCAAATGTCAAATGTGAATGTCGAATGTCGAATGTCGAATGTGAATGTCGAATGTGAATGTCGAATGTCGAATGTCAAATGTCAAATGTGAATGTCGAAATGTCGAAATGTCGAATGTCAAATGTCGAATGTGAATGTCGAATGTGAATGTCGCATGTCGAAATTCAAAATGTCGAATGTCGAATGTGAATGTCGAATGTCGAAATGTCGAATGTCGAATGTGAATGTCGAATGTCGAACGTGAATGTCGAATGTCGAAATGTCGAATGTCAAATGTGAATGTCGAATGTCGAAATGTCAAATGTCGAATATGAATGTCGAATGTCGAAATGTCGAATGTGAATGTAGAAATGTCGAATGTGAATGTCAAATGTCGAAATGTCGAAATGTCGAATGTCGAATGTCGAATGTGAATGTTGAATGTCGAAATGTCGAAATGTCGAATGTCGAATGTGATTGTCGAAATGTCGAAATGTCGAATGTCGAATGCGAATGTCGAAATGTCGAATGTTGAAATGTCGAATGTCGAATGTGAATGTCGAATGTCGAAATGTCGAATGTCAAAAGTCGAAATGTCGAATGTGAATGTCGAAATGTCGAATGTCGGATGTGAATGTCGAAATGTCGAATGTCGAATGTGAATGTCGAAATGTCGAAATGTCGAAATGTCGAATGTCAAATGTGAATGTCGAATGTCGAATGTCGAAATGTCGAATGTCGAAAGTCGAAATGTCGAATGTCGAATGTCGAATGTCGAAAGTCGAAATGTCGAATGTGAATGTCGAAATGTCGAAATGTCGAATGTCAAATGTCGAATGTCAAATGTCGAATGTGAATGTCGAATGTCAAATGTGAATGTCGATTGTCAAATGTGAATGTCGAATGTCAATTGTGAATGTCGAAAGTCGAAATGTCGAATGTCGAATGTGAATGTCGAATGTCGAATGTGAATGTCGAATGTTGAATGTCAAATGTCGAATGTGAATGTCGAAATGTCGAAATGTCGGATGTCGAAATGTCGAAATGTCGAATGTCGAAAGTCGAATGTGAATGTCGAATGTCGAAATGTCGAATGTCGAAAGTCGAAATGTCGAATGTCGAATGTGAATGTTGAATGTCGAAATGTCGAATGTCGAATGTGAATGTCGAAATGTCGAAATGTCGCATGTCGAATGTGAATGTCGAATGTCGAAATGTCGAATGTCGATAGTCGAAATGTCGAATGTCGAATGTGAATGTCGAATGTCGAAATGTCGAATGTCGAATGTGAATGTCGAATGTGAATGTCGAATGTCGAAATGTCGAATGTCGAATGTGAATGTCGAAATGTCGAATGTCGAATGTGAATGTCGAATGTCGAAAAGTCGAATGTCAAAAGTCGAAATGTCGAATGTGAATGTCAAATGTCGAAATGTCGAAATGTCGAATGTCGAATGTCGAATGTGAATGTTGAATGTCGAAATGTCGAAATGTCGAATTTCGAATGTGATTGTCGAAATGTCGAAATGTTGAATGTCAAATGTCGAATGTGAATGTCAAATGTGAATGTCGATTGTCAAATGTGAATGTCGATTGTCAAATGTGAATGTCGAATGTCGAGATGTCGAATGTCGAAATGTCGAATGTCGAATGTGAATGCTGAATGTCGAAATGTCGAATGTCGATTGTCAAATGTGAATGTTGAAATGTCGATTGTCGAAATGTCGAATGTCGAAATGTCGAATGTCGAATGTGAATGTCGAAATTTCGAAATGTCGCATGTCGAAAGTCGAAATGTCGAATGTCGAATGTGAATGTCGAATGTCGAAATGTCGAATGTCGAATGTGAATGTCGAAATGTCGAATATCACGTGTCGAATGTGAATGTCGAATGTCGAAAAGTCGAATGTCAAAAGTCGAAATGTCGAATGTGAATGTCGAAATGTCGAATGTCGAATGTGAATGTCAAATGTCGAAATGTCGAAATGTCAAATGTGAATGTCGAATGTCGTAATGTCGAATGTCGAATGTCAAATGTGAATGTCGAATGTCGAATGTGAAAGTCGAATGTCGAAATGTCGAATGTCGAAATGTCGAAATGTCGAATGTCAAATGTCGAATGTGAATGTCGAATGTCAAATGTGAATGTTGATTGTCAAATGTGAATGTCGAATGTCAATTGTGAATGTCGAATGTCGAGATGTCGAATGTTGAAAGTCGAAATGTCGAATGTCGAATGTGAATGTGAATGTCGAATGTCGAATGTGAATGTCGAATGTGAATGTTGACATGTCAAAATGTCGAAATGTCGAATGTTGAAATGTCGAAATGTCGAATGTAGAATGTCGAATGTCGAATGTAAAATGTGAATGTCGAATGTGAATGTCGAATGTCGAAATGTCGAATGTCGAAATGTCGAATGTCGAAATGTCGAATGTCGAAATGTCGAAATGTCGAATGTAGAATGTCGAATGTCGAATGTCGAATGTAAAATGTGAATGTCGAATGTCGAAATGTCGAATGACAAAAGTCAAAATGTCGAATGTGAATGTCGAAATGTCGAATGTCGAATGTGAATGTTGAATGTCGAAATGTCGAATGTTGAAATGTCCAATGTCGAATGTCAAATGTCGAATGTGAATGTCGAATGTCGAAATGTCGAATGTCAAAAGTCGAAATGTCGAATGTGAATGTCAAAATGTCGAATGTCGGATGTGAATGTCGAATGTCGAAATGTCGAAATGTCGAATGTCAATGTCGAAATGTCGAAATGTCGAATGTCGAATGTCGAATGTCAAATGTCAAATGTGAATGTCGAATGTCGAATGTCGAATGTGAATGTCGAATGTGAATGTCGAATGTCGAATGTCAAATGTCAAATGTGAATGTCGAAATGTCGAAATGTCGAATGTCAAATGTCGAATGTGAATGTCGAATGTGAATGTCGCATGTCGAAATTCAAAATGTCGAATGTCGAATGTGAATGTCGAATGTCGAAATGTCGAATGTCGAATGTGAATGTCGAATGTCGAACGTGAATGTCGAATGTCGAAATGTCGAATGTCAAATGTGAATGTCGAATGTCGAAATGTCGAATGTTGAAATGTCGAATGTCGAATGTCAAATGTCGAATATGAATGTCGAATGTCGAAATGTCGAATGTGAATGTAGAAATGTCGAATGTGAATGTCAAATGTCGAAATGTCGAAATGTCGAATGTCGAATGTCGAATGTGAATGTTGAATGTCGAAATGTCGAAATGTCGAATGTCGAATGTGATTGTCGAAATGTCGAAATGTCGAATGTCGAATGCGAATGTCGAAATGTCGAATGTTGAAATGTCGAATGTCGAATGTGAATGTCGAATGTCGAAATGTCGAATGTCAAAAGTCAAAATGTCGAATGTGAATGTCGAAATGTCGAATGTCGGATGTGAATGTCGAAATGTCGAATGTCGAATGTGAATGTCGAAATGTCGAAATGTCGAAATGTCGAATGTCAAATGTGAATGTCGAATGTCGAATGTCGAAATGTCGAATGTCGAAAGTCGAAATGTCGAATGTCGAATGTCGAATGTCGAAAGTCGAAATGTCGAAATGTCGAAATGTCGAATGTCAAATGTCGAATGTCAAATGTCGAATGTGAATGTCGAATGTCAAATGTGAATGTCGATTGTCAAATGTGAATGTCGAATGTCAATTGTGAATGTCGAAAGTCGAAATGTCGAATGTCGAATGTGAATGTCGAATGTCGAATGTGAATGTCGAATGTTGAATGTCAAATGTCGAATGTGAATGTCGAAATGTCGAAATGTCGGATGTCGAAATGTCGAAATGTCGAATGTCGAAAGTCGAATGTGAATGTCGAATGTCGAAATGTCGAATGTCGAAAGTCGAAATGTCGAATGTCGAATGTGAATGTTGAATGTCGAAATGTCGAATGTCGAATGTGAATGTCGAAATGTCGAAATGTCGCATGTCGAATGTGAATGTCGAATGTCGAAATGTCGAATGTCGATAGTCGAAATGTCGAATGTCGAATGTGAATGTCGAATGTCGAAATGTCGAATGTCGAATGTGAATGTCGAATGTGAATGTCGAATGTCGAAATGTCGAATGTCGAATGTGAATGTCGAAATGTCGAATGTCGAGTGTGAATGTCGAATGTCGAAAAGTCGAATGTCAAAAGTCGAAATGTCGAATGTGAATGTCAAATGTCGAAATGTCGAAATGTCGAATGTCGAATGTCGAATGTGAATGTTGAATGTCGAAATGTCGAAATGTCGAATTTCGAATGTGATTGTCGAAATGTCGAAATGTTGAATGTCAAATGTCGAATGTGAATGTCAAATGTGAATGTCGATTGTCAAATGTGAATGTCGATTGTCAAATGTGAATGTCGAATGTCGAGATGTCGAATGTCGAAATGTCGAATGTCGAATGTGAATGCTGAATGTCGAAATGTCGAATGTCGATTGTCAAATGTGAATGTTGAAATGTCGATTGTCGAAATGTCGAATGTCGAAATGTCGAATGTCGAAATGTCGAATGTCGAAATGTCGAATGTCGAATGTGAATGTCGAAATGTCGAAATGTCGCATGTCGAAAGTCGAAATGTCGAATGTCGAATGTGAATGTCGAATGTCGAAATGTCGAATGTCGAATGTGAATGTCGAAATGTCGAATATCACGTGTCGAATGTGAATGTCGAATGTCGAAAAGTCGAATGTCAAAAGTCGAAATGTCGAATGTGAATGTCGAAATGTCGAATGTCGAATGTGAATGTCAAATGTCGAAATGTCGAAATGTCGAATGTCGAATGTGAATGTTGAATCTGATTGTCGAAATGTCGAAATGTCGAATGTCGAATGTGAATGTTGAATGTCGAAATGTCTAATGTTGAAATGTCCAATGTCGAATGTCAAATGTCGAATGTGAATGTCGAATGTCGAAATGTCGAATGTCAAAAGTCGAAATGTCGAATGTGAATGTCGAAATGTCGAATGTCGAATGTGAATGTCGAAATGTCGAATGTCGGTTGTGAATGTCGAAATGTCGAAATGTCGAATGTCGAATGTGAATGTCAAAATGTCGAATGTCGAATGTCGAATGTCAAATGTCAAATGTGAATGTCGAATGTCGAATTTGAATGTCGAATGTCGAAATGTCGAAATGTCGAATGTCAAATGTGGAATGTGAATGTCGAATGTCAAATTTGAATGTCGATTATCAAATGTGAATGTCGAATGTGAATGTAGAATGTGAATGTCGAATGTCGAAATGTCGAAATGTCGAATGTCGAATGTCGAAATGTCGAATGTCGATTGTCAAATGTGAATGTTGAATGTCAAATGTGAATGTCGAATGTCGAAATGTCGAATGTCGAAAGTCGAAATGTCGAAATGTCGAATGTGAAAGTCGAATGTCGAAATGTCGAATGTCGAATGTCGAATGTGAATGTCCAATGTCAAATGTGAATGTCGAATGTTGAAATGTCGAATGTCAAAAGTCGAAATGTCGAATGTGAATGTCGAAATGTCGAATGTCGAATGTGAATGTCGACTGTCGAAATGTCGAAATGTCGAATGTCGAATGTCGAATGTGAATGTCGAAATGTCGAATGTCGGATGTGAATGTCGAATGTCGAAATGTCAAATGTGAATGTCAATTGTCGAAATGTCGAATGTCGAAATGTCGATATGTCAAAATGTCGAATGTGAATGTCGAATGTCGAATTTGAATGTCAAATGTCGAAATGTCGAATGTCGAATGTGAATGTCGAATGTGAATGTCGAATGTCGAAATGTCGAATGTCGAATGTGAATGTTGAATGTTGAATGTCGAATGTGAATGTCGAAAGTCGAAATATCGAATGTGAATGTCAAATGTCTAATGTGAATGTCGAAATGTCGAATGTCGAATTGTCGAAATGTCGAAATGTCGAAATGTCGAATGTCGAATGTGAATGTCGAATGTCAAATGTGAATGTCGAAATGTCGAAATGTCGAAAGTCGAAATGTCGAATATCGAATGTGAATGTCGAAATGTCAAAATGTCGAATGTCGAAATGTCGAAATGTTGAATGTCGAATGTCGAATGTCGAATGTCGAATGTGAATGTCGAATGTCGAAATGTCGAAATGTCGAATGTCGAATTGTCGAATGTCGAATGAGAATGTAGAAATGTCGAATGTGAATGTCGAATGTCGAAATGTCGAATGTGAATGTCGAAATGTCGTAATGTCGAAATGTCGAATGTCGAATGTGAATGTCGAATGTGAATGTCGAATTTCGAATGTGAATGTCGAATGTCGAATGTGAATGTCGAATGTCGAAATGTCGAAATGTCGAATGTCGAATATGAATGTCGAATGTGAATGTTGAATGTCGAAATGTCGAATGTCGAATGTGAATGTCGAATGTCGAAATGTCGAATGTGAATGTCGAATATCGAAATGTCGAATGTCGAATGTCGAATGTGAATGTCGAATGTCGAAATGTCGAATGTCGAATGTCGAATGTGAAAGTCGAATGTCGAAATGTCGAAATGTCGAATGTCGAAATGTCGAATGTGAATGTCGAATGTCGAATGTGAATGTCGAATGTCGAAATGTCGAATGTCGAATGTCGAATGTCGAATGTGAATGTCGAAATGTCGAATGTCGAAATGTCAAATGTCGAATGTCAAATGTGAATTTCGAATGTCAAAATGTCAAAATGTCGAAATGTCGAATGTCGAATGTGAATGTCGAAATGTCGAAATGTCGAATGTGAATGGTGAATGTCGAATGTGAATGGTGAATGTCGAATGTCGAAAGTTGAAAGTGAATGTCGAGTGTTGTGTGTCGAATGTCGAAATGTCGAAATGTGGAATGTTGGAATGTAGAATGTCGAATGTCAAAATGTCCAATGTCGAATGGTGAATGTCGAATGTCGAAATGTCGAAATGTCGAAATGTAGAATGTCGAATATGAATGTCGAATGTGAATGTCGAATGTCGAATGTCGAATGTCGAATGTGAATGTCGAATATCAAATGTCGAATATGAATGTCGAATGTGAATGTCAAAATGTCGAATGTCGAATGTGAAATGTCGAAATGTCGAATGTCGAAATGTCGAATGTGGAATGGCGAAATGTCAAATGTCGAATGTGAATGTCGAATGTCAAATGTCGAAATGTCAAATGTCGAATGTGAATGTCGAATGTCAAATGTCGAAATGTCGACTGTTAAATGTGAATGTCGAATGGTGAATGTCGAACGTCGAATGTGAATGTCGAAATGTCGAAATGTCGAATGTCGAAATGTCGAATGTCGAAATGTCGAATGTCGAAATGTCGAATGTCGAATGGTCATATTTCGAAATGTCGAATGTCGAAATGACATATTTCGAAATGTCGAATGTCGAATGTGAATGTCGAAATGTCGAATGTCGCATGTCGAAATGTCGAAATGTGAATGTCGAAATGTCGAATGTGAATGTCGAAATGTCGAATGTGAATGTCGAAATGTCGAATGTGAATGTCGAAATGTCGAATGTCGAATGTGAATGTCGAAATGTCGAATGTCGCATGTCGAAATGTCGAAATGTGAATGTCGAAATGTCGAAATGTCGAATGTGAATGTCGAAATGTCGAATGTGAATGTCGAATGTCGAAATGTCGAATGTGAATGTCGAAATGTCGTAATGTCGAAATGACGAATGTCGAATGTCGAATGTGAATGTCGAATGTCGAATGTGAATGTCGAATGTCGAAATGTCGAAATGTGAATGTCGAAATGTCGAAATGTCGAAATGTCGAATGTCGAAATGTCGAAATGTCGAATGTCGAATGTCGAAATGTCGAATGTGAAAATGTCGAATGTGAATGTCGAATGTCGAATGTGAATGTCGAATGTTGAAATGTTGAATGTCAAAAGTCGAAATGTCGAATGTGAATGTCGAAATGTCGAATGTCGAATGTCGAATGTGAATGTCGACATGTCGAAATGTCGAAATGTCGAATGTCGAAATGTCGAATGTCGAATGTCGAATGTGAATGTCGAATGTCGAATGTCAAATGTCAAATGTGAATGTCGAATGTCGAAATGTCGAAAGTCGAAATGTCGAATGTCGAATGTGAATGTCGAATGTCAAATGTGAATGTCGATTGTCAAATGTGAATGTCGAATGTCAATTGTGAATGTCGAATGTCGAAATGTCGACTGTTGAATGTCGAATGTGAATGTCGAAATGTCGAAATGTCGAATGTCAAATGTGAATGTCGAATGTCGTAATGTCGAATGTCAAATGTGAATGTCGAATGTCGAATGTGAATGTCGAATGTCGAAATGTCGAATGTCGAAATGTCGAAATGTCGAATGTCAAATGTCGAATGTGAATGTCGAATGTCAAATGTGAATGTTGATTGTCAAATGTGAATGTCGAATGTCAATTGTGAATGTCGAATGTCGAGATGTCGAATGTTGAAAGTCGAAATGTCGAATGTCGAATGTGAATGTCGAATGTCGAATGTCGAATGTGAATGTCGAAATGTCGAAATGTCGAATGTTGAAATGTCGAAATGTCGAATGTGAATGTCGAATGTCAAATGTGAATGTCGAAATGTCGAAATGTCGAAAGTCGAAATGTCGAATATCGAATGTGAATGTCGAAATGTCAAAATGTCGAATGTCGAAATGTCGAAATGTTGAATGTCGAATGTCGAATGTCGAATGTCGAATGTGAATGTCGAATGTCGAAATGTCGAAATGTCGAATGTCGAATTGTCGAATGTCGAATGAGAATGTAGAAATGTCGAATGTGAATGTCGAATGTCGAAATGTCGAATGTGAATGTCGAAATGTCGTAATGTCGAAATGTCGAATGTCGAATGTGAATGTCGAATGTGAATGTCGAATTTCGAATGTGAATGTCGAATGTCGAATGTGAATGTCGAATGTCGAAATGTCGAAATGTCGAATGTCGAATATGAATGTCGAATGTGAATGTTGAATGTCGAAATGTCGAATGTCGAATGTGAATGTCGAATGTCGAAATGTCGAATGTGAATGTCGAATATCGAAATGTCGAATGTCGAATGTCGAATGTGAATGTCGAATGTCGAAATGTCGAATGTCGAATGTCGAATGTGAAAGTCGAATGTCGAAATGTCGAAATGTCGAATGTCGAAATGTCGAATGTGAATGTCGAATGTCGAATGTGAATGTCGAATGTCGAAATGTCGAATGTCGAATGTCGAATGTCGAATGTGAATGTCGAAATGTCGAATGTCGAAATGTCAAATGTCGAATGTCAAATGTGAATTTCGAATGTCAAAATGTCAAAATGTCGAAATGTCGAATGTCGAATGTGAATGTCGAAATGTCGAAATGTCGAATGTGAATGGTGAATGTCGAATGTGAATGGTGAATGTCGAATGTCGAAAGTTGAAAGTGAATGTCGAGTGTTGTGTGTCGAATGTCGAAATGTCGAAATGTGGAATGTTGGAATGTAGAATGTCGAATGTCAAAATGTCCAATGTCGAATGGTGAATGTCGAATGTCGAAATGTCGAAATGTCGAAATGTAGAATGTCGAATATGAATGTCGAATGTGAATGTCGAATGTCGAATGTCGAATGTCGAATGTGAATGTCGAATATCAAATGTCGAATATGAATGTCGAATGTGAATGTCAAAATGTCGAATGTCGAATGTGAAATGTCGAAATGTCGAATGTCGAAATGTCGAATGTGGAATGGCGAAATGTCAAATGTCGAATGTGAATGTCGAATGTCAAATGTCGAAATGTCAAATGTCGAATGTGAATGTCGAATGTCAAATGTCGAAATGTCGACTGTTAAATGTGAATGTCGAATGGTGAATGTCGAACGTCGAATGTGAATGTCGAAATGTCGAAATGTCGAATGTCGAAATGTCGAATGTCGAAATGTCGAATGTCGAAATGTCGAATGTCGAATGGTCATATTTCGAAATGTCGAATGTCGAAATGACATATTTCGAAATGTCGAATGTCGAATGTGAATGTCGAAATGTCGAATGTCGCATGTCGAAATGTCGAAATGTGAATGTCGAAATGTCGAATGTGAATGTCGAAATGTCGAATGTGAATGTCGAAATGTCGAATGTGAATGTCGAAATGTCGAATGTCGAATGTGAATGTCGAAATGTCGAATGTCGCATGTCGAAATGTCGAAATGTGAATGTCGAAATGTCGAAATGTCGAATGTGAATGTCGAAATGTCGAATGTGAATGTCGAATGTCGAAATGTCGAATGTGAATGTCGAAATGTCGTAATGTCGAAATGACGAATGTCGAATGTCGAATGTGAATGTCGAATGTCGAATGTGAATGTCGAATGTCGAAATGTCGAAATGTGAATGTCGAAATGTCGAAATGTCGAAATGTCGAATGTCGAAATGTCGAAATGTCGAATGTCGAATGTCGAAATGTCGAATGTGAAAATGTCGAATGTGAATGTCGAATGTCGAATGTGAATGTCGAATGTTGAAATGTTGAATGTCAAAAGTCGAAATGTCGAATGTGAATGTCGAAATGTCGAATGTCGAATGTCGAATGTGAATGTCGACATGTCGAAATGTCGAAATGTCGAATGTCGAAATGTCGAATGTCGAATGTCGAATGTGAATGTCGAATGTCGAATGTCAAATGTCAAATGTGAATGTCGAATGTCGAAATGTCGAAAGTCGAAATGTCGAATGTCGAATGTGAATGTCGAATGTCAAATGTGAATGTCGATTGTCAAATGTGAATGTCGAATGTCAATTGTGAATGTCGAATGTCGAAATGTCGACTGTTGAATGTCGAATGTGAATGTCGAAATGTCGAAATGTCGAATGTCAAATGTGAATGTCGAATGTCGTAATGTCGAATGTCAAATGTGAATGTCGAATGTCGAATGTGAATGTCGAATGTCGAAATGTCGAATGTCGAAATGTCGAAATGTCGAATGTCAAATGTCGAATGTGAATGTCGAATGTCAAATGTGAATGTTGATTGTCAAATGTGAATGTCGAATGTCAATTGTGAATGTCGAATGTCGAGATGTCGAATGTTGAAAGTCGAAATGTCGAATGTCGAATGTGAATGTCGAATGTCGAATGTCGAATGTGAATGTCGAAATGTCGAAATGTCGAATGTTGAAATGTCGAAATGTCGAATGTAGAATGTCGAATGTAAAATGTGAATGTCGAATGTGAATGTCGAATGTCGAAATGCCGAATGTCGAAATGTCGAATGTCGAAATGTCGAATGTCGAAATGTCGAAATGTCGAATGTAGAATGTCGAATGTCGAATGTCGAATGTAAAATGTGAATGTCGAATGTCGAAATGTCGAATGTCAAAAGTCAAAATGTCAAATGTGAATGTCGAAATGTCGAATGTCGAATGTGAATGTTGAATGTCGAAATGTCGAATGTTGAAATGTCCAATGTCGAATGTCAAATGTCGAATGTGAATGTCGAATGTCGAAATGTCCAATGTCAAAAGTCGAAAGTCGAAATGTCGAATGTGAATGTCAAAATGTCGAATGTCGGATGTGAATGTCGAATGTCGAGATGTCAAAATGTCGAATGTCAATGTCGAAATGTCGAAATGTCGAATGTCGAATGTCGAATGTCAAATGTCAAATGTGAATGTCGAATGTCGAATGTCGAATGTGAATGTCGAATGTGAATGTCGAATGTCGAATGTCAAATGTCAAATGTGAATGTCGAAATGTCGAAATGTCGAATGTCAAATGTCGAATGTGAATGTCGAATGTGAATGTCGCATGTCGAAATTCAAAATGTCGAATGTCGAATGTGAATGTCGAATGTCGAAATGTCGAATGGCGAATGTGAATGTCGAATGTCGAACGTGAATGTCGAATGTCGAAATGTCGAATGTCAAATGTGAATGTCGAATGTCGAAATGTCGAATGTTGAAATGTCGAATGTCGAATGTCAAATGTCGAATATGAATGTCGAATGTCGAAATGTCGAATGTCAAAAGTCGAAATGTCGAATGTGAATGTCGAAATGTCGAATGTGAATGTCAAATGTCGAAATGTCGAAATGTCGAATGTCGAATGTCGAATGTCGAATGTGAATGTGAATGTTGAATGTCGAAATGTCGAATGTCGAATGTGATTGTCGAAATGTCAAAATGTCGAATGTCGAATGTGAATGTCGAAATGTCGAATGTTGAAATGTCGAATGTCGAATGTGAATGTCGAATGTCGAAATGTCGAATGTCAAAAGTCGAAATGTCGAATGTGAATGTCGAAATGTCGAATGTCGGATGTGAATGTCGAAATGTCGAATGTCGAATGTGAATGTCGAAATGTCGAAATGTCGAATGTCGAATGTCGAATGTCAAATGTGAATGTCGAATGTCGAATGTCGAAATGTCGAATGTCGAAAGTCGAAATGTCGAATGTCGAATGTCGAATGTCGAAAGTCGAAATGTCGAATGTGAATGTCGAAATGTCGAAATGTCGAAATGTCGAAATGTCGAATGTCAAATGTCGAATGTGAATGTCGAATGTCAAATGTGAATGTCGATTGTCAAATGTGAATGTCGAATGTCAATTGTGAATGTCGAAAGTCGAAATGTCGAATGTCGAATGTGAATGTCGAATGTCGAATGTGAATGTCGAATGTTGAATGTCAAATGTCGAATGTGAATGTCGAAATGTCGAAATGTCGGATGTCGAAATGTCGAAATGTCGAATGTCGAAATGTCGAATGTCTAAATGTCGAATGTCGAAATGTCGAATATCGAAATGTCGAATGTCGAAAGTCGAAATGTCGAATGTCGAATGTGAATGTTGAATGTCGAAATGTCGAATGTCGATTGTCAAATGTGAATGTTGAAATGTCGAAATGTCGATTGTCGAAATGTCGAATGTCGAAATGTCGAATGTCGAATGTGAATGTCGAAATGTCGAAATGTCGCATGTCGAATGTGAACGTCGAATGTCGAAATGTCGAATGTCGATAGTCGAAAGTCGAATGTCGAAATGTCGAAATGTCGAATGTCGAATGTGAATGTCGAATGTGAATGTCGAATGTCGAAATGTCGAATGTCGAATGTGAATGTCGAAATGTCGAATGTCGAATGTGAATGTCGAATGTCGAAAAGTCGAATGTCAAAAGTCGAAATGTCGAATGTGAATGTCAAATGTCGAAATGTCGAAATGTCGAATGTCGAATGTCGAATGTGAATGTTGAATGTCGAAATGTCGAAATGTCGAATGTCGAATGTGATTGTCGAAATGTCGAAATGTCGAATGTCAAATGTCGAATGTGAATGTCAAATGTGAATGTCGATTGTCAAATGTGAATGTCGATTGTCAAATGTGAATGTCGAATGTCGAGATGTCGAATGTCGAAATGTCGAATGTCGAAAGTCGAAATGTCGAATGTCGAATGTCGAATGTCGAAAGTCGAAATGTCGAATGTCGAATGTGTATGCTGAATGTCGAAATGTCGAATGTCGATTGTCAAATGTGAATGTTGAAATGTCGATTGTCGAAATGTCGAATGTCGAAATGTCGAATGTCGAATGTGAATGTCGAAATGTCGAAATGTCGCATGTCGAAAGTCGAAATGTCGAATGTCGAATGTGAATGTCGAATGTCGAAATGTCGAATGTCGAATGTGAATGTCGAAATGTCGAATATCACGTGTCGAATGTGAATGTCGAATGTCGAAAAGTCGAATGTCAAAAGTCGAAATGTCGAATGTGAATGTCGAAATGTCGAATGTCGAATGTGAATGTCAAATGTCGAAATGTCGAAATGTCGAATGTCGAATGTGAATGTTGAATCTGATTGTCGAAATGTCAAAATGTCGAATGTCGAATGTGAATGTTGAATGTCGAAATGTCGAATGTTGAAATGTCCAATGTCGAATGTCAAATGTCGAATGTGAATGTCGAATGTCGAAATGTTGAATGTCAAAAGTCGAAATGTCGAATGTGAATGTCGAAATGTCGAATGTCGAATGTGAATGTCGAAATGTCGAATGTCGGATGTGAATGTCGAAATGTCGAAATGTCGAATGTCGAATGTCGAATGTGAATTTCAAAATGTTGAAATGTCGAATGTCGAATGTCAAATGTGAATGTCGAATGTCGAATGTGAATGTCGAATGTCGAAATGTCGAAATGTCGAATGTCAAATGTGGAATGTGAATGTCGAATGTCAAATGTGAATGTCGATTATCAAATGTGAATGTCGAATGTGAATGTAGAATGTGAATGTCGAATGTCGAAATGTCGAAATGTCGAATGTCGAATGTCGAAATGTCGAATGTCGATTGTCAAATGTGAATGTTGAATGTCAAATGTGAATGTCGAATGTCGAAATGTCGAATGTCGAAAGTCGAAATGTCGAATGTGAAAGTCGAATGTCGAAATGTCGAATGTCGAATGTCGAATGTGAATGTCCAATGTCAAATGTGAATGTCGAATGTTGAAATGTCGAATGTCAAAAGTCGAAAAGTCGAATGTGAATGTCGAAATGTCGAATGTCGAATGTGAATGTCGACTGTCGAAATGTCAAAATGTCGAATGTCGAATGTCGAATGTGAATGTCGAAATGTCGAATGTCGGATGTGAATGTCGAATGTCGAAATGTCAAATGTGAATGTCGATTGTCGAAATGTCGAATGTCGAAATGTCGATATGTCAAAATGTCGAATGTGAATGTCGAATGTCGAATTTGAATGTAATGTCGAAATGTCGAAATGTCGAATGTCGAATGTGAATGTCGAAATGTCGACTGTCGAATGTCGAAATGTCAAAATGTCGAAATGTCGAATGTCGAATGTGAATGTCGAATGTCAAATGTGAATGTCGAAATGTCGAAATGTCGAAAGTCGAAATGTCGAATGTCGAATGTGAATGTCGAAATGTCAAAATGTCGAATGTCGAAATGTCGAAATGTTGAATGTCGAATGTCGAATGTGAATGTCGAATGTCGAAATGTCGAAATGTCGAAATGTCGAATGTCGAATTGTCGAATGTCGAATGTGAATGTAGAAATGTCGAATGTGAATGTCGAATGTCGAAATGTCGAATGTGAATGTCGAAATGTCGTAATGTCGAAATGTCGAATGTCGAATGTGAATGTCGAATGTCGAATGTGAATGTCGAATGTCGAATGTGAATGTCGAATGTCGAAATGTCGAAATGTCGAATATGAATGTCGAATGTCGAATGTGAATGTCGAATGTCGAATGTGAATGTCGAATGTCAAATGTCGAATGTCGAATGTGAATGTCGAAATGTCGAATGTCGAAATGTCGAATGTCGAATGTCGAATGTGAATGTCGAAATGTCGAAATGTCGAATGTAAATGTCGAATCTCGAAATGTCGAATGTTGAAATGTCGAATGTCGAATGTCGAATGTGAATGTCGAATGTCGAAATGTAGAATGTCGAAATGTCGAATGTCGAATGTGAATGTCGAATGTCGAAATGTCGAATGTTGAAATGTCGAATGTTGAAATGTCAAATGTCGAATGTCGAATGTCGAATGTCGAAATGTCGAATGTCGAAAGTCGAAAGTCGAAATGTCGAATGTCGAAATGTCGAATGTCGAATGTCGAATGTCAAATGTCGAATGTGAATGTCGAATGTCGAAAAGTCGAATGTCAAAAGTCGAAATGTCGAATGTGAATGTCGAATGTCGAATGTGAATGTTGAATGTCGAAATGTCGAATGTTGAAACGTCCAATGTCGAATGTCAAATGTCGAATGTGAATGTCGAAATGTCGAAATGTCGAATGTAAATGTCGAATCTCGAAATGTCGAATGTTGAAATGTCGAATGTCGAATGTCAAATGTGAATGTTGAAATGTCGATTGTCGAAATGTCGAATGTCGAAATGTCGAATGTCGAATGTGAATGCTGAATGTCGAAATGTCGAATGTCGATTGTCAAATGTGAATGTTGAAATGTCGATTGTCGAAATGTCGAATGTCGAAATGTCGAATGTCGAATGTGAATGTCGAAATGTCGAAATGTCGCATGTCGAAAGTCGAAATGTCGAATGTCGAATGTGAATGTCGAATGTCGAATGTGAATGTCGAAATGTCGAATATCACGTGTTGAATGTGAATGTCGAATGTCGAAAAGTCGAATGTCAAAAGTCGAAATGTCGAATGTGAATGTCGAAATGTCGAATGTCGAATGTGAATGTCAAATGTCGAAATGTCGAAATGTCGAATGTCGAATGTGAATGTTGAATCTGATTGTCGAAATGTCGAAATGTCGAATGTGAATGTTGAATGTCGAAATGTCGAATGTTGAAATGTCCAATGTCGAATGTCAAATGTCGAATGTGAATGTCGAATGTCGAAATGTCGAATGTCAAAAGTCAAAAGTCGAAATGTCGAATGTGAATGTCGAAATGTCGAATGTCGAATGTGAATGTCGAAATGTCGAATGTCGGTTGTAAATGTCGAATGTCGAATGTCGAATGTGAATGTCAAAATGTCGAAATGTCGAATGTGAATGTCGAATGTCGAAAAGTCGAATGTCAAAAGTCGAAATGTCGAATGTGAATGTCAAATGTCGAAATGTCGAAATGTGAATGTCGAAATGTCGAATGTCGGATGTGAATGTCGAAATGTCGAAATGTCGAATGTCGAATGTCGAATGTGAATGTCAAAATGTCGAAATGTCGAATGTCGAATGTCAAATGTGAATGTCGAATGTCGAATGTTAATGTCGAATGTCGAAATGTCGAATGTCAAATGTCGAATGTGAATGTCGAATGTCAAATGTGAATGTCGATTATCAAATGTGAATGTCGAATGTCGAATGTGAATGTAGAATGTGAATGTCGAATGTCGAAATGTCGAAATGTCGAATGTCGAATGTCGAAATGTCGAATGTCGATTGTCAAATGTGAATGTCGAATGTCAAATGTGAATGTCGAATGTCGAAATGTCGAATGTCGAAAGTCGAAATGTCGAAATGTCGAATGTGAAAGTCGAATGTCGAAATGTCGAAATGTCGAATGTCGAATGTCGAATGTGAATGTCCAATATCAAATGTGAATGTCGAATGTTGAAATGTCGAATGTCAAAAGTCGAAATGTCGAATGTTAATGTCGAAATGTCGAATGTCGAATGTGAATGTCGACTGTCGAAATGTCGAAATGTCGAATGTCGAATGTCGAATGTGAATGTCGAAATGTCGAATGTCGGATGTGAATGTCGAATGTCGAAATGTCAAATGTGAATGTCGATTGTCGAAATGTCGAATGTAGAAATGTCGATATGTCAAAATGTCGAATGTGAATGTCGAATGTCGAATTTGAATGTCTAATGTCGAAATGTCGAATGTCGAATGTGAATGTCGAATGTGAATGTCGAATGTCGAATGTGAATGTTGAAAGTCGAAATATCGAATGTGAATGTCAAATGTCGAATGTGAATGTCGAAATGTCGAATGTCGAATGTCGAAATGTCGAAATGTCGAAATGTCGAAATGTCGAATGTCGAATGTGAATGTCGAATGTCAAATGTGAATGTCGAAATGTCGAAATGTCGAAAGTCGAAAGTGAATGTCGAAATGTCAAAATGTCGAATGTCGAAATGTCGAATGTCGAATGTCGAATGTCGAATGTGAATGTCGAATGTCGAAATGTCGAAATGTCGAATGTCGAATTGTCGAATGTCGAATGTGAATGTCGAAATGTCGAATGTGAATGTCGAATGTCGAAATGTCGAATGTGAATGTCGAAATGTCGTAATGTCGAAATGTCGAATGTCGAATGTGAATGTCGAATGTCGAATGTGAATGTCGAATGTCGAATGTGAATGTCGAATGTCGAAATGTCGAAATGTCGAATGTCGAATATGAATGTCGAATGTGAATGTCGAATGTCGAATGTGAATGTCGAATGTCGAATGTCGAATGTGAATGTCGACATGTCGAAATGTCGAAATGTCGAAATGTCGAATGTCGAAATGTCGAATGTCGAATGTGAATGTCGAAATGTCGAAATGTCGAATGTAAATGTCGAATCTCGAAATGTCGAATGTTGAAATGTTGAATGTCGAATGTCGAATGTGAATGTCGAATGTCGAAATGTCGAAATGTCGAATGTCGAAATGTCGCATGTCGAATGTGAATGTCGAATGTCGAAATGTCGAATGTCGATAGTCGAAATGTCGAATGTCGAATGTGAATGTCGAATGTCGAAATGTCGAAATGTCGAATGTCGAATGTGAATGTCGAATGTGAATGTCGAATGTCGAAATGTCGAATGTCGAATGTGAATGTCGAATGTGAATGTCGAATGTCGAAATGTCGAATGTCAAATGTGAATGTCGAATGTCGAAATGTCGAATGTTGAAATGTCGAATGTGAATGTCAAATGTCGAAATGTCGAAATGTCGAATGTCGAATGTCGAATGTCGAATGTCGAATGTGAATGTTGAATGTCGAAATGTCGAAATGTCGAATGTGATTGTCGAAATGTCGAAATGTCGAATGTCGAATGTGAATGTCGAAATGTCGAATGTTGAAATGTCGAATGTCGAATGTGAATGTCGAATGTCGAATGTCGAAATGTCGAATGTCAAAAGTCGAAATGTCGAATGTGAATGTCGAAATGTCGAATGTCGGATGTGAATGTCGAAATGTCGAATGTCGAATGTGAATGTCGAAATGTCGAAATGTCGAATGTCGAATGTCGAATGTCAAATGTGAATGTCGAATGTCGAATGTCGAAATGTCGAATGTCGAAAGTCGAAATGTCGAATGTCGAATGTCGAATGTCGAAAGTCAAAATGTCGAATGTGAATGTCGAAATGTCGAAATGTCGAAATGTCGAAATGTCGAATGTCAAATGTCGAATGTGAATGTCGAATGTCAAATGTGAATGTCGATTGTCAAATGTGAATGTCGAATGTCAATTGTGAATGTCGAAAGTCGAAATGTCCAATGTCGAATGTGAATGTCGAATGTCGAATGTGAATGTCTAATGTTGAATGTCAAATGTCGAATGTGAATGTCGAAATGTCGAAATGTCGGATGTCGAAATGTCGAAATGTCGAATGTCGAAAGTCGAATGTGAATGTCGAATGTCGAAATGTCGAATGTCGAAAGTCGAAATGTCGAATGTCGATTGTCAAATGTGAATGTTGAAATGTCGAAATGTGGATTGTCGAAATGTCGAATGTCGAAATGTCGAATGTCGAATGTGAATGTCGAAATGTCGAAATGTCGCATGTCGAATGTGAATGTCGAATGTGAATGTCGAATGTCGAAATGTCGAATGTGAATGTCGAAATGTCGTAATGTCGAAATGTGAATGTCGAAATGTCGAAATGTCGAATGTGAATGTCGAAATGTCGAATGTGAATGTCGAATGTCGAAATGTCGAATGTGAATGTCGAAATGTCGTAATGTCGAAATGTCGAATGTGAATGTCGAATGTCGAATGTCAAATGTCAAATGTGAATGTCGAATGTCGAAATGTCGAAAGTCGAAATGTCGAATGTCGAATGTGAATGTCGAATGTCAAATGTGAATGTCGATTGTCAAATGTGAATGTCGAATGTCAATTTTGAATGTCGAATGTCGAAATGTCGACTGTTGAATGTCGAATGTGAATGTCGAAATGTCGAAATGTCGAATGTCAAATGTGAATGTCGAATGTCGTAATGTCGAATGTCGAATGTCAAATGTGAATGTCGAATGTCGAATGTGAATGTCGAATGTCGAAATGTCGAATGTCGAAATGTCGAAATGTCGAATGTCAAATGTCGAATGTGAATGTCGAATGTCAAATGTGAATGTTGATTGTCAAATGTGAATGTCGAATGTCAATTGTGAATATCGAATGTCGAGATGTCGTATGTTGAAAGTCGAAATGTCGAATGTCGAATGTGAATGTCGAATGTCGAATGTCGAATGTGAATGTCGAATGTGAATGTTGACATGTCGAAATGTCGAAATGTCGAATGTTGAAATGTCGAAATGTCGAATGTCGAATGTCGAATGTAAAATGTGAATGTCGAATGTGAATGTCGAATGTCGAAATGTCGAATGTCGAAATGTCGAATGTCGAAATGTCGAATGTCGAAATGTCGAAATGTCGAATGTAGAATGTCGAATGTCGAATGTCGAATGTAAAATGTGAATGTTGAATGTCGAAATGTCGAATGTCAAAAGTCAAAATGTCGAATGTGAATGTCGAAATGTCGAATGTCGAATGTGAATGTTGAATGTCAAAATGTCAAATGTTGAAATGTCCAATGTCGAATGTCAAATGTCGAATGTGAATGTCGAATGTCGAAATGTCGAATGTCAAAAGTCGAAATGTCGAATGTGAATGTCAAATTGTCGAATGTCGGATGTGAATGTCGAATGTCGAAATGTCGAAATGTCGAATGTCAATGTCGAAATGTCGAATGTCGAATGTCGAATGTCAAATGTCAAATGTGAATGTCGAATGTCGAATGTCGAATGTGAATGTCGAATGTGAATGTCGAATGTCGAATGTCAAATGTCAAATGTGAATGTCGAAATGTCGAAATGTCGAATGTCAAATGTCGAATGTGAATGTCGAATGTGAATGTCGCATGTCGAAATTCAAAATGTCGAATGTCGAATGTGAATGTCGAATGTCGAAATGTCGAATGTCGAATGTGAATGTCGAATGTCGAACGTGAATGTCGAATGTCGAAATGTCGAATGTCAAATGTGAATGTCGAATGTTGAAATGTCGAATGTCGAATGTCAAATGTCGAATATGAATGTCGAATGTCGAAATGTCGAATTTCAAAAGTCGAAATGTCGAATGTGAATGTCGAAATGTCGAATGTGAATGTCAAATGTCGAAATGTCGAAATGTCGAATGTCGAATGTGAATGTGAATGTTGAATGTCGAAATGTCGAATGTCGAATGTGATTGTCGAAATGTCGAAATGTCGAATGTCGAATGTGAATGTCGAAATGTCGAATGTTGAAATGTCGAATGTCGAATGTGAATGTCGAATGTCGAAATGTCGAATGTCAAAAGTCGAAATGTCGAATGTGAATGTCGAAATGTCGAATGTCGGATGTGAATGTCGAAATGTCGAATGTCGAATGTGAATATCGAAATGTCGAAATGTCGAAATGTCGAATGTCGAATGTCGAATGTCAAATGTGAATGTCGAATGTCGAATGTCAAAATGTCGAAAGTCGAAATGTCGAATGTCGAATGTCGAATGTCGAAAGTCGAAATGTCGAATGTGAATGTCGAAATGTCGAAATGTCGAAATGTCGAAATGTCGAAATGTCGAATGTCAAATGTCGAATGTGAATGTCGAATGTCAAATGTGAATGTCGATTGTCAAATGTGAATGTCGAATGTCAATTGTGAATGTCGAAAGTCGAAATGTCGAATGTCGAATGTGAATGTCGAATGTCGAATGTGAATGTCGAATGTTGAATGTCAAATGTCGAATGTGAATGTCGAAATGTCGGATGTCGAAATGTCGAAATGTCGAATGTCGAAATGTCGAATGTCGAAATGTCGAATGTCGAAATTTCGAATATCGAAATGTCGAATGTCGAAAGTCGAAATGTCGAATGTCGAATGTGAATGTTGAATGTCGAAATGTCGAATGTCGATTGTCAAATGTGAATGTTGTAATGTCGAAATGTCGATTGTCGAAATGTCGAATGTCGAAATGTCGAATGTCGAATGTGAATGTCGAAATGTCGAAAAGTCGCATGTCGAATGTGAATGTCGAATGTCGAAATGTCGATAGTCGAAAGTCGAATGTCGAAATGTCGAAATGTCGAATGTCGTATGTGAATGTCGAATGTGAATGTCGAATGTCGAAATGTCGAATGTCGAATGTGAATGTCGAAATGTCGAATGTCGAATGTGAATGTCGAATGTCGAAAAGTCGAATGTCAAAAGTCGAAATGTCGAATGTGAATGTCACATGTCGAAATGTCGAAATGTCGAATGTGAATGTTGAATGTCGAAATGTCGAAATGTCGAATGTCGAATGTGATTGTCGAAATGTCGAAATGTCGAATGTCAAATGTCGAATGTGAATGTCAAATGTGAATGTCGATTGTCAAATGTGAATGTCGATTGTCAAATGTGAATGTCGATTGTCAAATGTGAATGTCGAATGTCGAGATGTCGAATGTCGAAATGTCGAATGTCGAATGTCGAAAGTCGAAATGTCGAATGTCGAATGTGAATGCTGAATGTCGAAATGTCGAATGTCGATTGTCAAATGTGAATGTTGAAATGTCGATTGTCGAAATGTCGAATGTCGAAATGTCGAATGTCGAATGTGAATGTCGAAATGTCGAAATGTCGCATGTCGAAAGTCGAAATGTCGAATGTCGAATGTGAATGTCGAATGTCGAAATGTCGAATGTCGAATGTGAATGTCGAAATGTCGAATATCACGTGTCGAATGTGAATGTCGAATGTCGAAAAGGCGAATGTCAAAAGTCGAAATGTCGAATGTGAATGTCGAAATGTCGAATGTCGAATGTGAATGTCAAATGTCGAAATGTCGAAATGTCGAATGTCGAATGTGAATGTTGAATCTGATTGTCGAAATGTCAAAATGTCGAATGTCGAATGTGAATGTTGAATGTCGAAATGTCGAATGTTGAAATGTCCAATGTCGAATGTCAAATGTCGAATGTGAATGTCGAATGTCGAAATGTCGAATGTCAAAAGTCGAAATGTCGAATGTGAATGTCGAAATGTCGAATGTCGAATGTGAATGTCGAAATGTCGAATGTCGGATGTGAATGTCGAAATGTCGAAATGTCGAATGTCGAATGTCGAATGTGAATTTCAAAATGTCGAAATGTCGAATGTCGAATGTCAAATGTGAATGTCGAATGTCGAATGTGAATGTCGAATGTCGAAATGTCGAAATGTCGAATGTCAAATGTGGAATGTGAATGTCGAATGTCAAATGTGAATGTCGATTATCAAATGTGAATGTCGAATGTGAATGTAGAATGTGAATGTCGAATGTCGAAATGTCGAAATGTCGAATGTCGAATGTCGAAATGTCGAATGTCGATTGTCAAATGTGAATGTTGAATGTCAAATGTGAATGTCGAATGTCGAAATGTCGAATGTCGAAAGTCGAAATGTCGAATGTGAAAGTCAAATGTCGAAATGTCGAATGTCGAATGTCGAATGTGAATGTCCAATGTCAAATGTGAATGTCGAATGTTGAAATGTCGAATGTCAAAAGTCGAAAAGTCGAATGTGAATGTCGAAATGTCGAATGTCGAATGTGAATGTCGACTGTCGAAATGTCGAAATGTCGAATGTCGAATGTGAATGTCGAAATGTCGAATGTCGGATGTGAATGTCGAATGTCGAAATGTCAAATGTGAATGTCGATTGTCGAAATGTCGAATGTCGAAATGTCGATATGTCAAAATGTCGAATGTGAATGTCGAATGTCGAATTTGAATGTAATGTCGAAATGTCGAAATGTCGAATGTCGAATGTGAATGTCGAAATGTCGAATGTCGAATGTCGAAATGTCGAAATGTCGAAATGTCGAATGTCGAATGTGAATGTCGAATGTCAAATGTGAATGTCGAAATGTCGAAATGTCGAAAGTCGAAATGTCGAATGTCGAATGTGAATGTCGAAATGTCAAAATGTCGAATGTCAAAATGTCGAAATGTTGAATGTCGAATGTCGAATGTCGAATGTCGAATGTCGAATGTGAATGTCGAATGTCGAAATGTCGAAATGTCGAAATGTCGAATGTCGAATTGTCGAATGTCGAATGTGAATGTAGAAATGTCGAATGTGAATGTCGAATGTCGAAATGTCGAATGTGAATGTCGAAATGTCGTAATGTCGAAATGTCGAATGTGAATGTCGAATGTCGAATGTGAATGTCGAATGTCGAATGTGAATGTCGAATGTCGAAATGTCGAAATGTTGAATATGAATGTCGAATGTCGAATGTGAATGTCGAATGTCGAATGTGAATGTCGAATGTCAAATGTCGAATGTCGAATGTGAATGTCGACATGTCGAAATGTCGAAATGTCGAATGTCGAAATGTCGAATGTCGAATGTCGAATGTGAATGTCGAAATGTCGAAATGTCGAATCTCGAAATGTCGAATGTTGAAATGTCGAATGTCGAATGTCGAATGTGAATGTCGAATGTCGAAATGTAGAATGTCGAAATGTCGAATGTCGAATGTGAATGTCGAATGTCGAAATGTCGAATGTTGAAATGTCGAATGTTGAAATGTCAAATGTCGAATGTCGAAATGTCGAATGTTGAAAGTCGAAAGTCGAAATGTCGAATGTCGAAATGTCGAATGTCGAATGTCGAATGTCAAATGTCGAACGTGAATGTCGAATGTCGAATGTCGAAAAGTCGAATGTCAAAAGTCGAAATGTCGAATGTGAATGTCGAATGTCGAATGTGAATGTTGAATGTCGAAATGTCGAATGTTGAAATGTCCAATGTCGAATGTCAAATGTCAAATGTGAATGTCGAAATGTCGAAATGTCGAATGTAAATGTCGAATCTCGAAATGTCGAATGTTGAAATGTCGAATGTCGAATGTCAAATGTGAATGTTGAAATGTCGATTGTCGAAATGTCGAATGTCGAAATGTCGAATGTCGAATGTGAATGCTGAATGTCGAAATGTCGAATGTCGATTGTCAAATGTGAATGTTGAAATGTCGATTGTCGAAATGTCGAATGTCGAAATGTCGAATGTCGAATGTGAATGTCGAAATGTCGAAATGTCGCATGTCGAAAGTCGAAATGTCGAATGTCGAATGTGAATGTCGAATGTCGAATATCACGTGTTGAATGTGAATGTCGAATGTCGAAAAGTCGAATGTCAAAAGTCGAAATGTCGAATGTGAATGTCGAAATGTCGAATGTCGAATGTGAATGTCAAATGTCGAAATGTCGAAATGTCGAATGTCGAATGTGAATGTTGAATCTGATTGTCGAAATGTCGAAATGTCGAATGTCGAATGTGAATGTTGAATGTCGAAATGTCGAATGTTGAAATGTCCAATGTCGAATGTCAAATGTCGAATGTGAATGTCGAATGTCGAAATGTCGAATGTCAAAAGTCGAAATGTCGAATGTGAATGTCGAAATGTCGAATGTCGAATGTGAATGTCGAAATGTCGAATGTCGGATGTGAATGTCGAAATGTCGAAATGTCGAATGTCGAATGTCGAATGTGAATGTCAAAATGTCGAAATGTCGAATGTCGAATGTCGAATGTCGAATGTCAAATGTGAATGTCGAATGTCGAATGTTAATGTCGAATGTCGAAATGTCGAATGTCAAATGTCGAATGTGAATGTCGAATGTCAAATGTGAATGTCGATTATCAAATGAGAATGTCGAATGTCGAATGTGAATGTAGAATGTGAATGTCGAATGTCGAAATGTCGAAATGTCGAATGTCGAATGTCGAAATGTCGAATGTCGATTGTCAAATGTGAATGTCGAATGTCAAATGTGAATGTCGAATGTCGAAATGTCGAATGTCGAAAGTCGAAATGTCGAAATGTCGAATGTGAATGTCGACTGTCGAAATGTCGAAATGTCGAATGTCGAATGTCGAATGTGAATGTCGAAATGTCGAATGTCGGATGTGAATGTCGAATGTCGAAATGTCAAATGTGAATGTCGATTGTCGAAATGTCGAATGTCGAAATGTCGATATGTCAAAATGTCGAATGTGAATGTCGAATGTCGAATTTGAATGTCTAATGTCGAAATGTCGAATGTCGAATGTGAATGTCGAATGTGAATGTCGAATGTCGAAATGTCGAATGTCGAATGTGAATGTTGAATGTTGAATGTCGAATGTGAATGTCGAAAGTCGAAATATCGATTGTGAATGTCAAATGTCGAATGTGAATGTCGAAATGTCGAATGTCGAAATGTCGAAATGTCGAAATGTCGAAATGTCGAATGTCGAATGTGAATGTCGAATGTCAAATGTGAATGTCGAAATGTCGAAATGTCGAAAGTCGAAATGTCGAATGTGAATGTCGAAATGTCAAAATGTCGAATGTCGAAATGTCGAATGTCGAATGTCGAATGTGAATGTCGAATGTCGAAATGTCGAAATGTCGAATGTCGAATTGTCGAATGTCGAATGTGAATGTCGAAATGTCGAATGTGAATGTCGAATGTCGAAATGTCGAATGTGAATGTCGAAATGTCGTAATGTCGAAATGTCGAATGTCGAATGTGAATGTCGAATGTCGAATGTGAATGTCGAATGTCGAATGTGAATGTCGAATGTCGAAATGTCGAATGTCGAATATGAATGTCGAATGTGAATGTCGAATGTCGAATGTGAATGTCGAATGTCGAATGTGAATGTCGACATGTCGAAATGTCGAAATGTCGAAATGTCGAAATGTCGAATGTCGAATGTCGAATGTGAATGTCGAAATGTCGAAATGTCGAATGTAAATGTCGAATCTCGAAATGTCGAATGTTGAAATGTCGAATGTCGAATGTCGAATGTGAATGTCGAATGTCGAAATGTCGAAATGTCGAATGTCGAAATGTCGCATGTCGAATGTGAATGTCGAATGTCGAAATGTCGAATGTCGATAGTCGAAATGTCGAATGTCGAATGTGAATGTCGAATGTCGAAATGTCGAATGTCGAATGTCGAATGTGAATGTCGAATGTGAATGTCGAATGTCGAAATGTCGAATGTCGAATGTGAATGTCGAATGTGAATGTCGAATGTCGAAATGTCGAATGTCAAATGTGAATGTCGAATGTCGAAATGTCGAATGTTGAAATGTCGAATGTCGAATGTCAAATGTCGAATATGAATGTCGAATGTCGAAATGTTGAATGTCAAAAGTCGAAATGTCGAATGTGAATGACGAAATGTCGAATGTGAATGTCCAATGTCGAAATGTCGAAATGTCGAATGTCGAATGTCGAATGTCGAATGTCGAATGTGAATGTTGAATGTCGAAATGTCGAAATGTCGAATGTGATTGTCGAAATGTCGAAATGTCGAATGTCGAATGTGAATGTCGAAATGTCGAATGTTGAAATGTCGAATGTCGAATGTGAATGTCGAATGTCGAAATGTCGAATGTCAAATGTGAATGTCGAATGTCGAAATGTCGAATGTTGAAATGTCGAATGTCGAATGTCAAATGTCGAATATGAATGTCGAATGTCGAAATGTTGAATGTCAAAAGTCGAAATGTCGAATGTGAATGACGAAATGTCGAATGTGAATGTCAAATGTCGAAATGTCGAAATGTCGAATGTCGAATGTCGAATGTCGAATGTGAATGTTGAATGTCGAAATGTCGAAATGTCGAATGTGATTGTCGAAATGTCGAAATGTCGAATGTCGAATGTGAATGTCGAAATGTCGAATGTTGAAATGTCGAATGTCGAATGTGAATGTCGAATGTCGAATGTCGAAATGTCGAATGTCAAAAGTCGAAATGTCGAATGTGAATGTCGAAATGTCGAATGTCGGATGTGAATGTCGAAATGTCGAATGTCGAATGTGAATGTCGAAATGTCGAAATGTCGAATGTCGAATGTCGAATGTCAAATGTGAATGTCGAATGTCGAATGTCGAAATGTCGAATGTCGAAAGTCGAAATGTCGAATGTCGAATGTCGAAAGTCGAAATGTCGAATGTGAATGTCGAAATGTCGAAATGTCGAAATGTCGAAATGTCGAATGTCAAATGTCGAATGTGAATGTCGAATGTCAAATGTGAATGTCGATTGTCAAATGTGAATGTCGAATGTCAATTGTGAATGTCGAAAGTCGAAATGTCCAATGTCGAATGTGAATGTCGAATGTCGAATGTGAATGTCGAATGTTGAATGTCAAATGTCGAATGTGAATGTCGAAATGTCGAAATGTCGGATGTCGAAATGTCGAAATGTCGAATGTCAAAAGTCGAATGTGAATGTCGAATGTCGAAATGTCGAATGTCGAAAGTCGAAATGTCGATTGTCGAATGTGAATGTTGAATGTCGAAATGTCGAATGTCGATTGTCAAATGTGAATGTTGAAATGTCGAAATGTCGATTGTCGAAATGTCGAATGTCGAAATGTCGAATGTCGAATGTGAATGTCGAAATGTCGAAATGTCGCATGTCGAATGTGAATGTCGAATGTCGAAATGTCGAATGTCGATAGTCGAAATGTCGAATGTCGAATGTGAATGTCGAATGTCGAAATGTCGAATGTCGAATGTGAATGTCGAATGTGAATGTCGAATGTCGAAATGTCGAATGTCGAATGTGAATGTCGAAATGTCGAATGTCGAATGTGAATGTCGAATGTCGAAAAGTCGAATGTCAAAAGTCGAAATGTCGAATGTGAATGTCAAATGTCGAAATGTCGAAATGTCGAATGTCGAATGTCGAATGTGAATGTTGAATGTCGAAATGTCGAATGTGATTGTCGAAATGTCGAAATGTCGAATGTCAAATGTCGAATGTGAATGTCAAATGTGAATGTCGATTGTCAAATGTGAATGTCGATTGTCAAATGTGAATGTCGAATGTCGAGATGTCGAATGTCGAAATGTCGAATGTCGAAAGTCGAAATGTCGAATGTCGAATGTCGAATGTCGAAAGTCGAAATGTCGAATGTCGAATGTGAATGCTGAATGTCGAAATGTCGAATGTCGATTGTCAAATGTGAATGTTGAAATGTCGATTGTCGAAATGTCGAATGTCGAAATGTCGAATGTCGAATGTGAATGTCGAAATGTCGAAATGTCGCATGTCGAAAGTCGAAATGTCGAATGTGAATGTCGAAATGTCGAATGTCGGATGTGAATGTCGAATGTCGAAATGTCAAATGTCAAATGTCAAATGTGAATGTCGATTGTCGAAATGTCGAATGTCGAAATGTCGATATGTCGAAATGTCGAATGTGAATGTCGAATGTCGAATAGAATGTCTAATGTCGAAATGTCGAAATGTCGAATGTGAATGTCGAATGTGAATGTCGAATGTGAATGTCGAATGTCAAAATGTCGAATGTGAATGTCGAATGTCGAATTTGAATGTCTAATGTCGAAATGTCGAAATGTCGAATGTCTAATGTGAATGTCGAATGTCAAATGTGAATGTCGAATGTCGAAATGTCGAAATGTCGAATGTCGAATGTGAATGTCGAAATGTCAAAATGTCGAATGTCGAAATGTCGAAATGTTGAATGTCGAATGTCGAATGTGAATGTCAAATGTCGAATGTCGAATGTGAATGTCGAAATGTCGAAATGTCGAATGTCGAATTGTCGAATGTCGAATGTCGAATGTGAATGTCGAAATGTCGAATGTGAATGTCGAATGTCGAAATGTCGAATGTGAATGTCGAAATGTCGTAATGTCGAAATGTCGAATGTCGAATGTGAATGTCGAATGTCGAATGTGAATGTCGAATGTCGAATGTCGAATGTGAATGTCGAATGTCGAAATGTCGAAATGTCGAATGTCGAATGTGAATGTCAAATGTGAATGTCGAATGTCGAAATGTTGAAATGTCGAATGTCGAATGTGAATGTTGAATGTTGAATGTCGAATGTGAATGTCGAATGTCGAAATGTCGAATGTCGAAAGTCGAATGTCGAATGTGAATGTCAAATGTCGAATGTGAATGTCGAATGTCGAATGTCAAATGTCAAATGTCAAATGTCAAATGTCAAATGTCAAATGTCGAAATGTCGAAATGTCGAAATGTCGAATGTCGAATGTCGAATGTGAATGTCGAAATGTCGAAATGTCGAATGTAAATGTCGAATCTCGAAATGTCGAATGTTGAAATGTCGAATGTCGAATGTCGAATGTGAATGTCGAATGTCGAAATGTCGAAATGTCGAATGTCGAAATGTCGCATGTCGAATGTGAATGTCGAATGTCGAAATGTCGAATGTCGATAGTCGAAATGTCGAATGTGAATGTCGAATGTCGAAATGTCGAATGTCGAATGTGAATGTCGAATGTGAATGTCGAATGTCGAAATGTCGAATGTCGAATGTGAATGTCGAATGTGAATGTCGAATGTCGAAATGTCGAATGTCAAATGTGAATGTCGAATGTCGAAATGTCGAATGTTGAAATGTCGAATGTCGAATGTCAAATGTCGAATATGAATGTCGAATGTCGAAATGTTGAATGTCAAAAGTCGAAATGTCGAATGTGAATGACGAAATGTCGAATGTGAATGTCAAATGTCGAAATGTCGAAATGTCGAATGTCGAATGTCGAATGTCGAATGTCGAATGTGAATGTTGAATGTCGAAATGTCGAAATGTCGAATGTGATTGTCGAAATGTCGAAATGTCGAATGTCGAATGTGAATGTCGAAATGTCGAATGTTGAAATGTCGAATGTCGAATGTGAATGTCGAATGTCGAAATGTCGAATGTCAAATGTGAATGTCGAATGTCGAAATGTCGAAAGTTGAAATGTCGAATGTCGAATGTCAAATGTCGAATATGAATGTCGAATGTCGAAATGTCGAATGTCAAAAGTCGAAATGTCGAATGTGAATGACGAAATGTCGAATGTGAATGTCAAATGTCGAAATGTCGAAATGTCGAATGTCGAATGTCGAATGTCGAATGTGAATGTTGAATGTCGAAATGTCGAAATGTCGAATGTGATTGTCGAAATGTCGAAATGTCGAATGTCGAATGTGAATGTCAAAATGTCGAATGTTGAAATGTCGAATGTCGAATGTGAATGTCGAATGTCGAATGTCGAAATGTCGAATGTCAAAAGTCGAAATGTCGAATGTGAATGTCGAAATGTCGAATGTCGGATGTGAATGTCGAAATGTCGAATGTCGAATGTGAATGTCGAAATGTCGAAATGTCGAAATGTCGAATGTCGAATGTCGAATGTCAAATGTGAATGTCGAATGTCGAATGTCGAAATGTCGAATGTCGAAAGTCGAAATGTCGAATGTCGAATGTCGAAAGTCGAAATGTCGAATGTGAATGTCGAAATGTCGAAATGTCGAAATGTCGAAATGTCGAATGTCAAATGTCGAATGTGAATGTCGAATGTCAAATGTGAATGTCGATTGTCAAATGTGAATGTCGAATGTCAATTGTGAATGTCGAAAGTCGAAATGTCCAATGTCGAATGTGAATGTCGAATGTCGAATGTGAATGTCGAATGTTGAATGTCAAATGTCGAATGTGAATGTCGAAATGTCGAAATGTCGGATGTCGAAATGTCGAAATGTCGAATGTCGAAAGTCGAATGTGAATGTCGAATGTCGAAATGTCGAATGTCGAAAGTCGAAATGTCGAATGTCGAATGTGAATGTTGAATGTCGAAATGTCGAATGTCGATTGTCAAATGTGAATGTTGAAATGTCGAAATGTCGATTGTCGAAATGTCGAATGTCAAAATGTCGAATGTCGAATGTGAATGTCGAATGTGAATGTCGAATGTCGAAATGTCGAATGTCGATAGTCGAAATGTCGAATGTCGAATGTGAATGTCGAATGTCGAAATGTCGAATGTCGAATGTGAATGTCGAATGTGAATGTCGAATGTCGAAATGTCAAATGTCGAATGTGAATGTCGAAATGTCGAATGTCGAATGTGAATGTCGAATGTCGAAAAGTCGAATGTCGATTGTCAAATGTGAATGTTGAAATGTCGAAATGTCGAAAGTCGAAATGTCGAATGTCGAATGTGAATGTTGAATGTCGAAATGTCGAATGTCGATTGTCAAATGTGAATGTTGAAATGTCGAAATGACGATTGTCGAAATGTCGAATGTCGAAATGTCGAAATGTCGAAATGTCGCATGTCGAATGTGAATGTCGAATGTCGAAATGTCGAATGTCGATAGTCGAAATGTCGAATGTCGAATGTGAATGTCGAATGTCGAAATGTCGAATGTCGAATGTGAATGTCGAAATGTCGAATGTCGAATGTGAATGTCGAATGTCGAAAAGTCGAATGTCAAAAGTCGAAATGTCGAATGTGAATGTCAAATGTCGAAATGTCGAAATGTCGAATGTCGAATGTGAATGTTGAATGTCGAAATGTCGAATGTGATTGTCGAAATGTCGAAATGTCGAATGTCAAATGTCGAATGTGAATGTCAAATGTGAATGTCGATTGTCAAATGTGAATGTCGATTGTCAAATGTGAATGTCGAATGTCGAGATGTCGAATGTCGAAATGTCGAATGTCGAAAGTCGAAATGTCGAATGTCGAATGTCGAATGTCGAAAGTCGAAATGTCGAATGTCGAATGTGAATGCTGAATGTCGAAATGTCGAATGTCGATTGTCAAATGTGAATGTTGAAATGTCGATTGTCGAAATGTCGAATGTCGAAATGTCGAATGTCGAATGTGAATGTCGAAATGTCGAAATGTCGCATGTCGAAAGTCAAAATGTCGAATGTGAATGTCGAAATGTCGAATGTCGAATGTGAATGTCGACTGTCGAAATGTCAAATGTCGAAATGTCGAATGTCGGATGTGAATGTCGAATGTCGAAATGTCAAATGTCAAATGTCAAATGTGAATGTCGATTGTCGAAATGTCGAATGTTGAAATGTCGATATGTCGAAATGTCGAATGTGAATGTCGAATGTCGAATAGAATGTCTAATGTCGAAATGTCGAATGTGAATGTCGAATGTGAATGTCGAATGTGAATGTCGAATGTCAAAATGTCGAATGTGAATGTCAAATGTCGAATGTGAATGTCGAAATGTCGAAATGTCAAAATGTCGAATGTCGAATGTCGAAATGTCGAAATGTCGAAATGTCGAATGTGAATGTCGAATGTCAAATGTGAATGTCGAATGTCGAAATGTCGAAATGTCGAAAGTCGAAATGTCGAATGTCGAATGTGAATGTCGAAATGTCAAAATGTCGAATGTCGAAATGTCGAAATGTTGAATGTCGAATGTTGAATGTGAATGTCAAATGTCGAATGTCGAATGTGAATGTCGAAATGTCGAAATGTCGAATGTCGAATTGTCGAATGTCGAATGTCGAATGTGAATGTCGAAATGTCGAATGTGAATGTCGAATGTCGAAATGTCGAATGTGAATGTCGAAATGTCGTAATGTCGAAATGTCGAATGTCGAATGTGAATGTCGAATGTCGAATGTGAATGTCGAATGTCGAATGTCGAATGTGAATGTCGAATGTCGAAATGTCGAAATGTCGAATGTGAATGTCAAATGTGAATGTCGAATGTCGAAATGTTGAAATGTCGAATGTCGAATGTGAATGTTGAATGTTGAATGTCGAATGTGAATGTCGAATGTCGAAATGTCGAATGTCGAAAGTCGAATGTCGAATGTGAATGTCAAATGTCGAATGTGAATGTCGAAATGTCGAATGTCGAATGTCAAATGTCAAATGTCAAATGTCAAATGTCAAATGTCAAATGTCGAAATGTCGAAATGTCGAAATGTCGAAATGTCGAAATGTCGAATGTCGAATGTGAATGTTGAATGTTAAATGTGAATGTCGAATGTCGAAATGTCGAAATGTCGAAAGTCGAAATGTCGAATGTCGAATGTGAATGTCGAAATGTCGAATGTCGAAATGTCGAAATGTTGAATGTCGAATGTCGAATGTCGAATGTGAATGTCGAATGTGAATGTCGAATGTCGAAATGTCGAATGTCGAATGTGAATGTCGAAATGTCGAATGTGAATGTCGAATGTCGAAATGTCGAATGTGAATGTCGAAATGTCGAATGTCGAATGTGAATGTCGAATGTCGAATGTGAATGTCGAATGTCGAATGTGAATGTCGAATGTCGAAATGTCGAAATGTCGAATGTCGAATATGAATGTCGAATGTGAATGTCGAATGTCGAATGTGAATGTCGAATGTCAAATGTCGAATGTCGAATGTGAATGTCGACATGTCGAAATGTCAAAATGTCGAATGTCGAATGTCGAATGTCGAATGTCAAATGTGAATGTCGAATGTCTAAATGTCGAAAGTCGAAATGTTGAATGTCGAATGTGAATGTCGAAATGTCGAAATGTCGAATGTAAATGTCGAATCTCGAAATGTCGAATGTTGAAATGTCGAATGTCGAATGTCGAATGTGAATGTCGAATGTCGAATGTCGAACGTCGAATGTGAATGTCGAATATCAAATGTCGAATATGAATGTCGAATGTGAATGTCAAAATGTCGAATGTGGAATGTCGAAATGTCGAATGTCGAAATGTCGAATGTGGAATGGCGAAATGTCGAATGTCGAATGTGAATGTCGAATGTCAAATGTCGAAATGTCGAATGTTAAATGTGAATGTCGAATGGTGAATGTCGAACGTCGAATGTGAATGTCGAAATGTCGAAATGTCGAATGTCGAAATGTCGAATGTCGAAATGTCGAATGTCGAATGTCGAATGGTCATATTTCGAAATGTCGAATGTCGAAATGTCGAAATGTCGAATGTGAATGTCGAAATGTCGAATGTGAATGTCGAAATGTCGAATGTGAATGTCGAAATGTCGAAATGTCGTAATGTCGAAATGTCGAATGTCGAATGTGAATGTCGAATGTCGAATGTGAATGTCGAATGTCGAATGTGAATGTCGAATGTCGAAATGTCGAAATGTCGAAATGTCGAAATGTCGAAATGTCGAATGTCGAAATGTCGAAATGTCGAATGTCGAATCTCGAAATGTCGAATGTCGAAAGTCGAATTGTCGAATGTCGAATGTGAAAATGTCGAATGTGAATGTCGATTGTCGAATGTCGAAAGTCGAATGTGAATGTCGAATGTGAAAGTCGAATGTGAAAGTCGAATGTCGAAATGTCGAATGTCAAATGTGAATGTCGAATGTCGAGATGTCGAATGTTGAAAGTCGAAATGTCGAATGTCGAATGTGAATGTCGAATGTCGAATGTCAAATGTGAATGTCGAAATGTCGAAATGTCGAAATGTCGAAATGTCGAAATGTCGAAATGTCGAATGTCGAATGTGAATGTTGAATGTTAAATGTGAATGTCGAATGTCGAAATGTCGAAATGTCGAAAGTCGAAATGTCGAATGTCGAATGTGAATGTCGAAATGTCGAATGTCGAAATGTCGAAATGTTGAATGTCGAATGTCGAATGTCGAATGTGAATGTCGAATGTGAATGTCGAATGTCGAAATGTCGAATGTCGAATGTGAATGTCGAAATGTCGAATGTGAATGTCGAATGTCGAAATGTCGAATGTGAATGTCGAAATGTCGAATGTCGAATGTGAATGTCGAATGTCGAATGTGAATGTCGAATGTCGAATGTGAATGTCGAATGTCGAAATGTCGAAATGTCGAATGTCGAATATGAATGTCGAATGTGAATGTCGAATGTCGAATGTGAATGTCGAATGTCAAATGTCGAATGTCGAATGTGAATGTCGACATGTCGAAATGTCAAAATGTCGAATGTCGAATGTCGAATGTCGAATGTCAAATGTGAATGTCGAATGTCTAAATGTCGAAAGTCGAAATGTTGAATGTCGAATGTGAATGTCGAAATGTCGAAATGTCGAATGTAAATGTCGAATCTCGAAATGTCGAATGTTGAAATGTCGAATGTCGAATGTCGAATGTGAATGTCGAATGTCGAATGTCGAACGTCGAATGTGAATGTCGAATATCAAATGTCGAATATGAATGTCGAATGTGAATGTCAAAATGTCGAATGTGGAATGTCGAAATGTCGAATGTCGAAATGTCGAATGTGGAATGGCGAAATGTCGAATGTCGAATGTGAATGTCGAATGTCAAATGTCGAAATGTCGAATGTTAAATGTGAATGTCGAATGGTGAATGTCGAACGTCGAATGTGAATGTCGAAATGTCGAAATGTCGAATGTCGAAATGTCGAATGTCGAAATGTCGAATGTCGAATGTCGAATGGTCATATTTCGAAATGTCGAATGTCGAAATGTCGAAATGTCGAATGTGAATGTCGAAATGTCGAATGTGAATGTCGAAATGTCGAATGTGAATGTCGAATGTCGAAATGTCGAATGTGAATGTCGAAATGTCGTAATGTCGAAATGTCGAATGTCGAATGTGAATGTCGAATGTCGAATGTGAATGTCGAATGTCGAATGTGAATGTCGAATGTCGAAATGTCGAAATGTGAATGTCGAAATGTCGAAATGTCGAAATGTCGAATGTCGAAATGTCGAATGTCGAATCTCGAAATGTCGAATGTCGAAAGTCGAATTGTCGAATGTCGAATGTGAAAATGTCGAATGTGAATGTCGATTGTCGAATGTCGAAAGTCGAATGTGAATGTCGAATGTGAAAGTCGAATGTGAAAGTCGAATGTCGAAATGTCGAATGTCAAATGTGAATGTCGAATGTCGAGATGTCGAATGTTGAAAGTCGAAATGTCGAATGTCGAATGTGAATGTCGAATGTCGAATGTCAAATGTGAATGTCGAAATGTCGAAATGTCGAATGTCAAAATGTCGAAATGTCGAATGTCGAATGTCGAAATGTCGAATGTCGAATATCGAATGTGAATGTCGAATGTTGAAATGTCGAATGTCAAAAGTCGAAATGTCGAATGTGAATGTCGAAATGTCGAATGTCGAATGTGAATGTCGAATGTCGAATGTCGAATATCGAATGTGAATGTCAACATGTCGAAATGTCGAATGTCGAATGTGAATGTCGAATGTCGAATGTCAAATGTCAAATGTGAATGTCGAATGTCGAAATGTCGAAAGTCGAAATGTCGAATGTCGAATGTGAATGTCGAATGTCGAATGTCGAAATGTCGAAATGTCGAATGTAAAATGTGAATGTCGAATGTCGAATGTCGAAATGTCGAAATGTCGAAATGTCGAAATGTCGAAATGTCGAATGTAGAATGTCGAATGTCGAATGTAAAATGTGAATGTCGAATGTCGAAATGTCGAATGTCGAAATGTCGAATGTCGAATGTCGAAATGTCGAATGTCAAAATGTCGAATGTCGAAAGTCGAAATGTCGAATGTCGAAATGTCGAATGTCGAAATGTCGATTGTCGAAATGTCGAATGTCGAAAATCGAAATGTCTAATGTCGAAATGTCGAATGTCGAAAGTCGAAATGTCGAATGTCGAAATGTCGAATGTCGAATGTCGAAATGTCGAATGTCGATTGTCAAATGTGAATGTTGAAATGTCGAAATGTCGATTGTCGAAATGTCGAATGTCGAAATGTCGAATGTCGAATGTGAATGTCGAAATGTCGAAACGTCGCATGTCGAAAGTCGAAATGTCGAATGTCGAATGTGAATGTCGAATGTGAATGTTGAATGTCGAAATGTCGAATGTCGATTGTCAAATGTGAATGTTGAAATGTCGAAATGTCGATTGTCGAAATGTCGAATGTCGAATGTCGAATGTGAATGTCGAAATGTCGCATGTCGAATGTGAATGTCGAATGTCGAAATGTCGAATGTCGATAGTCGAAATGTCGAATGTCGAATGTGAATGTCGAATATCGAAATGTCGAAATGTCGAATGTGAATGTCGAATGTGAATGTCGAATGTCGAAATGTCGAATGTCGAATGTGAATGTCGAATGTGAATGTCGAATGTCGAAATGTCGAATGTCAAATGTGAATGTCGAATGTCGAAATGTCGAATGTTGAAATGTCGAATGTCGAATGTCAAATGTCGAATATGAATGTCGAATGTTGAAATGTCGAATGTCAAAAGTCGAAATGTCGAATGTGAATGACGAAATGTCGAATGTGAATGTCAAATGTCGAAATGTCGAAATGTCGAATGTCGAATGTGAATGTTGAATGTCGAAATGTCGAAATGTCGAATGTGATTGTCGAAATGTCGAAATGTCGAATGTCGAATGTGAATGTCGAAATGTCGAATGTTGAAATGTCGAATGTCGAATGTGAATGTCGAATGTCGAAATGTCGAATGTCAAAAGTCGAAATGTCGAATGTGAATGTCGAAATGTCGAATGTCGGATGTGAATGTCGAAATGTCGAATGTCGAATGTGAATGTCGAAATGTCGAAATGTCGAATGTCGAATGTCGAATGTCGAATGTGAATGTCGAATGTCGAATGTCGAAATGTCGAATGTCGAAAGTCGAAATGTCGAATGTCGAATGTCGAAAGTCGAAATGTCGAATGTGAATGTCGAAATGTCGAAATGTCGAAATGTCGAAATGTCCAATGTCAAATGTCGAATGTGAATGTTGAATGTCAAATGTGAATGTCGATTGTCAAATGTGAATGTCGAATGTCAATTGTGAATGTCGAAAGTCGAAATGTCGAATGTCGAATGTGAATGTCGAATGTCGAATGTGAATGTCGAATGTTGAATGTCAAATGTCGAATGTGAATGTCGAAATGTCGAAATGTCGGATGTCGAAATGTCGAAATGTCGAATGTCGAAAGTCGAATGTGAATGTCGTATGTCGAAATGTCGAATGTCGAAAGTTGAAATGTCGAATGTCGAATGTGAATGTTGAATGTCGAAATGTCGAATGTCGATTGTCAAATGTGAATGTTGAAATGTCGAAATGTCGATTGTCGAAATGTCGAATGTCGAAATGTCGAATGTCGAATGTGAATGTCGAAATGTCGAAATGTCGCATGTCGAATGTGAATGTCGAATGTCGAAATGTCGAATGTCGATAGTCGAAATGTCGAATGTCGAATGTGAATGTCGAAATGTCGAAATGTCGAATGTCGAATGTGAATGTCGAATGTGAATGTCGAATGTGAATGTCAAATGTCGAAATGTCGAATGTCGAATGTGAATGTCGAAATGTCGAATGTCGAATGTGAATGTCGAAATGTCGCATGTCGAATGTGAATGTCGAATGTCGAAATGTCGAATGTCGATAGTCGAAATGTCGAATGTCGAATGTGAATGTCGAATATCGAAATGTCGAAATGTCGAATGTCGAATGTGAATGTCGAATGTGAATGTCGAATGTCGAAATGTCGAATGTCGAATGTGAATGTCGAATGTGAATGTCGAATGTCGAAATGTCGAATGTCAAATGTGAATGTCGAATGTCGAAATGTCGAATGTTGAAATGTCGAATGTCGAATGTCAAATGTCGAATATGAATGTCGAATGTCGAAATGTCGAATGTCAAAAGTCGAAATGTCGAATGTGAATGACGAAATGTCGAATGTGAATGTCAAATGTCGAAATGTCGAAATGTCGAATGTCGAATGTGAATGTTGAATGTCGAAATGTCGAAATGTCGAATGTGATTGTCGAAATGTCGAATGTCGAATGTGAATGTCGAAATGTCGAATGTTGAAATGTCGAATGTCGAATGTGAATGTCGAATGTCGAAATGTCGAATGTCAAAAGTCGAAATGTCGAATGTGAATGTCGAAATGTCGAATGTCGGATGTGAATGTCGAAATGTCGAATGCCGAATGTGAATGTCGAAATGTCGAAATGTCGAATGTCGAATGTCAAATGTCGAATGTGAATGTCGAATGTCGAATGTCGAAATGTCGAATGTCGAAAGTCGAAATGTCGAATGTCGAATGTCGAAAGTCGAAATGTCGAATGTGAATGTCGAAATGTCGAAATGTCGAAATGTCGAAATGTCGAATGTCAAATGTCGAATGTGAATGTTGAATGTCAAATGTGAATGTCGATTGTCAAATGTGAATGTCGAATGTCAATTGTGAATGTCGAAAGTCGAAATGTCGAATGTCGAATGTGAATGTCGAATGTCGAATGTGAATGTCGAATGTTGAATGTCAAATGTCGAATGTGAATGTCGAAATGTCGAAATGTCGGATGTCGAAATGTCGAAATGTCGAATGTCGAAAGTCGAATGTGAATGTCGAATGTCGAAATGTCGAATGTCGAAAGTTGAAATGTCGAATGTCGAATGTGAATGTTGAATGTCGAAATGTCGAATGTCGATTGTCAAATGTGAATGTTGAAATGTCGAAATGTCGATTGTCGAAATGTCGAATGTCGAAATGTCGAATGTCGAATGTGAATGTCGAAATGTCGAAATGTCGCATGTCGAATGTGAATGTCGAATGTCGAAATGTCGAATGTCGATAGTCGAAATGTCGAATGTCGAATGTGAATGTCGAAATGTCGAAATGTCGAATGTCGAATGTGAATGTCGAATGTGAATGTCGAATGTGAATGTCGAATGTCGAAATGTCGAATGTGAATGTCGAAATGTCGAATGTCGAATGTGAATGTCGAATGTCGAAAAGTCGAATGTCAAAAGTCGAAATGTCGAATGTGAATGTCAAATGTCGAAATGTCGAAATGTCGAATATGAATGTTGAATGTCGAAATGTCGAAATGTCGAATGTCGAATGTGATTGTCGAAATGTCGAAATGTCGAATGTCAAATGTCGAATGTGAATGTCAAATGTCAAATGTGAATGTCGATTGTCAAATGTGAATGTCGATTGTCAAATGTGAATGTCGAATGTCGAGATGTCGAATGTCGAAATGTCGAATGTCGAAAGTCGAAATGTCGAATGTCGAATGTCGAATGTCGAAAGTCGAAATGTCGAATGTCGAATGTGAATGCTGAATGTCGAAATCTCGAATGTCGATTGTCAAATGTGAATGTTGAAATGTCGATTGTCGAAATGTCGAATGTCGAAATGTCGAATGTCGAATGTGAAAATGTCGAAATGTCGCATGTCGAAAGTCGAAATGTCGAATGTCGAATGTGAATGTCGAATGTCGAAATGTCGAATGTCGAGAGTGAATGTCGAAATGTCGAATATCACGTGTTGAATGTGAATGTCGAATGTCGAAAAGTCGAATGTCAAAAGTCGAAATGTCGAATGTGAATGTCGAAATGTCGAATGTCGAATGTGAATGTTGAATCTGATTGTCGAAATGTCGAAATGTCGAATGTCGAATGTGAATGTTGAATGTCGAAATGTCGAATGTTGAAATGTCCAATGTCGAATGTCAAATGTCGAATGTGAATGTCGAATGTCGAAATGTCGAATGTCAAAAGTCGAAATGTCGAATGTGAATGTCGAAATTTCGAATGTCGAATGTGAATGTCGAAATGTCGAATGTCGGATGTGAGTGTCGAAATGTCGAAATGTCGAATGTCGAATGTCGAATGTGAATGTAAAAATGTCGAAATGTCGAATGTCGAATGTCGAATGTCGAATGTCAAATGTGAATGTCGAATATCGAATGTGAATGTCGAATGTCGAAATGTCGAATGTCAAATGTCAAATGTGAATGTCGAATGTCAAATGTGAATGTCGATTATCAAATGTGAATGTCGAATGTCGAATGTGAATGTAGAATGTGAATGTCGAATGTCGAAATGTCGAAATGTCGAATGTCGAATGTCGAAATGTCGAATGTCGATTGTCAAATGTGAATGTCGAATGTCAAATGTGAATGTCGAATGTCGAAATGTCGAATGTCGAAAGTCGAAATGTCGAAATGTCGAATGTGAAAGTCGAATGTCGAAATGTCAAAATGTGGAATGTCGAATGTCGAATGTGAATGTCCAATGTCAAATGTGAATGTCGAATGTTGAAATGTTGAATGTCAAAAGTCGAAATGTCGAATGTTAATGTCGAAATGTCGAATGTCGAATGTGAATGTCGACTGTCGAAATGTCGAAATGTCGAATGTCGAATGTGAATGTCGAAATGTCGAATGTCGGATGTGAATGTCGAATGTCGAAATGTCAAATGTGAATGTCGATTGTCGAAATGTCGAATGTCGAAATGTCGATATGTCAAAATGTCGAATGTGAATGTCGAATGTCGAATTTGAATGTCTAATGTCGAAATGTCGAATGTCGAATGTGAATGTCGAATGTGAATGTCGAAATGTCGAATGTCGAATGTGAATGTTGAATGTTGAATGTCGAATGTGAATGTCGAAAGTCAAAATATCGAATGTGAATGTCAAATGTCGAATGTGAATGTCGAAATGTCGAATGTCGAATGTCGAAATGTCGAAATGTCGAATGTCGAATGTGAATGTCGAATGTCGAATGTGAATGTCGAAATGTCGAAATGTCGAAAGTCGAAATGTCGAATGTCGAATGTGAATGTCGAAATGTCAAAATGTCGAATGTCGAAATGTCGAAATGTCGAATGTCGAATGTCGAATGTCGAATGTCGAATGTGAATGTCGAAATGTCGAAATGTCGAATGTCGAATGTGAATGTCGAAATGTCGAATGTGAATGTCGAATGTCGAAATGTCGAATGTGAATGTCGAAATGTCGTAATGTCGAAATGTCGAATGTCGAATGTGAATGTCGAATGTCGAATGTGAATGTCGAATGTCGAAATGTCGAAATGTCGAATGTCGAATATGAATGTCGAATGTCGAATGTGAATGTCGAATGTCGAATGTGAATGTCGAATGTCAAATGTCGAATGTCGAATGTGAATGTCGACATGTCGAAATGTCGAAATGTCGAAATGTCGAATGTCAAAATGTCGAATGTCGAATGTGAATGTCGAAATGTCGAATGTAAATGTCGAATCTCGAAATGTCGAATGTTCAAATGTCGAATGTCGAATGTCGAATGTGAATGTCGAATGTCGAAATGTCGAAATGTCGAATGTCGAATATGAATGTCGAATGTCGAATGTGAATGTCGAATGTCGAATGTGAATGTCGAATGTCAAATGTCGAATGTCGAATGTGAATGTCGACATGTCGAAATGTCGAAATGTCGAAATGTCGAATGTCAAAATGTCGAATGTCGAATGTGAATGTCGAAATGTCGAAATGTCGAATGTAAATGTCGAATCTCGAAATGTCGAATGTTCAAATGTCGAATGTCGAATGTCGAATGTGAATGTCGAATGTCGAAATGTCGAAATGTCGAATGTCGAAATGTCGCATGTCGAATGTGAATGTCGAATGTCGAAATGTCGAATGTCGATAGTCGAAATGTCGAATGTCGAATGTGAATGTCGAATGTCGAAATGTCGAAATGTCGAATGTCGAATGTGAATGTCGAATGTGAATGTCGAATGTCGAAATGTCGAATGTCGAATGTGAATGTCGAATGTGAATGTCGAATGTCGAAATGTCGAATGTCAAATGTGAATGTCGAATGTCGAAATGTCGAATGTTGAAATGTCGAATGTCGAATGTCAAATGTCGAATATGAATGTCGAATGTCGAAATGTCGAATGTCAAAAGTCGAAATGTCGAATGTGAATGACGAAATGTCGAATGTGAATGTCAAATGTCGAAATGTCGAATGTCGAATGTCGAATGTCGAATGTGAATGTTGAATGTCGAAATGTCGAAATGTCGAATGTGATTGTCGAAATGTCGAAATGTCGAATGTCGAATGTGAATGTCGAAATGTCGAATGTTGAAATGTCGAATGTCGAATATGAATGTTGAATGTCGAATGTTGAAATGTCGAATGTCAAAAGTCGAAATGTCGAATGTGAATGTCGAAATGTCGAATGTCGGATGTGAATGTCGAAATGTCGAATGTCGAATGTGAATGTCGAAATGTCGAAATGTCGAAATGTCGAATGTCGAATGTCGAATGTCAAATGTGAATGTCGAATGTCGAATGTCGAAATGTCGAATGTCGAATGTCGAATGTCGAAAGTCGAAATGTCGAATGTGAATGTCGAAATGTCGAAATGTCGAAATGTCGAAATGTCAAATGTCGAATGTGAATGTCGAATGTCAAATGTGAATGTCGATTGTCAAATGTGAATGTCGAATGTCAATTGTGAATGTCGAAAGTCGAAATGTCCAATGTCGAATGTGAATGTCGAATGTCGAATGTGAATGTCGAATGTTGAATGTCAAATGTCGAATGTGAATGTCGAAATGTCGAAATGTCGGATGTCGAAATGTCGAAATGTCGAATGTCGAAAGTCGAATGTGAATGTCGAATGTCGAAATGTCGAATGTCGAAAGTCGAAATGTCGAATGTCGAATGTGAATGTTGAATGTCGAAATGTCGAATGTCGATTGTCAAATGTGAATGTTGAAATGTCGAAATGTCGATTGTCGAATGTGAATGTCGAAATGTCGAATGTCGAAATGTCAAATGTGAATGTCGATTGTCGAAATGTCGAATGTCGAAATGTCGATATGTCAAAATGTCGAATGTGAATGTCGAATGTCGAATTTGAATGTCTAATGTCGAAATGTCGAATGTCGAATGTGAATGTCGAATGTGAATGTCGAAATGTCGAATGTCGAATGTGAATGTTGAATGTTGAATGTCGAATGTGAATGTCGAAAGTCAAAATATCGAATGTGAATGTCAAATGTCGAATGTGAATGTCGAAATGTCGAATGTCGAATGTCGAAATGTCGAAATGTCGAATGTCGAATGTGAATGTCGAATGTCGAATGTGAATGTCGAAATGTCGAAATGTCGAAAGTCGAAATGTCGAATGTCGAATGTGAATGTCGAAATGTCAAAATGTCGAATGTCGAAATGTCGAAATGTCGAATGTCGAATGTCGAATGTCGAATGTCGAATGTGAATGTCGAAATGTCGAAATGTCGAATGTCGAATGTGAATGTCGAAATGTCGAATGTGAATGTCGAATGTCGAAATGTCGAATGTGAATGTCGAAATGTCGTAATGTCGAAATGTCGAATGTCGAATGTGAATGTCGAATGTCGAATGTGAATGTCGAATGTCGAATGTGAATGTCGAATGTCGAAATGTCGAAATGTCGAATGTCGAATATGAATGTCGAATGTCGAATGTGAATGTCGAATGTCGAATGTGAATGTCGAATGTCAAATGTCGAATGTCGAATGTGAATGTCGACATGTCGAAATGTCGAAATGTCGAAATGTCGAATGTCAAAATGTCGAATGTCGAATGTGAATGTCGAAATGTCGAATGTAAATGTCGAATCTCGAAATGTCGAATGTTCAAATGTCGAATGTCGAATGTCGAATGTGAATGTCGAATGTCGAAATGTCGAAATGTCGAATGTCGAATATGAATGTCGAATGTCGAATGTGAATGTCGAATGTCGAATGTGAATGTCGAATGTCAAATGTCGAATGTCGAATGTGAATGTCGACATGTCGAAATGTCGAAATGTCGAAATGTCGAATGTCAAAATGTCGAATGTCGAATGTGAATGTCGAAATGTCGAAATGTCGAATGTAAATGTCGAATCTCGAAATGTCGAATGTTCAAATGTCGAATGTCGAATGTCGAATGTGAATGTCGAATGTCGAAATGTCGAAATGTCGAATGTCGAAATGTCGCATGTCGAATGTGAATGTCGAATGTCGAAATGTCGAATGTCGATAGTCGAAATGTCGAATGTCGAATGTGAATGTCGAATGTCGAAATGTCGAAATGTCGAATGTCGAATGTGAATGTCGAATGTGAATGTCGAATGTCGAAATGTCGAATGTCGAATGTGAATGTCGAATGTGAATGTCGAATGTCGAAATGTCGAATGTCAAATGTGAATGTCGAATGTCGAAATGTCGAATGTTGAAATGTCGAATGTCGAATGTCAAATGTCGAATATGAATGTCGAATGTCGAAATGTCGAATGTCAAAAGTCGAAATGTCGAATGTGAATGACGAAATGTCGAATGTGAATGTCAAATGTCGAAATGTCGAATGTCGAATGTCGAATGTCGAATGTGAATGTTGAATGTCGAAATGTCGAAATGTCGAATGTGATTGTCGAAATGTCGAAATGTCGAATGTCGAATGTGAATGTCGAAATGTCGAATGTTGAAATGTCGAATGTCGAATATGAATGTTGAATGTCGAATGTTGAAATGTCGAATGTCAAAAGTCGAAATGTCGAATGTGAATGTCGAAATGTCGAATGTCGGATGTGAATGTCGAAATGTCGAATGTCGAATGTGAATGTCGAAATGTCGAAATGTCGAAATGTCGAATGTCGAATGTCGAATGTCAAATGTGAATGTCGAATGTCGAATGTCGAAATGTCGAATGTCGAATGTCGAATGTCGAAAGTCGAAATGTCGAATGTGAATGTCGAAATGTCGAAATGTCGAAATGTCGAAATGTCAAATGTCGAATGTGAATGTCGAATGTCAAATGTGAATGTCGATTGTCAAATGTGAATGTCGAATGTCAATTGTGAATGTCGAAAGTCGAAATGTCCAATGTCGAATGTGAATGTCGAATGTCGAATGTGAATGTCGAATGTTGAATGTCAAATGTCGAATGTGAATGTCGAAATGTCGAAATGTCGGATGTCGAAATGTCGAAATGTCGAATGTCGAAAGTCGAATGTGAATGTCGAATGTCGAAATGTCGAATGTCGAAAGTCGAAATGTCGAATGTCGAATGTGAATGTTGAATGTCGAAATGTCGAATGTCGATTGTCAAATGTGAATGTTGAAATGTCGAAATGTCGATTGTCGAATGTGAATGTCGAAATGTCGAATGTCGGATGTGAATGTCGAAATGTCGAATGTCGAATGTGAATGTCGAAATGTCGAAATGTCGAAATGTCGAATGTCGAATGTCGAATGTCAAATGTGAATATCGAATGTCGAATGTCGAAATGTCGAATGTCGAATGTCGAAAGTCGAAATGTCGAATGTGAATGTCGAAATGTCGAAATGTCGAAATGTCGAATGTCAAATGTCGAATGTGAATGTCGAATGTCAAATGTGAATGTCGATTGTCAAATGTGAATGTCGAATGTCAATTGTGAATGTCGAAAGTCGAAATGTCCAATGTCGAATGTGAATGTCGAATGTCGAATGTGAATGTCGAATGTTGAATGTCAAATGTCGAATGTGAATGTCGAAATGTCGAAATGTCGGATGTCGAAATGTCGAAATGTCGAATGTCGAATGTGAATGTCGAATGTCGAAATGTCGAATGTCGAAAGTCGAAATGTCGAATGTCGAATGTGAATGTTGAATGTCGAAATGTTGAATGTCGATTGTCAAATGTGAATGTTGAAATGTCGAAATGTCGATTGTCGAAATGTCGAATGTCGAAATGTCGAATGTCGAATGTGAATGTCGAAATGTCGAAATGTCGCATGTCGAATGTGAATGTCGAATGTCGAAATGTCGAATGTCGATAGTCGAAATGTCGAATGTCGAATGTGAATGTCGAATGTCAAAATGTCGAAATGTCGAATGTCGAAAGTGAATGTCGAATGTGAATGTCGAATGTCGAAATGTCGAATGTCGAATGTGAATGTCGAAATGTCGAATGTCGAATGTGAATGTCGAATGTCGAAAAGTCGAATGTCAAAAGTCGAAATGTCGAATGTGAATGTCAAATGTCGAAATGTCGAAATGTCGAATGTCGAATGTGAATGTTGAATGTCGAAATGTCGAATGTGATTGTCGAAATGTCGAAATGTCGAATGTCAAATGTCGAATGTGAATGTCAAATGTGAATGTCGATTGTCAAATGTGAATGTCGATTGTCAAATGTGAATGTCGAATGTCGAGATGTCGAATGTCGAAATGTCGAATGTCGAAAGTCGAAATGTCGAATGTCGAATGTCGAATGTCGAATGTGAATGCTGAATGTCGAAATGTCGAATGTCGATTGTCAAATGTGAATGTTGAAATGTCAATTGTCGAAATGTCGAATGTCGAAATGTCGAATGTCGAATGTGAATGTCGAAATGTCGAAATGTCGCATGTCGAAAGGTCGAATGTGAATGTCGAAATGTCGAATGTCGAATGTGAATGTCGACTGTCGAAATGTCGAATGTCGAAATGTCGAATGTCGGATGTGAATGTCGAATGTCGAAATGTCAAATGTCAAATGTCAAATGTGAATGTCGATTGTCGAAATGTCGAATGTCGAAATGTCGATATGTCGAAATGTCGAATGTGAATGTCGAATGTCGAATTTGAATGTCTAATGTCGAAATGTCGAAATGTCGAATGTCGAATGTGAATGTCGAATGTGAATGTCGAATGTGAATGTCGAATGTCGAAATGTCGAATGTGAATGTCGAATGTCGAATTTGAATGTCTAATGTCGAAATGTCGAAATGTCGAATGTCTAATGTGAATGTCGAATGTGAATGTTGAATGTCGAAATGTCGAATGTCGAATGTGAGTGTTGAATGTTGAATGTCGAATGTGAATGTCTAAAGTCGAAATATCGAATGTGAATGTCAAATGTCGAATGTGAATGTCGAAATGTCGAAATGTCGAAATGTCGAATGTCGAATGTCGAAATGTCGAATGTCGAATGTGAATTTCGAAATATCGAATGTGAATGTCGAATGTCGAATGTGAATGTCGAATGTCGAAATGTCGAAATGTCGAATGTCGAATATGAATGTCGAATGTGAATGTCGAATGTCGAATGTGAATGTCGAATGTCAAATGTCGAATGTCGAATGTGAATGTCGACATGTCGAAATGTCGAAATGTCGAAATGTCGAATGTCGAATGTCGAATGTCGAATGTGAATGTCGAATGTCTAAATGTCGAAAGTCGAAATGTCGAATGTCGAATGTGAATGTCGAAATGTCGAAATGTCGAATGTAAATGTCGAATCTCGAAATGTAGAATGTTGAAATGTCGAATGTCGAATGTCGAATGTGAATGTCGAATGTCGAAATGTCGAAATGTCGAATGTCGAAATGTCGAATGTCGAATGTGAATGTCGAATGTCGAAATGTCGAAATGTCGAATGTCGAAATGTCGAATGTCGAATGTGAATGTCGAATGTCGAATGTCGAACGTCGAATGTGAATGTCGAATATCAAATGTCGAATATGAATGTCGAATGTGAATGTCAAAATGTCGAATGTGGAATGTCGAAATGTCGAATGTCGAAATGTCGAATGTGGAATGGCGAAATGTCGAATGTCGAATGTGAATGTCGAATGTCAAATGTCGAAATGTCGAATGTTAAATGTGAATGTCGAATGGTGAATGTCGAACGTCGAATGTGAATGTCGAAATGTCGAAATGTCGAATGTCGAAATGTCGAATGTCGAAATGTCGAATGTCGAAATGTCGAATGTCGAATGTCGAATGTCGAATGGTCATATTTCGAAATGTCGAATGTCGAAATGTCATATTTCGAAATGTCGAATGTGAATGTCGAAATGTCGAATGTCGCATGTCGAAATGTCGAAATGTGAATGTCGAAATGTCGAAATGTCGAATGTGAATGTCGAAATGTCGAATGTGAATGTCGAATGTCGAAATGTCGAATGTGAATGTCGAAATGTCGTAATGTCGAAATGTCGAATGTCGAATGTGAATGTCGAATGTCGAATGTGAATGTCGAATGTCGAATGTGAATGTCGAATGTCGAAATGTCGAAATGTGAATGTCGAAATGTCGAAATGTCGAAATGTCGAATGTCGAAATGTCGAAATGTCGAATGTCGAATCTCGAAATGTCGAATGTCGAAAGTCGAATTGTCGAATGTCGAATGTGAAAATGTCGAATTTGAATGTCGATTGTCGAATGTCGAAAGTCGAATGTGAATGTCGAATGTGAAAGTCGAATGTGAAAGTCGAATGTCGAAATGTCGAATGTCAAATGTGAATGTCGAATGTCGAGATGTCGAATGTTGAAAGTCGAAATGTCGAATGTCGAATGTGAATGTCGAATGTCGAATGTCAAATGTGAATGTCGAAATGTCGAAATGTCGAATGTCAAAATGTCGAAATGTCGAATGTCGAATGTCGAAATGTCGAATGTCGAAATGTCGAATGTCGAATGTCGAATGTGAATGTCGAATGTTGAAATGTCGAATGTCAAAAGTCGAAATGTCGAATGTGAATGTCGAAATGTCGAATGTCGAATGTGAATGTCGAATGTCGAATATCGAATGTGAATGTCAACATGTCGAAATGTCGAAATGTAGAATGTCGAAAGTCGAATGTGAATGTCGAATGTCGAATGTCAAATGTGAATGTCGAATGTCGAAATGTCGAAAGTCGAAATGTCGAATGTCGAATGTGAATGTCGAATGTCGAATGTCGAAATGTCGAAATGTCGAATGTAAAATGTGAATGTCGAATGTCGAATGTCGAAATGTCGAAATGTCGAAATGTCGAATGTAGAATGTCGAATGTCGAATGTAAAATGTGAATGTCGAATGTCGAAATGTCGAATGTCGAAATGTCGAATGTCGAAAGTCGAAATGTCGAATGTGAATGTCGAAATGTCGAAATGTCGAAATGTCGAAATGTCGAATGTCAAATGTCGAATGTGAATGTCGAATGTCAAATGTGAATGTCGATTGTCAAATGTGAATGTCGAATGTCAATTGTGAATGTCGAAATTCGAAATGTCCAATGTCGAATGTGAATGTCGAATGTCGAATGTGAATGTCGAATGTTGAATGTCAAATGTCGAATGTGAATGTCGAAATGTCGAAATGTCGGATGTCGAAATGTCGAAATGTCGAATGTCGAAAGTCGAATGTGAATGTCGAATGTCGAAATGTCGAATGTCGAAAGTCGAAATGTCGAATGTCGAATGTGAATGTTGAATGTCGAAATGTCGAATGTCGATTGTCAAATGTGAATGTTGAAATGTCGAAATGTCGATTGTCGAAATGTCGAATGTCGAAATGTCGAATGTCGAATGTGAATGTCGAATGTGAATGTCGAATGTCGAAATGTCGAATGTCGATAGTCGAAATGTCGAATGTCGAATGTGAATGTCGAATGTCGAAATGTCGAATGTCGAATGTGAATGTCGAATGTGAATGTCGAATGTCGAAATGTCAAATGTCGAATGTGAATGTCGAAATGTCGAATGTCGAATGTGAATGTCGAATGTCGAAAAGTCGAATGTCGATTGTCAAATGTGAATGTTGAAATGTCGAAATGTCGAAAGTCGAAATGTCGAATGTCGAATGTGAATGTTGAATGTCGAAATGTCGAATGTCGATTGTCAAATGTGAATGTTGAAATGTCGAAATGTCGATTGTCGAAATGTCGAATGTCGAAATGTCGAAATGTCGAAATGTCGCATGTCGAATGTGAATGTCGAATGTCGAAATGTCGAATGTCGATAGTCGAAATGTCGAATGTCGAATGTGAATGTCGAATGTCGAAATGTCGAATGTCGAATGTGAATGTCGAATGTGAATGTCGAATGTCGAAATGTCGAATGTCGAATGTGAATGTCGAAATGTCGAATGTCGAATGTGAATGTCGAATGTCGAAAAGTCGAATGTCAAAAGTCGAAATGTCGAATGTGAATGTCAAATGTCGAAATGTCGAAATGTCGAATGTCGAATGTGAATGTTGAATGTCGAAATGTCGAATGTGATTGTCGAAATGTCGAAATGTCGAATGTCAAATGTCGAATGTGAATGTCAAATGTGAATGTCGATTGTCAAATGTGAATGTCGATTGTCAAATGTGAATGTCGAATGTCGAGATGTCGAATGTCGAAATGTCGAATGTCGAAAGTCGAAATGTCGAATGTCGAATGTCGAATGTCGAAAGTCGAAATGTCGAATGTCGAATGTGAATGCTGAATGTCGAAATGTCGAATGTCGATTGTCAAATGTGAATGTTGAAATGTCGATTGTCGAAATGTCGAATGTCGAAATGTCGAATGTCGAATGTGAATGTCGAAATGTCGAAATGTCGCATGTCGAAAGTCAAAATGTCGAATGTGAATGTCGAAATGTCGAATGTCGAATGTGAATGTCGACTGTCGAAATGTCGAATGTCGAAATGTCGAATGTCGGATGTGAATGTCGAATGTCGAAATGTCAAATGTCAAATGTCAAATGTGAATGTCGATTGTCGAAATGTCGAATGTTGAAATGTCGATATGTCGAAATGTCGAATGTGAATGTCGAATGTCGAATAGAATGTCTAATGTCGAAATGTCGAAATGTCGAATGTGAATGTCGAATGTGAATGTCGAATGTGAATGTCGAATGTCAAAATGTCGAATGTGAATGTCAAATGTCGAATGTGAATGTCGAAATGTCGAAATGTCAAAATGTCGAATGTCGAATGTCGAAATGTCGAAATGTCGAAATGTCGAATGTGAATGTCGAATGTCAAATGTGAATGTCGAATGTCGAAATGTCGAAATGTCGAAAGTCGAAATGTCGAATGTCGAATGTGAATGTCGAAATGTCAAAATGTCGAATGTCGAAATGTCGAAATGTTGAATGTCGAATGTCGAATGTGAATGTCAAATGTCGAATGTTGAATGTGAATGTCGAAATGTCGAAATGTCGAATGTCGAATTGTCGAATGTCGAATGTCGAATGTGAATGTCGAAATGTCGAATGTGAATGTCGAATGTCGAAATGTCGAATGTGAATGTCGAAATGTCGTAATGTCGAAATGTCGAATGTCGAATGTGAATGTCGAATGTCGAATGTGAATGTCGAATGTCGAATGTCGAATGTGAATGTCGAATGTCGAAATGTCGAAATGTCGAATGTGAATGTCAAATGTGAATGTCGAATGTCGAAATGTTGAAATGTCGAATGTCGAATGTGAATGTTGAATGTTGAATGTCGAATGTGAATGTCGAATGTCGAAATGTCGAATGTCGAAAGTCGAATGTCGAATGTGAATGTCAAATGTCGAATGTGAATGTCGAAATGTCGAATGTCGAATGTCAAATGTCAAATGTCAAATGTCAAATGTCAAATGTCGAAATGTCGAAATGTCGAAATGTCGAAATGTCGAATGTCGAATGTGAATGTTGAATGTTAAATGTGAATGTCGAATGTCGAAATGTCGAAATGTCGAAAGTCGAAATGTCGAATGTCGAATGTGAATGTCGAAATGTCGAATGTCGAAATGTCGAAATGTTGAATGTCGAATGTCGAATGTCGAATGTGAATGTCGAATGTGAATGTCGAATGTCGAAATGTCGAATGTCGAATGTGAATGTCGAAATGTCGAATGTGAATGTCGAATGTCGAAATGTCGAATGTGAATGTCGAAATGTCGAATGTCGAATGTGAATGTCGAATGTCGAATGTGAATGTCGAATGTCGAATGTGAATGTCGAATGTCGAAATGTCGAAATGTCGAATGTCGAATATGAATGTCGAATGTGAATGTCGAATGTCGAATGTGAATGTCGAATGTCAAATGTCGAATGTCGAATGTGAATGTCGACATGTCGAAATGTCAAAATGTCGAATGTCGAATGTCGAATGTCGAATGTCAAATGTGAATGTCGAATGTCTAAATGTCGAAAGTCGAAATGTTGAATGTCGAATGTGAATGTCGAAATGTCGAAATGTCGAATGTAAATGTCGAATCTCGAAATGTCGAATGTTGAAATGTCGAATGTCGAATGTCGAATGTGAATGTCGAATGTCGAATGTCGAACGTCGAATGTGAATGTCGAATATCAAATGTCGAATATGAATGTCGAATGTGAATGTCAAAATGTCGAATGTGGAATGTCGAAATGTCGAATGTCGAAATGTCGAATGTGGAATGGCGAAATGTCGAATGTCGAATGTGAATGTCGAATGTCAAATGTCGAAATGTCGAATGTTAAATGTGAATGTCGAATGGTGAATGTCGAACGTCGAATGTGAATGTCGAAATGTCGAAATGTCGAATGTCGAAATGTCGAATGTCGAAATGTCGAATGTCGAATGTCGAATGGTCATATTTCGAAATGTCGAATGTCGAAATGTCGAAATGTCGAATGTGAATGTCGAAATGTCGAATGTGAATGTCGAAATGTCGAATGTGAATGTCGAATGTCGAAATGTCGAATGTGAATGTCGAAATGTCGTAATGTCGAAATGTCGAATGTCGAATGTGAATGTCGAATGTCGAATGTGAATGTCGAATGTCGAATGTGAATGTCGAATGTCGAAATGTCGAAATGTGAATGTCGAAATGTCGAAATGTCGAAATGTCGAATGTCGAAATGTCGAAATGTCAAATGTCGAATCTCGAAATGTCGAATGTCGAAAGTCGAATTGTCGAATGTCGAATGTGAAAATGTCGAATGTGAATGTCGATTGTCGAATGTCGAAAGTCGAATGTGAATGTCGAATGTGAAAGTCGAATGTGAAAGTCGAATGTCGAAATGTCGAATGTCAAATGTGAATGTCGAATGTCGAGATGTCGAATGTTGAAAGTCGAAATGTCGAATGTCGAATGTGAATGTCGAATGTCGAATGTCAAATGTGAATGTCGAAATGTCGAAATGTCGAATGTCAAAATGTCGAAATGTCGAATGTCGAATGTCGAAATGTCGAATGTCGAATGTCGAATGTGAATGTCGAATGTTGAAATGTCGAATGTCAAAAGTCGAAATGTCGAATGTGAATGTCGAAATGTCGAATGTCGAATGTGAATGTCGAATGTCGAATGTCGAATATCGAATGTGAATGTCAACATGTCGAAATGTCGAAATGTCGAATGTCGAATGTGAATGTCGAATGTCGAATGTCAAATGTCAAATGTGAATGTCGAATGTCGAAATGTCGAAAGTCGAAATGTCGAATGTCGAATGTGAATGTCGAATGTCGAATGTCGAAATGTCGAAATGTCGAATGTAAAATGTGAATGTCGAATGTCGAATGTCGAAATGTCGAAATGTCGAAATGTCGAAATGTCGAATGTAGAATGTCGAATGTCGAATGTAAAATGTGAATGTCGAATGTCGAAATGTCGAATGTCGAAATGTCGAATGTCGAATGTCGAATGTCAAAATGTCGAATGTCGAAAGTCGAAATGTCGAATGTCGAAATGTCGAATGTCGAAATGTCGATTGTCGAAATGTCGAATGTCGAAAATCGAAATGTCGAATGTCGAAATGTCGAATGTCGAAAGTCGAAATGTCGAATGTCGAAATGTCGAATGTCGAATGTCGAAATGTCGAATGTCGATTGTCAAATGTGAATGTTGAAATGTCGAAATGTCGATTGTCGAAATGTCGAATGTCGAAATGACGAATGTCGAATGTGAATGTCGAAATGTCGAAACGTCGCATGTCGAAAGTCGAAATGTCGAATGTCGAATGTGAATGTCGAATGTGAATGTTGAATGTCGAAATGTCGAATGTCGATTGTCAAATGTGAATGTTGAAATGTCGAAATGTCGATTGTCGGAATGTCGAATGTCGAATGTGAATGTCGAAATGTCGCATGTCGAATGTGAATGTCGAATGTCGATATGTCGAATGTCGATAGTCGAAATGTCGAATGTCGAATGTGAATGTCGAATATCGAAATGTCGAAATGTCGAATGTGAATGTCGAATGTGAATGTCGAATGTCGAAATGTCGAATGTCGAATGTGAATGTCGAATGTGAATGTCGAATGTCGAAATGTCGAATGTCAAATGTGAATGTCGAATGTCGAAATGTCGAATGTTGAAATGTCGAATGTCGAATGTCAAATGTCGAATATGAATGTCGAATGTTGAAATGTCGAATGTCAAAAGTCGAAATGTCGAATGTGAATGACGAAATGTCGAATGTGAATGTCAAATGTCGAAATGTCGAAATGTCGAATGTCGAATGTGAATGTTGAATGTCGAAATGTCGAAATGTCGAATGTGATTGTCGAAATGTCGAAATGTCGAATGTGAATGTCGAAATGTCGAATGTTGAAATGTCGAATATCGAATGTGAATGTCGAATGTCGAAATGTCGAATGTCAAAAGTCGAAATGTCGAATGTGAATGTCGAAATGTCGAATGTCGGATGTGAATGTCGAAATGTCGAATGTCGAATGTGAATGTCGAAATGTCGAGATGTCGAATGTCGAATGTCGAATGTCGAATGTGAATGTCGAATGTCGAATGTCGAAATGTCGAATGTCGAAAGTCGAAATGTCGAATGTCGAATGTCGAAAGTCGAAATGTCGAATGTGAATGTCGAAATGTCGAAATGTCGAAATGTCGAAATGTCCAATGTCAAATGTCGAATGTGAATGTTGAATGTCAAATGTGAATGTCGATTGTCAAATGTGAATGTCGAATGTCAATTGTGAATGTCGAAAGTCGAAATGTCGAATGTCGAATGTGAATGTCGAATGTCGAATGTGAATGTCGAATGTTGAATGTCAAATGTCGAATGTGAATGTCGAAATGTCGAAATGTCGGATGTCGAAATGTCGAAATGTCGAAAGTCGAATGTGAATGTCGTATGTCGAAATGTCGAATGTCGAAAGTTGAAATGTCGAATGTCGAATGTGAATGTTGAATGTCGAAATGTCGAATGTCGATTGTCAAATGTGAATGTTGAAATGTCGAAATGTCGATTGACGAAATGTCGAATGTCGAAATGTCGAATGTCGAATGTGAATGTCGAAATGTCGAAATGTCGCATGTCGAATGTGAATGTCGAATGTCGAAATGTCGAATGTCGATAGTCGAAATGTCGAATGTCGAATGTGAATGTCGAAATGTCGAAATGTCGAATGTCGAATGTGAATGTCGAATGTGAATGTCGAATGTGAATGTCAAATGTCGAAATGTCGAATGTCGAATGTGAATGTCGAAATGTCGAATGTCGAATGTGAATGTCGAAATGTCGCATGTCGAATGTGAATGTCGAATGTCGAAATGTCGAATGTCGATAGTCGAAATGTCGAATGTCGAATGTGAATGTCGAATATCGAAATGTCGAAATGTCGAATGTCGAATGTGAATGTCGAATGTGAATGTCGAATGTCGAAATGTCGAATGTCGAATGTGAATGTCGAATGTGAATGTCGAATGTCGAAATGTCGAATGTCAAATGTGAATGTCGAATGTCGAAATGTCGAATGTTGAAATGTCGAATGTCGAATGTCAAATGTCGAATATGAATGTCGAATGTCGAAATGTCGAATGTCAAAAGTCGAAATGTCGAATGTGAATGACGAAATGTCGAATGTGAATGTCAAATGTCGAAATGTCGAAATGTCGAATGTCGAATGTGAATGTTGAATGTCGAAATGTCGAAATGTCGAATGTGATTGTCGAAATGTCGAAATGTCGAATGTCGAATGTGAATGTCGAAATGTCGAATGTTGAAATGTCGAATGTCGAATGTGAATGTCGAATGTCGAAATGTCGAATGTCAAAAGTCGAAATGTCGAATGTGAATGTCGAAATGTCGAATGTCGGATGTGAATGTCGAAATGTCGAATGTCGAATGTGAATGTCGAAATGTCGAAATGTCGAATGTCGAATGTCGAATGTCGAATGTGAATGTCGAATGTCGAATGTCGAAATGTCGAATGTCGAAAGTCGAAATGTCGAATGTCGAATGTCGAAAGTCGAAATGTCGAATGTGAATGTCGAAATGTCGAAATGTCGAAATGTCGAAATGTCGAATGTCAAATGTCGAATGTGAATGTTGAATGTCAAATGTGAATGTCGATTGTCAAATGTGAATGTCGAATGTCAATTGTGAATGTCGAAAGTCGAAATGTCGAATGTCGAATGTGAATGTCGAATGTCGAATGTGAATGTCGAATGTTGAATGTCAAATGTCGAATGTGAATGTCGAAATGTCGAAATGTCGGATGTCGAAATGTCGAAATGTCGAATGTCGAAAGTCGAATGTGAATGTCGAATGTCGAAATGTCGAATGTCGAAAGTTGAAATGTCGAATGTCGAATGTGAATGTTGAATGTCGAAATGTCGAATGTCGATTGTCAAATGTGAATGTTGAAATGTCGAAATGTCGATTGTCGAAATGTCGAATGTCGAAATGTCGAATGTCGAATGTGAATGTCGAAATGTCGAAATGTCGCATGTCGAATGTGAATGTCGAATGTCGAAATGTCGAATGTCGATAGTCGAAATGTCGAATGTCGAATGTGAATGTCGAAATGTCGAAATGTCGAATGTCGAATGTGAATGTCGAATGTGAATGTCGAATGTGAATGTCGAATGTCGAAATGTCGAATGTGAATGTCGAAATGTCGAATGTCGAATGTGAATGTCGAATGTCGAAAAGTCGAATGTCAAAAGTCGAAATGTCGAATGTGAATGTCAAATGTCGAAATGTCGAAATGTCGAATATGAATGTTGAATGTCGAAATGTCGAAATGTCGAATGTCGAATGTGATTGTCGAAATGTCGAAATGTCGAATGTCAAATGTCGAATGTGAATGTCAAATGTCAAATGTGAATGTCGATTGTCAAATGTGAATGTCGATTGTCAAATGTGAATGTCGAATGTCGAGATGTCGAATGTCGAAATGTCGAATGTCGAAAGTCGAAATGTCGAATGTCGAATGTCGAATGTCGAAAGTCGAAATGTCGAATGTCGAATGTGAATGCTGAATGTCGAAATGTCGAATGTCGATTGTCAAATGTGAATGTTGAAATGTCGATTGTCGAAATGTCGAATGTCGAAATGTCGAATGTCGAATGTGAAAATGTCGAAATGTCGCATGTCGAAAGTCGAAATGTCGAATGTCGAATGTGAATGTCGAATGTCGAAATGTCGAATGTCGAGAGTGAATGTCGAAATGTCGAATATCACGTGTTGAATGTGAATGTCGAATGTCGAAAAGTCGAATGTCAAAAGTCGAAATGTCGAATGTGAATGTCGAAATGTCGAATGTCGAATGTGAATGTTGAATCTGATTGTCGAAATGTCGAAATGTCGAATGTCGAATGTGAATGTTGAATGTCGAAATGTCGAATGTCGAAATGTCCAATGTCGAATGTCAAATGTCGAATGTGAATGTCGAATGTCGAAATGTCGAATGTCAAAAGTCGAAATGTCGAATGTGAATGTCGAAATTTCGATTGTCGAATGTGAATGTCGAAATGTCTAATGTCGGATGTGAATGTCGAAATGTCGAAATGTCGAATGTCGAATGTCGAATGTGAATGTAAAAATGTCGAAATGTCGAATGTCGAATGTCGAATGTCGAATGTCAAATGTGAATGTCGAATGTCGAATGTGAATGTCGAATGTCGAAATGTCGAATGTCAAATGTCAAATGTGAATGTCGAATGTCAAATGTGAATGTCGATTATCAAATGTGAATGTCGAATGTCGAATGTGAATGTAGAATGTGAATGTCGAATGTCGAAATGTCGAAATGTCGAATGTCGAATGTCGAAATGTCGAATGTCGATTGTCAAATGTGAATGTCGAATGTCAAATGTGAATGTCGAATGTCGAAATGTCGAATGTCGAAAGTCGAAATGTCGAAATGTCGAATGTGAAAGTCGAATGTCGAAATGTCAAAATGTGGAATGTCGAATGTCGAATGTGAATGTCCAATGTCAAATGTGAATGTCGAATGTTGAAATGTCGAATGTCAAAAGTCGAAATGTCGAATGTTAATGTCGAAATGTCGAATGTCGAATGTGAATGTCGACTGTCGAAATGTCGAAATGTCGAATGTCGAATGTCGAATGTGAATGTCGAAATGTCGAATGTCGGATGTGAATGTCGAATGTCGAAATGTCAAATGTGAATGTCGATTGTCGAAATGTCGAATGTCGAAATGTCGATATGTCAAAATGTCGAATGTGAATGTCGAATGTCGAATTTGAATGTCTAATGTCGAAATGTCGAATGTCGAATGTGAATGTCGAATGTGAATGTCGAAATGTCGAATGTCGAATGTGAATGTTGAATGTTGAATGTCGAATGTGAATGTCGAAAGTCAAAATATCGAATGTGAATGTCAAATGTCGAATGTGAATGTCGAAATGTCGAATGTCGAATGTCGAAATGTCGAAATGTCGAATGTCGAATGTGAATGTCGAATGTCGAATGTGAATGTCGAAATGTCGAAATGTCGAAAGTCGAAATGTCGAATGTCGAATGTGAATGTCGAAATGTCAAAATGTCGAATGTCGAAATGTCGAAATGTTGAATGTCGAATGTCGAATGTCGAATGTCGAATGTCGAATGTGAATGTCGAATGTCGAAATGTCGAATGTCGAATGTGAATGTCGAAATGTCGAATGTGAATGTCGAATGTCGAAATGTCGAATGTGAATGTCGAAATGTCGTAATGTCGAAATGTCGAATGTCGAATGTGAATGTCGAATGTCGAATGTGAATGTCGAATGTCGAATGTGAATGTCGAATGTCGAAATGTCGAAATGTCGAATGTCGAATATGAATGTCGAATGTCGAATGTGAATGTCGAATGTCGAATGTGAATGTCGAATGTCAAATGTCGAATGTCGAATGTGAATGTCGACATGTCGAAATGTCGAAATGTCGAAATGTCGAATGTCAAAATGTCGAATGTCGAATGTGAATGTCGAAATGTCGAAATGTCGAATGTAAATGTCGAATCTCGAAATGTCGAATGTTCAAATGTCGAATGTCGAATGTCGAATGTGAATGTCGAATGTCGAAATGTCGAAATGTCGAATGTCGAAATGTCGCATGTCGAATGTGAATGTCGAATGTCGAAATGTCGAATGTCGATAGTCGAAATGTCGAATGTCGAATGTGAATGTCGAATGTCGAAATGTCGAAATGTCGAATGTCGAATGTGAATGTCGAATGTGAATGTCGAATGTCGAAATGTCGAATGTCGAATGTGAATGTCGAATGTGAATGTCGAATGTCGAAATGTCGAATGTCAAATGTGAATGTCGAATGTCGAAATGTCGAATGTTGAAATGTCGAATGTCGAATGTCAAATGTCGAATATGAATGTCGAATGTCGAAATGTCGAATGTCAAAAGTCGAAATGTCGAATGTGAATGATGAAATGTCGAATGTGAATGTCAAATGTCGAAATGTCGAATGTCGAATGTCGAATGTCGAATGTGAATGTTGAATGTCGAAATGTCGAAATGTCGAATGTGATTGTCGAAATGTCGAAATGTCGAATGTCGAATGTGAATGTCGAAATGTCGAATGTTGAAATGTCGAATGTCGAATATGAATGTTGAATGTCGAATGTTGAAATGTCGAATGTCAAAAGTCGAAATGTCGAATGTGAATGTCGAAATGTCGAATGTCGGATGTGAATGTCGAAATGTCGAATGTCGAATGTGAATGTCGAAATGTCGAAATGTCGAAATGTCGAATGTCGAATGTCGAATGTCAAATGTGAATGTCGAATGTCGAATGTCGAAATGTCGAATGTCGAATGTCGAATGTCGAAAGTCGAAATGTCGAATGTGAATGTCGAAATGTCGAAATGTCGAAATGTCGAAATGTCAAATGTCGAATGTGAATGTCGAATGTCAAATGTGAATGTCGATTGTCAAATGTGAATGTCGAATGTCAATTGTGAATGTCGAAAGTCGAAATGTCCAATGTCGAATGTGAATGTCGAATGTCGAATGTGAATGTCGAATGTTGAATGTCAAATGTCGAATGTGAATGTCGAAATGTCGAAATGTCGGATGTCGAAATGTCGAAATGTCGAATGTCGAAAGTCGAATGTGAATGTCGAATGTCGAAATGTCGAATGTCGAAAGTCGAAATGTCGAATGTCGAATGTGAATGTTGAATGTCGAAATGTCGAATGTCGATTGTCAAATGTGAATGTTGAAATGTCGAAATGTCGATTGTCGAATGTGAATGTCGAAATGTCGAATGTCGGATGTGAATGTCGAAATGTCGAATGTCGAATGTGAATGTCGAAATGTCGAAATGTCGAAATGTCGAATGTCAAATGTGAATGTCGAATGTCGAATGTCGAAATGTCGAATGTCGAATGTCGAATGTCGAAAGTCGAAATGTCGAATGTGAATGTCGAAATGTCGAAATGTCGAAATGTCGAATGTCAAATGTCGAATGTGAATGTCGAATGTCAAATGTGAATGTCGATTGTCAAATGTGAATGTCGAATGTCAATTGTGAATGTCGAAAGTCGAAATGTCCAATGTCGAATGTGAATGTCGAATGTCGAATGTGAATGTCGAATGTTGAATGTCAAATGTCGACTGTGAATGTCGAAATGTCGAAATGTCGGATGTCGAAATGTCGAAATGTCGAATGTCGAATGTGAATGTCGAATGTCGAAATGTCGAATGTCGAAAGTCGAAATGTCGAATGTCGAATGTGAATGTTGAATGTCGAAATGTTGAATGTCGATTGTCAAATGTGAATGTTGAAATGTCGAAATGTCGATTGTCGAAATGTCGAATGTCGAAATGTCGAATGTCGAATGTGAATGTCGAAATGTCGAAATGTCGCATGTCGAATGTGAATGTCGAATGTCGAAATGTCGAATGTCGATAGTCGAAATGTCGAATGTCGAATGTGAATGTCGAATGTCAAAATGTCGAAATGTCGAATGTCGAAAGTGAATGTCGAATGTGAATGTCGAATGTCGAAATGTCGAATGTCGAATGTGAATGTCGAAATGTCGAATGTCGAATGTGAATGTCGAATGTCGAAAAGTCGAATGTCAAAAGTCGAAATGTCGAATGTGAATGTCAAATGTCGAAATGTCGAAATGTCGAATGTCGAATGTGAATGTTGAATGTCGAAATGTCGAATGTGATTGTCGAAATGTCGAAATGTCGAATGTCAAATGTCGAATGTGAATGTCAAATGTGAATGTCGATTGTCAAATGTGAATGTCGATTGTCAAATGTGAATGTCGAATGTCGAGATGTCGAATGTCGAAATGTCGAATGTCGAAAGTCGAAATGTCGAATGTCGAATGTCGAATGTCGAATGTGAATGCTGAATGTCGAAATGTCGAATGTCGATTGTCAAATGTGAATGTTGAAATGTCAATTGTCGAAATGTCGAATGTCGAAATGTCGAATGTCGAATGTGAATGTCGAAATGTCGAAATGTCGCATGTCGAAAGTCGAAATGTCGAATGTGAATGTCGAAATGTCGAATGTCGAATGTGAATGTCGACTGTCGAAATGTCGAATGTCGAAATGTCGAATGTCGGATGTGAATGTCGAATGTCGAAATGTCAAATGTCAAATGTCAAATGTGAATGTCGATTGTCGAAATGTCGAATGTCGAAATGTCGATATGTCGAAATGTCGAATGTGAATGTCGAATGTCGAATTTGAATGTCTAATGTCGAAATGTCGAAATGTCGAATGTCGAATGTGAATGTCGAATGTGAATGTCGAATGTGAATGTCGAATGTCGAAATGTCGAATGTGAATGTCGAATGTCGAATTTGAATGTCTAATGTCGAAATGTCGAAATGTCGAATGTCTAATGTGAATGTCGAATGTGAATGTTGAATGTCGAAATGTCGAATGTCGAATGTGAGTGTTGAATGTTGAATGTCGAATGTGAATGTCTAAAGTCGAAATATCGAATGTGAATGTCAAATGTCGAATGTGAATGTCGAAATGTCGAAATGTCGAATGTCGAATGTCGAAATGTCGAATGTCGAATGTGAATTTCGAAATATCGAATGTGAATGTCGAATGTCGAATGTGAATGTCGAATGTCGAAATGTCGAAATGTCGAATGTCGAATATGAATGTCGAATGTGAATGTCGAATGTCGAATGTGAATGTCGAATGTCAAATGTCGAATGTCGAATGTGAATGTCGACATGTCGAAATGTCGAAATGTCGAAATGTCGAATGTCGAATGTCGAATGTCGAATGTGAATGTCGAATGTCTAAATGTCGAAAGTCGAAATGTCGAATGTCGAATGTGAATGTCGAAATGTCGAAATGTCGAATGTAAATGTCGAATCTCGAAATGTAGAATGTTGAAATGTCGAATGTCGAATGTGAATGTCGAATGTCGAAATGTCGAAATGTCGAATGTCGAAATGTCGAATGTCGAATGTGAATGTCGAATGTCGAAATGTCGAAATGTCGAATGTCGAAATGTCGAATGTCGAATGTGAATGTCGAATGTCGAATGTCGAACGTCGAATGTGAATGTCGAATATCAAATGTCGAATATGAATGTCGAATGTGAATGTCAAAATGTCGAATGTGGAATGTCGAAATGTCGAATGTCGAAATGTCGAATGTGGAATGGCGAAATGTCGAATGTCGAATGTGAATGTCGAAATGTCAAATGTCGAAATGTCGAATGTTAAATGTGAATGTCGAATGGTGAATGTCGAACGTCGAATGTGAATGTCGAAATGTCGAAATGTCGAATGTCGAAATGTCGAATGTCGAAATGTCGAATGTCGAAATGTCGAATGTCGAATGTCGAATGTCGAATGGTCATATTTCGAAATGTCGAATGTCGAAATGTCATATTTCGAAATGTCGAATGTGAATGTCGAAATGTCGAATGTCGCATGTCGAAATGTCGAAATGTGAATGTCGAAATGTCGAAATGTCGAATGTGAATGTCGAAATGTCGAATGTGAATGTCGAATGTCGAAATGTCGAATGTGAATGTCGAAATGTCGTAATGTCGAAATGTCGAATGTCGAATGTGAATGTCGAATGTCGAATGTGAATGTCGAATGTCGAATGTGAATGTCGAATGTCGAAATGTCGAAATGTGAATGTCGAAATGTCGAAATGTCGAAATGTCGAATGTCGAAATGTCGAAATGTCGAATGTCGAATCTCGAAATGTCGAATGTCGAAAGTCGAATTGTCGAATGTCGAATGTGAAAATGTCGAATTTGAATGTCGATTGTCGAATGTCGAAAGTCGAATGTGAATGTCGAATGTGAAAGTCGAATGTGAAAGTCGAATGTCGAAATGTCGAATGTCAAATGTGAATGTCGAATGTCGAGATGTCGAATGTTGAAAGTCGAAATGTCGAATGTCGAATGTGAATGTCGAATGTCGAATGTCAAATGTGAATGTCGAAATGTCGAAATGTCGAATGTCAAAATGTCGAAATGTCGAATGTCGAATGTCGAAATGTCGAATGTCGAAATGTCGAATGTCGAATGTCGAATGTGAATGTCGAATGTTGAAATGTCGAATGTCAAAAGTCGAAATGTCGAATGTGAATGTCGAAATGTCGAATGTCGAATGTGAATGTCGAATGTCGAATATCGAATGTGAATGTCAACATGTCGAAATGTCGAAATGTAGAATGTCGAAAGTCGAATGTGAATGTCGAATGTCGAATGTCAAATGTGAATGTCGAATGTCGAAATGTCGAAAGTCGAAATGTCGAATGTCGAATGTGAATGTCGAATGTCGAATGTCGAAATGTCGAAATGTCGAATGTAAAATGTGAATGTCGAATGTCGAATGTCGAAATGTCGAAATGTCGAAATGTCGAATGTAGAATGTCGAATGTCGAATGTAAAATGTGAATGTCGAATGTCGAAATGTCGAATGTCGAAAGTCAAAATGTCGAATGTCGAAAGTCGAAAGTCGAAATGTCGAATGTCGAAATGTCGATTGTCGAAATGTCGAATGTCGAAAGTCGAAATGTCGAATGTCGAAATGTCGAATGTCGAATGTCGAAATGTCGAATGTCGATTGTCAAATGTGAATGTTGAAATGTCGAAATGTCGATTGTCGAAATGTCGAATGTCGAAATGTCGAATGTCGAATGTGAATGTCGAAATGTCGAAACGTCGCATGTCGAAAGTCGAAATGTCGAATGTCGAATGTGAATGTCGAATGTGAATGTTGAATGTCGAAATGTCGAATGTCGATTGTCAAATGTGAATGTTGAAATGTCGAAATGTCGATTGTCGAAATGTCGAATGTCGAATGTCGAATGTGAATGTCGAAATGTCGCATGTCGAATGTGAATGTCGAATGTCGAAATGTCGAATGTCGATAGTCGAAATGTCGAATGTCGAATGTGAATGTCGAATATCGAAATGTCGAAATGTCGAATGTCGAATGTGAATGTGAATGTCGAATGTGAATGTCGAATGTCGAAATGTCGAATGTCGAATGTGAATGTCGAATGTGAATGTCGAATGTCGAAATGTCGAATGTCAAATGTGAATGTCGAATGTCGAAATGTCGAATGTTGAAATGTCGAATGTCGAATGTCAAATGTCGAATATGAATGTCGAATGTCGAAATGTCGAATGTCAAAAGTCGAAATGTCGAATGTGAATGACGAAATGTCGAATGTGAATGTCAAATGTCGAAATGTCGAAATGTCGAATGTCGAATGTGAATGTTGAATGTCGAAATGTCGAAATGTCGAATGTGATTGTCGAAATGTCGAAATGTCGAATGTCGAATGTGAATGTCGAAATGTCGAATGTTGAAATGTCGAATGTCGAATGTGAATGTCGAATGTCGAAATGTCGAATGTCAAAAGTCGAAATGTCGAATGTGAATGTCGAAATGTCGAATGTCGGATGTGAATGTCGAAATGTCGAATGTCGAATGTGAATTTCGAAATGTCGAAATGTCGAATGTCGAATGTCGAATGTGAATGTCGAATGTCGAATGTCGAAATGTCGAATGTCGAAAGTCGAAATGTCGAATGTCGAATGTCGAAAGTCGAAATGTCGAATGTGAATGTCGAATGTCGAAATGTCGAATGTCGAATGTGAATTTCGAAATATCGAATGTGAATGTCGAATGTCGAATGTGAATGTCGAATGTCGAAATGTCGAAATGTCGAATGTCGAATATGAATGTCGAATGTGAATGTCGAATGTCGAATGTGAATGTCGAATGTCAAATGTCGAATGTCGAATGTGAATGTCGACATGTCGAAATGTCGAAATGTCGAAATGTCGAATGTCGAATGTCGAATGTCGAATGTGAATGTCGAATGTCTAAATGTCGAAAGTCGAAATGTCGAATGTCGAATGTGAATGTCGAAATGTCGAAATGTCGAATGTAAATGTCGAATCTCGAAATGTAGAATGTTGAAATGTCGAATGTCGAATGTCGAATGTGAATGTCGAATGTCGAAATGTCGAAATGTCGAATGTCGAAATGTCGAATGTCGAATGTGAATGTCGAATGTCGAAATGTCGAAATGTCGAATGTCGAAATGTCGAATGTCGAATGTGAATGTCGAATGTCGAATGTCGAACGTCGAATGTGAATGTCGAATATCAAATGTCGAATATGAATGTCGAATGTGAATGTCAAAATGTCGAATGTGGAATGTCGAAATGTCGAATGTCGAAATGTCGAATGTGGAATGGCGAAATGTCGAATGTCGAATGTGAATGTCGAATGTCAAATGTCGAAATGTCGAATGTTAAATGTGAATGTCGAATGGTGAATGTCGAACGTCGAATGTGAATGTAGAAATGTCGAAATGTCGAATGTCGAAATGTCGAATGTCGAAATGTCGAATGTCGAAATGTCGAATGTCGAATGTCGAATGTCGAATGGTCATATTTCGAAATGTCGAATGTCGAAATGTCATATTTCGAAATGTCGAATGTGAATGTCGAAATGTCGAATGTCGCATGTCGAAATGTCGAAATGTGAATGTCGAAATGTCGAAATGTCGAATGTGAATGTCGAAATGTCGAATGTGAATGTCGAATGTCGAAATGTCGAATGTGAATGTCGAAATGTCGTAATGTCGAAATGTCGAATGTCGAATGTGAATGTCGAATGTCGAATGTGAATGTCGAATGTCGAATGTGAATGTCGAATGTCGAAATGTCGAAATGTGAATGTCGAAATGTCGAAATGTCGAAATGTCGAATGTCGAAATGTCGAAATGTCGAATGTCGAATCTCGAAATGTCGAATGTCGAAAGTCGAATTGTCGAATGTCGAATGTGAAAATGTCGAATTTGAATGTCGATTGTCGAATGTCGAAAGTCGAATGTGAATGTCGAATGTGAAAGTCGAATGTGAAAGTCGAATGTCGAAATGTCGAATGTCAAATGTGAATGTCGAATGTCGAGATGTCGAATGTTGAAAGTCGAAATGTCGAATGTCGAATGTGAATGTCGAATGTCGAATGTCAAATGTGAATGTCGAAATGTCGAAATGTCGAATGTCAAAATGTCGAAATGTCGAATGTCGAATGTCGAATGTCGAAATGTCGAATGTCGAATGTCGAATGTGAATGTCGAATGTTGAAATGTCGAATGTCAAAAGTCGAAATGTCGAATGTGAATGTCGAAATGTCGAATGTCGAATGTGAATGTCGAATGTCGAATATCGAATGTGAATGTCAACATGTCGAAATGTCGAAATGTAGAATGTCGAAAGTCGAATGTGAATGTCGAATGTCGAATGTCAAATGTGAATGTCGAATGTCGAAATGTCGAAAGTCGAAATGTCGAATGTCGAATGTGAATGTCGAATGTCGAATGTCGAAATGTCGAAATGTCGAATGTAAAATGTGAATGTCGAATGTCGAATGTCGAAATGTCGAAATGTCGAAATGTCGAATGTAGAATGTCGAATGTCGAATGTAAAATGTGAATGTCGAATGTCGAAATGTCGAATGTCGAAATGTCGAATGTCGAATGTCGAAATGTCGAATGTCAAAATGTCGAATGTCGAAAGTCGAAATGTCGAATGTCGAAATGTCGAATGTCGAAATGTCGATTGTCGAAATGTCGAATGTCGAAAGTCGAAATGTCGAATGTCGAAATGTCGAATGTCGAATGTCGAAATGTCGAATGTCGATTGTCAAATGTGAATGTTGAAATGTCGAAATGTCGATTGTCGAAATGTCGAATGTCGAAATGTCGAATGTCGAATGTGAATGTCGAAATGTCGAAACGTCGCATGTCGAAAGTCGAAATGTCGAATGTCGAATGTGAATGTCGAATGTGAATGTTGAATGTCGAAATGTCGAATGTCGATTGTCAAATGTGAATGTTGAAATGTCGAAATGTCGATTGTCGAAATGTCGAATGTCGAATGTCGAATGTGAATGTCGAAATGTCGCATGTCGAATGTGAATGTCGAATGTCGAAATGTCGAATGTCGATAGTCGAAATGTCGAATGTCGAATGTGAATGTCGAATATCGAAATGTCGAAATGTCGAATGTCGAATGTGAATGTGAATGTCGAATGTGAATGTCGAATGTCGAAATGTCGAATGTCGAATGTGAATGTCGAATGTGAATGTCGAATGTCGAAATGTCGAATGTCAAATGTGAATGTCGAATGTCGAAATGTCGAATGTTGAAATGTCGAATGTCGAATGTCAAATGTCGAATATGAATGTCGAATGTCGAAATGTCGAATGTCAAAAGTCGAAATGTCGAATGTGAATGACGAAATGTCGAATGTGAATGTCAAATGTCGAAATGTCGAAATGTCGAATGTCGAATGTGAATGTTGAATGTCGAAATGTCGAAATGTCGAATGTGATTGTCGAAATGTCGAAATGTCGAATGTCGAATGTGAATGTCGAAATGTCGAATGTTGAAATGTCGAATGTCGAATGTCGAAATGTCGAATGTCAAAAGTCGAAATGTCGAATGTGAATGTCGAAATGTCGAATGTCGGATGTGAATGTCGAAATGTCGAATGTCGAATGTGAATTTCGAAATGTCGAAATGTCGAATGTCGAATGTCGAATGTGAATGTCGAATGTCGAAATGTCGAATGTCGAAAGTCGAAATGTCGAATGTCGAATGTCGAAAGTCGAAATGTCGAATGTGAATGTCGAAATGTCGAAATGTCGAAATGTCGAATGTCAAATGTTGAATGTGAATGTTGAATGTCAAATGTGAATGTCGATTGTCAAATGTGAATGTCGAATGTCAATTGTGAATGTCGAAAGTCGAAATGTCGAATGTCGAATGTGAATGTCGAACGTCGAATGTGAATGTCGAACGTTGAATGTCAAATGTCGAATGTGAATGTCGAAATGTCGAAATGTCGGATGTCGAAATGTCGAAATGTCGAATGTCGAAAGTCGAATGTGAATGTCGAATGTCGAAATGTCGAATGTCGAAAGTCGAAATGTCGAATGTCGAATGTGAATGTTGAATGTCGAAATGTCGAATGTCGATTGTCGAATGTGAATGTTGAAATGTCGAAATGTCGATTGTCGAAATGTCGAATGTCGAAATGTCGAATGTCGAATGTGAATGTCGAAATGTCGAAATGTCGCATGTCGAATGTGAATATAGAATGTCGAAATGTCGAATGTCGATAGTCGAAATTTCGAATGTCGAATGTGAATGTCGAAATGTCGAAATGTCGAATGTCGAATGTGAATGTCGAATGTGAATGTCGAATGTGAATGTCGAATGTCGAAATGTCGAATGTCGAATGTGAATGTCGAAATGTCGAATGTCGAATGTGAATGTCGAATGTCGAAAAGTCGAATGTCAAAAGTCGAAATGTCGAATGTGAATGTCAAATGTCGAAATGTCGAATGTCGAATGTCGAATATGAATGTTGAATGTCGAAATGTCGAAATGTCGAATGTCGAATGTGATTGTCGAAATGTCGAAATGTCGAATGTCAAATGTCGAATGTGAATGTCAAATGTCAAATGTGAATGTCGATTGTCAAATGTGAATGTCGATTGTCAAATGTGAATGTCGAATGTCGAGATGTCGAATGTCGAAATGTCGAATGTCGAAAGTCGAAATGTCGAATGTCGAATGTCGAATGTCGAAAGTCGAAATGTCGAATGTCGAATGTGAATGCTGAATGTCGAAATGTCGAATGTCGATTGTCAAATGTGAATGTTGAAATGTCGATTGTCGAAATGTCGAATGTCGAAATGTCGAATGTCGAATGTGAATGTCGAAATGTCGAAATGTCGCATGTCGAAAGTCGAAATGTCGAATGTCGAATGTGAATGTCGAATGTCGAAATGTCGAATGTCGAGAGTGAATGTCGAAATGTCGAATATCACGTGTCGAATGTGAATGTCGAATGTTGAAATGTCGAATGTCAAAAGTCGAAATGTCGAATGTGAATGTCGAAATGTCGAATGTCGAATGTGAATGTCGAATGTCGAATATCGAATGTGAATGTCAACATGTCGAAATGTCGAAATGTCGAATGTCGAAAGTCGAATGTGAATGTCGAATGTCGAATGTCAAATGTGAATGTCGAATGTCGAAATGTCGAAAGTCGAAATGTCGAATGTCGAATGTGAATGTCGAATGTCGAATGTCGAAATGTCGAAATGTCGAATGTAAAATGTGAATGTCGAATGTCGAATGTCGAAATGTCGAAATGTCGAAATGTCGAATGTAGAATGTCGAATGTCGAATGTAAAATGTGAATGTCGAATGTCGAAATGTCGAATGTCGAAATGTCGAATGTCGAATGTCGAAATGTCGAATGTCAAAATGTCGAATGTCGAAAGTCGAAATGTCGAATGTCGAAATGTCGAATGTCGAAATGTCGATTGTCGAAATGTCGAATGTCGAAAGTCGAAATGTCGAATGTCGAAATGTCGAATGTCGAATGTCGAAATGTCGAATGTCGATTGTCAAATGTGAATGTTGAAATGTCGAAATGTCGATTGTCGAAATGTCGAATGTCGAAATGTCGAATGTCGAATGTGAATGTCGAAATGTCGAAACGTCGCATGTCGAAAGTCGAAATGTCGAATGTCGAATGTGAATGTCGAATGTGAATGTTGAATGTCGAAATGTCGAATGTCGATTGTCAAATGTGAATGTTGAAATGTCGAAATGTCGATTGTCGAAATGTCGAATGTCGAATGTCGAATGTGAATGTCGAAATGTCGCATGTCGAATGTGAATGTCGAATGTCGAAATGTCGAATGTCGATAGTCGAAATGTCGAATGTCGAATGTGAATGTCGAATATCGAAATGTCGAAATGTCGAATGTCGAATGTGAATGTCGAATGTGAATGTCGAATGTCGAAATGTCGAATGTCGAATGTCGAATGTGAATGTCGAATGTGAATGTCGAATGTCGAAATGTCGAATGTCAAATGTGAATGTCGAATGTCGAAATGTCGAATGTTGAAATGTCGAATGTCGAATGTCAAATGTCGAATATGAATGTCGAATGTCGAAATGTCGAATGTCAAAAGTCGAAATGTCGAATGTGAATGACGAAATGTCGAATGTGAATGTCAAATGTCGAAATGTCGAAATGTCGAATATCGAATGTGAATGTTGAATGTCGAAATGTCGAAATGTCGAATGTGATTGTCGAAATGTCGAAATGTCGAATGTCGAATGTGAATGTCGAAATGTCGAATGTTGAAATGTCGAATGTCGAATGTGAATGTCGAATGTCGAAATGTCGAATGTCAAAAGTCGAAATGTCGAATGTGAATGTCGAAATGTCGAATGTCGGATGTGAATGTCGAAATGTCGAATGTCGAATGTGAATTTCGAAATGTCGAAATGTCGAATGTCGAATGTCGAATGTGAATGTCGAATGTCGAATGTCGAAATGTCGAATGTCGAAAGTCGAAATGTCGAATGTCGAATGTCGAAAGTCGAAATGTCGAATGTGAATGTCGAAATGTCGAAATGTCGAAATGTCGAATGTCAAATGTCGAATGTGAATGTTGAATGTCAAATGTGAATGTCGATTGTCAAATGTGAATGTCGAATGTCAATTGTGAATGTCGAAAGTCGAAATGTCGAATGTCGAATGTGAATGTCGAACGTCGAATGTGAATGTCGAACGTTGAATGTCAAATGTCGAATGTGAATGTCGAAATGTCGGATGTCGAAATGTCGAAATGTCGAATGTCGAAAGTCGAATGTGAATGTCGAATGTCGAAATGTCGAATGTCGAAAGTCGAAATGTCGAATGTCGAATGTGAATGTTGAATGTCGAAATGTCGAATGTCGATTGTCAAATGTGAATGTTGAAATGTCGAAATGTCGATTGTCGAAATGTCGAATGTCGAAATGTCGAATGTCGAATGTGAATGTCGAAATGTCGAAATGTCGCATGTCGAATGTGAATGTCGAATGTCGAAATGTCGAATGTCGATAGTCGAAATGTCGAATGTCGAATGTGAATGTCGAAATGTCGAAATGTCGAATGTCGAATGTGAATGTCGAATGTGAATGTCGAATGTGAATGTCGAATGTCGAAATGTCGAATGTCGAATGTGAATGTCGAAATGTCGAATGTCGAATGTGAATGTCGAATGTCGAAAAGTCGAATGTCAAAAGTCGAAATGTCGAATGTGAATGTCAAATGTCGAAATGTCGAAATGTCGAATGTCGAATGTCGAATATGAATGTTGAATGTCGAAATGTCGAAATGTCGAATGTCGAATGTGATTGTCGAAATGTCGAAATGTCGAATGTCAAATGTCGAATGTGAATGTCAAATGTCAAATGTGAATGTCGATTGTCAAATGTGAATGTCGATTGTCAAATGTGAATGTCGAATGTCGAGATGTCGAATGTCGAAATGTCGAATGTCGAAAGTCGAAATGTCGAATGTCGAATGTCGAATGTCGAAAGTCGAAATGTCGAATGTCGAATGTGAATGCTGAATGTCGAAATGTCGAATGTCGATTGTCAAATGTGAATGTTGAAATGTCGATTGTCGAAATGTCGAATGTCGAAATGTCGAATGTCGAATGTGAATGTCGAAATGTCGAAATGTCGCATGTCGAAAGTCGAAATGTCGAATGTCGAATGTGAATGTCGAATGTCGAAATGTCGAATGTCGAGAGTGAATGTCGAAATGTCGAATATCACGTGTTGAATGTGAATGTCGAATGTCGAAAAGTCGAATGTCAAAAGTCGAAATGTCGAATGTGAATGTCGAAATGTCGAATGTCGAATGTGAATGTCAAATGTCGAAATGTCGAAATGTCGAATGTCGAATGTGAATGTTGAATCTGATTGTCGAAATGTCGAAATGTCGAATGTCGAATGTGAATGTTGAATGTCGAAATGTCGAATGTTGAAATGTCCAATGTCGAATGTCAAATGTCGAATGTGAATGTCGAATGTCGAAATGTCGAATGTCAAAAGTCGAAATGTCGAATGTGAATGTCGAAATTTCGAATGTCGAATGTGAATGTCGAAATGTCGAATGTCGGATGTGAATGTCGAAATGTCGAAATGTCGAATGTCGAATGTCGAATGTGAATGTCAAAATGTCGAAATGTCGAATGTCGAATGTCGAATGTCGAATGTCAAATGTGAATGTCGAATGTCGAATGTGAATGTCGAATGTCGAAATGTCGAATGTCAAATGTCAAATGTGAATGTCGAATGTCAAATGTGAATGTCGATTATCAAATGTGAATGTCGAATGTCGAATGTGAATGTAGAATGTGAATGTCGAATGTCGAAATGTCGAAATGTCGGATGTCGAATGTCGAAATGTCGAATGTCGATTGTCAAATGTGAATGTCGAATGTCAAATGTGAATGTCGAATGTCGAAATGTCGAATGTCGAAAGTCGAAATGTCGAAATGTCGAATGTGAAAGTCGAATGTCGAAATGTCGAAATGTCGAATGTCGAATGTGAATGTCCAATGTCAAATGTGAATGTCGAATGTCGAAATGTCGAATGTCGAAATGTCGAAATGTCGAATGTAAATGTCGAATCTCGAAATGTAGAATGTTGAAATGTCGAATGTCGAATGTCGAATGTGAATGTCGAATGTCGAAATGTCGAAATGTCGAATGTCGAAATGTCGAATGTCGAATGTGAATGTCGAATGTCGAAATGTCGAAATGTCGAATGTCGAAATGTCGAATGTCGAATGTGAATGTCGAATGTCGAATGTCGAACGTCGAATGTGAATGTCGAATATCAAATGTCGAATATGAATGTCGAATGTGAATGTCAAAATGTCGAATGTGGAATGTCGAAATGTCGAATGTCGAAATGTCGAATGTGGAATGGCGAAATGTCGAATGTCGAATGTGAATGTCGAATGTCAAATGTCGAAATGTCGAATGTTAAATGTGAATGTCGAATGGTGAATGTCGAACGTCGAATGTGAATGTCGAAATGTCGAAATGTCGAATGTCGAAATGTCGAATGTCGAAATGTCGAATGTCGAAATGTCGAATGTCGAATGTCGAATGTCGAATGGTCATATTTCGAAATGTCGAATGTCGAAATGTCATATTTCGAAATGTCGAATGTGAATGTCGAAATGTCGAATGTCGCATGTCGAAATGTCGAAATGTGAATGTCGAAATGTCGAAATGTCGAATGTGAATGTCGAAATGTCGAATGTGAATGTCGAATGTCGAAATGTCGAATGTGAATGTCGAAATGTCGTAATGTCGAAATGTCGAATGTCGAATGTGAATGTCGAATGTCGAATGTGAATGTCGAATGTCGAATGTGAATGTCGAATGTCGAAATGTCGAAATGTGAATGTCGAAATGTCGAAATGTCGAAATGTCGAATGTCGAAATGTCGAAATGTCGAATGTCGAATCTCGAAATGTCGAATGTCGAAAGTCGAATTGTCGAATGTCGAATGTGAAAATGTCGAATTTGAATGTCGATTGTCGAATGTCGAAAGTCGAATGTGAATGTCGAATGTGAAAGTCGAATGTGAAAGTCGAATGTCGAAATGTCGAATGTCAAATGTGAATGTCGAATGTCGAGATGTCGAATGTTGAAAGTCGAAATGTCGAATGTCGAATGTGAATGTCGAATGTCGAATGTCAAATGTGAATGTCGAAATGTCGAAATGTCGAATGTCAAAATGTCGAAATGTCGAATGTCGAATGTCGAAATGTCGAATGTCGAAATGTCGAATGTCGAATGTCGAATGTGAATGTCGAATGTTGAAATGTCGAATGTCAAAAGTCGAAATGTCGAATGTGAATGTCGAAATGTCGAATGTCGAATGTGAATGTCGAATGTCGAATATCGAATGTGAATGTCAACATGTCGAAATGTCGAAATGTCGAATGTCGAAAGTCGAATGTGAATGTCGAATGTCGAATGTCAAATGTGAATGTCGAATGTCGAAATGTCGAAAGTCGAAATGTCGAATGTCGAATGTGAATGTCGAATGTCGAATGTCGAAATGTCAAAATGTCGAATGTAAAATGTGAATGTCGAATGTCGAATGTCGAAATGTCGAAATGTCGAAATGTCGAATGTAGAATGTCGAATGTCGAATGTAAAATGTGAATGTCGAATGTCGAAATGTCGAATGTCGAAATGTCGAATGTCGAATGTCGAAATGTCGAATGTCAAAATGTCGAATGTCGAAAGTCGAAATGTCGAATGTCGAAATGTCGAATGTCGAAATGTCGATTGTCGAAATGTCGAATGTCGAAAGTCGAAATGTCGAATGTCGAAATGTCGAATGTCGAATGTCGAAATGTCGAATGTCGATTGTCAAATGTGAATGTTGAAATGTCGAAATGTCGATTGTCGAAATGTCGAATGTCGAAATGTCGAATGTCGAATGTGAATGTCGAAATGTCGAAACGTCGCATGTCGAAAGTCGAAATGTCGAATGTCGAATGTGAATGTCGAATGTGAATGTTGAATGTCGAAATGTCGAATGTCGATTGTCAAATGTGAATGTTGAAATGTCGAAATGTCGATTGTCGAAATGTCGAATGTCGAATGTCGAATGTGAATGTCGAAATGTCGCATGTCGAATGTGAATGTCGAATGTCGAAATGTCGAATGTCGATAGTCGAAATGTCGAATGTGAATGTCGAATATCGAAATGTCGAAATGTCGAATGTCGAATGTGAATGTCGAATGTGAATGTCGAATGTCGAAATGTCGAATGTCGAATGTGAATGTCGAATGTGAATGTCGAATGTCGAAATGTCGAATGTCAAATGTGAATGTCGAATGTCGAAATGTCGAATGTTGAAATGTCGAATGTCGAATGTCAAATATGAATGTCGAATGTCGAAATGTCGAATGTCAAAAGTCGAAATGTCGAATGTGAATGACGAAATGTCGAATGTGAATGTCAAATGTCGAAATGTCGAAATGTCGAATGTCGAATGTGAATGTTGAATGTCGAAATGTCGAAATGTCGAATGTGATTGTCGAAATGTCGAAATGTCGAATGTCGAATGTGAATGTCGAAATGTCGAATGTTGAAATGTCGAATGTCGAATGTGAATGTCGAATGTCGAAATGTCGAATGTCAAAAGTCGAAATGTCGAATGTGAATGTCGAAATGTCGAATGTCGGATGTGAATGTCGAAATGTCGAATGTCGAATGTGAATTTCGAAATGTCGAAATGTCGAATGTCGAATGTCGAATGTGAATGTCGAATGTCGAATGTCGAAATGTCGAATGTCGAAAGTCGAAATGTCGAATGTCGAATGTCGAAAGTCGAAATGTCGAATGTGAATGTCGAAATGTCGAAATGTCGAAATGTCGAATGTCAAATGTCGAATGTGAATGTTGAATGTCAAATGTGAATGTCGATTGTCAAATGTGAATGTCGAATGTCAATTGTGAATGTCGAAAGTCGAAATGTCGTATGTCGAATGTGAATGTCGAATGTCGAATGTGAATGTCGAACGTTGAATGTCAAATGTCGAATGTGAATGTCGAAATGTCGAAATGTCGGATGTCGAAATGTCGAAATGTCGAATGTCGAAAGTCGAATGTGAATGTCGAATGTCGAAATGTCGAATGTCGAAAGTCGAAATGTCGAATGTCGAATGTGAATGTTGAATGTCGAAATGTCGAATGTCGATTGTCAAATGTGAATGTTGAAATGTCGAAATGTCGATTGTCGAAATGTCGAATGTCGAAATGTCGAATGTCGAATGTGAATGTCGAAATGTCGAAATGTCGCATGTCGAATGTGAATGTCGAATGTCGAAATGTCGAATGTCGATAGTCGAAATGTCGAATGTCGAATGTGAATGTCGAAATGTCGAAATGTCGAATGTCGAATGTGAATGTCGAATGTGAATGTCGAATGTGAATGTCGAATGTCGAAATGTCGAATGTCGAATGTGAATGTCGAAATGTCGAATGTCGAATGTGAATGTCGAATGTCGAAAAGTCGAATGTCAAAAGTCGAAATGTCGAATGTGAATGTCAAATGTCGAAATGTCGAAATGTCGAATGTCGAATGTCGAATATGAATGTCGAATGTCGAATGTGATTGTCGAAATGTCGAAATGTCGAATGTCAAATGTCGAATGTGAATGTCAAATGTCAAATGTGAATGTCGATTGTCAAATGTGAATGTCGATTGTCAAATGTGAATGTCGAATGTCGAGATGTCGAATGTCGAAATGTCGAATGTCGAAAGTCGAAATGTCGAATGTCGAATGTCGAATGTCGAAAGTCGAAATGTCGAATGTCGAATGTGAATGCTGAATGTCGAAATGTCGAATGTCGATTGTCAAATGTGAATGTTGAAATGTCGATTGTCGAAATGTCGAATGTCGAAATGTCGAATGTGAATGTCGAAATGTCGAAATGTCGCATGTCGAAAGTCGAAATGTCGAATGTCGAATGTGAATGTCGAATGTCGAAATGTCGAATGTCGAGAGTGAATGTCGAAATGTCGAATATCACGTGTTGAATGTGAATGTCGAATGTCGAAAAGTCGAATGTCAAAAGTCGAAATGTCGAATGTGAATGTCGAAATGTCGAATGTCGAATGTGAATGTCAAATGTCGAAATGTCGAAATGTCGAATGTCGAATGTGAATGTTGAATCTGATTGTCGAAATGTCGAAATGTCGAATGTCGAATGTGAATGTTGAATGTCGAAATGTCGAATGTTGAAATGTCCAATGTCGAATGTCAAATGTCGAATGTGAATGTCGAATGTCGAAATGTCGAATGTCAAAAGTCGAAATGTCGAATGTGAATGTCGAAATTTCGAATGTCGAATGTGAATGTCGAAATGTCGAATGTCGGATGTGAATGTCGAAATGTCGAAATGTCGAATGTCGAATGTCGAATGTGAATGTCAAAATGTCGAAATGTCGAATGTCGAATGTCGAATGTCGAATGTCAAATGTGAATGTCGAATGTCGAATGTGAATGTCGAATGTCGAAATGTCGAATGTCAAATGTCAAATGTGAATGTCGAATGTCAAATGTGAATGTCGATTATCAAATGTGAATGTCGAATGTCGAATGTGAATGTAGAATGTGAATGTCGAATGTCGAAATGTCGAAATGTCGGATGTCGAATGTCGAAATGTCGAATGTCGATTGTCAAATGTGAATGTCGAATGTCAAATGTGAATGTCGAATGTCGAAATGTCGAATGTCGAAAGTCGAAATGTCGAAATGTCGAATGTGAAAGTCGAATGTCGAAATGTCGAAATGTCGAATGTCGAATGTGAATGTCCAATGTCAAATGTGAATGTCGAATGTCGAAATGTCGAATGTCGAAATGTCGAAATGTCGAATGTAAATGTCGAATCTCGAAATGTAGAATGTTGAAATGTCGAATGTCGAATGTCGAATGTGAATGTCGAATGTCGAAATGTCGAAATGTCGAATGTCGAAATGTCGAATGTCGAATGTGAATGTCGAATGTCGAAATGTCGAAATGTCGAATGTCGAAATGTCGAATGTCGAATGTGAATGTCGAATGTCGAATGTCGAACGTCGAATGTGAATGTCGAATATCAAATGTCGAATATGAATGTCGAATGTGAATGTCAAAATGTCGAATGTGGAATGTCGAAATGTCGAATGTCGAAATGTCGAATGTGGAATGGCGAAATGTCGAATGTCGAATGTGAATGTCGAATGTCAAATGTCGAAATGTCGAATGTTAAATGTGAATGTCGAATGGTGAATGTCGAACGTCGAATGTGAATGTCGAAATGTCGAAATGTCGAATGTCGAAATGTCGAATGTCGAAATGTCGAATGTCGAAATGTCGAATGTCGAATGTCGAATGTCGAATGGTCATATTTCGAAATGTCGAATGTCGAAATGTCATATTTCGAAATGTCGAATGTGAATGTCGAAATGTCGAATGTCGCATGTCGAAATGTCGAAATGTGAATGTCGAAATGTCGAAATGTCGAATGTGAATGTCGAAATGTCGAATGTGAATGTCGAATGTCGAAATGTCGAATGTGAATGTCGAAATGTCGTAATGTCGAAATGTCGAATGTCGAATGTGAATGTCGAATGTCGAATGTGAATGTCGAATGTCGAATGTGAATGTCGAATGTCGAAATGTCGAAATGTGAATGTCGAAATGTCGAAATGTCGAAATGTCGAATGTCGAAATGTCGAAATGTCGAATGTCGAATCTCGAAATGTCGAATGTCGAAAGTCGAATTGTCGAATGTCGAATGTGAAAATGTCGAATTTGAATGTCGATTGTCGAATGTCGAAAGTCGAATGTGAATGTCGAATGTGAAAGTCGAATGTGAAAGTCGAATGTCGAAATGTCGAATGTCAAATGTGAATGTCGAATGTCGAGATGTCGAATGTTGAAAGTCGAAATGTCGAATGTCGAATGTGAATGTCGAATGTCGAATGTCAAATGTGAATGTCGAAATGTCGAAATGTCGAATGTCAAAATGTCGAAATGTCGAATGTCGAATGTCGAAATGTCGAATGTCGAAATGTCGAATGTCGAATGTCGAATGTGAATGTCGAATGTTGAAATGTCGAATGTCAAAAGTCGAAATGTCGAATGTGAATGTCGAAATGTCGAATGTCGAATGTGAATGTCGAATGTCGAATATCGAATGTGAATGTCAACATGTCGAAATGTCGAAATGTCGAATGTCGAAAGTCGAATGTGAATGTCGAATGTCGAATGTCAAATGTGAATGTCGAATGTCGAAATGTCGAAAGTCGAAATGTCGAATGTCGAATGTGAATGTCGAATGTCGAATGTCGAAATGTCAAAATGTCGAATGTAAAATGTGAATGTCGAATGTCGAATGTCGAAATGTCGAAATGTCGAAATGTCGAATGTAGAATGTCGAATGTCGAATGTAAAATGTGAATGTCGAATGTCGAAATGTCGAATGTCGAAATGTCGAATGTCGAATGTCGAAATGTCGAATGTCAAAATGTCGAATGTCGAAAGTCGAAATGTCGAATGTCGAAATGTCGAATGTCGAAATGTCGATTGTCGAAATGTCGAATGTCGAAAGTCGAAATGTCGAATGTCGAAATGTCGAATGTCGAATGTCGAAATGTCGAATGTCGATTGTCAAATGTGAATGTTGAAATGTCGAAATGTCGATTGTCGAAATGTCGAATGTCGAAATGTCGAATGTCGAATGTGAATGTCGAAATGTCGAAACGTCGCATGTCGAAAGTCGAAATGTCGAATGTCGAATGTGAATGTCGAATGTGAATGTTGAATGTCGAAATGTCGAATGTCGATTGTCAAATGTGAATGTTGAAATGTCGAAATGTCGATTGTCGAAATGTCGAATGTCGAATGTCGAATGTGAATGTCGAAATGTCGCATGTCGAATGTGAATGTCGAATGTCGAAATGTCGAATGTCGATAGTCGAAATGTCGAATGTGAATGTCGAATATCGAAATGTCGAAATGTCGAATGTCGAATGTGAATGTCGAATGTGAATGTCGAATGTCGAAATGTCGAATGTCGAATGTGAATGTCGAATGTGAATGTCGAATGTCGAAATGTCGAATGTCAAATGTGAATGTCGAATGTCGAAATGTCGAATGTTGAAATGTCGAATGTCGAATGTCAAATATGAATGTCGAATGTCGAAATGTCGAATGTCAAAAGTCGAAATGTCGAATGTGAATGACGAAATGTCGAATGTGAATGTCAAATGTCGAAATGTCGAAATGTCGAATGTCGAATGTGAATGTTGAATGTCGAAATGTCGAAATGTCGAATGTGATTGTCGAAATGTCGAAATGTCGAATGTCGAATGTGAATGTCGAAATGTCGAATGTTGAAATGTCGAATGTCGAATGTGAATGTCGAATGTCGAAATGTCGAATGTCAAAAGTCGAAATGTCGAATGTGAATGTCGAAATGTCGAATGTCGGATGTGAATGTCGAAATGTCGAATGTCGAATGTGAATTTCGAAATGTCGAAATGTCGAATGTCGAATGTCGAATGTGAATGTCGAATGTCGAATGTCGAAATGTCGAATGTCGAAAGTCGAAATGTCGAATGTCGAATGTCGAAAGTCGAAATGTCGAATGTGAATGTCGAAATGTCGAAATGTCGAAATGTCGAATGTCAAATGTCGAATGTGAATGTTGAATGTCAAATGTGAATGTCGATTGTCAAATGTGAATGTCGAATGTCAATTGTGAATGTCGAAAGTCGAAATGTCGTATGTCGAATGTGAATGTCGAATGTCGAATGTGAATGTCGAACGTTGAATGTCAAATGTCGAATGTGAATGTCGAAATGTCGAAATGTCGGATGTCGAAATGTCGAAATGTCGAATGTCGAAAGTCGAATGTGAATGTCGAATGTCGAAATGTCGAATGTCGAAAGTCGAAATGTCGAATGTCGAATGTGAATGTTGAATGTCGAAATGTCGAATGTCGATTGTCAAATGTGAATGTTGAAATGTCGAAATGTCGATTGTCGAAATGTCGAATGTCGAAATGTCGAATGTCGAATGTGAATGTCGAAATGTCGAAATGTCGCATGTCGAATGTGAATGTCGAATGTCGAAATGTCGAATGTCGATAGTCGAAATGTCGAATGTCGAATGTGAATGTCGAAATGTCGAAATGTCGAATGTCGAATGTGAATGTCGAATGTGAATGTCGAATGTGAATGTCGAATGTCGAAATGTCGAATGTCGAATGTGAATGTCGAAATGTCGAATGTCGAATGTGAATGTCGAATGTCGAAAAGTCGAATGTCAAAAGTCGAAATGTCGAATGTGAATGTCAAATGTCGAAATGTCGAAATGTCGAATGTCGAATGTCGAATATGAATGTCGAATGTCGAATGTGATTGTCGAAATGTCGAAATGTCGAATGTCAAATGTCGAATGTGAATGTCAAATGTCAAATGTGAATGTCGATTGTCAAATGTGAATGTCGATTGTCAAATGTGAATGTCGAATGTCGAGATGTCGAATGTCGAAATGTCGAATGTCGAAAGTCGAAATGTCGAATGTCGAATGTCGAATGTCGAAAGTCGAAATGTCGAATGTCGAATGTGAATGCTGAATGTCGAAATGTCGAATGTCGATTGTCAAATGTGAATGTTGAAATGTCGATTGTCGAAATGTCGAATGTCGAAATGTCGAATGTGAATGTCGAAATGTCGAAATGTCGCATGTCGAAAGTCGAAATGTCGAATGTCGAATGTGAATGTCGAATGTCGAAATGTCGAATGTCGAGAGTGAATGTCGAAATGTCGAATTTCACGTGTTGAATGTGAATGTCGAATGTCGAAAAGTCGAATGTCAAAAGTCGAAATGTCGAATGTGAATGTCGAAATGTCGAATGTCGAATGTGAATGTCAAATGTCGAAATGTCGAAATGTCGAATGTCGAATGTGAATGTTGAATCTGATTGTCGAAATGTCGAAATGTCGAATGTCGAATGTGAATGTTGAATGTCGAAATGTCGAATGTTGAAATGTCCAATGTCGAATGTCAAATGTCGAATGTGAATGTCGAATGTCGAAATGTCGAATGTCAAAAGTCGAAATGTCGAATGTGAATGTCGAAATTTCGAATGTCGAATGTGAATGTCGAAATGTCGAATGTCGGATGTGAATGTCGAAATGTCGAAATGTCGAATGTCGAATGTCGAATGTGAATGTCAAAATGTCGAAATGTCGAATGTCGAATGTCGAATGTTGAATGTCAAATGTGAATGTCGAATGTCGAATGTGAATGTCGAATGTCGAAATGTCGAATGTCAAATGTCAAATGTGAATGTCGAATGTCAAATGTGAATGTCGATTATCAAATGTGAATGTCGAATGTCGAATGTGAATGTAGAATGTGAATGTCGAATGTCGAAATGTCGAAATGTCGGATGTCGAATGTCGAAATGTCGAATGTCGATTGTCAAATGTGAATGTCAAATGTCAAATGTGAATGTCGAATGTCGAAATGTCGAATGTCGAAAGTCGAAAGTCGAAATGTCGAAATGTCGAATGTGAAAGTCGAATGTCGAAATGTCGAATGTCGAATGTGAATGTCCAATGTCAAATGTGAATGTCGAATGTTGAAATGTCGAATGTCAAAAGTCGAAATGTCGAATGTTAATGTCGAAATGTCGAATGTCGAATGTGAATGTCGACTGTCGAAATGTCGAAATGTCGAATGTCGAATGTCGAATGTGAATGTCGAAATGTCGAATGTCGGATGTGAATGTCGAATGTCGAAATGTCAAATGTGAATGTCGATTGTCGAAATGTCGTATGTCGAAATGTCGATATGTCAAAATGTCGAATGTGAATGTCGAATGTCGAATTTGAATGTCTAATGTCGAAATGTCGAATGTCGAATGTGAATGTCGAATGTGAATGTCGAATGTCGAAATGTCGAATGTCGAATGTGAATGTTGAATGTTGAATGTCGAATGTGAATGTCGAAAGTCGAAATATCGAATGTGAATTTCAAATGTCGAATGTGAATGTCGAAATGTCGAATGTCGAATGTCGAATGTGAATGTCGAATGTCGAATGTGAATGTCGAAATGTCGAAATGTCGAATGTCGAATGTGATTGTCGAATGTCGAATGTGAATGTCGAAATGTCGAATGTGAATGTCGAATGTCGAAATGTCGAATGTGAATGTCGAAATGTCGTAATGTCGAAATGTCGAATGTCGAATGTGAATGTCGAATGTCGAAATGTCGAATATGAATGTCGAATGTCGAATGTGAATGTCGAATGTCGAATGTGAATGTCGAATGTCAAATGTCGAATGTTGAATGTGAATGTCGACATGTCGAAATGTCGAAATGTCGAAATGTCGAATGTCGAAATGTCGAATGTCGAATGTCGAATGTGAATGTCGAAATGTCGAAATGTCGAATGTGAATGTCGAATGTCGAAATGTCGAATGTCGAATGTGAATGTCGAAAGTCGAAATATCGAATGTGAATGTCAAATGTCGAATGTGAATGTCGAAATGTCGAATGTCGAATGTCGAAATGTCGAAATGTCGAAATGTCGAATGTCGAATGTGAATGTCGAATGTCGAATGTGAATGTCGAAATGTCGAAATGTCGAAAGTCGAAATGTCGAATGTCGAATGTGAATGTCGAAATGTCAAAATGTCGAATGTCGAAATGTCGAAATGTTGAATGTCGAATGTCGAATGTCGAATGTCGAATGTCGAATGTGAATGTCGAATGTCGAAATGTCGAAATGTCGAATGTCGAATTGTCGAATGTCGAATGTGAATGTCGAAATGTCGAATGTGAATGTCGAATGTCGAAATGTCGAATGTGAATGTCGAAATGTCGTAATGTCAAAATGTCGAATGTCGAATGTCGAATGTGAATGTCGAATGTCGAATGTGAATGTCGAATGTCGAAATGTCGAAATGTCGAATGTCGAATATGAATGTCGAATGTGGAATGTGAATGTCGAATGTCGAATGTGAATGTCGAATGTCGAATGTCGAATGTGAATGTCGACATGTCGAAATGTCGAAATGTCGAAATGTCGAATGTCGAAATGTCGAATGTCGAATGTGAATGTCGAAATGTCGAAATGTCGAATGTAAATGTCGAATCTCGAAATGTCGAATGTTGAAATGTCGAATGTCGAATGTCGAATGTGAATGTCGAATGTCGAAATGTCGAAATGTCGAATGTCGAAATGTCGCATGTCGAATGTGAATGTCGAATGTCGAAATGTCGAATGTCGATAGTCGAAATGACGAATGTCGAATGTGAATGTCGAATGTCGAAATGTCGAATGTCGAATGTGAATGTCGAATGTGAATGTCGAATGTCGAAATGTCGAATGTCGAATGTGAATGTCGAATGTGAATGTCGAATGTCGAAATGTCGAATGTCAAAAGTCGAAATGTCGAATGTGAATGACGAAATGTCGAATGTGAATGTCAAATGTCGAAATGTCGAAATGTCGAATGTCGAATGTCGAATGTCGAATGTGAATGTCGAATGTCGAAATGTCGAAATGTCGAATGTGATTGTCGAAATGTCGAAATGTCGAATGTCGAATGTGAATGTCGAAATGTCGAATGTTGAAATGTCGAATGTCGAATGTGAATGTTGAATGTCGAATGTCGAAATGTCGAATGTCAAAAGTCGAAATGTCGAATGTGAATGTCGAAATGTCGAATGTCGGATGTGAATGTCGAAATGTCGAATGTCGAATGTGAATGTCGAAATGTCGAAATGTCGAATGTCGAATGTCGAATGTCAAATGTGAATGTCGAATGTCGAATGTCGAAATATCGAATGTCGAATGTCGAATGTCGAAAGTCGAAATGTCGAATGTGAATGTCGAAATGTCGAAATGTCGAAATGTCGAAATGTCGAATGTCAAATGTCGAATGTGAATGTCGAATGTCAAATGTGAATGTCGATTGTCAAATGTGAATGTCGAATGTCAATTGTGAATGTCGAAATTCGAAATGTCCAATGTCGAATGTGAATGTCGAATGTCGAATGTGAATGTCGAATGTTGAATGTCAAATGTCGAATGTGAATGTCGAAATGTCGAAATGTCGGATGTCGAAATGTCGAATGTCGAAAGTCGAATGTCAAAGTCGAATGTCGAAATGTCGAATGTCGAAAGTCGAAATGTCGAATGTCGAATGTGAATGTTGAATGTCGAAATGTCGAATGTCAAATGTGAATGTTGAAATGTCGAAATGTCGATTGTCGAATGTGAATGTCGAAATGTCGAAAGTCGGATGTGAATGTCGAAATGTCGAATGTCGAATGTGAATGTCGAAATGTCGAAATGTCGAAATGTCGAATGTCGAATGTCGAATGTCAAATGTGAATGTCGAATGTCGAATGTCGAAATGTCGAATGTCGAATGTCGAAAGTCGAAATGTCGAATGTGAATGTCGAAATGTCGAAATGTCGAAATGTCGAAATGTCGAATGTCAAATGTCGAATGTGAATGTCGAATGTCAAATGTGAATGTCGAATGTCGAATGTCGAAATGTCGAATGTCGAATGTCGAAAGTCGAAATGTCGAATGTGAATGTCGAAATGTCGAAATGTCGAAAGTCGAAATGTCGAATGTCGGATGTGAATGTCGAATGTCGAAATGTCAAATGTGAATGTCGATTGTCGAAATGTCGAATGTCGAAATGTCGATATGTCTAAATGTCGAATGTGAATGTCGAATGTCGAATTTGAATGTCTAATGTCGAAATGTTGAATGTCGAATGTGAATGTCGAATGTGAATGTCGAATGTCGAAATGTCGAATGTGAATGTTGAATGTTGAATGTCGAATGTGAATGTCGAAAGTCGAAATATCGAATGTGAATGTCAAATGTCGAATGTGAATGTCGAAATGTCGAATGTCGAATGTCGAAATGTCGAAATGTCGAAATGTCGAATGTCGAATGTGAATGTCGAATGTCGAATGTGAATGTCGAAATGTCGAAAGTCGAAATGTCGAATGTCGAATGTGAATGTCGAAATGTCAAAATGTCGAATGTCGAAATGTCGAAATGTTGAATGTCAAATGTCGAATGTCGAATGTGAATGTCGAATGTCGAAATGTCGAAATGTCGAATGTCGAATTGTCGAATGTCGAATGTGAATGTCGAAATGTCGAATGTGAATGTCGAATGTCGAAATGTCGAATGTGAATGTCGAAATGTCGTAATGTCAAAATGTCGAATGTCGAATGTGAATGTCGAATGTCGAATGTGAATGTCGAATGTGAATGTCGAATGTCGAAATGTCGAAATGTCGAATGTCGAATATGAATGTCGAATGTGGAATGTGAATGTCAAATGTCGAATGTCGAATGTGAATGTCGACATGTCGAAATGTCGAAATGTCGAATGTCGAAATGTCGAATGTCGAATGTCGAATGTGAATGTCGAAATGTCGAAATGTCGAATGTAAATGTCGAATCTCGAAATGTCGAATGTTGAAATGTCGAATGTCGAATGTCGAATGTGAATGTCGAATGTCGAAATGTCGAAATGTCGAATGTCGAAATGTCGCATGTCGAATGTGAATGTCGAATGTCGAAATGTCGAATGTCGATAGTCGAAATGTCGAATGTCGAATGTGAATGTCGAATGTCGAAATGTCGAATGTCGAATGTGAATGTCGAATGTGAATGTCGAATGTCGAAATGTCGAATGTCGAATGTGAATGTCGAATGTGAATGTCGAATGTCGAAATGTCGAATGTCAAATGTGAATGTCGAATGTCGAAATGTCGAATGTTGAAATGTCGAATGTTGAATGTCAAATGTCGAATATGAATGTCGAATGTCGAATGTCAAAAGTCGAAATGTCGAATGTGAATGACGAAATGTCGAATGTGAATGTCAAATGTCGAAATGTCGAAATGTCGAATGTCGAATGTCGAATGTCGAATGTGAATGTTGAATGTCGAAATGTCGAAATGTCGAATGTGATTGTCGAAATGTCGAAATGTCGAATGTCGAATGTGAATGTCGAAATGTCGAATGTTGAAATGTCGAATGTCGAATGTGAATGTTGAATGTCGAATGTCGAAATGTCGAATGTCAAAAGTCGAAATGTCGAATGTGAATGTCGAAATGTCGAATGTCGGATGTGAATGTCGAAATGTCGAATGTCGAATGTGAATGTCGAAATGTCGAAATGCCGAAATGTCGAATGTCGAATGTCGAATGTCAAATGTGAATGTCGAATGTCGAATGTCGAAATATCGAATGTCGAATGTCGAATGTCGAAAGTCGAAATGTCGAATGTGAATGTCGAAATGTCGAAATGTCGAAATGTCGAAATGTCGAATGTCAAATGTCGAATGTGAATGTCGAATGTCAAATGTGAATGTCGATTGTCAAATGTGAATGTCGAATGTCAATTGTGAATGTCGAAAGTCGAAATGTCCAATGTCAAATGTGAATGTCGAATGTCGAATGTGAATGTCGAATGTTGAATGTCAAATGTCGAATGTGAATGTCGAAATGTCGAAATGTCGGATGTCGAAATGTCGAAATGTCGAATGTCGAAAGTCGAATGTGAATGTCGAATGTCGAAATGTCGAATGTCGAAAGTCGAAATGTCGAATGTCGAATGTGAATGTTGAATGTCGAAATGTCGAATGTCGATTGTCAAATGTGAATGTTGAAATGTCGAAATGTCGATTGTCGAATGTGAATGTCGAAATGTCGAAAGTCGGATGTGAATGTCGAAATGTCGAATGTCGAATGTGAATGTCGAAATGTCGAAATGTCGAATGTCGAATGTCGAATGTCAAATGTGAATGTCGAATGTCGAATGTCGAAATGTCGAATGTCGAATGTCGAAAGTCGAAATGTCGAATGTGAATGTCGAAATGTCGAAATGTCGAAATGTCGAATGTCAAATGTCGAATGTGAATGTCGAATGTCAAATGTGAATGTCGATTGTCAAATGTGAATGTCGAATGTCAATTGTGAATGTCGAAAGTCGAAATGTCCAATGTCGAATGTGAATGTCGAATGTCGAATGTGAATGTCGAATGTTGAATGTCAAATGTCGAATGTGAATGTCGAAATGTCGAAATGTCGGATGTCGAAATGTCGAAATGTCGAATGTCGAAAGTCGAATGTGAATGTCGAATGTCGAAATGTCGAATGTCGAAAGTCGAAATGTCGAATGTCGAATGTGAATGTTGAATGTCGAAATGTCGAATGTCGATTGTCAAATGTGAATGTTGAAATGTTGAAATGTCGATTGTCGAAATGTCGAATGTCGAAATGTCGAATGTCGAATGTGAATGTCGAATGTCGAAATGTCGAATGTCGATAGTCGAAATGTCGAATGTCGAATGTGAATGTCGAATGTCGAAATGTCGAAATGTCGAATGTCGAAAGTGAATGTCGAATGTGAATGTCGAATATCGAAATGTCGAATGTCGAATGTTAATGTCGAAATGTCGAATGTCGAATGTGAATGTCGAATGTCGAAAAGTCGAATGTCAAAAGTCGAAATGTCGAATGTGAATGTCAAATGTCGAAATGTCGAAATGTCGAATGTCGAATGTCGAATGTGAATGTTGAATGTCAAAATGTCGAATGTGATTGTCGAAATGTCGAAATGTCGAATGTCAAATGTCGAATGTGAATGTCAAATGTGAATGTCGATTGTCAAATGTGAATGTCGATTGTCAAATGTGAATGTCGAATGTCGAGATGTCGAATGTCGAAATGTCGAATGTCGAAAGTCGAAATGTCGAATGTCGAATGTAGAATGTCGAATGTGAATGCTGAATGTCGAAATGTCGAATGTCGATTGTCAAATGTGAATGTTGAAATGTCAATTGTCGAAATGTCGAATGTCGAAATGTCGAATGTCGAATGTGAATGTCGAAATGTCGAAATGTCGCATGTCGAAAGTCGAAATGTCGAATGTCGAAATGTCGAATGTCGAATGTGAATGTCGACTGTCGAAATGTCTAATGTCGAAATGTCGAATGTCGGATGTGAATGTCGAATGTCGAAATGTCAAATGTCAAATGTCAAATGTGAATGTCGATTGTCGAAATGTCGAATGTCGAAATGTCGATATGTCGAAATGTCGAATGTGAATGTCGAATGTCGAATTTGAATGTCTAATGTCGAAATGTCGAAATGTCGAATGTCGAATGTGAATGTCGAATGTGAATGTCGAATGTCGAAATGTCGAATGTGAATGTCGAATGTTGAATTTGAATGTCTAATGTCGAAATGTCGAAATGTCGAATGTCTAATGTGAATGTCGAATGTGAATGTTGAATGTCGAAATGTCGAATGTCGAATGTGAATGTTGAATGTTGAATGTCGAATGTGAATGTCTAAAGTCGAAATATCGAATGTGAATGTCAAATGTCGAATGTGAATGTCGAAATGTCGAAATGTCGAAATGTCGAATGTCGAATGTCGAAATGTCGAAATGTCGAAATGTCGAAATGTCGAATGTGAATGTCGAATGTCAAATGTGAATGTCGAATGTCGAAAGTCGAAATGTCGAATGTCGAATGTGAATGTCGAAATGTCAAAATGTCGAATGTCGAAATGTCGAAATGTTGAATGTCGAATGTCGAATGTCGAATGTGAATGTCGAATGTCGAATGTCGAATGTGAATGTCGAAATGTCGAAATGTCGAATGTCGAATTGTCGAATGTCGAATGTCGAATGTGAATGTCGAAATGTCGTAATGTCGAAATGTCGAATGTCGAATGTGAATGTCGAATGTCGAATGTCGAATGTGAATGTCGAATGTCGAATGTGAATGTCGAATGTCGAATGTCGAATGTCGAATGTGAATGTCGAATGTCGAATGTGAATGTCGAATGTCGAATGTCGAAATGTCAAAATGTCGAATGTGAATGTCAAATGTGAATGTCGAATGTCGAAATGTTGAAATGTCGAATGTCGAATGTGAATGTCGAATGTCGAATGTCGAAATGTCGAAATGTCGAATGTGAATGTCAAATGTGAATGTCGAATGTCGAAATGTTGAAATGTCGAATGTCGAATGTGAATGTCGAATGTCGAAATGTCGAATGTCGAAAGTCGAATGTCGAATGTGAATGTCAAATGTCGAATGTGAATGTCGAAATGTCGAAATGTCGAATGTCAAATGTCAAATGTCAAATGTCAAATGTCAAATGTCAAATGTCGAAATGTCGAAATGTCGAAATGTCGAAATGTCGAAATGTCGAATGTGAATGTCGAATGTTAAATGTGAATGTCGAATGTCGAAATGTCGAAAGTCGAAATGTCGAATGTCGAATGTGAATGTCGAAATGTCGAATGTCGAAATGTCAAAATGTTGAATGTCGTATGTCGAATGTCGAATGTGAATGTCGAATGTGAATGTCGAATGTCGAAATGTCGAATGTCGAATGTGAATGTCGAAATGTCGAATGTGAATGTCGAATGTCGAAATGTCGAATGTGAATGTCGAAATGTCGAATGTCGAATGTGAATGTCGAATGTCGAATGTGAATGTCGAATGTCAAATGTGAATGTCGAATGTCGAAATGTCGAAATGTCGAATGTCGAATATGAATGTCGAATGTGAATGTCGAATGTCGAATGTGAATGTCGAATGTCAAATGTCGAATGTCGAATGTGAATGTCGACATGTCGACATGTCGAAATGTCGAAATGTCGAATGTCGAATGTCGAATGTCGAATGTCAAATGTGAATGTCGAATGTCTAAATGTCGAAAGTCGAAATGTCGAATGTCGAATGTGAATGTCGAAATGTCGAATGTAAATGTCGAATCTCGAAATGTCGAATGTTGAAATGTCGAATGTCGAATGTCGAATGTGAATGTCGAATGTCGAAATGTCGAAATGTCGAATGTCGAAATGTCGAATGTCGAATGTGAATGTCGAATGTCGAAATGTCGAAAGTCGAAATGTCGAATGTCGAATGTGAATGTCGAATGTCGAAATGTCGAATGTGAATGTCGAAATGTCGAATGTCGAATGTGAATGTCGAATGTCGAAATGTCAAAATGTCGAATGTCGAATGTGAATGTTGAATGTCGAAATGTCGAATGTCGAATGTGAATGTCGAATGTCGAAATGTCGAATGTGAATGTTGAATGTCGAAATGTCGAATGTCGAATGTGAATGTCGAAATGTCGAATGTGAATGTCGAATATCGAAATGTCGAATGTCGAATGTCGAATGTGAATGTCGAATGTCGAAATGTCGAATGTCGAATGTCGAATGTGAAAGTCGAATGTCGAAATGTCGAATGTCGAAATGTCGAATGTGAATGTCGAATGTCGAATGTGAATGTCGAATGTCGAAATGTCGAAATGTGAATGTCGAAATGTCGAAATGTCGAAATGTCGAATGTCGAAATGTCGAATGTCGAAAGTCGAATTGTCGAATGTCGAATGTGTGAATGTCGATTGTCGAATGTCGAAAGTCGAATGTCGAAAGTCGAATGTGAATGTCGAATGTGAAAGTCGAATGTGAAAGTCGAATGTCGAAATGTCGAATGTGAATGTCGAATGTCGAATGTGAATGTCGAATGTCGAATGTCAAATGTGAATGTCGAAATGTCGAAATGTCGAATGTCGACATGTCGACATGTCGACATGTCGAAAGTCGAATGTCGAATGTGAATGTCGAATGTCTAAATGTCGAAAGTCGAAATGTCGAATGTCGAATGTGAATGTCGAAATGTCGAAATGTCGAATGTAAATGTCGAATCTCGAAATGTCAAATGTGAATGTCGAATGTCGAGATGTCGAATGTTGAAAGTCGAAATGTCGAATGTGAATGTCGAATGTCGAAATGTCAAAATGTCGAATGTCGAATGTGAATGTTGAATGTCGAAATGTCGAATGTCGAATGTGAATGTCGAATGTCGAAATGTCAAATGTGAATGTCGAATGTCGAGATGTCGAATGTTGAAAGTCGAAATGTCGAATGTGAATGTCGAATGTCGAATGTCAAATGTGAATGTCGAAATGTCGAAATGTCGAATGTCAAAATGTCGAAATGTCGAATGTCGAATGTTGAAATGTCGAATGTCGAATGTCGAATTGTCGAATGTCGAATGTGAAAATGTCGAATGTGAATGTCGATTGTCGAATGTCGAAAGTCGAATGTGAATGTCGAATGTCGAATGTCGAATGTGAATGTCGAATGTCGAAATGTCGAATGTCGAATGTGAATGTCGAATGTGAATGTCGAATGTCGAAATGTCGAATGTCAAATGTGAATGTCGAATGTCGAAATGTCGAATGTTGAAATGTCGAATGTCAAATGTCGAATATGAATGTCGAATGTCGAAATGTCGAATGTCAAAAGTCGAAATGTCGAATGTGAATGACGAAATGTCGAATGTGAATGTCAAATGTCGAAATGTCGAAATGTCGAATGTCGAATGTCGAATGTCGAATGTGAATGTCGAATGTCGAATGTGAATGTCGAAATGTCGAATGTCGAATGTGAATGTCAAATGTGAATGTCGAATGTCGAAATGTTGAAATGTCGAATGTCGAATGTGAATGTTGAATGTTGAATGTCGAATGTGAATGTCGAATGTCAAAATGTCGAATGTCGAAAGTCGAATGTCGAATGTGAATGTCAAATGTCGAATGTGAATGTCGAAATGTCGAAATGTCAAATGTCAAATGTCAAATGTCAAATGTCGAAATGTCGAAATGTCGAAATGTCGAATGTCGAATGTGAATGTCGAATGTTAAATGTGAATGTCGAATGTCGAAATGTCGAAATGTCGAAAGTCGAAATGTCGAATGTCGAATGTGAATGTCGAAATGTCGAATGTCGAAATGTCAAAATGTTGAATGTCGAATGTCGAATGTCGAATGTGAATGTCGAATGTGAATGTCGAATGTCGAAATGTCGAATGTCGAATGTGAATGTCGAAATGTCGAATGTGAATGTCGAATGTCGAAATGTCGAATGTGAATGTCGAAATGTCGAATGTCGAATGTGAATGTCGAATGTCGAATGTGAATGTCGAATGTCGAATGTGAATGTCGAATGTCGAAATGTCGAAATGTCAAATGTCGAATATGAATGTCAAATGTGAATGTCGAATGTCGAATGTGAATGTCGAATGTCAAATGTCGAATGTCGAATGTGAATGTCGACATGTCGACATGTCGACATGTCGAAATGTCGAAATGTCGAATGTCGAATGTCGAATGTCGAATGTCAAATGTGAATGTCGAATGTCTAAATGTCGAAAGTCGAAATGTCGAATGTCGAATGTGAATGTCGAAATGTCGAAATGTCGAATGTAAATGTCGAATCTCGAAATGTCGAATGTTGAAATGTCGAATGTCGAATGTCGAATGTGAATGTCGAATGTCGAAATGTCGATTGTCGAAATGTCGAATGTCGAAATGTCGATATGTCAAAATGTCGAATGTGAATGTCGAATGTCGAATTTGAATGTAATGTCGAAATGTCGAAATGTCGAATGTCCAATGTGAATGTCGAAATGTCGAATGTCGAATGTCGAAATGTCGAAATGTCGAATGTGAATGTCGAATGTCAAATGTGAATGTCGAAATGTCGAAATGTCGAAAGTCGAAATGTCGAATGTCGAATGTGAATGTCGAAATGTCAAAATGTCGAATGTCGAAAGTCGAATGTCGAATGTGAATGTCAAATGTCGAATGTGAATGTCGAAATGTCGAAATGTCGAATGTCAAATGTCAAATGTCAAATGTCAAATGTCAAATGTCGAAATGTCGAAATGTCGAAATGTCGAATGTCGAATGTGAATGTCGAATGTTAAATGTGAATGTCGAATGTCGAAATGTCGAAATGTCGAAATGTCGAATGTCGAATGTGAATGTCAAAATGTCGAATGTCGAAATGTCGAAATGTTGAATGTCGAATGTCGAATGTCGAATGTCGAATGTGAATGTCGAATGTCGAAATGTCGAAATGTCGAAATGTCGAATGTCGAATTGTCGCATGTCGAATGTGAATGTAGAAATGTCGAATGTGAATGTCGAATGTCGAAATGTCGAATGTGAATGTCGAAATGTCGTAATGTCGAAATGTCGAATGTCGAATGTGAATGTCGAATGTCGAATGTGAATGTCGAATGTCGAATGTGAATGTCGAATGTCGAAATGTCGAAATGTCGAATATGAATGTCGAATGTCGAATGTGAATGTCGAATGTCGAATGTGAATGTCGAATGTCAAATGTCGAATGTCGAATGTGAATGTCGACATGTCGAAATGTCGAAATGTCGAATGTCGAAATGTCGAATGTCGAATGTCGAATGTGAATGTCGAAATGTCGAAATGTCGAATGTAAATGTCGAATCTCGAAATGTCGAATGTTGAAATGTCGAATGTCGACTGTCGAATGTGAATGTCGAATGTCGAAATGTAGAATGTCGAAATGTCGAATGTCGAATGTGAATGTCGAATGTCGAAATGTCAAATGTGAATGTCGAATGTCGAGATGTCGAATGTTGAAAGTCGAAATGTCGAATGTGAATGTCGAATGTCGAATGTCAAATGTGAATGTCGAAATGTCGAAATGTCGAATGTCAAAATGTCGAAATGTCGAATGTCGAATGTTGAAATGTCGAATGTCGAATGTCGAATTGTCGAATGTCGAATGTGAAAATGTCGAATGTGAATGTCGATTGTCGAATGTCGAAAGTCGAATGTGAATGTCGAATGTCGAATGTCGAATGTGAATGTCGAATGTCGAAATGTCGAATGTCGAATGTGAATGTCGAATGTGAATGTCGAATGTCGAAATGTCGAATGTCAAATGTGAATGTCGAATGTCGAAATGTCGAATGTTGAAATGTCGAATGTCAAATGTCGAATATGAATGTCGAATGTCGAAATGTCGAATGTCAAAAGTCGAAATGTCGAATGTGAATGACGAAATGTCGAATGTGAATGTCAAATGTCGAAATGTCGAAATGTCGAATGTCGAATGTCGAATGTCGAATGTGAATGTCGAATGTCGAATGTGAATGTCGAAATGTCGAATGTCGAATGTGAATGTCAAATGTGAATGTCGAATGTCGAAATGTTGAAATGTCGAATGTCGAATGTGAATGTTGAATGTTGAATGTCGAATGTGAATGTCGAATGTCGAAATGTCGAATGTCGAAAGTCGAATGTCGAATGTGAATGTCAAATGTCGAATGTGAATGTCGAAATGTCGAAATGTCAAATGTCAAATGTCAAATGTCAAATGTCGAAATGTCGAAATGTCGAAATGTCGAAATGTCGAATGTCGAATGTGAATGTCGAATGTTAAATGTGAATGTCGAATGTCGAAATGTCGAAATGTCGAAAGTCGAAATGTCGAATGTCGAATGTGAATGTCGAAATGTCGAATGTCGAAATGTCAAAATGTTGAATGTCGAATGTCGAATGTCGAATGTGAATGTCGAATGTGAATGTCGAATGTCGAAATGTCGAATGTCGAATGTGAATGTCGAAATGTCGAATTTGAATGTCGAATGTCGAAATGTCGAATGTGAATGTCGAAATGTCGAATGTCGAATGTGAATGTCGAATGTCGAATGTGAATGTCGAATGTCGAATGTGAATGTCGAATGTCGAAATGTCGAAATGTCAAATGTCGAATATGAATGTCAAATGTGAATGTCGAATGTCGAATGTGAATGTCGAATGTCAAATGTCGAATGTCGAATGTGAATGTCGACATGTCGACATGTCGAAATGTCGAAATGTCGAATGTCGAATGTCGAATGTCGAATGTCAAATGTGAATGTCGAATGTCTAAATGTCGAAAGTCGAAATGTCGAATGTCGAATGTGAATGTCGAAATGTCGAAATGTCGAATGTAAATGTCGAATCTCGAAATGTCGAATGTTGAAATGTCGAATGTCGAATGTCGAATGTGAATGTCGAATGTCGAAATGTCGATTGTCGAAATGTCGAATGTCGAAATGTCGATATGTCAAAATGTCGAATGTGAATGTCGAATGTCGAATTTGAATGTAATGTCGAAATGTCGAAATGTCGAATGTCCAATGTGAATGTCGAAATGTCGAATGTCGAATGTCGAAATGTCGAAATGTCGAATGTCGAATGTGAATGTCGAATGTCAAATGTGAATGTCGAAATGTCGAAATGTCGAAAGTCGAAATGTCGAATGTCGAATGTGAATGTCGAAATGTCAAAATGTCGAATGTCGAAAGTCGAATGTCGAATGTGAATGTCAAATGTCGAATGTGAATGTCGAAATGTCGAAATGTCGAATGTCAAATGTCAAATGTCAAATGTCAAATGTCAAATGTCGAAATGTCGAAATGTCGAAATGTCGAAATGTCGAATGTCGAATGTGAATGTCGAATGTTAAATGTGAATGTCGAATGTCGAAATGTCGAAATGTCGAAATGTCGAATGTCGAATGTGAATGTCAAAATGTCGAATGTCGAAATGTCGAAATGTTGAATGTCGAATGTCGAATGTCGAATGTCGAATGTGAATGTCGAATGTCGAAATGTCGAAATGTCGAAATGTCGAATGTCGAATTGTCGCATGTCGAATGTGAATGTAGAAATGTCGAATGTGAATGTCGAATGTCGAAATGTCGAATGTGAATGTCGAAATGTCGTAATGTCGAAATGTCGAATGTCGAATGTGAATGTCGAATGTCGAATGTGAATGTCGAATGTCGAATGTGAATGTCGAATGTCGAAATGTCGAAATGTCGAATATGAATGTCGAATGTCGAATGTGAATGTCGAATGTCAAATGTCGAATGTCGAATGTGAATGTCGACATGTCGAAATGTCGAAATGTCGAATGTCGAAATGTCGAATGTCGAATGTCGAATGTGAATGTCGAAATGTCGAAATGTCGAATGTAAATGTCGAATCTCGAAATGTCGAATGTTGAAATGTCGAATGTCGACTGTCGAATGTGAATGTCGAATGTCGAAATGTAGAATGTCGAAATGTCGAATGTCGAATGTGAATGTCGAAATGTCGAATGTTGAAATGTCGAATGTTGAAATGTCAAATGTCGAATGTCGAATGTCGAATGTCGAAATGTCGAATGTCGAAAGTCGAAAGTCGAAATGTCGAATGTCGAAATGTCGAATGTCGAATGTCGAATGTCAAATGTCGAATGTGAATGTCGAATGTCGAAAAGTCGAATGTCAAATGTGAATGTCGAATGTGAATGTTGAATGTCGAAATGTCGAATGTTGAAATGTCCAATGTCGAATGTCAAATGTCGAATGTGAATGTCGAATGTCGAATTTGAATGTCTAATGTCGAAATGTCGAAATGTCGAATGTCGAATGTGAATGTCGAATGTGAATGTCGAATGTGAATGTCGAATGTCGAAATGTCGAATGTGAATGTCGAATGTCAAATTTGAATGTCTAATGTCGAAATGTCGAAATGTCGAATGTCTAATGTGAATGTCGAATGTGAATGTTGAATGTCGAAATGTCGAATGTCGAATGTGAATGTTGAATGTTGAATGTCGAATGTGAATGTCTAAAGTCGAAATATCGAATGTGAATGTCAAATGTCGAATGTGAATGTCGAAATGTCGAAATGTCGAAATGTCGAAATGTCGAAATGTCGAATGTGAATGTCGAATGTCAAATGTGAATGTCGAAATGTCAAAATGTCGAATGTCAAAATGTCGAAATGTTGAATGTCGAATGTCGAATGTGAATGTCGAATGTCGAATGTCGAATGTGAATGTCGAAATGTCGAAATGTCGAATGTCGAATTGTCGAATGTCGAATGTCGAATGTGAATGTCGAAATGTCGAATGTGAATGTCGAATGTCGAAATGTCGAATGTGAATGTCGAAATGTCGTAATGTCGAAATGTCGCATGTCGAATGTGAATGTCGAATGTCGAATGTGAATGTCGAATGTCGAATGTCGAATGTGAATGTCGAATGTCGAAATGTCAAAATGTTGAATGTGAATGTCGAATGTCGAAATGTTGAAATGTCGAATGTCGAATGTGAATGTTGAATGTTGAATGTCGAATGTGAATGTCGAATGTCGAAATGTCGAATGTCGAAATTCGAATGTCGAATGTGAATGTCAAATGTCGAATGTGAATGTCGAAATGTCGAAATGTCGAATGTCAAATGTCAAATGTCAAATGTCAAATGTCAAATGTCAAATGTCAAATGTCGAAATGTCGAAATGTCGAAATGTGGAATGTGAATGTCGAAATGTCGAATGTGAATGTCGAATGTGAATGTCGAATGTCGAATGTGAATGTCGAATGTCGAAATGTCGAAATGTCGAATGTCGAATATGAATGTCGAATGTGAATGTCGAATGTCGAATGTCGAATGTCAAATGTGAATGTCGAATGTCTAAATGTCGAAAGTCGAAATGTCGAATGTCGAATGTGAATGTCGAAATGTCGAAATGTCGAAATGTCGAATGTAAATGTCGAATCTCGAAATGTCGAATGTTGAAATGTCGAATGTCGAATGTCGAATGTGAATGTCGAATGTCGAAATGTCGAAATGTCGAATGTCGAAATGTCGAATGTCGAATGTCGAATGTGAATGTCGAATGTCGAAATGTCGAAATGTCGAATGTCGAAATGTCGAATGTCGAATGTCGAATGTGAAAGTCTAATGTCGAAATGTCGAATGTGAATGTCGAAATGTCGAATGTCGAATGTGAATGTCAAATGTGAATGTCAAATGTCGAAATGTCAAAATGTCGAATGTCGAATGTGAATGTTGAATGTCGAAATGTCGAATGTCGAATGTGAATGTTGAATGTCGAAATGTCGAATGTCGAATGTGAATGTTGAATGTCGAAATGTCGAATGTCGAATGTGAATGTTGAAATGTCGAATGTGAATGTCGAATGTCTAAATGTCGAATGTCGAATGTCGAATGTGAAAGTCGAATGTCGAAATGTCGAAATGTCGAATGTCGAAATGTCGAATGGGAATGTCGAATGTCGAATGTGAATGTCGAATGTCGAATGTCGAATGTCGAATGTCGAATGTGAATGTCGAAATGTCGAATGTCGAAATGTCGAATGTCAAATGTGAATGTCGAATGTCAAAATGTCAAAATGTCGAAATGTCGAATGTCAAATGTGAATGTCGAAATGTCGAAATGTCGAATGTCGAATGTGAATGGTGAATGTCGAATGTCGAATGTCGAATGTGAATGTCGAATGTCGAATGTCGAAATGTCGAATGTCGAAAGTGGAAAGTGAATGTCGAGTGTCGTGTGTCGAATGTCGAAATGTCGAAATGTGGAATGTTGAAATATCGAATGTCGGATGTCGAAATTTCTAAATGTCGAATGTAGAATGTCGAATGTCAAAATGTCCAATGTCGAATGGTGAATGTCGAATGTCGAAATGTCGAAATGTCGAATGTCGGATGTCGAAATGTTGAAATGTAGAATGTCGAATATAAATGTCGAATGTGAATGTCGAATGTCGAATGTCGAACGTCGAATGTGAATGTCGAATATCAAATGTCGAATATGAATGTCGAATGTGAATGTCAAAATGTCGAATGTGGAATGTCGAAATGTCGAATGTCGAAATGTCGAATGTGGAATGGCGAAATGTCGAATGTCGAATGTGAATGTCGAATATCAAATGTCGAAATGTCGAATGTTAAATGTGAATGTCGAATGGTGAATGTCGAACGTCGAATGTGAATGTCGAAATGTCGAAATGTCGAATGTCGAAATGTCGAATGTCGGAATGTCGAATGTCGAATGGTCATATTTCGAAATGTCGAATGTCGAAATGTCATATTTCGAAATGTCGAATGTGAATGTCGAAATGTCGAATGTCGCATGTCGAAATGTCGAAATGTGAATGTCGAAATGTCGAAATGTCGAATGTGAATGTCGAAATGTCGAATGTGAATGTCGAAATGTCGAATGTGAATGTCGAAATGTCGTAATGTCGAAATGTCGAATGTCGAATGTGAATGTCGAATGTCGAATGTGAATGTCGAATGTCGAATGTGAATGTCGAATGTCGAAATGTCGAAATGTGAATGTCGAAATGTCGAAATGTCGAAATGTCGAATGTCGAAATGTCGAAATGTCGAATGTTTAATGTCGAAATGTCGAATGTCGAAAGTCGAATTGTCGAATGTCGAATGTGAAAATGTCGAATGTGAATGTCGATTGTCGAATGTCGAAAGTCGAATGTGAATGTCGAATGTGAAAGTCGAATGTGAAAGTCGAATGTCGAAATGTCGATTGTCAAATGTGAATGTCGAATGTCGAGATGTCGAATGTTGAAAGTCGAAATGTCGAATGTCGAATGTGAATGTCGAATGTCGAATGTCAAATGTGAATGTCGAAATGTCGAAATGTCGAATGTCAAAATGTCGAAATGTCGAATGTCGAATGTGAATGTCGAATGTTGAAATGTCGAATGTCAAAAGTCGAAAATTCGAATGTGAATGTCGAAATGTCGAATGTCGAATGTGAATGTCGAATGTCGAATGTCGAATATCGAATGTGAATGTCAACATGTCGAAATGTCGAAATGTCGAATGTCGAAATGTCGAATGTCGAATGTCGAATGTCGAATGTCGAATGTCGAATGTCAAATGTGAATGTCGAATGTCGAAATGTCGAAAGTCGAAATGTCGAATGTCGAATGTGAATGTCGAATGTCAAATGTGAATGTCGATTGTCAAATGTGAATGTCGAATGTCAAATGTGAATGTCGAATGTCAATTGTGAATGTCGAATGTCGAAATGTCGACTGTTGAATGTCGAATGTCGAAATGTCGAAATGTCGAATGTCAAATGTGAATGTCGAATGTCGTAATGTCGAATGTCGAATGTCAAATGTGAATGTCGAATGTCGAATGTCGAATGTGAATGTCGAATGTGAATGTTGACATGTCGAAATGTCGAAATGTCGAATGTCGAAATGTCGAAATGTCGAATGTAAAATGTGAATGTCGAATGTCGAATGTCGAAATGTCGAAATGTCGAAATGTCGAATGTAGAATGTCGAATGTCGAATGTAAAATGTGAATGTCGAATGTCGAAATGTCGAATGTCGAAATGTCGAATGTCGAAAGTCGAAATGTCGAATGTCGAAATGTCGAAATGTCGAATGTCGAATGTCGAATGTCGAATGTAAAATGTGAATGTCGAATGTCGAAATGTCGAATGTCGAAATGTCGAATGTCGAAAGTCGAAATGTCGAATGTCGAAATGTCGATTGTCGAAATGTCGATTGTCGAAATGTCGAATGTCGAAAGTCGAAATGTCGAATGTCGAAATGTCGAATGTCGAATGTCGAAATGTCGAATGTCGATTGTCAAATGTGAAAGTTGAAATGTCGAAATGTCGATTGTCGAAATGTCGAATGTCGAAATGTCGAATGTCGAATGTGAATGTCGAAATGTCGAAACGTCGCATGTCGAAAGTCGAAATGTCGAATGTCGAATGTGAATGTCGAATGTGAAAGTTGAATGTCGAAATGTCGAATGTCGATTGTCAAATGTGAATGTTGAAATGTCGAAATGTCGATTGTCGAAATGTCGAATGTCGAATGTCGAATGTGAATGTCGAAATGTCGCATGTCGAATGTGAATGTCGAATGTCGAAATGTCGAATGTCGATAGTCGAAATGTCGAATGTCGAATGTGAATGTCGAATGTCGAAATGTCGAAATGTCGAATGTCGAATGTGAATGTCGAATGTGAATGTCGAATGTCGAAATGTCGAATGTCGAATGTGAATGTCGAATGTGAATGTCGAATGTCGAAATGTCGAATGTCAAATGTAAATGTCGAATGTCGAAATGTCGAATGTTGAAATGTCGAATGTCGAATGTCAAATGTCGAATATGAATGTCGAATGTCAAAATGTCGAATGTCAAAAGTCGAAATGTCGAATGTGAATGACGAAATGTCGAATGTGAATGTCAAATGTAGAAATGTCGAAATGTCGAATGTCGAATGTCGAATGTGAATGTTGAATGTCGAAATGTCGAAATGTCGAATGTGATTGTCGAAATGTCGAAATGTCGAATGTCGAATGTGAATGTCGAAATGTCGAATGTTGAAATGTCGAATGTCGAATGTGAATGTCGAATGTCGAAATGTCTAATGTCAAAAGTCGAAATGTCGAATGTGAATGTCGAAATGTCGAATGTCGGATGTGAATGTCGAAATGTCGAATGTCGAATGTGAATGTCGAAATGTCGAAATGTCGAAATGTCGAATGTCGAATGTCGAATGTCAAATGTGAATGTCGAATGTCGAATGTCGAAATGTCGAATGTCGAAATGTCGAATGTCGAATGTCGAACGTCGAAATGTCGAATGTGAATGTCGAAATGTCGAAATGTCGAAGTGTCGAAATGTCGAATGTCAAATGTCGAATGTGAATGTTGAATGTCAAATGTGAATGTCGATTGTCAAATGTGAATGTCGAATGTCAATTGTGAATGTCGAAAGTCGAAATGTCGAATGTCGAATGTGAATGTCGAATGTCGAATGTGAATGTCGAATGTTGAATGTCAAATGTCGAATGTGAATGTCGAAATGTCGAAATGTCGGATGTCGAAATGTCGAAATGTCGAATGTCGAAAGTCGAATGTGAATGTCGAATGTCGAAATGTCGAATGTCGAAAGTCGAAATGTCGAATGTCGAATGTGAATGTTGAATGTCGAAATGTCGAATGTCGATTGTCAAATGTGAATGTTGAAATGTCGAAATGTCGATTGTCGAAATGTCGAATGTCGAAATGTCGAATGTCGAATGTGAATGTCGAAATGTCGAAATGTCGCATGTCGAATGTGAATGTCGAATGTCGAAATGTCGAATGTCGATAGTCGAAATGTCGAATGTCGAATGTGAATGTCGAAATGTCGAATGTCGAATGTGAATGTCGAATGTGAATGTCGAATGTGAATGTCGAATGTCGAAATGTCGAATGTCGAATGTGAATGTCGAAATGTCGAATGTCGAATGTGAATGTCGAATGTCGAAAAGTCGAATGTCAAAAGTCGAAAAGTCGAATGTGAATGTCAAATGTCGAAATGTCGAAATGTCGAAATGTCGAAATGTCGAATGTCGAAAGTCGAAATGTCGAATGTCGAATGTGAATGTTGAATGTCGAAATGTCGAATGTCGATTGTCAAATGTGAATGTTGAAATGTCGAAATGTCGATTGTCGAAATGTCGAATGTCGAAATGTCGAATGTCGAATGTGAATGTCGAAATGTCGAAATGTCGCATGTCGAATGTGAATGTCGAATGTCGAAATGTCGAATGTCGATAGTCGAAATGTCGAATGTCGAATGTGAATGTCGAAATGTTGAATGTCGAATGTGAATGTCGAATGTGAATGTCGAATGTGAATGTCGAATGTCGAAATGTCGAATGTCGAATGTGAATGTCGAAATGTCGAATGTCGAATGTGAATGTCGAATGTCGAAAAGTCGAATGTCAAAAGTCGAAATGTCGAATGTGAATGTCAAATGTCGAAATGTCGAAATGTCGAATGTCGAATGTCGAATGTGAATGTTGAATGTCGAAATGTCGAAATGTCGAATGTCGAATGTGATTGTCGAAATGTCGAAATGTCGAATGTCAAATGTCGAATGTGAATGTCACATGTCAAATTTGAATGTCGATTGTCAAATGTGAATGTCGATTGTCAAATGTGAATGTCGAATGTCGAGATGTCGAATGTCGAAATGTCGAATGTCGAAATGTCGAATGTCGAAATGTCGAAATGTCGAAAGTCGAAATGTCGAAAGTCGAAATGTCGAATGTCGAATGTGAATGCTGAATGTCGAAATGTCGAATGTCGATTGTCAAATGTGAATGTTGAAATGTCGATTGTCGAAATGTCGAATGTCGAAATGTCGAATGTCGAATGTGAATGCTGAATGTCGAAATGTCGAATGTCGATTGTCAAATGTGAATGTTGAAATGTCGATTGTCGAAATGTCGAATGTCGAAATGTCGAATGTCGAATGTGAATGTCGAAATGTCGAAATGTCGCATGTCGAAAGTCGAAATGTCGAATGTCGAATGTGAATGTCGAATGTCGAATGTGAATGTCGAAATGTCGAATATCACGTGTTGAATGTGAATGTCGAATGTCGAAAAGTCGAATGTCAAAAGTCGAAATGTCGAATGTGAATGTCGAAATGTCGAATGTCGAATGTGAATGTCAAATGTCGAAATGTCGAAATGTCGAATGTCGAATGTGAATGTTGAATCTGATTGTCGAAATGTCGAAATGTCGAATGTCGAATGTGAATGTTGAATGTCGAAATGTCGAATGTTGAAATGTCCAATGTCGAATGTCAAATGTCGAATGTGAATGTCGAATGTCGAAATGTCGAATGTCAAAAGTCGAAATGTCGAATGTGAATGTCGAAATGTCGAATGTCGAATGTGAATGTCGAAATGTCGAATGTCGGATGTGAATGTCGAAATGTCGAAATGTCGAATGTCGAATGTCGAATGTGAATGTCAAAATGTCGAAATGTCGAATGTCGAATGTCGAATGTCAAATGTGAATGTCGAATGTCGAATGTTAATGTCGAATGTCGAAATGTTGAATGTCAAATGTCGAATGTGAATGTCGAATGTCAAATGTGAATGTCGATTATCAAATGTGAATGTCGAATGTCGAATGTGAATGTAGAATGTGAATGTCGAATGTCGAAATGTCGAAATGTCGAATGTCGAATGTCGAAATGTCGAATGTCGATTGTCAAATGTGAATGTCGAATGTCAAATGTGAATGTCGAATGTCGAAATGTCGAATGTCGAAAGTCGAAATGTCGAAATGTCGAATGTGAAAGTCGAATGTCGAAATGTCGAAATGTCGAATGTCGAATGTCGAATGTGAATGTCCAATGTCAATTGTGAATGTCGAATGTTGAAATGTCGAATGTCAAAAGTCGAAATGTCGAATGTTAATGTCGAAATGTCGAATGTCGAATGTGAATGTCGACTGTCGAAATGTCGAAATGTCGAATGTCGAATGTCGAATGTGAATGTCGAAATGTCGAATGTCGGATGTGAATGTCGAATGTCGAAATGTCAAATGTGAATGTCGATTTTCGAAATGTCGAATGTCGAAATGTCGATATGTCAAAATGTCGAATGTGAATGTCGAATGTCGAATTTGAATGTCTAATGTCGAAATGTCGAATGTCGAATGTGAATGTCGAATGTGAATGTCGAATGTCGAAATGTCGAATGTCGAATGTGAATGTTGAATGTTGAATGTCGAATGTGAATGTCGAAAGTCGAAATATCGAATGTGAATGTCAAATGTCGAATGTGAATGTCGAAATGTCGAATGTCGAAATGTCGAAATGTCGAAATGTCGAAATGTCGAAATGTCGAAATGTCAAATGTCGAATGTGAATGTCGAATGTCAAATGTGAATGTCGAAATGTCGAAATGTCGAAAGTCGAAATGTCGAATGTGAATGTCGAAATGTCAAAATGTCGAATGTCGAAATGTCGAATGTCGAATGTCGAATGTCGAATGTGAATGTCGAATGTCGAAATGTCGAAATGTCGAATGTCGAATTGTCGAATGTCGAATGTGAATGTCGAAATGTCGAATGTGAATGTCGAATGTCGAAATGTCGAATGTGAATGTCGAAATGTCGTAATGTCGAAATGTCGAATGTCGAATGTGAATGTCGAATGTCGAATGTGAATGTCGAATGTCGAATGTGAATGTCGAATGTCGAAATGTCGAAATGTCGAATGACGAATATGAATGTCGAATGTGAATGTCGAATGTCGAATGTGAATGTCGAATGTTGAATGTCGAATGTGAATGTCGACATGTCGAAATGTCGAAATGTGGAATGTCGAAATGTCGAAATGTCGAAATGTCGAATGTAAATGTCGAATCTCGAAATGTCGAATGATGAAATGTCGAATGTCGAATGTCGAATGTGAATGTCGAATGTCGAAATGTCGAAATGTCGAATGTCGAAATGTCGCATGTCGAATGTGAATGTCGAATGTCGAAATGTCGAATGTCGATAGTCGAAATGTCGAATGTCGAATGTGAATGTCGAATGTCGAAATGTCGAAATGTCGAATGTCGAATGTGAATGTCGAATGTGAATGTCGAATGTCGAAATGTCGAATGTCGAAATGTCGAATGTCGAAAGTCGAAATGTCGAATGTCGAAATGTCGAAATGTCGAATGTCGAATGTCGAATGTCGAATGTAAAATGTGAATGTCGAATGTCGAAATGTCGAATGTCGAAATGTCGAATGTCGAAAGTCGAAATGTCGAATGTCGAAATGTCGATTGTCGAAATGTCGATTGTCGAAATGTCGAATGTCGAAAGTCGAAATGTCGAATGTCGAAATGTCGAATGTCGAATGTCGAAATGTCGAATGTCGATTGTCAAATGTGAATGTTGAAATGTCGAAATGTCGATTGTCGAAATGTCGAATGTCGAAATGTCGAATGTCGAATGTGAATGTCGAAATGTCGAAACGTCGCATGTCGAAAGTCGAAATGTCGAATGTCGAATGTGAATGTCGAATGTGAAAGTTGAATGTCGAAATGTCGAATGTCGATTGTCAAATGTGAATGTTGAAATGTCGAAATGTCGATTGTCGAAATGTCGAATGTCGAATGTCGAATGTGAATGTCGAAATGTCGCATGTCGAATGTGAATGTCGAATGTCGAAATGTCGAATGTCGATAGTCGAAATGTCGAATGTCGAATGTGAATGTCGAATGTCGAAATGTCGAAATGTCGAATGTCGAATGTGAATGTCGAATGTGAATGTCGAATGTCGAAATGTCGAATGTCGAATGTGAATGTCGAATGTGAATGTCGAATGTCGAAATGTCGAATGTCAAATGTAAATGTCGAATGTCGAAATGTCGAATGTTGAAATGTCGAATGTCGAATGTCAAATGTCGAATATGAATGTCGAATGTCAAAATGTCGAATGTCAAAAGTCGAAATGTCGAATGTGAATGACGAAATGTCGAATGTGAATGTCAAATGTAGAAATGTCGAAATGTCGAATGTCGAATGTCGAATGTGAATGTTGAATGTCGAAATGTCGAAATGTCGAATGTGATTGTCGAAATGTCGAAATGTCGAATGTCGAATGTGAATGTCGAAATGTCGAATGTTGAAATGTCGAATGTCGAATGTGAATGTCGAATGTCGAAATGTCTAATGTCAAAAGTCGAAATGTCGAATGTGAATGTCGAAATGTCGAATGTCGGATGTGAATGTCGAAATGTCGAATGTCGAATGTGAATGTCGAAATGTCGAAATGTCGAAATGTCGAATGTCGAATGTCGAATGTCAAATGTGAATGTCGAATGTCGAATGTCGAAATGTCGAATGTCGAAATGTCGAATGTCGAATGTCGAACGTCGAAATGTCGAATGTGAATGTCGAAATGTCGAAATGTCGAAGTGTCGAAATGTCGAATGTCAAATGTCGAATGTGAATGTTGAATGTCAAATGTGAATGTCGATTGTCAAATGTGAATGTCGAATGTCAATTGTGAATGTCGAAAGTCGAAATGTCGAATGTCGAATGTGAATGTCGAATGTCGAATGTGAATGTCGAATGTTGAATGTCAAATGTCGAATGTGAATGTCGAAATGTCGAAATGTCGGATGTCGAAATGTCGAAATGTCGAATGTCGAAAGTCGAATGTGAATGTCGAATGTCGAAATGTCGAATGTCGAAAGTCGAAATGTCGAATGTCGAATGTGAATGTTGAATGTCGAAATGTCGAATGTCGATTGTCAAATGTGAATGTTGAAATGTCGAAATGTCGATTGTCGAAATGTCGAATGTCGAAATGTCGAATGTCGAATGTGAATGTCGAAATGTCGAAATGTCGCATGTCGAATGTGAATGTCGAATGTCGAAATGTCGAATGTCGATAGTCGAAATGTCGAATGTCGAATGTGAATGTCGAAATGTCGAATGTCGAATGTGAATGTCGAATGTGAATGTCGAATGTGAATGTCGAATGTCGAAATGTCGAATGTCGAATGTGAATGTCGAAATGTCGAATGTCGAATGTGAATGTCGAATGTCGAAAAGTCGAATGTCAAAAGTCGAAAAGTCGAATGTGAATGTCAAATGTCGAAATGTCGAAATGTCGAAATGTCGAAATGTCGAATGTCGAAAGTCGAAATGTCGAATGTCGAATGTGAATGTTGAATGTCGAAATGTCGAATGTCGATTGTCAAATGTGAATGTTGAAATGTCGAAATGTCGATTGTCGAAATGTCGAATGTCGAAATGTCGAATGTCGAATGTGAATGTCGAAATGTCGAAATGTCGCATGTCGAATGTGAATGTCGAATGTCGAAATGTCGAATGTCGATAGTCGAAATGTCGAATGTCGAATGTGAATGTCGAAATGTTGAATGTCGAATGTGAATGTCGAATGTGAATGTCGAATGTGAATGTCGAATGTCGAAATGTCGAATGTCGAATGTGAATGTCGAAATGTCGAATGTCGAATGTGAATGTCGAATGTCGAAAAGTCGAATGTCAAAAGTCGAAATGTCGAATGTGAATGTCAAATGTCGAAATGTCGAAATGTCGAATGTCGAATGTCGAATGTGAATGTTGAATGTCGAAATGTCGAAATGTCGAATGTCGAATGTGATTGTCGAAATGTCGAAATGTCGAATGTCAAATGTCGAATGTGAATGTCACATGTCAAATTTGAATGTCGATTGTCAAATGTGAATGTCGATTGTCAAATGTGAATGTCGAATGTCGAGATGTCGAATGTCGAAATGTCGAATGTCGAAATGTCGAATGTCGAAATGTCGAAATGTCGAAAGTCGAAATGTCGAAAGTCGAAATGTCGAATGTCGAATGTGAATGCTGAATGTCGAAATGTCGAATGTCGATTGTCAAATGTGAATGTTGAAATGTCGATTGTCGAAATGTCGAATGTCGAAATGTCGAATGTCGAATGTGAATGCTGAATGTCGAAATGTCGAATGTCGATTGTCAAATGTGAATGTTGAAATGTCGATTGTCGAAATGTCGAATGTCGAAATGTCGAATGTCGAATGTGAATGTCGAAATGTCGAAATGTCGCATGTCGAAAGTCGAAATGTCGAATGTCGAATGTGAATGTCGAATGTCGAATGTGAATGTCGAAATGTCGAATATCACGTGTTGAATGTGAATGTCGAATGTCGAAAAGTCGAATGTCAAAAGTCGAAATGTCGAATGTGAATGTCGAAATGTCGAATGTCGAATGTGAATGTCAAATGTCGAAATGTCGAAATGTCGAATGTCGAATGTGAATGTTGAATCTGATTGTCGAAATGTCGAAATGTCGAATGTCGAATGTGAATGTTGAATGTCGAAATGTCGAATGTTGAAATGTCCAATGTCGAATGTCAAATGTCGAATGTGAATGTCGAATGTCGAAATGTCGAATGTCAAAAGTCGAAATGTCGAATGTGAATGTCGAAATGTCGAATGTCGAATGTGAATGTCGAAATGTCGAATGTCGGATGTGAATGTCGAAATGTCGAAATGTCGAATGTCGAATGTCGAATGTGAATGTCAAAATGTCGAAATGTCGAATGTCGAATGTCGAATGTCAAATGTGAATGTCGAATGTCGAATGTTAATGTCGAATGTCGAAATGTTGAATGTCAAATGTCGAATGTGAATGTCGAATGTCAAATGTGAATGTCGATTATCAAATGTGAATGTCGAATGTCGAATGTGAATGTAGAATGTGAATGTCGAATGTCGAAATGTCGAAATGTCGAATGTCGAATGTCGAAATGTCGAATGTCGATTGTCAAATGTGAATGTCGAATGTCAAATGTGAATGTCGAATGTCGAAATGTCGAATGTCGAAAGTCGAAATGTCGAAATGTCGAATGTGAAAGTCGAATGTCGAAATGTCGAAATGTCGAATGTCGAATGTCGAATGTGAATGTCCAATGTCAATTGTGAATGTCGAATGTTGAAATGTCGAATGTCAAAAGTCGAAATGTCGAATGTTAATGTCGAAATGTCGAATGTCGAATGTGAATGTCGACTGTCGAAATGTCGAAATGTCGAATGTCGAATGTCGAATGTGAATGTCGAAATGTCGAATGTCGGATGTGAATGTCGAATGTCGAAATGTCAAATGTGAATGTCGATTTTCGAAATGTCGAATGTCGAAATGTCGATATGTCAAAATGTCGAATGTGAATGTCGAATGTCGAATTTGAATGTCTAATGTCGAAATGTCGAATGTCGAATGTGAATGTCGAATGTGAATGTCGAATGTCGAAATGTCGAATGTCGAATGTGAATGTTGAATGTTGAATGTCGAATGTGAATGTCGAAAGTCGAAATATCGAATGTGAATGTCAAATGTCGAATGTGAATGTCGAAATGTCGAATGTCGAAATGTCGAAATGTCGAAATGTCGAAATGTCGAAATGTCGAAATGTCAAATGTCGAATGTGAATGTCGAATGTCAAATGTGAATGTCGAAATGTCGAAATGTCGAAAGTCGAAATGTCGAATGTGAATGTCGAAATGTCAAAATGTCGAATGTCGAAATGTCGAATGTCGAATGTCGAATGTCGAATGTGAATGTCGAATGTCGAAATGTCGAAATGTCGAATGTCGAATTGTCGAATGTCGAATGTGAATGTCGAAATGTCGAATGTGAATGTCGAATGTCGAAATGTCGAATGTGAATGTCGAAATGTCGTAATGTCGAAATGTCGAATGTCGAATGTGAATGTCGAATGTCGAATGTGAATGTCGAATGTCGAATGTGAATGTCGAATGTCGAAATGTCGAAATGTCGAATGACGAATATGAATGTCGAATGTGAATGTCGAATGTCGAATGTGAATGTCGAATGTTGAATGTCGAATGTGAATGTCGACATGTCGAAATGTCGAAATGTGGAATGTCGAAATGTCGAAATGTCGAAATGTCGAATGTAAATGTCGAATCTCGAAATGTCGAATGATGAAATGTCGAATGTCGAATGTCGAATGTGAATGTCGAATGTCGAAATGTCGAAATGTCGAATGTCGAAATGTCGCATGTCGAATGTGAATGTCGAATGTCGAAATGTCGAATGTCGATAGTCGAAATGTCGAATGTCGAATGTGAATGTCGAATGTCGAAATGTCGAAATGTCGAATGTCGAATGTGAATGTCGAATGTGAATGTCGAATGTCGAAATGTCGAATGTCGAAATGTCGAATGTCGAAAGTCGAAATGTCGAATGTCGAAATGTCGAAATGTCGAATGTCGAATGTCGAATGTCGAATGTAAAATGTGAATGTCGAATGTCGAAATGTCGAATGTCGAAATGTCGAATGTCGAAAGTCGAAATGTCGAATGTCGAAATGTCGATTGTCGAAATGTCGATTGTCGAAATGTCGAATGTCGAAAGTCGAAATGTCGAATGTCGAAATGTCGAATGTCGAATGTCGAAATGTCGAATGTCGATTGTCAAATGTGAATGTTGAAATGTCGAAATGTCGATTGTCGAAATGTCGAATGTCGAAATGTCGAATGTCGAATGTGAATGTCGAAATGTCGAAACGTCGCATGTCGAAAGTCGAAATGTCGAATGTCGAATGTGAATGTCGAATGTGAAAGTTGAATGTCGAAATGTCGAATGTCGATTGTCAAATGTGAATGTTGAAATGTCGAAATGTCGATTGTCGAAATGTCGAATGTCGAATGTCGAATGTGAATGTCGAAATGTCGCATGTCGAATGTGAATGTCGAATGTCGAAATGTCGAATGTCGATAGTCGAAATGTCGAATGTCGAATGTGAATGTCGAATGTCGAAATGTCGAAATGTCGAATGTCGAATGTGAATGTCGAATGTCAATGTCGAATGTCGAAATGTCGAATGTCGAATGTGAATGTCGAATGTGAATGTCGAATGTCGAAATGTCGAATGTCAAATGTAAATGTCGAATGTCGAAATGTCGAATGTTGAAATGTCGAATGTCGAATGTCAAATGTCGAATATGAATGTCGAATGTCAAAATGTCGAATGTCAAAAGTCGAAATGTCGAATGTGAATGACGAAATGTCGAATGTGAATGTCAAATGTAGAAATGTCGAAATGTCGAATGTCGAATGTCGAATGTGAATGTTGAATGTCGAAATGTCGAAATGTCGAATGTGATTGTCGAAATGTCGAAATGTCGAATGTCGAATGTGAATGTCGAAATGTCGAATGTTGAAATGTCGAATGTCGAATGTGAATGTCGAATGTCGAAATGTCGAATGTCAAAAGTCGAAATGTCGAATGTGAATGTCGAAATGTCGAATGTCGGATGTGAATGTCGAAATGTCGAATGTCGAATGTGAATGTCGAAATGTCGAAATGTCGAAATGTCGAATGTCGAATGTCGAATGTCAAATGTGAATGTCGAATGTCGAATGTCGAAATGTCGAATGTCGAAAGTCGAAATGTCGAATGTCGAAAGTCGAAATGTCGAATGTGAATGTCGAAATGTCGAAATGTCGAAATGTCGAAATGTCGAATGTCAAATGTCGAATGTGAATGTTGAATGTCAAATGTGAATGTCGATTGTCAAATGTGAATGTCGAATGTCAATTGTGAATGTCGAAAGTCGAAATGTCGAATGTCGAATGTGAATGTCGAATGTCGAATGTGAATGTCGAATGTTGAATGTCAAATGTCGAATGTGAATGTCGAAATGTCGAAATGTCGGATGTCGAAATGTCGAAATGTCGAATGTCGAAAGTCGAATGTGAATGTCGAATGTCGAAATGTCGAATGTCGAAAGTCGAAATGTCGAATGTCGAATGTGAATGTTGAATGTCGAAATGTCGAATGTCGATTGTCAAATGTGAATGTTGAAATGTCGAAATGTCGATTGTCGAAATGTCGAATGTCGAAATGTCGAATGTCGAATGTGAATGTCGAAATGTCGAAATGTCGCATGTCGAATGTGAATGTCGAATGTCGAAATGTCGAATGTCGATAGTCGAAATGTCGAATGTCGAATGTGAATGTCGAAATGTCGAATGTCGAATGTGAATGTCGAATGTGAATGTTGAATGTGAATGTCGAATGTCGAAATGTCGAATGTCGAATGTGAATGTCGAAATGTCGAATGTCGAATGTGAATGTCGAATGTCGAAAAGTCGAATGTCAAAAGTCGAAATGTCGAATGTGAATGTCAAATGTCGAAATGTCGAAATGTCGAATGTCGAATGTCGAATGTGAATGTTGAATGTCGAAATGTCGAAATGTCGAATGTCGAATGTGATTGTCGAAATGTCGAAATGTCGAATGTCAAATGTCGAATGTGAATGTCACATGTCAAATTTGAATGTCGATTGTCAAATGTGAATGTCGATTGTCAAATGTGAATGTCGAATGTCGAGATGTCGAATGTCGAAATGTCGAATGTCGAAATGTCGAATGTCGAAATGTCGAAATGTCGAAAGTCGAAATGTCGAAAGTCGAAATGTCGAATGTCGAATGTGAATGCTGAATGTCGAAATGTCGAATGTCGATTGTCAAATGTGAATGTTGAAATGTCGATTGTCGAAATGTCGAATGTCGAAATGTCGAATGTCGAATGTGAATGCTGAATGTCGAAATGTCGAATGTCGATTGTCAAATGTGAATGTTGAAATGTCGATTGTCGAAATGTCGAATGTCGAAATGTCGAATGTCGAATGTGAATGTCGAAATGTCGAAATGTCGCATGTCGAAAGTCGAAATGTCGAATGTCGAATGTGAATGTCGAATGTCGAATGTGAATGTCGAAATGTCGAATATCACGTGTTGAATGTGAATGTCGAATGTCGAAAAGTCGAATGTCAAAAGTCGAAATGTCGAATGTGAATGTCGAAATGTCGAATGTCGAATGTGAATGTCAAATGTCGAAATGTCGAAATGTCGAATGTCGAATGTGAATGTTGAATCTGATTGTCGAAATGTCGAAATGTCGAATGTCGAATGTGAATGTTGAATGTCGAAATGTCGAATGTTGAAATGTCCAATGTCGAATGTCAAATGTCGAATGTGAATGTCGAATGTCGAAATGTCGAATGTCAAAAGTCGAAATGTCGAATGTGAATGTCGAAATGTCGAATGTCGAATGTGAATGTCGAAATGTCGAATGTCGGATGTGAATGTCGAAATGTCGAAATGTCGAATGTCGAATGTCGAATGTGAATGTCAAAATGTCGAAATGTCGAATGTCGAATGTCAAATGTCGAATGTGAATGTCGAATGTCAAATGTGAATGTCGATTATCAAATGTGAATGTCGAATGTCGAATGTGAATGTAGAATGTGAATGTCGAATGTCGAAATGTCGAAATGTCGAATGTCGAATGTCGAATGTCGAAATGTCGAATGTCGATTGTCAAATGTGAATGTCGAATGTCAAATGTGAATGTCGAATGTCAAAATGTCGAATGTCGAAAGTCGAAATGTCGAAATGTCGAATGTGAAAGTCGAATGTCGAAATGTCGAAATGTCGAATGTCGAATGTCGAATGTGAATGTCCAATGTCAAATGTGAATGTCGAATGTTGAAATGTCGAATGTCAAAAGTCGAAATGTCGAATGTTAATGTCGAAATGTCGAATGTCGAATGTGAATGTCGACTGTCGAAATGTCGAAATGTCGAATGTCGAATGTCGAATGTGAATGTCGAAATGTCGAATGTCGGATGTGAATGTCGAATGTCGAAATGTCAAATGTGAATGTCGATTGTCGAAATGTCGAATGTCGAAATGTCGATATGTCAAAATGTCGAATGTGAATGTCGAATGTCGAATTTGAATGTCTAATGTCGAAATGTCGAATGTCGAATGTGAATGTCGAATGTGAATGTCGAATGTCGAAATGTCGAATGTCGAATGTGAATGTTGAATGTTGAATGTCGAATGTGAATGTCGAAAGTCGAAATATCGAATGTGAATGTCAAATGTCGAATGTGAATGTCGAAATGTCGAATGTCGAATGTCGAAATGTCGAAATGTCGAAATGTCGAAATGTCGAAATGTCAAATGTCGAATGTGAATGTCGAATGTCAAATGTGAATGTCGAAATGTCGAAATGTCGAAAGTCAAAATGTCGAATGTGAATGTCGAAATGTCAAAATGTCGAATGTCGAAATGTCGAATGTCGAATGTCGAATGTCGAATGTGAATGTCGAATGTCGAAATGTCGAAATGTCGAATTGTCGAATGTCGAATGTGAATGTCGAAATGTCGAATGTGAATGTCGAATGTCGAAATGTCGAATGTGAATGTCGAAATGTCGTAATGTCGAAATGTCGAATGTCGAATGTGAATGTCGAATGTCGAATGTGAATGTCGAATGTCGAATGTGAATGTCGAATGTCGAAATGTCGAAATGTCGAATGACGAATATGAATGTCGAATGTGAATGTCGAATGTCGAATGTGAATGTCGAATGTTGAATGTCGAATGTGAATGTCGACATGTCGAAATGTCGAATGTCAAATGTGAATGTCGAATGTCGAAATGTCGAATGTGAATGTCGAATGTCGAATGTGAATGTCGAATGTTGAATGTCGAATGTGAATGTCGAATGTCGAAATGTCGAATGTCAAATGTGAATGTCGAATGTCGAAATGTCGAATGTTGAAATGTCGAATGTCTAATGTCAAATGTCGAATATGAATGTCGAATGTCGAAATGTTGAATGTCAAAAGTCGAAATGTCGAATGTGAATGACGAAATGTCGAATGTGAATGTCAAATGTCGAAATGTCGAAATGTCGAATGTCGAATGTCGAATGTCGAATGTCGAATGTGAATGTTGAATGTCGAAATGTCGAAATGTCGAATGTGATTGTCGAAATGTCGAAATGTCGAATGTCGAATGTGAATGTCGAAATGTCGAATGTTGAAATGTCGAATGTCGAATGTGAATGTCGAATGTCGAAATGTCGAATGTCAAATGTGAATGTCGAATGTCGAAATGTCGAATGTTGAAATGTCGAATGTCGAATGTCAAATGTCGAATATGAATGTCGAATGTCGAAATGTCGAATGTCAAAAGTCGAAATGCCGAATGTGAATGACGAAATGTCGAATGTGAATGTCAAATGTCGAAATGTCGAAATGTCGAATGTCGAATGTCGAATGTGAATGTCGAAATGTCGAAATGTCGAATGTAAATGTCGAATCTCGAAATGTCGAATGATGAAATGTCGAATGTCGAATGTCGAATGTGAATGTCGAATGTCGAAATGTCGAAATGTCGAATGTCGAAATGTCGCATGTCGAATGTGAATGTCGAATGTCGAAATGTCGAATGTCGATAGTCGAAATGTCGAATGTCGAATGTGAATGTCGAATGTCGAAATGTCGAAATGTCGAATGTCGAATGTGAATGTCGAATGTGAATGTCGAATGTCGAAATGTCGAATGTCGAATGTGAATGTCGAATGTGAATGTCGAATGTCGAAATGTCGAATGTCGAATGTGAATGTCGAATGTGAATGTCGAATGTCGAAATGTCGAATGTCAAATGTGAATGTCGAATGTCGAAATGTCGAATGTTGAAATGTCGAATGTCTAATGTCAAATGTCGAATATGAATGTCGAATGTCGAAATGTTGAATGTCAAAAGTCGAAATGTCGAATGTGAATGACGAAATGTCGAATGTGAATGTCAAATGTCGAAATGTCGAAATGTCGAATGTCGAATGTCGAATGTCGAATGTCGAATGTGAATGTTGAATGTCGAAATGTCGAAATGTCGAATGTGATTGTCGAAATGTCGAAATGTCGAATGTCGAATGTGAATGTCGAAATGTCGAATGTTGAAATGTCGAATGTCGAATGTGAATGTCGAATGTCGAAATGTCGAATGTCAAATGTGAATGTCGAATGTCGAAATGTCGAATGTTGAAATGTCGAATGTCGAATGTCAAATGTCGAATATGAATGTCGAATGTCGAAATGTCGAATGTCAAAAGTCGAAATGCCGAATGTGAATGACGAAATGTCGAATGTGAATGTCAAATGTCGAAATGTCGAAATGTCGAAATGTCGAATGTCGAATGTCGAATGTGAATGTTGAATGTCGAAATGTCGAAATGTCGAATGTGATTGTCGAAATGTCGAAATGTCGAATGTCGAATGTGAATGTCGAAATGTCGAATGTTGAAATGTCGAATGTCGAATGTGAATGTCGAATGTCGAATGTCGAAATGTCGAATGTCAAAAGTCGAAATGTCGAATGTGAATGTCGAAATGTCGAATGTCGGATGTGAATTTCGAAATGTCGAATGTCGAATGTGAATGTCGAAATGTCGAAATGTCGAATGTCGAATGTCAAATGTGAATGTCGAATGTCGAATGTCGAAATGTCGAATGTCGAAAGTCGAAATGTCAAATGTCGAATGTCGAAAGTCGAAATGTCGAATGTGAATGTCGAAATGTCGAAATGTCGAAATGTCGAAATGTCGAATGTCAAATGTCGAATGTGAATGTCGAATGTCAAATGTGAATGTCGATTGTCAAATGTGAATGTCGAATGTCAATTGTGAATGTCGAAAGTCGAAATGTCCAATGTCGAATGTGAATGTCGAATGTCGAATGTGAATGTCGAATGTTGAATGTCAAATGTCGAATGTGAATGTCGAAATGTCGAAATGTCGGATGTCGAAATGTCGAAATGTCGAATGTCGAAAGTCGAATGTGAATGTCGAATGTCGAAATGTCGAATGACGAAAATCGAAATGTCGAATGTCGAATGTGAATGTTGAATGTCGAAATGTCGAATGTCGATTGTCAAATGTGAATGTTGAAATGTCGAAATGTCGATTGTCGAAATGTCGAATGTCGAAATGTCGAATGTCGAATGTGAATGTCGAAATGTCGAAATGTCGCATGTCGAATGTGAATGTCGAATGTCGAAATGTCGAATGTCGATAGTCGAAATGTCGAATGTCGAATGTGAATGTCGAATGTCGAAATGTCGAAATGTCGAATGTCGAATGTGAATGTCGAATGTGAATGTCGAATGTCGAAATGTCGAATGTCGAATGTGAATGTCGAAATGTCGAATGTCGAATGTGAATGTCGAATGTCGAAAAGTCGAATGTCAAAAGTCGAAATGTCGAATGTGAATGTCAAATGTCGAAATGTCGAAATGTCGAATGTCGAATGTCGAATGTGAATGTTGAATGTCGAAATGTCGAATGTGATTGTCGAAATGTCGAAATGTTGAATGTCAAATGTCGAATGTGAATGTCAAATGTGAATGTCGATTGTCAAATGTGAATGTCGATTGTCAAATGTGAATGTCGAATGTCGAGATGTCGAATGTCGAAATGTCGAATGTCAAAAGTCGAAATGTCGAATGTCGAATGTCGAATGTCGAAAGTCGAAATGTCGAATGTCGAATGTGAATGCTGAATGTCGAAATGTCGAATGTCGATTGTCAAATGTGAATGTTGAAATGTCGATTGTCGAAATGTCGAAATGTCGAATGTCGAATGTGAATGTCGAAATGTCGAAATGTCGCATGTCGAAAGTCGAAATGTCGAATGTGAATGTCGAAATGTCGAATGTCGAATGTGAATGTCGACTGTCGAAATGTCGAATGTCGAAATGTCGAATGTCGGATGTGAATGTCGAATGTCGAAATGTCAAATGTCAAATGTCAAATGTGAATGTCGATTGTCGAAATGTCGAATGTCGAAGTGTCGATATGTCGAAATGTCGAATGTGAATGTCGAATGTCGAATTTGAATGTCTAATGTCGAAATGTCGAAATGTCGAATGTGAATGTCGAATGTGAATGTCGAATGTGAATGTCGAATGTCGAAATGTCGAATGTGAATGTCGAATGTCGAATTTGAATGTCTAATGTCGAAATGTCGAAATGTCGAATGTCTAATGTGAATGTCGAATGTGAATGTTGAATGTTGAAATGTCGAATGTCGAATGTGAATGTTGAATGTTGAATGTCGAATGTGAATGTCTAAAGTCGAAATATCGAATGTGAATGTCAAATGTCGAATGTGAATGTCGAAATGTCGAAATGTTGAAATGTCGAATGTCGAATGTCGAAATGTCGAAATGTCGAAATGTCGAAATGTCGAATGTGAATGTCGAATGTCAAATGTGAATGTCGAATGTCGAAATGTCGAAATGTCGAAAGACGAAATGTCGAATGTCGAATGTGAATGTCGAAATGTCAAAATGTCGAATGTCGAAATGTCGAAATGTTGAATGTCGAATGTCGAATGTGAATGTCGAAATGTCGAATGTCGAATTGTCGAATGTCGAATGTGAATGTCGAAATGTCGAATGTGAATGTCGAATGTCGAAATGTCGAATGTGAATGTCGAAATGTCGTAATGTCGAAATGTCGAATGTCGAATGTGAATGTCGAATGTCGAATGTGAATGTCGAATGTCGAATGTCGAATGTGAATGTCGAATGTCGAAATGTCGAAATGTCGAATGTCGAATGTGAATGTCAAATGTGAATGTCGAATGTCGAAATGTTGAAATGTCGAATGTCGAATGTGAATGTTGAATGTTGAATGTCGAATGTGAATGTCGAATGTCGAAATGTCGAATGTCGAAAGTCGAATGTCGAATGTGAATGTCGAAATGTCGAATGTCAAATGTCAAATGTCAAATGTCAAATGTCAAATGTCGAAATGTCGAAATGTCGAAATGTCGAAATGTCGAAATGTCGAATGTCGAATGTGAATGTCGAATGTTAAATGTGAATGTCGAATGACGAAATGTCGAAATGTCGAAAGTCGAAATGTCGAATGTCGAATGTGAATGTCGAAATGTCGAAATGTCGAATGTCGAAATGTCGAAATGTTGAATGTCGAATGTCGAATGTGAATGTCGAATGTGAATGTCGAATGTCGAAATGTCGAATGTCGAATGTGAATGTCGAAATGTCGAATGTGAATGTCGAATGTCGAAATGTCGAATGTGAATGTCGAAATGTCGAATGTCGAATGTGAATGTCGAATGTCGAATGTCGAATGTGAATGTCGAATGTCGAAATGTCGAAATGTCGAATGTCGAATATGAATGTTGAATGTGAATGTCGAATGTCGAATGTGAATGTCGAATGTCAAATGTCAAATGTCGAATGTCGAATGTGAATGTCGAATGTCGAATGTCGAACGTCGAATGTGAATGTCGAATATCAAATGTCGAATATGAATGTCGAATGTGAATGTCAAAATGTCGAATGTGGAATGTCGAAATGTCGAATGTCGAAATGTCGAATGTGGAATGGCGAAATGTCGAATGTCGAATGTGAATGTCGAATGTCAAATGTCGAAATGTCGAATGTTAAATGTGAATGTCGAATGGTGAATGTCGAACGTCGAATGTGAATGTCGAAATGTCGAAATGTCGAATGTCGAAATGTCGAATGTCGAATGTCGAATGTCGAATGGTCATATTTCGAAATGTCGCATGTCGAAATGTCATATTTCGAAATGTCGAATGTCGAATGTGAATGTCGAAATGTCGAATGTCGCATGTCGAAATGTCGAAATGTGAATGTCGAAATGTCGAAATGTCGAATGTGAATGTCGAAATGTCGAATGTGAATGTCGAATGTCGAAATGTCGAATGTGAATGTCGAAATGTCGTAATGTCGAAATGTCGAATGTCGAATGTGAATGTCGAATGTCGAATGTGAATGTCGAATGTCGAATGTGAATGTCGAATGTCGAAATGTCGAAATGTGAATGTCGAAATGTCGAAATGTCGAAATGTCGAATGTCGAAATGTCGAAATGTCGAATGTCGAATCTCGAAATGTCGAATGTCGAAAGTCGAATTGTCGAATGTCGAATGTGAAAATGTCGAATGTGAATGTCGATTGTCGAATGTCGAAAGTCGAATGTGAATGTCGAATGTGAAATTCGAATGTGAAAGTCGAATGTCGAAATGTCGAATGTCAAATGTGAATGTCGAATGTCGAGATGTCGAATGTTGAAAGTCGAAATGTCGAATGTCGAATGTGAATGTCGAATGTCGAATGTCAAATGTGAATGTCGAAATGTCGAAATGTCGAATGTCAAAATGTCGAAATGTCGAATGTCGAATGTCGAAATGTCGAATGTCAAAAGTCGAAATGTCGAATGTGAATGTCGAAATGTCGAATGTCGAATGTGAATGTCGAATGTCGAATGTCGAATATCGAATGTGAATGTCAACATGTCGAAATGTCGAAATGTCGAATGTCGAAAGTCGAATGTGAATGTCGAATGTCAAATGTGAATGTCGAATGTCGAAATGTCGAAAGTCGAAATGTCGAATGTGAATGTCGAATGTCGAATGTCGAAATGTCGAAATGTCGAATGTAAAATGTGAATGTCGAATGTCGAATGTCGAAATGTCGAAATGTCAAAATGTCGAAATGTCGAAATGTCGAATGTAGAATGTCGAATGTCGAATGTAATATGTGAATGTCGAATGTCGAAATGTCGAATGTCGAAATGTCGAATGTCGAATGTCGAAATGTCGAATGTCAAAATGTCAAATGTCGAAAGTCGAAATGTCGAATGTCGAAATGTCGAATGTCGAAATGTCGATTGTCGAAATGTCGAATGTCGAAAGTCGAAATGTCGAATGTCGAAATGTCGAATGTCGAATGTCGAAATGTCGAATGTCGATTGTCAAATGTGAATGTTGAAATGTCGAAATGTCGATTGTCGAAATGTCGAATGTCGAAATGTCGAATGTCGAATGTGAATGTCGAAATGTCGCATGTCGAAAGTCGAAATGTCGAATGTCGAATGTGAATGTCGAATGTGAATGTTGAATGTCGAAATGTCGAATGTCGATTGTCAAATGTGAATGTTGAAATGTCGAAATGTCGATTGTCGAAATGTCGAATGTCGAATGTGAATGTCGAAATGTTGCATGTCGAATGTGAATGTCGAATGTCGAAATGTCGAATGTCGATAGTCGAAATGTCGAATGTCGAATGTGAATGTCGAATATCGAAATGTCGAAATGTCGAATGTCGAATGTGAATGTCGAATGTGAATGTCGAATGTCGAAATGTCGAATGTCAAATGTGAATGTCGAATGTCGAAATGTCGAATGTTGAAATGTCGAATGTCGAATGTCAAATGTCGAATATGAATGTCGAATGTCGAAATGTCGAATGTCAAAAGTCGATTGTCGAATGTGAATGACGAAATGTCGAATGTGAATGTCAAATGTCGAAATGTCGAAATGTCGAAATGTCGAATGTGAATGTCGAAATGTCGAATGTCGGATGTGAATGTCGAAATGTCGAATGTCGAATGTGAATGTCGAAATGTCGAAATGTCGAATGTCGAATGTCGAATGTGAATGTCGAATGTCGAATGTCGAAATGTCGAATGTCGAAAGTCGAAATGTCGAATGTCGAATGTCGAATGTCGAAAGTCGAAATGTCGAATGTGAATGTCGAAATGTCGAAATGTCGAAATGTCGAATGTCAAATGTCGAATGTGAATGTTGAATGTCAAATGTGAATGTCGATTGTCAAATGTGAATGTCGAATGTCAATTGTGAATGTCGAAAGTCGAAATGTCGAATGTCGAATGTGAATGTCGAATGTCGAATGTGAATGTCGAATGTTGAATGTCAAATGTCGAATGTGAATGTCGATTGTCAAATGTGAATGTCGAATGTCAATTGTGAATGTCGAAAGTCGAAATGTCGAATGTCGAATGTGAATGTCGAATGTCGAATGTGAATGTCGAATGTTGAATGTCAAATGTCGAATGTGAATGTCGAAATGTCGAAATGTCGGATGTCGAAATGTCGAAATGTCGAATGTCGAAAGTCAAATGTGAATGTCGAATGTCGAAATGTCGAATGTCGAAAGTCGAAATGTCGAATGTCGAATGTGAATGTTGAATGTCGAAATGTCGAATGTCGATTGTCAAATGTGAATGTTGAAATGTCGAAATGTCGATTGTCGAAATGTCGAAATGTCGAATGTCGAATGTGAATGTCGAAATGTCGAAATGTCGCATGTCGAATGTGAATGTCGAATGTCGAAATGTCGAATGTCGATAGTCGAAATGTCGAATGTCGAATGTGAATGTCGAAATGTCGAAATGTCGAATGTCGAATGTGAATGTCGAATGTGAATGTCGAATGTGAATGTCGAATGTCGAAATGTCGAATGTCGAATGTGAATGTCGAAATGTCAAATGTCGAATGTGAATGTCGAATGTCGAAAAGTCGAATGTCAAAAGTCGAAATGTCGAATGTGAATGTCAAATGTCGAAATGTCGAAATGTCGAATGTCGAATATGAATGTTGAATGTCGAAATGTCGAAATGTCGAATGTCGAATGTGATTGTCGAAATGTTGAAATGTCGAATGTCAAATGTCGAATGTGAATGTCAAATGTCAAATGTGAATGTCGATTGTCAAATGTGAATGTCGATTGTCAAATGTGAATGTCGAATGTCGAGATGTCGAATGTCGAAATGTCGAATGTCGAAAGTCGAAATGTCGAATGTCGAATGTCGAATGTCGAAAGTCGAAATGTCGAATGTCGAATGTGAATGCTGAATGTCGAAATGTCGAATGTCGATTGTCAAATGTGAATGTTGAAATGTCGATTGTCGAAATGTCGAATGTCGAAATGTCGAATGTCGAATGTGAATGTCGAAATGTCGAAATGTCGCATGTCGAAAGTCGAAATGTCGAATGTCGAATGTGAATGTCGAATGTCGAAATGTCGAATGTCGAGAGTTAATGTCGAAATGTCGAATATCACGTGTTGAATGTGAATGTCGAATGTCGAAAAGTCGAATGTCAAAAGTCGAAATGTCGAATGTGAATGTCGAAATGTCGAATGTCGAATGTGAATGTTGAATCTGATTGTCGAAATGTCGAAATGTCGAATGTCGAATGTGAATGTTGAATGTCGAAATGTCGAATGTTGAAATGTCCAATGTCGAATGTCAAATGTCGAATGTGAATGTCGAATGTCGAAATGTCGAATGTCAAAAGTCGAAATGTCGAATGTGAATGTCGAAATTTCGAATGTCGAATGTGAATGTCGAAATGTCGAATGTCGGATGTGAATGTCGAAATGTCGAAATGTCGAATGTCGAATGTCGAATGTGAATGTCAAAATGTCGAAATGTCGAATGTCGAATGTCGAATGTCGAATGTCAAATGTGAATGTCGAATGTCGAATGTGAATGTCGAATGTCGAAATGTCGAATGTCAAATGTCAAATGTGAATGTCGAATGTCAAATGTGAATGTCGATTATCAAATGTGAATGTCGAATGTCGAATGTGAATGTAGAATGTGAATGTCGAATGTCGAAATGTCGAAATGTCGAATGTCGAATGTCGAAATGTCGAATGTCGATTGTCAAATGTGAATGTCGAATGTCAAATGTGAATGTCGAATGTCGAAATGTCGAATGTCGAAATGTCGAATGTTGAAATGTCGAATGTCAAATGTCGAATATGAATGTCGAATGTCGAAATGTCGAATGTCAAAAGTCGATTGTCGAATGTGAATGACGAAATGTCGAATGTGAATGTCAAATGTCGAAATGTCGAAATGTCGAAATGTCGAATGTGAATGTCGAAATGTCGAATGTCGGATGTGAATGTCGAAATGTCGAATGTCGAATGTGAATGTCGAAATGTCGAAATGTCGAATGTCGAATGTCGAATGTGAATGTCGAATGTCGAATGTCGAAATGTCGAATGTCGAAAGTCGAAATGTCGAATGTCGAATGTCGAATGTCGAAAGTCGAAATGTCGAATGTGAATGTCGAAATGTCGAAATGTCGAAATGTCGAATGTCAAATGTCGAATGTGAATGTTGAATGTCAAATGTGAATGTCGATTGTCAAATGTGAATGTCGAATGTCAATTGTGAATGTCGAAAGTCGAAATGTCGAATGTCGAATGTGAATGTCGAATGTCGAATGTGAATGTCGAATGTTGAATGTCAAATGTCGAATGTGAATGTCGATTGTCAAATGTGAATGTCGAATGTCAATTGTGAATGTCGAAAGTCGAAATGTCGAATGTCGAATGTGAATGTCGAATGTCGAATGTGAATGTCGAATGTTGAATGTCAAATGTCGAATGTGAATGTCGAAATGTCGAAATGTCGGATGTCGAAATGTCGAAATGTCGAATGTCGAAAGTCAAATGTGAATGTCGAATGTCGAAATGTCGAATGTCGAAAGTCGAAATGTCGAATGTCGAAATGTCGAATGTCGAAAGTCGAAATGTCGAATGTCGAATGTGAATGTTGAATGTCGAAATGTCGAATGTCGATTGTCAAATGTGAATGTTGAAATGTCGAAATGTCGATTGTCGAAATGTCGAAATGTCGAATGTCGAATGTGAATGTCGAAATGTCGAAATGTCGCATGTCGAATGTGAATGTCGAATGTCGAAATGTCGAATGTCGATAGTCGAAATGTCGAATGTCGAATGTGAATGTCGAAATGTCGAAATGTCGAATGTCGAATGTGAATGTCGAATGTGAATGTCGAATGTGAATGTCGAATGTCGAAATGTCGAATGTCGAATGTGAATGTCGAAATGTCAAATGTCGAATGTGAATGTCGAATGTCGAAAAGTCGAATGTCAAAAGTCGAAATGTCGAATGTGAATGTCAAATGTCGAAATGTCGAAATGTCGAATGTCGAATATGAATGTTGAATGTCGAAATGTCGAAATGTCGAATGTCGAATGTGATTGTCGAAATGTTGAAATGTCGAATGTCAAATGTCGAATGTGAATGTCAAATGTCAAATGTGAATGTCGATTGTCAAATGTGAATGTCGATTGTCAAATGTGAATGTCGAATGTCGAGATGTCGAATGTCGAAATGTCGAATGTCGAAAGTCGAAATGTCGAATGTCGAATGTCGAATGTCGAAAGTCGAAATGTCGAATGTCGAATGTGAATGCTGAATGTCGAAATGTCGAATGTCGATTGTCAAATGTGAATGTTGAAATGTCGATTGTCGAAATGTCGAATGTCGAAATGTCGAATGTCGAATGTGAATGTCGAAATGTCGAAATGTCGCATGTCGAAAGTCGAAATGTCGAATGTCGAATGTGAATGTCGAATGTCGAAATGTCGAATGTCGAGAGTTAATGTCGAAATGTCGAATATCACGTGTTGAATGTGAATGTCGAATGTCGAAAAGTCGAATGTCAAAAGTCGAAATGTCGAATGTGAATGTCGAAATGTCGAATGTCGAATGTGAATGTTGAATCTGATTGTCGAAATGTCGAAATGTCGAATGTCGAATGTGAATGTTGAATGTCGAAATGTCGAATGTTGAAATGTCCAATGTCGAATGTCAAATGTCGAATGTGAATGTCGAATGTCGAAATGTCGAATGTCAAAAGTCGAAATGTCGAATGTGAATGTCGAAATTTCGAATGTCGAATGTGAATGTCGAAATGTCGAATGTCGGATGTGAATGTCGAAATGTCGAAATGTCGAATGTCGAATGTCGAATGTGAATGTCAAAATGTCGAAATGTCGAATGTCGAATGTCGAATGTCGAATGTCAAATGTGAATGTCGAATGTCGAATGTGAATGTCGAATGTCGAAATGTCGAATGTCAAATGTCAAATGTGAATGTCGAATGTCAAATGTGAATGTCGATTATCAAATGTGAATGTCGAATGTCGAATGTGAATGTAGAATGTGAATGTCGAATGTCGAAATGTCGAAATGTCGAATGTCGAATGTCGAAATGTCGAATGTCGATTGTCAAATGTGAATGTCGAATGTCAAATGTGAATGTCGAATGTCGAAATGTCGAATGTCGAAAGTCGAAATGTCGAAATGTCGAATGTGAAAGTCGAATGTCGAAATGTCGAAATGTCGAATGTCGAATGTCGAATGTGAATGTCCAATGTCAAATGTGAATGTTGAATGTTGAAATGTCGAATGTCACAAGTCGAAATGTCGAATGTTAATGTCGAAATGTCGAAATGTCGAAATGTCGAAATGTCAAATGTCGAATGTGAATGTCGAATGTCAAATGTGAATGTCGAAATGTCGAAATGTCGAAAGTCGAAATGTCGAATGTGAATGTCGAAATGTCAAAATGTCGAATGTCGAAATGTCGAATGTCGAATGTCGAATGTCGAATGTGAATGTCGAATGTCGAAATGTCGAAATGTCGAATGTCGAATTGTCGAATGTCGAATGTGAATGTCGAAATGTCGAATGTGAATGTCGAATGTCGAAATGTCGAATGTGAATGTCGAAATGTCGTAATGTCGAAATGTCGAATGTCGAATGTGAATGTCGAATGTCGAATGTGAATGTCGAATGTTGAATGTCGAATGTGAATGTCGACATGTCGAAATGTCGAAATGTCGAATGTCGAAATGTCGAATGTCGAATGTCGAATGTGAATGTCGAAATGTCGAAATGTCGAATGTAAATGTCGAATCTCGAAATGTCGAATGATGAAATGTCGAATGTCGAATGTCGAATGTGAATGTCGAATGTCGAAATGTCGAAATGTCGAATGTCGAAATGTCGCATGTCGAATGTGAATGTCGAATGTCGAAATGTCGAATGTCGATAGTCGAAATGTCGATTGTCGAATGTGAATGTCGAATGTCGAAATGTCGAAATGTCGAATGTCGAATGTGAATGTCGAATGTGAATGTCGAATGTCGAAATGTCGAATGTCGAATGTGAATGTCGAATGTGAATGTCGAATGTCGAAATGTCGAATGTCAAATGTGAATGTCGAATGTCGAAATGTCGAATGTTGAAATGTCGAATGTCTAATGTCAAATGTCGAATATGAATGTCGAATGTCGAAATGTTGAATGTCAAAAGTCGAAATGTCGAATGTGAATGACGAAATGTCGAATGTGAATGTCAAATGTCGAAATGTCGAAATGTCGAATGTCGAATGTCGAATGTCGAATGTCGAATGTGAATGTTGAATGTCGAAATGTCGAAATGTCGAATGTGATTGTCGAAATGTCGAAATGTCGAATGTCGAATGTGAATGTCGAAATGTCGAATGTTGAAATGTCGAATGTCGAATGTGAATGTCGAATGTCGAAATGTCGAATGTCAAATGTGAATGTCGAATGTCGAAATGTCGAATGTTGAAATGTCGAATGTCGAATGTCAAATGTCGAATATGAATGTCGAAATGTCGAATGTCAAAAGTCGAAATGCCGAATGTGAATGACGAAATGTCGAATGTGAATGTCAAATGTCGAAATGTCGAAATGTCGAATGTCGAATGTCGAATGTGAATGTTGAATGTCGAAATGTCGAAATGTCGAATGTGATTGTCGAAATGTCGAAATGTCGAATGTCGAATGTGAATGTCGAAATGTCGAATGTTGAAATGTCGAATGTCGAATGTGAATGTCGAATGTCGAATGTCGGATGTGAATTTCGAAATGTCGAATGTCGAATGTGAATGTCGAAATGTCGAAATGTCGAATGTCGAATGTCAAATGTGAATGTCGAATGTCGAATGTCGAAATGTCGAATGTCGAAAGTCGAAATGTCGAATGTGAATGTCGAAATGTCGAATGTCGGATGTGAATTTCGAAATGTCGAATGTCGAATGTGAATGTCGAAATGTCGAATGTCGAATGTCAAATGTGAATGTCGAATGTCGAATGTCGAAATGTCGAATGTCGAAAGTCGAAATGTCAAATGTCGAATGTCGAAAGTCGAAATGTCGAATGTGAATGTCGAAATGTCGAAATGTCGAAATGTCGAAATGTCGAATGTCAAATGTCGAATGTGAATGTCGAATGTCAAATGTGAATGTCGATTGTCAAATGTGAATGTCGAATGTCAATTGTGAATGTCGAAAGTCGAAATGTCCAATGTCGAATGTGAATGTCGAATGTCGAATGTGAATGTCGAATGTTGAATGTCAAATGTCGAATGTGAATGTCGAAATGTCGAAATGTCGGATGTCGAAATGTCGAAATGTCGAATGTCGAAAGTCGAATGTGAATGTCGAATGTCGAAATGTCGAATGACGAAAATCGAAATGTCGAATGTCGAATGTGAATGTTGAATGTCGAAATGTCGAATGTCGATTGTCAAATGTGAATGTTGAAATGTCGAAATGTCGATTGTCGAAATGTCGAATGTCGAAATGTCGAATGTCGAATGTGAATGTCGAAATGTCGAAATGTCGCATGTCGAATGTGAATGTCGAATGTCGAAATGTCGAATGTCGATAGTCGAAATGTCGAATGTCGAATGTGAATGTCGAATGTCGAAATGTCGAAATGTCGAATGTCGAATGTGAATGTCGAATGTGAATGTCGAATGTCGAAATGTCGAATGTCGAATGTGAATGTCGAAATGTCGAATGTCGAATGTGAATGTCGAATGTCGAAAAGTCGAATGTCAAAAGTCGAAATGTCGAATGTGAATGTCAAATGTCGAAATGTCGAAATGTCGAATGTCGAATGTCGAATGTGAATGTTGAATGTCGAAATGTCGAATGTGATTGTCGAAATGTCGAAATGTTGAATGTCAAATGTCGAATGTGAATGTCAAATGTGAATGTCGATTGTCAAATGTGAATGTCGATTGTCAAATGTGAATGTCGAATGTCGAGATGTCGAATGTCGAAATGTCGAATGTCAAAAGTCGAAATGTCGAATGTCGAATGTCGAATGTCGAAAGTCGAAATGTCGAATGTCGAATGTGAATGCTGAATGTCGAAATGTCGAATGTCGATTGTCAAATGTGAATGTTGAAATGTCGATTGTCGAAATGTCGAAATGTCGAATGTCGAATGTGAATGTCGAAATGTCGAAATGTCGCATGTCGAAAGTCGAAATGTCGAATGTGAATGTCGAAATGTCGAATGTCGAATGTGAATGTCGACTGTCGAAATGTCGAATGTCGAAATGTCGAATGTCGGATGTGAATGTCGAATGTCGAAATGTCAAATGTCAAATGTCAAATGTGAATGTCGATTGTCGAAATGTCGAATGTCGAAGTGTCGATATGTCGAAATGTCGAATGTGAATGTCGAATGTCGAATTTGAATGTCTAATGTCGAAATGTCGAAATGTCGAATGTGAATGTCGAATGTGAATGTCGAATGTGAATGTCGAATGTCGAAATGTCGAATGTGAATGTCGAATGTCGAATTTGAATGTCTAATGTCGAAATGTCGAAATGTCGAATGTCTAATGTGAATGTCGAATGTGAATGTTGAATGTTGAAATGTCGAATGTCGAATGTGAATGTTGAATGTTGAATGTCGAATGTGAATGTCTAAAGTCGAAATATCGAATGTGAATGTCAAATGTCGAATGTGAATGTCGAAATGTCGAAATGTCGAAATGTCGAATGTCGAATGTCGAAATGTCGAAATGTCGAAATGTCGAAATGTCGAATGTGAATGTCGAATGTCAAATGTGAATGTCGAATGTCGAAATGTCGAAATGTCGAAAGTCGAAATGTCGAATGTCGAATGTGAATGTCGAAATGTCAAAATGTCGAATGTCGAAATGTTGAATGTCGAATGTCAAATGTGAATGTCGAAATGTCGAATGTCGAATTGTCGAATGTCGAATGTCGAATGTGAATGTCGAAATGTCGAATGTGAATGTCGAATGTCGAAATGTCGAATGTGAATGTCGAAATGTCGTAATGTCGAAATGTCGAATGTCGAATGTGAATGTCGAATGTCGAATGTGAATGTCGAATGTCGAATGTCGAATGTGAATGTCGAATGTCGAAATGTCGAAATGTCGAATGTCGAATGTGAATGTCAAATGTGAATGTCGAATGTCGAAATGTTGAAATGTCGAATGTCGAATGTGAATGTTGAATGTCGAATGTCGAATGTGAATGTCGAATGTCGAAATGTCGAATGTCGAAAGTCGAATGTCGAATGTGAATGTCGAAATGTCGAATGTCAAATGTCAAATGTCAAATGTCAAATGTCGAAATGTCGAAATGTCGAAATGTCGAAATGTCGAAATGTCGAATGTCGAATGTGAATGTCGAATGTTAAATGTGAATGTCGAATGTCGAAATGTCGAAATGTCGAAAGTCGAATTGTCGAATGTCGAATGTGAATGTCGAAATGTCGAAATGTCGAATGTCGAAATGTCGAAATGTTGAATGTCGAATGTCGAATGTGAATGTCGAATGTGAATGTCGAATGTCGAAATGTCGAATGTCGAATGTGAATGTCGAAATGTCGAATGTGAATGTCGAATGTCGAAATGTCGAATGTGAATGTCGAAATGTCGAATGTCGAATGTGAATGTCGAATGTCGAATGTCGAATGTGAATGTCGAATGTCGAAATGTCGAAATGTCGAATGTCGAATATGAATGTTGAATGTGAATGTCGAATGTCGAATGTGAATGTCGAATGTCAAATGTCGAATGTCGAATGTGAATGTCGAATGTCGAATGTCGAACGTCGAATGTGAATGTCGAATATCAAATGTCAAATATGAATGTCGAATGTGAATGTCAAAATGTCGAATGTGGAATGTCGAAATGTCGAATGTCGAAATGTCGAATGTGGAATGGCGAAATGTCGAATGTCGAATGTGAATGTCGAATGTCAAATGTCGAAATGTCGAATGTTAAATGTGAATGTCGAATGGTGAATGTCGAACGTCGAATGTGAATGTCGAAATGTCGAAATGTCGAATATCGAAATGTCGAATGTCGAATGTCGAATGTCGAATGGTCATATTTCGAAATGTCGAATGTCGAAATGTCATATTTCGAAATGTCGAATGTCGAATGTGAATGTCGAAATGTCGAATGTCGCATGTCGAAATGTCGAAATGTGAATGTCGAAATGTCGAAATGTCGAATGTGAATGTCGAAATGTCGAATGTGAATGTCGAATGTCGAAATGTCGAATGTGAATGTCGAAATGTCGTAATGTCGAAATGTCGAATGTCGAATGTGAATGTCGAATGTCGAATGTGAATGTCGAATGTCGAATGTGAATGTCGAATGTCGAAATGTCGAAATGTGAATGTCGAAATGTCGAAATGTCGAAATGTCGAATGTCGAAATGTCGAAATGTCGAATGTCGAATCTCGAAATGTCGAATGTCGAAAGTCGAATTGTCGAATGTCGAATGTGAAAATGTCGAATGTGAATGTCGATTGTCGAATGTCGAAAGTCGAATGTGAATGTCGAATGTGAAAGTCGAATGTGAAAGTCGAATGTCGAAATGTCGAATGTCAAATGTGAATGTCGAATGTCGAGATGTCGAATGTTGAAAGTCGAAATGTCGAATGTCGAATGTGAATGTCGAATGTCGAATGTCAAATGTGAATGTCGAAATGTCGAAATGTCGAATGTCAAAATGTCGAAATGTCGAATGTCGAATGTCGAAATGTCGAATGTCAAAAGTCGAAATGTCGAATGTGAATGTCGAAATGTCGAATGTCGAATGTGAATGTCGAATGTCGAATGTCGAATATCGAATGTGAATGTCAACATGTCGAAATGTCGAAATGTCGAATGTCGAAAGTCGAATGTGAATGTCGAATGTCGAATGTCAAATGTGAATGTCGAATGTCGAAATGTCGAAATGTCGAATGTGAATGTCGAATGTCGAATGTCGAAATGTCGAAATGTCGAATGTAAAATGTGAATGTCGAATGTCGAATGTCGAAATGTCGAAATGTCAAAATGTCGAAATGTCGAAATGTCGAATGTAGAATGTCGAATGTCGAATGTAAAATGTGAATGTCGAATGTCGAAATGTCGAATGTCGAAATGTCGAATGTCGAATGTCGAAATGTCGAATGTCAAAATGTCGAATGTCGAAAGTCGAAATGTCGAATGTCGAAATGTCGAATGTCGAAATGTCGATTGTCGAAATGTCGAATGTCGAAAGTCGAAATGTCGAATGTCGAAATGTCGAATGTCGAATGTCGAAATGTCGAATGTCGATTGTCAAATGTGAATGTTGAAATGTCGAAATGTCGATTGTCGAAATGTCGAATGTCGAAATGTCGAATGTCGAATGTGAATGTCGAAATGTCGCATGTCGAAAGTCGAAATGTCGAATGTCGAATGTGAATGTCGAATGTGAATGTTGAATGTCGAAATGTCGAATGTCGATTGTCAAATGTGAATGTTGAAATGTCGAAATGTCGATTGTCGAAATGTCGAATGTCGAATGTGAATGTCGAAATGTTGCATGTCGAATGTGAATGTCGAATGTCGAAATGTCGAATGTCGATAGTCGAAATGTCGAATGTCGAATGTGAATGTCGAATATCGAAATGTCGAAATGTCGAATGTCGAATGTGAATGTCGAATGTGAATGTCGAATGTCGAAATGTCGAATGTCGAATGTGAATGTCGAATGTGAATGTCGAATGTCGAAATGTCGAATGTCAAATGTGAATGTCGAATGTCGAAATGTCGAATGTTGAAATGTCGAATGTCGAATGTCAAATGTCGAATATGAATGTCGAATGTCGAAATGTCGAATGTCAAAAGTCGAAATGTCGAATGTGAATGACGAAATGTCGAATGTGAATGTCAAATGTCGAAATGTCGAAATGTCGAAATGTCGAATGTGAATGTCGAAATGTCGAATGTCGGATGTGAATGTCGAAATGTCGAATGTCGAATGTGAATGTCGAAATGTCGAAATGTCGAATGTCGAATGTCGAATGTCGAATGTGAATGTCGAATGTCGAATGTCGAAATGTCGAATGTCGAAAGTCGAAATGTCGAATGTCGAATGTCGAATGTCGAAAGTCGAAATGTCGAATGTGAATGTCGAAATGTCGAAATGTCGAAATGTCGAATGTCAAATGTCGAATGTGAATGTTGAATGTCAAATGTGAATGTCGATTGTCAAATGTGAATGTCGAATGTCAATTGTGAATGTCGAAAGTCGAAATGTCGAATGTCGAATGTGAATGTCGAATGTCGAATGTGAATGTCGAATGTTGAATGTCAAATGTCGAATGTGAATGTCGATTGTCAAATGTGAATGTCGAATGTCAATTGTGAATGTCGAAAGTCGAAATGTCGAATGTCGAATGTGAATGTCGAATGTCGAATGTGAATGTCGAATGTTGAATGTCAAATGTCGAATGTGAATGTCGAAATGTCGAAATGTCGGATGTCGAAATGTCGAAATGTCGAATGTCGAAAGTCGAATGTGAATGTCGAATGTCGAAATGTCGAATGTCGAAAGTCGAAATGTCGAATGTCGAATGTGAATGTTGAATGTCGAAATGTCGAATGTCGATTGTCAAATGTGAATGTTGAAATGTCGAAATGTCGATTGTCGAAATGTCGAAATGTCGAATGTCGAATGTGAATGTCGAAATGTCGAAATGTCGCATGTCGAATGTGAATGTCGAATGTCGAAATGTCGAATGTCGATAGTCGAAATGTCGAATGTCGAATGTGAATGTCGAAATGTCGAAATGTCGAATGTCGAATGTGAATGTCGAATGTGAATGTCGAATGTGAATGTCGAATGTCGAAATGTCGAATGTCGAATGTGAATGTCGAAATGTCAAATGTCGAATGTGAATGTCGAATGTCGAAAAGTCGAATGTCAAAAGTCGAAATGTCGAATGTGAATGTCAAATGTCGAAATGTCGAAATGTCGAATGTCGAATATGAATGTTGAATGTCGAAATGTCGAAATGTCGAATGTCGAATGTGATTGTCGAAATGTTGAAATGTCGAATGTCAAATGTCGAATGTGAATGTCAAATGTCAAATGTGAATGTCGATTGTCAAATGTGAATGTCGATTGTCAAATGTGAATGTCGAATGTCGAGATGTCGAATGTCGAAATGTCGAATGTCGAAAGTCGAAATGTCGAATGTCGAATGTCGAATGTCGAAAGTCGAAATGTCGAATGTCGAATGTGAATGCTGAATGTCGAAATGTCGAATGTCGATTGTCAAATGTGAATGTTGAAATGTCGATTGTCGAAATGTCGAATGTCGAAATGTCGAATGTCGAATGTGAATGTCGAAATGTCGAAATGTCGCATGTCGAAAGTCGAAATGTCAAATGTCGAATGTGAATGTCGAATGTCGAAATGTCGAATGTCGAGAGTGAATGTCGAAATGTCGAATATCACGTGTTGAATGTGAATGTCGAATGTCGAAAAGTCGAATGTCAAAAGTCGAAATGTCGAATGTGAATGTCGAAATGTCGAATGTCGAATGTGAATGTTGAATCTGATTGTCGAAATGTCGAAATGTCGAATGTCGAATGTGAATGTTGAATGTCGAAATGTCGAATGTTGAAATGTCCAATGTCGAATGTCAAATGTCGAATGTGAATGTCGAATGTCGAAATGTCGAATGTCAAAAGTCGAAATGTCGAATGTGAATGTCGAAATTTCGAATGTCGAATGTGAATGTCGAAATGTCGAATGTCGGATGTGAATGTCGAAATGTCGAAATGTCGAATGTCGAATGTCGAATGTGAATGTCAAAATGTCGAAATGTCGAATGTCGAATGTCGAATGTCAAATGTGAATGTCGAATGTCGAATGTGAATGTCGAATGTCGAAATGTCGAATGTCAAATGTCAAATGTGAATGTCGAATGTCAAATGTGAATGTCGATTATCAAATGTAAATGTCGAATGTCGAATGTGAATGTAGAATGTGAATGTCGAATGTCGAAATGTCGAAATGTCGAATGTCGAATGTCGAAATGTCGAATGTCGATTGTCAAATGTGAATGTCGAATGTCAAATGTGAATGTCGAATGTCGAAATGTCGAATGTCGAAAGTCGAAATGTCGAAATGTCGAATGTGAAAGTCGAATGTCGAAATGTCGAAATGTCGAATGTCGAATGTCGAATGTGAATGTCCAATGTCAAATGTGAATGTCGAATGTTGAAATGTCGAATGTCAAAAGTCGAAATGTCGAATGTTAATGTCGAAATGTCGAATGTCGAATGTGAATGTCGACTGTCGAAATGTCGAAATGTCGAATGTCGAATGTCGAATGTGAATGTCGAAATGTCGAATGTCGGATGTGAATGTCGAATGTCGAAATGTCAAATGTGAATGTCGATTGTCGAAATGTCGAATGTCGAAATGTCGATATGTCGAAATGTCGAATGTGAATGTCGAATGTCGAATTTGAATGTCTAATGTCGAAATGTCGAATGTCGAATGTTGAATGTGAATGTCGAATGTCGAAATGTCGAATGTCGAATGTGAATGTTGAATGTTGAATGTCGAATGTGAATGTCGAAAGTCGAAATATCGAATGTGAATGTCAAATGTCGAATGTGAATGTCGAAATGTCGAATGTCGAATGTCGAAATGTCGAAATGTCGAAATGTCGAATGTCGAATGTGAATGTCGAATGTCGAATGTGAATGTCGAAATGTCGAAATGTCGAAAGTCGAAATGTCGAATGTCGAATGTGAATGTCGAAATGTCAAAATGTCGAATGTCGAAATGTCGAAATGTTGAATGTCGAATGTCGAATGTCGAATGTCGAATGTGAATGTCGAATGTCGAAATGTCGAAATGTCGAATGTCGAATTGTCGAATGTCGAATGTGAATGTCGAAATGTCGAATGTGAATGTCGAATGTCGAAATGTCGAATGTGAATGTCGAAATGTCGTAATGTCAAAATGTCGAATGTCGAATGTCGAATGTGAATGTCGAATGTCGAATGTGAATGTCGAATGTCGAAATGTCGAAATGTCGAATGTCGAATATGAATGTCGAATGTGGAATGTGAATGTCGAATGTCGAATGTGAATGTCGAATGTCAAATGTCGAATGTCGAATGTGAATGTCGACATGTCGAAATGTCGAAATGTCGAAATGTCGAATGTCGAAATGTCGAATGTCGAATGTGAATGTCGAAATGTCGAAATGTCGAATGTAAATGTCGAATCTCGAAATGTCGAATGTTGAAATGTCGAATGTCGAATGTCGAATGTGAATGTCGAATGTCGAAATGTCGAAATGTCGAATGTCGAAATGTCGCATGTCGAATGTGAATGTCGAATGTCGAAATGTCGAATGTCGATAGTCGAAATGACGAATGTCGAATGTGAATGTCGAATGTCGAAATGTCGAATGTCGAATGTGAATGTCGAATGTGAATGTCGAATGTCGAAATGTCGAATGTCGAATGTGAATGTCGAATGTGAATGTCGAATGTCGAAATGTCGAATGTCAAATGTGAATGTCGAATTTCGAAATGTCGAATGTTGAAATGTCGAATGTTGAATGTCAAATGTCGAATATGAATGTCGAATGTCGAAATGTCGAATGTCAAAAGTCGAAATGTCGAATGTGAATGACGAAATGTCGAATGTGAATGTCAAATGTCGAAATGTCGAAATGTCGAATGTCGAATGTCGAATGTCGAATGTGAATGTTGAATGTCGAAATGTCGAAATGTCGAATGTGATTGTCGAAATGTCGAAATGTCGAATGTCGAATGTGAATGTCGAAATGTCGAATGTTGAAATGTCGAATGTCGAATGTGAATGTTGAATGTCGAATGTCGAAATGTCGAATGTCAAAAGTCGAAATGTCGAATGTGAATGTCGAAATGTCGAATGTCGGATGTGAATGTCGAAATGTCGAATGTCGAATGTGAATGTCGAAATGTCGAAATGTCGAATGTCGAATGTCGAATGTCAAATGTGAATGTCGAATGTCGAATGTCGAAATATCGAATGTCGAATGTCGAATGTCGAAAGTCGAAATGTCGAATGTGAATGTCGAAATGTCGAAATGTCGAAATGTCGAAATGTCGAATGTCAAATGTCGAATGTGAATGTCGAATGTCAAATGTGAATGTCGATTGTCAAATGTGAATGTCGAATGTCAATTGTGAATGTCGAAAGTCGAAATGTCCAATGTCGAATGTGAATGTCGAATGTCGAATGTGAATGTCGAATGTTGAATGTCAAATGTCGAATGTGAATGTCGAAATGTCGAAATGTCGGATGTCGAAATGTCGAATGTCGAAAGTCGAATGTGAATGTCGAATGTCGAAATGTCGAATGTCGAAAGTCGAAATGTCGAATGTCGAATGTGAATGTTGAATGTCGAAATGTCGAATGTCAAATGTGAATGTTGAAATGTCGAAATGTCGATTGTCGAATGTGAATGTCGAAATGTCGAAAGTCGGATGTGAATGTCGAAATGTCGAATGTCGAATGTGAATGTCGAAATGTCGAAATGTCGAAATGTCGAATGTCGAATGTCGAATGTCAAATGTGAATGTCGAATGTCGAATGTCGAAATGTCGAATGTCGAATGTCGAAAGTCGAAATGTCGAATGTGAATGTCGAAATGTCGAAATGTCGAAATGTCGAATGTCAAATGTCGAATGTGAATGTCGAATGTCAAATGTGAATGTCGAATGTCGAATGTCGAAATGTCGAATGTCGAATGTCGAAAGTCGAAATGTCGAATGTGAATGTCGAAATGTCGAAATGTCGAAAGTCGAAATGTCGAATGTCGGATGTGAATGTCGAATGTCGAAATGTCAAATGTGAATGTCGATTGTCGAAATGTCGAATGTCGAAATGTCGATATGTCTAAATGTCGAATGTGAATGTCGAATGTCGAATTTGAATGTCGAATGTGAATGTCGAATGTGAATGTGAATGTCGAAATGTCGAATGTCGAATGTGAATGTCGAATGTGAATGTCGAATGTCGAAATGTCGAATGTCGAATGTGAATGTTGATTGTTGAATGTCGAATGTGAATGTCGAAAGTCGAAATATCGAATGTGAATGTCAAATGTCGAATGTGAATGTCGAAATGTCGAATGTCGAATGTCGAAATGTCGAAATGTCGAAATGTCGAATGTCGAATGTGAATGTCGAATGTCGAATGTGAATGTCGAAATGTCGAAATGTCGAAAGTCGAAATGTCGAATGTCGAATGTGAATGTCGAAATGTCAAAATGTCGAATGTCGAAATGTCGAAATGTTGAATGTCGAATGTCGAATGTCGAATGTCGAATGTGAATGTCGAATGTCGAAATGTCGAAATGTCGAATGTCGAATTGTCGAATGTCGAATGTGAATGTCGAAATGTCGAATGTGAATGTCGAATGTCGAAATGCCGAATGTGAATGTCGAAATGTCGTAATGTCAAAATGTCGAATGTCGAATGTGAATGTCGAATGTCGAATGTGAATGTCGAATGTGAATGTCGAATGTCGAAATGTCGAAATGTCGAATGTCGAATATGAATGTCGAATGTGGAATGTGAATGTCAAATGTCGAATGTCGAATGTGAATGTCGACATGTCGAAATGTCGAAATGTCGAAATGTCGAATGTCGAAATGTCGAATGTCGAATGTCGAATGTGAATGTCGAAATGTCGAAATGTCGAATGTAAATGTCGAATCTCGAAATGTCGAATGTTGAAATGTCGAATGTCGAATGTCGAATGTGAATGTCGAATGTCGAAATGTCGAAATGTCGAATGTCGAAATGTCGCATGTCGAATGTGAATGTCGAATGTCGAAATGTCGAATGTCGATAGTCGAAATGTCGAATGTCGAATGTGAATGTCGAATGTCGAAATGTCGAATGTCGAATGTGAATGTCGAATGTGAATGTCGAATGTCGAAATGTCGAATGTCGAATGTGAATGTCGAATGTGAATGTCGAATGTCGAAATGTCGAATGTCAAATGTGAATGTCGAATGTCGAAATGTCGAATGTTGAAATGTCGAATGTTGAATGTCAAATGTCGAATATGAATGTCGAATGTCGAAATGTCGAATGTCAAAAGTCGAAATGTCGAATGTGAATGACGAAATGTCGAATGTGAATGTCAAATGTCGAAATGTCGAAATGTCGAATGTCGAATGTCGAATGTCGAATGTGAATGTTGAATGTCGAAATGTCGAAATGTCGAATGTGATTGTCGAAATGTCGAAATGTCGAATGTCGAATGTGAATGTCGAAATGTCGAATGTTGAAATGTCGAATGTCGAATGTGAATGTTGAATGTCGAATGTCGAATGTCAAAAGTCGAAATGTCGAATGTGAATGTCGAAATGTCGAATGTCGGATGTGAATGTCGAAATGTCGAATGTCGAATGTGAATGTCGAAATGTCGAAATGTCGAAATGTCGAAATGTCGAATGTCAAATGTCGAATGTGAATGTCGAATGTCAAATGTGAATGTCGATTGTCAAATGTGAATGTCGAATGTCAATTGTGAATGTCGAAAGTCGAAATGTCCAATGTCAAATGTGAATGTCGAATGTCGAATGTGAATGTCGAATGTTGAATGTCAAATGTCGAATGTGAATGTCGAAATGTCGAAATGTCGGATGTCGAAATGTCGAAATGTCGAATGTCGAAAGTCGAATGTGAATGTCGAATGTCGAAATGTCGAATGTCGAAAGTCGAAATGTCGAATGTCGAATGTGAATGTTGAATGTCGAAATGTCGAATGTCGATTGTCAAATGTGAATGTTGAAATGTCGAAATGTCGATTGTCGAATGTGAATGTCGAAATGTCGAAAGTCGGATGTGAATGTCGAAATGTCGAATGTCGAATGTGAATGTCGAAATGTCGAAATGTCGAAATGTCGAATGTCGAATGTCGAATGTCAAATGTGAATGTCGAATGTCGAATGTCGAAATGTCGAATGTCGAATGTCGAAAGTCGAAATGTCGAATGTGAATGTCGAAATGTCGAAATGTCGAAATGTCGAATGTCAAATGTCGAATGTGAATGTCGAATGTCAAATGTGAATGTCGATTGTCAAATGTGAATGTCGAATGTCAATTGTGAATGTCGAAAGTCGAAATGTCCAATGTCGAATGTGAATGTCGAATGTCGAATGTGAATGTCGAATGTTGAATGTCAAATGTCGAATGTGAATGTCGAAATGTCGAAATGTCGGATGTCGAAATGTCGAAATGTCGAATGTCGAAAGTCGAATGTGAATGTCGAATGTCGAAATGTCGAATGTCGAAAGTCGAAATGTCGAATGTCGAATGTGAATGTTGAATGTCGAAATGTCGAATGTCGATTGTCAAATGTGAATGTTGAAATGTTGAAATGTCGATTGTCGAAATGTCGAATGTCGAAATGTCGAATGTCGAATGTGAATGTCGAAATGTCGAAATGTCGCATGTCGAATGTGAATGTCGAATGTCGAAATGTCGAATGTCGATAGTCGAAATGTCGAATGTCGAATGTGAATGTCGAATGTCGAAATGTCGAAATGTCGAATGTCGAAAGTGAATGTCGAATGTGAATGTCGAATATCGAAATGTCGAATGTCGAATGTTAATGACGAAATGTCGAATGTCGAATGTGAATGTCGAATGTCGAAAAGTCGAATGTCAAAAGTCGAAATGTCGAATGTGAATGTCAAATGTCGAAATGTCGAAATGTCGAATGTCGAATGTCGAATGTGAATGTTGAATGTCAAAATGTCGAATGTGATTGTCGAAATGTCGAAATGTCGAATGTTAAATGTCGAATGTGAATGTCAAATGTGAATGTCGATTGTCAAATGTGAATGTCGAATGTCGAGATGTCGAATGTCGAAATGTCGAATGTCGAAAGTCGAAATGTCGAATGTCGAATGTCGAATGTCGAATGTGAATGCTGAATGTCGAAATGTCGAATGTCGATTGTCAAATGTGAATGTTGAAATGTCAATTGTCGAAATGTCGAATGTCGAAATGTCGAATGTCGAATGTGAATGTCGAAATGTCGAAATGTCGCATGTCGAAAGTCGAAATGTCGAATGTGAATGTCGAAATGTCGAATGTCGAATGTGAATGTCGACTGTCGAAATGTCTAATGTCGAAATGTCGAATGTCAGATGTGAATGTCGAATGTCGAAATGTCAAATGTCAAATGTCAAATGTGAATGTCGATTGTCGAAATGTCGAATGTCGAAATGTCGATATGTCGAAATGTCGAATGTGAATGTCGAATGTCGAATTTGAATGTCTAATGTCGAAATGTCGAAATGTCGAATGTCGAATGTGAATGTCGAATGTGAATGTCGAATGTGAATGTCGAATGTCGAAATGTCGAATGTGAATGTCGAATGTCGAATTTGAATGTCTAATGTCGAAATGTCGAAATGTCGAATGTCTAATGTGAATGTCGAATGTGAATGTTGAATGTCGAAATGTCGAATGTCGAATGTGAATGTTGAATGTTGAATGTCGAATGTGAATGTCTAAAGTCGAAATATCGAATGTGAATGTCAAATGTCGAATGTGAATGTCGAAATGTCGAAATGTCGAAATGTCGAATGTCGAATGTCGAAATGTCGAAATGTCGAAATGTCGAAATGTCGAAATGTCGAATGTGAATGTCGAATGTCAAATGTGAATGTCGAATGTCGAAATGTCGAAATGTCGAAAGTCGAAATGTCGAATGTCGAATGTGAAAGTCGAAATGTCAAAATGTCGAATGTCGAAATGTCGAAATGTTGAATGTCGAATGTCGAATGTGAATGTCGAATGTCGAATGTCGAATGTGAATGTCGAATGTCAATTGTGAATGTCGAAAGTCGAAATGTCCAATGTCAAATGTGAATGTCGAATGTCGAATGTGAATGTCGAATGTTGAATGTCAAATGTCGAATGTGAATGTCGAAATGTCGAAATGTCGGATGTCGAAATGTCGAAATGTCGAATGTCGAAAGTCGAATGTGAATGTCGAATGTCGAAATGTCGAATGTCGAAAGTCGAAATGTCGAATGTCGAATGTGAATGTTGAATGTCGAAATGTCGAATGTCGATTGTCAAATGTGAATGTTGAAATGTCGAAATGTCGATTGTCGAATGTGAATGTCGAAATGTCGAAAGTCGGATGTGAATGTCGAAATGTCGAATGTCGAATGTGAATGTCGAAATGTCGAAATGTCGAAATGTCGAATGTCAAATGTGAATGTCGAATGTCGAATGTCGAAATGTCGAATGTCGAATGTCGAAAGTCGAAATGTCGAATGTGAATGTCGAAATGTCGAAATGTCGAAATGTCGAATGTCAAATGTCGAATGTGAATGTCGAATGTCAAATGTGAATGTCGATTGTCAAATGTGAATGTCGAATGTCAATTGTGAATGTCGAAAGTCGAAATGTCCAATGTCGAATGTGAATGTCGAATGTCGAATGTGAATGTCGAATGTTGAATGTCAAATGTCGAATGTGAATGTCGAAATGTCGAAATGTCGGATGTCGAAATGTCGAAATGTCGAATGTCGAATGTCGAAAGTCGAATGTGAATGTCGAATGTCGAAATGTCGAATGTCGAAAGTCGAAATGTCGAATGTCGAATGTGAATGTTGAATGTCGAAATGTCGAATGTCGATTGTCAAATGTGAATGTTGAAATGTTGAAATGTCGATTGTCGAAATGTCGAATGTCGAAATGTCGAATGTCGAATGTGAATGTCGAAATGTCGAAATGTCGCATGTCGAATGTGAATGTCGAATGTCGAAATGTCGAATGTCGATAGTCGAAATGTCGAATGTCGAATGTGAATGTCGAATGTCGAAATGTCGAAATGTCGAATGTCGAAAGTGAATGTCGAATGTGAATGTCGAATATCGAAATGTCGAATGTCGAATGTTAATGTCGAAATGTCGAATGTCGAATGTGAATGTCGAATGTCGAAAAGTCGAATGTCAAAAGTCGAAATGTCGAATGTGAATGTCAAATGTCGAAATGTCGAAATGTCGAATGTCGAATGTCGAATGTGAATGTTGAATGTCAAAATGTCGAATGTGATTGTCGAAATGTCGAAATGTCGAATGTCAAATGTCGAATGTGAATGTCAAATGTGAATGTCGATTGTCAAATGTGAATGTCGATTGTCAAATGTGAATGTCGAATGTCGAGATGTCGAATGTCGAAATGTCGAATGTCGAAAGTCGAAATGTCGAATGTCGAATGTCGAATGTCGAATGTGAATGCTGAATGTCGAAATGTCGAATGTCGATTGTCAAATGTGAATGTTGAAATGTCAATTGTCGAAATGTCGAATGTCGAAATGTCGAATGTCGAATGTGAATGTCGAAATGTCGAAATGTCGCATGTCGAAAGTCGAAATGTCGAATGTGAATGTCGAAATGTCGAATGTCGAATGTGAATGTCGACTGTCGAAATGTCTAATGTCGAAATGTCGAATGTCGGATGTGAATGTCGAATGTCGAAATGTCAAATGTCAAATGTCAAATGTGAATGTCGATTGTCGAAATGTCGAATGTCGAAATGTCGATATGTCGAAATGTCGAATGTGAATGTCGAATGTCGAATTTGAATGTCTAATGTCGAAATGTCGAAATGTCGAATGTCGAATGTGAATGTCGAATGTGAATGTCGAATGTGAATGTCGAATGTCGAAATGTCGAATGTGAATGTCGAATGTCGAATTTGAATGTCTAATGTCGAAATGTCGAAATGTCGAATGTCTAATGTGAATGTCGAATGTGAATGTTGAATGTCGAAATGTCGAATGTCGAATGTGAATGTTGAATGTTGAATGTCGAATGTGAATGTCTAAAGTCGAAATATCGAATGTGAATGTCAAATGTCGAATGTGAATGTCGAAATGTCGAAATGTCGAAATGTCGAATGTCGAATGTCGAAATGTCGAAATGTCGAAATGTCGAAATGTCGAAATGTCGAAATGTCGAATGTGAATGTCGAATGTCAAATGTGAATGTCGAATGTCGAAATGTCGAAATGTCGAAAGTCGAAATGTCGAATGTCGAATGTGAATGTCGAAATGTCAAAATGTCGAATGTCGAAATGTCGAAATGTTGAATGTCGAATGTCGAATGTGAATGTCGAATGTCGAATGTCGAATGTGAATGTCGAAATGTCGAAATGTCGAATGTCGAATTGTCGAATGTCGAATGTCGAATGTGAATGTCGAAATGTCGTAATGTCGAAATGTCGAATGTCGAATGTGAATGTCGAATGTCGAATGTGAATGTCGAATGTCGAATGTCGAATGTGAATGTCGAATGTCGAATGTCGAATGTCGAATGTGAATGTCGAATGTCGAATGTGAATGTCGAATGTCGAATGTCGAAATGTCAAAATGTCGAATGTGAATGTCAAATGTGAATGTCGAATGTCGAAATGTTGAAATGTCGAATGTCGAATGTGAATGTCGAATGTCGAATGTCGAAATGTCGAAATGTCGAATGTGAATGTCAAATGTGAATGTCGAATGTCGAAATGTTGAAATGTCGAATGTCGAATGTGAATGTCGAATGTCGAAATGTCGAATGTCGAAAGTCGAATGTCGAATGTGAATGTCAAATGTCGAATGTGAATGTCGAAATGTCGAATGTCAAATGTCAAATGTCAAATGTCAAATGTCAAATGTCAAATGTCGAAATGTCGAAATGTCGAAATGTCGAAATGTCGAATGTGAATGTCGAATGTTAAATGTGAATGTCGAATGTCGAAATGTCGAAATGTCGAAAGTCGAAATGTCGAATGTCGAATGTGAATGTCGAAATGTCGAATGTCGAAATGTCAAAATGTTGAATGTCGTATGTCGAATGTCGAATGTGAATGTCGAATGTGAATGTCGAATGTCGAAATGTCGAATGTCGAATGTGAATGTCGAAATGTCGAATGTGAATGTCGAATGTCGAAATGTCGAATGTGAATGTCGAAATGTCGAATGTCGAATGTGAATGTCGAATGTCGAATGTGAATGTCGAATGTCAAATGTGAATGTCGAATGTCGAAATGTCGAAATGTCGAATGTCGAATATGAATGTCGAATGTGAATGGCGAATGTCGAATGTGAATGTCGAATGTCAAATGTCGAATGTCGAATGTGAATGTCGACATGTCGACATGTCGAAATGTCGAAATGTCGAATGTCGAATGTCGAATGTCGAATGTCAAATGTGAATGTCGAATGTCTAAATGTCGAAAGTCGAAATGTCGAATGTCGAATGTGAATGTCGAAATGTCGAATGTAAATGTCGAATCTCGAAATGTCGAATGTTGAAATGTCGAATGTCGAATGTCGAATGTGAATGTCGAATGTCGAAATGTCGAAATGTCGAATGTCGAAATGTCGAATGTCGAATGTGAATGTCGAATGTCGAAATGTCGAAAGTCGAAATGTCGAATGTCGAATGTGAATGTCGAATGTCGAAATGTCGAATGTGAATGTCGAAATGTCGAATGTCGAATGTGAATGTCGAATGTCGAAATGTCAAAATGTCGAATGTCGAATGTGAATGTTGAATGTCGAAATGTCGAATGTCGAATGTGAATGTCGAATGTCGAAATGTCGAATGTGAATGTTGAATGTCGAAATGTCGAATGTCGAATGTGAATGTCGAAATGTCGAATGTGAATGTCGAATATCGAAATGTCGAATGTCGAATGTCGAATGTGAATGTCGAATGTCGAAATGTCGAATGTCGAATGTCGAATGTGAAAGTCGAATGTCGAAATGTCGAATGTCGAAATGTCGAATGTGAATGTCGAATGTCGAATGTGAATGTCGAATGTCGAAATGTCGAATGTCGAATGTCGAATGTCGAATGTGAATGTCGAATGTCGAAATGTCGAATGTCAAATGTCAAATGTGAATGTCAAATGTCAAAATGTCAAAATGTCGAAATGTCGAATGTCAAATGTGAATGTCGAAATGTCGAAATGTCGAATGTCGAATGTGAATGGTGAATGTCGAATGTGAATGGTGAATGTCGAATGTCGAATGTCGAATGTCGAAATGTCGAATGTCGAAAGTGGAAAGTGAATGTCGAGTGTCGTGTGTCGAATGTCGAAATGTCGAAATGTGGAATGTTGAAATGTCGAATGTCGGATGTCGAAATTTCTAAATGTCGAATGTAGAATGTCGAATGTCAAAATGTCCAATGTCGAATGGTGAATGTCGAATGTCGAAATGTCGAAATGTCGAATGTTGAAATGTCGAATGTCGAATGTGAATGTCGAATGTCGAAATGTCGAATGTCAAAAGTCGAAATGTCGAATGTGAATGTCGAAATGTCGAATGTCGGATGTGAATGTCGAAATGTCGAATGTCGAATGTGAATGTCGAAATGTCGAAATGTCGAAATGTCGAATGTCGAATGTCGAATGTCAAATGTGAATGTCGAATGTCGAATGTCGAAATGTCGAATGTCGAAAGTCGAAATGTCGAATGTCGAATGTCGAATGTCGAAAGTCGAAATGTCGAATGTGAATGTCGAATTGTCGAAATGTCGAAATGTCGAAATGTTGAATGTCAAATGTCGAATGTGAATGTCGAATGTCAAATGTGAATGTCGATTGTCAAATGTGAATGTCGAATGTCAATTGTGTATGTCGAAAGTCGAAATGTCCAATGTCGAATGTGAATGTCGAATGTCGAATGTGAATGTCGAATGTTGAATGTCAAATGTCGAATGTGAATGTCGAAATGTCGAAATGTCGGATGTCGAAATGTCGAAATGTCGAATGTCGAAAGTCGAATGTGAATGTCGAATGTCGAAATGTCGAATGTCGAAAGTCGAAATGTCGAATGTCGAATGTGAATGTTGAATGTCGAAATGTCGAATGTCGATTGTCAAATGTGAATGTTGAAATGTCGAAATGTCGATTGTCGAAATGTCGAATGTCGAAATGTCGAATGTCGAATGTGAATGTCGAAATGTCGAAATGTCGCATGTCGAATGTGAATGTCGAATGTCGAAATGTCGAATGTCGATAGTCAAAATGTCGAATGTCGAATGTGAATGTCGAATGTCGAAATGTCGAAATGTCGAATGTCGAATGTGAATGTCGAATGTGAATGTCGAATGTCGAAATGTCGAATGTCGAATGTGAATGTCGAAATGTCGAATGTCGAATGTGAATGTCGAATGTCGAAAAGTCGAATGTCAAAAGTCGAAATGTCGAATGTGAATGTCAAGTGTCGAAATGTCGAATGTCGAATGTCGAATGTGAATGTTGAAATGTCGAAATGTCGAATGTGATTATCGAAATGTCGAAATGTCGAATGTCAAATGTCGAATGTGAATGTCAAATGTGAATGTCGATTGTCAAATGTGAATGTCGATTGTCAAATGTGAATGTCGAATGTCGAGATGTCAAATGTCGAAATGTCGAATGTCGAAAGTCGAAATGTCGAATGTCGAATGTCGAAAGTCGAAATGTCGAATGTCGAATGTGAATGCTGAATGTCGAAATGTCGAATGTCGATTGTCAAATGTGAATGTTGAAATGTCGATTGTCGAAATGTCGAAATGTCGAATGTCGAATGTGAATGTCGAAATGTCGAAATGTCGCATGTCGAAAGTCGAAATGTCGAATGTGAATGTCGAAATGTCGAATGTCGAATGTGAATGTCGACTGTCGAAATGTCGAATGTCGAAATGTCGAATGTCGGATGTGAATGTCGAATGTCGAAATGTCAAATGTCAAATGTCAAATGTGAATGTCGATTGTCGAAATGTCGAATGTCGAAATGTCGATATGTCGAAATGTCGAATGTGAATGTCGAATGTCAAATTTGAATGTCTAATGTCGAAATGTCGAAATGTCGAATGTCGAATGTGAATGTCGAATGTGAATGTCGAATGTGAATGTCGAATGTCGAAATGTTGAATGTGAATGTCGAATGTCGAATTTGAATGTCTAATGTCGAAATGTCGAAATGTCGAATGTCTAATGTGAATGTCGAATGTGAATGTTGAATGTCGAAATGTTGAATGTCGAATGTGAATGTTGAATGTTGAATGTCGAATGTGAATGTCTAAAGTCGAAATATCGAATGTGAATGTCAAATGTCGAATGTGAATGTCGAAATGTCGAAATGTCGAAATGTCGAATGTCGAATGTCGAAATGTCGAAATGTCGAAATTTCGAAATGTCGAAATGTCGAATGTGAATGTCGAATGTCAAATGTGAATGTCGAATGTCGAAATGTCGAAATGTCGAAAGTCGAAATGTCGAATGTCGAATGTGAATGTCGAAATGTCAAAATGTCGAATGTTGAAATGTCGAAATGTTGAATGTCGAATGTCGAATGTGAATGTCGAATGTCGAATGTCGAATGTGAATGTCGAAATGTCGAAATGTCGAATGTCGAATTGTCGAATGTCGAATGTCGAATGTGAATGTCGAAATGTCGAATGTGAATGTCGAATGTCGAAATGTCGAATGTGAATGTCGAAATGTCGTAATGTCGAAATGTCGAATGTCGAATGTGAATGTCGAATGTCGAATGTCGAATGTGAATGTCGAAATGTCGTAATGTCGAAATGTCGAATGTCGAATGTGAATGTCGAATGTCGAATGTCGAATGTGAATGTCGAATGTCGAAATGTCGAAATGTCGAATGTCGAATGTGAATGTCAAATGTGAATGTCGAATGTCGAAATGTTGAAATGTCGAATGTCGAATGTGAATGTTGAATGTTGAATGTCGAATGTGAATGTCGAATGTCGAAATGTCGAATGTCGAAAGTCGAATGTCGAATGTGAATGTCAAATGTCGAATGTGAATGTCGAAATGTCGAATGTCAAATGTCAAATGTCAAATGTCAAATGTCAAATGTCGAAATGTCGAAATGTCGAAATGTCGAAATGTCGAATGTCGAATGTGAATGTCGAATGTTAAATGTGAATGTCGAATGTCGAAATGTCGAAATGTCGAAAGTCGAAATGTCGAATGTCGAATGTGAATGTCGAAATGTCGAAATGTCGAATGTCGAAATGTCAAAATGTTGAATGTCGAATGTCGAATGTCGAATGTGAATGTCGAATGTGAATGTCGAATGTCGAAATGTCGAATGTCGAATGTGAATGTCGAAATGTCGAATGTGAATGTCGAAATGTCGAATGTGAATGTCGAAATGTCGAATGTCGAATGTGAATGTCGAATGTCGAATGTGAATGTCGAATGTCGAATGTGAATGTCGAAATGTCGAAATGTCGAATGTCGAATATGAATGTCGAATGTGAATGTCGAATGTCGAATGTGAATGTCGAATGTCAAATGTCGAATGTCGAATGTGAATGTCGACATGTCGAAATGTCGAAATGTCGAATGTCGAATGTCGAATGTCAAATGTGAATGTCGAATGTCTAAATGTCGAAAGTCGAAATGTCGAATGTGAATGTCGAAATGTCGAAATGTCGAATGTAAATGTCGAATCTCGAAATGTCGAATGTTGAAATGTCGAATGTCGAATGTCGAATGTGAATGTCGAATGTCGAAATGTCGAAATGTCGAATGTCGAAATGTCGAATGTCGAATGTGAATGTCGAATGTTGAAATGTCGAAATGTCGAATGTCGAAATGTCGAATGTCGAATGTGAATGTCGAATGTCGAATGTCGAACGTCGAATGTGAATGTCGAATATCAAATGTCGAATATGAATGTCGAATGTGAATGTCAAAATGTCGAATGTGGAATGTCGACATGTCGAATGTCGAAATGTCGAATGTGGAATGGCGAAATGTCGAATGTCGAATGTGAATGTCGAATGTCAAATGTCGAAATGTCGAATGTTAAATGTGAATGTCGAATGGTGAATGTCGAACGTCGAATGTGAATGTCGAAATGTCGAAATGTCGAATGTCGAAATGTCGAATGTCGAAATGTCGAATGTCGAATGTCGAATGTCGAATGGTCATATTTCGAAATGTCGAATGTCGAAATGTCATATTTCGAAATGTCGAATGTCGAATGTGAATGTCGAAATGTCGAATGTCGCATATCGAAATGTCGAAATGTGAATGTCGAAATGTCGAAATGTCGAATGTGAATGTCGAATGTCGAAATGTTGAAATGTCGAATGTCGAATGTGAATGTTGAATGTTGAATGTCGAATGTGAATGTCGAATGTCGAAATGTCGAATGTCGAAAGTCGAATGTCGAATGTGAATGTCAAATGTCGAATGTGAATGTCGAAATGTCGAATGTCAAATGTCAAATGTCAAATGTCAAATGTCAAATGTCGAAATGTCGAAATGTCGAAATGTCGAAATGTCGAATGTCGAATGTGAATGTCGAATGTTAAATGTGAATGTCGAATGTCGAAATGTCGAAATGTCGAAAGTCGGAATGTCGAATGTCGAATGTGAATGTCGAAATGTCGAAATGTCGAATGTCGAAATGTCGAAATGTTGAATGTCGAATGTCGAATGTGAATGTCGAATGTGAATGTCGAATGTCGAAATGTCGAATGTCGAATGTGAATGTCGAAATGTCGAATGTGAATGTCGAATGTCGAAATGTCGAATGTGAATGTCGAAATGTCGAATGTCGAATGTGAATGTCGAATGTCGAATGTGAATGTCGAATGTCGAATGTGAATGTCGAATGTCGAAATGTCGAAATGTCGAATGTCGAATATGAATGTCGAATGTGAATGTCGAATGTCGAATGTGAATGTCGAATGTCAAATGTCAAATGTCGAATGTCGAATGTGAATGTCGACATGTCGAAATGTCGAAATGTCGAATGTCGAATGTCGAATGTCAAATGTGAATGTCGAATGTCTAAATGTCGAAAGTCGAAATGTCGAATGTGAATGTCGAAATGTCGAAATGTCGAATGTAAATGTCGAATCTCGAAATGTCGAATGTTGAAATGTCGAATGTCGAATGTCGAATGTGAATGTCGAATGTCGAAATGTCGAAATGTCGAATGTCGAAATGTCGAATGTCGAATGTGAATGTCGAATGTTGAAATGTCGAAATGTCGAATGTCGAAATGTCGAATGTCGAATGTGAATGTCGAATGTCGAATGTCGAACGTCGAATGTGAATGTCGAATATCAAATGTCGAATATGAATGTCGAATGTGAATGTCAAAATGTCGAATGTGGAATGTCGACATGTCGAATGTCGAAATGTCGAATGTGGAATGGCGAAATGTCGAATGTCGAATGTGAATGTCGAATGTCAAATGTCGAAATGTCGAATGTTAAATGTGAATGTCGAATGGTGAATGTCGAACGTCGAATGTGAATGTCGAAATGTCGAAATGTCGAATGTCGAAATGTCGAATGTCGAAATGTCGAATGTCGAATGTCGAATGTCGAATGGTCATATTTCGAAATGTCGAATGTCGAAATGTCATATTTCGAAATGTCGAATGTCGAATGTGAATGTCGAAATGTCGAATGTCGCATGTCGAAATGTCGAAATGTGAATGTCGAAATGTCGAAATGTCGAATGTGAATGTCGAAATGTCGAATGTGAATGTCGAATGTCGAAATGTCGAATGTGAATGTCGAAATGTCGTAATGTCGAAATGTCGAATGTCGAATGTGAATGTCGAATGTCGAATGTGAATGTCGAATGTCGAATGTGAATGTCGAAATGTCGAAATGTGAATGTCGAAATGTCGAAATGTCGAAATGTCGAAATGTCGAAATGTCGAATGTCGAATCTCGAAATGTCGAATGTCGAAAGTCGAATTGTCGAATGTCGAATGTGAAAATGTCAAATGTGAATGTCGATTGTCGAATGTCGAAAGACGAATGTGAATGTCGAATGTGAAAGTCGAATGTGAAAGTCGAATGTCGAAATGTCGAATGTTGAAAGTCGAAATGTCGAATGTCGAATGTCGAATGTCAAATGTGAATGTCGAAATGTCGAAATGTCGAATGTCAAAATGTCGAAATGTCGAATGTCGAATGTCGAAATGTCGAATGTCGAATGTCGAATGTGAATGTCGAATGTTGAAATGTCGAATGTCAAAAGTCGAAATGTCGAATGTGAATGTCGAAATGTCGAATGTCGAATGTGAATGTCGAATGTCGAATGTCGAATATCGAATGTGAATGTCAACATGTCGAAATGTCGAAATGTCGAATGTCGAAAGTCGAATGTGAATGTCGAATGTCGAATGTCAAATGTGAATGTCGAATGTCGAAATGTCGAAATGACGAAATGTCGAAATGTCGAATGTAGAATGTCGAATGTCGAATGTAAAATATGAATGTCGAATGTCGAAATGTCGAATGTCGAAATGTCGAATGTCGAATGTCGAAATGTCGAATGTCAAAATGTCGAATGTCGAAAGTCGAAATGTCGAATGTCGAAATGTCGAATGTCGAAATGTCGATTGTCGAAATGTCGAATGTCGAAAGTCGAAATGTCGAATGTCGAAATGTCGAATGTCGAATGTCGAAATGTCGAATGTCGATTGTCAAATGTGAATGTTGAAATGTCGAAATGTCGATTGTCGAAATGTCGAATGTCGAAATGTCGAATGTCGAATGTGAATGTCGAAATGTCGAAACGTCGCATGTCGAAAGTCGAAATGTCGAATGTGAATGTCGAATGTGAATGTTGAATGTCGAAATGTCGAATGTCGAAATGTCGAAATGTCGATTGTCGAAATGTCGAATGTCGAATGTCGAATGTGAATGTCGAAATGTCGCATGTCGAATGTGAATGTCGAATGTCGAAATGTCGAATGTCGATCGTCGAAATGTCGAATGTCGAATGTGAATGTCGAATATCGAAATGTCGAAATGTCGAATGTCGAATGTGAATGTCGAATGTGAATGTCGAATGTCGAAATGTCGAATGTGAATGTCGAATGTGAATGTCGAATGTCGAAATGTCGAATGTCAAATGTGAATGTCGAATGTCGAAATGTCGAATGTCAAATGTCGAATATGAATGTCGAATGTCGAAATGTCGAATGTCAAAAGTCGAAATGTCGAATGTGAATGACGAAATGTCGAATGTGAATGTTGAATGTCGAAATGTCGAAATGTCGAATGTGATTGTCGAAATGTCGAAATGTCGAATGTCGAATGTGAATGTCGAAATGTCGAATGTTGAAATGTCGAATGTCGAATGTGAATGTCGAATGTCGAAATGTCGAATGTCAAAAGTCGAAATGTCGAATGTGAATGTCGAAATGTCGAATGTCGGATGTGAATGTCGAAATGTCGAATGTCGAATGTGAATTTCGAAATGTCGAAATGTCGAATGTCGAATGTCGAATGTCGAATGTGAATGTCGAATGTCGAATGTCGAAATGTCGAATGTCGAAAGTCGAAATGTCGAATGTCGAATGTCGAATGTCGAAAGTCGAAATGTCGAATGTGAATGTCGAAATGTCGAAATGTCGAAATGTCGAATGTCAAATGTCGAATGTGAATGTTGAATGTCAAATGTGAATGTCGATTGTCAAATGTGAATGTCGAATGTCAATTGTGAATGTCGAAAGTCGAAATGTCGAATGTCGAATGTGAATGTCGAATGTCGAATGTGAATGTCGAATGTTGAATGTCAAATGTCGAATGTGAATGTCGAAATGTCGGATGTCGAAATGTCGAAATGTCGAATGTCGAAAGTCGAATGTGAATGTCGAATGTCGAAATGTCGAATGTCGAAAGTCGAAATGTCGAATGTCGAATGTGAATGTTGAATGTCGAAATGTCGAATGTCGATTGTCAAATGTGAATGTTGAAATGTCGAAATGTCGATTGTCGAAATGTCGAATGTCGAAATGTCGAATGTCGAATGTGAATGTCGAAATGTCGAAATGTCGCATGTCGAATGTGAATGTCGAATGTCGAAATGTCGAATGTCGATAGTCGAAATGTCGAATGTCGAATGTGAATGTCGAAATGTCGAAATGTCGAATGTCGAATGTGAATGTCGAATGTGAATGTCGAATGTGAATGTCGAATGTCGAAATGTCGAATGTCGAATGTGAATGTCGAAATGTCGAATGTCGAATGTGAATGTCGAATGTCGAAAAGTCGAATGTCAAAAGTCGAAATGTCGAATGTGAATGTCAAATGTCGAAATGTCGAAATGTCGAATGTCGAATGTCGAATATGAATGTTGAATGTCGAAATGTCGAAATGTCGAATGTCGAATGTGATTGTCGAAATGTCGAAATGTCGAATGTCAAATGTCGAATGTGAATGTCAAATGTCAAATGTGAATGTCGATTGTCAAATGTGAATGTCGATTGTCAAATGTGAATGTCGAATGTCGAGATGTCGAATGTCGAAATGTCGAATGTCGAAAGTCGAAATGTCGAATGTCGAATGTCGAAATGTCGAATGTCGAATGTGAATGCTGAATGTCGAAATGTCGAATGTCGATTGTCAAATGTGAATGTTGAAATGTCGATTGTCGAAATGTCGAATGTCGAAATGTCGAATGTCGAATGTGGAAATGTCGAAATGTCGCATGTCGAAAGTCGAAATGTCGAATGTCGAATGTGAATGTCGAATGTCGAAATGTCGAATGTCGAGAGTGAATGTCGAAATGTCGAATATCACGTGTTGAATGTGAATGTCGAATGTCGAAAAGTCGAATGTCAAAAGTCGAAATGTCGAATGTGAATGTCGAAATGTCGAATGTCGAATGTGAATGTCAAATGTCGAAATGTCGAAATGTCGAATGTCGAATGTGAATGTTGAATCTGATTGTCGAAATGTCAAAATGTCGAATGTCGAATGTGAATGTTGAATGTCGAAATGTCGAATGTTGAAATGTCCAATGTCGATTGTCAAATGTCGAATGTGAATGTCGAATGTCGAAATGTCGAATGTCAAAAGTCGAAATGTCGAATGTGAATGTCGAAATTTCGAATGTCGAATGTGAATGTCGAAATGTCGAATGTCGGATGTGAATGTCGAAATGTCGAAATGTCGAATGTCGAATGTCGAATGTGAATGTCAAAATGTCGAAATGTCGAATGTAGAATGTCGAATGTCGAATGTCAAATGTGAATGTCGAATGTCGAATGTGAATGTCGAATGTCGAAATGTCGAATGTCAAATGTCAAATGTGAATGTCGAATGTCAAATGTGAATGTCGATTATCAAATGTGAATGTCGAATGTCGAATGTGAATGTAGAATGTGAATGTCGAATGTCGAAATGTCGAAATGTCGAATGTCAAATGTCGAATGTGAATGTAAAAATGTCGAAATGTCGAATGTCGGATGTGAATGTCGAAATGTCGAAATGTCGAATGTCGAATGTCGAATGTGAATGTCAAAATGTCGAAATGTCGAATGTAGAATGTCGAATGTCGAATGTCAAATGTGAATGTCGAATGTCGAATGTGAATGTCGAATGTCGAAATGTCGAATGTCAAATGTCAAATGTGAATGTCGAATGTCAAATGTGAATGTCGATTATCAAATGTGAATGTCGAATGTCGAATGTGAATGTAGAATGTGAATGTCGAATGTCGAAATGTCGAAATGTCGAATGTCAAATGTCGAAATGTCGAATGTCGATTGTCAAATGTGAATGTCGAATGTCGAAAGTCGAAATGTCGAAATGTCGAATGTGAAAGTCGAATGTCGAAATGTCGAAATGTCGAATGTCGAATGTCGAATGTCGAATGTGAATGTCCAATGTCAAATGTGAATGTCGAATGTTGAAATGTCGAATGTCAAAAGTCGAAATGTCGAATGTTAATGTCGAAATGTCGAATGTCGAATGTGAATGTCGACTGTCGAAATGTCGAAATGTCGAATGTCGAATGTCGAATGTGAATGTCGAAATGTCGAATGTCGCATGTGAATGTCGATTGTCGAAATGTCGAATGTCGAAATGTCGATATGTCAAAATGTCGAATGTGAATGTCGAATGTCGAATGTCGAATTTGAATGTCTAATGTCGAAATGTCGAATGTCGAATGTGAATGTCGAATGTGAATGTCGAATGTCGAAATGTCGAATGTCGAATGTGAATGTTGAATGTTGAATGTCGAATGTGAATGTCGAAAGTCGAAATATCGAATGTGAATGTCAAATGTCGAATGTGAATGTCGAAATGTCGAATGTCGAATGTCGAATTGTCGAAATGTCGAAATGTCGAATGTCGAATGTGAATGTCGAATGTCGAATGTGAATGTCGAAATGTCGAAATGTCGAAAGTCGAAATGTCGAATGTCGAATGTGAATGTCGAAATGTCAAAATGTCGAATGTCGAAATGTCGAAATGTTGAATGTCGAATGTCGAATGTCGAATGTCGAATGTGAATGTCGAATGTCGAAATGTCGAAATGTCGAATTGTCGAATGTCGAATGTGAATGTCGAAATGTCGAATGTGAATGTCGAATGTCGAAATGTCGAATGTGAATGTCGAAATGTCGTAATGTCGAAATGTCGAATGTCGAATGTGAATGTCGAATGTCGAATGTGAATGTCGAATGTCGAATGTGAATGTCGAATGTCGAAATGTCGAAATGTCGAATGTCGAATATGAATGTCGAATGTCGAATGTGAATGTCGAATGTCGAATGTGAATGTCGAATGTCAAATGTCGAATGTCGAATGTGAATGTCGAAATGTCGAAATGTCGAATGTCGAAATGTCGAATGTCGAATGTCGAATGTGAATGTCGAAATGTCGAAATGTCGAATGTAAATGTCGAATCTCGAAATGTCGAATGTTGAAATGTCGAATGTCGAATGTCGAATGTGAATGTCGAATGTCGAAATGTCGAAATGTCGAATGTCGAAATGTCGCATGTCGAATGTGAATGTCGAATGTTGAAATGTCGAATGTCGAATGTCGAATGTGAATGTCGAATGTCGAAATGTCGAAATGTCGAATGTCGAAATGTCGCATGTCGAATGTGAATGTCGAATGTCGAAATGTCGAATGTCGATAGTCGAAATGTCGAATGTCGAATGTGAATGTCGAATGTCGAAATGTCGAATGTCGAATGTGAATGTCGAATGTGAATGTCGAATGACGAAATGTCGAATGTCGAATGTGAATGTCGAATGTGAATGTCGAATGTCGAATGTCAAATGTGAATGTCGAATGTCGAAATGTCGAATGTTGAAATGTCGAATGTCGAATGTCAAATGTCAAATATGAATGTCGAATGTCGAAATGTCGAATGTCAAAAGTCGAAATGTCGAATGTGAATGACGAAATGTCGAATGTGAATGTCAAATGTCGAAATGTCGAAATGTCGAATGTCGAATGTCGAATGTCGAATGTGAATGTTGAATGTCGAAATGTCGAAATGTCGAATGTGATTGTCGAAATGTCAAAATGTCGAATGTCGAATGTGAATGTCGAAATGTCGAATGTTGAAATGTCGAATGTCGAATGTGAATGTTGAATGTCGAATGTCGAAATGTCGAATGTCAAAAGTCGAAATATCGAATGTGAATGTCGAAATGTCGAATGTCGGATGTGAATGTCGAAATGTCGAATGTCGAATGTGAATGTCGAAATGTCGAAATTTCGAATGTCGAATGTCGAATGTCGAATGTCAAATGTGAATGTCGAATGTCGAATGTCGAAATGTCGAATGTCGAATGTCGAATGTCGAAAGTCGAAATGTCGAATGTGAATGTCGAAATGTCGAAATGTCGAAATGTCGAATGTCAAATGTCGAATGTGAATGTCAAATGTCAAATGTGAATGTCGATTGTCAAATGTGAATGTCGAATGTCAATTGTGAATGTCGAAAGTCGAAATGTCCAATGTCGAATGTGAATGTCGAATGTCGAATGTGAATGTCGAATGTTGAATGTCAAATGTCGAATGTGAATGTCGAAATGTCGAAATGTCGGATGTCGAAATGTCGAAATGTCGAATGTCGAAAGTCGAATGTGAATGTCGAAATGTTGAATGTCGAAAGTCGAAATGTCAAATGTCGAATGTGAATGTTGAATGTCGAAATGTCGAATGTCGATTGTCAAATGTGAATGTTGAAATGTCGAAATGTCGATTGTCGAATGTGAATGTCGAAATGTCGAATGTCGGATGTGAATGTCGAAATGTCGAATGTCGAATGTGAATGTCGAAATGTCGAAATGTCGAAATGTCGAATGTCGAATGTGAATGTCGAAATGTCGAAATGTCGAAATGTCGAATGTCGAATGTCGAATGTCAAATGTGAATGTCGAATGTCGAAATGTCGAATGTCGAATGTCGAATGTCGAAAGTCGAAATGTCGAATGTGAATGTCGAAATGTCGAAATGTCGAAATTTCGAATGTCAAATGTCGAATGTGAATGTCGAATGTCAAATGTGAATGTCGATTGTCAAATGTGAATGTCGAATGTCAATTGTGAATGTCGAAAGTCGAAATGTCCAATGTCGAATGTGAATGTCGAATGTCGAATGTGAATGTCGAATGTTGAATGTCAAATGTCGAATGTGAATGTCGAAATGTCGAAATGTCGGATGTCGAAATGTCGAAATGTCGAATGTCGAAAGTCGAATGTGAATGTCGAATGTCGAAATGTCGAATGTCGAAAGTCGAAATGTCGAATGTCGAATGTGAATGTTGAATGTCGAAATGTCGAATGTCGATTGTCAAATGTGAATGTTGAAATGTCGAAATGTCGATTGTCGAAATGTCGAATGTCGAAATGTCGAATGTCGAATGTGAATGTCGAAATGTCGAAATGTCGCATGTCGAATGTGAATGTCGAATGTCGAAATGTCGAATGTCGATAGTCGAAATGTCGAATGTCGAATGTGAATGTCGAATGTCGAAATGTCGAATGTCGAAAGTGAATGTCGAATGTGAATGTCGAATGTCGAAATGTCGAATGTCGAATGTGAATGTCGAAATGTCGAATGTCGAATGTGAATGTCGAATGCCGAAAAGTCGAATGTCAAAAGTCGAAATGTCGAATGTGAATGTCAAATGTCGAAATGTCGAAATGTCGAATGTCGAATGTCGAATGTGAATGTTGAATGTCGAAATGTCGAATGTGATTGTCGAAATGTCGAAATGTCGAATGTCAAATGTCGAATGTGAATGTCAAATGTGAATGTCGATTGTCAAATGTGAATGTCGATTGTCAAATGTGAATGTCGAATGTCGAGATGTCGAATGTCGAAATGTCGAATGTCGAAAGTCGAAATGTCGAATGTCGAATGTCGAATGTCGAATGTGAATGCTGAATGTCGAAATTTCGAATGTCGATTGTCAAATGTGAATGTTGAAATGTCAATTGTTGAAATGTCGAATGTCGAAATGTCGAATGTCGAATGTGAATGTCGAAATGTCGAAATGTCGCATGTCGAAAGTCGAAATGTCGAATGTGAATGTCGAAATGTCGAATGTCGAATGTGAATGTCGACTGTCGAAATGTCGAATGTCGAAATGTCGAATGTCGGATGTGAATGTCGAATGTCGAAATGTCAAATGTCAAATGTCAAATGTGAATGTCGATTGTCGAAATGTCGAATGTCGAAATGTCGATATGTCGAAATGTCGAATGTGAATGTCGAATGTCGAATTTGAATGTCTAATGTCGAAATGTCGAAATGTCGAATGTCGAATGTGAATGTCGAATGTGAATGTCGAATGTGAATGTCGAATGTCGAAATGTCGAATGTGAATGTCGAATGTCGAATTTGAATGTCTAATGTCGAAATGTCGAAATGTCGAATGTCTAATGTGAATGTCGAATGTGAATGTTGAATGTCGAAATGTCGAATGTCGAATGTGAATGTTGAATGTTGAATGTCGAATGTGAATGTCTAAAGTCGAAATATCGAATGTGAATGTCAAATGTCGAATGTGAATGTCGAAATGTCGAAATGTCGAAATGTCGAATGTCGAATGTCGAAATGTCGAAATGTCGAAATGTCGAATGTGAATGTCGAATGTCAAATGTGAATGTCGAATGTCGAAATGTCGAAATGTCGAAAGTCGAAATGTCGAATGTCGAATGTGAATGTCGAAATGTCAAAATGTCGAATGTCGAAATGTCGAAATGTTGAATGTCGAATGTCGAATGTGAATGTCGAATGTCGAATGTGAATGTCGAATGTCGAAATGTCGAATGTCAAATGTCAAATGTGAATGTCGAATGTCAAATGTGAATGTCGATTATCAAATGTGAATGTCGAATGTCGAATGTGAATGTAGAATGTGAATGTCGAATGTCGAAATGTCGAAATGTCGAATGTCAAATGTCGAATGTGAATGTAAAAATGTCGAAATGTCGAATGTCGGATGTGAATGTCGAAATGTCGAAATGTCGAATGTCGAATGTGAATGTCAAAATGTCGAAATGTCGAATGTAGAATGTCGAATGTCGAATGTCAAATGTGAATGTCGAATGTCGAATGTGAATGTCGAATGTCGAAATGTCGAATGTCAAATGTCAAATGTGAATGTCGAATGTCAAATGTGAATGTCGATTATCAAATGTGAATGTCGAATGTCGAATGTGAATGTAGAATGTGAATGTCGAATGTCGAAATGTCGAAATGTCGAATGTCAAATGTCGAAATGTCGAATGTCGATTGTCAAATGTGAATGTCGAATGTCAAATGTGAATGTCGAATGTCGAAATGTCGAATGTCGAAAGTCGAAATGTCGAAATGTCGAATGTGAAAGTCGAATGTCGAAATGTCGAAATGTCGAATGTCGAATGTCGAATGTGAATGTCCAATGTCAAATGTGAATGTCGAATGTTGAAATGTCGAATGTCAAAAGTCGAAATGTCGAATGTTAATGTCGAAATGTCGAATGTCGAATGTGAATGTCGACTGTCGAAATGTCGAAATGTCGAATGTCGAATGTCGAATGTGAATGTCGAAATGTCGAATGTCGCATGTGAATGTCGAATGTCGAAATGTCAAATGTGAATGTCGATTGTCGAAATGTCGAATGTCGAAATGTCGATATGTCAAAATGTCGAATGTGAATGTCGAATGTCGAATTTGAATGTCTAATGTCGAAATGTCGAATGTCGAATGTGAATGTCGAATGTGAATGTCGAATGTCGAAATGTCGAATGTCGATGTTGAATGTTGAATGTCGAATGTGAATGTCGAAAGTCGAAATATCGAATGTGAATGTCAAATGTCGAATGTGAATGTCGAAATGTCGAATGTCGAATGTCGAATTGTCGAAATGTCGAAATGTCGAATGTCGAATGTGAATGTCGAATGTCGAATGTGAATGTCGAAATGTCGAAATGTCGAAAGTCGAAATGTCGAATGTCGAATGTGAATGTCGAAATGTCAAAATGTCGAATGTCGAAATGTCGAAATGTTGAATGTCGAATGTCGAATGTCGAATGTCGAATGTGAATGTCGAATGTCGAAATGTCGAAATGTCGAATGTCGAATTGTCGAATGTCGAATGTGAATGTCGAAATGTCGAATGTGAATGTCGAATGTCGAAATGTCGAATGTGAATGTCGAAATGTCGTAATGTCGAAATGTCGAATGTCGAATGTGAATGTCGAATGTCGAATGTGAATGTCGAATGTCGAATGTGAATGTCGAATGTCGAAATGTCGAAATGTCGAATGTCGAATATGAATGTCGAATGTCGAATGTGAATGTCGAATGTCGAATGTGAATGTCGAATGTCAAATGTCGAATGTCGAATGTGAATGTTGAAATGTCGAAATGTCGAATGTCGAAATGTCGAATGTCGAATGTGAATGTCGAAATGTCGAAATGTCGAATGTAAATGTCGAATCTCGAAATGTCGAATGTTGAAATGTCGAATGTCGAATGTGAATGTCGAATGTCGAAATGTCGAAATGTCGAATGTCGAAATGTCGCATGTCGAATGTGAATGTCGAATGTTGAAATGTCGAATGTCGAATGTCGAATGTGAATGTCGAATGTCGAAATGTCGAAATGTCGAATGTCGAAATGTCGCATGTCGAATGTGAATGTCGAATGTCGAAATGTCGAATGTCGATAGTCGAAATGTCGAATGTCGAATGTGAATGTCGAATGTCGAAATGTCGAATGTCGAATGTGAATGTCGAATGTGAATGTCGAATGACGAAATGTCGAATGTCGAATGTGAATGTCGAATGTCGAATGTCAAATGTGAATGTCGAATGTCGAATTGTCGAATGTTGAAATGTCGAATGTCGAATGTCAAATGTCAAATATGAATGTCGAATGTCGAAATGTCGAATGTCAAAAGTCGAAATGTCGAATGTGAATGACGAAATGTCGAATGTGAATGTCAAATGTCGAAATGTCGAAATGTCGAATGTCGAATGTCGAATGTCGAATGTGAATGTTGAATGTCGAAATGTCGAAATGTCGAATGTGATTGTCGAAATGTCAAAATGTCGAATGTCGAATGTGAATGTCGAAATGTCGAATGTTGAAATGTCGAATGTCGAATGTGAATGTTGAATGTCGAATGTCGAAATGTCGAATGTCAAAAGTCGAAATATCGAATGTGAATGTCGAAATGTCGAATGTCGGATGTGAATGTCGAAATGTCGAATGTCGAATGTGAATGTCGAAATGTCGAAATTTCGAATGTCGAATGTCGAATGTCGAATGTCAAATGTGTATGTCGAATGTCGAATGTCGAAATGTCGAATGTTGAATGTCGAATGTCGAAAGTCGAAATGTCGAATGTGAATGTCGAAATGCCGAAATGTCGAAATGTCGAAATGTCGAATGTCAAATGTCGAATGTGAATGTCAAATGTCAAATGTGAATGTCGATTGTCAAATGTGAATGTCGAATGTCAATTGTGAATGTCGAAAGTCGAAATGTCCAATGTCGAATGTGAATGTCGAATGTCGAATGTGAATGTCGAATGTTGAATGTCAAATGTCGAATGTGAATGTCGAAATGTCGAAATGTCGGATGTCGAAATGTCGAAATGTCGAATGTCGAAAGTCGAATGTGAATGTCGAAATGTTGAATGTCGAAAGTCGAAATGTCAAATGTCGAATGTGAATGTTGAATGTCGAAATGTCGAATGTCGATTGTCAAATGTGAATGTTGAAATGTCGAAATGTCGATTGTCGAATGTGAATGTCGAATGTCGATTGTCAAATGTGAATGTTGAAATGTCGAAATGTCGATTGTCGAATGTGAATGTCGAAATGTCGAATGTCGGATGTGAATGTCGAAATGTCGAATGTCGAATGTGAATGTCGAAATGTCGAAATGTCGAAATGTCGAATGTCGAATGTCGAATGTCAAATGTGAATGTCGAATGTCGAAATGTCGAATGTCGAATGTCGAAAGTCGAAATGTCGAATGTGAATGTCGAAATGTCGAAATGTCGAAATGTCGAAATTTCGAATGTCAAATGTCGAATGTGAATGTCGAATGTCAAATGTGAATGTCGATTGTCAAATGTGAATGTCGAATGTCAATTGTGAATGTCGAAAGTCGAAATGTCCAATGTCGAATGTGAATGTCGAATGTCGAATGTGAATGTCGAATGTTGAATGTCAAATGTCGAATGTGAATGTCGAAATGTCGAAATGTCGGATGTCGAAATGTCGAAATGTCGAATGTCGAAAGTCGAATGTGAATGTCGAATGTCGAAATGTCGAATGTCGAAAGTCGAAATGTCGAATGTCGAATGTGAATGTTGAATGTCGAAATGTCGAATGTCGATTGTCAAATGTGAATGTTGAAATGTCGAAATGTCGATTGTCGAAATGTCGAATGTCGAAATGTCGAATGTCGAATGTGAATGTCGAAATGTCGAAATGTCGCATGTCGAATGTGAATGTCGAATGTCGAAATGTCGAATGTCGATAGTCGAAATGTCGAATGTCGAATGTGAATGTCGAATGTCGAAATGTCGAAATGTCGAATGTCGAAAGTGAATGTCGAATGTGAATGTCGAATGTCGAAATGTCGAATGTCGAATGTGAATGTCGAAATGTCGAATGTCGAATGTGAATGTCGAATGCCGAAAAGTCGAATGTCAAAAGTCGAAATGTCGAATGTGAATGTCAAATGTCGAAATGTCGAAATGTCGAATGTCGAATGTCGAATGTGAATGTTGAATGTCGAAATGTCGAATGTGATTGTCGAAATGTCGAAATGTCGAATGTCAAATGTCGAATGTGAATGTCAAATGTGAATGTCGATTGTCAAATGTGAATGTCGATTGTCAAATGTGAATGTCGAATGTCGAGATGTCGAATGTCGAAATGTCGAATGTCGAAAGTCGAAATGTCGAATGTCGAATGTCGAATGTCGAATGTGAATGCTGAATGTCGAAATTTCGAATGTCGATTGTCAAATGTGAATGTTGAAATGTCAATTGTTGAAATGTCGAATGTCGAAATGTCGAATGTCGAATGTGAATGTCGAAATGTCGAAATGTCGCATGTCGAAAGTCGAAATGTCGAATGTGAATGTCGAAATGTCGAATGTCGAATGTGAATGTCGACTGTCGAAATGTCGAATGTCGAAATGTCGAATGTCGGATGTGAATGTCGAATGTCGAAATGTCAAATGTCAAATGTCAAATGTGAATGTCGATTGTCGAAATGTCGAATGTCGAAATGTCGATATGTCGAAATGTCGAATGTGAATGTCGAATGTCGAATTTGAATGTCTAATGTCGAAATGTCGAAATGTCGAATGTCGAATGTGAATGTCGAATGTGAATGTCGAATGTGAATGTCGAATGTCGAAATGTCGAATGTGAATGTCGAATGTCGAATTTGAATGTCTAATGTCGAAATGTCGAAATGTCGAATGTCTAATGTGAATGTCGAATGTGAATGTTGAATGTCGAAATGTCGAATGTCGAATGTGAATGTTGAATGTTGAATGTCGAATGTGAATGTCTAAAGTCGAAATATCGAATGTGAATGTCAAATGTCGAATGTGAATGTCGAAATGTCGAAATGTCGAAATGTCGAATGTCGAATGTCGAAATGTCGAAATGTCGAAATGTCGAATGTGAATGTCGAATGTCAAATGTGAATGTCGAATGTCGAAATGTCGAAATGTCGAAAGTCGAAATGTCGAATGTCGAATGTGAATGTCGAAATGTCAAAATGTCGAATGTCGAAATGTCGAAATGTTGAATGTCGAATGTCGAATGTGAATGTCGAATGTCGAATGTGAATGTCGAAATGTCGAAATGTCGAATGTGAATGTCGAAATGTCGTAATGTCGAAATGTCGAATGTCAAATGTGAATGTCGAATGTCGAATGTCGAATGTGAATGTCGAATGTCGAATGTCGAATGTGAATGTCGAATGTCGAATGTCGAATGTCGAATGTCGAATGTGAATGTCGAAAGTCGAAATGTCAAAATGTCGAATGTCGAATGTGAATGTCAAATGTGAATGTCGAATGTCGAAATGTTGAAATGTCGAATGTCGAATGTGAATGTTGAATGTTGAATGTCGAATGTGAATGTCGAATGTCGAAATGTCGAATGTCGAAAGTCGAATGTCGAATGTGAATGTCAAATGTCGAATGTGAATGTCGAAATGTCGAAATGTCGAATGTCAAATGTCAAATGTCAAATGTCAAATGTCAAATGTCAAATGTCGAAATGTCGAAATGTCGAAATGTCGAAATGTCGAATGTCGAATGTGAATGTCGAATGTTAAATGTGAATGTCGAATGTCGAAATGTCAAAATGTCGAAAGTCGAAATGTCGAATGTGAATGTCGAAATGTCGAATGTCGAAATGTCAAAATGTTGAATGTCGAATGTCGAATGTGAATGTCGAATGTGAATGTCGAATGTCGAAATGTCGAATGTCGAATGTGAATGTCGAAATGTCGAATGTGAATGTCGAATGTCGAAATGTCGAATGTGAATGTCGAAATGTCGAATGTCGAATGTGAATGTCGAATGTCGAATGTGAATGTCGAATGTCGAATGTGAATGTCGAATGTCGAAATGTCGAAATGTCGAATGTCGAATATGAATGTCGAATGTGAATGTCGAATGTCGAATGTGAATGTCGAATGTCGAATGTGAATGTCGAATGTCAAATGTCGAATGTCGAATGTGAATGTCGACATGTCGAAATGTCGAAATGTCGAATGTCGAATGTCGAATGTCAAATGTGAATGTCGAATGTCTAAATGTCGAAAGTCGAAATGTCGAATGTGAATGTCGAAATGTCGAAATGTCGAATGTAAATGTCGAATCTCGAAATGTCGAATGTTGAAATGTCGAATGTCGAATGTCGAATGTGAATGTCGAATGTCGAAATGTCGAAATGTCGAATGTCGAAATGTCGAATGTCGAATGTGAATGTCGAATGTCGAAATGTCGAAAGTCGAAATGTCGAATGCCGAATGTCGAATGTGAATGTCGAATGTCGAAATGTCGAATGTGAATGTCGAAATGTCGAATGTCGAATGTGAATGTCAAATGTCGAAATGTCAAAATGTCGAATGTCGAATGTGAATGTTGAATGTCGAAATGTCGAATGTCGAATGTGAATGTCGAATGTCGAAATGTCGAATGTGAATGTCGAATGTCGAAATGTCGAATGTCGAATGTGAATGTCGAAATGTCGAATGTGAATGTCGAATATCGAAATGTCGAATGTCGAATGTGAATGTCGAATGTCGAAATGTCGAATGTCGAATGTCGAATGTGAAAGTCGAATGTCGAAATGTCGAATGTCGAAATGTCGAATGTGAATGTCGAATGTCGAATGTGAATGTCGAATGTCGAAATGTCGAATGTCGAATGTCGAATGTCGAATGTGAATGTCGAATGTCGAAATGTCGAAATGTCGAATGTCGAAATGTCGAATGTCGAATGTGAATGTCGAATGTCGAAATGTCGAAAGTCGAAATGTCGAATGTCGAATGTCGAATGTGAATGTCGAATGTCGAAATGTCGAATGTGAATGTCGAAATGTCGAATGTCGAATGTGAATGTCAAATGTCGAAATGTCAAAATGTCGAATGTCGAATGTGAATGTTGAATGTCGAAATGTCGAATGTCGAATGTGAATGTCGAATGTCGAAATGTCGAATGTGAATGTTGAATGTCGAAATGTCGAATGTCGAATGTGAATGTCGAAATGTCGAATGTGAATGTCGAATATCGAAATGTCGAATGTCGAATGTCGAATGTCGAATGTCGAATGTCGAAATGTCGAATGTCGAATGTCGAATGTGAAAGTCGAATGTCGAAATGTCGAATGTCGAATGTGAATGTCGAATGTCGAATGTGAATGTCGAATGTCGAAATGTCGAATGTCGAATGTCGAATGTCGAATGTGAATGTCGAAATGTCGAATGTCGAAATGTCGAATGTCGAATGTCAAATGTGAATGTCAAATGTCAAAATGTCAAAATGTCGAAATGTCGAATGTCAAATGTGAATGTCGAAATGTCGAAATGTCGAATGTCGAATGTGAATGGTGAATGTCGAATGTGAATGGTGAATGTCGAATGTCGAAATGTCGAATGTCAAAAGTGGAAAGTGAATGTCGAGTGTCGTGTGTCGAATGTCGAAATGTCGAAATGTGGAATGTTGAAATGTCGAATGTCGGATGTCGAAATTTCTAAATGTCGAATGTAGAATGTCGAATGTCAAAATGTCCAATGTCGAATGGTGAATGTCGAATGTCGAAATGTCGAAATGTCGAATGTCGGATGTCGAAATGTTGAAATGTAGAATGTCGAATATAAACGTCGAATGTGAATGTCGAATGTCGAATGTCGAACGTCGAATGTGAATGTCGAATATCAAATGTCGAATATGAATGTCGAATGTGAATGTCAAAATGTCAAATGTCGAAATGTCGAATGTGGAATGGCGAAATGTCGAATGTCGAATGTGAATGTCGAATGTCAAATGTCGAAATGTCGAATGTTAAATGTGAATGTCGAATGGTGAATGTCGAACGTCGAATGTGAATGTCGAAATGTCGAAATGTTGATTGTCGAAATGTCGAATGTCGAAATTTCGAATGTCGAATGGTCATATTTCGAAATGTCGAATGTCGAAATGTCATATTTCAAAATGTCGAATGTCGAATGTGAATGTCGAAATGTCGAATGTTGCATGTCAAAATGTCGAAATGTGAATGTCGAAATGTCGAAATGTCAAATGTGAATGTCGAAATGTCGAATGTGAATGTCGAATGTCGAAATGTCGAATGTGAATGTCGAAATGTCGAAATGTCGAATGTCGAATGTGAATGTCGAATGTCGAATGTGAATGTCGAATGTCGAATGTGAATGTCGAATGTCGAAATGTCGAAATGTGAATGTCGAAATGTCGAAATGTCGAAATGTCGAATGTCGAAATGTCGAATGTCGAAAGTCGAATTGTCGAATGTCGAATGTGAAAATGTCGAATGTGAATGTCGATTGTCGAATGTCGAAAGTCGAATGTGAATGTCGAATGTGAAAGTCGAATGTGAAAGTCGAATGTCGAAATGTCGAATGTCAAATGTGAATGTCGAATGTCGAGATGTCGAATGTTGAAAGTCGAAATGTCGAATGTCGAATGTGAATGTCGAATGTCGAATGTGAATGTCGAATGTCGAATGTGAATGTCGAAATGTCGAAATGTCGAATGTCAAAATGTCGAAATGTCGAATGTCGAATGTTGAAATGTCGAATGTCGAATTGTCGAATGTCGAATGTGAAAATGTCGAATGTGAATGTCGATTGTCGAATGTCGAAAGTCGAATGTGAATGTCGAATGTGAAAGTCGAATGTCGAAATGTCGAATGTCGAATGTGAATGTCGAATGTCGAATGTCGAATGTCGAATGTGAATGTCGAATGTTGAAATGTCGAATGTCAAAAGTCGAAATGTCGAATGTGAATGTTGAAATGTCGAATGTCGAATGTGAATGTCGAATGTCGAATGTCGAATGTGAATGTCAACATGTCGAAATGTCGAAATGTCGAATGTCGAAATGTCGAATGTGAATGTCGAATGTCGAATGTCAAATGTGAATGTCGAATGTCGAAATGTCGAAAGTCGAAATGTCAAATGTCGAATGTGAATGTCGAATGTCAAATGTGAATGTCGATTGTCAAATGTGAATGTCGAATGTCAATTGTGAATGTCGAATGTCGAAATGTCGACTGTTGAATGTCGAATGTGAATGTCGAAATGTCGAAATGTCGAATGTCAAATGTGAATGTCGAATGTCGTAATGTCGAATGTCGAATGTCAAATGTGAATGTCGAATGTCGAATGTCGAATGTGAATGTCGAATGTCGAATGTCGAAATGTCGAATGTAAAATGTGAATGTCGAAAGTCGAAATGTCGAATTTCGAAATGTCGAATGTCGAATGTCGAAATGTCGAAATGTCGAAATGTCGAAATGTCGAATGTAGAATGTCGAATGTCGAATGTCGAATGTAAAATGTGAATGTCGAATGTCGAAATGTCGAATGTCGAAATGTCGAATGTCGAAAGTCGAAATGTCGAATGTCGAAATGTCGAAATGTCGAAATGTCAAAATGTCGAATGTCGAATGTCGAATGTAAAATGTGAATGTCGAATGTCGAAATGTCGAATGTCGAAATGTCGAATGTCGAAAGTCGAAATGTCGAATGTCGAAATGTCGAATGTCGAAATGTTGAAATGTAGAATGTCGAATATAAACGTCGAATGTGAATGTCGAATGTCGAATGTCGAACGTCGAATGTGAATGTCGAATATCAAATGTCGAATATGAATGTCGAATGTGAATGTCAAAATGTTTAATGTGGAATGTCGAAATGTCGAATGTCGAAATGTCGAATGTGGAATGGCGAAATGTCGAATGTCGAATGTGAATGTCGAATGTCAAATGTCGAAATGTCGAATGTTAAATGTGAATGTCGAATGGTGAATGTCGAACGTCGAATGTGAATGTCGAAATGTCGAAATGTTGATTGTCGAAATGTCGAATGTCGAAATTTCGAATGTCGAATGGTCATATTTCGAAATGTCGAATGTCGAAATGTCATATTTCAAAATGTCGAATGTCGAATGTGAATGTCGAAATGTCGAATGTTGCATGTCAAAATGTCGAAATGTGAATGTCGAAATGTCAAATGTGAATGTCGAAATGTCGAATGTGAATGTCGAATGTCGAAATGTCGAATGTGAATGTCGAAATGTCGAAATGTCGAATGTCGAATGTGAATGTCGAATGTCGAATGTGAATGTCGAATGTCGAATGTGAATGTCGAATGTCGAAATGTCGAAATGTGAATGTCGAAATGTCGAAATGTCGAAATGTCGAATGTCGAAATGTCGAATGTCGAAAGTCGAATTGTCGAATGTCGAATGTGAAAATGTCGAATGTGAATGTCGATTGTCGAATGTCGAAAGTCGAATGTGAATGTCGAATGTGAAAGTCGAATGTGAAAGTCGAATGTCGAAATGTCGAATGTCAAATGTGAATGTCGAATGTCGAGATGTCGAATGTTGAAAGTCGAAATGTCGAATGTGAATGTCGAATGTCGAATGTGAATGTCGAATGTCGAATGTGAATGTCGAAATGTCGAAATGTCGAATGTCAAAATGTCGAAATGTCGAATGTCGAATGTTGAAATGTCGAATGTCGAATTGTCGAATGTCGAATGTGAAAATGTCGAATGTGAATGTCGATTGTCGAATGTCGAAAGTCGAATGTGAATGTCGAATGTGAAAGTCGAATGTCGAAATGTCGAATGTCGAATGTGAATGTCGAATGTCGAATGTCGAATGTCGAATGTGAATGTCGAATGTTGAAATGTCGAATGTCAAAAGTCGAAATGTCGAATGTGAATGTTGAAATGTCGAATGTCGAATGTGAATGTCGAATGTCGAATGTCGAATGTGAATGTCAACATGTCGAAATGTCGAAATGTCGAATGTCGAAATGTCGAATGTCGAATGTGAATGTCGAATGTCGAATGTCAAATGTGAATGTCGAATGTCGAAATGTCGAAAGTCGAAATGTCAAATGTCGAATGTGAATGTCGAATGTCAAATGTGAATGTCGATTGTCAAATGTGAATGTCGAATGTCAATTGTGAATGTCGAATGTCGAAATGTCGACTGTTGAATGTCGAATGTGAATGTCGAAATGTCGAAATGTCGAATGTCAAATGTGAATGTCGAATGTCGTAATGTCGAATGTCGAATGTCAAATGTGAATGTCGAATGTCGAATGTCGAATGTGAATGTCGAATGTCGAATGTCGAAATGTCGAATGTAAAATGTGAATGTCGAAAGTCGAAATGTCGAATTTCGAAATGTCGAATGTCGAATGTCGAAATGTCGAAATGTCGAAATGTCGAAATGTCGAATGTAGAATGTCGAATGTCGAATGTCGAATGTAAAATGTGAATGTCGAATGTCGAAATGTCGAATGTCGAAATGTCGAATGTCGAAAGTCGAAATGTCGAATGTCGAAATGTCGAAATGTCGAAATGTCAAAATGTCGAATGTCGAATGTCGAATGTCGAATGTAAAATGTGAATGTCGAATGTCGAAATGTCGAATGTCGAAATGTCGAATGTCGAAAGTCGAAATGTCGAATGTCGAAATGTCGAATGTCGAAATGTCGAATGTCGAAAGTCGAAATGTCGAAATGTCGAATGTCGAATGTCGAAATGTCGAATGTCGATTGTCAAATGTGAATGTTGAAATGTCGAAATGTCGATTGTCGAAATGTCGAATGTCGAAATGTCATATTTCAAAATGTCGAATGTCGAATGTGAATGTCGAAATGTCGAATGTTGCATGTCAAAATGTGAATGTCGAAATGTCGAAATGTCGAATGTGAATGTCGAAATGTCGAATGTGAATGTCGAATGTCGAAATGTCGAATGTGAATGTCGAAATGTCGTAATGTCGAAATGTCGAATGTCGAATGTGAATGTCGAATGTCGAATGTGAATGTCGAATGTCGAATGTGAATGTCGAATGTCGAAATGTCGAAATGTGAATGTCGAAATGTCGAAATGTCGAATGTCGAAAGTCGAATTGTCGAATGTCGAATGTGAAAATGTCGAATGTGAATGTCGATTGTCGAATGTCGAAAGTCGAATGTGAATGTCGAATGTGAAAGTCGAATGTGAAAGTCGAATGTCGAAATGTCGAATGTCAAATGTGAATGTCGAATGTCGAGATGTCGAATGTTGAAAGTCGAAATGTCGAATGTCGAATGTGAATGTCGAATGTCGAATGTGAATGTCGAATGTCGAATGTCAAATGTGAATGTCGAAATGTCGAAATGTCGAATGTCAAAATGTCGAAATGTCGAATGTCGAATGTTGAAATGTCGAATGTCGAAAGTCGAAATGTCGAATGTCGAAATGTCGAAATGTCGAATGTCGAATGTCGAAATGTCGAATGTCGATTGTCAAATGTGAATGTTGAAATGTCGAAATGTCAATTGTCGAAATGTCGAATGTCGAATGTCGAATGTGAATGTCGAAATGTCGAAACGTCGCATGTCGAAAGTCGAAATGTCGAATGTCGAATGTCGAATGTGAATGTCGAATGTGAATGTTGAATGTCGAAATGTCGAATGTCGATTGTCAAATGTGAATGTTGAAATGTCGAAATGTCGATTGTCGAAATGTCGAATGTCGAAATGTCGAATGTCGAATGTGAATGTCGAAATGTCGAAATGTCGCATGTCGAATGTGAATGTCGAATGTCGAAATGTCGAATGTCGATAGTCGAAATGTCGAATGTCGAATGTGAATGTCGAATGTCGAAATGTCGAAATGTCGAATGTCGAATGTGAATGTCGAATGTGAATGTCGAATGTCGAAATGTCGAATGTCGAATGTGAATGTCGAATGTGAATGTCGAAATGTTGAATGTCAAATGTCGAATGTGAATGTCGAATGTCGAAAAGTCGAATGTCAAAATTTGAAATGTCGAATGTGAATGTCGAAATGTCGAATGTCGAATGTGAATGTCAAATGTCGAAATGTCGAAATGTCGAAATGTCGAATGTCGAATGTGAATGTTGAATGTCGAAATGTCGAAATGTCGAATGTCGAATGTGATTGTCGAAATGTCGAAATGTCGAATGTCAAATGTCGAATGTGAATGTCAAATGTCAAATGTCAAATGTGAATGTCAATTGTCAAATGTGAATGTCGAATGTCAATTGTGAATGTCGAATGTCGAGATGTCGAATGTCGAAATGTCGAATGTCGAAAGTCGAAATGTCGAATGTCGAATGTCGAATGTCGAATGTCGAAAGTCGAAAGTCGAAATGTCGAATGTCGAATGTGAATGCTTAATGTCGAAATGTCGAATGTCGATTGTCAAATGTGAATGTTGAAATGTCGATTGTCGAAATGTCGAATGTCGAAATGTCGAATGTCGAATGTGAATGTCGAAATGTCGAAATGTCGCATGTCGAAAGTCGAAATGTCGAATGTCGAATGTGAATGTCGAATGTGAATGTCGAATGTCGAAATGTCGAATGTCGAATATCACGTGTTGAATGTGAATGTCGAATGTCGAAAAGTCGAATGTCAAAAGTCGAAATGTCGAATGTGAATGTCGAAATGTCGACTGTCGAAATGTCGAATGTCGAATGTGAATGTTGAATGTAGAAATGTCGAATCTGATTGTTGAAATGTCGAAATGTCGAATGTGAATGTTGAATGTCGAAATGTCGAATGTTGAAATGTCCAATGTCAAATGTCGAATGTGAATGTCGAATGTCGAAATGTCGAATGTCGAAAGTCGAAATGTCGAAATGTCGAATGTGAAAGTCGAAATGTCGAAATGTCGAATGTCGAATGTCGAATGTGAATGTCCAATGTCAAATGTGAATGTCGAATGTCGAATGTGAATGTCGAATGTCGAAATGTCAAAATGTCGAATGTCGAATGTGAATGTCGAATGTCGAAATGTCGAATGTTGAAATGTCGAATGTTGAAATGTCGAATTTCGAATGTCGAATGTCGAATGTCAAATGTCGAATGTGAATGTCGAATGTTGAAATGTCGAATGTCAAAAGTCGAAATGTCGAATGTGAATGTCGAAATGTCGAATGTCGAATGTGAATGTCGACTGTCGAAATGTCGAAATGTCGAATGTCGAATGTCGAATGTGAATGTCGAAATGTCGAATGTCGGATGTGAATGTCGAAATGTCAATTGTCAAATGTCGAATGTGAATGTCGATTGTCGAAATGTCGAATGTCAAAATGTCGATATGTCGAAATGTCAAAATGTCGAATGTCGAATGTGAATGTCGAATGTCGAAATGTCGAATGTCGAATGTGAATGTTGAATGTTGAATGTCGAATGTGAATGTCGAAAGTCGAAATGTCAAATGTGAATGTCAAATGTCGAATGTGAATGTCGAAATGTCGAAATGTCGAATGTCGAAATGTCGAAATGTCGAAATGTCGAATGTCGAATGTGAATGTCGAATGTCGAAATGTCGAAAGTCAAAATGTCGAATGTCGAATGTGAATGTCGAAATGTCAAAATGTCGAATGTCGAAATGTCGAAATGTTGAATGTCGAATGTCGAATGTCGAATGTCGAATGTCGAATGTGAATGTCGAATGTCGGAATGTCGAAATGTCGAAATGTCGAATGTAAAATGTGAATGTCGAATGTCGAAAGTCGAAATGTCGAATTTCGAAATGTCGAATGTCGAATGTCGAAATGTCGAAATGTCAAAATGTCGAAATGTCGAAATGTCGAATGTAGAATGTCGAATGTCGAATGTCGAATGTAAAATGTGAATGTCGAATGTCGAAATGTCGAATGTCGAAATGTCGAATGTCGAAAGTCGAAATGTCGAATGTCGAAATGTCGAAATGTCGAATGTCGAATGTCAAATGTCGAATGTAAAATGTGAATGTCGAATGTCAAAATGTCGAATGTCGAAATGTCGAATGTCGAAAGTCGAAATGTCGAATGTCGAAATGTCGAATGTCGAAATGTCGAATGTCGAATGTCGAAATGTCGAATGTCGAAAGTCGAAATGTCGAAATGTCGAATGTCGAAATGTCGAATGTCGATTGTCAAATGTGAATGTTGAAATGTCGAAATGTCAATTGTCGAAATGTCGAATGTCGAATGTCGAATGTGAATGTCGAAATGTCGAAACGTCGCATGTCGAAAGTCGAAATGTCGAATGTCGAATGTCGAATGTGAATGTCGAATGTGAATGTTGAATGTCGAAATGTCGAATGTCGATTGTCAAATGTGAATGTTGAAATGTCGAAATGTCGATTGTCGAAATGTCGAATGTCGAAATGTCGAATGTCGAATGTGAATGTCGAAATGTCGAAATGTCGCATGTCGAATGTGAATGTCGAATGTCGAAATGTCGAATGTCGATAGTCGAAATGTCGAATGTCGAATGTGAATGTCGAATGTCGAAATGTCGAAATGTCGAATGTCGAATGTGAATGTCGAATGTGAATGTCGAATGTCGAAATGTCGAATGTCGAATGTGAATGTCGAATGTGAATGTCGAAATGTTGAATGTCAAATGTCGAATGTGAATGTCGAATGTCGAAAAGTCGAATGTCAAAATTTGAAATGTCGAATGTGAATGTCGAAATGTCGAATGTCGAATGTGAATGTCAAATGTCGAAATGTCGAAATGTCGAAATGTCGAATGTCGAATGTGAATGTTGAATGTCGAAATGTCGAAATGTCGAATGTCGAATGTGATTGTCGAAATGTCGAAATGTCGAATGTCAAATGTCGAATGTGAATGTCAAATGTCAAATGTCAAATGTGAATGTCAATTGTCAAATGTGAATGTCGAATGTCAATTGTGAATGTCGAATGTCGAGATGTCGAATGTCGAAATGTCGAATGTCGAAAGTCGAAATGTCGAATGTCGAATGTCGAATGTCGAATGTCGAAAGTCGAAAGTCGAAATGTCGAATGTCGAATGTGAATGCTTAATGTCGAAATGTCGAATGTCGATTGTCAAATGTGAATGTTGAAATGTCGATTGTCGAAATGTCGAATGTCGAAATGTCGAATGTCGAATGTGAATGTCGAAATGTCGAAATGTCGCATGTCGAAAGTCGAAATGTCGAATGTCGAATGTGAATGTCGAATGTGAATGTCGAATGTCGAAATGTCGAATGTCGAATATCACGTGTTGAATGTGAATGTCGAATGTCGAAAAGTCGAATGTCAAAAGTCGAAATGTCGAATGTGAATGTCGAAATGTCGACTGTCGAAATGTCGAATGTCGAATGTGAATGTTGAATGTAGAAATGTCGAATCTGATTGTTGAAATGTCGAAATGTCGAATGTGAATGTTGAATGTCGAAATGTCGAATGTTGAAATGTCCAATGTCAAATGTCGAATGTGAATGTCGAATGTCGAAATGTCGAATGTCGAAAGTCGAAATGTCGAAATGTCGAATGTGAAAGTCGAAATGTCGAAATGTCGAATGTCGAATGTCGAATGTGAATGTCCAATGTCAAATGTGAATGTCGAATGTCGAATGTGAATGTCGAATGTCGAAATGTCAAAATGTCGAATGTCGAATGTGAATGTCGAATGTCGAAATGTCGAATGTTGAAATGTCGAATGTTGAAATGTCGAATTTCGAATGTCGAATGTCGAATGTCAAATGTCGAATGTGAATGTCGAATGTTGAAATGTCGAATGTCAAAAGTCGAAATGTCGAATGTGAATGTCGAAATGTCGAATGTCGAATGTGAATGTCGACTGTCGAAATGTCGAAATGTCGAATGTCGAATGTCGAATGTGAATGTCGAAATGTCGAATGTCGGATGTGAATGTCGAAATGTCAATTGTCAAATGTCGAATGTGAATGTCGATTGTCGAAATGTCGAATGTCAAAATGTCGATATGTCGAAATGTCAAAATGTCGAATGTCGAATGTGAATGTCGAATGTCGAAATGTCGAATGTCGAATGTGAATGTTGAATGTTGAATGTCGAATGTGAATGTCGAAAGTCGAAATGTCAAATGTGAATGTCAAATGTCGAATGTGAATGTCGAAATGTCGAATGTCGAAATGTCGAAATGTCGAAATGTCGAATGTCGAATGTGAATGTCGAATGTCGAAATGTCGAAAGTCAAAATGTCGAATGTCGAATGTGAATGTCGAAATGTCAAAATGTCGAATGTCGAAATGTCGAAATGTTGAATGTCGAATGTCGAATGTCGAATGTCGAATGTCGAATGTGAATGTCGAATGTCGGAATGTCGAAATGTCGAAATGTCGAATGTAAAATGTGAATGTCGAATGTCGAAAGTCGAAATGTCGAATTTCGAAATGTCGAATGTCGAATGTCGAAATGTCGAAATGTCGAAATGTCGAAATGTCGAAATGTCGAATGTAGAATGTCGAATGTCGAATGTCGAATGTAAAATGTGAATGTCGAATGTCGAAATGTCGAATGTCGAAATGTCGAATGTCGAAAGTCGAAATGTCGAATGTCGAAATGTCGAAATGTCGAATGTCGAATGTCGAATGTCGAATGTAAAATGTGAATGTCGAATGTCAAAATGTCGAATGTCGAAATGTCGAATGTCGAAAGTCGAAATGTCGAATGTCGAAATGTCGAATGTCGAAATGTCGAATGTCGAATGTCGAAATGTCGAATGTCGAAAGTCGAAATGTCGAAATGTCGAATGTCGAAATGTCGAATGTCGATTGTCAAATGTGAATGTTGAAATGTCGAAATGTCGATTGTCGAAATGTAGAATGTCGAAATGTCGAATGTCGAATGTGAATGTCGAAATGTCGAAACGTCGCATGTTGAAAGTCGAAATGTCGAAATGTCGAATGTCGAATGTGAATGTCGAAAGTTGAATGTTGAATGTGAATGTCGAATGTCGAAATGTTGAAATGTCGAATGTCGAATGTCGAATGTCGAATGTGAATGTTGAATGTCGAATGTCGAATGTGAATGTCGAATGTCGAAATGTCGAATGTCGAAAGTCGAAAGTCGAATGTGAATGTCAAATGTCGAATGTGAATGTCGAAATGTCGAAATGTCGAATGTCGAAATGTCGAAATGTCGAAATGTCGAATGTCGAATGTGAATGTCGAATGTTAAATGTGAATGTCGAATGTCAAAATGTCGAAACGTCGAAAGTCGAAATGTCGAATGTCGAATGTCGAAATGTCGAATGTGAATGTCGAATGTCGAAATGTCGAATGTGAATGGTGAATGTCGAAATGTCGAATGTCGAATGTGAATGTCGAATGTCGAATGTGAATGTCGAATGTTGAATGTGAATGTCGAATGTCGAAATGTCGAAATGTCGAATGTCGAATGTGAATGTCGAATGTGAATGTCGTATGTGAATGTCGAAATGTCAAAATGTCGAATGTCGAATGTGAATGTCGAATGTCAAATGTCGAATGTCGAATGTGAATGTCGAATGTCGAATGTCGAATGTGAATGTCGAATGTCGAATGTCGAATGTCGAATGTGAATGTCGACATGTCGAAATGTCGAAATGTCGAATGTCGAAATGTCGAATGTCGAATGTCGAATGTCGAATGTGAATGTCGAATGTCAAATGTCAAATGTGAATGTCGAATGTCGAAATGTCGAAAATCAAAATGTCGAATGTCGAATGTGAATGTCGAAATGTCGAAATGTCGAATGTGAATGTCGAATCTCGAAATGTCGAATGTTGAAATGTCGAATGTCGAATGTCGAATGTCGAATGTGAATGTCGAATGTCGAAATGTCGAATGTCGATTGTCAAATGTGAATGTCGAATATCAAATGTGATTGTCCAATGTGAATGTCGAAAGTCGAAATGTCGAATGTCGAATGTGAATGTCAAAATGTCGAAATGTCGAATGTGAATGTCGAAATGTTGAATGTCGAAATGTCGAATGTCGAATGTGAATGTCGAATGTCGAAATGTCGAAATGTCGAATGTCAAATGTGAATGTCGAATGTCGAATGTGAATGTCGAATATCGAAATGTCGAACGTCGAAATGTCGAATGTCGAAAGTCGAAATGTCGAATGTCGAATGTCGAAATGTCGAAATGTCGAATGTCTAATGTCGATTGTCGAATGTGAATGTCGAATGTCAAATGTGAATGTCGAATGTCAAATGTGAATGTCGAATGTGAATGTTGAAATGTCGAAATGTCGATTGTCGAAATGTCGAATGTCGAAATGTCGAATATCGAATGTCAATGTCGAAATGTCGAAATGTCGCATGTCGAATGTGAATGTCGAATGTCGAAATGTCGAATGTCGAAAGTCAAAATGTCGAATGTCGAATTTGAATGTCGAATGTGAATGTCGAATGTCGAATGTGAATGTCGAATGTCGAAAGTGAATTTCGAATGTCGAAATGTCGAATGTCGAATGTCGAATGTCAAATGTCGAATGTGAATGTCGAATGTCGAAATGTCGAATGTCAAAAGTCGAAATGTCGAATGTGAATGTCGAATGTCGAAATGTCGAATGTCAAAAGTCGAAATGTCGAATGTGAATGTCGAAATGTCGAATGTCGGATGTGAATGTCAAATGTCGAAATGTCGAAATGTCGAATGTCGAATGTCGAATGTCGAATGTCAAATGTGAATATCGAATGTCGAATGTGAATGTCGAATGTCGAAATGTCGAATGTCGAAAGTTGAAAGTCGAAATGTCGAATGTCGAATGTGAATGTCGAATGTCGAAATGTCGAAATGTCGAATATCAAATGTCGAATGTGAATGTCGAATGTCAAATGTGAATGTCGATTGTCAAATGTGAATGTTGAATGTCAAATGTCGAATGTCGAATGTGAATGTCGAATGTGAATGTCGAATGTGAATGTCGAATGTCGAAATGTCGAAATGTCGAATGTCGAATGTGAATGTCGTATGTCGAAATGTCGAATGTTGAAATGTCGAATGTCGAATGTCAAATGTCGAATGTGAATGTCGAATGTTGAAATGTCGAATGTCAAAAGTCGAAATGTCGAATGTGAATGTCGAAATGTCGAATGTCGAAATGTCGAATGTCGAAAGTCGAAATGTCGAATGTCGAATGTTGAAATGTCGAATGTCGATTGTCAAATGTGAATGTTGAAATGTCGAAATGTCAATTGTCGAAATGTCGAATGTCGAATGTGAATGTCGAATGTGAATGTTGAATGTCGAAATGTCGAATGTCGATTGTCAAATGTGAATGTTGAAATGTCAAAATGTCGATTGTCGAAATGTCGAATGTCGAAATGTCGAATGTCGAATGTGAATGTCGAAATGTCGAAATGTCGCATGTCGAATGTGAATGTCGAATGTCGAAATGTCGAATGTCGATAGTCGAAATGTCGAATGTCGAATGTGAATGTCGAATGTCGAAATGTCGAAATGTCGAATGTCGAATGTGAATGTCGAATGTGAATGTCGAATGTCGAAATGTCGAATGTGAATGTCGAATGTGAATGTCGAAATGTCGAATGTCAAATGTCGAATGTGAATGTCGAATGTCAAAATGTCGAATGTCAAAATTCGAAATGTCGAATGTGAATGTCGAAATGTCGAATGTCGAATGTGAATGTCAAATGTCGAAATGTCGAAATGTCGAATGTGAATGTTGAATGTCGAAATGTCGAAATGTCGAATGTCGAATGTGATTGTCGAAATGTCGAAATGTCGAATGTCAAATGTCGAATGTGAATGTCAAATGTCAAATGTGAATGTCAATTGTCAAATGTGAATGTCGAATGTCAATTGTGAATGTCGAATGTCGAGATGTCGAATGTCGAAATGTCGAATGTCGAAAGTCGAAATGTCGAATGTCGAATGTCGAATGTCGAATGTCGAAAGTCGAAAGTCAAAAGTCGAAATGTCGAATGTCGAATGTGAATGCTTAATGTCGAAATGTCGAATGTCGATTGTCAAATGTGAATGTTGAAATGTCGATTGTCGAAATGTCGAATGTCGAAATGTCGAATGTCGAATGTGAATGTCGAAATGTCGAAATGTCGCATGTCGAAAGTCGAAATGTCGAATGTGAATGTCGAATGTGAATGTCGAATGTCGAAATGTCGAATGTCGAATGCGAATGTCGAAATGTCGAATGTCGAATATCACGTGTTGAATGTGAATGTCGAATGTCGAAAAGTCGAATGTCAAAAGTCGAAATGTCGAATGTGAATGTCGAAATGTCGAATGTCGAAATGTCGAATGTCGAATGTGAATGTTGAATGTCGAAATGTCGAAATGTCGAATGTCGAATCTGATTGTTGAAATGTCGAAATGTCGAATGTCGAATGTGAATGTTGAATGTCGAAATGTCGAATGTTGAAATGTCCGATTTCAAATGTCGAATGTGAATGTCGAATGTCGAAATGTCGAATGTCAAAAGTCGAAATGTCGAATGTGAATGTCGAAATGTCGAATGTCGAATGTGAATGTCGAAATGTCGAATGTCGGATGTGAATGTCGAAATGTCGAAATGTCGAATGTCGAATGTGAATGTCGAAATGTCGAAATGTCGAATGTCGAATGTCAAATGTGAATGTCGAATGTCGAATGTGAATGTCGAATGTCGAAATGTCGAAATGTCGAATGTCAAATGTCGAATGTGAATGTCGAATGTCAAATCTGAAGGTCGATTATCAAATGTGAATGTCGAATGTCGAATGTGAATGTAGAATGTGAATGTCGAATGTCGAAATGTCGAATGTCGAATGTCGAAATGTCGAATGTTGATTGTCAAATGTGAATGTCGAATGTCAAATGTGAATGTCGAATGTCGAAATGTCGAATGTCGAAAGTCGAAATGTCGAAATGTCGAATGTGAAAGTCGAAATGTCGAAATGTCGAATGTCGAATGTTGAATGTGAATGTCCAATGTCAAATGTGAATGTCGAATGTCGAATGTGAATGTCGAATGTCGAAATGTCAAAATGTCGAATGTCGAATGTGAATGTCGAATGTCGAATGTTGAAATGTCGAATGTTGAAATGTCGAATTTCGAATGTCGAATGTCGAATGTCGAATGTCGAATGTGAAATGTCGAATGTCGAATGTGAATGTCGAAATGTCGAATGTCGGATGTGAATGTCGAATGTCGAAATGTCAAATGTCAAATGTCGAATGTGAATGTCGATTGTCGAAATGTCGAATGTCGAAATGTCGATATGTCGAAATGTCGAATGTGAATGTCGAATGTCGAATTTGAATGTCTAATGTCGAAATGTCAAAATGTCGAATGTCGAATGTGAATGTCGAATGTCGAAATGTCGAATGTCGAATGTGAATGTTGAATGTTGAATGTCGAATGTGAATGTCGAAAGTCGAAATGTCGAATGTGAATGTCAAATGTCGAATGTGAATGTCGAAATGTCGAAATGTCGAATGTCGAAATGTCGAAATGTCGAAATGTCGAATGTCGAATGTGAATGTCGAATGTCGAAATGTCGAAAGTCAAAATGTCGAATGTCGAATGTGAATGTCGAAATGTCAAAATGTCGAATGTCGAAATGTCGAAATGTTGAATGTCGAATGTCGAATGTCGAATGTCGAATGTGAATGTCGAATGTCGGAATGTCGAAATGTCGAAATGTCGAATGTAAAATGTGAATGTCGAATGTCGAAAGTCGAAATGTCGAATTTCGAAATGTCGAATGTTGAATGTCGAAATGTCGAAATGTCGAAATGTCGAATGTAGAATGTCGAATGTCGAATGTCGAATGTAAAATGTGAATGTCGAATGTCGAAATGTCGAATGTCGAATGTCGAAAGTCGAAATGTCGAATGTCGAAATGTCGAAATGTCGAATGTCGAATGTCGAATGTCGAATGTCGAATGTAAAATGTGAATGTCGAATGTCAAAATGTCGAATGTCGAAATGTCGAATGTCGAAAGTCGAAATGTCGAATGTCGAAATGTCGAATGTCGAATGTCGAAATGTCAAATGTCGAAAGTCGAAATGTCGAAATGTCGAATGTCGAATGTCGAAATGTCGAATGTCGATTGTCAAATGTGAATGTTGAAATGTCGAAATGTCGATTGTCGAAATGTCGAATGTCGAAATGTCGAATTTCGAATGTGAATGTCGAAATGTCGAAACGTCGCATGTTGAAAGTCGAAATGTCGAAATGTCGAATGTCGAATGTGAATGTCGAATGTTGAATGTTGAATGTGAATGTCGAATGTCGAAATGTTGAAATGTCGAATGTCGAATGTCGAATGTGAATGTTGAATGTCGAATGTCGAATGTGAATGTCGAATGTCGAATGTGAATGTCGAATGTTGAATGTGAATGTCGAATGTCGAAATGTCGAATGTCGAATGTGAATGTCGAATGTGAATGTCGTATGTGAATGTCGAAATGTCGAAATGTCGAATGTCGAATGTGAATGTCGAATGTCAAATGTCGAATGTCGAATGTGAATGTCGAATGTCGAATGTCGAATGTGAATGTCGAATGTCGAATTTCGAATGTCGAATGTGAATGTCGACATGTCGAAATGTCGAAATGTCGAATGTCGAAATGTCGAATGTCGAATGTCGAATGTCGAATGTGAATGTCGAATGTCGAATGTCAAATGTGAATGTCGAATGTCGAAATGTCGAAAATCAAAATGTCGAATGTCGAATGTGAATGTCGAAATGTCGAAATGTCGAATGTGAATGTCAAATCTCGAAATGTCGAATGTTGAAATGTCGAATGTCGAATGTCGAATGTCGAATGTGAATGTCGAATGTCGAAATGTCGAATGTCGATTGTCAAATGTGAATGTCGAATGTCAAATGTGATTGTCCAATGTGAATGTCGAAAGTCGAAATGTCGAATGTCGAATGTGAATGTCAAAATGTCGAAATGTCGAATGTGAATGTCGAAATGTTGAATGTCGAAATGTCGAATGTCGAATGTGAATGTCGAATGTCGAATGTGAATGTCGAATGTCAAATGTGAATGTCGAATGTCAAATGTGAATGTCGAATGTGAATGTTGAAATGTCGAAATGTCGATTGTCGAAATGTCGAATGTCGAATGTCGAAATGTCGAAATGTCGAATGTCGAATGTCGATTGTCGAATGTGAATGTCGAATGTCAAATGTGAATGTCGAATGTCAAATGTGAATGTCGAATGTGAATGTTGAAATGTCGAAATGTCGATTGTCGAAATGTCGAATGTCGAAATGTCGAATATCGAATGTGAATGTCGAAATGTCGAAATGTCGCATGTCGAATGTGAATGTCGAATGTCGAAATGTCGAATGTCGAAAGTCAAAATGTCGAATGTCGAATGTGAATGTCGAATGTGAATGTCGAATGTCGAATGTGAATGTCGAATGTCGAAAGTGAATTTCGAATGTCGAAATGTCGAATGTCGAATGTCGAATGTCAAATGTCGAATGTGAATGTCGAATGTCGAAATGTCGAATGTCAAAAGTCGAAATGTCGAATGTGAATGTCGAAATGTCGAATGTCGAATGTGAATGTCAAATGTCGAAATGTCGAATGTCGAATGTGAATGTTGAAATGTCGAAATGTCGAAATGTCGAATGTGATTGTCGAAATGTCGAAATGTCGAATGTCGAATGTTAATGTCGAATGTCGAATGTTGAAATGTCGAATGTCAAATGTCGAATGTGAATGTCGAATGTCGAAATGTCGAATGTCAAAAGTCGAAATGTCGAATGTGAATGTCGAATGTCGAAATGTCGAATGTCAAAAGTCGAAATGTCAAATGTGAATGTCGAAATGTCGAATGTCGGATGTGAATGTCAAATGTCGAAATGTCGAAATGTCGAATGTCGAATGTCGAATGTCGAAATGTCGAATGTCGAATGTCGAATGTCGAATGTCAAATGTGAATATCGAATGTCGAATGTGAATGTCGAATGTCGAAATGTCGAATGTCGAAAGTTGAAAGTCGAAATGTCGAATGTCGAATGTGAATGTCGAATGTCGAAATGTCGAAATGTCGAATATCAAATGTCGAATGTGAATGTCGAATGTCAAATGTGAATGTCGATTGTCAAATGTGAATGTCGAATGTCAAATGTCGAATGTCGAATGTCGAATGTGAATGTCGAATGTGAATGTCGAATGTGAATGTCGAATGTCGAAATGTCGAATGTCAAAAGTCGAAATGTCGAATGTGAATGTCGAAATGTCGAATGTCGAATGTGAATGTCGAATGTGAATGTCGAATGTCGAAATGTCGAATGTTGAATGTGAATGTCGTATGTCGAAATGTCGAATGTTGAAATGTCGAATGTCGAATGTCAAATGTTGAATGTGAATGTCGAATGTTGAAATGTCGAATGTCAAAAGTCGAAATGTCGAATGTGAATGTCGAAATGTCGAATGTCGAATGTGAATGTCGGCTGTCGAAATGTCGAAATGTCGAATGTCGAATGTCGAATGTGAATGTCGAAATGTCGAATGTCGGATGTGAATGTAGAATGTCGAAATGTCGAATGTCAAATGTCGAATGTGAATGTCGATTGTCGAAATGTCGAATGTTGAAATGTCGAAATGTCGAAATGTCGAAATGTCGATTATGAATGTCGAATGTCGAATTTGAATGTCGAATTTGAATGTCGAATGTCGAAATGTCGAAATGTCGAAATGTCGATTATGAATGTCGAATGTCGAATTTGAATGTCGAATGTCGAAATGTCGAATGTCGAATGTGAATGTCGAATGTGAATGTCAAATGTCGAATGTGAATGTCGAAATGTCGAAATGTCGAATGTCGAATGTCGAAATGTCGAAATGTCGAATGTGAATGTCGAATGTTAAATGTGAATGTCGAAAGTCGAAATGTCGAATGTCGAATGTGAATGTCGAAATGTCGAAATGTCAAATGTCGAAATGTCGATCATGAATGTCGAATGTCGAATTTGAATGTCGAATGTCGAAATGTCGAATGTCGAATGTGAATGTCGAATGTCGATTATGAATGTCGAATGTCGAATTTGAATGTCGAATGTCGAAATGTCGAAATGTCGAATGTCGAATGTGAATGTCGAATGTGAATGTCAAATGTCGAATGTGAATGTCGAAATGTCGAAATGTCGAATGTCGAATGTGAATGTTAAATGTGAATGTCGAAAGTCGAAATGTCGAATGTCGAATGTGAATGTCAAAATGTCGAAATGTCGAAATGTCGAAATGTCGAATGTCGAATGTCGAATGTCGAATGTGAATGTCGAATGTGAATGTCGAATGTCGAATGTGAATGTCGAATGTTGAATGTCAAATGTCGAATGTGAATGTCGAAATGTCGAAATGTCGGGTGTCGAAATGTCGAAATGTCGAATGTCGAAAGTCGAATGTGAATGTCGAATGTCGAAATGTCGAATGTCGAAAGTCGAAATGTCGAATGTCGAATGTGAATGTTGAATGTCGAAATGTCGAATGTCGATTGTCAAATGTGAATGTTGAAATGTCGAAATGTCGATTGTCGAAATGTCGAATGTCGAAATGTCGAATGTCGAATGTGAATGTCGAAATGTCGAAATGTCGCATGTCGAATGTGAATGTCGAATGTCGAAATGTCGAATGTCGATAGTCGAAATGTCGAATGTCGAATGTGAATGTCGAATGTCGAAATGTCGAAATGTCGAATGTCGAATGTGAATGTCGAATGTGAATGTCGAATGTCGAAATGTCGAATGTCGAATGTGAATGTCGAATGTGAATGTCGAAATGTCGAATGTCAAATGTCGAATGTGAATGTCGAATGTCGAAAAGTCGAATGTCAAAATTCGAAATGTCGAATGTGAATGTCGAAATGTCGAATGTCGAATGTGAATGTCAAATGTCGAAATGTCGAAATGTCGAAATGTCGAATGTGAATGTTGAATGTCGAAATGTCGAAATGTCGAATGTCGAATGTGATTGTCGAAATGTCGAAATGTCGAATGTCAAATGTCGAATGTGAATGTCAAATGTCAAATGTGAATGTCAATTGTCAAATGTGAATGTCGAATGTCAATTGTGAATGTCGAAAGTCGAAATGTCGAATGTCGAATGTCGAATGTCGAATGTCGAAAGTCGAAAGTCGAAATGTCGAATGTCGAATGTGAATGCTTAATGTCGAAATGTCGAATGTCGATTGTCAAATGTGAATGTTGAAATGTCGATTGTCGAAATGTCGAATGTCGAAGTGTCGAATGTCGAATGTGAATGTCGAAATGTCGAAATGTCGCATGTCGAAAGTCGAAATGTCGAATGTCGAATGTGAATGTCGAATGTGAATGTCGAATGTCGAAATGTCGAATGTCGAATGCGAATGTCGAAATGTCGAATGTCGAATATCACGTGTTGAATGTGAATGTCGAATGTCGAAAAGTCGAATGTCAAAAGTCGAAATGTCGAATGTGAATGTCGAAATGTCGAATGTCGAAATGTTGAATGTCGAATGTGAATGTTGAATGGCGAAATGTCGAAATGTCGAAATGTCGAAATGTCGAATGTCGAATCTGATTGTTGAAATGTCGAAATGTCGAATGTCGAATGTGAATGTTGAATGTCGAAATGTCGAATGTTGAAATGTCCAATGTCAAATGTCGAATGTGAATGTCGAATGTCGAAATGTCGAATGTCAAAAGTCGAAATGTCGAATGTGAATGTCGAAATGTCGAATGTCGAATGTGAATGTCGAAATGTCGAATGTCGGATGTGAATGTCGAAATGTCGAAATGTCGAATGTCGAATGTGAATGTCGAAATGTCGAAATGTCGAATGTCAAATGTGAATGTCGAATGTCGAATGTGAATGTCGAATGTCGAAATGTCGAAATGTCGAATGTCAAATGTCGAATGTGAATGTCGAATGTCAAATCTGAAGGTCGATTATCAAATGTGAATGTCGAATGTCGAATGTGAATGTAGAATGTGAATGTCGAATGTCGAAATGTCGAATGTCGAATGTCGAAATGTCGAATGTCGATTGTCAAATGTGAATGTCGAATGTCAAATGTGAATGTCGAATGTCGAAATGTCGAATGTCGAAAGTCGAAATGTCGAATGTCGAAAGTCGAAATGTCGAAATGTCGAATGTGAAAGTCGAAATGTCGAAATGTCGAATGTCAAATGTGAATGTCCAATGTCAAATGTGAATGTCGAATGTCAAATGTGAATGTCGAATGTCGAAATGTCAAAATGTCGAATGTCGAATGTGAATGTCGAATGTCGAAATGTCGAATGTTGAAATGTCGAATGTTGAAATGTCGAATTTCGAATGTCGAATGTCGAATGTCAAATGTCGAATGTGAATGTCGAATGTTGAAATGTCGAATGTCAAAAGTCGAAATGTCGAATGTGAATGTCGAAATGTCGAATGTCGAATGTGAATGTCAACTGTCGAAATGTCGAAATGTCGAATGTCGAATGTCGAATGTGAATGTCGAAATGTCGAATGTCGGATGTGAATGTCGAATGTCGAAATGTCAAATGTCAAATGTCGAATGTGAATGTCGATTGTCGAAATGTCGAATGTCGAAATGTCGATATGTCGAAATGTCGAATGTGAATGTCGAATGTCGAATTTGAATGTCTAATGTCGAAATGTCGAAATGTCGAATGTCGAATGTGAATGTCGAATGTCGAAATGTCGAATGTTGAATGTCGAATGTGAATGTCGAAAGTCGAAATGTCGAATGTGAATGTCAAATGTCGAATGTGAATGTCGAAATGTCGAAATGTCGAATGTCGAAATGTCGAAATGTCGAAATGTCGAATGTCGAATGTGAATGTCGAATGTGAATGTCGCATGTGAATGTCGAAATGTCGAAATGTCGAATGTCGAATGTGAATGTCGAATGTCAAATGTCGAATGTCGAATGTGAATGTCGAATGTCGAATGTCGAATGTGAATGTCGAATGTCGAATGTCGAATGTCGAATGTGAATGTCGACATGTCGAAATGTCGAAATGTCGAATGTCGAAATGTCGAATGTCGAATGTCGAATGTCGAATGTGAATGTCGAATGTCAAATGTCAAATGTGAATGTCGAATGTCGAAATGTCGAAAATCAAAATGTCGAATGTCGAATGTGAATGTCGAAATGTCGAAATGTCGAATGTGAATGTCGAATCTCGAAATGTCGAATGTTGAAATGTCGAATGTCGAATGTCGAATGTCGAATGTGAATGTCGAATGTCGAAATGTCGAATGTCGATTGTCAAATGTGAATGTCGAATATCAAATGTGATTGTCCAATGTGAATGTCGAAAGTCGAAATGTCGAATGTCGAATGTGAATGTCAAAATGTCGAAATGTCGAATGTGAATGTCGAAATGTTGAATGTCGAAATGTCGAATGTCGAATGTGAATGTCGAATGTCGAAATGTCGAAATGTCGAATGTCAAATGTGAATGTCGAATGTCGAATGTGAATGTCGAATATCGAAATGTCGAACGTCGAAATGTCGAATGTCGAAAGTCGAAATGTCGAATGTCGAATGTCGAAATGTCGAAATGTCGAATGTCGAATGTCGATTGTCGAATGTGAATGTCGAATGTCAAATGTGAATGTCGAATGTCAAATGTGAATGTCGAATGTGAATGTTGAAATGTCGAAATGTCGATTGTCGAAATGTCGAATGTCGAAATGTCGAATATCGAATGTGAATGTCGAAATGTCGAAATGTCGCATGTCGAATGTGAATGTCGAATGTCGAAATGTCGAATGTCGAAAGTCAAAATGTCGAATGTCGAATTTGAATGTCGAATGTGAATGTCGAATGTCGAATGTGAATGTCGAATGTCGAAAGTGAATTTCGAATGTCGAAATGTCGAATGTCGAATGTCGAATGTCAAATGTCGAATGTGAATGTCGAATGTCGAAATGTCGAATGTCAAAAGTCGAAATGTCGAATGTGAATGTCGAAATGTCGAATGTCAAATGTCGAAATGTCGAAATGTCGAATGTCGAATGTGAATGTTGAATGTCGAAATGTCGAAATGTCGAATGTGATTGTCGAAATGTCGAAATGTCGAAATGTTGAATGTTAATGTCGAATGTCGAATGTTGAAATGTCGAATGTCAAATGTCGAATGTGAATGTCGAATGTCGAAATGTCGAAATGTCGAATGTCAAAAGTCGAAATGTCGAATGTGAATGTCGAATGTCGAAATGTCGAATGTCAAAAGTCGAAATGTCGAATGTGAATGTCGAAATGTCGAATGTCGGATGTGAATGTCAAATGTCGAAATGTCGAAATGTCGAATGTCGAATGTCGAATGTCGAATGTCAAATGTGAATATCGAATGTCGAATGTGAATGTCGAATGTCGAAATGTCGAATGTCGAAAGTTGAAAGTCGAAATGTCGAATGTCGAATGTGAATGTCGAATGTCGAAATGTCGAAATGTCGAATATCAAATGTCGAATGTGAATGTCGAATGTCAAATGTGAATGTCGATTGTCAAATGTGAATGTCGAATGTCAAATGTCGAATGTCGAATGTGAATGTCGAATGTGAATGTCGAATGTGAATGTCGAATGTCGAAATGTCGAAATGTCGAATGTCGAATGTGAATGTCGTATGTCGAAATGTCGAATGTTGAAATGTCGAATGTCGAATGTCAAATGTCGAATGTGAATGTCGAATGTTGAAATGTCAAAAGTCGAAATGTCGAATGTGAATGTCGAAATGTCGAATGTCGAAATGTCGAATGTCGAAAGTCGAAATGTCGAATGTCGAATGTTGAAATGTCGAATGTCGATTGTCAAATGTGAATGTTGAAATGTCGAAATGTCAATTGTCGAAATGTCGAATGTCGAAATGTCGAATGTCGAATGTGAATGTCGAAATGTCGAAACGTCGCATGTCGAAAGTCGAAATGTCGAATGTCGAATGTCGAATGTGAATGTCGAATGTGAATGTTGAATGTCGAAATGTCGAATGTCGATTGTCAAATGTGAATGTTGAAATGTCAAAATGTCGATTGTCGAAATGTCGAATGTCGAAATGTCGAATGTCGAATGTGAATGTCGAAATGTCGAAATGTCGCATGTCGAATGTGAATGTCGAATGTCGAAATGTCGAATGTCGATAGTCGAAATGTCGAATGTCGAATGTGAATGTCGAATGTCGAAATGTCGAAATGTCGAATGTCGAATGTGAATGTCGAATGTGAATGTCGAATGTCGAAATGTCGAATGTGAATGTCGAATGTGAATGTCGAAATGTCGAATGTCAAATGTCGAATGTGAATGTCGAATGTCGAAATGTCGAATGTCAAAATTCGAAATGTCGAATGTGAATGTCGAAATGTCGAATGTCGAATGTGAATGTCAAATGTCGAAATGTCGAAATGTCGAATGTGAATGTTGAATGTCGAAATGTCGAAATGTCGAATGTCGAATGTGATTGTCGAAATGTCGAAATGTCGAATGTCAAATGTCGAATGTGAATGTCAAATGTCAAATGTGAATGTCAATTGTCAAATGTGAATGTCGAATGTCAATTGTGAATGTCGAATGTCGAGATGTCGAATGTCGAAATGTCGAATGTCGAAAGTCGAAATGTCGAATGTCGAATGTCGAATGTCGAATGTCGAAAGTCGAAAGTCGAAAGTCGAAATGTCGAATGTCGAATGTGAATGCTTAATGTCGAAATGTCGAATGTCGATTGTCAAATGTGAATGTTGAAATGTCGATTGTCGAAATGTCGAATGTCGAAATGTCGAATGTGAATGTCGAAATGTCGAAATGTCGCATGTCGAAAGTCGAAATGTCGAATGTGAATGTCGAATGTGAATGTCGAATGTCGAAATGTCGAATGTCGAATGCGAATGTCGAAATGTCGAATGTCGAATATCACGTGTTGAATGTGAATGTCGAATGTCGAAAAGTCGAATGTCAAAAGTCGAAATGTCGAATGTGAATGTCGAAATGTCGAATGTCGAATGTGAATGTTGAATGTCGAAATGTCGAAATGTCGAATGTCGAATCTGATTGTTGAAATGTCGAAATGTCGAATGTCGAATGTGAATGTTGAATGTCGAAATGTCGAATGTTGAAATGTCCGATGTCAAATGTCGAATGTGAATGTCGAATGTCGAAATGTCGAATGTCAAAAGTCGAAATGTTGAATGTGAATGTCGAAATGTCGAATGTCGAATGTGAATGTCGAAATGTCGAATGTCGGATGTGAATGTCGAAATGTCGAAATGTCGAATGTCGAATGTCGAATGTGAATGTCGAAATGTCGAAATGTCGAATGTCGAATGTCAAATGTGAATGTCGAATGTCGAATGTGAATGTCGAATGTCGAAATGTCGAAATGTCGAATGTCAAATGTCGAATGTGAATGTCGAATGTCAAATCTGAAGGTCGATTATCAAATGTGAATGTCGAATGTCGAATGTGAATGTAGAATGTGAATGTCGAATGTCGAAATGTCGAATGTCGAATGTCGAAATGTCGAATGTTGATTGTCAAATGTGAATGTCGAATGTCAAATGTGAATGTCGAATGTCGAAATGTCGAATGTCGAAAGTCGAAATGTCGAAATGTCGAATGTGAAAGTCGAAATGTCGAAATGTCGAATGTCGAATGTTGAATGTGAATGTCCAATGTCAAATGTGAATGTCGAATGTCGAATGTGAATGTCGAATGTCGAAATGTCAAAATGTCGAATGTCGAATGTGAATGTCGAATGTCGAATGTTGAAATGTCGAATGTTGAAATGTCGAATTTCGAATGTCGAATGTCGAATGTCGAATGTCGAATGTCAAATGTCGAATGTGAATGTCGAATGTTGAAATGTCGAATGTCGAATGTGAATGTCGACTGTCGAAATGTCGAAATGTCGAATGTCGAATGTCGAATGTGAATGTCGAAATGTCGAATGTCGGATGTGAATGTCGAATGTCGAAATGTCAAATGTCAAATGTCGAATGTGAATGTCGATTGTCGAAATGTCGAATGTCGATATGTCGAAATGTCGAATGTGAATGTCGAATGTCGAATTTGAATGTCTAATGTCGAAATGTCAAAATGTCGAATGTCGAATGTGAATGTCGAATGTCGAAATGTCGAATGTCGAATGTGAATGTTGAATGTTGAATGTCGAATGTGAATGTCGAAAGTCGAAATGTCGAATGTGAATGTCAAATGTCGAATGTGAATGTCGAAATGTCGAAATGTCGAATGTCGAAATGTCGAAATGTCGAAATGTCGAATGTCGAATGTGAATGTCGAATGTCGAAATGTCGAAAGTCAAAATGTCGAATGTCGAATGTGAATGTCGAAATGTCAAAATGTCGAATGTCGAAATGTCGAAATGTTGAATGTCGAATGTCGAATGTCGAATGTCGAATGTGAATGTCGAATGTCGGAATGTCGAAATGTCGAAATGTCGAATGTAAAATGTGAATGTCGAATGTCGAAAGTCGAAATGTCGAATTTCGAAATGTCGAATGTTGAATGTCGAAATGTCGAAATGTCGAAATGTCGAATGTAGAATGTCGAATGTCGAATGTCGAATGTAAAATGTGAATGTCGAATGTCGAAATGTCGAATGTCGAATGTCGAAAGTCGAAATGTCGAATGTCGAAATGTCGAAATGTCGAATGTCGAATGTCGAATGTCGAATGTCGAATGTAAAATGTGAATGTCGAATGTCAAAATGTCGAATGTCGAAATGTCGATTGTCGAAAGTCGAAATGTCGAATGTCGAAATGTCGAATGTCGAATGTCGAAATGTCAAATGTCGAAAGTCGAAATGTCGAAATGTCGAATGTCGAATGTCGAAATGTCGAATGTCGATTGTCAAATGTGAATGTTGAAATGTCGAAATGTCGATTGTCGAAATGTCGAATGTCGAAATGTCGAATTTCGAATGTGAATGTCGAAATGTCGAAACGTCGCATGTTGAAAGTCGAAATGTCGAAATGTCGAATGTCGAATGTGAATGTCGAATGTTGATTGTTGATTGTGAATGTCGAATGTCGAAATGTTGAAATGTCGAATGTCGAATGTCGAATGTGAATGTTGAATGTCGAATGTCGAATGTGAATGTCGAATGTCGAATGTGAATGTCGAATGTTGAATGTGAATGTCGAATGTCGAAATGTCGAATGTCGAATGTGAATGTCGAATGTGAATGTCGTATGTGAATGTCGAAATGTCGAAATGTCGAATGTCGAATGTGAATGTCGAATGTCAAATGTCGAATGTCGAATGTGAATGTCGAATGTCGAATGTCGAATGTGAATGTCGAATGTCGAATGTGAATGTCGAATGTCGAATTTCGAATGTCGAATGTGAATGTCGACATGTCGAAATGTCGAAATGTCGAATGTCGAAATGTCGAATGTCGAATGTCGAATGTCGAATGTGAATGTCGAATGTCGAATGTCAAATGTGAATGTCGAATGTCGAAATGTCGAAAATCAAAATGTCGAATGTCGAATGTGAATGTCGAAATGTCGAAATGTCGAATGTGAATGTCAAATCTCGAAATGTCGAATGTTGAAATGTCGAATGTCGAATGTCGAATGTCGAATGTGAATGTCGAATGTCGAAATGTCGAATGTCGATTGTCAAATGTGAATGTCGAATGTCAAATGTGATTGTCCAATGTGAATGTCGAAAGTCGAAATGTCGAATGTCGAATGTGAATGTCAAAATGTCGAAATGTCGAATGTGAATGTCGAAATGTTGAATGTCGAAATGTCGAATGTCGAATGTGAATGTCGAATGTCGAATGTGAATGTCGAATGTCAAATGTGAATGTCGAATGTCAAATGTGAATGTCGAATGTGAATGTTGAAATGTCGAAATGTCGATTGTCGAAATGTCGAATGTCGAATGTCGAAATGTCGAAATGTCGAATGTCGAATGTCGATTGTCGAATGTGAATGTCGAATGTCAAATGTGAATGTCGAATGTCAAATGTGAATGTCGAATGTGAATGTTGAAATGTCGAAATGTCGATTGTCGAAATGTCGAATGTCGAAATGTCGAATATCGAATGTGAATGTCGAAATGTCGAAATGTCGCATGTCGAATGTGAATGTCGAATGTCGAAATGTCGAATGTCGAAAGTCAAAATGTCGAATGTCGAATGTGAATGTCGAATGTGAATGTCGAATGTCGAATGTGAATGTCGAATGTCGAAAGTGAATTTCGAATGTCGAAATGTCGAATGTCGAATGTCGAATGTCAAATGTCGAATGTGAATGTCGAATGTCGAAATGTCGAATGTCAAAAGTCGAAATGTCGAATGTGAATGTCGAAATGTCGAATGTCGAATGTGAATGTCAAATGTCGAAATGTCGAATGTCGAATGTGAATGTTGAAATGTCGAAATGTCGAAATGTCGAATGTGATTGTCGAAATGTCGAAATGTCGAATGTCGAATGTTAATGTCGAATGTTGAATGTTGAAATGTCGAATGTCAAATGTCGAATGTGAATGTCGAATGTCGAAATGTCGAATGTCAAAAGTCGAAATGTCGAATGTGAATGTCGAATGTCGAAATGTCGAATGTCAAAAGTCGAAATGTCGAATGTGAATGTCGAAATGTCGAATGTCGGATGTGAATGTCAAATGTCGAAATGTCGAAATGTCGAATGTCGAATGTCGAATGTCGAAATGTCGAATGTCGAATGTCGAATGTCGAATGTCAAATGTGAATATCGAATGTCGAATGTGAATGTCGAATGTCGAAATGTCGAATGTCGAAAGTTGAAAGTCGAAATGTCGAATGTCGAATGTGAATGTCGAATGTCGAAATGTCGAAATGTCGAATATCAAATGTCGAATGTGAATGTCGAATGTCAAATGTGAATGTCGATTGTCAAATGTGAATGTCGAATGTCAAATGTCGAATGTCGAATGTCGAATGTGAATGTCGAATGTGAATGTCGAATGTGAATGTCGAATGTCGAAATGTCGAATGTCAAAAGTCGAAATGTCGAATGTGAATGTCGAAATGTCGAATGTCGAATGTGAATGTCGAATGTGAATGTCGAATGTCGAAATGTCGAATGTTGAATGTGAATGTCGTATGTCGAAATGTCGAATGTTGAAATGTCGAATGTCGAATGTCAAATGTTGAATGTGAATGTCGAATGTTGAAATGTCGAATGTCAAAAGTCGAAATGTCGAATGTGAATGTCGAAATGTCGAATGTCGAATGTGAATGTCGGCTGTCGAAATGTCGAATGTCGAATGTCGAATGTGAATGTCGAAATGTCGAATGTCGGATGTGAATGTAGAATGTCGAAATGTCGAATGTCAAATGTCGAATGTGAATGTCGATTGTCGAAATGTCGAATGTTGAAATGTCGAAATGTCGAAATGTCGAAATGTCGATTATGAATGTCGAATGTCGAATTTGAATGTCGAATTTGAATGTCGAATGTCGAAATGTCGAAATGTCGAAATGTCGATTATGAATGTCGAATGTCGAATTTGAATGTCGAATGTCGAAATGTCGAATGTCGAATGTGAATGTCGAATGTGAATGTCAAATGTCGAATGTGAATGTCGAAATGTCGAAATGTCGAATGTCGAATGTCGAATGTCGAAATGTCGAAATGTCGAATGTGAATGTCGAATGTTAAATGTGAATGTCGAAAGTCGAAATGTCGAATGTCGAATGTGAATGTCGAAATGTCGAAATGTCAAATGTCGAAATGTCGATCATGAATGTCGAATGTCGAATTTGAATGTCGAATGTCGAAATGTCGAATGTCGAATGTGAATGTCGAATGTCGATTATGAATGTCGAATGTCGAATTTGAATGTCGAATGTCGAAATGTCGAAATGTCGAATGTCGAATGTGAATGTCGAATGTGAATGTCAAATGTCGAATGTGAATGTCGAAATGTCGAAATGTTGAATGTCGAATGTGAATGTTAAATGTGAATGTCGAAAGTCGAAATGTCGAATGTCGAATGTGAATGTCGAAATGTCGAAATGTCGAAATGTCGAAATGTCGAATGTCGAATGTCGAATGTCGAATGTGAATGTCGAATGTGAATGTCGAATGTCGAATGTGAATGTCGAATGTTGAATGTCAAATGTCGAATGTGAATGTCGAAATGTCGAAATGTCGGGTGTCGAAATGTCGAAATGTCGAATGTCGAAAGTCGAATGTGAATGTCGAATGTCGAAATGTCGAATGTCGAAAGTCGAAATGTCGAATGTCGAATGTGAATGTTGAATGTCGAAATGTCGAATGTCGATTGTCAAATGTGAATGTTGAAATGTCGAAATGTCGATTGTCGAAATGTCGAATGTCGAAATGTCGAATGTCGAATGTGAATGTCGAAATGTCGAAATGTCGCATGTCGAATGTGAATGTCGAATGTCGAAATGTCGAATGTCGATAGTCGAAATGTCGAATGTCGAATGTGAATGTCGAATGTCGAAATGTCGAAATGTCGAATGTCGAATGTGAATGTCGAATGTGAATGTCGAATGTCGAAATGTCGAATGTCGAATGTGAATGTCGAATGTGAATGTCGAAATGTCGAATGTCAAATGTCGAATGTGAATGTCGAATGTCGAAAAGTCGAATGTCAAAATTCGAAATGTCGAATGTGAATGTCGAAATGTCGAATGTCGAATGTGAATGTCAAATGTCGAAATGTCGAAATGTCGAAATGTCGAATGTGAATGTTGAATGTCGAAATGTCGAAATGTCGAATGTCGAATGTGATTGTCGAAATGTCGAAATGTCGAATGTCAAATGTCGAATGTGAATGTCAAATGTCAAATGTGAATGTCAATTGTCAAATGTGAATGTCGAATGTCAATTGTGAATGTCGAAAGTCGAAATGTCGAATGTCGAATGTCGAATGTCGAATGTCGAAAGTCGAAAGTCGAAATGTCGAATGTCGAATGTGAATGCTTAATGTCGAAATGTCGAATGTCGATTGTCAAATGTGAATGTTGAAATGTCGATTGTCGAAATGTCGAATGTCGAAATGTCGAATGTCGAATGTGAATGTCGAAATGTCGAAATGTCGCATGTCGAAAGTCGAAATGTCGAATGTCGAATGTGAATGTCGAATGTGAATGTCGAATGTCGAAATGTCGAATGTCGAATGCGAATGTCGAAATGTCGAATGTCGAATATCACGTGTTGAATGTGAATGTCGAATGTCGAAAAGTCGAATGTCAAAAGTCGAAATGTCGAATGTGAATGTCGAAATGTCGAATGTCGAAATGTTGAATGTCGAATGTGAATGTTGAATGGCGAAATGTCGAAATGTCGAAATGTCGAAATGTCGAATGTCGAATCTGATTGTTGAAATGTCGAAATGTCGAATGTCGAATGTGAATGTTGAATGTCGAAATGTCGAATGTTGAAATGTCCAATGTCAAATGTCGAATGTGAATGTCGAATGTCGAAATGTCGAATGTCAAAAGTCGAAATGTCGAATGTGAATGTCGAAATGTCGAATGTCGAATGTGAATGTCGAAATGTCGAATGTCGGATGTGAATGTCGAAATGTCGAAATGTCGAATGTCGAATGTGAATGTCGAAATGTCGAAATGTCGAATGTCAAATGTGAATGTCGAATGTCGAATGTGAATGTCGAATGTCGAAATGTCGAAATGTCGAATGTCAAATGTCGAATGTGAATGTCGAATGTCAAATCTGAAGGTCGATTATCAAATGTGAATGTCGAATGTCGAATGTGAATGTAGAATGTGAATGTCGAATGTCGAAATGTCGAATGTCGAATGTCGAAATGTCGAATGTCGATTGTCAAATGTGAATGTCGAATGTCAAATGTGAATGTCGAATGTCGAAATGTCGAATGTCGAAAGTCGAAATGTCGAATGTCGAAAGTCGAAATGTCGAAATGTCGAATGTGAAAGTCGAAATGTCGAAATGTCGAATGTCAAATGTGAATGTCCAATGTCAAATGTGAATGTCGAATGTCGAATGTGAATGTCGAATGTCGAAATGTCAAAATGTCGAATGTCGAATGTGAATGTCGAATGTCGAAATGTCGAATGTTGAAATGTCGAATGTTGAAATGTCGAATTTCGAATGTCGAATGTCGAATGTCAAATGTCGAATGTGAATGTCGAATGTTGAAATGTCGAATGTCAAAAGTCGAAATGTCGAATGTGAATGTCGAAATGTCGAATGTCGAATGTGAATGTCAACTGTCGAAATGTCGAAATGTCGAATGTCGAATGTCGAATGTGAATGTCGAAATGTCGAATGTCGGATGTGAATGTCGAATGTCGAAATGTCAAATGTCAAATGTCGAATGTGAATGTCGATTGTCGAAATGTCGAATGTCGAAATGTCGATATGTCGAAATGTCGAATGTGAATGTCGAATGTCGAATTTGAATGTCTAATGTCGAAATGTCGAAATGTCGAATGTCGAATGTGAATGTCGAATGTCGAAATGTCGAATGTCGAATGTGAATGTTGAATGTTGAATGTCGAATGTGAATGTCGAAAGTCGAAATGTCGAATGTGAATGTCAAATGTCGAATGTGAATGTCGAAATGTCGAAATGTCGAATGTCGAAATGTCGAAATGTCGAAATGTCGAATGTCGAATGTGAATGTCGAATGTCGAAAGTCAAAATGTCGAATGTCGAATGTGAATGTCGAAATGTCAAAATGTCGAATGTCGAAATGTCGAAATGTTGAATGTCGAATGTCGAATGTCGAATGTCGAATGTGAATGTCGAATGTCGGAATGTCGAAATGTCGAAATGTCGAATGTAAAATGTGAATGTCGAATGTCAAAAGTCGAAATGTCGAATTTCGAAATGTCGAATGTCGAATGTCGAAATGTCGAAATGTCGAAATGTCGAAATGTCGAATGTAGAATGTCGAATGTCGAATGTCGAATGTAAAATGTGAATGTCGAATGTCGAATGTCGAAATGTCGAATGTCGAAAGTCGAAATGTCGAATGTCGAAATGTCGAAATGTCGAATGTCGAATGTCGAATGTCGAATGTCGAATGTAAAATGTGAATGTCGAATGTCAAAATGTCGAATGTCGAAATGTCGAATGTCGAAAGTCGAAATGTCGAATGTCGAAATGTCGAATGTCGAAATGTCGAATGTCGAATGTCGAAATGTCGAATGTCGAAAGTCGAAATGTCGAAATGTCGAATGTCGAATGTCGAATGTCGAAATGTCGAATGTCGATTGTCAAATGTGAATGTTGAAATGTCGAAATGTCGATTGTCGAAATGTCGAATGTCGAAATGTCGAATGTCGAATGTGAATGTCGAAATGTCGAAACGTCGCAAGTTGAAAGTCGAAATGTCGAAATGTCGAATGTCGAATGTGAATGTCGAATGTTGAATGTTGAATGTGAATGTCGAATGTCGAAATGTTGAAATGTCGAATGTGGAATGTGGAATGTGGAATGTGGAATGTGAATGTTGAATGTCGAATGTCGAATGTGAATGTCGAATGTCGAAATGTCGAATGTCGAAAGTCGAAAGTCGAATGTGAATGTCGAAATGTCGAAATGTCGAATGTCGAAATGTCGAAATGTCGAAATGTCGAATGTCGAATGTCGAATGTGAATGTCGAATGTTAAATGTGAATGTCGAATGTCAAAATGTCGAAACGTCGAAAGTCGAAATGTCGAATGTCGAATGTCGAAATGTCGAATGTGAATGTCGAATGTCGAAATGTCGAATGTGAATGTCGAATGTCGAAATGTCGAATGTCGAATGTGAATGTCGAATGTCGAATGTGAATGTCGAATGTTGAATGTGAATGTCGAATGTCGAAATGTCGAAATGTCGAATGTCGAATGTGAATGTCGAATGTCGAATGTGAATGTCGTATGTGAATGTCGAAATGTCGAAATGTCGAATGTCGAATGTGAATGTCGAATGTCAAATGTCGAATGTCGAATGTGAATGTCGAATGTCGAATGTCGAATGTGAATGTCGAATGTCGAATGTCGAATGTCGAATGTGAATGTCGACATGTCGAAATGTCGAAATGTCGAATGTCGAAATGTCGAATGTCGAAATGTCGAATGTCGAATGTCGAATGTCGAATGTGAATGTCGAATGTCGAATGTCAAATGTGAATGTCGAATGTCGAAATGTCGAAAATCAAAATGTCGAATGTCGAATGTGAATGTCGAAATGTCGAAATGTCGAATGTGAATGTCGAATCTCGAAATGTTGAATGTTGAAATGTCGAATGTCGAATGTCGAATGTCGAATGTGAATGTCGAATGTCGAAATGTCGAATGTCGATTGTCAAATGTGAATGTCGAATGTCAAATGTGATTGTCCAATGTGAATGTCGAAAGTCGAAATGTCGAATGTCGAATGTGAATGTCAAAATGTCGAAATGTCGAATGTGAATGTCGAAATGTTGAATGTCGAAATGTCGAATGTCGAATGTGAATGTCGAATGTCGAAATGTCGAAATGTCGAATGTCAAATGTGAATGTCGAATGTCGAATGTGAATGTCGAATATCGAAATGTCGAACGTCGAAATGTCGAATGTCGAAAGTCGAAATGTCGAATGTCGAATGTCGAAATGTCGAAATGTCGAATGTCGAATGTCGATTGTCGAATGTGAATGTCGAATGTCAAATGTGAATGTCGAATGTCAAATGTGAATGTCGAATGTGAATGTTGAAATGTCGAAATGTCGATTGTCGAAATGTCGAATGTCGAAATGTCGAATATCGAATGTGAATGTCGAAATGTCGAAATGTCGCATGTCGAATGTGAATGTCGAATGTCGAAATGTCGAATGTCGAAAGTCAAAATGTCGAATGTCGAATGTGAATGTCGAATGTGAATGTCGAATGTCGAATGTGAATGTCGAATGTCGAAAGTGAATTTCGAATGTCGAAATGTCGAATGTCGAATGTCGAATGTCGAATGTCAAATGTCGAATGTGAATGTCGAATGTCGAAATGTCGAATGTCAAAAGTCGAAATGTCGAATGTGAATGTCGAAATGTCGAATGTCGAATGTGAATGTCAAATGTTGAAATGTCGAAATGTCGAATGTCGAATGTGAATGTTGAATGTCGAAATGTCGAAATGTCGAAATGTCGAATGTGATTGTCGAAATGTCGAAATGTCGAATGTCGAATGTTAATGTCAAATGTCGAATGTTGAAATGTCGAATGTCAAATGTCGAATGTGAATGTCGAATGTCGAAATGTCGAATGTCAAAAGTCGAAATGTCGAATGTGAATGTCGAATGTCGAAATGTCGAATGTCAAAAGTCGAAATGTCGAATGTGAATGTCGAAATGTCGAATGTCGGATGTGAATGTCAAATGTCGAAATGTCGAAATGTCGAATGTCGAATGTCGAATGTCGAAATGTCGAATGTCGAATGTCGAATGTCGAATGTCAAATGTGAATATCGAATGTCGAATGTGAATGTCGAATGTCGAAATGTCGAATGTCGAAAGTTGAAAGTCGAAATGTCGAATGTCGAATGTGAATGTCGAATGTCGAAATGTCGAAATGTCGAATATCAAATGTCGAATGTGAATGTCGAATGTCAAATGTGAATGTCGATTGTCAAATGTGAATGTCGAATGTCAAATGTCGAATGTCAAATGTCGAATGTGAATGTCGAATGTGAATGTCGAATGTGAATGTCGAATGTCGAAATGTCGAAATGTCGAATGTCGAATGTGAATGTCGTATGTCGAAATGTCGAATGTTGAAATGTCGAATGTCGAATGTCAAATGTCGAATGTGAATGTCGAATGTTGAAATGTCGAATGTCAAAAGTCGAAATGTCGAATGTGAATGTCGAAATGTCGAATGTCGAATGTGAATGTCGAATGTGAATGTCGAATGTCGAAATGTCGAAATGTCGAATGTCGAATGTGAATGTCGAAATGTCGAATGTCGAATGTGAATGTCGGCTGTCGAAATGTCGAAATGTCGAATGTCGAATGTCGAATGTGAATGTCGAAATGTCGAATGTCGGATGTGAATGTAGAATGTCGAAATGTCGAATGTCAAATGTCGAATGTGAATGTCGATTGTCGAAATGTCGAAATGTCGATTATGAATGTCGAATGTCGAATTTGAATGTCGAATGTCGAAATGTCGAAATGTCGATTATGAATGTCGAATGTCGAATTTGAATGTCGAATGTCGAAATGTCGAAAAGTCGAATGTCGAATGTGAATGTCGAATGTGAATGTCAAATGTCGAATGTGAATGTCGAAATGTCGAAATGTCGAATGTCGAATGTCGAAATGTCGAAATGTCGAATGTGAATGTCGAATGTTAAATGTGAATGTCGAAAGTCGAAATGTCGAATGTCGAATGTGAATGTCGAAATGTCGAAATGTCAAATGTCGAAATGTCGATCATGAATGTCGAATGTCGAATTTGAATGTCGAATGTCGAAATGTCGAAAAGTCGAATGTCGAATGTGAATGTCGAATGTCGATTATGAATGTCGAATGTCGAATTTGAATGTCGAATGTCGAAATGTCGAAATGTCGAATGTCGAATGTGAATGTCGAATGTGAATGTCAAATGTCGAATGTGAATGTCGAAATGACGAAATGTCGAATGTCGAATGTGAATGTTAAATGTGAATGTCGAAAGTCGAAATGTCGAATGTCGAATGTGAATGTCGAAATGTCGAAATGTCGAAATGTTGAAATGTCGAATGTCGAATGTCGAATGTCGAATGTGAATGTCGAATGTGAATGTCGAATGTCGAAATGTCGAATGTGAATGTCGAAATGTCGTAATGTCGAAATGTCGAATGTCGAATGTGAATGTCGAATGTCGAATGTAAATGTCGAATGACGAATGTCGAATGTCGAATGTGAATGTCGAAATGTCGAAATGTCGAAATGTCGAAATGTTGAATGTCGAATGTCGAATTGTCGAATGTCGAAATGTCGAATGTGAATGTCGAATGTCGAAATGTCGAATGTGAATGTCGAAATGTCGTAATGTCGAAATGTCGAATGTCGAATGTGAATGTCGAATGTCGAATGTGATTGTCGAATGTGAATGTCGAATGTGAATGTCGAAATGTCAAATGTGAATGTCAAATGTGAATGTCGAATGTGAATGTTGAATCTGAATGTCGAATCTGAATGTCGAATGTTGAAATGTCGAATGTCGAAATATCGAATGTCGAAATGTCGAAATGTCGAATGTCGAAATGTCAAATGTCGAATGTGAATGTCGAAATGTCGAATTTGAATGTCAAAATGTCGAATGTCGAAATGTCGAATGTGAATGTCGAATGTCGAATGTGAATGTCGAATGTCGAAATGTCGAATGTCGAATGTCGAAATGTCGAAATGTCGAATGTCGAATGTGAATGTCGAATGTTAAATGTGAATGTCGAATGTCGAAATGTCGAAAGTCGAAATGTCGAATGTCGAATGTGAATGTCGAAATGTCGAAATGTCTAATGTCGAAATGTCGATTATGAATGTCGAATTTCGAATTTGAATGTCGAAATGTCGAAATGTCGAATGTCGAATGTGAATGTCGAATGTCGAATGTCGAATGTGAATGTCGAAATGTCGAATGTGAATGTCGAATGTCGAAATGTCGAATGTGAATGTCGAAATGTCGTAATGTCGAAATGTCGAATGTCGAATGTGAATGTCGAATGTCAATGTCGAATGTCGAATGTGAATGTCGAATGTCGAATGTGAATGTCGAACGTTAAATGTGAATGTCGAATGTCGAAATGTCGAAAGTTGAAATGTCGAATGTCGAATGTGAATGTCGAAATGTCGAAATGTCAAATGTCGAAATGTCAAATGTTGAAATGTCGATTATGAATGTCGAATGTCGAATTTGAATGTCGAATGTCGAAATGTCGAATGTGAATGTCGAATGTGAATGTCAAATGTCGAATGTGAATGTCGAAATGTCGAATGTCGAATGTGAGTGTCGAAATGTCGAATGTGAATGTCGAATGTCGAAATGTCGAATGCGAATGTCGAAATGTCGTAATGTCGAAATGTCGAATGTCGAATGTGAATGTCAAATGTGAATGTCAAATGTGAATGTCGAATGTCGAATGTGAATGTCGAATGTCGAATGTGAATGTCGAATGTGAATGTCGACATGTCGAAATGTCAAAATGTCGAATGTCGAATGTCGAATGTGAATGTCGAATGTGAATGTCGAATGTCGAAATGTCGAATGTCGAATGTGAATGTCGAATGTTGAAATGTCGAAAGTGAATGTCGAAATGTCGTAATGTCGAAATGTCGAATGTCGAATGTGAATGTCGAATGTCGAATGTGAATGTCGAATGTGAATGTCGAATGTCGAAATGTCGAATGTGAATGTCGAATGTCGAATGTCGAATGTGAATGTCGACATGTCGAAATGTCGAAATGTCGAATGTCGAAATGTCGAATGTCGAATGTGAATGTCGAATGTCGAATCTCAAATGTGAATGTCGAAAGTCGAAATGTCGAATGTCGAATGTGAATGTCGAAATGTCGAATGTGAATGTCGAATGTCGAAATGTCGAATGTCGAATGTGAATGTCGAATGTCGAAATGTCGAAATGTCGAATGTCGAAATGTCAAATGTCGATTGTCAAATGTGAATGTCGAATGTCAAATGTGAATGTGGAATGTCGAATGTGAATGATGAAATGTCGAAATGTCGATTGTCGAAATGTCAAATATCGAATGTGAATGTCGAAAGTCGAAATGTCGAATGTCGAATGTGAATGTCGAAATGTCGAAATGTCGAATGTCGAATGTCGAAATGTCGAAATGTCGAATGTGAATGTCGAATGTTAAATGTGAATGTCGAAAGTCGAAATGTCGAATGTCGAATGTGAATGTCGAAATGTCGAAATGTCAAATGTCGAAATGTCGATCATGAATGTCGAATGTCGAATTTAAATGTCGAATGTCGAAATGTCGAAAAGTCGAATGTCGAATGTGAATGTCGAATGTCGATTATGAATGTCGAATGTCGAATTTGAATGTCGAATGTCGAAATGTCGAAATGTCGAATGTCGAATGTGAATGTCGAATGTGAATGTCAAATGTCGAATGTGAATGTCGAAATGTCGAAATGTCGAATGTCGAATGTGAATGTTAAATGTGAATGTCGAAAGTCGAAATGTCGAATGTCGAATGTGAATGTCGAAATGTCGAAATGTCGAAATGTTGAAATGTCGAATGTCGAATGTCGAATGTCGAATGTGAATGTCGAATGTGAATGTCGAATGTCGAAATGTCGAATGTGAATGTCGAAATGTCGTAATGTCGAAATGTCGAATGTCGAATGTGAATGTCGAATGTCGAATGTAAATGTCGAATGACGAATGTCGAATGTCGAATGTGAATGTCGAAATGTCGAAATGTCGAAATGTCGAAATGTTGAATGTCGAATGTCGAATTGTCGAATGTCGAAATGTCGAATGTGAATGTCGAATGTCGAAATGTCGAATGTGAATGTCGAAATGTCGTAATGTCGAAATGTCGAATGTCGAATGTGAATGTCGAATGTCGAATGTGATTGTCGAATGTGAATGTCGAATGTGAATGTCGAAATGTCAAATGTGAATGTCAAATGTGAATGTCGAATGTGAATGTTGAATCTGAATGTCGAATCTGAATGTCGAATGTTGAAATGTCGAATGTCGAAATATCGAATGTCGAAATGTCGAAATGTCGAATGTCGAAATGTCAAATGTCGAATGTGAATGTCGAAATGTCGAATTTGAATGTCAAAATGTCGAATGTCGAAATGTCGAATGTGAATGTCGAATGTCGAATGTGAATGTCGAATGTCGAAATGTCGAATGTCGAATGTCGAAATGTCGAAATGTCGAATGTCGAATGTGAATGTCGAATGTTAAATGTGAATGTCGAATGTCGAAATGTCGAAAGTCGAAATGTCGAATGTCGAATGTGAATGTCGAAATGTCGAAATGTCTAATGTCGAAATGTCGATTATGAATGTCGAATTTCGAATTTGAATGTCGAAATGTCGAAATGTCGAATGTCGAATGTGAATGTCGAATGTCGAATGTCGAATGTGAATGTCGAAATGTCGAATGTGAATGTCGAATGTCGAAATGTCGAATGTGAATGTCGAAATGTCGTAATGTCGAAATGTCGAATGTCGAATGTGAATGTCGAATGTCAATGTCGAATGTCGAATGTGAATGTCGAATGTCGAATGTGAATGTCGAACGTTAAATGTGAATGTCGAATGTCGAAATGTCGAAAGTTGAAATGTCGAATGTCGAATGTGAATGTCGAAATGTCGAAATGTCAAATGTCGAAATGTCAAATGTTGAAATGTCGATTATGAATGTCGAATGTCGAATTTGAATGTCGAATGTCGAAATGTCGAATGTGAATGTCGAATGTGAATGTCAAATGTCGAATGTGAATGTCGAAATGTCGAATGTCGAATGTGAGTGTCGAAATGTCGAATGTGAATGTCGAATGTCGAAATGTCGAATGCGAATGTCGAAATGTCGTAATGTCGAAATGTCGAATGTCGAATGTGAATGTCAAATGTGAATGTCAAATGTGAATGTCGAATGTCGAATGTGAATGTCGAATGTCGAATGTGAATGTCGAATGTGAATGTCGACATGTCGAAATGTCAAAATGTCGAATGTCGAATGTCGAATGTGAATGTCGAATGTGAATGTCGAATGTCGAAATGTCGAATGTCGAATGTGAATGTCGAATGTTGAAATGTCGAATGTGAATGTCGAAATGTCGTAATGTCGAAATGTCGAATGTCGAATGTGAATGTCGAATGTCGAATGTGAATGTCGAATGTCGAATGTGAATGTCGAATGTCGAAATGTCGAATGTGAATGTCGAATGTCGAATGTCGAATGTGAATGTCGACATGTCGAAATGTCGAAATGTCGAATGTCGAAATGTCGAATGTCGAATGTGAATGTCGAATGTCGAATCTCAAATGTGAATGTCGAAAGTCGAAATGTCGAATGTCGAATGTGAATGTCGAAATGTCGAATGTGAATGTCGAATGTCGAAATGTCGAATGTCGAATGTGAATGTCGAATGTCGAAATGTCGAAATGTCGAATGTCGAAATGTCAAATGTCGATTGTCAAATGTGAATGTCGAATGTCAAATGTGAATGTCGAATGTCGAATGTGAATGATGAAATGTCGAAATGTCGATTGTCGAAATGTCAAATATCGAATGTGAATGTCGAAAGTCGAAATGTCGAATGTCGAATGTGAATGTCGAAATGTCGAAATGTCGAATGTGAATGTCGAAATGTCGAATGTCGAAATGTCGAATGTCAAATGTGAATGTCGAATGTCGAATGTGAATGTCGAATGTCGAAATGTCGAACGTCGAAATGTCGAATGTCGAATGTGAATGTCGAAATGTCGAAATGTCGAATGTGAATGTCGAATGTCGTAATGTCGAATGTCGAATGTCAAATGTGAATGTCAAATGTCGAATGTGAATGTCGAATGTCGAAATGTCGAACGTCGAAATGTCGAAAGTCGAAATGTCGAATGACGAATGTCGAAATGTCGATTGTCGAATGTGAATGTCGAATGTCAAATGTGACTGTCAAATGTCGAATTTGAATGTCGAATGTGAATGTCGAATGTCGTAATGTCGAATGTCGAATGTCAAATGTGAATGTCGAATGTCGAATGTGAATGTCGAAATGTCGATTGTCGAAATGTCGAATGTCGAATGTCGAATGTGAATGTCGAAATGTCGAAATGTCGCATGTCGAATGTGAATGTCGAATGTCGAAATGTCGAATGTCGAAAGTCAAAATGTCGAATGTCGAATGTGAATGTCGAAATGTCGAATGTCGAATGTGAATGTCGAATGTGAATGTCGAATGTCGAATGTGAATGTCGAATGTCGAATGTCGAATGTGATTGTCGAATGTGAATGTCGAAATGTCAAATGTGAATGTCAAATGTGAATGTCGAATGTGAATGTTGAATCTGAATGTCGAATCTGAATGTCGAATGTCGAAATGTCGAATGTCGAAATATCGAATGTCGAATGTGAATGTCGAAATGTCAAATGTCGAATGTGAATGTCGAAATGTCGAATGTCGAATGTCGAAATGTCGAATGTGAATGTCAAAATGTCGAATGTGAATGTCGAAATGTCGTAATGTCGAAATGTCGAATGTCGAAGGTTAATGTCGAATGTCGAATGTGAATGTCGAATGTGAATGTCGAATGTCGAAATGTCGAAGTGTCGAATGTCGAATGTGAATGTCGAATGTCGAATGTGAATGTCGAATGTCAAATGTCGAATGTGAATGTCGACATGTCGAAATGTCGAATGTCGAAATGTCGAATGTCGAATGTCGAATGTCGAATGTGAATGTCGAATGTCGAATGTCAAATGTGAATGTCGAATGTCGAAATGTCGAAAGTCGAAATGTCGAATGTCGAATGTGAATGTCGAAATGTCGAAATGTCGAATGTGAATGTTGAATGTCGAATGTTGAAATGTCGAATGTCGAATGTCGAATGTGAATGTCGAATGTCGAAATGTCGAAATGTCGAATGTCGAAATGTCAAATGTCGATTGTCAAATGTGAATGTCGAATGTCAAATGTGAATGTCGAATGTCGAATGTGAATGTCGAATGTCAAATGTGAATGTCGAATGTCGAATTTGAATGTCGAATTTGAATGTCGAATGTCGTAATGTCGAATGTCGAATGTCAAATGTGAATGTCGAATGTCGAATGTGAATGTTGAATGTCGAAATGTCGAATGTCGATTGTCAAATGTGAATGTTGAAATGTCGAAATGTCGATTGTCGAAATGTCGAATGTCGAATGTGAATGTCGAAATGTCGAAATGTCGCATGTCGAATGTGAATGTCGAATGTCGAAATGTCGAATGTCGAAAGTCAAAATGTCGAATGTCGAATGTGAATGTCGAAATGTCGAATGTCGAATGTGAATGTCGAATGTGAATGTCGAATGTGAATGTCGAATGTCGAATGTGAATGTCGAATGTGATTGTCGAATGTGAATGTCGAATGTGAATGTCGAAATGTCAAATGTGAATGTCAAATTTGAAAGTCGAATGTGAATGTTGAATCTGAATGTCGAATCTGAATGTCGAATGTTGAAATGTCGAATGTCGAAATATCGAATGTCGAATGTGAATGTCGAAATGTCGAAATGTCGAATGTCGAAATGTCAAATGTCGAATGTGAATGTCAAAATGTCGAATGTCGAATGTCGAAATGTCGAATGTGAATGTCGAAATGTCGAATGTGAATGTCAAAATGTCGAATGTCGAAATGTCGGATGTGAATGTCGAATGTCGAATGTGAATGTCGAATGTGAATGTCGAATGTCGAATGTGAATGTCGAAATGTCGAATGTCGGATGTGAATGTCGAAATGTCGAAATGTCGAATGTCGAATGTCGAATGTGAATGTCGAATGTCGAAATGTCGAATGTCGATTGTCAAATGTGAATGTCGAATGTCGAAATGTCGAATGTGAATGTCGAATGTCGAATGTGAATGTCGAAAGTCGAAATGTCGAATGTATAAATGTCGAAATGTCGAAAGTCGAAATGTCGAAAGTCGAAATGTCGAATGACGAATGTGAATGTCGAATGTCGAAATGTCGAATGTCGAAATGTCGAAAGTCGAAATGTCGAATGTCGAAATGTCGAATGTGAATGTCGAATGTCGAAATGTCAAATGTCGAATGACGAATGTGAATGTCGAATGTCGAAATGTCGAATGTCGAATGTGAATGTCGGAATGTCGAATGTCGAAATGTCGAATGTGAATGTTGAATGTCGAATGTGAATGTCGAATGTCGAAATGTCGAATGTCGAATGTCGAAATGTCGAATGTCGAAATGTCGAATGTCGAATGTCAAATGTGAATGTCGAATGTCAAATGAGAATGTCGAATGTCAAAATGTCGAAATGTCGAATGTCGAAATGTCGAAAGTCGAAATGTCGAAAGTCGAAATGTCGAATGTCGAATGTGAATGTCGAAATGTCGAAAGTCGAAATGTCGAATGTCGAATGTGAATGTCGAAATGTCGCATGTCGAAATGTCGAATGTCGAATGTGAATGTCGAAATGTCGAAATGTCGAACGTAGAATGTCGAAATGTCGAAATGTAGAATGTTGAATGTGAATGTCGAATGTGAATGTCGAATGTCAAAATGTCAAATGTCGAATGACGAATGTGAATGTCGAATGTCGAAATGTCGAATGTCGAATGTGAATGTCGAAATGTCGAATGTCGAAATGTCGAATGTGAATGTCGAATGTCGAATGTGAATGTCGAATGTCGAAATGTCGAATGTCGAATGTCGAAATGTCGAATGTCGAAATGTCGAATGTCGAATGTCAAATGTGAATGTCGAATGTCAAATGAGAATGTCGAATGTCAAAATGTCGAAATGTCGAATGTCGAAATGTCGAAAGTCGAAATGTCGAATGTCGAATGTGAATGTCGAAATGTCGAAAGTCGAAATGTCGAATGTCGAATGTGAATGTCGAAATGTCGCATGTCGAATGTCGAATGTGAATGTCGAAATGTCGAAATGTCGAACGTAGAATGTCGAAATGTCGAAATGTAGAATGTTGAATGTGAATGTCGAATGTGAATGTCGAATGTCGAATGTGAATGTCGAATATCGAATGTCGAATGTGGAATGTCGAAATGTCGAATGTCGAAATGTCGAATGTGGAATGTCGAATGTGAAATGTCGAATCTGAATGTCGAATGTTGAAATGTCGAATGTCGAAATATCGAATGTCGAAATGTCGAAATGTCGAATGTCGAAATGTCAAATGTCGAATGTGAATGTCGAAATGTCGAATTTGAATGTCGAAATGTCGAATGTGAATGTCAAAATGTCGAATGTCGAAATGTCGAATGTGAATGTCGAATGTCGAATGTGAATGTCGAATGTCGAAATGTCGAATGTCGAATGTCGAAATGTCGAAATGTCGAATGTCGAATGTGAATGTCGAATGTTAAATGTGAATGTCGAATGTCGAAATGTCGAAAGTCGAAATGTCGAATGTCGAATGTGAATGTCGAATGTTAAATGTGAATGTCGAATGTCGAAATGTCGAAAGTCGAAATGTCGAATGTCAAATGTGAATGTCAAATGTGAATGTCGAATGTGAATGTTGAATCTGAATGTCGAATCTGAATGTCGAATGTTGAAATGTCGAATGTCGAAATATCGAATGTCGAAATGTCGAAATGTCGAATGTCGAAATGTCAAATGTCGAATGTGAATGTCGAAATGTCGAATTTGAATGTCGAAATGTCGAATGTGAATGTCAAAATGTCGAATGTCGAAATGTCGAATGTGAATGTCGAATGTCGAATGTGAATGTCGAATGTCGAAATGTCGAATGTCGAATGTCGAAATGTCGAAATGTCGAATGTCGAATGTGAATGTCGAATGTTAAATGTGAATGTCGAATGTCGAAATGTCGAAAGTCGAAATGTCGAATGTCGAATGTGAATGTCGAAATGTCGAAATGTCTAATGTCGAAATGTCGATTATGAATGTCGAATTTCGAATTTGAATGTCGAAATGTCGAAATGTCGAATGTCGAATGTGAATGTCGAATGTGAATGTCAAATGTCGAATTTGAATGTCGAAATGTCGAAATGTCGAATGTCGAATTGTCGAATGTCGAATGTGAATGTCGAAATGTCGAATGTGAATGTCGAATGTCGAAATGTCGAATGTGAATGTCGAAATGTCGTAATGTCGAAATGTCGAATGTCGAATGTGAATGTCGAATGTCAATGTCGAATGTCGAATGTGAATGTCGAATGTCGAATGTCGAATGTGAATGTCGAACGTTAAATGTGAATGTCGAATGTCGAAATGTCGAAAGTTGAAATGTCGAATGTCGAATGTGAATGTCGAAATGTCGAAATGTCAAATGTCGAAATGTCAAATGTTGAAATGTCGAATGTCGAATGTGAATGTCGTAATGTCGAAATGTCGAATGTCGAATGTGAATGTCAAATGTGAATGTCAAATGTGAATGTCGAATGTCGAATGTGAATGTCGAATGTCGAATGTGAATGTCGAATGTGAATGTCGACATGTCGAAATGTCAAAATGTCGAATGTCGAATGTCGAATGTGAATGTCGAATGTGAATGTCGAATGTCGGAATGTCGAATGTGAATGTCGAATGTTGAAATGTCGAATGTGAATGTCGAAATGTCGTAATGTCGAAATGTCGAATGTCGAATGTGAATGTCGAATGTCGAATGTGAATGTCGAATGTCGAAATGTCGAATGTGAATGTCGAATGTCGAATGTCGAATGTGAATGTCGACATGTCGAAATGTCGAAATGTCGAATGTCGAAATGTCGAATGTCGAATGTCGAATGTGAATGTCGAATGTCGAATGTCAAATGTGAATGTCGAATGTCGAATGTGAATGTCGAATGTCGAATGTGAATGTCGAAATGTCGAAATGTCGATTGTCGAAATGTCAAATATCGAATGTGAATGTCGAAAGTCGAAATGTCGAATGTCGAATGTGAATGTCGAAATGTCGAAATGTCGAATGTGAATGTCGAAATGTCGAATGTCGAAATATCGAATGTCAAATGTGAATGTCGAATGTCGAATGTGAATGTCGAATGTCGAAATGTCGAACGTCGAAATGTCGAATGTCGAATGTGAATGTCGAAATGTCGAAATGTCGAATGTGAATGTCGAATGTCGTAATGTCGAATGTCGAATGTCAAATGTGAATGTCAAATGTCGAATGTGAATGTCGAATGTCGAAATGTCGAACGTCGAAATGTCGAAAGTCGAAATGTCGAATGACGAATGTCGAAATGTCGATTGTCGAATGTGAATGTCGAATGTCAAATGTGACTGTCAAATGTCGAATTTGAATGTCGAATGTGAATGTCGAATGTCGAAATATCGAATGTCGAAATGTCGAAATGTCGAATGTCGAAATGTCAAATGTCGAATGTGAATGTCGAAATGTCGAATTTGAATGTCGAAATGTCGAATGTGAATGTCAAAATGTCGAATGTCGAAATGTCGAATGTGAATGTCGAATGTCGAATGTGAATGTCGAATGTCGAAATGTCGAATGTCGAATGTCGAAATGTCGAAATGTCGAATGTCGAATGTGAATGTCGAATGTTAAATGTGAATGTCGAATGTCGAAATGTCGAAAGTCGAAATGTCGAATGTCGAATGTGAATGTCGAATGTTAAATGTGAATGTCGAATGTCGAAATGTCGAAAGTCGAAATGTCGAATGTCAAATGTGAATGTCAAATGTGAATGTCGAATGTGAATGTTGAATCTGAATGTCGAATCTGAATGTCGAATGTTGAAATGTCGAATGTCGAAATATCGAATGTCGAAATGTCGAAATGTCGAATGTCGAAATGTCAAATGTCGAATGTGAATGTCGAAATGTCGAATTTGAATGTCGAAATGTCGAATGTGAATGTCAAAATGTCGAATGTCGAAATGTCGAATGTGAATGTCGAATGTCGAATGTGAATGTCGAATGTCGAAATGTCGAATGTCGAATGTCGAAATGTCGAAATGTCGAATGTCGAATGTGAATGTCGAATGTTAAATGTGAATGTCGAATGTCGAAATGTCGAAAGTCGAAATGTCGAATGTCGAATGTGAATGTCGAAATGTCGAAATGTCTAATGTCGAAATGTCGATTATGAATGTCGAATTTCGAATTTGAATGTCGAAATGTCGAAATGTCGAATGTCGAATGTGAATGTCGAATGTGAATGTCAAATGTCGAATTTGAATGTCGAAATGTCGAAATGTCGAATGTCGAATTGTCGAATGTCGAATGTGAATGTCGAAATGTCGAATGTGAATGTCGAATGTCGAAATGTCGAATGTGAATGTCGAAATGTCGTAATGTCGAAATGTCGAATGTCGAATGTGAATGTCGAATGTCAATGTCGAATGTCGAATGTGAATGTCGAATGTCGAATGTCGAATGTGAATGTCGAACGTTAAATGTGAATGTCGAATGTCGAAATGTCGAAAGTTGAAATGTCGAATGTCGAATGTGAATGTCGAAATGTCGAAATGTCAAATGTCGAAATGTCAAATGTTGAAATGTCGAATGTCGAATGTGAATGTCGTAATGTCGAAATGTCGAATGTCGAATGTGAATGTCAAATGTGAATGTCAAATGTGAATGTCGAATGTCGAATGTGAATGTCGAATGTCGAATGTGAATGTCGAATGTGAATGTCGACATGTCGAAATGTCAAAATGTCGAATGTCGAATGTCGAATGTGAATGTCGAATGTGAATGTCGAATGTCGGAATGTCGAATGTGAATGTCGAATGTTGAAATGTCGAATGTGAATGTCGAAATGTCGTAATGTCGAAATGTCGAATGTCGAATGTGAATGTCGAATGTCGAATGTGAATGTCGAATGTCGAAATGTCGAATGTGAATGTCGAATGTCGAATGTCGAATGTGAATGTCGACATGTCGAAATGTCGAAATGTCGAATGTCGAAATGTCGAATGTCGAATGTCGAATGTGAATGTCGAATGTCGAATGTCAAATGTGAATGTCGAATGTCGAATGTGAATGTCGAATGTCGAATGTGAATGTCGAAATGTCGAAATGTCGATTGTCGAAATGTCAAATATCGAATGTGAATGTCGAAAGTCGAAATGTCGAATGTCGAATGTGAATGTCGAAATGTCGAAATGTCGAATGTGAATGTCGAAATGTCGAATGTCGAAATATCGAATGTCAAATGTGAATGTCGAATGTCGAATGTGAATGTCGAATGTCGAAATGTCGAACGTCGAAATGTCGAATGTCGAATGTGAATGTCGAAATGTCGAAATGTCGAATGTGAATGTCGAATGTCGTAATGTCGAATGTCGAATGTCAAATGTGAATGTCAAATGTCGAATGTGAATGTCGAATGTCGAAATGTCGAACGTCGAAATGTCGAAAGTCGAAATGTCGAATGACGAATGTCGAAATGTCGATTGTCGAATGTGAATGTCGAATGTCAAATGTGACTGTCAAATGTCGAATTTGAATGTCGAATGTGAATGTCGAATGTCGTAATGTCGAATGTCGAATGTCAAATGTGAATGTCGAATGTCGAATGTGAATGTCGATTGTCGAAATGTCGAATGTCGAAATGTCGAATGTCGAATGTGAATGTCAAAATGTCGAATGTCGAAATGTCGAATGTGAATGTCGAATGTCGAATGTGAATGTCGAATGTCGAAATGTCGAATGTCGAATGTCGAAATGTCGAAATGTCGAATGTCGAATGTGAATGTCGAATGTTAAATGTGAATGTCGAATGTCGAAATGTCGAAAGTCGAAATGTCGAATGTCGAATGTGAATGTCGAATGTTAAATGTGAATGTCGAATGTCGAAATGTCGAAAGTCGAAATGTCGAATGTCAAATGTGAATGTCAAATGTGAATGTCGAATGTGAATGTTGAATCTGAATGTCGAATCTGAATGTCGAATGTTGAAATGTCGAATGTCGAAATATCGAATGTCGAAATGTCGAAATGTCGAATGTCGAAATGTCAAATGTCGAATGTGAATGTCGAAATGTCGAATTTGAATGTCGAAATGTCGAATGTGAATGTCAAAATGTCGAATGTCGAAATGTCGAATGTGAATGTCGAATGTCGAATGTGAATGTCGAATGTCGAAATGTCGAATGTCGAATGTCGAAATGTCGAAATGTCAAATGTCGAATGTGAATGTCGAATGTTAAATGTGAATGTCGAATGTCGAAATGTCGAAAGTCGAAATGTCGAATGTCGAATGTGAATGTCGAAATGTCGAAATGTCTAATGTCGCAATGTCGAAATGTCGATTAAGAATGTCGAATTTCGAATTTGAATGTCGAAATGTCGAAATGTCGAATGTCGAATGTGAATGTCGAATGTGAATGTCAAATGTCGAATGTGAATGTCGAAATGTCGAAATGTCGAATGTCGAATTGTCGAATGTCGAATGTGAATGTCGAAATGTCGAATGTGAATGTCGAATGTCGAAATGTCGAATGTGAATGTCGAAATGTCGTAATGTCGAAATGTCGAATGTCGAATGTGAATGTCGAATGTCAATGTCGAATGTCGAATGTGAATGTCGAATGTCGAATGTGAATGTCGAACGTTAAATGTGAATGTCGAATGTCGAAATGTCGAAAGTTGAAATGTCGAATGTCGAATGTGAATGTCGAAATGTCGAAATGTCAAATGTCGAAATGTCAAATGTTGAAATGTCGAATGTCGAATGTGAATGTCGTAATGTCGAAATGTCGAATGTCGAATGTGAATGTCAAATGTGAATGTCAAATGTGAATGTCGAATGTCGAATGTGAATGTCGAATGTCGAATGTGAATGTCGAATGTGAATGTCGACATGTCGAAATGTCAAAATGTCGAATGTCGAATGTCGAATGTGAATGTCGAATGTGAATGTCGAATGTCGAAATGTCGAATGTCGAATGTGAATGTCGAATGTTGAAATGTCGAATGTGAATGTCGAAATGTCGTAATGTCGAAATGTCGAATGTCGAATGTGAATGTCGAATGTCGAATGTGAATGTCGAATGTCGAAATGTCGAATGTGAATGTCGAATGTCGAATGTCGAATGTGAATGTCGACATGTCGAAATGTCGAAATGTCGAATGTCGAAATGTCGAATGTCGAATGTCGAATGTGAATGTCGAATGTCGAATCTCAAATGTGAATGTCGAAAGTCGAAATGTCGAATGTCGAATGTGAATGTCGAAATGTCGAATGTGAATGTCGAATGTCGAAATGTCGAATGTCGAATGTGAATGTCGAATGTCGAAATGTCGAAATGTCGAATGTCGAAATGTCAAATGTCGATTGTCAAATGTGAATGTCGAATGTCAAATGTGAATGTCGAATGTCGAATGTGAATGATGAAATGTCGAAATGTCGATTGTCGAAATGTCAAATATCGAATGTGAATGTCGAAAGTCGAAATGTCGAATGTGAATGTCGAAATGTCGAAATGTCGAATGTGAATGTCGAAATGTCGAATGTCGAAATGTCGAATGTCAAATGTGAATGTCGAATGTCGAATGTGAATGTCGAATGTCGAAATGTCGAACGTCGAAATGTCGAATGTCGAATGTGAATGTCGAAATGTCGAAATGTCGAATGTGAATGTCGAATGTCGTAATGTCGAATGTCGAATGTCAAATGTGAATGTCAAATGTCGAATGTGAATGTCGAATGTCGAACGTCGAAATGTCGAAAGTCGAAATGTCGAATGACGAATGTCGAAATGTCGATTGTCGAATGTGAATGTCGAATGTCAAATGTGACTGTCAAATGTCGAATTTGAATGTCGAATGTGAATGTCGAATGTCGTAATGTCGAATGTCGAATGTCAAATGTGAATGTCGAATGTCGAATGTGAATGTCGATTGTCGAAATGTCGAATGTCGAAATGTCGAATGTCGAATGTGAATGTCGAAATGTCGAAATGTCGCATGTCGAATGTGAATGTCGATTGTCAAATGTGAATGTTGAAATGTCGAAATGTCGATTGTCGAAATGTCGAATGTCGAAATGTCGAATGTCGAATGTGAATGTCGAAATGTCGAAATGTCGCATGTCGAATGTGAATGTCGAATGTCGAAATGTCGAATGTCGAAAGTCAAAATGTCGAATGTCGAATGTGAATGTCGAAATGTCGAATGTCGATTGTGAATGTCGAATGTGAATGTCGAATGTCGAATGTGAATGTCGAATGTCGAATGTCGAATGTGATTGTCGAATGTGAATGTCGAAATGTCAAATGTGAATGTCAAATGAGAATGTCGAATGTGAATGTTGAATCTGAATGTCGAATCTGAATGTCGAATGTCGAAATGTCGAATGTCGAAATATCGAATGTCGAATGTGAATGTCGAAATGTCAAATGTCGAATGTGAATGTCGAAATGTCGAATGTCGAATGTCGAAATGTCGAATGTGAATGTCAAAATGTCGAATGTGAATGTCGAAATGTCGTAATGTCGAAATGTCGAATGTCGAAGGTTAATGTCGAATGTCGAATGTGAATGTCGAATGTGAATGTTGAATGTCGAAATGTCGAAGTGTCGAATGTCGAATGTGAATGTCGAATGTCGAATGTGAATGTCGAATGTCAAATGTCGAATGTGAATGTCGACATGTCGAAATGTCGAATGTCGAAATGTCGAATGTCGAATGTCGAATGTCGAATGTGAATGTCGAATGTCGAATGTCAAATGTGAATGTCGAATGTCGAAATGTCGAAAGTCGAAATGTCGAATGTCGAATGTGAATGTCGAAATGTCGAAATGTCGAATGTGAATGTTGAATGTCGAATGTTGAAATGTCGAATGTCGAATGTCGAATGTGAATGTCGAATGTCGAAATGTCGAAATGTCGAATGTCGAAATGTCAAATGTCGATTGTCAAATGTGAATGTCGAATGTCAAATGTGAATGTCGAATGTCGAATGTGAATGTCGAATGTCAAATGTGAATGTCGAATGTCGAATTTGAATGTCGAATTTGAATGTCGAATGTCGTAATGTCGAATGTCGAATGTCAAATGTGAATGTCGAATGTCGAATGTGAATGTTGAATGTCGAAATGTCGAATGTCGATTGTCAAATGTGAATGTTGAAATGTCGAAATGTCGATTGTCGAAATGTCGAATGTCGAATGTGAATGTCGAAATGTCGAAATGTCGCATGTCGAATGTGAATGTCGAATGTCGAAATGTCGAATGTCGAAAGTCAAAATGTCGAATGTCGAATGTGAATGTCGAAATGTCGAATGTCGAATGTGAATGTCGAATGTGAATGTCGAATGTGAATGTCGAATGTCGAATGTGAATGTCGAATGTGATTGTCGAATGTGAATGTCGAATGTGAATGTCGAAATGTCAAATGTGAATGTCAAATGTGAATGTCGAATGTGAATGTTGAATCTGAATGTCGAATCTGAATGTCGAATGTTGAAATGTCGAATGTCGAAATATCGAATGTCGAATGTGAATGTCGAAATGTCGAAATGTCGAATGTCGAAATGTCAAATGTCGAATGTGAATGTCAAAATGTCGAATGTCGAATGTCGAAATGTCGAATGTGAATGTCGAAATGTCGAATGTGAATGTCAAAATGTCGAACGTCGAAATGTCGGATGTGAATGTCGAATGTCGAATGTGAATGTCGAATGTGAATGTCGAATGTCGAATGTGAATGTCGAAATGTCGAATGTCGGATGTGAATGTCGAAATGTCGAAATGTCAAATGTCGAATGTCGAATGTGAATGTCGAATGTCGAAATGTCGAATGTCGATTGTCAAATGTGAATGTCGAATGTCGAAATGTCGAATGTGAATGTCGAATGTCGAATGTGAATGTCGAAAGTCGAAATGTCGAATGTCGAAATGTCGAAATGTCGAAAGTCGAAATGTCGAAAGTCGAAATGTCGAATGACGAATGTGAATGTCGAATGTCGAAATGTCGAATGTCGAAATGTCGAAAGTCGAAATGTCGAATGTCGAAATGTCGAATGTGAATGTCGAATGTCGAAATGTCAAATGTCGAATGACGAATGTGAATGTCGAATGTCGAAATGTCGAATGTCGAATGTGAATGTCGGAATGTCGAATGTCGAAATGTCGAATGTGAATGTTGAATGTCGAATGTGAATGTCGAATGTCGAAATGTCGAATGTCGAATGTCGAAATGTCGAATGTCGAAATGTCGAATGTCAAATGTGAATGTCGAATGTCAAATGAGAATGTCGAATGTCAAAATGTCGAAATGTCGAATGTCGAAATGTCGAAAGTCGAAATGTCGAAAGTCGAAATGTCGAATGTCGAATGTGAATGTCGAAATGTCGAAAGTCGAAATGTCGAATGTCGAATGTGAATGTCGAAATGTCGCATGTCGAAATGTCGAATGTCGAATGTGAATGTCGAAATGTCGAAATGTCGAACGTAGAATGTCGAAATGTCGAAATGTAGAATGTTGAATGTGAATGTCGAATGTGAATGTCGAATGTCAAAATGTCAAATGTCGAATGACGAATGTGAATGTCGAATGTCGAAATGTCGAATGTCGAATGTGAATGTCGAAATGTCGAATGTCGAAATGTCGAATGTGAATGTCAAATGTCGAATGTGAATGTCGAATGTCGAAATGTCGAATGTCGAATGTCGAAATGTCGAATGTCGAAATGTCGAATGTCGAATGTCAAATGTGAATGTCGAATGTCAAATGAGAATGTCGAATGTCAAAATGTCGAAATGTCGAATGTCGAAATGTCGAAAGTCGAAATGTCGAATGTCGAATGTGAATGTCGAAATGTCGAAAGTCGAAATGTCGAATGTCGAATGTGAATGTCGAAATGTCGCATGTCGAATGTCGAATGTGAATGTCGAAATGTCGAAATGTCGAACGTAGAATGTCGAAATGTCGAAATGTAGAATGTTGAATGTGAATGTCGAATGTGAATGTCGAATGTCGAATGTGAATGTCGAATATCGAATGTCGAATGTGGAATGTCGAAATGTCGAATGTCGAAATGTCGAATGTGGAATGTCGAATGTGAAATGTCGAAATGTCGAATGTTAAATGTGAATGTCGAATGGTGAATGTCGAATGTCAAATGTGAATGTCGAAATGTCGAAATGTCGAATGTCGAAATGTCGAATTGTCATATTTCGAAATGTCGAAATGTCGAATGTCGAATGGTCATATGTCGAAATGTCGAATGTCGAAATGTCATATTTCGAAATGTCGAATGTCGAATGTTGAATGTCGAATGTCGAATGTGAATGTCGAAATGTCGAATGTCGAATCTCAATGTCGAATCTGAATGTCGAATGTGAATGTCGCAATGTCGAATGTTAATGTCGAAATGTCGAATGTGAATGTCGAAATGTCGAATGTCGAATTTCGAATGTGAATGTCGAATGTGAATGTCGAAATGTCGAAATGTCGAATGTCGAATGTGAATGTCGAATGTGAATGTCGAATGTGAATGTCGAAATGTCGAATGTGAATGTCGAATGTCAAATGTGAATGTCGAATGTCAAATGTGAATGTCGAATGTCAAATGTCGAATGTGAATGTCGAATGTCGAATGTCGAATGTGAATGTCGAAATGTCAAATGTCGAAATGTCGAATGTCGAATGTGAAATGTGAATGTCGATTGTCAAATGTGAATGTCGAATGTCAAAATGTCAAAATGTCGAAATGTCGAAATGCCGAATGTCGAATGTCGAATGTGAATGGTGAATGTCGAATGTGAATGGTGAATGTCGAATGTCGAATGTCGAATGTCGAATGTCGAATGTGAAGGTCGAATGTCGAATGTCGAATGTGAATGGTGAATGTCGAATGTCGAATGTCGAATGTCGAATGTCGAATGTGAATGTCGAATGTCGGATGTCGAAATGTCCAATGTCGAATGGTGAATGTCGAATGTCGAAATGTCGAAATGTCGAATGTCGGATGTCGAAATGTCGAAATGTAGAATGTCGAATATGAATGTCGAATGTGAATGTCGAATGTCGAATTTCGAATGTGAATGTCGAATATCAAATGTCGAATGTGAATGTCGAATGTGAATGTCAAAATGTCGAATGTCGAATGTGGAATGTCGAAATGTCGAATGTCGAAATGTCGAATGTGGAATGTTGAAATGTCGAATGTCGAATGTGAATGTCGAATGTCAAATGTCGAAATGTCGAATGTTAAATGTGAATGTCGAATGGTGAATGTCAAATGGTGAATGTCGAATGTCGAATGTGAATGTCGAATGTGAATGTCGAATGTGAATGTCGAATGTGAATGTCGAATGTCGAATGTCGAATGTCGAATGTGCATGTCGAAAGTGAATGTCGAATGTGAATGTCGAAATGTCGAATGTGAATGTCGAATGTGAATGTCGAATGTGAATGTCGAATGTGAATGTCGAAATGTCGAATGTGAATGTCGAATGTGAATGTCGAATGTGAATGTCGAATGTGAATGTCGAAATGTCAAATGTGAATGTCAAATGTGAATGTCGAATGTGAATGTCGAATCTGAATGTCGAATCTGAATGTCGAATGTTGAAATGTCGAATGTCGAATGTCGAATGTCGAAATGTCGAATGTCGAAATGTCGAAAGTCGAATGCGAATGTCGAATGTCGAAATGTCGAATGTGAATGTCGAATGTCGAAATGTCGAATGTCGAATGTGAATGTCGAAATGTCGAAATGTCGAATGTGAATGTCGAAATGTCGAATGTGAATGTCGAATGTCGAAATATCGAATGTGAATGTCGAAAGTCGAAATGTCGAATGTCGAATGTGAATGTCGAAATGTCGAATGTGAATGTCGAAATGTCGAATGTCAAATGTGAATGTCGAATGTCGAATGTGAATGTCGAACGTCAAAATGTCGAATGTCGAATGTGAATGTCGAAATGTCGAAATGTCGAATGTGAATGTCGTAATGTCGAATGTCGAATGTCAAATGTGAATGTCGAATGTCGCATGTGAATGTTGAATGTCGAAATGTCGAACGTCGAAATGTCGAATGTCGAAAGTCGAAATGTCGAATGTCGAATGTCGAAAGTCGAAATGTCGATTGTCGAATGTGAATGTCGAATGTCAAATGTGAATGTCGAATGTCGAATTTGAATGTCGAATGTGAATGTCGAATGTCGTAATGTCGAATGTCGAATTTCAAATGTGAATGTCGAATGTGAATGTTGAATATTGAATGTCGAAATGTCGAATGTCGATTGTCAAATGTGAATGTTGAAATGTCGAAATGTCAATTGTCGAAATGTCAAATGTCGAAATGTCGCATGTCGAATGTGAATGTCGAATGTCGAAATGTCGAATGTCGAAAGTCAAAATGTCGAATGTGAATGTCGAAATGTCGAATGTCGAATGTGAATGTCGAATGTGAATGTCGAATGTCGAATGTGAATGTCGAATGTCAAATGTCGAATGTTAAATGTGAATGTCGAATGTCAAATGTCGAATGTCGAATGTGAATGTCGAATGTCGAATGTGAATGTCGAATGTGAATGTCGAATGTGAATGTCGAATGTCGAATGTCCAATGTCCAATGTCCAATGTGAATGTCGAATGGTGAATGTCGAATGGTGAATGTCGAAATGTCGAATGTGAATGTCGAATGTGAATGTCGAATGTGAATGTCGAAATGTCAAATGTGAATGTCAAATGTGAATGTCGAATGTGAATGTCGAATCTGAATGTCTAATCTGAACGTCGAATGTTGAAATGTCGAATGTCGAATGTCGAATGTCGAAATGTCGAATGTCGAAATGTCGAAAGTCGAATGTGAATGTCGAAATGTCGAATGTGAATGTCGAAATGTCGAATGTCGAATGTCGAATGTCGAATGTGAATGTAGAATGTCGAATGTGAATGTCGAAATGTCGAAAGTCAAAATGTCGAATGTCGAATGTGAATGTCGAAATGTCGAAATGTCGAATGTGAATGTCGAATGTCGAAATGTCGAATGTCGAATGTGAATGTCGAATGTCGAATGTCGAATGTGAATGTCGAAATGTCGAAATGTCGATTGTCGAAATGTCAAATATCGAATGTGAATGTCGAAAGTCGAAATGTCGAATGTCGAATGTGAATGTCGAAATGTCGAAATGTCGAATGTGAATGTCGAAATGTCGAATGTCGAAATGTCGAATGTCAAATGTGAATGTCGAATGTCGAATGTGAATGTCGAATGTCGAAATGTCGAACGTCGAAATGTCGAACGTCGAATGTGAATGTCGAAATGTCGAAATGTCGAAATGTCGAATGTGAATGTCGAATGTCGTAATGTCGAATGTCGAATGTCAAATGTGAATGTCGAATGTCGAATGTGAATGTCGAATGTCGAAATGTCGAACGTCGAAATGTCGAATGTCGAAATGTCGAACGTTGAAATGTCGAACGTCGAATGTGAATGTCGAAATGTCGAAATGTCGAAATGTCGAATGTGAATGTCGAATGTCGTAATGTCGAATGTCGAATGTCGAATGTCAAATGTGAATGTCGAATGTCGAATGTGAATGTCGAATGTCGAATGTCGAATGTGAATGTCGAATGTCGAAATGTCGAAATGTCGAATGTCGAAATGTCGAATGTCGAATGTCGAATGTCGAATGTCGAATGTGAATGTCGAATGTCAAATGTGAATGTCGAATGTCGAAATGTCGAAAGTCGAAATGTCGAATGTGAATGTCGAAATGTCGAAATGTCGAATGTGAATGTCGAATGTCGAAATGTCGAATGTTGAAATGTCGAATGTCGTATGTCGAATGTGAATGTCGAATGTCGAAATGTCGAAATGTCAAATGTCGATTGTCAAATGTGAATGTCGAATGTCAAATGTGAATGTCGAATGTCGAATGTGAATGTTGAATGTCGAAATGTCGAATGTCGATTGTCAAATGTGTATGTTGAAATGTCGAAATGTCGATTGTCGAAATGTCGAATGTCGAATGTCGAATGTGAATGTCGAAATGTCGAAATGTCGCATGTCGAATGTGAATGGCAAATGTCGAAATGTCGAATGTCGAAAGTCAAAATGTCGAATGTCGAATGTGAATGTCGAAATGTCGAATGTCGAATGTGAATGTCGAATGTGAATGTCGAATGTGAATGTCGAATGTGAATGTCGAATGTGAATGTCGAATGTGATTGTCGAATGTGAATGTCGAATGTGAATGTCGAAATGTCAAATGTGAATGTCAAATGTGAATGTCGAATGTGAATGTTGAATCTGAATGTCGAATCTGAATGTCGAATGTTGAAATGTCGAATGTCGAAATATCGAATGTCGAATGTGAATGTCGAAATGTCGAAATGTCGAATGTCGAAATGTCAAATGTCGAATGTGAATGTCGAAATGTCGAATGTCGAAATGTCGAATGTGAATGTCGAAATGTCGAATGTGAATGTCAAAATGTCGAATGTCGAAATGTCGGATGTGAATGTCGAATGTCGAATGTGAATGTCGAATGTGAATGTCGAATGTCGAAATGTCGAATGTCGAATGTGAATGTCGAATGTCGAAATGTCGAAATGTCGAATGTCGATTGTCAAATGTGAATGTCGAATGTCGAAATGTCGAATGTGAATGTCGAATGTCGAATGTGAATGTCGAAAGTCGAAATGTCGAAATGTCGAATGTCTAAATGTCGAAATGTCGAAAGTCGAAATGTCAAATGTCGAAATGTCGAATGTCGAATGTGAATGTCGAAATGTCGAATGTCGAATGTCGAAATGTCAAATGTCGAAAGTCGAAATGTCGAAATGTCGAATGTCGAAATGTCGAAAGTCGAAATGTCGAATGTCGAAATGTCAAATGTCGAATGACGAATGTGAATGTCGAATGTCAATGTCGAAATTTCGAATGTCGAATGTGAATGTCGAATGTCGGAATGTCGAATGTCGAAATGTCGAATGTCAAATGTCAAAATGTCGAAATGTCGAATGTCGAATGTGAATGTCGAATGTCGAAATGTCGAATGTCGAATGTGAATGTCGAATGTCGAAATGTCGAATGTCGAATGTGAATGTCGAAATGTCGAATGTCGAAATGTCGAATGTCGAATGTCAAATGTGAATGTCGAATGTCAAATGAGAATGTCGAATGTCAAAATGTCGAAATGTCGAATGTCGAAAGACGAAATGTCGAAAGTCGAAATGTCGAATGTCGAATGTGAATGTCGAAATGTCGAAAGTCGAAATGTCGAATGTCGAATGTGAATGTCGAAATGTCGCATGTTGAAATGTCGAATGTCGAATGTGAATGTCGAAATGTCGAAATGTCGAACGTAGAATGTCGAAATGTCGAAATGTAGAATGTTGAATGTGAATGTCGAATGTGAATGTCGAATGTCGAATGTGAATGTCGAATATCGAATGTCGAAATGTCGAATGTCAAAATGTCGAATTGGAATGTCGAAAATGTCGAATGTCGAATGTGAAATGTCGAAATGTCGAATGTTAAATGTGAATGTCGAATGGTGAATGTCGAATGTCGAATGTGAATGTCGAAATGTCGAAATGTCGAATGTCGAAATGTCGAATTGTCATATTTCGAAATGTCGAAATGTCGAATGTCGAATGGTCATATGTCGAAATGTCGAATGTCGAAATGTCATATTTCGAAATGTCGAATGTCGAATGTCGAATGTCGAATGTGAATGTCGAAATGTCGAATGTCGAATCTCAATGTCGAATCTGAATGTCGAATGTGAATGTCGCAATGTCGAATGTGAATGTCGAAATGTCGAATGTGAATGTCGAAATGTCGAATGTCGAATGTGAATGTCGAATGTGAATGTCGAAATGTCGAAATGTCGAATGTGAATGTCGAATGTGAATGTCGAAATGTCGAATGTGAATGTCGAATGTCAAATGTGAATGTCGAATGTCAAATGTGAATGTCGAATGTCAAATGTGAATGTCGAATGTCAAATGTGAATGTAGAATGTCAAATGTCGAAATGTCGAATGTCGAATGTGTGTGTCGAAATGTCGAAATGTCGAATGTGAATGTCGAAATGTCGAATGTGAATGTCGAAATGTCGAATGTCAATGTCGAAATGTCGAATGTCGAATTTGAATGTCGAATGTCGAAATGTCGAATGTCGAATGTGAATGTCGAATGTGAATGTCGAATGTCGAAATGTCGAAATGTCGAATGTCGAATGTGAAAGTCGAATGTCGAATGTCAAATATGAATGTCGAATGTCAAATGTGAATGTCGAATGTCAAATGTCGAATGTGAATGTCGAAATGTCGAATGTCGAATGTGAATGTAGAATGTCAAAATGTCGAATGTCGAAATGTCGAATGTCAAAAGTCGAAATGTCGAATGTCGAATGTGAATGTCGAAATGTCGAATGTCGAATGTGAATTTTGAATGTCGAAATGTCGAATGTCGAATGTGAATGTCGAATGTCGAAATGTCGAATGTGAATTTTGAATGTCGAAATTTCGAATTTCGAATGTCGAATGTGAATGTCGAATGTCGAAATGTCGAATGTCGAATGTCGAATGTCGAATGTGAATGTCGAATGTCGAAATGTCGAATGTCGAATGTCGAATGTGAATGTCGAATGTCGAAATGTCGAATGTGAATGTCGAAATGTCGAATGTCGAATGTGAATGTCGAATGTCGAAATGTCGAATGTGAATGTCGAATGTCGAAATGTCGAATGTCGAATGTGAATGTCGAATGTCGAAATGTCGAATGTCGAATGTGAATGTCAAATGTCGTAATGTCGAATGTCGAATGTTGAATGTGAATGTCGAATGTCGAAATGTCGAACGTCGAAATGTCGAATGTCGAAAGTCGAAATGTCGAATGTCGAATGTCGAAAGTCGAAATGTCGATTGTCGAATGTGAATGTCGAATGTCAAATGTGAATGTCGAATGTCAAATGTGAATGTCGAATGTGAATGTCGAATGTGAATGTCGAATATCGAATGTCGAAATGTCGAATGTCAAAATGTCGAATTGGAATGTCGAAAATGTCGAATGTCGAATGTGAAATGTCGAAATGTCGAATGTTAAATGTGAATGTCGAATGATGAATGTTGAATGTCGAATGTGAATGTCGAAATGTCGAAATGTCGAATGTCGAAATGTCGAATTGTCATATTTCGAAATGTCGAAATGTCGAATGTCGAATGGTCATATGTCGAAATGTCGAATGTCGAAATGTCATATTTCGAAATGTCGAATGTCGAATGTTGAATGTCGAATGTGAATGTCGAAATGTCGAATGTCGAATCTCAATGTCGAATCTGAATGTCGAATGTGAATGTCGCAATGTCGAATGTGAATGTTGAAATGTCGAATGTGAATGTCGAAATGTCGAATGTCGAATGTGAATGTCGAATGTGAATGTCGAAATGTCGAATGTGAATGTCGAATGTGAATGTCGAAATGTCGAATGTGAATGTCGAATGTCAAATGTGAATGTCGAATGTCAAATGTGAATGTCGAATGTCAAATGTGAATGTCGAATGTCAAATGTGAATGTCGAATGTCAAATGTCGAAATGTCGAATGTCGAATGTGTGTGTCGAAATGTCGAAATGTCGAATGTGAATGTCGAAATGTCGAATGTGAATGTCGAAATGTCGAATGTCAATGTCGAAATGTCGAATGTCGAATTTGAATGTCGAATGTCGAAATGTCGAATGTCGAATGTGAATGTCGAATGTGAATGTCGAATGTCGAAATGTCGAAATGTCGAATGTCGAATGTGAAAGTCGAATGTCGAATGTCAAATATGAATGTCGAATGTCAAATGTGAATGTCGAATGTCAAATGTCGAATGTGAATGTCGAAATGTCGAATGTCGAATGTGAATGTAGAATGTCAAAATGTCGAATGTCGAAATGTCGAATGTCAAAAGTCGAAATGTCGAATGTTGAATGTGAATGTCGAAATGTCGAATGTCGAATGTGAATTTTGAATGTCGAAATGTCGAATGTCGAATGTGAATGTCGAATGTCGAAATGTCGAATGTGAATTTTGAATGTCGAAATTTCGAATTTCGAATGTCGAATGTGAATGTCGAATGTCGAAATGTCGAATGTCGAATGTCGAATGTCGAATGTGAATGTCGAATGTCGAAATGTCGAATGTCGAATGTCGAATGTGAATGTCGAATGTCGAAATGTCGAATGTGAATGTCGAAATGTCGAATGTCGAATGTGAATGTCGAATGTCGAAATGTCGAATGTGAATGTCGAATGTCGAAATGTCGAATGTCGAATGTGAATGTCGAATGTCAAAATGTCGAATGTCGAATGTGAATGTCAAATGTCGTAATGTCGAATGTCGAATGTCAAATGTGAATGTCGAATGTTGAATGTGAATGTCGAATGTCGAAATGTCGAACGTCGAAATGTCGAATGTCGAAAGTCGAAATGTCGAATGTCGAATGTCGAAAGTCGAAATGTCGATTGTCGAATGTGAATGTCGAATGTCAAATGTGAATGTCGAATGTCAAATGTGAATGTCGAATGTGAATGTCGAATGTCGAATCTCGAATGTCAAATGTGAATGTCAAATGTCGAATGTGAATGTTGAATGTCGAAATGTCGATTGTCGAAATGTCGAATGTCGAAATGTCGAATGTCGAATGTGAATGTCGAAATGTCGAAATGTCGAAATGTTGCATGTCGAATGTGAATGTCGAATGTCGAAATGTCGAATGTCGAAAGTCAAAATGTCGAATGTCGAATGTGAATGTCGAAATGTCGAATGTCGAATGTGAATGTCGAATGTGAATGTCGAATGTCGAATGTGAATGTCGAATGTCGAATGTGAATGTTGAATGTCGAAATGTCGAAATGTCGAATGTCGAATGTGAATGTCGAATGTCGAATGTGAATGTCGAATGTCGAATGTCGAATGTGAATGTCGACATGTCGAAATGTCGAAATGTCGAATGTCGAAATGTCGAATGTCGAAATGTCGAATGTCGAAATGTCGAATGTCGAATGTCGAATGTGAATGTCGAATGTCAAATGTGAATGTCGAATGTCGAAATGTCGAAAGTCGAATGTGAATGTCGAAATGTCGAATGTGAATGTCGAATGTCGAAATGTCGAATGTTGAAATGTCGAATGTCGAATGTCAAATGTCGAATGTGAATGTCGAATGTCGAAATGTCGAAATGTCGAATGTCGAAATGTCAAATGTCGATTGTCAAATGTGAATGTCGAATGTCAAATGTGAATGTCGAATGTCGAATGTGAATGTTGAATGTCGAAATGTCGAATGTCGATTGTCAAATGTGAATGTAGAAATGTCGAAATGTCGATTGTCGAAATGTCGAATGTCGAATGTCGAATGTGAATGTCGAAATGTCGAAATGTCGCATGTCGAATGTGAATGGCAAATGTCGAAATGTCGAATGTCGAAAGTCAAAATGTCGAATGTCGAATGTGAATGTCGAAATGTCGAATGTCGAATGTGAATGTCGAATGTGAATGTCGAATGTGAATGTCGAATGTGAATGTCGAATGTGAATGTCGAAATGTCAAATGTGAATGTCAAATGTGAATGTCGAATGTGAATGTTGAATCTGAATGTCGAATCTGAATGTCGAATGTTGAAATGTCGAATGTCAAAATATCGAATGTCGAATGTGAATGTCGAAATGTCGAATGTCGAAATGTCAAATGTCGAATGTGAATGTCGAAATGTCGAATGTCGAATGTCGAAATGTCGAATGTGAATGTCGAAATGTCGAATGTGAATGTCAAAATGTCGAATGTCGAAATGTCGGATGTGAATGTCGAATGTCGAATGTGAATGTCGAATGTGAATGTCGAATGTCGAAATGTCGAATGTCGAATGTCGAAATGTCGAAATGTCGAATGTCGATTGTCAAATGTGAATGTCGAATGTCGAAATGTCGAATGTGAATGTCGAATGTCGAATGTGAATGTCGAAAGTCGAAATGTCGAAATGTCGAATGTCTAAATGTCGAAATGTCGAAAGTCGAAATGTCGAATGTCGAAATGTCGAATGTCGAATGTGAATGTCGAAATGTCGAATGTCGAAATGTCGAATGTCGAAAGTCGAAATGTCAAATGTCGAATGACGAATGTGAATGTCGAATGTCAATGTCGAAATTTCGAATGTCGAATGTGAATGTCGAATGTCGGAATGTCGAATGTCGAAATGTCGAATGTTGAATGTCGAAATGTCGAATGTCGAATGTGAATGTCGAAATGTCGAATGTCGAATGTGAATGTCGAAATGTCGAATGTCGAAATGTCGAATGTCGAATGTCAAATGTGAATGTCGAATGTCAAATGAGAATGTTGAATGTCAAAATGTCGAAATCTCGAATGTCGAAATGTCGAAAGTCAAAATGTCGAAAGTCGAAATGTCGAATGTCGAATGTGAATGTCGAAATGTCGAAAGTCGAAATGTCGAATGTCGAATGTGAATGTCGAAATGTCGCATGTCGAAATGTCGAATGTGAATGTCGAAATGTCGAAATGTCGAACGTAGAATGTCGAAATGTCGAAATGTAGAATGTTGAATGTGAATGTCGAATGTGAATGTCGAATATCGAATGTCGAATGTGGAATGTCGAAATGTCGAATGTCAAAATGTCGAATGTGGAATGTCGAAAATGTCGAATGTCGAATGTGAAATGTCGAAATGTCGAATGTTAAATGTGAATGTCGAATGGTGAATGTCGAATGTCGAATGTGAATGTCGAAATGTCGAATGTCGAAATGTCGAATTGTCATATTTCGAAATGTCGAAATGTCGAATGTCGAATGGTCATATGTCGAAATATCGAATGTCGAAATGTCATATTTCGAAATGTCGAATGTCGAATGTTGAATGTCGAATGTGAATGTCGAAATGTCGAATGTCGGATCTCAATGTCGAATCTGAATGTCGAATGTGAATGTCGCAATGTCGAATGTGAATGTCGAAATGTCGAATGTGAATGTCGAAATGTCGAATGTCGAATGTCGAATGTGAATGTCGAATGTGAATGTCGAAATGTCGAAATGTCGAATGTCGAATGTGAATGTCGAATGTGAATGTCGAATGTGAATGTCGAAATGTCGAATGTGAATGTCGAATGTCAAATGTGAATGTCGAATGTCAAATGTGAATGTCGAATGTCAAATGTCGAATGTGAATGTCGAAAGTCGAAAGTCGAAATGTCGAATGTCGAATGTGTGTGTCGAAATGTCGAAATGTCGAATGTGAATGTCGAATGTGAATGTCGAAATGTCGAATGTCAATGTTGAAATGTCGAATGTCGAATTTGAATGTCGAATGTCGAATGTGAATGTCGAATGTGAATGTCGAATGTGAATGTCGAATGTGAATGTCGAATGTCAAATGTCGAAATGTCGAATGTTAAATGTGAATGTCGAATGGTGAATGTCGAATGGTGAATGTCGAATGTCGAATGTGAATGTCGAATGTGAATGTCGAATGTGAATGTCGAATGTCGAATGTCGAATGTGAATGTCGAAAGTGAATGTCGAATGTGAATGTCGAAATGTCGAATGTGAATGTCGAATGTGAATGTCGAATGTGAATGTCGAATGTCGAAATGTCGAACGTCGAAATGTCGAATGTCGAAAGTCGAAATGTCGAATGTCGAATGTCGAAAGTCGAAATGTCGATTGTCGAATGTGAATGTCAAATGTCAAATGTGAATGTCAAATGTCAAATGTGAATGTCGAATGTGAATGTCGAATGTCATAATGTCGAATGTCGAATGTCAAATGTGAATGTCGAATGTCGAATGTGATTGTTGAATGTCGAAATGTCGAATGTCGAAATGTCGAATGTCGAATGTGAATGTCGAAATGTCGAAATGTCGCATGTCGAATGTGAATGTCGAAATGTCGAATGTCGAATGTGAATGTCGAATGTGAATGTCGAATGTCGAATGTGAATGTCGAATGTGAATGTCGAATGTCGAATGTGATTGTCGAATGTGAATGTCGAATGTGAATGTCGAAATGTCAAATGTGAATGTCAAATGTGAATGTCGAATGTGAATGTTGAATCTGAATGTCGAATGTTGAAATGTCAAATGTCGAAATATCGAATGTCGAATGTGAATGTCGAAATGTCGAATGTCGAATTGTCGAATGTCGAATGTGAATGTCGAAATGTCGAATGACGAATGTCGAAATGTCGAAATGTCGAATGTGAATGTCGAAATGTCGTAATGTCGAAATGTCGAATGTCGAATGTGAATGTCGAATGTTGAATGTGAATGTCGAATGTCGAATGTGAATGTCGAATGTCGAAATGTCGAAATGTCGAATGTCGAATGTGAATGTCGAATGTCGAATGTCGAATGTGAATGTCGAATGTCGAATGTCGAATGTGAATGTCGAATGTCGAATGTGAATGTCGAATGTCGAATGTCGAATGTGAATGTTGAATGTGAATGTCGAATGTCGAAATGTCGAATGTCGAATGTGAATGTCGAATGTCGAATGTGAATGTCGAATGTCGAAATGTCGAAATGTCGAATGTCGAATGTGAATGTCGAATGTCGAATGTGAATGTCGAATGTCGAATGTGAATGTCAACATGTCGAAATGTCGAAATGTCGAATGTCGAAATGTCGAATGTCGAATGTGAATGTCGAATGTCGAATGTGAATGTCGAATGTGAATGTCGAATGTGAATGTCGAAATGTCAAATGTGAATGTCAAATGTGAATGTTGAATCTTAATGTCGAATGTTGAAATGTCGAATGTCGAAATATCGAATGTCGAATGTGAATGTCGAAATGTCGAATGTCGAATTGTCGAATGTCGAATGTGAATGTCGAAATGTCGAATGACGAATGTCGAAATGTCGAAATGTCGAATGTGAATGTCGAAATGTCGTAATGTCGAAATGTCGAATGTTAAATGTGAATGTCGAATGTCGAATGTGAATGTCGAATGTCGAAATGTCGAAATGTCGAATGTCGAATGTGAATGTCGAATGTCGAATGTGAATGTCGAATGTCGAATGTCGAATGTCGAATGTGAATGTCGAATGTCGAATGTCGAATGTGAATGTCGAATGTGAATGTCGAATGTGAATGTCGAATGTCGAATGTGAATGTCGAATGTCGAATGTGAATGTCGAATGTCGAAATGTCGAAATGTCGAATGTCGAATGTGAATGTCGAATGTCGAATGTGAATGTCGAATGTCGAATGTGAATGTCGACATGTCGAAATGTCGAAATGTCGAATGTCGAAATGTCGAATGTCGAATGTGAATGTCGAATGTCAAATGTGAATGTCGAATGTCGAAATGTCAAAAGTCGAAATGTCGAATGTCGAATGTGAATGTCGAAATGTCGAAATGTCGAATGTGAATGTCGAATGTCGAAATGTCGAATGTTGAATGTCGAATGTGAATGTCGTATGTCGAAATGTCGAATGTCGAAATGTCAAATGTCGATTGTCAAATGTGAATGTCGAATGTCAAATGTGAATGTCGAATGTCGAATGTGAATGTTGAAATGTAGAAATGTCATTTGTCGAAATGTCAAATATCGAATGTGAATGTCGAATGTGAATGTCGAATGTCGAAATGTCGAACGTCGAAATGTCGAACGTCGAAAGTCGAAATGTCGAATGTCGAATGTCGAAAGTCGAAATGTCGATTGTCGAATGTGAATGTTGAAATGTCGAAATGTCGATTGTCGAAATGTCGAAATGTCGAATGTCGAATGTGAATGTCGAATGTCGAAATGTCGCATGTCGAATGTGAATGTCGAATGTCGAAATGTCGAATGTCGAATGTGAATGTCGAATGTGAATGTCGAATGTGAATGTCGAATGTGAATGGTGAATGTCGAAATGTCGATTGGGATTGTCGAATGTGAATGTCGAATGTGAATGTCGAAATGTCAAATGTGAATGTCAAATGTGAATGTCGAATGTGAATGTCGAATCTGAATGTCGAATCTGAATGTCGACATGTCGAAATGTCGAATGTCGAATGTCGAATGTCAATGTCGAAATGTCGAAAAGTCGAATGTGAATGTCGAATGTCGAAATGTCGAATGTTGAAATGTCGAATGTCGAATGTCGAATGTGAATGTCGAATGTCGAAATGTCGAATGTCGAATGTGAATGTCGAAATGTCGAAATGTCGATTGTCGAAATGTCAAATATCGAATGTGAATGTCGAATGTCGAATGTGAATGTCGAATGTCGAACGTCGAAATGTCGAACGTCGAAAGTCGAAATGTCGAATGTCGAAAGTCGAAATGTCGATTGTCGAATGTGAATGTTGAAATGTCGAAATGTCGATTGTCGAAATGTCGAAATGTCGAATGTCGAATGTGAATGTCGAATGTGAATGTCGAAATGTCGCATGTCGAATGTGAATGTCGAATGTCGAAATGTCGAATGTTGAAAGTCAAAATGTCGAATGTCGAATGTGAATGTCGAAATGTCGAATGTCGAATGTGAATGTCGAATGTGAATGTCGAATGTGAATGTCGAATGTGAATGGTGAATGTCGAAATGTCGAATGTCGAATGGGATTGTCGAATGTGAATGTCGAATCTGAATGTCGAATGTTGAAATGTCGAATGTCGAAATATCGAATGTCGAATGTGAATGTCGAAATGTCGAATGTCAAAATGTCAAATGTCGAATGTGAATGTCAAAATGTCGAATGTCGAATGTCGAAATGTCGAATGTGAATGTCGAAATGTCGAATGTGAATGTCAAAATTTCGAATGTCGAATGTCGAATGTCGAATGTGAATGTCAAAATATCGAATGTCGAATGTCGAAATGTCGAATGTGAATGTCGAAATGTCGAATGTGAATGTCAAAATGTCGAATGTCGAATGTCGAATGTCGAATGTGAATGTCAAAATGTCGAATGTCGAAATGTCGAATGTGAATGTCGAAATGTCGAATGTGAATGTCAAAATGTCGAATGTCGAATGTGAATGTCGAATGTCGAAATGTCGAAATGTCGAATGTCGATTGTCAAATGTGAATGTCGAATGTCAAATGTGAATGTCGAATGTCGAATGTGAATGTCGAAAGTTGAAATGTCGAAATGTCGAATGTCGAAATGTCGAATGTCGAAATGTCGAATGTCGAATGTCGAATGTCAAATGTGAATGTCGAATGTCGAATGTCGAAATGTCGAATGACGAATGTGAATGTCGAATGTCGAAATGTCGAATGTCGAATGTCGAATGTCGAAATGTCGAATGTCGAATGTCGAATGTCGAAATGTCGAATGTCGAAATGTCGAATGTGAATGTCGAATGTCGAATGTGAATGTCGAATGTCGAAATGTCGAATGTCGAATGTGAATGTCGAAATGTCGAATGTCGAAATGTCGAATGTCGAATGTCAAATGTGAATGTCGAATGTCAAATGAGAATGTCGAATGTCAAAATGTCGAAATGTCGAATGTCGAAATGTCGAAAGTCGAAATGTCGAAAGTCGAAATGTCGAATGTCGAATGTGAATGTCGAAAAGACGAAAGTCGAAATGTCGAATGTCGAATGTGAATGTCGAAATGTCGCATGTCGAAATGTCGAATGTAGAATGTCGAAATGTCGAAATGTCGAATGTAGAATGTCGTATGTCAAAATGTCGAATGTCGGATGTCGAAATGTCGAAATGTAGAATGTCGAATGTGAATGTCGAATGTGAATGTCGAATGTCGAATGTGAATGTCGAATATCGAATGTCGAATGTGGAATGTCGAAATGTCGAATGTCGAAATGTCGAATGTGGAATGTCGAAAATGTCGAATGTCGAATGTGAAATGTCGAAATGTCGATTGTTAAATGTGAATGTCGAATGGTGAATGTCGAATGTCGAATGTGAATGTCGAAATGTCGAAATGTCGAATGTCGAAATGTCGAATTGTCATATTTCGAAATGTCGAAATGTCGAATGTCGAATGGTCATATTTCGAAATGTCGAATGTCGAAATGTCATATTTCGAAATGTCGAATGTCGAATGTCGAATGTCGAATGTGAATGTCAAAATGTCGAATGTCGAATCTCAATGTCGAATCTGAATGTCGAATGTGAATGTCGCAATGTCGAATGTAAATGTCGAAATGTCGAATGTCGAATGTCGAATGTGAATGTCGAATGTCGAATGTGAATGTCGAAATGTCGAATGTGAATGTCAAATGTCGAAATGTCGAATGTTGAAATGTCGAATGTCGAATGTGAATGTCGAATGTCGATTGTCAAATGTGAATGTCGAATGTCAAATGTGAATGTCGAATGTCGAATGTGAATGTCGAAATGTCGAAATGTCATTTGTCGAAATGTCAAATATCGAATGTGAATGTCGAATGTCGAATGTGAATGTCGAATGTCGAAATGTCGAACGTCGAAATGTCGAACGTCAAAAGTCGAAATGTCGAATGTCGAATGTCGAAAGTCGAAATGTCGATTGTCGAATGTGAATGTTGAAATGTCGAAATGTCGATTGTCGAAATGTCGAATGTGAATGTCGAATGTGAATGTCGAATGTGAATGTCGAATGTGAATGTCGAAATGTCGAATGTCGAAATGTCGAATGTGAATGTCGAATGTGAATGTCGAATGTGAATGTCGAATGTGAATGTCGAAATGTCAAATGTGAATGTCAAATGTGAATGTCGAATGTGAATGTCGAATCTGAATGTCGAATCTGAATGTCGACATGTCGAAATGTCGAAATGTCGAATGTCGAAATGTCGAATGTCGAATGTCGAATGTCGAATGTCAAATGTGAATGTCGAATATCGAATGTCGAATGTCAATGTCGAAATGTCGAAATGTCGAATGTGAATGTCGAATGTCGAAATGTCGAATGTTGAAATGTCGAATGTCGAATGTCGATTGTCAAATGTGAATGTCGAATGTCAAATGTGAATGTCGAATGTCGAATGTGAATGTCGAAATGTCGAAATGTCGATTGTCGAAATGTCAAATATCGAATGTGAATGTCGAATGTCGAATGTGAATGTCGAATGTCGAAATGTCGAACGTCGAAATGTCGAACGTCGAAATGTCGAACGTCGAAAGTCGAAATGTCGAATGTCGAAAGTCGAAATGTCGATTGTCGAATGTGAATGTTGAAATGTCGAAATGTCGATTGTCGAAATGTCGAAATGTCGAATGTCGAATGTGAATGTCGAATGTGAATGTCGAAATGTCGCATGTCGAATGTGAATGTCGAATGTCGAAATGTCGAATGTTGAAAGTCAAAATGTCGAATGTCGAATGTGAATGTCGAAATGTCGAATGTCGAATGTGAATGTCGAATGTGAATGTCGAATGTGAATGTCGAATGTGAATGGTGAATGTCGAAATGTCGAATGTCGAATGGGATTGTCGAATGTGAATGTCGAATCTGAATGTCGAATGTTGAAATGTCGAATGTCGAAATATCGAATGTCGAATGTGAATGTCGAAATGTCGAATGTCAAAATGTCAAATGTCGAATGTGAATGTCAAAATGTCGAATGTCGAATGTCGAAATGTCGAATGTGAATGTCGAAATGTCGAATGTGAATGTCAAAATTTCGAATGTCGAATGTCGAATGTCGAATGTGAATGTCAAAATATCGAATGTCGAATGTCGAAATGTCGAATGTGAATGTCGAAATGTCGAATGTGAATGTCAAAATGTCGAATGTCGAATGTCGAATGTGAATGTCAAAATGTCGAATGTCGAAATGTCGAATGTGAATGTCGAAATGTCGAATGTGAATGTCAAAATGTCGAATGTCGAATGTGAATGTCGAATGTCGAAATGTCGAAATGTCGAATGTCGATTGTCAAATGTGAATGTCGAATGTCAAATGTGAATGTCGAATGTCGAATGTGAATGTCGAAAGTTGAAATGTCGAAATGTCGAATGTCGAAATGTCGAATGTCGAAATGTCGAATGTCGAATGTCGAATGTCAAATGTGAATGTCGAATGTCGAATGTCGAAATGTCGAATGACGAATGTGAATGTCGAATGTCGAAATGTCGAATGTCGAATGTCGAATGTCGAAATGTCGAATGTCGAATGTCGAATGTCGAAATGTCGAATGTCGAAATGTCGAATGTGAATGTCGAATGTCGAATGTGAATGTCGAATGTCGAAATGTCGAATGTCGAATGTGAATGTCGAAATGTCGAATGTCGAAATGTCGAATGTCGAATGTCAAATGTGAATGTCGAATGTCAAATGAGAATGTCGAATGTCAAAATGTCGAAATGTCGAATGTCGAAATGTCGAAAGTCGAAATGTCGAAAGTCGAAATGTCGAATGTCGAATGTGAATGTCGAAAAGACGAAAGTCGAAATGTCGAATGTCGAATGTGAATGTCGAAATGTCGCATGTCGAAATGTCGAATGTAGAATGTCGAAATGTCGAAATGTCGAATGTAGAATGTCGTATGTCAAAATGTCGAATGTCGGATGTCGAAATGTCGAAATGTAGAATGTCGAATGTGAATGTCGAATGTGAATGTCGAATGTCGAATGTGAATGTCGAATATCGAATGTCGAATGTGGAATGTCGAAATGTCGAATGTCGAAATGTCGAATGTGGAATGTCGAAAATGTCGAATGTCGAATGTGAAATGTCGAAATGTCGATTGTTAAATGTGAATGTCGAATGGTGAATGTCGAATGTCGAATGTGAATGTCGAAATGTCGAAATGTCGAATGTCGAAATGTCGAATTGTCATATTTCGAAATGTCGAAATGTCGAATGTCGAATGGTCATATTTCGAAATGTCGAATGTCGAAATGTCATATTTCGAAATGTCGAATGTCGAATGTCGAATGTCGAATGTGAATGTCAAAATGTCGAATGTCGAATCTCAATGTCGAATCTGAATGTCGAATGTGAATGTCGCAATGTCGAATGTAAATGTCGAAATGTCGAATGTCGAATGTCGAATGTGAATGTCGAATGTCGAATGTGAATGTCGAAATGTCGAATGTGAATGTCAAATGTCGAAATGTCGAATGTTGAAATGTCGAATGTCGAATGTGAATGTCGAATGTCGATTGTCAAATGTGAATGTCGAATGTCAAATGTGAATGTCGAATGTCGAATGTGAATGTCGAAATGTCGAAATGTCATTTGTTGAAATGTCAAATATCGAATGTGAATGTCGAATGTCGAATGTGAATGTCGAATGTCGAAATGTCGAACGTCGAAATGTCGAACGTCAAAAGTCGAAATGTCGAATGTCGAATGTCGAAAGTCGAAATGTCGATTGTCGAATGTGAATGTTGAAATGTCGAAATGTCGATTGTCGAAATGTCGAATGTGAATGTCGAATGTGAATGTCGAATGTGAATGTCGAATGTGAATGTCGAAATGTCGAATGTCGAAATGTCGAATGTGAATGTCGAATGTGAATGTCGAATGTGAATGTCGAATGTGAATGTCGAAATGTCAAATGTGAATGTCAAATGTGAATGTCGAATGTGAATGTCGAATCTGAATGTCGAATCTGAATGTCGACATGTCGAAATGTCGAAATGTCGAATGTCGAAATGTCGAATGTCGAATGTCGAATGTCGAATGTCAAATGTGAATGTCGAATATCGAATGTCGAATGTCAATGTCGAAATGTCGAAATGTCGAATGTGAATGTCGAATGTCGAAATGTCGAATGTTGAAATGTCGAATGTCGAATGTCGAATGTCGAATGTGAATGTCGAATGTCGAAATGTCGAACTGTCAAATGTCGATTGTCAAATGTGAATGTCGAATGTCAAATGTGAATGTCGAATGTCGAATGTGAATGTCGAAATGTCGAAATGTCGATTGTCGAAATGTCAAATATCGAATGTGAATGTCGAATGTCGAATGTGAATGTCGAATGTCGAAATGTCGAACGTCGAAATGTCGAACGTCGAAATGTCGAACGTCGAAAGTCGAAATGTCGAATGTCGAAAGTCGAAATGTCGATTGTCGAATGTGAATGTTGAAATGTCGAAATGTCGATTGTCGAAATGTCGAAATGTCGAATGTCGAATGTGAATGTCGAATGTGAATGTCGAAATGTCGCATGTCGAATGTGAATGTCGAATGTCGAAATGTCGAATGTCGAAAGTCAAAATGTCGAATGTCGAATGTGAATGTCGAAATGTCGAATGTCGAATGTGAATGTCGAATGTGAATGTCGAATGTGAATGTCGAATGTGAATGGTGAATGTCGAAATGTCGAATGTCGAATGGGATTGTCGAATGTGAATGTCGAATCTGAATGTCGAATGTTGAAATGTCGAATGTCGAAATATCGAATGTCGAATGTGAATGTCGAAATGTCGAATGTCAAAATGTCAAATGTCGAATGTGAATGTCAAAATGTCGAATGCCGAATGTCGAAATGTCGAATGTGAATGTCGAAATGTCGAATGTGAATGTCAAAATGTCGAATGTCGAATGTCGAATGTGAATGTCGAATGTCGAAATGTCGAAATGTCGAATGTCGATTGTCAAATGTGAATGTCGAATGTCAAATGTGAATGTCGAATGTCGAATGTGAATGTCGAAAGTCGAAATGTCGAAATGTCGAATGTCGAAATGTCGAAATGTCGAATGTCGAAATGTCAAATGTCGAATGTCGAAATGTCGAATGTCGAAATGTCGAATGACGAATGTGAATGTCGAATGTCGAAAGTCGAAATGTCGAAAGTCGAAATGTCGAATGTCGAATGTGAATGTCGAAATGTCGAATGACGAATGTGAATGTCGAATGTCGAAATGTCGAATGTCGAATGTTAATGTCGAAATTTCGAATGTCGAATGTGAATGTCGAATGTCGAAATGTCGAATGTCGAAATGTCGAAATGTCGAATGTCGAAATGTCGAAATGTCGAATGTCGAAATGTCGAATGTGAATGTCGAATGTCGAATGTGAATGTCGAATGTCGAAATGTCGAATGTCGAATGTCGAATGTCGAAATGTCGAATGTCGAATGTCGAAATGTCGAAATGTCGAATGTCGAAATGTCGAATGTCGAAATGTCGAAATGTCGAATGTGAATGTCGAATGTGAATGTCGAATGTCGAAATGTCGAATGTCGAAATGTCGAAATGTCGAATGTCGAAATGTCGAATGTCGAATGTCAAATGTGAATGTCGAATGTCAAATGAGAATGTCGAATGTCAAAATGTCGAAATGTCGAATGTCGAAATGTCGAAAGTCAAAATGTCGAAAGTCGAAATTTCGAAAGTCGAATGTGAAAGTCGAAATGTCGAAAGTCGAAATGTCGAAAGTCGAAATGTCGAATGTCGAATGTGAATGTCGAAATGTCGCATGTCGAAATGTCGAATGTCGAATGTGAATGTCGAAATGTCGAATGTAGAATGTAGAAATGTCTAAATGTCGAATGTAGAATGTCGTATGTCAAAATGTCGAATGTCGGATGTCGAAATGTCGAAATGTAGAATGTCGAATGTGAATGTCGAATGTTGAAATGTCGAATGTGAATGTCGAAATGTCGTAATGTCGAAATGTCGAATGTCGAATGTGAATGTCGAATGTCGAATGTGAATGTCGAATGTCGAAATGTCGAATGTGAATGTCGAATGTCGAATGTCGAATGTGAATGTCGACATGTCGAAATGTCGAAATGTCGAATGTCGAAATGTCGAATGTCGAATGTCGAATGTGAATGTCGAATGTCGAATCTCAAATGTGAATGTCGAAAGTCGAAATGTCGAATGTCGAATGTGAATGTCGAAATGTCGAATGTGAATGTCGAATGTCGAAATGTCGAATGTCGAATGTGAATGTCGAATGTCGAAATGTCGAAATGTCGAATGTCGAAATGTCAAATGTCGATTGTCAAATGTGAATGTCGAATGTCAAATGTGAATGTCGAATGTCGAATGTGAATGATGAAATGTCGAAATGTCGATTGTCGAAATGTCAAATATCGAATGTGAATGTCGAAAGTCGAAATGTCGAATGTGAATGTCGAAATGTCGAAATGTCGAATGTGAATGTCGAAATGTCGAATGTCGAAATGTCGAATGTCAAATGTGAATGTCGAATGTCGAATGTGAATGTCGAATGTCGAAATGTCGAACGTCGAAATGTCGAATGTCGAATGTGAATGTCGAAATGTCGAAATGTCGAATGTGAATGTCGAATGTCGTAATGTCGAATGTCGAATGTCAAATGTGAATGTCAAATGTCGAATGTGAATGTCGAATGTCGAACGTCGAAATGTCGAAAGTCGAAATGTCGAATGACGAATGTCGAAATGTCGATTGTCGAATGTGAATGTCGAATGTCAAATGTGACTGTCAAATGTCGAATTTGAATGTCGAATGTGAATGTCGAATGTCGTAATGTCGAATGTCGAATGTCAAATGTGAATGTCGAATGTCGAATGTGAATGTCGATTGTCGAAATGTCGAATGTCGAAATGTCGAATGTCGAATGTGAATGTCGAAATGTCGAAATGTCGCATGTCGAATGTGAATGTCGATTGTCAAATGTGAATGTTGAAATGTCGAAATGTCGATTGTCGAAATGTCGAATGTCGAAATGTCGAATGTCGAATGTGAATGTCGAAATGTCGAAATGTCGCATGTCGAATGTGAATGTCGAATGTCGAAATGTCGAATGTCGAAAGTCAAAATGTCGAATGTCGAATGTGAATGTCGAAATGTCGAATGTCGATTGTGAATGTCGAATGTGAATGTCGAATGTCGAATGTGAATGTCGAATGTCGAATGTCGAATGTGATTGTCGAATGTGAATGTCGAAATGTCAAATGTGAATGTCAAATGAGAATGTCGAATGTGAATGTTGAATCTGAATGTCGAATCTGAATGTCGAATGTCGAAATGTCGAATGTCGAAATATCGAATGTCGAATGTGAATGTCGAAATGTCAAATGTCGAATGTGAATGTCGAAATGTCGAATGTCGAATGTCGAAATGTCGAATGTGAATGTCAAAATGTCGAATGTGAATGTCGAAATGTCGTAATGTCGAAATGTCGAATGTCGAAGGTTAATGTCGAATGTCGAATGTGAATGTCGAATGTGAATGTTGAATGTCGAAATGTCGAAGTGTCGAATGTCGAATGTGAATGTCGAATGTCGAATGTGAATGTCGAATGTCAAATGTCGAATGTGAATGTCGACATGTCGAAATGTCGAATGTCGAAATGTCGAATGTCGAATGTCGAATGTCGAATGTGAATGTCGAATGTCGAATGTCAAATGTGAATGTCGAATGTCGAAATGTCGAAAGTCGAAATGTCGAATGTCGAATGTGAATGTCGAAATGTCGAAATGTCGAATGTGAATGTTGAATGTCGAATGTTGAAATGTCGAATGTCGAATGTCGAATGTGAATGTCGAATGTCGAAATGTCGAAATGTCGAATGTCGAAATGTCAAATGTCGATTGTCAAATGTGAATGTCGAATGTCAAATGTGAATGTCGAATGTCGAATGTGAATGTCGAATGTCAAATGTGAATGTCGAATGTCGAATTTGAATGTCGAATTTGAATGTCGAATGTCGTAATGTCGAATGTCGAATGTCAAATGTGAATGTCGAATGTCGAATGTGAATGTTGAATGTCGAAATGTCGAATGTCGATTGTCAAATGTGAATGTTGAAATGTCGAAATGTCGATTGTCGAAATGTCGAATGTCGAATGTGAATGTCGAAATGTCGAAATGTCGCATGTCGAATGTGAATGTCGAATGTCGAAATGTCGAATGTCGAAAGTCAAAATGTCGAATGTCGAATGTGAATGTCGAAATGTCGAATGTCGAATGTGAATGTCGAATGTGAATGTCGAATGTGAATGTCGAATGTCGAATGTGAATGTCGAATGTGATTGTCGAATGTGAATGTCGAATGTGAATGTCGAAATGTCAAATGTGAATGTCAAATGTGAATGTCGAATGTGAATGTTGAATCTGAATGTCGAATCTGAATGTCGAATGTTGAAATGTCGAATGTCGAAATATCGAATGTCGAATGTGAATGTCGAAATGTCGAAATGTCGAATGTCGAAATGTCAAATGTCGAATGTGAATGTCAAAATGTCGAATGTCGAATGTCGAAATGTCGAATGTGAATGTCGAAATGTCGAATGTGAATGTCAAAATGTCGAACGTCGAAATGTCGGATGTGAATGTCGAATGTCGAATGTGAATGTCGAATGTGAATGTCGAATGTCGAATGTGAATGTCGAAATGTCGAATGTCGGATGTGAATGTCGAAATGTCGAAATGTCAAATGTCGAATGTCGAATGTGAATGTCGAATGTCGAAATGTCGAATGTCGATTGTCAAATGTGAATGTCGAATGTCGAAATGTCGAATGTGAATGTCGAATGTCGAATGTGAATGTCGAAAGTCGAAATGTCGAATGTCGAAATGTCGAAATGTCGAAAGTCGAAATGTCGAAAGTCGAAATGTCGAATGACGAATGTGAATGTCGAATGTCGAAATGTCGAATGTCGAAATGTCGAAAGTCGAAATGTCGAATGTCGAAATGTCGAATGTGAATGTCGAATGTCGAAATGTCAAATGTCGAATGACGAATGTGAATGTCGAATGTCGAAATGTCGAATGTCGAATGTGAATGTCGGAATGTCGAATGTCGAAATGTCGAATGTGAATGTTGAATGTCGAATGTGAATGTCGAATGTCGAAATGTCGAATGTCGAATGTCGAAATGTCGAATGTCGAAATGTCGAATGTCAAATGTGAATGTCGAATGTCAAATGAGAATGTCGAATGTCAAAATGTCGAAATGTCGAATGTCGAAATGTCGAAAGTCGAAATGTCGAAAGTCGAAATGTCGAATGTCGAATGTGAATGTCGAAATGTCGAAAGTCGAAATGTCGAATGTCGAATGTGAATGTCGAAATGTCGCATGTCGAAATGTCGAATGTCGAATGTGAATGTCGAAATGTCGAAATGTCGAACGTAGAATGTCGAAATGTCGAAATGTAGAATGTTGAATGTGAATGTCGAATGTGAATGTCGAATGTCAAAATGTCAAATGTCGAATGACGAATGTGAATGTCGAATGTCGAAATGTCGAATGTCGAATGTGAATGTCGAAATGTCGAATGTCGAAATGTCGAATGTGAATGTCAAATGTCGAATGTGAATGTCGAATGTCGAAATGTCGAATGTCGAATGTCGAAATGTCGAATGTCGAAATGTCGAATGTCGAATGTCAAATGTGAATGTCGAATGTCAAATGAGAATGTCGAATGTCAAAATGTCGAAATGTCGAATGTCGAAATGTCGAAAGTCGAAATGTCGAATGTCGAATGTGAATGTCGAAATGTCGAAAGTCGAAATGTCGAATGTCGAATGTGAATGTCGAAATGTCGCATGTCGAATGTCGAATGTGAATGTCGAAATGTCGAAATGTCGAACGTAGAATGTCGAAATGTCGAAATGTAGAATGTTGAATGTGAATGTCGAATGTGAATGTCGAATGTCGAATGTGAATGTCGAATATCGAATGTCGAATGTGGAATGTCGAAATGTCGAATGTCGAAATGTCGAATGTGGAATGTCGAATGTGAAATGTCGAAATGTCGAATGTTAAATGTGAATGTCGAATGGTGAATGTCGAATGTCAAATGTGAATGTCGAAATGTCGAAATGTCGAATGTCGAAATGTCGAATTGTCATATTTCGAAATGTCGAAATGTCGAATGTCGAATGGTCATATGTCGAAATGTCGAATGTCGAAATGTCATATTTCGAAATGTCGAATGTCGAATGTTGAATGTCGAATGTCGAATGTGAATGTCGAAATGTCGAATGTCGAATCTCAATGTCGAATCTGAATGTCGAATGTGAATGTCGCAATGTCGAATGTTAATGTCGAAATGTCGAATGTGAATGTCGAAATGTCGAATGTCGAATTTCGAATGTGAATGTCGAATGTGAATGTCGAAATGTCGAAATGTCGAATGTCGAATGTGAATGTCGAATGTGAATGTCGAATGTGAATGTCGAAATGTCGAATGTGAATGTCGAATGTCAAATGTGAATGTCGAATGTCAAATGTGAATGTCGAATGTCAAATGTCGAATGTGAATGTCGAATGTCGAATGTCGAATGTGAATGTCGAAATGTCAAATGTCGAAATGTCGAATGTCGAATGTGAAATGTGAATGTCGATTGTCAAATGTGAATGTCGAATGTCAAAATGTCAAAATGTCGAAATGTCGAAATGCCGAATGTCGAATGTCGAATGTGAATGGTGAATGTCGAATGTGAATGGTGAATGTCGAATGTCGAATGTCGAATGTCGAATGTCGAATGTGAAGGTCGAATGTCGAATGTCGAATGTGAATGGTGAATGTCGAATGTCGAATGTCGAATGTCGAATGTCGAATGTGAATGTCGAATGTCGGATGTCGAAATGTCCAATGTCGAATGGTGAATGTCGAATGTCGAAATGTCGAAATGTCGAATGTCGGATGTCGAAATGTCGAAATGTAGAATGTCGAATATGAATGTCGAATGTGAATGTCGAATGTCGAATTTCGAATGTGAATGTCGAATATCAAATGTCGAATGTGAATGTCGAATGTGAATGTCAAAATGTCGAATGTCGAATGTGGAATGTCGAAATGTCGAATGTCGAAATGTCGAATGTGGAATGTTGAAATGTCGAATGTCGAATGTGAATGTCGAATGTCAAATGTCGAAATGTCGAATGTTAAATGTGAATGTCGAATGGTGAATGTCAAATGGTGAATGTCGAATGTCGAATGTGAATGTCGAATGTGAATGTCGAATGTGAATGTCGAATGTCGAATGTCGAATGTCGAATGTGCATGTCGAAAGTGAATGTCGAATGTGAATGTCGAAATGTCGAATGTGAATGTCGAATGTGAATGTCGAATGTGAATGTCGAATGTGAATGTCGAAATGTCGAATGTGAATGTCGAATGTGAATGTCGAATGTGAATGTCGAATGTGAATGTCGAAATGTCAAATGTGAATGTCAAATGTGAATGTCGAATGTGAATGTCGAATCTGAATGTCGAATCTGAATGTCGAATGTTGAAATGTCGAATGTCGAATGTCGAATGTCGAAATGTCGAATGTCGAAATGTCGAAAGTCGAATGCGAATGTCGAATGTCGAAATGTCGAATGTGAATGTCGAATGTCGAAATGTCGAATGTCGAATGTGAATGTCGAAATGTCGAAATGTCGAATGTGAATGTCGAAATGTCGAATGTGAATGTCGAATGTCGAAATATCGAATGTGAATGTCGAAAGTCGAAATGTCGAATGTCGAATGTGAATGTCGAAATGTCGAATGTGAATGTCGAAATGTCGAATGTCAAATGTGAATGTCGAATGTCGAATGTGAATGTCGAACGTCAAAATGTCGAATGTCGAATGTGAATGTCGAAATGTCGAAATGTCGAATGTGAATGTCGTAATGTCGAATGTCGAATGTCAAATGTGAATGTCGAATGTCGCATGTGAATGTTGAATGTCGAAATGTCGAACGTCGAAATGTCGAATGTCGAAAGTCGAAATGTCGAATGTCGAATGTCGAAAGTCGAAATGTCGATTGTCGAATGTGAATGTCGAATGTCAAATGTGAATGTCGAATGTCGAATTTGAATGTCGAATGTGAATGTCGAATGTCGTAATGTCGAATGTCGAATTTCAAATGTGAATGTCGAATGTGAATGTTGAATATTGAATGTCGAAATGTCGAATGTCGATTGTCAAATGTGAATGTTGAAATGTCGAAATGTCAATTGTCGAAATGTCAAATGTCGAAATGTCGCATGTCGAATGTGAATGTCGAATGTCGAAATGTCGAATGTCGAAAGTCAAAATGTCGAATGTGAATGTCGAAATGTCGAATGTCGAATGTGAATGTCGAATGTGAATGTCGAATGTCGAATGTGAATGTCGAATGTCAAATGTCGAATGTTAAATGTGAATGTCGAATGTCAAATGTCGAATGTCGAATGTGAATGTCGAATGTCGAATGTGAATGTCGAATGTGAATGTCGAATGTGAATGTCGAATGTCGAATGTCCAATGTCCAATGTCCAATGTGAATGTCGAATGGTGAATGTCGAATGGTGAATGTCGAAATGTCGAATGTGAATGTCGAATGTGAATGTCGAATGTGAATGTCGAAATGTCAAATGTGAATGTCAAATGTGAATGTCGAATGTGAATGTCGAATCTGAATGTCTAATCTGAACGTCGAATGTTGAAATGTCGAATGTCGAATGTCGAATGTCGAAATGTCGAATGTCGAAATGTCGAAAGTCGAATGTGAATGTCGAAATGTCGAATGTGAATGTCGAAATGTCGAATGTCGAATGTCGAATGTCGAATGTGAATGTAGAATGTCGAATGTGAATGTCGAAATGTCGAAAGTCAAAATGTCGAATGTCGAATGTGAATGTCGAAATGTCGAAATGTCGAATGTGAATGTCGAATGTCGAAATGTCGAATGTCGAATGTGAATGTCGAATGTCGAATGTCGAATGTGAATGTCGAAATGTCGAAATGTCGATTGTCGAAATGTCAAATATCGAATGTGAATGTCGAAAGTCGAAATGTCGAATGTCGAATGTGAATGTCGAAATGTCGAAATGTCGAATGTGAATGTCGAAATGTCGAATGTCGAAATGTCGAATGTCAAATGTGAATGTCGAATGTCGAATGTGAATGTCGAATGTCGAAATGTCGAACGTCGAAATGTCGAACGTCGAATGTGAATGTCGAAATGTCGAAATGTCGAAATGTCGAATGTGAATGTCGAATGTCGTAATGTCGAATGTCGAATGTCAAATGTGAATGTCGAATGTCGAATGTGAATGTCGAATGTCGAAATGTCGAACGTCGAAATGTCGAATGTCGAAATGTCGAACGTTGAAATGTCGAACGTCGAATGTGAATGTCGAAATGTCGAAATGTCGAAATGTCGAATGTGAATGTCGAATGTCGTAATGTCGAATGTCGAATGTCGAATGTCAAATGTGAATGTCGAATGTCGAATGTGAATGTCGAATGTCGAATGTCGAATGTGAATGTCGAATGTCGAAATGTCGAAATGTCGAATGTCGAAATGTCGAATGTCGAATGTCGAATGTCGAATGTCGAATGTGAATGTCGAATGTCAAATGTGAATGTCGAATGTCGAAATGTCGAAAGTCGAAATGTCGAATGTGAATGTCGAAATGTCGAAATGTCGAATGTGAATGTCGAATGTCGAAATGTCGAATGTTGAAATGTCGAATGTCGTATGTCGAATGTGAATGTCGAATGTCGAAATGTCGAAATGTCAAATGTCGATTGTCAAATGTGAATGTCGAATGTCAAATGTGAATGTCGAATGTCGAATGTGAATGTTGAATGTCGAAATGTCGAATGTCGATTGTCAAATGTGTATGTTGAAATGTCGAAATGTCGATTGTCGAAATGTCGAATGTCGAATGTCGAATGTGAATGTCGAAATGTCGAAATGTCGCATGTCGAATGTGAATGGCAAATGTCGAAATGTCGAATGTCGAAAGTCAAAATGTCGAATGTCGAATGTGAATGTCGAAATGTCGAATGTCGAATGTGAATGTCGAATGTGAATGTCGAATGTGAATGTCGAATGTGAATGTCGAATGTGAATGTCGAATGTGATTGTCGAATGTGAATGTCGAATGTGAATGTCGAAATGTCAAATGTGAATGTCAAATGTGAATGTCGAATGTGAATGTTGAATCTGAATGTCGAATCTGAATGTCGAATGTTGAAATGTCGAATGTCGAAATATCGAATGTCGAATGTGAATGTCGAAATGTCGAAATGTCGAATGTCGAAATGTCAAATGTCGAATGTGAATGTCGAAATGTCGAATGTCGAAATGTCGAATGTGAATGTCGAAATGTCGAATGTGAATGTCAAAATGTCGAATGTCGAAATGTCGGATGTGAATGTCGAATGTCGAATGTGAATGTCGAATGTGAATGTCGAATGTCGAAATGTCGAATGTCGAATGTGAATGTCGAATGTCGAAATGTCGAAATGTCGAATGTCGATTGTCAAATGTGAATGTCGAATGTCGAAATGTCGAATGTGAATGTCGAATGTCGAATGTGAATGTCGAAAGTCGAAATGTCGAAATGTCGAATGTCTAAATGTCGAAATGTCGAAAGTCGAAATGTCAAATGTCGAAATGTCGAATGTCGAATGTGAATGTCGAAATGTCGAATGTCGAATGTCGAAATGTCAAATGTCGAAAGTCGAAATGTCGAAATGTCGAATGTCGAAATGTCGAAAGTCGAAATGTCGAATGTCGAAATGTCAAATGTCGAATGACGAATGTGAATGTCGAATGTCAATGTCGAAATTTCGAATGTCGAATGTGAATGTCGAATGTCGGAATGTCGAATGTCGAAATGTCGAATGTCAAATGTCAAAATGTCGAAATGTCGAATGTCGAATGTGAATGTCGAATGTCGAAATGTCGAATGTCGAATGTGAATGTCGAATGTCGAAATGTCGAATGTCGAATGTGAATGTCGAAATGTCGAATGTCGAAATGTCGAATGTCGAATGTCAAATGTGAATGTCGAATGTCAAATGAGAATGTCGAATGTCAAAATGTCGAAATGTCGAATGTCGAAAGACGAAATGTCGAAAGTCGAAATGTCGAATGTCGAATGTGAATGTCGAAATGTCGAAAGTCGAAATGTCGAATGTCGAATGTGAATGTCGAAATGTCGCATGTTGAAATGTCGAATGTCGAATGTGAATGTCGAAATGTCGAAATGTCGAACGTAGAATGTCGAAATGTCGAAATGTAGAATGTTGAATGTGAATGTCGAATGTGAATGTCGAATGTGAATGTCGAATATCGAATGTCGAAATGTCGAATGTCAAAATGTCGAATTGGAATGTCGAAAATGTCGAATGTCGAATGTGAAATGTCGAAATGTCGAATGTTAAATGTGAATGTCGAATGGTGAATGTCGAATGTCGAATGTGAATGTCGAAATGTCGAAATGTCGAATGTCGAAATGTCGAATTGTCATATTTCGAAATGTCGAAATGTCGAATGTCGAATGGTCATATGTCGAAATGTCGAATGTCGAAATGTCATATTTCGAAATGTCGAATGTCGAATGTCGAATGTCGAATGTGAATGTCGAAATGTCGAATGTCGAATCTCAATGTCGAATCTGAATGTCGAATGTGAATGTCGCAATGTCGAATGTGAATGTCGAAATGTCGAATGTGAATGTCGAAATGTCGAATGTCGAATGTGAATGTCGAATGTGAATGTCGAAATGTCGAAATGTCGAATGTGAATGTCGAATGTGAATGTCGAAATGTCGAATGTGAATGTCGAATGTCAAATGTGAATGTCGAATGTCAAATGTGAATGTCGAATGTCAAATGTGAATGTCGAATGTCAAATGTGAATGTAGAATGTCAAATGTCGAAATGTCGAATGTCGAATGTGTGTGTCGAAATGTCGAAATGTCGAATGTGAATGTCGAAATGTCGAATGTGAATGTCGAAATGTCGAATGTCAATGTCGAAATGTCGAATGTCGAATTTGAATGTCGAATGTCGAAATGTCGAATGTCGAATGTGAATGTCGAATGTGAATGTCGAATGTCGAAATGTCGAAATGTCGAATGTCGAATGTGAAAGTCGAATGTCGAATGTCAAATATGAATGTCGAATGTCAAATGTGAATGTCGAATGTCAAATGTCGAATGTGAATGTCGAAATGTCGAATGTCGAATGTGAATGTAGAATGTCAAAATGTCGAATGTCGAAATGTCGAATGTCAAAAGTCGAAATGTCGAATGTCGAATGTGAATGTCGAAATGTCGAATGTCGAATGTGAATTTTGAATGTCGAAATGTCGAATGTCGAATGTGAATGTCGAATGTCGAAATGTCGAATGTGAATTTTGAATGTCGAAATTTCGAATTTCGAATGTCGAATGTGAATGTCGAATGTCGAAATGTCGAATGTCGAATGTCGAATGTCGAATGTGAATGTCGAATGTCGAAATGTCGAATGTCGAATGTCGAATGTGAATGTCGAATGTCGAAATGTCGAATGTGAATGTCGAAATGTCGAATGTCGAATGTGAATGTCGAATGTCGAAATGTCGAATGTGAATGTCGAATGTCGAAATGTCGAATGTCGAATGTGAATGTCGAATGTCGAAATGTCGAATGTCGAATGTGAATGTCAAATGTCGTAATGTCGAATGTCGAATGTTGAATGTGAATGTCGAATGTCGAAATGTCGAACGTCGAAATGTCGAATGTCGAAAGTCGAAATGTCGAATGTCGAATGTCGAAAGTCGAAATGTCGATTGTCGAATGTGAATGTCGAATGTCAAATGTGAATGTCGAATGTCAAATGTGAATGTCGAATGTGAATGTCGAATGTGAATGTCGAATATCGAATGTCGAAATGTCGAATGTCAAAATGTCGAATTGGAATGTCGAAAATGTCGAATGTCGAATGTGAAATGTCGAAATGTCGAATGTTAAATGTGAATGTCGAATGATGAATGTTGAATGTCGAATGTGAATGTCGAAATGTCGAAATGTCGAATGTCGAAATGTCGAATTGTCATATTTCGAAATGTCGAAATGTCGAATGTCGAATGGTCATATGTCGAAATGTCGAATGTCGAAATGTCATATTTCGAAATGTCGAATGTCGAATGTTGAATGTCGAATGTGAATGTCGAAATGTCGAATGTCGAATCTCAATGTCGAATCTGAATGTCGAATGTGAATGTCGCAATGTCGAATGTGAATGTTGAAATGTCGAATGTGAATGTCGAAATGTCGAATGTCGAATGTGAATGTCGAATGTGAATGTCGAAATGTCGAATGTGAATGTCGAATGTGAATGTCGAAATGTCGAATGTGAATGTCGAATGTCAAATGTGAATGTCGAATGTCAAATGTGAATGTCGAATGTCAAATGTGAATGTCGAATGTCAAATGTGAATGTCGAATGTCAAATGTCGAAATGTCGAATGTCGAATGTGTGTGTCGAAATGTCGAAATGTCGAATGTGAATGTCGAAATGTCGAATGTGAATGTCGAAATGTCGAATGTCAATGTCGAAATGTCGAATGTCGAATTTGAATGTCGAATGTCGAAATGTCGAATGTCGAATGTGAATGTCGAATGTGAATGTCGAATGTCGAAATGTCGAAATGTCGAATGTCGAATGTGAAAGTCGAATGTCGAATGTCAAATATGAATGTCGAATGTCAAATGTGAATGTCGAATGTCAAATGTCGAATGTGAATGTCGAAATGTCGAATGTCGAATGTGAATGTAGAATGTCAAAATGTCGAATGTCGAAATGTCGAATGTCAAAAGTCGAAATGTCGAATGTTGAATGTGAATGTCGAAATGTCGAATGTCGAATGTGAATTTTGAATGTCGAAATGTCGAATGTCGAATGTGAATGTCGAATGTCGAAATGTCGAATGTGAATTTTGAATGTCGAAATTTCGAATTTCGAATGTCGAATGTGAATGTCGAATGTCGAAATGTCGAATGTCGAATGTCGAATGTCGAATGTGAATGTCGAATGTCGAAATGTCGAATGTCGAATGTCGAATGTGAATGTCGAATGTCGAAATGTCGAATGTGAATGTCGAAATGTCGAATGTCGAATGTGAATGTCGAATGTCGAAATGTCGAATGTGAATGTCGAATGTCGAAATGTCGAATGTCGAATGTGAATGTCGAATGTCAAAATGTCGAATGTCGAATGTGAATGTCAAATGTCGTAATGTCGAATGTCGAATGTCAAATGTGAATGTCGAATGTTGAATGTGAATGTCGAATGTCGAAATGTCGAACGTCGAAATGTCGAATGTCGAAAGTCGAAATGTCGAATGTCGAATGTCGAAAGTCGAAATGTCGATTGTCGAATGTGAATGTCGAATGTCAAATGTGAATGTCGAATGTCAAATGTGAATGTCGAATGTGAATGTCGAATGTCGAATCTCGAATGTCAAATGTGAATGTCAAATGTCGAATGTGAATGTTGAATGTCGAAATGTCGATTGTCGAAATGTCGAATGTCGAAATGTCGAATGTCGAATGTGAATGTCGAAATGTCGAAATGTCGAAATGTTGCATGTCGAATGTGAATGTCGAATGTCGAAATGTCGAATGTCGAAAGTCAAAATGTCGAATGTCGAATGTGAATGTCGAAATGTCGAATGTCGAATGTGAATGTCGAATGTGAATGTCGAATGTCGAATGTGAATGTCGAATGTCGAATGTGAATGTTGAATGTCGAAATGTCGAAATGTCGAATGTCGAATGTGAATGTCGAATGTCGAATGTGAATGTCGAATGTCGAATGTCGAATGTGAATGTCGACATGTCGAAATGTCGAAATGTCGAATGTCGAAATGTCGAATGTCGAAATGTCGAATGTCGAAATGTCGAATGTCGAATGTCGAATGTGAATGTCGAATGTCAAATGTGAATGTCGAATGTCGAAATGTCGAAAGTCGAATGTGAATGTCGAAATGTCGAATGTGAATGTCGAATGTCGAAATGTCGAATGTTGAAATGTCGAATGTCGAATGTCAAATGTCGAATGTGAATGTCGAATGTCGAAATGTCGAAATGTCGAATGTCGAAATGTCAAATGTCGATTGTCAAATGTGAATGTCGAATGTCAAATGTGAATGTCGAATGTCGAATGTGAATGTTGAATGTCGAAATGTCGAATGTCGATTGTCAAATGTGAATGTAGAAATGTCGAAATGTCGATTGTCGAAATGTCGAATGTCGAATGTCGAATGTGAATGTCGAAATGTCGAAATGTCGCATGTCGAATGTGAATGGCAAATGTCGAAATGTCGAATGTCGAAAGTCAAAATGTCGAATGTCGAATGTGAATGTCGAAATGTCGAATGTCGAATGTGAATGTCGAATGTGAATGTCGAATGTGAATGTCGAATGTGAATGTCGAATGTGAATGTCGAAATGTCAAATGTGAATGTCAAATGTGAATGTCGAATGTGAATGTTGAATCTGAATGTCGAATCTGAATGTCGAATGTTGAAATGTCGAATGTCAAAATATCGAATGTCGAATGTGAATGTCGAAATGTCGAATGTCGAAATGTCAAATGTCGAATGTGAATGTCGAAATGTCGAATGTCGAATGTCGAAATGTCGAATGTGAATGTCGAAATGTCGAATGTGAATGTCAAAATGTCGAATGTCGAAATGTCGGATGTGAATGTCGAATGTCGAATGTGAATGTCGAATGTGAATGTCGAATGTCGAAATGTCGAATGTCGAATGTCGAAATGTCGAAATGTCGAATGTCGATTGTCAAATGTGAATGTCGAATGTCGAAATGTCGAATGTGAATGTCGAATGTCGAATGTGAATGTCGAAAGTCGAAATGTCGAAATGTCGAATGTCTAAATGTCGAAATGTCGAAAGTCGAAATGTCGAATGTCGAAATGTCGAATGTCGAATGTGAATGTCGAAATGTCGAATGTCGAAATGTCGAATGTCGAAAGTCGAAATGTCAAATGTCGAATGACGAATGTGAATGTCGAATGTCAATGTCGAAATTTCGAATGTCGAATGTGAATGTCGAATGTCGGAATGTCGAATGTCGAAATGTCGAATGTTGAATGTCGAAATGTCGAATGTCGAATGTGAATGTCGAAATGTCGAATGTCGAATGTGAATGTCGAAATGTCGAATGTCGAAATGTCGAATGTCGAATGTCAAATGTGAATGTCGAATGTCAAATGAGAATGTTGAATGTCAAAATGTCGAAATCTCGAATGTCGAAATGTCGAAAGTCAAAATGTCGAAAGTCGAAATGTCGAATGTCGAATGTGAATGTCGAAATGTCGAAAGTCGAAATGTCGAATGTCGAATGTGAATGTCGAAATGTCGCATGTCGAAATGTCGAATGTGAATGTCGAAATGTCGAAATGTCGAACGTAGAATGTCGAAATGTCGAAATGTAGAATGTTGAATGTGAATGTCGAATGTGAATGTCGAATATCGAATGTCGAATGTGGAATGTCGAAATGTCGAATGTCAAAATGTCGAATGTGGAATGTCGAAAATGTCGAATGTCGAATGTGAAATGTCGAAATGTCGAATGTTAAATGTGAATGTCGAATGGTGAATGTCGAATGTCGAATGTGAATGTCGAAATGTCGAATGTCGAAATGTCGAATTGTCATATTTCGAAATGTCGAAATGTCGAATGTCGAATGGTCATATGTCGAAATATCGAATGTCGAAATGTCATATTTCGAAATGTCGAATGTCGAATGTTGAATGTCGAATGTGAATGTCGAAATGTCGAATGTCGGATCTCAATGTCGAATCTGAATGTCGAATGTGAATGTCGCAATGTCGAATGTGAATGTCGAAATGTCGAATGTGAATGTCGAAATGTCGAATGTCGAATGTCGAATGTGAATGTCGAATGTGAATGTCGAAATGTCGAAATGTCGAATGTCGAATGTGAATGTCGAATGTGAATGTCGAATGTGAATGTCGAAATGTCGAATGTGAATGTCGAATGTCAAATGTGAATGTCGAATGTCAAATGTGAATGTCGAATGTCAAATGTCGAATGTGAATGTCGAAAGTCGAAAGTCGAAATGTCGAATGTCGAATGTGTGTGTCGAAATGTCGAATGTGAATGTCGAATGTGAATGTCGAAATGTCGAATGTCAATGTTGAAATGTCGAATGTCGAATTTGAATGTCGAATGTCGAATGTGAATGTCGAATGTGAATGTCGAATGTGAATGTCGAATGTGAATGTCGAATGTCAAATGTCGAAATGTCGAATGTTAAATGTGAATGTCGAATGGTGAATGTCGAATGGTGAATGTCGAATGTCGAATGTGAATGTCGAATGTGAATGTCGAATGTGAATGTCGAATGTCGAATGTCGAATGTGAATGTCGAAAGTGAATGTCGAATGTGAATGTCGAAATGTCGAATGTGAATGTCGAATGTGAATGTCGAATGTGAATGTCGAATGTCGAAATGTCGAACGTCGAAATGTCGAATGTCGAAAGTCGAAATGTCGAATGTCGAATGTCGAAAGTCGAAATGTCGATTGTCGAATGTGAATGTCAAATGTCAAATGTGAATGTCAAATGTCAAATGTGAATGTCGAATGTGAATGTCGAATGTCATAATGTCGAATGTCGAATGTCAAATGTGAATGTCGAATGTCGAATGTGATTGTTGAATGTCGAAATGTCGAATGTCGAAATGTCGAATGTCGAATGTGAATGTCGAAATGTCGAAATGTCGCATGTCGAATGTGAATGTCGAAATGTCGAATGTCGAATGTGAATGTCGAATGTGAATGTCGAATGTCGAATGTGAATGTCGAATGTGAATGTCGAATGTCGAATGTGATTGTCGAATGTGAATGTCGAATGTGAATGTCGAAATGTCAAATGTGAATGTCAAATGTGAATGTCGAATGTGAATGTTGAATCTGAATGTCGAATGTTGAAATGTCAAATGTCGAAATATCGAATGTCGAATGTGAATGTCGAAATGTCGAATGTCGAATTGTCGAATGTCGAATGTGAATGTCGAAATGTCGAATGACGAATGTCGAAATGTCGAAATGTCGAATGTGAATGTCGAAATGTCGTAATGTCGAAATGTCGAATGTCGAATGTGAATGTCGAATGTTGAATGTGAATGTCGAATGTCGAATGTGAATGTCGAATGTCGAAATGTCGAAATGTCGAATGTCGAATGTGAATGTCGAATGTCGAATGTCGAATGTGAATGTCGAATGTCGAATGTCGAATGTGAATGTCGAATGTCGAATGTGAATGTCGAATGTCGAATGTCGAATGTGAATGTTGAATGTGAATGTCGAATGTCGAAATGTCGAATGTCGAATGTGAATGTCGAATGTCGAATGTGAATGTCGAATGTCGAAATGTCGAAATGTCGAATGTCGAATGTGAATGTCGAATGTCGAATGTGAATGTCGAATGTCGAATGTGAATGTCGACATGTCGAAATGTCGAAATGTCGAATGTCGAAATGTCGAATGTCGAATGTGAATGTCGAATGTCGAATGTGAATGTCGAATGTGAATGTCGAATGTGAATGTCGAAATGTCAAATGTGAATGTCAAATGTGAATGTTGAATCTTAATGTCGAATGTTGAAATGTCGAATGTCGAAATATCGAATGTCGAATGTGAATGTCGAAATGTCGAATGTCGAATTGTCGAATGTCGAATGTGAATGTCGAAATGTCGAATGACGAATGTCGAAATGTCGAAATGTCGAATGTGAATGTCGAAATGTCGTAATGTCGAAATGTCGAATGTTAAATGTGAATGTCGAATGTCGAATGTGAATGTCGAATGTCGAAATGTCGAAATGTCGAATGTCGAATGTGAATGTCGAATGTCGAATGTGAATGTCGAATGTCGAATGTCGAATGTGAATGTCGAATGTCGAATGTCGAATGTGAATGTCGAATGTGAATGTCGAATGTGAATGTCGAATGTCGAATGTGAATGTCGAATGTCGAATGTGAATGTCGAATGTCGAAATGTCGAAATGTCGAATGTCGAATGTGAATGTCGAATGTCGAATGTGAATGTCGAATGTCGAATGTGAATGTCGACATGTCGAAATGTCGAAATGTCGAATGTCGAAATGTCGAATGTCGAATGTGAATGTCGAATGTCAAATGTGAATGTCGAATGTCGAAATGTCAAAAGTCGAAATGTCGAATGTCGAATGTGAATGTCGAAATGTCGAAATGTCGAATGTGAATGTCGAATGTCGAAATGTCGAATGTTGAATGTCGAATGTGAATGTCGTATGTCGAAATGTCGAATGTCGAAATGTCAAATGTCGATTGTCAAATGTGAATGTCGAATGTCAAATGTGAATGTCGAATGTCGAATGTGAATGTTGAAATGTAGAAATGTCATTTGTCGAAATGTCAAATATCGAATGTGAATGTCGAATGTGAATGTCGAATGTCGAAATGTCGAACGTCGAAATGTCGAACGTCGAAAGTCGAAATGTCGAATGTCGAATGTCGAAAGTCGAAATGTCGATTGTCGAATGTGAATGTTGAAATGTCGAAATGTCGATTGTCGAAATGTCGAAATGTCGAATGTCGAATGTGAATGTCGAATGTCGAAATGTCGCATGTCGAATGTGAATGTCGAATGTCGAAATGTCGAATGTCGAATGTGAATGTCGAATGTGAATGTCGAATGTGAATGTCGAATGTGAATGGTGAATGTCGAAATGTCGATTGGGATTGTCGAATGTGAATGTCGAATGTGAATGTCGAAATGTCAAATGTGAATGTCAAATGTGAATGTCGAATGTGAATGTCGAATCTGAATGTCGAATCTGAATGTCGACATGTCGAAATGTCGAATGTCGAATGTCGAATGTCAATGTCGAAATGTCGAAAAGTCGAATGTGAATGTCGAATGTCGAAATGTCGAATGTTGAAATGTCGAATGTCGAATGTCGAATGTGAATGTCGAATGTCGAAATGTCGAATGTCGAATGTGAATGTCGAAATGTCGAAATGTCGATTGTCGAAATGTCAAATATCGAATGTGAATGTCGAATGTCGAATGTGAATGTCGAATGTCGAACGTCGAAATGTCGAACGTCGAAAGTCGAAATGTCGAATGTCGAAAGTCGAAATGTCGATTGTCGAATGTGAATGTTGAAATGTCGAAATGTCGATTGTCGAAATGTCGAAATGTCGAATGTCGAATGTGAATGTCGAATGTGAATGTCGAAATGTCGCATGTCGAATGTGAATGTCGAATGTCGAAATGTCGAATGTTGAAAGTCAAAATGTCGAATGTCGAATGTGAATGTCGAAATGTCGAATGTCGAATGTGAATGTCGAATGTGAATGTCGAATGTGAATGTCGAATGTGAATGGTGAATGTCGAAATGTCGAATGTCGAATGGGATTGTCGAATGTGAATGTCGAATCTGAATGTCGAATGTTGAAATGTCGAATGTCGAAATATCGAATGTCGAATGTGAATGTCGAAATGTCGAATGTCAAAATGTCAAATGTCGAATGTGAATGTCAAAATGTCGAATGTCGAATGTCGAAATGTCGAATGTGAATGTCGAAATGTCGAATGTGAATGTCAAAATTTCGAATGTCGAATGTCGAATGTCGAATGTGAATGTCAAAATATCGAATGTCGAATGTCGAAATGTCGAATGTGAATGTCGAAATGTCGAATGTGAATGTCAAAATGTCGAATGTCGAATGTCGAATGTCGAATGTGAATGTCAAAATGTCGAATGTCGAAATGTCGAATGTGAATGTCGAAATGTCGAATGTGAATGTCAAAATGTCGAATGTCGAATGTGAATGTCGAATGTCGAAATGTCGAAATGTCGAATGTCGATTGTCAAATGTGAATGTCGAATGTCAAATGTGAATGTCGAATGTCGAATGTGAATGTCGAAAGTTGAAATGTCGAAATGTCGAATGTCGAAATGTCGAATGTCGAAATGTCGAATGTCGAATGTCGAATGTCAAATGTGAATGTCGAATGTCGAATGTCGAAATGTCGAATGACGAATGTGAATGTCGAATGTCGAAATGTCGAATGTCGAATGTCGAATGTCGAAATGTCGAATGTCGAATGTCGAATGTCGAAATGTCGAATGTCGAAATGTCGAATGTGAATGTCGAATGTCGAATGTGAATGTCGAATGTCGAAATGTCGAATGTCGAATGTGAATGTCGAAATGTCGAATGTCGAAATGTCGAATGTCGAATGTCAAATGTGAATGTCGAATGTCAAATGAGAATGTCGAATGTCAAAATGTCGAAATGTCGAATGTCGAAATGTCGAAAGTCGAAATGTCGAAAGTCGAAATGTCGAATGTCGAATGTGAATGTCGAAAAGACGAAAGTCGAAATGTCGAATGTCGAATGTGAATGTCGAAATGTCGCATGTCGAAATGTCGAATGTAGAATGTCGAAATGTCGAAATGTCGAATGTAGAATGTCGTATGTCAAAATGTCGAATGTCGGATGTCGAAATGTCGAAATGTAGAATGTCGAATGTGAATGTCGAATGTGAATGTCGAATGTCGAATGTGAATGTCGAATATCGAATGTCGAATGTGGAATGTCGAAATGTCGAATGTCGAAATGTCGAATGTGGAATGTCGAAAATGTCGAATGTCGAATGTGAAATGTCGAAATGTCGATTGTTAAATGTGAATGTCGAATGGTGAATGTCGAATGTCGAATGTGAATGTCGAAATGTCGAAATGTCGAATGTCGAAATGTCGAATTGTCATATTTCGAAATGTCGAAATGTCGAATGTCGAATGGTCATATTTCGAAATGTCGAATGTCGAAATGTCATATTTCGAAATGTCGAATGTCGAATGTCGAATGTCGAATGTGAATGTCAAAATGTCGAATGTCGAATCTCAATGTCGAATCTGAATGTCGAATGTGAATGTCGCAATGTCGAATGTAAATGTCGAAATGTCGAATGTCGAATGTCGAATGTGAATGTCGAATGTCGAATGTGAATGTCGAAATGTCGAATGTGAATGTCAAATGTCGAAATGTCGAATGTTGAAATGTCGAATGTCGAATGTGAATGTCGAATGTCGATTGTCAAATGTGAATGTCGAATGTCAAATGTGAATGTCGAATGTCGAATGTGAATGTCGAAATGTCGAAATGTCATTTGTCGAAATGTCAAATATCGAATGTGAATGTCGAATGTCGAATGTGAATGTCGAATGTCGAAATGTCGAACGTCGAAATGTCGAACGTCAAAAGTCGAAATGTCGAATGTCGAATGTCGAAAGTCGAAATGTCGATTGTCGAATGTGAATGTTGAAATGTCGAAATGTCGATTGTCGAAATGTCGAATGTGAATGTCGAATGTGAATGTCGAATGTGAATGTCGAATGTGAATGTCGAAATGTCGAATGTCGAAATGTCGAATGTGAATGTCGAATGTGAATGTCGAATGTGAATGTCGAATGTGAATGTCGAAATGTCAAATGTGAATGTCAAATGTGAATGTCGAATGTGAATGTCGAATCTGAATGTCGAATCTGAATGTCGACATGTCGAAATGTCGAAATGTCGAATGTCGAAATGTCGAATGTCGAATGTCGAATGTCGAATGTCAAATGTGAATGTCGAATATCGAATGTCGAATGTCAATGTCGAAATGTCGAAATGTCGAATGTGAATGTCGAATGTCGAAATGTCGAATGTTGAAATGTCGAATGTCGAATGTCGATTGTCAAATGTGAATGTCGAATGTCAAATGTGAATGTCGAATGTCGAATGTGAATGTCGAAATGTCGAAATGTCGATTGTCGAAATGTCAAATATCGAATGTGAATGTCGAATGTCGAATGTGAATGTCGAATGTCGAAATGTCGAACGTCGAAATGTCGAACGTCGAAATGTCGAACGTCGAAAGTCGAAATGTCGAATGTCGAAAGTCGAAATGTCGATTGTCGAATGTGAATGTTGAAATGTCGAAATGTCGATTGTCGAAATGTCGAAATGTCGAATGTCGAATGTGAATGTCGAATGTGAATGTCGAAATGTCGCATGTCGAATGTGAATGTCGAATGTCGAAATGTCGAATGTTGAAAGTCAAAATGTCGAATGTCGAATGTGAATGTCGAAATGTCGAATGTCGAATGTGAATGTCGAATGTGAATGTCGAATGTGAATGTCGAATGTGAATGGTGAATGTCGAAATGTCGAATGTCGAATGGGATTGTCGAATGTGAATGTCGAATCTGAATGTCGAATGTTGAAATGTCGAATGTCGAAATATCGAATGTCGAATGTGAATGTCGAAATGTCGAATGTCAAAATGTCAAATGTCGAATGTGAATGTCAAAATGTCGAATGTCGAATGTCGAAATGTCGAATGTGAATGTCGAAATGTCGAATGTGAATGTCAAAATTTCGAATGTCGAATGTCGAATGTCGAATGTGAATGTCAAAATATCGAATGTCGAATGTCGAAATGTCGAATGTGAATGTCGAAATGTCGAATGTGAATGTCAAAATGTCGAATGTCGAATGTCGAATGTCGAATGTGAATGTCAAAATGTCGAATGTCGAAATGTCGAATGTGAATGTCGAAATGTCGAATGTGAATGTCAAAATGTCGAATGTCGAATGTGAATGTCGAATGTCGAAATGTCGAAATGTCGAATGTCGATTGTCAAATGTGAATGTCGAATGTCAAATGTGAATGTCGAATGTCGAATGTGAATGTCGAAAGTTGAAATGTCGAAATGTCGAATGTCGAAATGTCGAATGTCGAAATGTCGAATGTCGAATGTCGAATGTCAAATGTGAATGTCGAATGTCGAATGTCGAAATGTCGAATGACGAATGTGAATGTCGAATGTCGAAATGTCGAATGTCGAATGTCGAATGTCGAAATGTCGAATGTCGAATGTCGAATGTCGAAATGTCGAATGTCGAAATGTCGAATGTGAATGTCGAATGTCGAATGTGAATGTCGAATGTCGAAATGTCGAATGTCGAATGTGAATGTCGAAATGTCGAATGTCGAAATGTCGAATGTCGAATGTCAAATGTGAATGTCGAATGTCAAATGAGAATGTCGAATGTCAAAATGTCGAAATGTCGAATGTCGAAATGTCGAAAGTCGAAATGTCGAAAGTCGAAATGTCGAATGTCGAATGTGAATGTCGAAAAGACGAAAGTCGAAATGTCGAATGTCGAATGTGAATGTCGAAATGTCGCATGTCGAAATGTCGAATGTAGAATGTCGAAATGTCGAAATGTCGAATGTAGAATGTCGTATGTCAAAATGTCGAATGTCGGATGTCGAAATGTCGAAATGTAGAATGTCGAATGTGAATGTCGAATGTGAATGTCGAATGTCGAATGTGAATGTCGAATATCGAATGTCGAATGTGGAATGTCGAAATGTCGAATGTCGAAATGTCGAATGTGGAATGTCGAAAATGTCGAATGTCGAATGTGAAATGTCGAAATGTCGATTGTTAAATGTGAATGTCGAATGGTGAATGTCGAATGTCGAATGTGAATGTCGAAATGTCGAAATGTCGAATGTCGAAATGTCGAATTGTCATATTTCGAAATGTCGAAATGTCGAATGTCGAATGGTCATATTTCGAAATGTCGAATGTCGAAATGTCATATTTCGAAATGTCGAATGTCGAATGTCGAATGTCGAATGTGAATGTCAAAATGTCGAATGTCGAATCTCAATGTCGAATCTGAATGTCGAATGTGAATGTCGCAATGTCGAATGTAAATGTCGAAATGTCGAATGTCGAATGTCGAATGTGAATGTCGAATGTCGAATGTGAATGTCGAAATGTCGAATGTGAATGTCAAATGTCAAAATGTCGAATGTTGAAATGTCGAATGTCGAATGTGAATGTCGAATGTCGATTGTCAAATGTGAATGTCGAATGTCAAATGTGAATGTCGAATGTCGAATGTGAATGTCGAAATGTCGAAATGTCATTTGTCGAAATGTCAAATATCGAATGTGAATGTCGAATGTCGAATGTGAATGTCGAATGTCGAAATGTCGAACGTCGAAATGTCGAACGTCAAAAGTCGAAATGTCGAATGTCGAATGTCGAAAGTCGAAATGTCGATTGTCGAATGTGAATGTTGAAATGTCGAAATGTCGATTGTCGAAATGTCGAATGTGAATGTCGAATGTGAATGTCGAATGTGAATGTCGAATGTGAATGTCGAAATGTCGAATGTCGAAATGTCGAATGTGAATGTCGAATGTGAATGTCGAATGTGAATGTCGAATGTGAATGTCGAAATGTCAAATGTGAATGTCAAATGTGAATGTCGAATGTGAATGTCGAATCTGAATGTCGAATCTGAATGTCGACATGTCGAAATGTCGAAATGTCGAATGTCGAAATGTCGAATGTCGAATGTCGAATGTCGAATGTCAAATGTGAATGTCGAATATCGAATGTCGAATGTCAATGTCGAAATGTCGAAATGTCGAATGTGAATGTCGAATGTCGAAATGTCGAATGTTGAAATGTCGAATGTCGAATGTCGAAAGTCGAATGTGAATGTCGAATGTCGAAATGTCGAACTGTCAAATGTCGATTGTCAAATGTGAATGTCGAATGTCAAATGTGAATGTCGAATGTCGAATGTGAATGTCGAAATGTCGAAATGTCGATTGTCGAAATGTCAAATATCGAATGTGAATGTCGAATGTCGAATGTGAATGTCGAATGTCGAAATGTCGAACGTCGAAATGTCGAACGTCGAAATGTCGAACGTCGAAAGTCGAAATGTCGAATGTCGAAAGTCGAAATGTCGATTGTCGAATGTGAATGTTGAAATGTCGAAATGTCGATTGTCGAAATGTCGAAATGTCGAATGTCGAATGTGAATGTCGAATGTGAATGTCGAAATGTCGCATGTCGAATGTGAATGTCGAATGTCGAAATGTCGAATGTCGAAAGTCAAAATGTCGAATGTCGAATGTGAATGTCGAAATGTCGAATGTCGAATGTGAATGTCGAATGTGAATGTCGAATGTGAATGTCGAATGTGAATGGTGAATGTCGAAATGTCGAATGTCGAATGGGATTGTCGAATGTGAATGTCGAATCTGAATGTCGAATGTTGAAATGTCGAATGTCGAAATATCGAATGTCGAATGTGAATGTCGAAATGTCGAATGTCAAAATGTCAAATGTCGAATGTGAATGTCAAAATGTCGAATGCCGAATGTCGAAATGTCGAATGTGAATGTCGAAATGTCGAATGTGAATGTCAAAATGTCGAATGTCGAATGTGAATGTCGAATGTCGAAATGTCGAAATGTCGAATGTCGATTGTCAAATGTGAATGTCGAATGTCAAATGTGAATGTCGAATGTCGAATGTGAATGTCGAAAGTCGAAATGTCGAAATGTCGAATGTCGAAATGTCGAAATGTCGAATGTCGAAATGTCAAATGTCGAATGTCGAAATGTCGAATGTCGAAATGTCGAATGACGAATGTGAATGTCGAATGTCGAAAGTCGAAATGTCGAAAGTCGAAATGTCGAATGTCGAATGTGAATGTCGAAATGTCGAATGACGAATGTGAATGTCGAATGTCGAAATGTCGAATGTCGAATGTTAATGTCGAAATTTCGAATGTCGAATGTGAATGTCGAATGTCGAAATGTCGAATGTCGAAATGTCGAAATGTCGAATGTCGAAATGTCGAAATGTCGAATGTCGAAATGTCGAATGTGAATGTCGAATGTCGAATGTGAATGTCGAATGTCGAAATGTCGAATGTCGAATGTCGAATGTCGAAATGTCGAATGTCGAATGTCGAAATGTCGAAATGTCGAATGTCGAAATGTCGAATGTCGAAATGTCGAAATGTCGAATGTGAATGTCGAATGTGAATGTCGAATGTCGAAATGTCGAATGTCGAAATGTCGAAATGTCGAATGTCGAAATGTCGAATGTCGAATGTCAAATGTGAATGTCGAATGTCAAATGAGAATGTCGAATGTCAAAATGTCGAAATGTCGAATGTCGAAATGTCGAAAGTCAAAATGTCGAAAGTCGAAATTTCGAAAGTCGAATGTGAAAGTCGAAATGTCGAAAGTCGAAATGTCGAAAGTCGAAATGTCGAATGTCGAATGTGAATGTCGAAATGTCGCATGTCGAAATGTCGAATGTCGAATGTGAATGTCGAAATGTCGAATGTAGAATGTCGAAATGTCTAAATGTCGAATGTAGAATGTCGTATGTCAAAATGTCGAATGTCGGATGTCGAAATGTCGAAATGTAGAATGTCGAATGTGAATGTCGAATGTGAATGTCGAATGTCGAATGTGAATGTCGAATATCGAATGTCGAATGTGGAATGTCGAAAATGTCGAATGTCGAATGTGAAATGTCGAAATGTCGAATGGTGAATGTCGAATGTGAATGTCGAAATGTCGAAATGTCGAATGTCGAAATGTCGAATTGTCATATTTCGAAATGTCGAAATGTCGAATGGTCATATTTCGAAATGTCGAATGTCGAAATGTCATATTTCGAAATGTCGAATGTCGAATGTCGAATGTGAATGTCAAAATGTCGAATGTCGAATCTCAATGTCGAATCTGAATGTCGAATGTGAATGTCGCAATGTCGAATGTGAATGTCGAATGTCGAATGTCGAATGTGAATGTCGACATGTCGAAATGTCGAAATGTCGAATGTCGAAATGTCGAATGTCGAATGTCGAATGTGAATGTCGAATGTCGAATGTCAAATGTGAATGTCGAATGTCGAAAGTCGAATTGTCGAATGTCGAATGTGAATGTCGAAATGTCGAAATGTCGAATGTCGAAATGTCGAATGTCGAAATGTCAAATGTCGATTGTCAAATGTGAATGTCGAATGTCAAATGTGAATGTCGAATGTGAATGTCGAAATGTCGAAATGTCATTTGTCGAAATGTCAAATATCGAATGTGAATGTCGAATGTGAATGTCGAATGTCGAAATGTCGAACGTCGAAATGTCGAACGTCGAAAGTCGAAATGTCGAATGTCGAATGTCGAATGTCTAAAGTCGAAATGTCGATTGTCGAATGTGAATGTTGAAATGTCGAAATGTCGATTGTCGAAATGTCGAATGTCGAAATGTCGAAAGTCGAAATGTCGAATGTGAATGTCGAAATGTCGAAATGTCGAATGTCGAAATGTCGAATTGTCATATTTCGAAATGTCGAAATGTCGAATGGTCATATTTCGAAATGTCGAATGTCGAAATGTCATATTTCGAAATGTCGAATGTCGAATGTCGAATGTGAATGTCAAAATGTCGAATGTCGAATCTCAATGTCGAATCTGAATGTCGAATGTGAATGTCGCAATGTCGAATGTGAATGTCGAATGTCGAATGTCGAATGTGAATGTCGACATGTCGAAATGTCGAAATGTCGAATGTCGAAATGTCGAATGTCGAATGTCGAATGTGAATGTCGAATGTCGAATGTCAAATGTGAATGTCGAATGTCGAAAGTCGAATTGTCGAATGTCGAATGTGAATGTCGAAATGTCGAAATGTCGAATGTCGAAATGTCGAATGTCGAAATGTCAAATGTCGATTGTCAAATGTGAATGTCGAATGTCAAATGTGAATGTCGAATGTGAATGTCGAAATGTCGAAATGTCATTTGTCGAAATGTCAAATATCGAATGTGAATGTCGAATGTGAATGTCGAATGTCGAAATGTCGAACGTCGAAATGTCGAACGTCGAAAGTCGAAATGTCGAATGTCGAATGTCGAATGTCTAAAGTCGAAATGTCGATTGTCGAATGTGAATGTTGAAATGTCGAAATGTCGATTGTCGAAATGTCGAAATGTCGAAATGTCGAATGTGAATGTCGAAAGTGAATGTCGAAATGTCGCATGTCGAATGTGAATGTCGAATGTCGAAATGTCGAATGTCGAAAGTCAAAATGTCGAATGTGAATGTCGAAATGTCGAATGTCGAATGTGAATGTTGAATGTGAATGTCGAATGTGAATGTCGAATGTGAATGGTGAATGTCGAAATGTCGAATGTCGAATGGGATTGTCGAATGTGAATGTCGAATGTGAATGTCGAAATGTCAAATGTGAATGTCAAATGTGAATGTCGAATGTGAATGTCGAATCTGAATGTCGAATCTGAATGTCGACAAGTCGAAATGTCGAAATGTCGAATGTCGAAATGTCGAATGTCGAAATGTCGAATGTCGAAATGTCGAATGTCGAATGTGATTGTCGAATGTCGAATGTCGAATGTCAATGTCGAAATGACGAAATGTCGAAATGTCGAATGTCGAAATGTCGAATGTTGAAATGTCGAATGTCGAATGTCGAATGTGAATGTCGAATGTCGAAATGTCGAATGTCGAATGTGATTGTCGAATGTCGAATGTCGAATGTCAATGTCGAAATGTCGAAATGTCGAAATGTCGAATGTCGAAATGTCGAATGTTGAAATGTCGAATGTCGAATGTCGAATGTGAATGTCGAATGTCGAAATGTCGAAATGTCGAATGTCGAATGTGAATGTCGAAATGTCGAAATGTCGAATGTCGAATGTCGAATGTCGAATGTGAATGTCGAATGTCGAAATGTCGAAATGTCGAATGTCGAATGTCGATTGTCAAATGTGAATGTCGAATGTCAAATGTGAATGTCGAATGTCGAATGTGAATGTCGAAATATCGAAATGTCGATTGTCGAAATGTCAAATATCGAATGTGAATGTCGAATGTCGAATGTGAATGTCGAAATGTCGAAAGTCGAAATGTCGAATGTCGAATGTCGAAAGTCGAAATGTCGATTGTCGAATGTGAATGTTGAAATGTCGAAATGTCGATTGTCGAAATGTCGAAATGTCGAATGTCGAATGTCGAATGTGAATGTCGAATGTGAATGTCAAAATGTCGCATGTCGAATGTGAATGTCGAATGTCGAAATGTCGAATGTCGAAAGTCAAAATGTCGAATGTCGAATGTGAATGTCGAAATGTCGAATGTCGAATGTGAATGTCGAATGTGAATGTCGAATGTGAATGTCGAATGTGAATGGTGAATGTCGAAATGTCGAATGTCGAATGGGATTGTCGAATGTGAATGTCGAATCTGAATGTCGAATGTTGAAATGTCGAATGTCGAAATATCGAATGTCGAAATGTCGAATGTCAAAATGTCAAATGTCGAATGTGAATGTCAAAATGTCGAATGTCGAATGTCGAAATGTCGAATGTGAAAGTCGAAATGTCGAATGTGAATGTCAAAATGTCGAATGTCGAATGTCGAATGTGAATGTCGAATGTCGAAATGTCGAAATGTCGAATGTCGATTGTCAAATGTGAATGTCGAATGTCAAATGTGAATGTCGAATGTCGAATGTGAATGTCGAAAGTCGAAATGTCGAAATGTCGAATGTCGAAATGTCGAAATGTCGAATGTCGAAATGTCGAATGTCGAATGTCGAAATGTCGAATGTCGAAATGTCGAATGACGAATGTGAATGTCGAATGTCGAAAGTCGAAATGGCGAAAGTCGAAATGTCGAATGTCGAATGTCGAATGTCAAATGTGAATGTCGAATGTCGAATGTCGAAATGTCGAATGACGAATGTGAATGTCGAATGTCGAAATGTCGAATGTCGAATGTTAATGTCGAAATTTCGAATGTCGAATGTGAATGTCGAATGTCGAAATGTCGAATGTCGAAATGTCGAATGTCGAAATGTCGAATGTCGAATGTCGAAATGTCGAATGTCGAAATGTCGAATGTGAATGTCGAATGTCGAATGTGAATGTCGAATGTCGAAATGTCGAATGTCGAATGTCGAATGTCGAATGTCGAAATGTCGAATGTCGAATGTCGAAATGTCGAATGTCGAAATGTCGAATGTCGAAATGTCGAATGTGAATGTCGAATGTCGAATGTGAATGTCGAATGTCGAAATGTCGAATGTCGAATGTCGAAATGTCGAATGTCGAATGTCAAATGTGAATGTCTAATGTCAAATGAGAATGTCGAATGTCAAAATGTCGAAAGTCGAAATGTCGAAAGTCGAAATGTCGAATGTCGAATGTGAATGTCGAAATGTCGAAAGTCGAAATGTCGAATGTCGAATGTGAATGTCGAAATGTCGCATGTCGAAATGTCGAATGTCGAATGTGAATGTCGAAATGTCGAATGTCGAAATGTCGAATTGTCATATTTCGAAATGTCGAAATGTCGAATGTCGAATGGTCATATTTCGAAATGTCGAATGTCGAAATGTCATATTTCGAAATGTCGAATGTCGAATGTCGAATGTCGAATGTGAATGTCAAAATGTCGAATGTCGAATCTCAATGTCGAATCTGAATGTCGAATGTGAATGTCGCAATGTCGAATGTGAATGTCGAATGTCGAATGTGAATGTCGAATGTCGAATGTCGAATGTCGAATGTGAATGTCGAATGTGAATGTCGAATGTGAATGTCGAAATGTCGAAATGTCGAATGTCGAATGTCGAATGTGAATGTCGAATGTCGAATGTCGAATGTGAATGTCGAAATGTCGAATGTGAATGTCGAATGTGAATGTCGAATGTGAATGTCGAATGTGAATGTCGAAATGTCGAATGTCGAATGTGAATGCCGAAATGTCGAAATGTCGAATGTCGAATGTGAATGTCGAATGTCGAATGTGAATGTCGAAATGTCGAATGTCGAATGTCGAATGTGAATGTCGAAATGTCGATATGTCGAAATGTTGAAAGTTGAAATGTCAATTGTGAATGTCGAAATGTCGAAATGTCGAATGTGAAAGTCGAATGTGAATGTCAAATGTCGAATGTTGAATGTGAATGTCGAATGTCGAATGTGAATGTCGAAATGTCGAATGTCGATTGTCGAATGTGAATGTCGAAATGTCGAATGTCGAATGTGAATGCCGAATGTCGAAATGTCGAAATGTCGAATGTCGAATGTGAATGTCGAATGTCGAATGTCGAATGTGAATGTCGAATGTCGAATGTCGAATGTGAATGTCGAATGTCGAATGTCGAATGTCGAAATGTCGAATGTCGAATGTCGAAATGTCGAATGTCGAATGTGAATGTCGAATGTGAATGTCGAATGTCGAAATGTCGAAATGTCGAATGTCGAATGTGAATGTCGAATGTCGAATGTCGAATGTCGAATGTCGAATGTGAATGTCGACATGTCGAAATGTCGAAATGTCGAATGTCGAAATGTCGAATGTCGAATGTCGAATGTGAATGTCGAATGTCGAATGTCAAATGTGAATGTCGAATGTCGAAATGTCGAATGTCGAATGTGAATGTCGAATGTCGAATGTCGAAATGTCGAATGTGAATGTCGAATGTCGAATGTCGAATGTGAATGTCGAATGTCGAAATGTCGAATGTCGAAATGTCAAATGTCGATTGTCAAATGTGAATGTCGAATGTCAAATGTGAATGTCGAATGTCGAATGTGAATGTCGAAATCTCGAAATGTCATTTGTCGAAATGTCAAATATCGAATGTGAATGTCGAATGTCGAATGTGAATGTCGAATGTCGAAATGTCGAATGTCGAAATGTCGAACGTCGAAAGTCGAAATGTCGAATGTCGAATGTCGAAAGTCGAAATGTCGATTGTCGAATGTGAATGTTGAAATGTCGAAATGTCGATTGTCGAAATGTCGAAATGTCGAATGTCGAATGTGAATGTCGAATGTCGAAATGTCGAATGTCGAAAGTCAAAATGTCGAATGTGAATGTCGAAATGTCGAATGTCGAATGTGAATGTCGAATGTGAATGTCGAATGTGAATGGTGAATGTAGAAATGTCGAATGTCGAATGGGATTGTCGAATGTGAATGTCGAATGTGAATGTCGAAATGTCAAATGTGAATGTCGAAATGTCGAATGTGAATGTCAAAATGTCGAATGTCGAATGTCGAGTGTGAATGTCGAATGTCGAAATGTCGAAATGTCGAATGTCGATTGTCAAATGTGAATGTCGAATGTCGAATGTGAATGTCGAAAGTCGAAATGTCGAAATGTCGAATGTCGAAATGTCGAAATGTCGAATGTCGAAATGTCAAATGTCGAATGTCGAAATGTCGAATGTCGAAATGTCGAATGACGAATGTGAATGTCGAATGTCGAAAGTCGAAATGTCGAAAGTCGAAATGTCGAATGTCGAATGTGAATGTCGAATGTCGAAATGTCGAATGACGAATGTGAATGTCGAATGTCGAAATGTCGAATGTCGAATGTTAATGTCGAAATTTCGAATGTCGAATGTGAATGTCGAATGTCGAAATGTCGAATGTCGAAATGTCGAAATGTCGAATGTCGAAATGTCGAAATGTCGAATGTCGAAATGTCGAATGTGAATGTCGAATGTCGAATGTGAATGTCGAATGTCGAAATGTCGAATGTCGAATGTCGAATGTCGAAATGTCGAATGTCGAATGTCGAAATGTCGAAATGTCGAATGTCGAAATGTCGAATGTCGAAATGTCGAAATGTCGAATGTGAATGTCGAATGTGAATGTCGAATGTCGAAATGTCGAATGTCGAATGTGAATGTCGAAATGTCGAATGTCGAAATGTCGAATGTCGAATGTCAAATGTGAATGTCGAATGTCAAATGAGAATGTCGAATGTCAAAATGTCGAAATGTCGAATGTCGAAATGTCGAAAGTCGAAATGTCGAAAGTCGAAATGTCGAAAGTCGAATGTGAAAGTCGAAATGTCGAAAGTCGAAATGTCGAAAGTCGAAATGTCGAATGTCGAATGTGAATGTCGAAATGTCGCATGTCGAAATGTCGAATGTCGAATGTGAATGTCGAAATGTCGAATGTAGAATGTCGAAATGTCTAAATGTCGAATGTAGAATGTCGTATGTCAAAATGTCGAATGTCGGATGTCGAAATGTCGAAATGTAGAATGTCGAATGTGAATGTCGAATGTGAATGTCGAATGTCGAATGTGAATGTCGAATATCGAATGTCGAATGTGGAATGTCGAAAATGTCGAATGTCGAATGTGAAATGTCGAAATGTCGAATGGTGAATGTCGAATGTGAATGTCGAAATGTCGAAATGTCGAATGTCGAAATGTCGAATTGTCATATTTCGAAATGTCGAAATGTCGAATGGTCATATTTCGAAATGTCGAATGTCGAAATGTCATATTTCGAAATGTCGAATGTCGAATGTCGAATGTGAATGTCAAAATGTCGAATCTCAATGTCGAATCTGAATGTCGAATGTGAATGTCGCAATGTCGAATGTGAATGTCGAATGTCGAATGTCGAATGTGAATGTCGACATGTCGAAATGTCGAAATGTCGAATGTCGAAATGTCGAATGTCGAATGTCGAATGTGAATGTCGAATGTCGAATGTCAAATGTGAATGTCGAATGTCGAAATGTCGAAAGTCGAATTGTCGAATGTCGAATGTGAATGTCGAAATGTCGAAATGTCGAATGTCGAAATGTCGAATGTCGAAATGTCAAATGTCGATTGTCAAATGTGAATGTCGAATGTCAAATGTGAATGTCGAATGTGAATGTCGAAATGTCGAAATGTCATTTGTCGAAATGTCAAATATCGAATGTGAATGTCGAATGTCGAATGTGAATGTCGAATGTCGAAATGTCGAACGTCGAAATGTCAAACGTCGAAAGTCGAAATGTCGAATGTCGAATGTCGAATGTCGAAAGTCGAAATGTCGATTGTCGAATGTGAATGTTGAAATGTCGAAATGTCGATTGTCGAAATGTCGAAATGTCGAAATGTCGAATGTGAATGTCGAATGTGAATGTCGAAATGTCGCATGTCGAATGTGAATGTCGAATGTCGAAATGTCGAATGTCGAAAGTCAAAATGTCGAATGTGAATGTCGAAATGTCGAATGTCGAATGTGAATGGTGAATGTCGAAATGTCGAATGTCGAAAGTCAAAATGTCGAATGTGAATGTCGAATGTGAATGTCGAATGTGAATGGTGAATGTCGAAATGTCGAATGTCGAATGGGATTGTCGAATGTGAATGTCGAATGTGAATGTCGAAATGTCAAATGTGAATGTCAAATGTGAATGTCGAATCTGAATGTCGAATCTGAATGTCGACATGTCGAAATGTCGAAATGTCGAATGTCGAAATGTCGAATGTCGAAATGTCGAATGTCGAAATGTCGAATGTCGAATGTGATTGTCGAATGTCGAATGTCGAATGTCAATGTCGAAATGTCGAAATGTCGAAATGTCGAATGTCGAAATGTCGAATGTTGAAATGTCGAATGTCGAATGTGAATGTCGAATGTCGAAATGTCGAAATGTCGAATGTCGAATGTGAATGTCGAAATGTCGAAATGTCGAAATGTCGAATGTCGAATGTCGAATGTCGAATGTGAATGTCGAATGTCGAAATGTCGAAATGTCGAAATGTCGAATGTCGAAATGTCGAATGTCGAAATGTCGAATGTGAATGTCGAATGTCGAATGTGAATGTCGAATGTCGAAATGTCGAATGTCGAATGTCGAAATGTCGAATGTCGAATGTCAAATGTGAATGTCGAATGTCAAATGAGAATGTCGAATGTCAAAATGTCGAAAGTCGAAATGTCGAAAGTCGAAATGTCGAATGTCGAATGTGAATGTCGAAATGTCGAAAGTCGAAATGTCGAATGTCGAATGTGAATGTCGAAATGTCGCATGTCGAAATGTCGAATGTCGAATGTGAATGTCGAAATGTCGAATGTCGAAATGTCGAATTGTCATATTTCGAAATGTCGAAATGTCGAATGTCGAATGGTCATATTTCGAAATGTCGAATGTCGAAATGTCATATTTCGAAATGTCGAATGTCGAATGTCGAATGTGAATGTCAAAATGTCGAATGTCGAATCTCAATGTCGAATCTGAATGTCGAATGTGAATGTCGCAATGTCGAATGTGAATGTCGAATGTCGAATGTGAATGTCGAATGTCGAATGTCGAATGTGAATGTCGAATGTGAATGTCGAATGTGAATGTCGAAATGTCGAAATGTCGAATGTCGAATGTGAATGTCGAATGTCGAATGTCGAATGTGAATGTCGAAATGTCGAATGTGAATGTCGAATGTGAATGTCGAATGTGAATGTCGAATGTGAATGTCGAATGTGAATGTCGAAATGTCGAATGTCGAATGTGAATGCCGAAATGTCGAAATGTCGAATGTCGAATGTGAATGTCGAATGTCGAATGTGAATGTCGAAATGTCGAATGTCGAATGTCGAATGTGAATGTCGAAATGTCGATATGTCGAAATGTTGAAAGTTGAAATGTCAATTGTGAATGTCGAAATGTCGAAATGTCGAATGTGAAAGTCGAATGTGAATGTCAAATGTCGAATGTTGAATGTGAATGTCGAATGTCGAATGTGAATGTCGAAATGTCGAATGTCGATTGTCGAATGTGAATGTCGAAATGTCGAATGTCGAATGTGAATGCCGAATGTCGAAATGTCGAAATGTCGAATGTCGAATGTGAATGTCGAATGTCGAATGTCGAATGTGAATGTCGAATGTCGAATGTCGAATGTGAATGTCGAATGTCGAATGTCGAATGTCGAAATGTCGAATGTCGAATGTCGAATGTGAATGTCGAATGTGAATGTCGAATGTGAATGTCGAATGTCGAAATGTCGAAATGTCGAATGTCGAATGTGAATGTCGAATGTCGAATGTCGAATGTCGAATGTCGAATGTGAATGTCGAATGTCGAAATGTCGAATGTCGAATGTCGAATGTCGAAATGTCGAATGTCGAATGTCGAAATGTCGAAATGTCGAATGTCGAAATGTCGAATGTCGAAATGTCGAATGTGAATGTCGAATGTCGAATGTGAATGTCGAATGTCGAATGTGAATGTCGAATGTCGAAATGTCGAATGTCGAATGTGATTGTCGAATGTCGAATGTCGAATGTCAATGTCGAAATGTCGAAATGTCGAAATGTCGAATGTCGAAATGTCGAATGTTGAAATGTCGAATGTCGAATGTCGAATGTGAATGTCGAATGTCGAAATGTCGAAATGTCGAATGTCGAATGTGAATGTCGAAATGTCGAAATGTCGAAATGTCGAATGTCGAATGTCGAATGTCGAATGTGAATGTCGAATGTCGAAATGTCGAAATGTCGAATGTCGAATGTCGATTGTCAAATGTGAATGTCGAATGTCAAATGTGAATGTCGAATGTCGAATGTGAATGTCGAAATATCGAAATGTCGATTGTCGAAATGTCAAATATCGAATGTGAATGTCGAATGTCGAATGTGAATGTCGAATGTCGAAATGTCGAAAGTCGAAATGTCGAATGTCGAATGTCGAAAGTCGAAATGTCGATTGTCGAATGTGAATGTTGAAATGTCGAAATGTCGATTGTCGAAATGTCGAAATGTCGAATGTCGAATGTCGAATGTGAATGTCGAATGTGAATGTCAAAATGTCGCATGTCGAATGTGAATGTCGAATGTCGAAATGTCGAATGTCGAAAGTCAAAATGTCGATTGTCGAATGTGAATGTCGAAATGTCGAATGTCGAATGTGAATGTCCAATGTGAATGTCGAATGTGAATGTCGAATGTGAATGGTGAATGTCGAAATGTCGAATGTCGAATGGGATTGTCGAATGTGAATGTCGAATCTGAATGTCGAATGTTGAAATGTCGAATGTCGAAATATCGAATGTCGAAATGTCGAATGTCAAAATGTCAAATGTCGAATGTGAATGTCAAAATGTCGAATGTCGAATGTCGAAATGTCGAATGTGAAAGTCGAAATGTCGAATGTGAATGTCAAAATGTCGAATGTCGAATGTCGAATGTGAATGTCGAATGTCGAAATGTCGAAATGTCGAATGTCGATTGTCAAATGTGAATGTCGAATGTCAAATGTGAATGTCGAATGTCGAATGTGAATGTCGAAAGTCGAAATGTCGAAATGTCGAATGTCGAAATGTCGAAATGTCGAATGTCGAAATGTCGAATGTCGAATGTCGAAATGTCGAATGTCGAAATGTCGAATGACGAATGTGAATGTCGAATGTCGAAAGTCGAAATGGCGAAAGTCGAAATGTCGAATGTCGAATGTCGAATGTCAAATGTGAATGTCGAATGTCGAATGTCGAAATGTCGAATGACGAATGTGAATGTCGAATGTCGAAATGTCGAATGTCGAATGTTAATGTCGAAATTTCGAATGTCGAATGTGAATGTCGAATGTCGAAATGTCGAATGTCGAAATGTCGAATGTCGAAATGTCGAATGTCGAATGTCGAAATGTCGAATGTCGAAATGTCGAATGTGAATGTCGAATGTCGAATGTGAATGTCGAATGTCGAATGTCGAATGTCGAATGTCGAATGTCGAAATGTCGAATGTCGAATGTCGAAATGTCGAAATGTCGAATGTCGAAATGTCGAATGTCGAAATGTCGAATGTGAATGTCGAATGTCGAATGTGAATGTCGAATGTCGAAATGTCGAATGTCGAATGTCGAAATGTCGAATGTCGAATGTCAAATGTGAATGTCGAATGTCAAATGAGAATGTCGAATGTCAAAATGTCGAAAGTCGAAATGTCGAAAGTCGAAATGTCGAATGTCGAATGTGAATGTCGAAATGTCGAAAGTCGAAATGTCGAATGTCGAATGTGAATGTCGAAATGTCGCATGTCGAAATGTCGAATGTCGAATGTGAATGTCGAAATGTCGAATGTCGAAATGTCGAATTGTCATATTTCGAAATGTCGAAATGTCGAATGTCGAATGGTCATATTTCGAAATGTCGAATGTCGAAATGTCATATTTCGAAATGTCGAATGTCGAATGTCGAATGTCGAATGTGAATGTCAAAATGTCGAATGTCGAATCTCAATGTCGAATCTGAATGTCGAATGTGAATGTCGCAATGTCGAATGTGAATGTCGAATGTCGAATGTGAATGTCGAATGTCGAATGTCGAATGTGATTGTCGAATGTGAATGTCGAATGTGAATGTCGAAATGTCGAAATGTCGAATGTCGAATGTCGAATGTGAATGTCGAATGTCGAATGTCGAATGTGAATGTCGAAATGTCGAATGTGAATGTCGAATGTGAATGTCGAATGTGAATGTCGAATGTGAATGTCGAAATGTCGAATGTCGAATGTGAATGCCGAAATGTCGAAATGTCGAATGTCGAATGTGAATGTCGAATGTCGAATGTGAATGTCGAAATGTCGAATGTCGAATGTCGAATGTGAATGTCGAAATGTCGATATGTCGAAATGTTGAAAGTTGAAATGTCAATTGTGAATGTCGAAATGTCGAAATGTCGAATGTGAAAGTCGAATGTGAATGTCAAATGTCGAATGTTGAATGTGAATGTCGAATGTCGAATGTGAATGTCGAAATGTCGAATGTCGATTGTCGAATGTGAATGTCGAAATGTCGAATGTCGAATGTGAATGCCGAATGTCGAAATGTCGAAATGTCGAATGTCGAATGTGAATGTCGAATGTCGAATGTCGAATGTGAATGTCGAATGTCGAATGTCGAATGTGAATGTCGAATGTCGAATGTCGAATGTCGAAATGTCGAATGTCGAATGTCGAATGTGAATGTCGAATGTGAATGTCGAATGTGAATGTCGAATGTCGAAATGTCGAAATGTCGAATGTCGAATGTGAATGTCGAATGTCGAATGTCGAATGTCGAATGTCGAATGTGAATGTCGAATGTCGAAATGTCGAATGTCGAATGTCGAATGTCGAATGTCGAAATGTCGAATGTCGAATGTCGAAATGTCGAAATGTCGAATGTCGAAATGTCGAATGTCGAAATGTCGAATGTGAATGTCGAATGTCGAATGTGAATGTCGAATGTCGAATGTGAATGTCGAATGTCGAAATGTCGAATGTCGAATGTGATTGTCGAATGTCGAATGTCGAAATGTCGAATGTCGAATGTCGAAATGTCGAATGTCGAATGTGAATGTCGAATGTGAATGTCGAATGTCGAAATGTCGAAATGTCGAATGTCGAATGTGAATGTCGAAATGTCGAATGTCGAATGTCGAATGTGAATGTCGAAATGTCGATATGTCGAAATGTTGAAAGTTGAAATGTCAATTGTGAATGTCGAAATGTCGAAATGTCGAATGTGAAAGTCGAATGTGAATGTCAAATGTCGAATGTTGAATGTGAATGTCGAATGTCGAATGTGAATGTCGAAATGTCGAATGTCGATTGTCGAATGTGAATGTCGAAATGTCGAATGTCGAATGTGAATGCCGAATGTCGAAATGTCGAAATGTCGAATGTCGAATGTGAATGTCGAATGTCGAATGTCGAATGTGAATGTCGAATGTCGAATGTCGAATGTGAATGTCGAATGTCGAATGTCGAATGTGAATGTCGAATGTGAATGTCGAATGTGAATGTCGAATGTCGAAATGTCGAAATGTCGAATGTCGAATGTGAATGTCGAATGTCGAATGTCGAATGTCGAATGTCGAATGTGAATGTCGAATGTCGAAATGTCGAAATGTCGAAATGTCGAATGTCGAAATGTCGAATGTCGAAATGTCGAATGTGAATGTCGAATGTCGAATGTGAATGTCGAATGTCGAATGTGAATGTCGAATGTCGAAATGTCGAATGTCGAATGTGATTGTCGAATGTCGAATGTCGAATGTCAATGTCGAAATGTCGAAATGTCGAATGTCGAAATGTCGAATGTTGAAATGTCGAATGTCGAATGTCGAATGTGAATGTCGAATGTCGAAATGTCGAAATGTCGAATGTCGAATGTGAATGTCGAAATGTCGAAATGTCGAAATGTCGAATGTCGAATGTCGAATGTCGAATGTGAATGTCGAATGTCGAAATGTCGAAATGTCGAATGTCGAATGTCGATTGTCAAATGTGAATGTCGAATGTCAAATGTGAATGTCGAATGTCGAATGTGAATGTCGAAATATCGAAATGTCGATTGTCGAAATGTCAAATATCGAATGTGAATGTCGAATGTCGAATGTGAATGTCGAATGTCGAAATGTCGAAAGTCGAAATGTCGAATGTCGAATGTCGAAAGTCGAAATGTCGATTGTCGAATGTGAATGTTGAAATGTCGAAATGTCGATTGTCGAAATGTCGAAATGTCGAATGTCGAATGTCGAATGTGAATGTCGAATGTGAATGTCAAAATGTCGCATGTCGAATGTGAATGTCGAATGTCGAAATGTCGAATGTCGAAAGTCAAAATGTCGATTGTCGAATGTGAATGTCGAAATGTCGAATGTCGAATGTGAATGTCGAATGTGAATGTCGAATGTGAATGTCGAATGTGAATGGTGAATGTCGAAATGTCGAATGTCGAATGGGATTGTCGAATGTGAATGTCGAATCTGAATGTCGAATGTTGAAATGTCGAATGTCGAAATATCGAATGTCGAAATGTCGAATGTCAAAATGTCAAATGTCGAATGTGAATGTCAAAATGTCGAATGTCGAATGTCGAAATGTCGAATGTGAAAGTCGAAATGTCGAATGTGAATGTCAAAATGTCGAATGTCGAATGTCGAATGTGAATGTCGAATGTCGAAATGTCGAAATGTCGAATGTCGATTGTCAAATGTGAATGTCGAATGTCAAATGTGAATGTCGAATGTCGAATGTGAATGTCGAAAGTCGAAATGTCGAAATGTCGAATGTCGAAATGTCGAAATGTCGAATGTCGAAATGTCGAATGTCGAATGTCGAAATGTCGAATGTCGAAATGTCGAATGACGAATGTGAATGTCGAATGTCGAAAGTCGAAATGGCGAAAGTCGAAATGTCGAATGTCGAATGTCGAATGTCAAATGTGAATGTCGAATGTCGAATGTCGAAATGTCGAATGACGAATGTGAATGTCGAATGTCGAAATGTCGAATGTCGAATGTTAATGTCGAAATTTCGAATGTCGAATGTGAATGTCGAATGTCGAAATGTCGAATGTCGAAATGTCGAATGTCGAAATGTCGAATGTCGAATGTCGAAATGTCGAATGTCGAAATGTCGAATGTGAATGTCGAATGTCGAATGTGAATGTCGAATGTCGAAATGTCGAATGTCGAATGTCGAATGTCGAATGTCGAAATGTCGAATGTCGAATGTCGAAATGTCGAAATGTCGAATGTCGAAATGTCGAATGTCGAAATGTCGAATGTGAATGTCGAATGTCGAATGTGAATGTCGAATGTCGAAATGTCGAATGTCGAATGTCGAAATGTCGAATGTCGAATGTCAAATGTGAATGTCGAATGTCAAATGAGAATGTCGAATGTCAAAATGTCGAAAGTCGAAATGTCGAAAGTCGAAATGTCGAATGTCGAATGTGAATGTCGAAATGTCGAAAGTCGAAATGTCGAATGTCGAATGTGAATGTCGAAATGTCGCATGTCGAAATGTCGAATGTCGAATGTGAATGTCGAAATGTCGAATGTCGAAATGTCGAATTGTCATATTTCGAAATGTCGAAATGTCGAATGTCGAATGGTCATATTTCGAAATGTCGAATGTCGAAATGTCATATTTCGAAATGTCGAATGTCGAATGTCGAATGTCGAATGTGAATGTCAAAATGTCGAATGTCGAATCTCAATGTCGAATCTGAATGTCGAATGTGAATGTCGCAATGTCGAATGTGAATGTCGAATGTCGAATGTGAATGTCGAATGTCGAATGTCGAATGTCGAATGTGAATGTCGAATGTGAATGTCGAAATGTCGAATGTCGAAATGTCGAATTGTCATATTTCGAAATGTCGAAATGTCGAATGTCGAATGGTCATATTTCGAAATGTCGAATGTCGAAATGTCATATTTCGAAATGTCGAATGTCGAATGTCGAATGTGAATGTCAAAATGTCGAATGTCGAATCTCAATGTCGAATCTGAATGTCGAATGTGAATGTCGCAATGTCGAATGTGAATGTCGAATGTCGAATGTGAATGTCGAATGTCGAATGTCGAATGTCGAATGTGAATGTCGAATGTGAATGTCGAATGTGAATGTCGAAATGTCGAAATGTCGAATGTCGAATGTCGAATGTGAATGTCGAATGTCGAATGTCGAATGTGAATGTCGAAATGTCGAATGTGAATGTCGAATGTGAATGTCGAATGTGAATGTCGAATGTGAATGTCGAAATGTCGAATGTCGAATGTGAATGCCGAAATGTCGAAATGTCGAATGTCGAATGTGAATGTCGAATGTCGAATGTGAATGTCGAAATGTCGAATGTCGAATGTCGAATGTGAATGTCGAAATGTCGATATGTCGAAATGTTGAAAGTTGAAATGTCAATTGTGAATGTCGAAATGTCGAAATGTCGAATGTGAAAGTCGAATGTGAATGTCAAATGTCGAATGTTGAATGTGAATGTCGAATGTCGAATGTGAATGTCGAAATGTCGAATGTCGATTGTCGAATGTGAATGTCGAAATGTCGAATGTCGAATGTGAATGCCGAATGTCGAAATGTCGAAATGTCGAATGTCGAATGTGAATGTCGAATGTCGAATGTCGAATGTGAATGTCGAATGTCGAATGTCGAATGTGAATGTCGAATGTCGAATGTCGAATGTCGAAATGTCGAATGTCGAATGTCGAAATGTCGAATGTCGAATGTGAATGTCGAATGTGAATGTCGAATGTCGAAATGTCGAAATGTCGAATGTCGAATGTGAATGTCGAATGTCGAATGTCGAATGTCGAATGTCGAATGTCGAATGTGAATGTCGACATGTCGAAATGTCGAAATGTCGAATGTCGAAATGTCGAATGTCGAATGTCGAATGTGAATGTCGAATGTCGAATGTCAAATGTGAATGTCGAATGTCGAAATGTCGAATGTCGAATGTGAATGTCGAATGTCGAATGTCGAAATGTCGAATGTGAATGTCGAATGTCGAATGTCGAATGTGAATGTCGAATGTCGAAATGTCGAATGTCGAAATGTCAAATGTCGATTGTCAAATGTGAATGTCGAATGTCAAATGTGAATGTCGAATGTCGAATGTGAATGTCGAAATCTCGAAATGTCATTTGTCGAAATGTCAAATATCGAATGTGAATGTCGAATGTCGAATGTGAATGTCGAATGTCGAAATGTCGAATGTCGAAATGTCGAACGTCGAAAGTCGAAATGTCGAATGTCGAATGTCGAAAGTCGAAATGTCGATTGTCGAATGTGAATGTTGAAATGTCGAAATGTCGATTGTCGAAATGTCGAAATGTCGAATGTCGAATGTGAATGTCGAATGTCGAAATGTCGAATGTCGAAAGTCAAAATGTCGAATGTGAATGTCGAAATGTCGAATGTCGAATGTGAATGTCGAATGTGAATGTCGAATGTGAATGGTGAATGTAGAAATGTCGAATGTCGAATGGGATTGTCGAATGTGAATGTCGAATGTGAATGTCGAAATGTCAAATGTGAATGTCGAAATGTCGAATGTGAATGTCAAAATGTCGAATGTCGAATGTCGAGTGTGAATGTCGAATGTCGAAATGTCGAAATGTCGAATGTCGATTGTCAAATGTGAATGTCGAATGTCGAATGTGAATGTCGAAAGTCGAAATGTCGAAATGTCGAATGTCGAAATGTCGAAATGTCGAATGTCGAAATGTCAAATGTCGAATGTCGAAATGTCGAATGTCGAAATGTCGAATGACGAATGTGAATGTCGAATGTCGAAAGTCGAAATGTCGAAAGTCGAAATGTCGAATGTCGAATGTGAATGTCGAATGTCGAAATGTCGAATGACGAATGTGAATGTCGAATGTCGAAATGTCGAATGTTAATGTCGAAATTTCGAATGTCGAATGTGAATGTCGAATGTCGAAATGTCGAATGTCGAAATGTCGAAATGTCGAATGTCGAAATGTCGAAATGTCGAATGTCGAAATGTCGAATGTGAATGTCGAATGTCGAATGTGAATGTCGAATGTCGAAATGTCGAATGTCGAATGTCGAATGTCGAAATGTCGAATGTCGAATGTCGAAATGTCGAAATGTCGAATGTCGAAATGTCGAATGTCGAAATGTCGAAATGTCGAATGTGAATGTCGAATGTGAATGTCGAATGTCGAAATGTCGAATGTCGAATGTGAATGTCGAAATGTCGAATGTCGAAATGTCGAATGTCGAATGTCAAATGTGAATGTCGAATGTCAAATGAGAATGTCGAATGTCAAAATGTCGAAATGTCGAATGTCGAAATGTCGAAAGTCGAAATGTCGAAAGTCGAAATGTCGAAAGTCGAATGTGAAAGTCGAAATGTCGAAAGTCGAAATGTCGAAAGTCGAAATGTCGAATGTCGAATGTGAATGTCGAAATGTCGCATGTCGAAATGTCGAATGTCGAATGTGAATGTCGAAATGTCGAATGTAGAATGTCGAAATGTCTAAATGTCGAATGTAGAATGTCGTATGTCAAAATGTCGAATGTCGGATGTCGAAATGTCGAAATGTAGAATGTCGAATGTGAATGTCGAATGTGAATGTCGAATGTCGAATGTGAATGTCGAATATCGAATGTCGAATGTGGAATGTCGAAAATGTCGAATGTCGAATGTGAAATGTCGAAATGTCGAATGGTGAATGTCGAATGTGAATGTCGAAATGTCGAAATGTCGAATGTCGAAATGTCGAATTGTCATATTTCGAAATGTCGAAATGTCGAATGGTCATATTTCGAAATGTCGAATGTCGAAATGTCATATTTCGAAATGTCGAATGTCGAATGTCGAATGTGAATGTCAAAATGTCGAATGTCGAATCTCAATGTCGAATCTGAATGTCGAATGTGAATGTCGCAATGTCGAATGTGAATGTCGAATGTCGAATGTCGAATGTGAATGTCGACATGTCGAAATGTCGAAATGTCGAATGTCGAAATGTCGAATGTCGAATGTCGAATGTGAATGTCGAATGTCGAATGTCAAATGTGAATGTCGAATGTCGAAATGTCGAAAGTCGAATTGTCGAATGTCGAATGTGAATGTCGAAATGTCGAAATGTCGAATGTCGAAATGTCGAATGTCGAAATGTCAAATGTCGATTGTCAAATGTGAATGTCGAATGTCAAATGTGAATGTCGAATGTGAATGTCGAAATGTCGAAATGTCATTTGTCGAAATGTCAAATATCGAATGTGAATGTCGAATGTCGAATGTGAATGTCGAATGTCGAAATGTCGAACGTCGAAATGTCGAACGTCGAAAGTCGAAATGTCGAATGTCGAATGTCGAATGTCGAAAGTCGAAATGTCGATTGTCGAATGTGAATGTTGAAATGTCGAAATGTCGATTGTCGAAATGTCGAAATGTCGAAATGTCGAATGTGAATGTCGAATGTGAATGTCGAAATGTCGCATGTCGAATGTGAATGTCGAATGTCGAAATGTCGAATGTCGAAAGTCAAAATGTCGAATGTGAATGTCGAAATGTCGAATGTCGAATGTGAATGGTGAATGTCGAAATGTCGAATGTCGAAAGTCAAAATGTCGAATGTGAATGTCGAATGTGAATGTCGAATGTGAATGGTGAATGTCGAAATGTCGAATGTCGAATGGGATTGTCGAATGTGAATGTCGAATGTGAATGTCGAAATGTCAAATGTGAATGTCAAATGTGAATGTCGAATCTGAATGTCGAATCTGAATGTCGACATGTCGAAATGTCGAAATGTCGAATGTCGAAATGTCGAATGTCGAAATGTCGAATGTCGAAATGTCGAATGTGATTGTCGAATGTCGAATGTCGAATGTCAATGTCGAAATGTCGAAATGTCGAAATGTCGAATGTCGAAATGTCGAATGTTGAAATGTCGAATGTCGAATGTCGAATGTCGAATGTGAATGTCGAATGTCGAAATGTCGAAATGTCGAATGTCGAATGTGAATGTCGAAATGTCGAAATGTCGAAATGTCGAATGTCGAATGTCGAATGTCGAATGTGAATGTCGAATGTCGAAATGTCGAAATGTCGAATGTCGAAATGTCAAATGTCGATTGTCAAATGTGAATGTCGAATGTCAAATGTGAATGTCGAATGTCGAATGTGAATGTCGAAATATCGAAATGTCGATTGTCGAAATGTCAAATATCGAATGTGAATGTCGAATGTCGAATGTGAATGTCGAATGTCGAAATGTCGAAAGTCGAAATGTCGAATGTCGAATGTCGAAAGTCGAAATGTCGATTGTCGAATGTGAATGTTGAAATGTCGAAATGTTGATTGTCGAAATGTCGAAATGTCGAATGTCGAATGTCGAATGTGAATGTCGAATGTGAATGTCGAAATGTCGCATGTCGAATGTGAATGTCGAATGTCGAAATGTCGAATGTCGAAAGTCAAAATGTCGAATGTCGAATGTGAATGTCGAAATGTCGAATGTCGAATGTGAATGTCGAATGTGAATGTCGAATGTGAATGTCGAATGTGAATGGTGAATGTCGAAATGTCGAATGTCGAATGGGATTGTCGAATGTGAATGTCGAATCTGAATGTCGAATGTTGAAATGTCGAATGTCGAAATATCGAATGTCGAAATGTCGAATGTCAAAATGTCAAATGTCGAATGTGAATGTCAAAATGTCGAATGTCGAATGTCGAAATGTCGAATGTGAAAGTCGAAATGTCGAATGTGAATGTCAAAATGTCGAATGTCGAATGTCGAATGTGAATGTCGAATGTCGAAATGTCGAAATGTCGAATGTCGATTGTCAAATGTGAATGTCGAATGTCAAATGTGAATGTCGAATGTCAAATGTCGAATGTCGAAAGTCGAAATGTCGAAAGTCGAAATGTCGAATGTCAAATGTGAATGTCGAATGTCGAATGTCGAAATGTCGAATGACGAATGTGAATGTCGAATGTCGAAATGTCGAATGTCGAATGTTAATGTCGAAATTTCGAATGTCGAATGTGAATGTCGAATGTCGAAATGTCGAATGTCGAAATGTCGAATGTCGAAATGTCGAATGTCGAATGTCGAAATGTCGAATGTCGAAATGTCGAATGTGAATGTCGAATGTCGAATGTGAATGTCGAATGTCGAAATGTCGAATGTCGAATGTCGAATGTCGAAATGTCGAATGTCGAATGTCGAAATGTCGAAATGTCGAATGTCGAAATGTCGAATGTCGAAATGTCGAATGTGAATGTCGAATGTCGAATGTGAATGTCGAATGTCGAAATGTCGAATGTCGAATGTCGAAATGTCGAATGTCGAATGTCAAATGTGAATGTCGAATGTCAAATGAGAATGTCGAATGTCAAAATGTCGAAAGTCGAAATGTCGAAAGTCGAAATGTCGAATGTCGAATGTGAATGTCGAAATGTCGAAAGTCGAAATGTCGAATGTCGAATGTGAATGTCGAAATGTCGCATGTCGAAATGTCGAATGTCGAATGTGAATGTCGAAATGTCGAATGTCGAAATGTCGAATTGTCATATTTCGAAATGTCGAAATGTCGAATGTCGAATGGTCATATTTCGAAATGTCGAATGTCGAAATGTCATATTTCGAAATGTCGAATGTCGAATGTCGAATGTCGAATGTGAATGTCAAAATGTCGAATGTCGAATCTCAATGTCGAATCTGAATGTCGAATGTGAATGTCGCAATGTCGAATGTGAATGTCGAATGTCGAATGTGAATGTCGAATGTCGAATGTCGAATGTGAATGTCGAATGTGAATGTCGAATGTGAATGTCGAAATGTCGAAATGTCGAATGTCGAATGTGAATGTCGAATGTCGAATGTCGAATGTGAATGTCGAAATGTCGAATGTGAATGTCGAATGTGAATGTCGAATGTGAATGTCGAATGTGAATGTCGAATGTGAATGTCGAAATGTCGAATGTCGAATGTGAATGCCGAAATGTCGAAATGTCGAATGTCGAATGTGAATGTCGAATGTCGAATGTGAATGTCGAAATGTCGAATGTCGAATGTCGAATGTGAATGTCGAAATGTCGATATGTCGAAATGTTGAAAGTTGAAATGTCAATTGTGAATGTCGAAATGTCGAAATGTCGAATGTGAAAGTCGAATGTGAATGTCAAATGTCGAATGTTGAATGTGAATGTCGAATGTCGAATGTGAATGTCGAAATGTCGAATGTCGATTGTCGAATGTGAATGTCGAAATGTCGAATGTCGAATGTGAATGCCGAATGTCGAAATGTCGAAATGTCGAATGTCGAATGTGAATGTCGAATGTCGAATGTCGAATGTGAATGTCGAATGTCGAATGTCGAATGTGAATGTCGAATGTCGAATGTCGAATGTCGAAATGTCGAATGTCGAATGTCGAAATGTCGAATGTCGAATGTGAATGTCGAATGTGAATGTCGAATGTCGAAATGTCGAAATGTCGAATGTCGAATGTCGAATGTCGAATGTCGAATGTCGAATGTGAATGTCGACATGTCGAAATGTCGAAATGTCGAATGTCGAAATGTCGAATGTCGAATGTCGAATGTCGAATGTGAATGTCGAATGTCGAATGTCAAATGTGAATGTCGAATGTCGAATGTCGAATGTGAATGTCGAATGTCGAATGTCGAAATGTCGAATGTGAATGTCGAATGTCGAATGTCGAATGTGAATGTCGAATGTCGAAATGTCGAATGTCGAAATGTCAAATGTCGATTGTCAAATGTGAATGTCGAATGTCAAATGTGAATGTCGAATGTCGAATGTGAATGTCGAAATCTCGAAATGTCATTTGTCGAAATGTCAAATATCGAATGTGAATGTCGAATGTCGAATGTGAATGTCGAATGTCGAAATGTCGAATGTCGAAATGTCGAACGTCGAAAGTCGAAATGTCGAATGTCGAATGTCGAAAGTCGAAATGTCGATTGTCGAATGTGAATGTTGAAATGTCGAAATGTCGATTGTCGAAATGTCGAAATGTCGAATGTCGAATGTGAATGTCGAATGTCGAAATGTCGAATGTCGAAAGTCAAAATGTCGAATGTGAATGTCGAAATGTCGAATGTCGAATGTGAATGTCGAATGTGAATGTCGAATGTGAATGGTGAATGTAGAAATGTCGAATGTCGAATGGGATTGTCGAATGTGAATGTCGAATGTGAATGTCGAAATGTCAAATGTGAATGTCAAATGTGAATGTCGAATGTGAATGTCGAATCTGAATGTCGAATCTGAATGTCGACATGTCGAAATGACGAATGTCGAAATGTCGAATGTCGAATGTCGAATGTCGAATGTGAATGTCGAATGTCGAATGTCAAATGTGGATGTCGAATGTCGAATGTCAATGTCGAAATGTCGAAATGTCGAATGTGAATGTCGAATGTCGAAATGTCGAATGTTGAAATGTCGAATGTCGAATGTCGAATGTCGAATGTCGAAATGTCGAAATGTCGAATGTCGAAATGTCAAATGTCGATTGTCAAATGTGAATGTCGAATGTCAAATGTGAATGTCGAATGTCGAATGTCGAATGCGAATGTCGAAATGTCGAAATGTCGATTGTCGAAATGTCAAATATCGAATGTGAATGTCGAATGTCGAATGTGAATGTCGAATGTCGAATGTCGAAATGTCGAACGTCGAAATGTCGAACGTCGAAATGTCGAATGTCGAAAGTCGAAATGTCGAATGTAAATGTTGAAATGTCGAAATGTCGATTGTCGAAATGTCGAAATGTCGAATGTCGAAAGTCAAAATGTCGAATGTCGAAATGTCGAATGTCGAATGTGAATGTCGAATGTGAATGTCGAATGTGAATGTCGAATGTGAATGGTGAATGTCGAAATGTCGAATGTCGAATGGGATTGTCGAATGTGAATGTCGAATCTGAATGTCGAATGTTGAAATGTCGAATGTCGAAATATCGAATGTCGAATGTGAATGTCGAAATGTCGAATGTCAAAATGTCAAATGTCGAATGTGAATGTCAAAATGTCGAATGTCGAATGTCGAATGTGAATGTCGAAATGTCGAATGTGAATTTCAAAATGTCGAATGTCGAATGTCGAATGTGAATGTCGAAATGTCGAAATGTCGAAATGTCGAATGTCGATTGTCAAATGTGAATGTCGAATGTCAAATGTGAATGTCGAATGTCAAATGTGAATGTCGAAAGTCGAAATGTCGAAATGTCGAATGTCGAAATGTCGAAATGTCGAATGTCGAAATGTCAAATGTCGAATGTCGAAATGTCGAATGTCGAATGTGAATGTCGAATGTCGAAAGTCAAAATGTCGAAAGTCGAAATGTCGAATGTCGAATGTGAATGTCGAATGTCGAATGTCGAAATGTCGAATGACGAATGTGAATGTCGAATGTCGAATGTTAATGTCGAAATTTCGAATGTCGAATGTGAATGTCGAATGTCGAAATGTCGAATGTCGAAATGTCGAATGTCGAATGTCGAATGTCGAAATGTCGAATGTGAATGTCGAATGTCGAATGTGAATGTCGAATGTCGAAATGTCGAATGTCGAATGTCGAATGTCGAATGTCGAAATGTCGAATGTCGAAATGTCGAAATGTCGAATGTGAATGTCGAATGTCGAATGTGAATGTCGAAATGTCGAATGTCGAAGTGTCGAATGTCGAATGTCGAATGAGAATGTCGAATGTCAAAATGTCGAAATGTCGAATGTCGAAATGTCGAAAGTCGAAATGTCGAAAGTCGAAATGTCGAATGTCGAATGTGAATGTCGAAATGTCGAAATGTCGAAATGTCGAATGTCGAATGTGAATGTCGAAATGTCGCATGTCGAAATGTCGAATGTCGAATGTGAATGTCGAAAGTAGAATGTCGAAATGTCTAAATGTCGAATGTAGAATGTCGTATGTCAAAATGTCGAATGTCGGATGTCGAAATGTCGAAATGTAGAATGTCGAATGTGAATGTCGAATGTGAATGTCGAATGTGAATGTCGAATGTCGAATGTGAATGTCGAATATCGAATGTCGAATGTGGAATGTCGAAATGTCGAATGTCGAAATGTCGAATGTGGAATGTCGAAAATGTCGAATGTCGAATGTGAAATGTCGAAATGTCGAATGGTGAATGTCGAATGTGAATGTCGAAATGTCGAAATGTCGAATGTCGAAATGAAGAATTGTCATATTTCGAAATGTCGAAATGTCGAATGTCGAATGGTCATATTTCGAAATGTCGAATGTCGAAATGTCATATTTCGAAATGTCGAATGTCGAATGTCGAATGTGAATGTCAAAATGTCGAATGTCGAATCTCAATGTCGAATCTGAATGTCGAATGTGAATGTCGCAATGTCGAATGTGAATGTCGAATGTCGAATGTGAATGTCGAATGTCGAATGTCGAATGTGAATGTCGAATGTGAATGTCGAATGTGAATGTCGAAATGTCGAATGTCGAAATGTCGAATGTCGAATGTGAATGTCGAATGTCGAATGTGAATGTCGAAATGTCGAATGTCGAATGTCGAATGTGAATGTCGAAATGTCGATATGTCGAAATGTTGAATGTTGAAATGTCAATTGTGAATGTCGAAATGTCGAATGTGAAAGTCGAATGTGAATGTCAAATGTCGAATGTTGAATGTGAATGTCGAATGTCGAATGTGAATGTCGAAATGTCGAATGTCGAATGTGAATGTCGAAATGTCGAATTTCAAATGTGAATGTCGAATGTCGAAATGTCGAATGTTGAAATGTCGAATGTTGAAATGTCGAAAAGTCGAAATGTCGAATGTCGATTGTGAATGTTGAAATGTCGAAATGTCGAAATGTTGAAATGTCGAATGTGAATGTCGACTGACGAATGTGTATGTCGAAATGTCGAAATGTCGAATGTCGAATGTCGAATGTTGAATGTCGAATGTGAATGTCGAATGTGGAATGTGAATGTCGAAATGTCGAATGTCAAATGTGAATGTCGAATGTCAAATGTGAATGTCGAATGTCAAATGTCGAATGTGAATGTCGAAAGTCGAAATGTCGAATGTCGAATGTGAATGTCGAAATGTCGAATGTGAATGTCGAAATGTCGAATGTCGAATGTGAATGTCGAAATGTCGAATGTCGAATTTGAATGTCGAATGTCGAAATGTCGAATGTCGAATGTGAATGTCGAATGTGAATGTCGAATGTCGAAATGTCGAATGTCGAAATGTCGAATGTCGAATGTGAATGTCGAATGTCGAAATGTCGAATGTCGAATGTGAATGTCGAATGTGAATGTCGAATGTCGAATGTCGAAATGTCGAAATGTCGAATGTCGAAATGTCGAATGTCGAAATGTCGAATGTCGAATGTGAATGTCGAATGTGAATGTCGAATGTCGAAATGTCGAATGTGAATGTCGAATGTCGAAATGTCGAATGTCGAATGTGAATGTCGAATGTCGAAATGTCGAATGTCGAATGTCGAATGTGAATGTCGAATGTCGAATGTGAATGTCGAATGTCGAAATGTCGAATGTCGAATGTGAATGTCGAAATGTCGAATGTCGAAATGTCAAATGTCGAATGTCAAATGTGAATGTCGAATGTCAAAATGTCAAAATGTCGAAATGTCGAATGTCGAATGTGAATGTCGAAATGTCGAAATGTCGAATGTCGAATGTGAATGGTGAATGTCGAATGTGAATGGTGAATGTCGAATGTCGAATGTGAATGTCGAATGTCGAAAGTGGAAAGTGAATGTCGAGTGTCGTGTGTCGAATGTCGAAATGTCGAAATGTGGAATGTTGAAATGTCGAATGTCGGATGTCGAAATGTCTAAATGTCGAATGTAGAATGTCAAAATGTCCAATGTCGAATGGTGAATGTCGAATGTCGAAATGTCGAAATGTAGAATGTCGAATATGAATGTCGAATGTGAATGTCGAATGTCGAATGTGAATGTCGAATATCAAATGTCGAATGTCGAATGTGGAATGTCGAAATGTCGAATGTCGAAATGTCGAATGTGGAATGTCGAAATGTCGAATGTCGAATGTGAATGTCGAATGTCAAAATGTCGAATGTTAAATGTGAATGTCGAATGGTGAATGTCGAACATCGAATGTGAATGTCGAAATGTCGAAATGTCGAATGTCGAAATGTCGAATGTCGAAATGTCGAATGTCGAAATGTCGAATGTCGAATGGTCATATTTCGAAATGTCGAATGTCGAAATGTCATATTTCGAAATGTCGAATGTCGAAATGACGAATGTCGAATGTCGAATGTGAATGTCGAAATGTCGATTGTCGCATGTCGAAATGTCGAATGTCGAAATGTCGAATGTCGAAATGTCGAATGTTAAATGTGAATGTCGAATGGTGAATGTCGAATGGTGAATGTCGAACGTCGAATGTGAATGTCGAATGTGAATGTCGAATGTGAATGTCGAAAGTGAATGTCGAATGTGAATGTCGAAATGTCGAATGTGAATGTCGAATGTGAATGTCGAATGTGAATGTCGAAATGTCAAATTTGAATGTCAAATGTGAATGTCGAATGTGAATGTCGAATGTGAATGTCGAATGTGAATGTCGAATGTGAATGGTGAATGTCGAAATGTCGAATGTCGAATGGGATTGTCGAATGTGAATGTCGAATCTGAATGTCGAATGTTGAAATGTCGAATGTCGAAATATCGAATGTCGAATGTGAATGTCGAAATGTCGAATGTCAAAATGTCAAATGTCGAATGTGAATGTCAAAATGTCGAATGTCGAATGTCGAATGTGAATGTCGAAATGTCGAATGTGAATTTCAAAATGTCGAATGTCGAATGTCGAATGTGAATGTCGAAATGTCGAAATGTCGAAATGTCGAATGTCGATTGTCAAATGTGAATGTCGAATGTCAAATGTGAATGTCGAATGTCAAATGTGAATGTCGAAAGTCGAAATGTCGAAATGTCGAATGTCGAAATGTCGAAATGTCGAATGTCGAAATGTCAAATGTCGAATGTCGAAATGTCGAATGTCGAATGTGAATGTCGAATGTCGAAAGTCAAAATGTCGAAAGTCGAAATGTCGAATGTCGAATGTGAATGTCGAATGTCGAATGTCGAAATGTCGAATGACGAATGTGAATGTCGAATGTCGAATGTTAATGTCGAAATTTCGAATGTCGAATGTGAATGTCGAATGTCGAAATGTCGAATGTCGAAATGTCGAATGTCGAATGTCGAATGTCGAAATGTCGAATGTGAATGTCGAATGTCGAATGTGAATGTCGAATGTCGAAATGTCGAATGTCGAATGTCGAATGTCGAATGTCGAAATGTCGAATGTCGAAATGTCGAAATGTCGAATGTGAATGTCGAATGTCGAATGTGAATGTCGAAATGTCGAATGTCGAAGTGTCGAATGTCGAATGTCGAATGAGAATGTCGAATGTCAAAATGTCGAAATGTCGAATGTCGAAATGTCGAAAGTCGAAATGTCGAAAGTCGAAATGTCGAATGTCGAATGTGAATGTCGAAATGTCGAAATGTCGAAATGTCGAATGTCGAATGTGAATGTCGAAATGTCGCATGTCGAAATGTCGAATGTCGAATGTGAATGTCGAAAGTAGAATGTCGAAATGTCTAAATGTCGAATGTAGAATGTCGTATGTCAAAATGTCGAATGTCGGATGTCGAAATGTCGAAATGTAGAATGTCGAATGTGAATGTCGAATGTGAATGTCGAATGTGAATGTCGAATGTCGAATGTGAATGTCGAATATCGAATGTCGAATGTGGAATGTCGAAATGTCGAATGTCGAAATGTCGAATGTGGAATGTCGAAAATGTCGAATGTCGAATGTGAAATGTCGAAATGTCGAATGGTGAATGTCGAATGTGAATGTCGAAATGTCGAAATGTCGAATGTCGAAATGAAGAATTGTCATATTTCGAAATGTCGAAATGTCGAATGTCGAATGGTCATATTTCGAAATGTCGAATGTCGAAATGTCATATTTCGAAATGTCGAATGTCGAATGTCGAATGTGAATGTCAAAATGTCGAATGTCGAATCTCAATGTCGAATCTGAATGTCGAATGTGAATGTCGCAATGTCGAATGTGAATGTCGAATGTCGAATGTGAATGTCGAATGTCGAATGTCGAATGTCGAATGTGAATGTCGAATGTGAATGTCGAATGTGAATGTCGAAATGTCGAATGTCGAATGTGAATGCCGAAATGTCGAAATGTCGAATGTCGAATGTCGAATGTGAATGTCGAATGTCGAATGTGAATGTCGAAATGTCGAATGTCGAATGTCGAATGTGAATGTCGAAATGTCGATATGTCGAAATGTTGAATGTTGAAATGTCAATTGTGAATGTCGAAATGTCGAATGTGAAAGTCGAATGTGAATGTCAAATGTCGAATGTTGAATGTGAATGTCGAATGTCGAATGTGAATGTCGAAATGTCGAATGTCGAATGTGAATGTCGAAATGTCGAATTTCAAATGTGAATGTCGAATGTCGAAATGTCGAATGTTGAAATGTCGAATGTTGAAATGTCGAAAAGTCGAAATGTCGAATGTCGATTGTGAATGTTGAAATGTCGAAATGTCGAAATGTTGAAATGTCGAATGTGAATGTCGACTGACGAATGTGTATGTCGAAATGTCGAAATGTCGAATGTCGAATGTCGAATGTTGAATGTCGAATGTGAATGTCGAATGTGGAATGTGAATGTCGAAATGTCGAATGTCAAATGTGAATGTCGAATGTCAAATGTGAATGTCGAATGTCAAATGTCGAATGTGAATGTCGAAAGTCGAAATGTCGAATGTCGAATGTGAATGTCGAAATGTCGAATGTGAATGTCGAAATGTCGAATGTCGAATGTGAATGTCGAAATGTCGAATGTCGAATTTGAATGTCGAATGTCGAAATGTCGAATGTCGAATGTGAATGTCGAATGTGAATGTCGAATGTCGAAATGTCGAATGTCGAAATGTCGAATGTCGAATGTGAATGTCGAATGTCGAAATGTCGAATGTCGAATGTGAATGTCGAATGTGAATGTCGAATGTCGAATGTCGAAATGTCGAAATGTCGAATGTCGAAATGTCGAATGTCGAAATGTCGAATGTCGAATGTGAATGTCGAATGTGAATGTCGAATGTCGAAATGTCGAATGTGAATGTCGAATGTCGAAATGTCGAATGTCGAATGTGAATGTCGAATGTCGAAATGTCGAATGTCGAATGTCGAATGTGAATGTCGAATGTCGAATGTGAATGTCGAATGTCGAAATGTCGAATGTCGAATGTGAATGTCGAAATGTCGAATGTCGAAATGTCAAATGTCGAATGTCAAATGTGAATGTCGAATGTCAAAATGTCAAAATGTCGAAATGTCGAATGTCGAATGTGAATGTCGAAATGTCGAAATGTCGAATGTCGAATGTGAATGGTGAATGTCGAATGTGAATGGTGAATGTCGAATGTCGAATGTGAATGTCGAATGTCGAAAGTGGAAAGTGAATGTCGAGTGTCGTGTGTCGAATGTCGAAATGTCGAAATGTGGAATGTTGAAATGTCGAATGTCGGATGTCGAAATGTCTAAATGTCGAATGTAGAATGTCAAAATGTCCAATGTCGAATGGTGAATGTCGAATGTCGAAATGTCGAAATGTAGAATGTCGAATATGAATGTCGAATGTGAATGTCGAATGTCGAATGTGAATGTCGAATATCAAATGTCGAATGTCGAATGTGGAATGTCGAAATGTCGAATGTCGAAATGTCGAATGTGGAATGTCGAAATGTCGAATGTCGAATGTGAATGTCGAATGTCAAAATGTCGAATGTTAAATGTGAATGTCGAATGGTGAATGTCGAACATCGAATGTGAATGTCGAAATGTCGAAATGTCGAATGTCGAAATGTCGAATGTCGAAATGTCGAATGTCGAAATGTCGAATGTCGAATGGTCATATTTCGAAATGTCGAATGTCGAAATGTCATATTTCGAAATGTCGAATGTCGAAATGACGAATGTCGAATGTCGAATGTGAATGTCGAAATGTCGATTGTCGCATGTCGAAATGTCGAATGTCGAAATGTCGAATGTCGAAATGTCGAATGTTAAATGTGAATGTCGAATGGTGAATGTCGAATGGTGAATGTCGAACGTCGAATGTGAATGTCGAATGTGAATGTCGAATGTGAATGTCGAAAGTGAATGTCGAATGTGAATGTCGAAATGTCGAATGTGAATGTCGAATGTGAATGTCGAATGTGAATGTCGAAATGTCAAATGTGAATGTCAAATGTGAATGTCGAATGTGAATGTCGAATGTGAATGTCGAATCTGAATGTCGAATGTTCAAATGTCGAATGTCGAATGTCGAATGTCGAAATGTCGAATGTCGAAATGTCGAAAGTCAAATGTGAATGTCGAAATGTCGAATGTGAATGTCGAAATGTCGAATGTCGAAATGTCGAATGCGAATGTCGAATGTCGAATGTCGAATGTGAATGTCGAATGTGAATGTCGAAATGTCGAAATGTCGAATGTCGAATGTTAATGATTCGACATTTCGACATTCACATTCGACATTTTGACTTTCGACTTTCGACATTTCGACATTTCGACATTCACATTCGACATTCACATTCGACATTCGACATTCACATTCGACATTCACATTCGACATTCACATTCGACATTTCGACATTCACATTCGACATTTCGACATTCACATTCGACATTCAACATGTCAAATGTTAAATGTCAAATGTGAATGTTAAATGTCAAATGTCAAATGTCAAATGTGAATGTCAAATGTGAATGTCAAATGTCGAATGTGAAATGTCTAATGTGAATGTCAAATGTCAAATGTCAAATATGAATGTCAAATGTGAATGTCAAATGTGAATGTCGAATGTGAATGTCGAATGTCAAATGTCAAATGTCAAATGTCAAATGTCAATGTCGAATTTCAAATGTCAAATGTCAAATGTCAAATGTCAAATGTGAATTTTAAATGTCAAATGTCGAATGTGAATGTTAAATGTCAAATGTCAAATGTCAAATGTCGAATGAGAATGTCGAAATGTCGAAATGTCGAATGTCAAAATGTCAAATGTCGAATGTGAATGTCGACATGTCGAAATGTCGAAATGTCGAATGTCGAAATGTCGAATGTGAATGTCGAATGTCGAATGTCAAATGTGAATGTCGAATGTCGAAATGTCGAAAGTCGAAATGTCGAATGTCGAATGTGAATGTCGAAATGTCGAAATGTCGAATGTGAATGTCGAATGTCGAAATGTCGAATGTTGAAATGTCGAATGTCGAATGTCGAATGTGAATGTCGAATGTCGAAATGTCGAAATGTCGAATGTCGAAATGTCAAATGTCGATTGTCAAATGTGAATGTCGAATGTCAAATGTGAATGTCGAATGTTGAATGTGAATGTCGAAATGTCGAAATGTCGATTGTCGAAATGTCAAATATCGAATGTGAATGTCGAATGTCGAATGTGAATGTCGAATGTCGAAATGTCGAACGTCGAAATGTCGAACGTCAAAAGTCGAAATGTCGAAATGTCGATTGTCGAAATGTCAAATATCGAATGTGAATGTCGAATGTCGAATGTGAATGTCGAATGTCGAAATGTCGAACGTCGAAAGGCGAAATGTCGAATGTCAAATGTGAATGTCAAATGTGAATGTCGAATGTGAATGTCGAATGTTGAAATGTCAAATGTCGAAATATCGAATGTCGAATGTGAATGTCGAAATGTCGAAATGTCGAATGTCAAAATGTCAAATGTCGAATGTGAATGTCAAAATATCGAATGTCGAATGTCGAAATGTCGAATGTGAATGTCGAAATGTCGAATGTGAATGTCAAAATGTCGAATGTGAATGTCAAAATGTCGAATGTCGAATGTCGAATGTGAATGTCGAATGTCGAAATGTCGAAATGTCGAATGTCGATTGTCAAATGTGAATGTCGAATGTCAAATGTTAATGTCGAATGTCGAATGTGAATGTCGAAAGTCGAAATGTCGAAATGTCGAATGTCGAAATGTCGAAATGTCGAAAGTCGAAATGTCGAATGTCGAAATGTCGAATGTCGAATGTGAATGTCGAAAGTCGAAATGTCGAATGTCGAATGTGAATGTCGAAATGTCGAATGTGAATGTCGAAATGTCGAATGTCGAATGTGAATGTCGAAAGTCGAAATGTCGAATGTGAATGTCGAAATGTCGAATGTGAATGTCGAAATGTCGAATGTCGAATGTGAATGTCGAAATGTCGAATGTCGAATTTGAATGTCGAATGTCGAAATGTCGAATGTCGAATGTGAATGTCGAATGTGAATGTCGAATGTCGAAATGTCGAATGTCGAAATGTCGAATGTCGAATGTGAATGTCGAATGTCGAAATGTCAAATGTCGAATGTGAATGTCGAAAGTCGAAATGTCGAATGTCGAATGTGAATGTCGAAATGTCGAATGTGAATGTCGAAATGTCGAATGTCGAATGTGAATGTCGAAATGTCGAATGTCGAATTTGAATGTCGAATGTCGAAATGTCGAATGTCGAATGTGAATGTCGAATGTGAATGTCGAATGTCAAAATGTCGAATGTCGAAATGTCGAAATGTCGAATGTCGAATGTGAATGTCGAATGTCGAAATGTCGAATGTCGAATGTGAATGTCGAATGTGAATGTCGAATGTCGAAATGTCGAAATGTCGAATGTCGAAATGTCGAAATGTCGAATGTCGAATGTCGAATGTCGAATGTCGAATGTCGAATGTCGAAATGTCGAATGTCGAATGTCGAATGTCGAAATGTCGAAATGTCGAATGTCGAATGTCGAATGTCGAATGTCGAAATGTCAAAATGTCGAATGTCGAATGTGAATGTCGAATGTCGAAATGTCGAATGTGAATATCGAATGTCGAATGTCGAATGTCGAATGTGAATGTCGAATGTCGAAATGTCGAATGTCGAATGTCGAATGTGAATGTCGAATGTCGAATGTGAATGTCGAATGTCGAAATGTCGAATGTCGAATGTGAATGTCGAAATGTCGAAATGTCGAATGTAAAATGTCAAATGTGAATGTCGAATGTCAAATGTGAATGTCGAAAGTCAAAATGTCAAAATGTCGAAATGTCGAATGTCGAATGTGAACGTCGAAATGTCGAAATGTCGAATGTCGAATGTGAATGGTGAATGTCGAATGTGAATGGTGAATGTCGAATGTCGAATGTCGAATGTGAATGTCGAATGTCGAAAGTGGAAAGTGAATGTCGAGTGTCTTGTGTCGAATGTCGTGTGTCGAAATGTCGAATGTCGAATGTGAATGTCGAAATGTCGAAAGTCGAAATGTCGAATGTCGAATGTGAATGTCGAAATGTCGCATGTCGAAATGTCGAATGTCGAATGTGAATGTCGAAAGTAGAATGTCGAAATGTCTAAATGTCGAATGTAGAATGTCGTATGTCAAAATGTCGAATGTCGGATGTCGAAATGTCGAAATGTAGAATGTCGAATGTGAATGTCGAATGTGAATGTCGAATGTCGAATGTGAATGTCGAATATCGAATGTCGAATGTGGAATGTCGAAATGTCAAATGTCGAAATGTCGAATGTGGAATGTCGAAAATGTCGAATGTCGAATGTGAAATGTCGAAATTTCGAATGGTGAATGTCGAATGTGAATGTCGAAATGTCGAAATGTCGAATGTCGAAATGTCGAATGTCGAATGTGAATGTCAAAATGTCGAATGTCGAATCTCAATGTCGAATCTGAATGTCGAATGTGAATGTCGCAATCTCGAATGTGAATGTCGAATGTCGAATGTGAATGTCGAATGTCGAATGTCGAATGTCGAATGTGAATGTCGAATGTGAATGTCGAATGTGAATGTCGAAATGTCGAAATGTCGAATGTGAATGTCGAATGTCGAATGTGAATGTCGAATGTCGAATGTGAATGTCGAAATGTCGAATGTGAATGTCGAATGTGAATGTCGAATGTGAATGTCGAAATGTCGAATGTCGAATGTGAATGCCGAAATGTCGAATGTCGAATGTGAATGTCGAATGTCGAATGTCGAAATGTCGATATGTCGAAATGTTGAATGTTGAAATGTTAATTGTGAATGTCGAAATGTCGAAATGTCGAATGTGAAAGTCGAATGTGAATGTCAAATGTCGAATGTTGAATGTGAATGTCGAATGTCGAATGTGAATGTCGAATGTCGAATGTGAATGTCGAAATGTCGAATGTCGAATGTCGAATGTGAATGTCGAAATGTCGAATTTCAAATGTGAATGTCGAAAGTCGAAATGTCGAATGTTGAAATGTCGAATGTTGAAATGTCGAAAAGTCGAAATGTCGAATGTCGATTGTGAATGTCGAAATGTCGAAATGTCGAAATGTTGAAATGTCGAATGTGAATGTCGAATGACGAATGTGTATGTCGAAATGTAGAAATGTCGAATGTCGAATGTCGAATGTTGAATGTCGAATGTGAATGTCGAATGTGGAATGTGAATGTCGAAATGTCGAATGTCAATTGTGAATGTCGAATGTCAAATGTGAATGTCGAAAGTCGAAATGTCGAATGTCGAATGTGAATGTCGAAATGTCGAATGTGAATGTCGAAATGTCGAATGTCGAATGTGAATGTCAAAATGTCAAATGTCGAATTTGAATGTCGAATGTCGAAATGTCGAATGTCGAATGTGAATGTCGAATGTGAATGTCGAATGTCGAAATGTCGAATGTCGAAATGTCGAAATGTCGAATGTCGAATGTGAATGTCGAATGTCGAAATGTCGAATGTCGAATGTGAATGTCGAATGTGAATGTCGAATGTCGAAATGTCGAAATGTCGAATGTCGAAATGTCAAATGTCGAATGTCGAAATGTCGAATGTGGAATGTGAATGTCGAATGTGAATGTCGAAATGTCGAATGTGAATGTCGAATGTCGAAATGTCGAATGTCGAATGTGAATGTCGAATGTCGAAATGTCGAATGTCGATGTCGAATGTCGAATGTGAATGTCGAATGTCGAAATGTCGAATGTCGAATGTGAATGTCGAAATGTCGAATGTCGAAATGTCAAATGTCGAATGTCAAATGTGAATGTCGAATGTCAAAATGTCAAAATGTCGAAATGTCGAATGTCGAATGTGAATGTCGAAATGTCGAAATGTCGAAATGTCGAATGTCGAATGTGAATGGTGAATGTCGAATGTGAATGGTGAATGTCGAATGTCGAATGTGAATGTCGAATGTCGAAAGTGGAAAGTGAATGTCGAGTGTCGTGTGTCGAATGTCGAAATGTGGAATGTTGAAATGTCGAATGTCGGATGTCGAAATGTCTAAATGTCGAATGTAGAATGTCAAAATGTCCAATGTCGAATGGTGAATGTCAAATGTCGAAATGTCGAAATGTAGAATGTCGAATATGAATGTCGAATGTGAATGTCAAATGTCGAATGTCGAATGTGAATGTCGAATATCAAATGTCGAATGTGAATGTCGAATGTGAATGTCAAAATGTCGAATGTCGAATGTGGAATGTCGAAATGTCGAATGTCGAAATGTCGAATGTGGAATGTCGAAATGTCGAATGTCGAATGTCGAATGTGAATGTCGAATGTCAAAATGTCGAATGTTAAATGTGAATGTCGAATGGTGAATGTCGAACATCGAATGTGAATGTCGAAATGTCGAAATGTCGAAATGTCGAATGTCGAAATGTCGAATGTCGAAATGTCGAATGTCGAAATGTCGAATGTCGAAATGTCGAATGTCGAATGGTCTTATTTCGAAATGTCGAATGTCGAAATGTCATATTTCGAAATGTCGAATGTCGAAATGACGAATGTCGAATGTCGAATGTGAATGTCGAAATGTCGATTGTCGCATGTCGAAATGTCGAATGTCGAAATGTCGAATGTTAAATGTGAATGTCGAATGGTGAATGTCGAATGGTGAATGTCGAATGGTGAATGTCGAATGTCGAATGTGAATGTCGAATGTGAATGTCGAATGTGAATGTCGAATGTCGAATGTGAATGTCGAAAGTGAATGTCGAATGTGAATGTCGAAATGTCGAATGTGAATGTCGAATGTGAATGTCGAATGTGAATGTCGAAATGTCAAATGTGAATGTCAAATGTGAATGTCGAATGTGAATGTCGAATGTGAATGTCGAATGTGAATGTCGAATCTGAATGTCGAATGTTGAAATGTCGAATGTCGAATGTCGAATGTCGAAATGTCGAATGTCGAAATGTCGAAAGTCAAATGTGAATGTCGAAATGTCGAATGTGAATGTCGAAATGTCGAATGTCGAAATGTCGAATGCGAATGTCGAATGTCGAATGTCGAATGTGAATGTCGAATGTGAATGTCGAAATGTCGAAATGTCGAATGTCGAATGTGAATGATTCGACATTTCGACATTCACATTCGACATTTTGACTTTCGACTTTCGACATTTCGACATTTCGACATTCACATTCGACATTCACATTCTACATTCGACATTCACATTCGACATTCACATTCACATTCGACATTCACATTCGACATTTCGACATTCACATTCGACATTTCGAAATTTCGACATTCACATTCTACATTCAACATGTCAAATGTCAAATGTTAAATGTCAAATGTGAATGTTAAATGTCAAATGTCAAATGTCAAATGTGAATGTCAAATGTGAATGTCAAATGTCGAATGTGAAATGTCGAATGTGAATGTCAAATGTCAAATGTCAAATATGAATGTCAAATGTGAATGTCAAATGTGAATGTCAAATGTGAATGTCGAATGTGAATGTCGAATGTCAAATGTCAAATGTCAAATGTCAAATGTGAATGTCGAATTTCAAATGTCAAATGTCAAATGTCAAATGTCAAATGTGAATTTTAAATGTCAAATGTCGAATGTGAATGTTAAATGTCAAATGTCAAATGTCAAATGTCGAATGAGAATGTCGAAATGTCGAAATGTCGAATGTCAAAATGTCAAATGTCGAATGTGAATGTCGACATGTCGAAATGTCGAAATGTCGAATGTCGAAATGTCGAATGTGAATGTCGAATGTCGAATGTCAAATGTGAAGGTCGAATGTCGAAATGTCGAAAGTCGAAATGTCGAATGTCGAATGTGAATGTCGAAATGTCGAAATGTCGAATGTGAATGTCGAATGTCGAAATGTTGAATGTTGAAATGTCGAATGTCGAATGTCGAATGTGAATGTCGAATGTCGAAATGTCGAAATGTCGAATGTCGAAATGTCAAATGTCGATTGTCAAATGTGAATGTCGAATGTCAAATGTGAATGTCGAATGTCGAATGTGAATGTCGAAATGTCGATTGTCGAAATGTCAAATATCGAATGTGAATGTCGAATGTCGAATGTGAAAGTCGAAATGTCGAAATGTCGATTGTCGAATGTGAATGTTGAAATGTCTAATGTCGAAATGTCGAAATGTCGAAAGTCGAAATGTCGAATGTCGAAATGTCGAATGTCGAATGTGAATGTCGAATGTCGAAATGTCGAATGTCGAATGTGAATGTCGAATGTCGAAATGTCGAATGTCGAATGTCGAATGACGAATGTGAATGTCGAATGTCGAAAGTCGAAATGTCGAAAGTCGAAATGTCGAATGTCGAATGTGAATGTCGAATGTCGAATGTCGAAATGTCGAATGACGAATGTGAATGTCGAATGTCGAATGTCGAATGTTAATGTCGAAATTTCGAATGTCGAATGTGAATGTCGAATGTCGAAATGTCGAATGTCGAAATGTCGAATGTCGAATGTCAAAATGTCGAAATGTCGAATGTCGAAATGTCGAATGTGAATGTCGAATGTCGAATGTGAATGTCGAATGTCGAAATGTCGAATGTCGAATGTCGAAATGTCGAATGTCGAAATGTCGAAATGTCGAATGTCGAAATGTCGAATGTCGAAATGTCGAAATGTCGAATGTGAATGTCGAATGTCGAATGTGAATGTCGAATGTCGAAATGTCGAATGTCGAATGTGAATGTCGAAATGTCGAATGTCGAAATGTCAAATGTCGAATGTCAAATGTGAATGTCGAATGTCAAATGAGAATGTCAAATGTCAAAATGGCGAAATGTCGAAAGTCGAAATGTCGAAAGTCGAAATGTCGAATGTCGAATGTGAATGTCGAAATGTCGAAAGTCGAAATGTCGAATGTCGAATGTGAATGTCGAAATGTCGAAATTCGAAATGTCAAATGTCGAATGTGAATGTCGAAATGTCGCATGTCGAAATGTCGAATGTCGAATGTGAATGTCGAAATGTCGAAATGTCGAATGTAGAATGTCGAAATGTCTAAATGTCGAATGTAGAATGTCGTATGTCAAAATGTCGAATGTCGGATGTCGAAATGTCGAAATGTAGAATGTCGAATGTGAATGTCGAATGTGAATGTCGAATGTCGAATGTGAATGTCGAATATCGAATGTCGAATGTGAATGTCGAAATGTCGCATGTCGAAATGTCGAATGTCGAATGTGAATGTCGAAATGTCGAAATGTCGAATGTAGAATGTCGAAATGTCTAAATGTCGAATGTAGAATGTCGTATGTCAAAATGTCGAATGTCGGATGTCGAAATGTCGAAATGTAGAATGTCGAATGTGAATGTCGAATGTGAATGTCGAATGTGGAATGTGAATGTCGAATATCGAATGTCGAATGTGAATGTCGAATATCGAATGTCGAATGTGGAATGTCGAAATGTCGAATGTCAAAATGTCGAATGTGGAATGTCGAAAATGTCGAATGTCGAATGTGAAATGTCGAAATGTCGAATGTTAAATGTGAATGTCGAAATGTCGAATGTCGAATCTCAATGTCGAATCTGAATGTCGAATGTGAATGTCGCAATGTCGAATGTGAATGTCGAATGTCAAATGTGAATGTCGAAATGTCGAATGTCGAAATGTCGAATGTCGAATGTGAATGTCGAAATGTCGAATGTGAATGTCGAATGTGAATGTCGAATGTCGAATGTCGAATGTGAATGTCGAAATGTCGATATGTCGAAATGTTGAATGTTGAAATGTCAATTGTGAATGTCGAAATGTCGAAATGTCGAATGTGAAAGTCGAACGTGAATGTCAAATGTCGAATGTTGAATGTGAATGTCGAATGTGAATGTCGAAAAGTCGAATGTCGAATGTCGAATGTGAATGTCGAAATGTCGAAATGTCGAATTTCGAATGTGAATGTCGAATGTCGAAATGTCGAAATGTCGAATGTCAAAAGTCGAAATGTCGAATGTCGATTGTGAATGTCGAAATGTCGAAATGTCGAAATGTTGAAATGTCGAATGTGAATGTCGAATGACGAATGTGTATGTCGAAATGTCAAAATGTCGAAATGTCGAATGTCGAATGTTGAATGTCGAATGTGAATGTCGAATGTGGAATGTGAATGTCGAAATGTCGAATGTCAAATGTGAATGTCGAATGTCAAATGTGAATGTCGAATGTCAAATGTCGAATGTGAATGTCGAATGTCGAATGTGAATGTCGAATGTGAATGTCGAATGTCGAAATGTCGAATGTCGAAATGTCGAAATGTCGAATGTCGAATGTGAATGTCGAATGTCGAAATGTCGAATGTCGAATGTGAATGTCGAATGTGAATGTCGAATGTCGAAATGTCGAAATGTCGAATGTCGAAATGTCGAAATGTCGAATGTCGAAATGTCGAATGTCGAATGTCGAATGTCGAAATGTCGAAATGTCGAATGTCGAATGTCGAATGTCGAAATGTCGAAATGTCGAATGTCGAATGTGAATGTCGAATGTGAATGTCGAATGTCGAATGTGAATGTCGAATGTCGAAATGTCGAATGTCGAATGTGAATGTCGAATGTCGAAATGTCGAATGTCGAATGTCGAAATGTCGAATGTGAATGTCGAATGTCGAAATGTCGAATGTCGAATGTGAATGTCGAAATGTCGAATGTCGAAATGTCGAATGTCAAATGTGAATGTCGAATGTCAAATGTGAATGTCGAAAGTCAAAATGTCAAAATGTCGAAATGTCGAATGTCGAATGTGAACGTCGAAATGTCGAAATGTCGAATGTCGAATGTGAATGGTGAATGTCGAATGTGAATGGTGAATGTCGAATGTCGAATGTCGAATGTGAATGTCGAATGTCGAAAGTGGAAAGTGAATGTCGAGTGTCGTGTGTCGAATGTCGAAATGTCGAAATGTGGAATGTCGAAATGTCGAATGTCGAATGTCGAATGTCGAATGTCGAAATGTCGAATGTCGAATGTGAATGTCGAATGTGAATGTCGAATGTCGAAATGTCGAATGTGAATGTCGAATGTCGAAATGTCGAATGTCGAATGTGAATGTCGAATGTCGAAATGTCGAATGTCGAATGTGAATGTCGAATGTCGAAATGTCGAAATGTCGAATGTTGAAATGTCGAATGTGAATGTCGAATGTCGAATGTGAATGTCGAATGTCGAAATGTCGAATGTCGAATGTCGAATGTGAATGTCGAAATGTCGAATGTCGAAATGTCGAATGTCGAATGTCAAATGTGAATGTCGAATGTCAAATGTGAATGTCGAATGTCAAAATGTCAAAATGTCGAAATGTCGAATGTCGAATGTGAATGTCGAAATGTCGAAATGTCGAATTTCGAATGTGAATGGTGAATGTCGAATGTGAATGGTGAATGTCGAATGTCAAATGTGAATGTCGAATGTCGAAAGTGGAAAGTGAATGTCGAGTGTCGAATGTCGAAATGTCGAAATGTGGAATGTTGAAATGTCGAATGTCGGATGTCGAAATGTCTAAATGTCGAATGTAGAATGTCAAAATGTCCAATGTCGAATGGTGAATGTCGAATGTCGAAATGTCGAAATGTAGAATGTCGAATATGAATGTCGAATATCAAATGTCGAATGTGAATGTCGAATGTGAATGTCAAAATGTCGAATGTCGAATGTGGAATGTCGAAATGTCGAATGTGGAATGTCGAAATGTCGAAAGTCGAATGTGGAATGTCGAATGTCAAATGTCGAAATGTCGAATGTTAAATGTGAATGTCGAATGGTGAATGTCGAACATCGAATGTGAATGTCGAAATGTCGAAATGTCGAATGTCGAAATGTTGAATGTCGAAATGTCGAATGTCGAAATGTCGAATATCGAATGGTCATATTTCGAAATGTCGAATGTCGAAATGTCATATTTCGAAATGTCGAATGTCGATATGACGAATGTCGAATGTCGAATGTGAATGTCGAAATGTCGATTGTCGCATGTCGAAATGTCGAAATGTCGAATGTCGAAATGTCAAAAGTGAATGTCGAATGTCGAAATGTCGAATGTCGAAATGTCGAATGTCGAATGTGAATGTCGAATGTGAATGTCGAATGTGAATGTCGAATGTCGAATGTCGAATGTGAATGTCAAAAGTGAATGTCGAATCTGAATGTCGAAATGTCGAATGTGAATGTCGAATGTGAATGTCGAATGTGAATGTCGAATGTGAATGTCGAATGTGAATGTCGAAATGTCAAATGTGAATGTCAAATGTGAATGTCGAATGTGAATGTCGAATGTGAATGTCGAATGTGAATGTCGAATGTTGAAATGTCGAATGTCGAATGTCGAATGTCGAAATGTCGAATGTCGAAAGTCAAATGTGAATGTCGAAATGTCGAATGTGAATGTCGAAATGTCGAATGTCGAAATGTCGAATGTGAATGTCGAATGTCGAATGTCGAATGTGAATGTCGAATGTGAATGTCGAAATCTCGAATGTGAATGTCGAATGTGAATGTCGAATGTCGAATGTGAATGATTCGACATTTCGACATTCACATTCGACATTTTGACTTCCGACATTCGACATTCACATTCGACATTCACATTCGACATTCGACATTCACATTCGACATTCACATTCGACATTCACATTCGACATTTCGACATTCACATTCGACATTCACATTCGACATTTCGACATTCACATTCGACATTCAACATGTCAAATGTCAAATGTTAAATGTCAAATGTGAATGTTAAATGTCAAATGTGAATTTCAAATGTCAAATGTCAAATGTCAAATGTGAATGTCAAATGTCAAATGTGAATGTCAAATGTGAATGTCAAATGTGAATGTCAAATGTGAATGTCGAATGTGAATGTCGAATGTGAATGTCGAATGTCAAATGTCAAATGTCAAATGTCAAATGTCGACTGTGAATGTCGAATGTCAAATGTCAAATGTCAAATGTCGAATGAGAATGTCGAATGGTGAATGTCGAAATGTCAAAATGTCGTATGTTGAATGTCGAATGACAAATGTCGAATGTCGAAATGTCAAAAGTGAATGTCGAATGTGAATGTCGAATGTGAATGTCGAATGTGAATGTCGAAATATCAAATGTCGACCGTGAATGTCGACTGTGAATGTCAAATGTCAAATGTCGAATGTGAATGTCGAATGCGAATGTCGAATGTGAATGTCAAATGTCGAATGTGAATGTCAAATGTGAATGTCGAATGGTGAATGGCGAATGGTGAATGTCGAAAGTCGAATGTCGAATGTGGAATGTGGAATGTCTCATGTCGAATGTCGAATGTGAATGTCGAATGGTGAATGTCGAAAGTCGAATGTCAAATGTGAATATCGAATGTGAATGTCGAAATGTCAAATGTGAATGTCAAATGTGAATGTCAAATGTGAATGTCGAATGTCAAAAGTCGAAAGTCGAATGTCGAATGTGGAATGTGAATGTCGAATGTCAATGTCGATTGTGAATGTCGAATGTCACTGTGTTATCCCAAAAAGTTTCAGGGATGGCTATGACATCATATCTATCTTCCTGTGTTAGCAGCTCCAATTCTCCTTGTTTGTTTCCCATGCTCTGTGCATTTGTATAGAAACATTTTAATGTCGAATGTGAATGTCGAATGTCGAAATGTCGAATGTGAACGTCGAATGTCGAAATGTCAATGTCGAATGTGAATGTCGAATGTGAATGTCGAATGTCGAAATGTCAATGTCGAATGTCGAATGTGAATGTCGAAAGTGAATGTCGAAAGTGAATGTCGAAAGTGAATGTCGAATGGTGAATGTGATTGTCGAATGTGAATGTCCAATGTGAATGTCCAATGTGAATGTCCAATGCGAATGTCCAATGCGAATGTCGAATGGTGAATGTCGAATGGTGAATGTCGAATGGTGATTGTTGAAAGTCGAAAGTCGATGTCGAATGTCAAATGTGAATGTCGAATCTCAAAATGTCGAAATGTCGAATGGTCTTTTTTCGAAATGTCGAAATGTCATATTTCGAAATGTCAAAATGTCATATTTCGACATGTCGAATGTGAATGTCGAATATCGAATGTCGAATGTCAAATGTCAAATGTCAAATGTGAATGTCAAATGTGAATGTCAAATGTGAATGTCGAATGTCGAATGTCAAATGTCAAATATCAAATGTCAAATGTGAATGTCAAATGTCAAATATCAAATGTCAAATGTGAATGTCAAATGTCAAATGTCGAATGTGAATGTCGAATTTCAAATGTCAAATGTCAAATGTCAAATGTGAATGTCGAATGTCAAATGTCAAATGTCAAATGTCAAATGTCAAATGTCAAATGTCGAATGTGAATGTCAAATGTCAAATGTGAATGTTAAATGTCAAATGTCAAATGTGAATGTCAAATGTCAAATGTCAAATGTCAAATGTGAATGTCAAATGTCAAATGTCAAATGTGAATGTTAAATGTCAAATGTCAAATGTCAAATGTCAAATGTCAAATGTGAATGTCAAATGTCAAATGTCAAATGTCAAATGTGAATGTCAAATGTCAAATGTCAAATGTCAAATGTGAATGTCGAATGTCGAATGTCGAATGTCGAATGTCGAATGTCAAATGTGAATGTCAAATGTAAAATGTGAATGTCAAATGTGAAATGTCAAATGTCGAATGTGAATGTCAAATGTGAATGTCGAATGGTGAATGGCGAATGGTGAATGTCGAAAGTCGAATGTCGAATGTGGAATGTGGAATGTCTCATGTCGAATGTCGAATGTGAATGTCGAATGGTGAATGTCGAAAGTCGAATGTCAAATGTGAATATCGAATGTGAATGTCGAAATGTCAAATGTGAATGTCAAATGTGAATGTCAAATGTGAATGTCGAATGTCGAAAGTCGAAAGTCGAATGTCGAATGTGGAATGTGAATGTCGAATGTCAATGTCGATTGTGAATGTCGAATGTCACTGTGTTATCCCACCAAGTTTCAGGGATGGCTATGATATCATATCTATCTTCCTGTGTTAGCAGCTCCAATTCTCCTTGTTTGTTTCCCATGCTCTGTGCATTTGTATAGAAACATTTTAATGTCGAATGTGAATGTCGAATGTCGAATGTCGAAATGTCGAATGTGAACGTCGAATGTCGAAATGTCAATGTCGAATGTGAATGTCGAATGTGAATGTCGAATGTCGAAATGTCAATGTCGAATGTCGAATGTGAATGTCGAAAGTGAATGTCGAAAGTGAATGTCGAAAGTGAATGTCGAAAGTGAATGTCGAATGGTGAATGTGATTGTCCAATGTGAATGTCCAATGCGAATGTCCAATGCGAATGTCGAATGGTGAATGTCGAATGGTGAATGTCGAATGGTGATTGTTGAAAGTCGAAAGTCGATGTCGAATGTCAAATGTGAATGTCGAATCTCAAAATGTCGAAATGTCGAATGGTCTTTTTTCGAAATGTCGAAATGTCATATTTCGAAATGTCGAAATGTCATATTTCGACATGTCGAATGTGAATGTCGAATATCGAATGTCGAATGTCAAATGTCAAATGTCAAATGTCAAATGTGAATGTCAAATGTGAATGTCAAATGTGAATGTCAAATGTGAATGTCGAATGTCGAATGTCAAATGTCAAATATCAAATGTCAAATGTGAATGTCAAATGTCAAATATCAAATGTCAAATGTGAATGTCAAATGTCAAATGTCAAATGTCGAATGTGAATGTCGAATTTCAAATGTCAAATGTCAAATATCAAATGTCAAATGTGAATGTCGAATGTCAAATGTCAAATGTCAAATGTCAAATGTCGAATGTGAATGTCAAATGTCAAATGTGAATGTTAAATGTCAAATGTCGAATGTGAATGTCAAATGTCAAATGTCAAATGTCAAATGTGAATGTCAAATGTCAAATGTCAAATGTCAAATGTGAATGTCAAATGTCAAATGTCAAATGTGAATGTCGAATGTCGAATGTCGAATGTCGAATGTCGAATGTCAAATGTGAATGTCAAATGTAAAATGTGAATGTCAAATGTGAAATGTCAAATGTCAAATGTGAATGTTAAATGTCAAATGTCAAATATGAATGTTAAATGTCAAATGTCAAATGTGAATGTCAAATGTCAAATGTCAAATGTGAATGTTAAATGTCAAATGTCAAATGTGAATGTTAAATGTCAAATGTCAAATGTGAATGTCAAATGTCAAATGTCGAATGTCGAATGTCGAATGTCGAATGTCAAATGTGAATGTCAAATGTAAAATGTGAATGTCAAATGTGAATGTCAAATGTGAAATGTCAAATGTCAAATGTAAAATGTCAAATGTCAAATGTCAAATGTCAAATGTGAATGTCGAATGTCGAATGTCGAATGTCAAATGTCAAATGTCAAATGTCAAATGTCAAATGTGAATGTCAAATGTGAATGTCAAATGTGAATGTCAAATGTGAATGTCGAATGTCAAATGTCAAATGTCAAATGTCAAATGTCAAATGTGAATGTTAAATGTCAAATGTCGAATGTGAATGTTAAATGTCAAATGTCAAATGTGAATGTTAAATGTCAAATGTCGAATGTGAATGTTAAATGTCAAATGTCAAATGTCAAATGTCGAATGTGAATGTTAAATGTCAAATGACGAATGTGAATGTTAAATGTCAAATGTCAAATGTGAATGTCAAATGTCAAATGTCAAATGTGAATGTCAAATGTCAAATGTCAAATGTGAATGTCGAATGTCGAAATGTCGAATGTCGAAATGTCGAAATGTCGAATGTCGAATGTGAATGTCGAATGTCGAAATGTCGAATGTCGAATGTGAATGTCGAATGTGAATGTCGAATGTCGAAATGTCGAAATGTCGAATGTCGAAATGTCGAAATGTCGAATGTCGAAATGTCGAATGTCGAATGTCGAATGTCGAAATGTCGAAATGTCGAATGTCGAATGTCGAATGTCGAAATGTCGAAATGTCGAATGTCGAATGTGAATGTCGAATGTGAATGTCGAATGTCGAAATGTCGAATGTGAATGTCGAATGTCGAAATGTCGAATGTCGAATGTGAATGTCGAATGTCGAAATGTCGAATGTCGAATGTCGAAATGTCGAATGTGAATGTCGAATGTCGAATGTGAATGTCGAAATGTCGAATGTCGAATGTGAATGTCGAAATGTCGAATGTCGAATGTGAATGTCGAATGTCGAAATGTCGAAATGTCGAATGTTGAAATGTCGAATGTGAATGTCGAATGTCGAATGTGAATGTCGAATGTCGAAATGTCGAATGTCGAATGTCTAATGTGAATGTCGAAATGTCGAATGTCGAAATGTCGAATGTCGAATGTCAAATGTGAATGTCGAATGTCAAATGTGAATGTCGAATGTCAAAATGTCAAAATGTCGAAATGTCGAATGTCGAATGTGAATGTCGAAATGTCGAAATGTCGAATGTCGAATGTGAATGGTGAATGTCGAATGTGAATGGTGAATGTCGAATGTCAAATGTGAATGTCGAATGTCGAAAGTGGAAAGTGAATGTCGAGTGTCGAATGTCGAAATGTGGAATGTTGAAATGTCGAATGTCGGATGTCGAAATGTCTAAATGTCGAATGTAGAATGTCAAAATGTCCAATGTCGAATGGTGAATGTCGAATGTCGAAATGTCGAAATGTAGAATGTAAAATATGAATGTCGAATATCAAATGTCGAATGTGAATGTCGAATGTGAATGTCAAAATGTCGAATGTCGAATGTGGAATGTCGAAATGTCGAATGTGGAATGTCGAAATGTCGAAAGTCGAATGTGAATGTCGAATGTCAAATGTCGAAATGTCGAATGTTAAATGTGAATGTCGAATGGTGAATGTCGAACATCGAATGTGAATGTCGAAATGTCGAAATGTCGAATGTCGAAATGTCGAATATCGAATGGTCATATTTCGAAATGTCGAATGTCGAAATGTCATATTTCGAAATGTCGAATGTCGATATGACGAATGTCGAATGTCGAATGTGAATGTCGAAATGTCGATTGTCGCATGTCGAAATGTCGAAATGTCGAATGTCGAAATGTCAAAAGTGAATGTCGAATGTCGAAATGTCGAATGTCGAAATGTCGAATGTCGAATGTGAATGTCGAATGTGAATGTCGAATGTGAATGTCGAATGTCGAATGTCGAATGTGAATGTCAAAAGTGAATGTCGAATGTGAATGTCGAAATGTCGAATGTGAATGTCGAATGTGAATGTCGAATGTGAATGTCGAATGTGAATGTCGAATGTGAATGTCGAAATGTCAAATGTGAATGTCAAATGTGAATGTCGAATGTGAATGTCGAATGTGAATGTCGAATGTGAATGTCGAATGTTGAAATGTCGAATGTCGAATGTCGAATGTCGAAATGTCGAATGTCGAAAGTCAAATGTGAATGTCGAAATGTCGAATGTTAATGTCGAAATGTCGAATGTCGAAATGTCGAATGTGAATGTCGAATGTCGAATGTCGAATGTGAATGTCGAATGTGAATGTCGAAATGTCGAATGTGAATATCGAATGTGAATGTCGAATGTCGAATGTGAATGATTCGACATTTCGACATTCACATTCGACATTTTGACTTCCGACATTCGACATTTCGACATTCACATTCGACATTCACATTCGACATTCGACATTCACATTCGACATTCACATTCGACATTCACATTCGACATTTCGACATTCACATTCGACATTCACATTCGACATTTCGACATTCAACATGTCAAATGTCAAATGTTAAATGTCAAATGTGAATGTTAAATGTCAAATGTGAATTTCAAATGTCAAATGTCAAATGTCAAATGTGAATGTCAAATGTCAAATGTGAATGTCAAATGTGAATGTCAAATGTGAATGTCAAATGTGAATGTCGAATGTGAATGTCGAATGTGAATGTCGAATGTCAAATGTCAAATGTCAAATGTCAAATGTCAAATGTCGACTGTGAATGTCGAATGTCAAATGTCAAATGTCAAATGTCGAATGAGAATGTCGAATGGTGAATGTCGAAATGTCAAAATGTCGTATGTTGAATGTCGAATGACAAATGTCGAATGTCGAAATGTCAAAAGTGAATGTCGAATGTGAATGTCGAATGTGAATGTCGAATGTCAATGTCGAAATATCAAATGTCGACTGTGAATGTCGACTGTGAATGTCAAATGTCAAATGTCGAATGTGAATGTCGAATGCGAATGTCGAATGTGAATGTCAAATGTCGAATGTGAATGTCAAATGTGAATGTCGAATGGTGAATGGTGAATGTCGAAAGTCGAATGTCGAATGTGGAATGTGGAATGTCTCATGTCGAATGTCGAATGTGAATGTCGAATGGTGAATGTCGAAAGTCGAATGTCAAATGTGAATATCGAATGTGAATGTCGAAATGTCAAATGTGAATGTCAAATGTGAATGTCAAATGTGAATGTCGAATGTCGAAAGTCGAAAGTCGAATGTCGAATGTGGAATGTGAATGTCGAATGTCAATGTCGATTGTGAATGTCGAATGTCACTGTGTTATCCCAAAAAGTTTCAGGGATGGCTATGACATCATATCTATCTTCCTGTGTTAGCAGCTCCAATTCTCCTTGTTTGTTTCCCATGCTCTGTGCATTTGTATAGAAACATTTTAATGTCGAATGTGAATGTCGAATGTCGAATGTCGAAATGTCGAATGTGAACGTCGAATGTCGAAATGTCAATGTCGAATGTGAATGTCGAATGTGAATGTCGAATGTCGAAATGTCAATGTCGAATGTCGAATGTGAATGTCGAAAGTGAATGTCGAAAGTGAATGTCGAAAGTGAATGTCGAATGGTGAATGTGATTGTCGAATGTGAATGTCGAATGTGAATGTCCAATGTGAATGTCCAATGCGAATGTCCAATGCGAATGTCGAATGGTGAATGTCGAATGGTGAATGTCGAATGGTGATTGTTGAAAGTCGAAAGTCGATGTCGAATGTCAAATGTGAATGTCGAATCTCAAAATGTCGAAATGTCGAATGGTCTTTTTTCGAAATGTCGAAATGTCATATTTCGAAATGTCAAAATGTCATATTTCGACATGTCGAATGTGAATGTCGAATATCGAATGTCGAATGTCAAATGTCAAATGTCAAATGTGAATGTCAAATGTGAATGTCAAATGTGAATGTCAAATGTGAATGTCGAATGTCGAATGTCAAATGTCAAATATCAAATGTCAAATGTGAATGTCAAATGTCAAATATCAAATGTCAAATGTGAATGTCAAATGTCAAATGTCAAATGTCGAATGTGAATGTCGAATTTCAAATGTCAAATGTCAAATGTCAAATGTCAAATGTCAAATGTCAAATGTCGAATGTGAATGTCAAATGTCAAATGTGAATGTTAAATGTCAAATGTCGAATGTGAATGTCAAATGTCAAATGTCAAATGTCAAATGTGAATGTCAAATGTCAAATGTCAAATGTGAATGTTAAATGTCAAATGTCAAATCTCAAATGTCAAATGTGAATGTCAAATGTCAAATGTCAAATGTCGAATGTCGAATGTCGAATGTCGAATGTCGAATGTCAAATGTGAATGTCAAATGTAAAATGTGAATGTCAAATGTGAAATGTCAAATGTCGAATGTGAATGTCAAATGTGAATGTCGAATGGTGAATGGCGAATGGTGAATGTCGAAAGTCGAATGTCGAATGTGGAATGTGGAATGTCTCATGTCGAATGTCGAATGTGAATGTCGAATGGTGAATGTCGAAAGTCGAATGTCAAATGTGAATATCGAATGTGAATGTCGAAATGTCAAATGTGAATGTCAAATGTGAATGTCAAATGTGAATGTCGAATGTCGAAAGTCGAAAGTCGAATGTCGAATGTCAATGTCGATTGTGAATGTCGAATGTCACTGTGTTATCCCACCAAGTTTCAGGGATGGCTATGACATCATATCTATCTTCCTGTGTTAGCAGCTCCAATTCTCCTTGTTTGTTTCCCATGCTCTGTGCATTTGTATAGAAACATTTTAATGTCGAATGTGAATGTCGAATGTCGAATGTCGAAATGTCGAATGTGAACGTCGAATGTCGAAATGTCAATGTCGAATGTGAATGTCGAATGTGAATGTCGAATGTCGAAATGTCAATGTCGAATGTCGAATGTGAATGTCGAAAGTGAATGTCGAAAGTGAATGTCGAAAGTGAATGTCGAAAGTGAATGTCGAATGGTGAATGTGATTGTCCAATGTGAATGTCCAATGCGAATGTCCAATGCGAATGTCGAATGGTGAATGTCGAATGGTGAATGTCGAATGGTGATTGTTGAAAGTCGAAAGTCGATGTCGAATGTCAAATGTGAATGTCGAATCTCAAAATGTCGAAATGTCGAATGGTCTTTTTTCGAAATGTCGAAATGTCATATTTCGAAATGTCGAAATGTCATATTTCGACATGTCGAATGTGAATGTCGAATATCGAATGTCGAATGTCAAATGTCAAATGTCAAATGTGAATGTCAAATGTGAATGTCAAATGTGAATGTCGAATGTCGAATGTCAAATGTCAAATATCAAATGTCAAATGTGAATGTCAAATGTCAAATATCAAATGTCAAATGTGAATGTCAAATGTCAAATGTCAAATGTCGAATGTGAATGTCGAATTTCAAATGTCAAATGTCAAATGTCAAATGTCAAATGTGAATGTCGAATGTCAAATGTCAAATGTCAAATGTCAAATGTCGAATGTGAATGTCAAATGTCAAATGTGAATGTTAAATGTCAAATGTCGAATGTGAATGTCAAATGTCAAATGTCAAATGTCAAATGTGAATGTCAAATGTCAAATGTCAAATGTCAAATGTCAAATGTGAATGTCAAATGTCAAATGTCAAATGTGAATGTCGAATGTCGAATGTCGAATGTCGAATGTCGAATGTCGAATGTCAAATGTGAATGTCAAATGTAAAATGTGAATGTCAAATGTGAAATGTGAATGTCAAATGTGAAATGTCAAATGTGAATGTTAAATGTCAAATGTCAAATATGAATGTTAAATGTCAAATGTCAAATGTGAATGTCAAATGTCAAATGTCAAATGTGAATGTTAAATGTCAAATGTCAAATGTGAATGTTAAATGTCAAATGTCAAATGTGAATGTCAAATGTCAAATGTCAAATGTCGAATGTCGAATGTCAAATGTGAATGTCAAATGTAAAATGTGAATGTCAAATGTGAATGTCAAATGTGAAATGTCAAATGTCAAATGTAAAATGTCAAATGTCAAATGTCAAATGTCAAATGTGAATGTCGAATGTCGAATGTCAAATGTCGAATGTCAAATGTCAAATGTCAAATGTCAAATGTGAATGTCAAATGTGAATGTCAAATGTGAATGTCAAATGTGAATGTCGAATGTCAAATGTCAAATGTCAAATGTCAAATGTCAAATGTGAATGTTAAATGTCAAATGTCGAATGTGAATGTTAAATGTCAAATGTCAAATGTGAATGTTAATTGTCAAATGTCGAATGTGAATGTTAAATGTCAAATGTCAAATGTCAAATGTCGAATGTGAATGTTAAATGTCAAATGACGAATGTGAATGTTAAATGTCAAATGTCAAATGTGAATGTCAAATGTCAAATGTCAAATGTGAATGTCAAATGTCAAATGTCAAATGTGAATGTCGAATGTCGAAATGTCGAATGTCGAAATGTCGAAATGTCGAATGTCGAATGTGAATGTCGAAATGTCGATTATGAATGTCGAATGTCGAATTTGAATGTCGAATGTCGAAATGTCGAAATGTCGAATGTCGAATGTGAATGTCGAATGTGAATGTCAAATGTCGAATGTGAATGTCGAAATGTCGAATGTCGAATGTCGAAATGTCGAAATGTCGAATGTGAATGTCGAATGTTAAATGTGAATGTCGAAAGTCGAAATGTCGAATGTCGAATGTGAATGTCGAAATGTCGAAATGTCAAATGTCGAAATGTCGATCATGAATGTCGAATGTCGAATTTGAATGTCGAATGTCGAAATGTCGAAAAGTCGAATGTCGAATGTGAATGTCGAATGTCGATTATGAATGTCGAATGTCGAATTTGAATGTCGAATGTCGAAATGTCGAAATGTCGAATGTCGAATGTGAATGTCGAATGTGAATGTCAAATGTCGAATGTGAATGTCGAAATGTCGAAATGTCGAATGTCGAATGTGAATGTTAAATGTGAATGTCGAAAGTCGAAATGTCGAATGTCGAATGTGAATGTCGAAATGTCGAAATGTCGAAATGTCGAAATGTCGAATGTCGAATGTCGAATGTCGAATGTGAATGTCGAATGTGAATGTCGAATGTCGAAATGTCGAATGTGAATGTCGAAATGTCGTAATGTCGAAATGTCGAATGTCGAATGTGAATGTCGAATGTCGAATGTAAATGTCGAATGACGAATGTCGAATGTCGAATGTGAATGTCGAAATGTCGAAATGTCGAAATGTCGAAATGTTGAATGTCGAATGTCGAATTGTCGAATGTCGAAATGTCGAATGTGAATGTCGAATGTCGAAATGTCGAATGTGAATGTCGAAATGTCGTAATGTCGAAATGTCGAATGTCGAATGTGAATGTCGAATGTCGAATGTGATTGTCGAATGTGAATGTCGAATGTGAATGTCGAAATGTCAAATGTGAATGTCAAATGTGAATGTCGAATGTGAATGTTGAATCTGAATGTCGAATCTGAATGTCGAATGTTGAAATGTCGAATGTCGAAATATCGAATGTCGAAATGTCGAAATGTCGAATGTCGAAATGTCAAATGTCGAATGTGAATGTCGAAATGTCGAATGTGAATGTCAAAATGTCGAATGTGAATGTCAAAATGTCGAATGTCGAAATGTCGAATGTGAATGTCGAATGTGAATGTCGAATGTGAATGTCGAATGTCGAAATGTCGAAATGTCGAATGTCGAAATGTCGAAATGTCGAATGTCGAAATGTCGAATGTCGAATGTCGAATGTCGAAATGTCGAAATGTCGAATGTCGAATGTCGAAATGTCGAAATGTCGAATGTCGAATGTGAATGTCGAATGTGAATGTCGAATGTCGAAATGTCGAATGTGAATGTCGAATGTCGAAATGTCGAATGTCGAATGTGAATGTCGAATGTCGAAATGTCGAATGTCGAATGTCGAAATGTCGAATGTGAATGTCGAATGTCGAATGTGAATGTCGAAATGTCGAATGTCGAATGTGAATGTCGAAATGTCGAATGTCGAAATGTCGAATGTCGAATGTCAAATGTGAATGTCGAATGTCAAATGTGAATGTCGAAAGTCAAAATGTCAAAATGTCGAAATGTCGAATGTCGAATGTGAACGTCGAAATGTCGAAATGTCGAATGTCGAATGTGAATGGTGAATGTCGAATGTGAATGGTGAATGTCGAATGTCGAATGTCGAATGTGAATGTCGAATGTCGAAAGTGGAAAGTGAATGTCGAGTGTCGTGTGTCGAATGTCGAAATGTCGAAATGTGGAATGTCGAAATGTCGAATGTCGAATGTCGAATGTCGAATGTGAATGTCGAATGTGAATGTCGAATGTCGAAATGTCGAATGTGAATGTCGAATGTCGAAATGTCGAATGTCGAATGTGAATGTCGAATGTCGAAATGTCGAATGTCGAATGTGAATGTCGAATGTGAATGTCGAATGTCGAAATGTCGAATGTCGAATGTGAATGTCGAATGTCGAAATGTCGAATGTCGAATGTCGAAATGTCGAATGTGAATGTCGAATGTCGAATGTGAATGTCGAAATGTCGAATGTCGAATGTGAATGTCGAAATGTCGAATGTCGAAATGTCGAATGTCGAATGTCAAATGTGAATGTCGAATGTCAAATGTGAATGTCGAAAGTCAAAATGTCAAAATGTCGAAATGTCGAATGTCGAATGTGAACGTCGAAATGTCGAAATGTCGAATGTCGAATGTGAATGGTGAATGTCGAATGTGAATGGTGAATGTCGAATGTCGAATGTGAATGTCGAATGTCGAAAGTGGAAAGTGAGTGTCGTGTGTCGAATGTCGAAATGTCGAAATGTGGAATGTCGAAATGTCGAATGTCGAATGTCGAATGTCGAATGTGAATGTCGAATGTGAATGTCGAATGTCGAAATGTCGAATGTGAATGTCGAATGTCGAAATGTCGAATGTCGAATGTGAATGTCGAATGTCGAATGTGAATGTCGAATGTCGAAATGTCGAATGTCGAATGTCGAATGTGAATGTCGAAATGTCGAATGTCGAAATGTCGAATGTCGAATGTCAAATGTGAATGTCGAATGTCAAATGTGAATGTCGAATGTCAAAATGTCAAAATGTCGAAATGTCGAATGTCGAATGTGAATGTCGAAATGTCGAATGTCGAATGTGAATGGTGAATGTCGAATGTGAATGGTGAATGTCGAATGTCAAATGTGAATGTCGAATGTCGAAAGTGGAAAGTGAATGTCGAGTGTCGAATGTCGAAATGTCGAAATGTGGAATGTTGAAATGTCGAATGTCGGATGTCGAAATGTCTAAATGTCGAATGTAGAATGTCAAAATGTCCAATGTCGAATGGTGAATGTCGAATGTCGAAATGTCGAAATGTAGAATGTCGAATATGAATGTCGAATATCAAATGTCGAATGTGAATGTCGAATGTGAATGTCAAAATGTCGAATGTCGAATGTGGAATGTCGAAATGTCGAATGTGGAATGTCGAAATGTCGAAAGTCGAATGTGAATGTCGAATGTCAAATGTCGAAATGTCGAATGTTAAATGTGAATGTCGAATGGTGAATGTCGAACATCGAATGTGAATGTCGAAATGTCGAAATGTCGAATGTCGAAATGTCGAATGTCGAAATGTCGAATGTCGAAATGTCGAATATCGAATGGTCATATTTCGAAATGTCGAATGTCGAAATGTCATATTTCGAAATGTCGAATGTCGATATGACGAATGTCGAATGTCGAATGTGAATGTCGAAATGTCGATTGTCGCATGTCGAAATGTCGAAATGTCGAATGTCGAAATGTCAAAAGTGAATGTCGAATGTCGAAATGTCGAATGTCGAATGTGAATGTCGAATGTGAATGTCGAATGTGAATGTCGAATGTCGAATGTCGAATGTCGAATGTCGAATGTGAATGTCAAAAGTGAATGTCGAATGTGAATGTCGAAATGTCGAATGTAAATGTCGAATGTGAATGTCGAATGTGAATGTCGAATGTGAATGTCGAAATGTCAAATGTGAATGTCAAATGTGAATGTCGAATGTGAATGTCGAATGTGAATGTCGAATGTGAATGTCGAATGTTGAAATGTCGAATGTCGAATGTCGAATGTCGAAATGTCGAATGTCGAAAGTCAAATGTGAATGTCGAAATGTCGAATGTGAATGTCGAAATGTCGAATGTCGAAATGTCGAATGTGAATGTCGAATGTCGAATGTGAATGTCGAATGTGAATGTTGAAATGTCGAATGTGAATGTCGAATGTGAATGTCGAATGTCGAATGTGAATGATTCGACATTTCGACATTCACATTCGACATTTTGACTTCCGACATTCGACATTTCGACATTCACATTCGACATTCACATTCGACATTCGACATTCACATTCGACATTCACATTCGACATTCACATTCGACATTTCGACATTCACATTCGACATTCACATTCGACATTTCGACATTCAACATGTCAAATGTCAAATGTTAAATGTCAAATGTGAATGTTAAATGTCAAATGTGAATTTCAAATGTCAAATGTCAAATGTGAATGTCAAATGTCAAATGTGAATGTCAAATGTGAATGTCAAATGTGAATGTCAAATGTGAATGTCGAATGTGAATGTCGAATGTGAATGTCGAATGTCAAATGTCAAATGTCAAATGTCGACTGTGAATGTCAAATGTCAAATGTCAAATGTCGAATGAGAATGTCGAATGGTGAATGTCGAAATGTCAAAATGTCGTATGTTGAATGTCGAATGACAAATGTCGAATGTCGAAATGTCAAAAGTGAATGTCGAATGTGAATGTCGAATGTGAATGTCGAATGTGAATGTCGAAATATCAAATGTCGACTGTGAATGTCGACTGTGAATGTCAAATGTCAAATGTCGAATGTGAATGTCGAATGCGAATGTCGAATGTGAATGTCAAATGTCGAATGTGAATGTCAAATGTGAATGTCGAATGGTGAATGGTGAATGTCGAAAGTCGAATGTCGAATGTGGAATGTGGAATGTCTCATGTCGAATGTCGAATGTGAATGTCGAATGGTGAATGTCGAAAGTCGAATGTCAAATGTGAATATCGAATGTGAATGTCGAAATGTCAAATGTGAATGTCAAATGTGAATGTCAAATGTGAATGTCAAATGTCGAAAGTCGAAAGTCGAATGTCGAATGTGGAATGTGAATGTCGAATGTCAATGTCGATTGTGAATGTCGAATGTCACTGTGTTATCCCAAAAAGTTTCAGGGATGGCTATGACATCATATCTATCTTCCTGTGTTAGCAGCTCCAATTCTCCTTGTTTGTTTCCCATGCTCTGTGCATTTGTATAGAAACATTTTAATGTCGAATGTGAATGTCGAATGTCGAATGTCGAAATGTCGAATGTGAACGTCGAATGTCGAAATGTCAATGTCGAATGTGAATGTCGAATGTGAATGTCGAATGTCGAAATGTCAATGTCGAATGTCGAATGTGAATGTCGAAAGTGAATGTCGAAAGTGAATGTCGAAAGTGAATGTCGAAAGTGAATGTCGAATGGTGAATGTGATTGTCGAATGTGAATGTCCAATGTGAATGTCCAATGTGAATGTCCAATGCGAATGTCCAATGCGAATGTCGAATGGTGAATGTCGAATGGTGAATGTCGAATGGTGATTGTTGAAAGTCGAAAGTCGATGTCGAATGTCAAATGTGAATGTCGAATCTCAAAATGTCGAAATGTCGAATGGTCTTTTTTCGAAATGTCGAAATGTCATATTTCGAAATGTCAAAATGTCATATTTCGACATGTCGAATGTGAATGTCGAATATCGAATGTCGAATGTCAAATGTGAATGTCAAATGTGAATGTCAAATGTGAATGTCAAATGTGAATGTCGAATGTCGAATGTCAAATGTCAAATATCAAATGTCAAATGTGAATGTCAAATGTCAAATATCAAATGTCAAATGTGAATGTCAAATGTCAAATGTCAAATGTCGAATGTGAATGTCGAATTTCAAATGTCAAATGTCAAATGTCAAATGTCAAATGTGAATGTCGAATGTCAAATGTCAAATGTCAAATGTCAAATGTCGAATGTGAATGTCAAATGTCAAATGTGAATGTTAAATGTCAAATGTCGAATGTGAATGTCAAATGTCAAATGTCAAATGTGAATTTCAAATGTCAAATGTCAAATGTGAATGTTAAATGTCAAATGTCAAATGTCAAATGTCAAATGTGAATGTCAAATGTCAAATGTCAAATGTCAAATGTGAATGTCGAATGTCGAATGTCGAATGTCGAATGTCGAATGTCAAATGTGAATGTCAAATGTAAAATGTGAATGTCAAATGTGAAATGTCAAATGTCGAATGTGAATGTCAAATGTGAATGTCGAATGGTGAATGGCGAATGGTGAATGTCGAAAGTCGAATGTCGAATGTGGAATGTGGAATGTCTCATGTCGAATGTCGAATGTGAATGTCGAATGGTGAATGTCGAAAGTCGAATGTCAAATGTGAATATCGAATGTGAATGTCGAAATGTCAAATGTGAATGTCAAATGTGAATGTCAAATGTGAATGTCGAATGTCGAAAGTCGAAAGTCGAATGTCGAATGTGGAATGTGAATGTCGAATGTCAATGTCGATTGTGAATGTCGAATGTCACTGTGTTATCCCACCAAGTTTCAGGGATGGCTATGACATCATATCTATCTTCCTGTGTTAGCAGCTCCAATTCTCCTTGTTTGTTTCCCATGCTCTGTGCATTTGTATAGAAACATTTTAATGTCGAATGTGAATGTCGAATGTCGAATGTCGAAATGTCGAATGTGAACGTCGAATGTCGAAATGTCAATGTCGAATGTGAATGTCGAATGTGAATGTCGAATGTCGAAATGTCAATGTCGAATGTCGAATGTGAATGTCGAAAGTGAATGTCGAAAGTGAATGTCGAAAGTGAATGTCGAATGGTGAATGTGATTGTCCAATGTGAATGTCCAATGCGAATGTCCAATGCGAATGTCGAATGGTGAATGTCGAATGGTGAATGTCGAATGGTGATTGTTGAAAGTCGAAAGTCGATGTCGAATGTCAAATGTGAATGTCGAATCTCAAAATGTCGAAATGTCGAATGGTCTTTTTTCGAAATGTCGAAATGTCATATTTCGAAATGTCGAAATGTCATATTTCGACATGTCGAATGTGAATGTCGAATATCGAATGTCGAATGTCAAATGTCAAATGTCAAATGTGAATGTCAAATGTGAATGTCATATGTGAATGTCAAATGTGAATGTCAAATGTGAATGTCGAATGTCGAATGTCAAATGTCAAATATCAAATGTCAAATGTGAATGTCAAATGTCAAATATCAAATGTCAAATGTGAATGTCAAATGTCGAATGTGAATGTCGAATGTCAAATGTCAAATGTCAAATGTCAAATGTCGAATGTGAATGTCAAATGTCAAATGTGAATGTTAAATGTCAAATGTCGAATGTGAATGTCAAATGTCAAATGTCAAATGTCAAATGTGAATGTCAAATGTCAAATGTCAAATGTCAAATGTGAATGTCAAATGTCAAATGTCAAATGTGAATGTCGAATGTCGAATGTCGAATGTCGAATGTCAAATGTGAATGTCAAATGTAAAATGTGAATGTCAAATGTGAAATGTCAAATGTCAAATGTGAATGTTAAATGTCAAATGTCAAATATGAATGTTAAATGTCAAATGTCAAATGTGAATGTCAAATGTCAAATGTCAAATGTGAATGTTAAATGTCAAATGTCAAATGTGAATGTTAAATGTCAAATGTCAAATGTGAATGTCAAATGTCAAATGTCAAATGTCGAATGTCGAATGTCGAATGTCGAATGTCAAATGTGAATGTCAAATGTAAAATGTGAATGTCAAATGTGAATGTCAAATGTGAAATGTCAAATGTAAAATGTAAAATGTCAAATGTCAAATGTCAAATGTCAAATGTGAATGTCGAATGTCGAATGTCGAATGTCAAATGTCGAATGTCAAATGTCAAATGTCAAATGTGAATGTCAAATGTGAATGTCAAATGTGAATGTCAAATGTGAATGTCGAATGTCAAATGTCAAATGTCAAATGTCAAATGTCAAATGTCAAATGTGAATGTTAAATGTCAAATGTCGAATGTGAATGTTAAATGTCAAATGTCAAATGTGAATGTTAATTGTCAAATGTCGAATGTGAATGTTAAATGTCAAATGTCAAATGTCAAATGTCGAATGTGAATGTTAAATGTCAAATGACGAATGTGAATGTTAAATGTCAAATGTCAAATGTGAATGTCAAATGTCAAATGTCAAATGTGAATGTCAAATGTCAAATGTGAATGTCGAATGTCGAAATGTCGAATGTCGAAATGTCGAAATGTCGAATGTCGAATGTGAATGTCGAAATGTCGATTATGAATGTCGAATGTCGAATTTGAATGTCGAATGTCGAAATGTCGAAATGTCGAATGTCGAATGTGAATGTCGAATGTGAATGTCAAATGTCGAATGTGAATGTCGAAATGTCGAAATGTCGAATGTCGAATGTCGAAATGTCGAAATGTCGAATGTGAATGTCGAATGTTAAATGTGAATGTCGAAAGTCGAAATGTCGAATGTCGAATGTGAATGTCGAAATGTCGAAATGTCAAATGTCGAAATGTCGATCATGAATGTCGAATGTCGAATTTGAATGTCGAATGTCGAAATGTCGAAAAGTCGAATGTCGAATGTGAATGTCGAATGTCGATTATGAATGTCGAATGTCGAATTTGAATGTCGAAATGTCGAAATGTCGAATGTCGAATGTGAATGTCGAATGTGAATGTCAAATGTCGAATGTGAATGTCGAAATGTCGAAATGTCGAATGTCGAATGTGAATGTTAAATGTGAATGTCGAAAGTCGAAATGTCGAATGTTGAATGTGAATGTCGAAATGTCGAAATGTCGAAATGTCGAAATGTCGAATGTCGAATGTCGAATGTCGAATGTGAATGTCGAATGTGAATGTCGAATGTCGAATGTGAATGTCGAAATGTCGTAATGTCGAAATGTCGAATGTCGAATGTGAATGTCGAATGTCGAATGTAAATGTCGAATGACGAATGTCGAATGTCGAATGTGAATGTCGAAATGTCGAAATGTCGAAATGTCGAAATGTTGAATGTCGAATGTCGAATTGTCGAATGTCGAAATGTCGAATGTGAATGTCGAATGTCGAAATGTCGAATGTGAATGTCGAAATGTCGTAATGTCGAAATGTCGAATGTCGAATGTGAATGTCGAATGTCGAATGTGATTGTCGAATGTGAATGTCGAATGTGAATGTCGAAATGTCAAATGTGAATGTCAAATGTGAATGTCGAATGTGAATGTTGAATCTGAATGTCGAATCTGAATGTCGAATGTTGAAATGTCGAATGTCGAAATATCGAATGTCGAAATGTCAAAATGTCGAATGTCGAAATGTCAAATGTCGAATGTGAATGTCGAAATGTCGAATGTGAATGTCAAAATGTCGAATGTGAATGTCAAAATGTCGAATGTCGAAATGTCGAATGTGAATGTCGAATGTCGAATGTCGAATGTGAATGTCGAATGTCGAAATGTCGAATGTCGAATGTCGAAATGTCGAAATGTCGAATGTCGAATGTGAATGTCGAATGTTAAATGTGAATGTCGAATGTCGAAATGTCGAAAGTCGAAATGTCGAATGTCGAATGTGAATGTCGAAATGTCGAAATGTCTAATGTCGAAATGTCGAAATGTCGATTATGAATGTCGAATTTCGAATTTGAATGTCGAAATGTCGAAATGTCGAATGTCGAATGTGAATGTCGAATGTGAATGTCAAATGTCGAATGTGAATGTCGAAATGTCGAAATGTCGAATGTCGAATTGTCGAATGTCGAATGTGAATGTCGAAATGTCGAATGTGAATGTCGAATGTCGAAATGTCGAATGTGAATGTCGAAATGTCGTAATGTCGAAATGTCGAATGTCGAATGTGAATGTCGAATGTCAATGTCGAATGTCGAATGTGAATGTCGAATGTCGAATGTGAATGTCGAACGTTAAATGTGAATGTCGAATGTCGAAATGTCGAAAGTTGAAATGTCGAATGTGAATGTCGAAATGTCGAAATGTCAAATGTCGAAATGTCAAATGTTGAAATGTCGATTATGAATGTCGAATGTCGAATTTGAATGTCGAATGTCGAAATGTCGAATGTGAATGTCGAATGTGAATGTCAAATGTCGAATGTGAATGTCGAAATGTCGAATGTCGAATGTGAGTGTCGAAATGTCGAATGTGAATGTCGAATGTCGAAATGTCGAATGTGAATGTCGAAATGTCGTAATGTCGAAATGTCGAATGTCGAATGTGAATGTCAAATGTGAATGTCAAATGTGAATGTCGAATGTCGAATGTGAATGTCGAATGTCGAATGTGAATGTCGAATGTGAATGTCGACATGTCGAAATGTCAAAATGTCGAATGTCGAATGTCGAATGTGAATGTCGAATGTGAATGTCGAATGTCGAAATGTCGAATGTCGAATGTGAATGTCGAATGTTGAAATGTCGAATGTGAATGTCGAAATGTCGTAATGTCGAAATGTCGAATGTCGAATGTGAATGTCGAATGTCGAATGTGAATGTCGAATGTCGAATGTGAATGTCGAATGTCGAAATGTCGAATGTGAATGTCGAATGTCGAATGTCGAATGTGAATGTCGACATGTCGAAATGTCGAAATGTCGAATGTCGAAATGTCGAATGTCGAATGTCGAATGTGAATGTCGAATGTCGAATCTCAAATGTGAATGTCGAAAGTCGAAATGTCGAATGTCGAATGTGAATGTCGAAATGTCGAATGTGAATGTCGAATGTCGAAATGTCGAATGTCGAATGTGAATGTCGAATGTCGAAATGTCGAAATGTCGAATGTCGAAATGTCAAATGTCGATTGTCAAATGTGAATGTCGAATGTCAAATGTGAATGTCGAATGTCGAATGTGAATGATGAAATGTCGAAATGTCGATTGTCGAAATGTCAAATATCGAATGTGAATGTCGAAAGTCGAAATGTCGAATGTCGAATGTGAATGTCGAAATGTCGAAATGTCGAATGTGAATGTCGAAATGTCGAATGTCGAAATGTCGAATGTCAAATGTGAATGTCGAATGTCGAATGTGAATGTCGAATGTCGAAATGTCGAACGTCGAAATGTCGAATGTCGAATGTGAATGTCGAAATGTCGAAATGTCGAATGTGAATGTCGAATGTCGTAATGTCGAATGTCGAATGTCGAATGTCAAATGTGAATGTCAAATGTCGAATGTGAATGTCGAATGTCGAAATGTCGAACGTCGAAATGTCGAAAGTCGAAATGTCGAATGACGAATGTCGAAATGTCGATTGTCGAATGTGAATGTCGAATGTCAAATGTGACTGTCAAATGTCGAATTTGAATGTCGAATGTGAATGTCGAATGTCGTAATGTCGAATGTCGAATGTCAAATGTGAATGTCGAATGTCGAATGTGAATGTCGATTGTCGAATGTCGAAATGTCGAATGTCGAATGTGAATGTCGAAATGTCGAAATGTCGCATGTCGAATGTGAATGTCGATTGTCAAATGTGAATGTTGAAATGTCGAAATGTCGATTGTCGAAATGTCGAATGTCGAAATGTCGAATGTCGAATGTGAATGTCGAAATGTCGAAATGTCGCATGTCGAATGTGAATGTCGAATGTCGAAATGTCGAATGTCGAAAGTCAAAATGTCGAATGTCGAATGTGAATGTCGAAATGTCGAATGTCGAATGTGAATGTCGAATGTGAATGTCGAATGTCGAATGTGAATGTCGAATGTCGAATGTGATTGTCGAATGTGAATGTCGAAATGTCAAATGTGAATGTAAAATGTGAATGTCGAATGTGAATGTTGAATCTGAATGTCGAATCTGAATGTCGAATGTCGAAATGTCGAATGTCGAAATATCGAATGTCGAATGTGAATGTCGAAATGTCAAATGTCGAATGTGAATGTCGAAATGTCGAATGTCGAATGTCGAAATGTCGAATGTGAATGTCAAAATGTCGAATGTGAATGTTAAATGTCAAATGTCAAATGTGAATGTTAAATGTCAAATGTCGAATGTGAATGTTAAATGTCAAATGTCAAATGTCAAATGTCGAATGTGAATGTTAAATGTCAAATGACGAATGTGAATGTTAAATGTCAAATGTCAAATGTGAATGTCAAATGTCAAATGTCAAATGTGAATGTCAAATGTCAAATGTCAAATGTGAATGTCGAATGTCGAAATGTCGAATGTCGAAATGTCGAAATGTCGAATGTCGAATGTGAATGTCGAATGTCGAAATGTCGAATGTCGAATGTGAATGTCGAATGTGAATGTCGAATGTCGAAATGTCGAAATGTCGAATGTCGAAATGTCGAAATGTCGAATGTCGAAATGTCGAATGTCGAATGTCGAATGTCGAAATGTCGAAATGTCGAATGTCGAATGTCGAATGTCGAAATGTTGAAATGTCGAATGTCGAATGTGAAGGTCGAATGTGAATGTCGAATGTCGAAATGTCGAATGTGAATGTCGAATGTCGAAATGTCGAATGTCGAATGTGAATGTCGAATGTCGAAATGTCGAATGTCGAATGTCGAAATGTCGAATGTGAATGTCGAATGTGAATGTCGAAATGTCGAATGTCGAATGTGAATGTCGAAATGTCGAATGTCGAAATGTCGAATGTCGAATGTCAAATGTGAATGTCGAATGTCAAATGTGAATGTCGAAAGTCAAAATGTCAAAATGTCGAAATGTCGAATGTCGAATGTGAACGTCGAAATGTCGAAATGTCGAATGTGAATGGTGAATGTCGAATGTGAATGGTGAATGTCGAATGTCGAATGTCGAATGTGAATGTCGAATGTCGAAAGTGGAAAGTGAATGTCGAGTGTCGTGTGTCGAATGTCGAAATGTCGAAATGTGGAATGTCGAAATGTCGAATGTCGAATGTCGAATGTCGAATGTCGAAATGTCGAATGTCGAATGTGAATGTCGAATGTCGAAATGTCGAATGTGAATGTCGAATGTCGAAATGTCGAATGTCGAATGTGAATGTCGAATGTCGAAATGTCGAATGTCGAATGTGAATGTCGAATGTCGAAATGTCGAAATGTCGAATGTTGAAATGTCGAATGTGAATGTCGAATGTCGAATGTGAATGTCGAATGTCGAAATGTCGAATGTCGAATGTGAATGTCGAAATGTCGAATGTCGAAATGTCGAATGTCGAATGTCAAATGTGAATGTCGAATGTCAAATGTGAATGTCGAATGTCAAAATGTCAAAATGTCGAAATGTCGAATGTCGAATGTGAATGTCGAAATGTCGAAATGTCGAATGTCGAATGTGAATGTCAAATGTGAATGTCAAATGTGAATGTCGAATGTCGAATGTGAATGTCGAATGTCGAATGTGAATGTCGAATGTGAATGTCGACATGTCGAAATGTCAAAATGTCGAATGTCGAATGTCGAATGTGAATGTCGAATGTGAATGTCGAATGTCGAAATGTCGAATGTCGAATGTGAATGTCGAATGTTGAAATGTCGAATGTGAATGTCGAAATGTCGTAATGTCGAAATGTCGAATGTCGAATGTGAATGTCGAATGTGAATGTCGAATGTCGAATGTGAATGTCGAATGTCGAAATGTCGAATGTGAATGTCGAATGTCGAATGTCGAATGTGAATGTCGACATGTCGAAATGTCGAAATGTCGAATGTCGAAATGTCGAATGTCGAATGTCGAATGTGAATGTCGAATGTCGAATCTCAAATGTGAATGTCGAAAGTCGAAATGTCGAATGTGAATGTCGAAATGTCAAATGTGAATGTCGAATGTCGAAATGTCGAATGTCGAATGTGAATGTCGAATGTCGAAATGTCGAAATGTCGAATGTCGAAATGTCAAATGTCGATTGTCAAATGTGAATGTCGAATGTCAAATGTGAATGTCGAATGTCGAATGTGAATGATGAAATGTCGAAATGTCGATTGTCGAAATGTCAAATATCGAATGTGAATGTCGAAAGTCGAAATGTCGAATGTCGAATGTGAATGTCGAAATGTCGAAATGTCGAATGTGAATGTCGAAATGTCGAATGTCGAAATGTCGAATGTCAAATGTGAATGTCGAATGTCGAATGTGAATGTCGAATGTCGAAATGTCGAACGTCGAAATGTCGAATGTCGAATGTGAATGTCGAAATGTCGAAATGTCGAATGTGAATGTCGAATGTCGTAATGTCGAATGTCGAATGTCAAATGTGAATGTCAAATGTCGAATGTGAATGTCGAATGTCGAAATGTCGAACGTCGAAATGTCGAAAGTCGAAATGTCGAATGACGAATGTCGAAATGTCGATTGTCGAATGTGAATGTCGAATGTCAAATGTGACTGTCAAATGTCGAATTTGAATGTCGAATGTGAATGTCGAATGTCGTAATGTCGAATGTCGAATGTCAAATGTGAATGTCGAATGTCGAATGTGAATGTCGATTGTCGAAATGTCGAATGTCGAAATGTCGAATGTCGAATGTGAATGTCGAAATGTCGAAATGTCGCATGTCGAATGTGAATGTCGATTGTCAAATGTGAATGTTGAAATGTCGAAATGTCGATTGTCGAAATGTCGAATGTCGAAATGTCGAATGTCGAATGTGAATGTCGAAATGTCGAAATGTCGCATGTCGAATGTGAATGTCGAATGTCGAAATGTCGAATGTCGAAAGTCAAAATGTCGAATGTCGAATGTGAATGTCGAAATGTCGAATGTCGAATGTGAATGTCGAATGTGAATGTCGAATGTCGAATGTGAATGTCGAATGTCGAATGTCGAATGTGATTGTCGAATGTGAATGTCGAAATGTCAAATGCGAATGTAAAATGTGAATGTCGAATGTGAATGTTGAATCTGAATGTCGAATCTGAATGTCGAATGTCGAAATGTCGAATGTCGAAATATCGAATGTCGAATGTGAATGTCGAAATGTCAAATGTCGAATGTGAATGTCGAAATGTCGAATGTCGAATGTCGAAATGTCGAATGTGAATGTCAAAATGTCGAATGTGAATGTTAAATGTCAAATGTCAAATGTGAATGTTAAATGTCAAATGTCGAATGTGAATGTTAAATGTCAAATGTCAAATGTCAAATGTCGAATGTGAATGTTAAATGTCAAATGACGAATGTGAATGTTAAATGTCAAATGTCAAATGTGAATGTCAAATGTCAAATGTGAATGTCAAATGTCAAATGTCAAATGTGAATGTCGAATGTCGAAATGTCGAATGTCGAAATGTCGAATGTCGAATGTGAATGTCGAATGTCGAAATGTCGAATGTCGAATGTGAATGTCGAATGTGAATGTCGAATGTCGAAATGTCGAAATGTCGAATGTCGAAATGTCGAAATGTCGAATGTCGAAATGTCGAATGTCGAATGTCGAATGTCGAAATGTCGAAATGTCGAATGTCGAATGTCGAATGTCGAAATGTCGAAATGTCGAATGTCGAATGTGAATGTCGAATGTGAATGTCGAATGTCGAAATGTCGAATGTGAATGTCGAATGTCGAAATGTCGAATGTCGAATGTGAATGTCGAATGTCGAAATGTCGAATGTCGAATGTCGAAATGTCGAATGTGAATGTCGAATGTCGAATGTGAATGTCGAAATGTCGAATGTCGAATGTGAATGTCGAAATGTCGAATGTCGAAATGTCGAATGTCGAATGTCAAATGTGAATGTCGAATGTCAAATGTGAATGTCGAAAGTCAAAATGTCAAAATGTCGAAATGTCGAATGTCGAATGTGAACGTCGAAATGTCGAAATGTCGAATGTCGAATGTGAATGGTGAATGTCGAATGTGAATGGTGAATGTCGAATGTCGAATGTGAATGTCGAATGTCGAAAGTGGAAAGTGAATGTCGAGTGTCGTGTGTCGAATGTCGAAATGTCGAAATATGGAATGTCGAAATGTCGAATGTCGAATGTCGAATGTCGAAATGTCGAATGTCGAATGTGAATGTCGAATGTGAATGTCGAATGTCGAAATGTCGAATGTGAATGTCGAATGTCGAAATGTCGAATGTCGAATGTGAATGTCGAATGTCGAAATGTCGAATGTCGAATGTGAATGTCGAATGTCGAAATGTCGAAATGTCGAATGTTGAAATGTCGAATGTGAATGTCGAATGTCGAATGTGAATGTCGAATGTCGAAATGTCAAATGTCGAATGTGAATGTCGAAATGTCGAATGTCGAAATGTCGAATGTCGAAATGTCGAATGTCGAATGTCAAATGTGAATGTCGAATGTCAAATGTGAATGTCGAATGTCAAAATGTCAAAATGTCGAAATGTCGAATGTCGAATGTGAATGTCGAAATGTCGAAATGTCGAATGTCGAATGTGAATGGTGAATGTCGAATGTCAAATGTGAATGTCGAATGTCGAAAGTGGAAAGTGAATGTCGAGTGTCGAATGTCGAAATGTCGAAATGTGGAATGTTGAAATGTCGAATGTCGGATGTCGAAATGTCTAAATGTCGAATGTAGAATGTCAAAATGTCCAATGTCGAATGGTGAATGTCGAATGTCGAAATGTCGAAATGTAGAATGTCGAATATGAATGTCGAATATCAAATGTCGAATGTGAATGTCGAATGTGAATGTCAAAATGTCGAATGTCGAATGTGGAATGTCGAAATGTCGAATGTGGAATGTCGAAATGTCGAAAGTCGAATGTGAATGTCGAATGTCAAATGTCGAAATGTCGAATGTTAAATGTGAATGTCGAATGGTGAATGTCGAACATCGAATGTGAATGTCGAAATGTCGAAATGTCGAATGTCGAAATGTCGAATGTCGAAATGTCGAATGTCGAAATGTCGAATATCGAATGGTCATATTTCGAAATGTCGAATGTCGAAATGTCATATTTCGAAATGTCGAATGTCGATATGACGAATGTCGAATGTCGAATGTGAATGTCGAAATGTCGATTGTCGCATGTCGAAATGTCGAAATGTCGAATGTCGAAATGTCAAAAGTGAATGTCGAATGTCGAAATGTCGAATGTCGAAATGTCGAATGTCGAATGTGAATGTCGAATGTGAATGTCGAATGTGAATGTCGAATGTCGAATGTCGAATGTGAATGTCAAAAGTGAATGTCGAATGTGAATGTCGAAATGTCGAATGTGAATGTCGAATGTGAATGTCGAATGTGAATGTCGAATGTGAATGTCGAATGTGAATGTCGAAATGTCAAATGTGAATGTCAAATGTGAATGTCGAATGTGAATGTCGAATGTGAATGTCGAATGTGAATGTCGAATGTTGAAATGTCGAATGTCGAATGTCGAATGTCGAAATGTCGAATGTCGAAAGTCAAATGTGAATGTCGAAATGTCGAAATGTCGAATGTGAATGTCGAAATGTCGAATGTCGAAATGTCGAATGTGAATGTCGAATGTCGAATGTCGAATGTGAATGTCGAATGTGAATGTCGAAATGTCGAATGTGAATGTCGAATGTGAATGTCGAATGTCGAATGTGAATGATTCGACATTTCGACATTCACATTCGACATTTTGACTTCCGACATTCGACATTTCGACATTCACATTCGACATTCACATTCGACATTCGACATTCACATTCGACATTCACATTCGACATTCACATTCGACATTTCGACATTCACATTCGACATTCACATTCGACATTTCGACATTCAACATGTCAAATGTCAAATGTTAAATGTCAAATGTGAATGTTAAATGTCAAATGTGAATTTCAAATGTCAAATGTCAAATGTCAAATGTGAATGTCAAATGTCAAATGTGAATGTCAAATGTGAATGTCAAATGTGAATGTCGAATGTGAATGTCGAATGTGAATGTCGAATGTGAATGTCGAATGTCAAATGTCAAATGTCAAATGTCAAATGTCAAATGTCAAATGTCGACTGTGAATGTCGAATGTCAAATGTCAAATGTCAAATGTCGAATGAGAATGTCGAATGGTGAATGTCGAAATGTCAAAATGTCGTATGTTGAATGTCGAATGACAAATGTCGAATGTCGAAATGTCAAAAGTGAATGTCGAATGTGAATGTCGAATGTGAATGTCGAATGTGAATGTCGAAATATCAAATGTCGACTGTGAATGTCGACTGTGAATGTCAAATGTCAAATGTCGAATGTGAATGTCGAATGCGAATGTCGAATGTGAATGTCAAATGTCGAATGTGAATGTCAAATGTGAATGTCGAATGGTGAATGGTGAATGTCGAAAGTCGAATGTCGAATGTGGAATGTGGAATGTCTCATGTCGAATGTCGAATGTGAATGTCGAATGGTGAATGTCGAAAGTCGAATGTCAAATGTGAATATCGAATGTGAATGTCGAAATGTCAAATGTGAATGTCAAATGTGAATGTCGAATGTCGAAAGTCGAAAGTCGAATGTCGAATGTGGAATGTGAATGTCGAATGTCAATGTCGATTGTGAATGTCGAATGTCACTGTGTTATCCCAAAAAGTTTCAGGGATGGCTATGACATCATATCTATCTTCCTGTGTTAGCAGCTCCAATTCTCCTTATTTGTTTCCCATGCTCTGTGCATTTGTATAGAAACATTTTAATGTCGAATGTGAATGTCGAATGTCGAATGTCGAAATGTCGAATGTGAACGTCGAATGTCGAAATGTCAATGTCGAATGTGAATGTCGAATGTGAATGTCGAATGTCGAAATGTCAATGTCGAATGTCAAATGTGAATGTCGAAAGTGAATGTCGAAAGTGAATGTCGAAAGTGAATGTCGAAAGTGAATGTCGAATGGTGAATGTGATTGTCGAATGTGAATGTCCAATGTGAATGTCCAATGTGAATGTCCAATGCGAATGTCCAATGCGAATGTCGAATGGTGAATGTCGAATGGTGAATGTCGAATGGTGATTGTTGAAAGTCGAAAGTCGATGTCGAATGTCAAATGTGAATGTCGAATCTCAAAATGTCGAAATGTCGAATGGTCTTTTTTCGAAATGTCGAAATGTCATATTTCGAAATGTCAAAATGTCATATTTTGACATGTCGAATGTGAATGTCGAATATCGAATGTCGAATGTCAAATGTCAAATGTCAAATGTGAATGTCAAATGTGAATGTCAAATGTGAATGTCAAATGTGAATGTCGAATGTCGAATGTCAAATGTCAAATATCAAATGTCAAATGTGAATGTCAAATGTCAAATATCAAATGTCAAATGTGAATGTCAAATGTCAAATGTCAAATGTCGAATGTGAATGTCGAATTTCAAATGTCAAATGTCAAATGTCAAATGTCAATTGTCAAATGTCAAATGTCAAATGTCGAATGTGAATGTCAAATGTCAAATGTGAATGTTAAATGTCAAATGTCGAATGTGAATGTCAAATGTCAAATGTCAAATGTCAAATGTGAATGTCAAATGTCAAATGTCAAATGTGAATGTTAAATGTCAAATGTCAAATGTCAAATGTCAAATGTGAATGTCAAATGTCAAATGTCAAATGTCAAATGTGAATGTCGAATGTCGAATGTCGAATGTCGAATGTCGAATGTCAAATGTGAATGTCAAATGTAAAATGTGAATGTCAAATGTGAAATGTCAAATGTCGAATGTGAATGTCAAATGTGAATGTCGAATGGTGAATGGCGAATGGTGAATGTCGAAAGTCGAATGTCGAATGTGGAATGTGGAATGTCTCATGTCGAATGTCGAATGTGAATGTCGAATGGTGAATGTCGAAAGTCGAATGTCAAATGTGAATATCGAATGTGAATGTCGAAATGTCAAATGTGAATGTCAAATGTGAATGTCAAATGTGAATGTCGAATGTCGAAAGTCGAAAGTCGAATGTCGAATGTGGAATGTGAATGTCGAATGTCAATGTCGATTGTGAATGTCGAATGTCACTGTGTTATCCCACCAAGTTTCAGGGATGGCTATGACATCATATCTATCTTCCTGTGTTAGCAGCTCCAATTCTCCTTGTTTGTTTCCCATGCTCTGTGCATTTGTATAGAAACATTTTAATGTCGAATGTGAATGTCGAATGTCGAATGTCGAAATGTCGAATGTGAACGTCGAATGTCGAAATGTCAATGTCGAATGTGAATGTCGAATGTGAATGTCGAATGTCGAAATGTCAATGTCGAATGTCGAATGTGAATGTCGAAAGTGAATGTCGAAAGTGAATGTCGAAAGTGAATGTCGAAAGTGAATGTCGAATGGTGAATGTGATTGTCCAATGTGAATGTCCAATGCGAATGTCCAATGCGAATGTCGAATGGTGAATGTCGAATGGTGAATGTCGAATGGTGATTGTTGAAAGTCGAAAGTCGATGTCGAATGTCAAATGTGAATGTCGAATCTCAAAATGTCGAAATGTCGAATGGTCTTTTTTCGAAATGTCGAAATGTCATATTTCGAAATGTCGAAATGTCATATTTCGACATGTCGAATGTGAATGTCGAATATCGAATGTCGAATGTCAAATGTCAAATGTAAAATGTGAATGTCAAATGTGAATGTCAAATGTGAATGTCAAATGTGAATGTCAAATGTGAATGTCGAATGTCGAATGTCAAATGTCAAATATCAAATGTCAAATGTGAATGTCAAATGTCAAATATCAAATGTCAAATGTGAATGTCAAATGTCAAATGTCGAATGTGAATGTCGAATTTCAAATGTCAAATGTCAAATGTCAAATGTCAAATGTGAATGTCGAATGTCAAATGTCAAATGTCAAATGTCGAATGTGAATGTCAAATGTCAAATGTGAATGTTAAATGTCAAATGTCGAATGTGAATGTCAAATGTCAAATGTCAAATGTCAAATGTGAATGTCAAATGTCAAATGTCAAATGTCAAATGTCAAATGTGAATGTCAAATGTCAAATGTCAAATGTGAATGTCGAATGTCGAATGTCGAATGTCGAATGTCGAATGTCGAATGTCAAATGTGAATGTCAAATGTAAAATGTGAATGTCAAATGTGAAATGTCAAATGTCAAATGTGAATGTTAAATGTCAAATGTCAAATATGAATGTTAAATGTCAAATGTCAAATGTGAATGTCAAATGTCAAATGTCAAATGTGAATGTTAAATGTCAAATGTCAAATGTGAATGTTAAATGTCAAATGTCAAATGTGAATGTCAAATGTCAAATGTCAAATGTCGAATGTCGAATGTCGAATGTCGAATGTCAAATGTGAATGTCAAATGTAAAATGTGAATGTCAAATGTGAATGTCAAATGTGAAATGTCAAATGTCAAATGTCAAATGTAAAATGTCAAATGTCAAATGTCAAATGTGAATGTCGAATGTCGAATGTCGAATGTCAAATGTCGAATGTCAAATGTCAAATGTCAAATGTCAAATGTGAATGTCAAATGTGAATGTCAAATGTGAATGTCAAATGTGAATGTCGAATGTCAAATGTCAAATGTCAAATGTCAAATGTGAATGTTAAATGTCAAATGTCGAATGTGAATGTTAAATGTCAAATGTCAAATGTGAATGTTAATTGTCAAATGTCGAATGTGAATGTTAAATGTCAAATGTCAAATGTCAAATGTCGAATGTGAATGTTAAATGTCAAATGACGAATGTGAATGTTAAATGTCAAATGTCAAATGTGAATGTCAAATGTCAAATGTCAAATGTGAATGTCAAATGTCAAATGTCAAATGTGAATGTCGAATGTCGAAATGTCGAATGTCGAAATGTCGAAATGTCGAATGTCGAATGTGAATGTCGAAATGTCGATTATGAATGTCGAATGTCGAATTTGAATGTCGAATGTCGAAATGTCGAAATGTCGAATGTCGAATGTGAATGTCGAATGTGAATGTCAAATGTCGAATGTGAATGTCGAAATGTCGAATGTCGAATGTCGAAATGTCGAAATGTCGAATGTGAATGTCGAATGTTAAATGTGAATGTCGAAAGTCGAAATGTCGAATGTCGAATGTGAATGTCGAAATGTCGAAATGTCAAATGTCGAAATGTCGATCATGAATGTCGAATGTCGAATTTGAATGTCGAATGTCGAAATGTCGAAAAGTCGAATGTCGAATGTGAATGTCGAATGTCGATTATGAATGTCGAATGTCGAATTTGAATGTCGAATGTCGAAATGTCGAAATGTCGAATGTCGAATGTGAATGTCGAATGTGAATGTCAAATGTCGAATGTGAATGTCGAAATGTCGAAATGTCGAATGTCGAATGTGAATGTTAAATGTGAATGTCGAAAGTCGAAATGTCGAATGTCGAATGTGAATGTCGAAATGTCGAAATGTCGAAATGTCGAAATGTCGAATGTCGAATGTCGAATGTCGAATGTGAATGTCGAATGTGAATGTCGAATGTCGAAATGTCGAATGTGAATGTCGAAATGTCGTAATGTCGAAATGTCGAATGTCGAATGTGAATGTCGAATGTCGAATGTAAATGTCGAATGACGAATGTCGAATGTCGAATGTGAATGTCGAAATGTCGAAATGTCGAAATGTCGAAATGTTGAATGTCGAATGTCGAATTGTCGAATGTCGAAATGTCGAATGTGAATGTCGAATGTCGAAATGTCGAATGTGAATGTCGAAATGTCGTAATGTCGAAATGTCGAATGTCGAATGTGAATGTCGAATGTCGAATGTGATTGTCGAATGTGAATGTCGAATGTGAATGTCGAAATGTCAAATGTGAATGTCAAATGTGAATGTCGAATGTGAATGTTGAATCTGAATGTCGAATCTGAATGTCGAATGTTGAAATGTCGAATGTCGAAATATCGAATGTCGAAATGTCGAAATGTCGAATGTCGAAATGTCAAATGTCGAATGTGAATGTCGAAATGTCGAATGTGAATGTCAAAATGTCGAATGTGAATGTCAAAATGTCGAATGTCGAAATGTCGAATGTGAATGTCGAATGTGAATGTCGAATGTGAATGTCGAATGTCGAAATGTCGAAATGTCGAAATGTCGAAATGTCGAATGTCGAAATGTCGAAATGTCGAATGTCGAAATGTCGAATGTCGAATGTCGAATGTCGAAATGTCGAAATGTCGAATGTCGAATGTCGAAATGTCGAAATGTCGAATGTCGAATGTGAATGTCGAATGTGAATGTCGAATGTCGAAATGTCGAATGTGAATGTCGAATGTCGAAATGTCGAATGTCGAATGTGAATGTCGAATGTCGAAATGTCGAATGTCGAATGTCGAAATGTCGAATGTGAATGTCGAATGTTGAATGTGAATGTCGAAATGTCGAATGTCGAATGTGAATGTCGAAATGTCGAATGTCGAAATGTCGAATGTCGAATGTCAAATGTGAATGTCGAATGTCAAATGTGAATGTCGAAAGTCAAAATGTCAAAATGTCGAAATGTCGAATGTCGAATGTGAACGTCGAAATGTCGAAATGTCGAATGTCGAATGTGAATGGTGAATGTCGAATGTGAATGGTGAATGTCGAATGTCGAATGTCGAATGTGAATGTCGAATGTCGAAAGTGGAAAGTGAATGTCGAGTGTCGTGTGTCGAATGTCGAAATGTCGAAATGTGGAATGTCGAAATGTCGAATGTCGAATGTCGAAATGTCGAATGTCGAATGTGAATGTCGAATGTGAATGTCGAATGTCGAAATGTCGAATGTGAATGTCGAATGTCGAAATGTCGAATGTCGAATGTGAATGTCGAATGTCGAAATGTCGAATGTCGAATGTGAATGTCGAATGTCGAAATGTCGAAATGTCGAATGTTGAAATGTCGAATGTGAATGTCGAATGTCGAATGTGAATGTCGAATGTCGAAATGTCGAATGTCGAATGTCGAATGTGAATGTCGAAATGTCGAATGTCGAAATGTCGAATGTCGAATGTCAAATGTGAATGTCGAATGTCAAATGTGAATGTCGAATGTCAAAATGTCAAAATGTCGAAATGTCGAATGTCGAATGTGAATGTCGAAATGTCGAAATGTCGAATGTCGAATGTGAATGGTGAATGTCGAATGTGAATGGTGAATGTCGAATGTCAAATGTGAATGTCGAATGTCGAAAGTGGAAAGTGAATGTCGAGTGTCAAATGTCGAAATGTCGAAATGTGGAATGTTGAAATGTCGAATGTCGGATGTCGAAATGTCTAAATGTCGAATGTAGAATGTCAAAATGTCCAATGTCGAATGGTGAATGTCGAATGTCGAAATGTCGAAATGTAGAATGTCGAATATGAATGTCGAATATCAAATGTCGAATGTGAATGTCGAATGTGAATGTCAAAATGTCGAATGTCGAATGTGGAATGTCGAAATGTCGAATGTGGAATGTCGAAATGTCGAAAGTCGAATGTGAATGTCGAATGTCAAATGTCGAAATGTCGAATGTTAAATGTGAATGTCGAATGGTGAATGTCGAACATCGAATGTGAATGTCGAAATGTCGAAATGTCGAATGTCGAAATGTCGAATGTCGAAATGTCGAATGTCGAAATGTCGAATATCGAATGGTCATATTTCGAAATGTCGAATGTCGAAATGTCATATTTCGAAATGTCGAATGTCGATATGACGAATGTCGAATGTCGAATGTGAATGTCGAAATGTCGATTGTCGCATGTCGAAATGTCGAAATGTCGAATGTCGAAATGTCAAAAGTGAATGTCGAATGTCGAAATGTCGAATGTCGAAATGTCGAATGTCGAATGTGAATGTCGAATGTGAATGTCAAATGTGAATGTCAAATGTGAATGTCAAATGTGAATGTCGAATGTCGAATGTCAAATGTCAAATATCAAAAGTCAAATGTGAATGTCAAATGTCAAATATCAAATGTCAAATGTGAATGTCAAATGTCAAATGTCAAATGTCGAATGAGAATGTCGAATTTCAAATGTCAAATGTCAAATGTCAAATGTGAATGTCGAATGTCAAATGTCAAATGTCAAATGTCAAATGTCGAATGTGAATGTCAAATGTCAAATGTGAATGTTAAATGTCAAATGTCGAATGTGAATGTCAAATGTCAAATGTCAAATGTCAAATGTGAATGTCAAATGTCAAATGTCAAATGTCAAATGTCAAATGTGAATGTCAAATGTCAAATGTCAAATGTGAATGTCGAATGTCGAATGTCGAATGTCGAATGTCAAATGTGAATGTCAAATGTGAAATGTTAAATGTCAAATGTGAATGTTAAATGTCAAATGTCAAATGTGAATGTCAAATGTCAAATGTCAAATGTGAATGTTAAATGTCAAATGTCAAATGTGAATGTTAAATGTCAAATGTCAAATGTGAATGTCAAATGTCAAATGTCGAATGTCGAATGTCGAATGTCGAATGTCAAATGTGAATGTCAAATGTAAAATGTGAATGTCAAATGTGAATGTCAAATGTGAAATGTCAAATGTCAAATGTAAAATGTCAAATGTCAAATGTCAAATGTCAAATGTGAATGTCGAATGTCGAATGTCGAATGTCAAATGTCGAATGTCAAATGTCAAATGTCAAATGTCAAATGTGAATGTCAAATGTGAATGTCAAATGTGAATGTCAAATGTGAATGTCGAATGTCAAATGTCAAATGTCAAATGTCAAATGTCAAATGTCAAATGTCAAATGTGAATGTTAAATGTCAAATGTCGAATGTGAATGTTAAATGTCAAATGTCAAATGTGAATGTTAATTGTCAAATGTCGAATGTGAATGTTAAATGTCAAATGTCAAATGTCAAATGTCGAATGTGAATGTTAAATGTCAAATGACGAATGTGAATGTTAAATGTCAAATGTCAAATGTGAATGTCAAATGTCAAATGTGAATGTCAAATGTCAAATGTGAATGTCGAATGTCGAAATGTCGAATGTCGAAATGTCGAATGTCGAATGTGAATGTCGAAATGTCGATTATGAATGTCGAATGTCGTATTTGAATGTCGAATGTCGAAATGTCGAAATGTCGAATGTCGAATGTGAATGTCGAATGTGAATGTCAAATGTCGAATGTGAATGTCGAAATGTCGAAATGTCGAATGTCGAATGTCGAAATGTCGAAATGTCGAATGTGAATGTCGAATGTTAAATGTGAATGTCGAAAGTCGAAATGTCGAATGTCGAATGTGAATGTCGAAATGTCGAAATGTCAAATGTCGAAATGTCGATCATGAATGTCGAATGTCGAATTTGAATGTCGAATGTCGAAATGTCGAAAAGTCGAATGTCGAATGTGAATGTCGATTATGAATGTCGAATGTCGAATTTGAATGTCGAATGTCGAAATGTCGAAATGTCGAATGTCGAATGTGAATGTCGAATGTGAATGTCAAATGTCGAATGTGAATGTCGAAATGTCGAAATGTCGAATGTCGAATGTGAATGTTAAATGTGAATGTCGAAAGTCGAAATGTCGAATGTCGAATGTGAATGTCGAAATGTCGAAATGTCGAAATGTCGAAATGTCGAATGTCGAATGTCGAATGTCGAATGTGAATGTCGAATGTGAATGTCGAATGTCGAAATGTCGAATGTGAATGTCGAAATGTCGTAATGTCGAAATGTCGAATGTCGAATGTGAATGTCGAATGTCGAATGTAAATGTCGAATGACGAATGTCGAATGTCGAATGTGAATGTCGAAATGTCGAAATGTCGAAATGTCGAAATGTTGAATGTCGAATGTCGAATTGTCGAATGTCGAAATGTCGAATGTGAATGTCGAATGTCGAAATGTCGAATGTGAATGTCGAAATGTCGTAATGTCGAAATGTCGAATGTGAATGTCGAATGTCGAATGTGATTGTCGAATGTGAATGTCGAATGTGAATGTCGAAATGTCAAATGTGAATGTCAAATGTGAATGTCGAATGTGAATGTTGAATCTGAATGTCGAATCTGAATGTCGAATGTTGAAATGTCGAATGTCGAAATATCGAATGTCGAAATGTCGAAATGTCGAATGTCGAAATGTCAAATGTCGAATGTGAATGTCGAAATGTCGAATGTGAATGTCAAAATGTCGAATGTGAATGTCAAAATGTCGAATGTCGAAATGTCGAATGTGAATGTCGAATGTCGAATGTCGAATGTGAATGTCGAATGTCGAAATGTCGAATGTCGAATGTCGAAATGTCGAAATGTCGAATGTCGAATGTGAATGTCGAATGTTAAATGTGAATGTCGAATGTCGAAATGTCGAAAGTCGAAATGTCGAATGTCGAATGTGAATGTCGAAATGTCGAAATGTCTAATGTCGAAATGTCGAAATGTCGATTATGAATGTCGAATGTCGAATGTGAATGTCGAATGTGAATGTCAAATGTCGAATGTCGAATGTGAATGTCGAATGTGAATGTCAAATGTCGAATGTGAATGTCGAAATGTCGAATGTCGAATTGTCGAATGTCGAATGTGAATGTCGAAATGTCGAATGTGAATGTCGAATGTCGAAATGTCGAATGTGAATGTCGAAATGTCGTAATGTCGAAATGTCGAATGTCGAATGTGAATGTCGAATGTCAATGTCGAATGTCGAATGTGAATGTCGAATGTCGAATGTGAATGTCGAACGTTAAATGTGAATGTCGAATGTCGAAATGTCGAAAGTTGAAATGTCGAATGTCGAATTTGAATGTCGAAATGTCGAAATGTCAAATGTCGAAATGTCAAATGTTGAAATGTCGATTATGAATGTCGAATGTCGAATTTGAATGTCGAATGTCGAAATGTCGAATGTGAATGTCGAATGTGAATGTCAAATGTCGAATGTGAATGTCGAAATGTCGAATGTCGAATGTGAGTGTCGAAATGTCGAATGTGAATGTCGAATGTCGAAATGTCGAATGTGAATGTCGAAATGTCGTAATGTCGAAATGTCGAATGTCGAATGTGAATGTCAAATGTGAATGTCAAATGTGAATGTCGAATGTCGAATGTGAATGTCGAATGTCGAATGTGAATGTCGAATGTGAATGTCGACATGTCGAAATGTCAAAATGTCGAATGTCGAATGTCGAATGTGAATGTCGAATGTGAATGTCGAATGTCGAAATGTCGAATGTCGAATGTGAATGTCGAATGTTGAAATGTCGAATGTGAATGTCGAAATGTCGTAATGTCGAAATGTCGAATGTCGAATGTGAATGTCGAATGTCGAATGTGAATGTCGAATGTCGAATGTGAATGTCGAATGTCGAATGTGAATGTCGAATGTCGAAATGTCGAATGTGAATGTCGAATGTCGAATGTGAATGTCGACATGTCGAAATGTCGAAATGTCGAATGTCGAAATGTCGAATGTCGAATGTCGAATGTGAATGTCGAATGTCGAATCTCAAATGTGAATGTCGAAAGTCGAAATGTCGAATGTCGAATGTGAATGTCGAAATGTCGAATGTGAATGTCGAATGTCGAAATGTCGAATGTCGAATGTGAATGTCGAATGTCGAAATGTCGAAATGTCGAATGTCGAAATGTCAAATGTCGATTGTCAAATGTGAATGTCGAATGTCAAATGTGAATGTCGAATGTCGAATGTGAATGATGAAATGTCGAAATGTCGATTGTCGAAATGTCAAATATCGAATGTGAATGTCGAAAGTCGAAATGTCGAATGTCGAATGTGAATGTCGAAATGTCGAAATGTCGAATGTGAATGTCGAAATGTCGAATGTCGAAATGTCGAATGTCAAATGTGAATGTCGAATGTCGAATGTGAATGTCGAATGTCGAAATGTCGAACGTCGAAATGTCGAATGTCGAATGTGAATGTCGAAATGTCGAAATGTCGAATGTGAATGTCGAATGTCGTAATGTCGAATGTCGAATGTCAAATGTGAATGTCAAATGTCGAATGTGAATGTCGAATGTCGAAATGTCGAACGTCGAAATGTCGAAAGTCGAAATGTCGAATGACGAATGTCGAAATGTCGATTGTCGAATGTGAATGTCGAATGTCAAATGTGACTGTCAAATGTCGAATTTGAATGTCGAATGTGAATGTCGAATGTCGTAATGTCGAATGTCGAATGTCAAATGTGAATGTCGAATGTCGAATGTGAATGTCGATTGTCGAAATGTCGAATGTCGAAATGTCGAATGTCGAATGTGAATGTCGAAATGTCGAAATGTCGCATGTCGAATGTGAATGTCGATTGTCAAATGTGAATGTTGAAATGTCGAAATGTCGATTGTCGAAATGTCGAATGTCGAAATGTCGAATGTCGAATGTGAATGTCGAAATGTCGAAATGTCGCATGTCGAATGTGAATGTCGAATGTCGAAATGTCGAATGTCGAAAGTCAAAATGTCGAATGTCGAATGTGAATGTCGAAATGTCGAATGTCGAATGTGAATGTCGAATGTGAATGTCGAATGTCGAATGTGAATGTCGAATGTCGAATGTCGAATGTGATTGTCGAATGTGAATGTCGAAATGTCAAATGTGAATGTAAAATGTGAATGTCGAATGTGAATGTTGAATCTGAATGTCGAATCTGAATGTCGAATGTCGAAATGTCGAATGTCGAAATATCGAATGTCGAATGTGAATGTCGAAATGTCAAATGTCGAATGTGAATGTCGAAATGTCGAATGTCGAATGTCGAAATGTCGAATGTGAATGTCAAAATGTCGAATGTGAATGTCGAAATGTCGTAATGTCGAAATGTCGAATGTCGAAGGTTAATGTCGAATGTCGAATGTGAATGTCGAATGTGAATGTCGAATGTCGAAATGTCGAAGTGTCGAATGTCGAATGTGAATGTCGAATGTCGAATGTGAATGTCGAATGTCGAATGTCAAATGTGAATGTCGAATGTCGAATGTCAAATGTGAATGTCGAATGTCGAAATGTCGAAAGTCGAAATGTCGAATGTCGAATGTGAATGTCGAAATGTCGAAATGTCGAATGTGAATGTTGAATGTCGAATGTTGAAATGTCGAATGTCGAATGTCGAATGTGAATGTCGAATGTCGAAATGTCGAAATGTCGAATGTCGAAATGTCAAATGTCGATTGTCAAATGTGAATGTCGAATGTCAAATGTGAATGTCGAATGTCGAATGTGAATGTCGAATGTCAAATGTGAATGTCGAATGTCGAATTTGAATGTCGAATTTGAATGTCGAATGTCGTAATGTCGAATGTCGAATGTCAAATGTGAATGTCGAATGTCGAATGTGAATGTTGAATGTCGAAATGTCGAATGTCGATTGTCAAATGTGAATGTTGAAATGTCGAAATGTCGATTGTCGAAATGTCGAATGTCGAATGTCGAATGTGAATGTCGAAATGTCGAAATGTCGCATGTCGAATGTGAATGTCGAATGTCGAAATGTCGAATGTCGAAAGTCAAAATGTCGAATGTCGAATGTGAATGTCGAAATGTCGAATGTGAATGTCGAATGTGAATGTCGAATGTGAATGTCGAATGTCGAATGTGAATGTCGAATGTGATTGTCGAATGTGAATGTCGAATGTGAATGTCGAAATGTCAAATGTGAATGTCAAATGTGAATGTCGAATGTGAATGTTGAATCTGAATGTCGAATCTGAATGTCGAATGTTGAAATGTCGAATGTCGAAATATCGAATGTCGAATGTGAATGTCGAAATGTCGAAATGTCGAATGTCGAAATGTCAAATGTCGAATGTGAATGTCGAAATGTCGAATGTCGAATGTCGAAATGTCGAATGTGAATGTCGAAATGTCGAATGTGAATGTCAAAATGTCGAATGTCGAAATGTCGGATGTGAATGTCGAATGTCGAATGTGAATGTCGAATGTGAATGTCGAATGTCGAATGTGAATGTCGAAATGTCGAATGTCGGATGTGAATGTCGAAATGTCGAAATGTCGAATGTGAATGTCGAATGTCGAAATGTCGAATGTCGATTGTCAAATGTGAATGTCGAATGTCGAAATGTCGAATGTGAATGTCGAATGTCGAATGTGAATGTCAAAAGTCGAAATGTCGAATGTCTAAATGTCGAAAGTCGAAATGTCGAATGACGAATGTGAATGTCGAATGTCGAAATGTCGAATGTCGAAATGTCGAAAGTCGAAATGTCGAATGTCGAAATGTCGAATGTGAATGTCGAATGTCGAAATGTCAAATGTCGAATGACGAATGTGAATGTCGAATGTCGAAATGTCGAATGTGAATGTCGGAATGTCGAATGTCGAAATGTCGAATGTGAATGTCGAATGTCGAATGTGAATGTCGAATGTCGAAATGTCGAATGTCGAAATGTCGAATGTCGAAATGTCGAATGTCGAATGTCAAATGTGAATGTCGAATGTCAAATGAGAATGTCGAATGTCAAAATGTCGAAATGTCGAATGTCGAAATGTCGAAAGTCGAAATGTCGAAAGTCGAAATGTCGAATGTCGAATGTGAATGTCGAAATGTCGAAAGTCGAAATGTCGAATGTCGAATGTGAATGTCGAAATGTCGCATGTCGAAATGTCGAATGTCGAATGTGAATGTCGAAATGTCGAACGTAGAATGTTGAAATGTCGAAATGTAGAATGTTGAATGTGAATGTCGAATGTGAATGTCGAATGTCAAAATGTCAAATGTCGAATGACGAATGTGAATGTCGAATGTCGAAATGTCGAATGTCGAATGTGAATGTCGAAATGTCGAATGTCGAAATGTCGAATGTGAATGTCGAATGTCGAATGTGAATGTCGAATGTCGAAATGTCGAATGTCGAATGTCGAAATGTCGAATGTCGAAATGTCGAATGTCGAATGTCAAATGTGAATGTCGAAATGTCGAATGTCGAAATGTCGAATGTCGAATGTCAAATGTGAATGTCGAATGTCAAATGAGAATGTCGAATGTCAAAATGTCGAAATGTCGAATGTCGAAATGTCGAAAGTCGAAATGTCGAATGTCGAATGTGAATGTCGAAATGTTGAAAGTCGAAATGTCGAATGTCGAATGTGAATGTCGAAATGTCGCATGTCGAATGTCGAATGTGAATGTCGAAATGTCGAAATGTCGAACGTAGAATGTCGAAATGTCGAAATGTAGAATGTTGAATGTGAATGTCGAATGTGAATGTCGAATGTGAATGTCGAATATCGAATGTCGAATGTGGAATGTCGAAATGTCGAATGTCGAAATGTCGAATGTGGAATGTCGAATGTGAAATGTCGAAATGTCGAATGTTAAATGTGAATGTCGAATGGTGAATGTCGAATGTCAAATGTGAATGTCGAAATGTCGAAATGTCGAATGTCGAAATGTCGAATTGTCATATTTCGAAATGTCGAAATGTCGAATGTCGAATGGTCATATGTCGAAATGTCGAATGTCGAAATGTCATATTTCGAAATGTCGAATGTCGAATGTTGAATGTCGAATGTCGAATGTGAATGTCGAAATGTCGAATGTCGAATCTCAATGTCGAATCTGAATGTCGAATGTGAATGTCGCAATGTCGAATGTTAATGTCGAAATGTCGAATGTGAATGTCGAAATGTCGAATGTCGAATTTCGAATGTGAATGTCGAATGTGAATGTCGAAATGTCGAAATGTCGAATGTCGAATGTGAATGTCGAATGTGTATGTCGAATGTGAATGTCGAAATGTCGAATGTGAATGTCGAATGTCAAATGTGAATGTCGAATGTCAAACGTGAATGTCGAATGTCAAATGTCGAATGTGAATGTCGAATGTCGAATGTCGAATGTGAATGTCGAAATGTCAAATGTCGAAATGTCGAATGTCGAATGTGAAATGTGAATGTCGATTGTCAAATGTGAATGTCGAATGTCAAAATGTCAAAATGTCGAAATGTCGAAATGCCGAATGTCGAATGTCGAATGTGAATGGTGAATGTCGAATGTGAATGGTGAATGTCGAATGTCGAATGTCGAATGTCGAATGTCGAATGTGAAGGTCGAATGTCGAATGTCGAATGTGAATGGTGAATGTCGAATGTCGAATGTCGGATGTCGAAATGTCCAATGTCGAATGGTGAATGTCGAATGTCGAAATGTCGAAATGTCGAATGTCGGATGTCGAAATGTCGAAATGTAGAATGTCGAATATGAATGTCGAATGTGAATGTCGAATGTCGAATTTCGAATGTGAATGTCGAATATCAAATGTCGAATGTGAATGTCGAATGTGAATGTCAAAATGTCGAATGTCGAATGTGGAATGTCGAAATGTCGAATGTCGAAATGTCGAATGTGGAATGTTGAAATGTCGAATGTCGAATGTGAATGTCGAATGTCAAATGTCGAAATGTCGAATGTTAAATGTGAATGTCGAATGGTGAATGTCAAATGGTGAATGTCGAATGTCGAATGTGAATGTCGAATGTGAATGTCGAATGTGAATGTCGAATGTCGAATGTCGAATGTCGAATGTCGAATGTGAATGTCGAAAGTGAATGTCGAATGTGAATGTCGAAATGTCGAATGTGAATGTCGAATGTGAATGTCGAATGTGAATGTCGAATGTGAATGTCGAAATGTCAAATGTGAATGTCAAATGTGAATGTCGAATGTGAATGTCGAATCTGAATGTCGAATCTGAATGTCGAATGTTGAAATGTCGAATGTCGAATGTCGAATGTCGAAATGTCGAATGTCGAAATGTCGAAAGTCGAATGCGAATGTCGAATGTCGAAATGTCGAATGTGAATGTCGAATGTCGAAATGTCGAATGTCGAATTTGAATGTCGAAATGTCGAAATGTCGAATGTGAATGTCGAAATGTCGAATGTGAATGTCGAATGTCGAAATATCGAATGTGAATGTCGAAAGTCGAAATGTCGAATGTCGAATGTGAATGTCGAAATGTCGAATGTGAATGTCGAAATGTCGAATGTCAAATGTGAATTTCGAATGTCGAATGTGAATGTCGAACGTCAAAATGTCGAATGTCGAATGTGAATGTCGAAATGTCGAAATGTCGAATGTGAATGTCGTAATGTCGAATGTCGAATGTCAAATGTGAATGTCGAATGTCGAATGTGAATGTTGAATGTCGAAATGTCGAACGTCGAAATGTCGAATGTCGAAAGTCGAAATGTCGAATGTCGAATGTCGAAAGTCGAAATGTCGATTGTCGAATGTGAATGTCGAATGTCAAATGTGAATGTCGAATGTCGAATTTGAATGTCGAATGTGAATGTGGAATGTCGTAATGTCGAATGTCGAATGTCAAATGTGAATGTCGAATGTGAATGTTGAATATTGAATGTCGAAATGTCGAATGTCGATTGTCAAATGTGAATGTTGAAATGTCGAAATGTCGATTGTCGAAATGTCAAATGTCGAAATGTCGCATGTCGAATGTGAATGTCGAATGTCGAAATGTCGAATGTCGAAAGTCAAAATGTCGAATGTGAATGTCGAAATGTCGAATGTCGAATGTGAATGTCGAATGTGAATGTCGAATGTCGAATGTGAATGTCGAATGTCAAATGTCGAATGTTAAATGTGAATGTCGAATGTCAAATGTCGAATGTCGAATGTGAATGTCGAATGTCGAATGTGAATGTCGAATGTGAATGTCGAATGTGAATGTCGAATGTCGAATGTCCAATGTCCAATGTCCAATGTGAATGTCGAATGGTGAATGTCGAATGGTGAATGTCGAAATGTCGAATGTGAATGTCGAATGTGAATGTCGAATGTGAATGTCGAAATGTCAAATGTGAATGTCAAATGTGAATGTCGAATGTGAATGTCGAATCTGAATGTCTAATCTGAACGTCGAATGTTGAAATGTCGAATGTCGAATGTCGAATGTCGAAATGTCGAATGTCGAAATGTCGAAAGTCGAATGTGAATGTCGAAATGTCGAATGTGAATGTCGAAATGTCGAATGTCGAATGTCGAATGTCGAATGTGAATGTAGAATGTCGAATGTGAATGTCGAATGTCGAAATGTCGAAAGTCAAAATGTCGAATGTCGAATGTGAATGTCGAAATGTCGAAATGTCGAATGTGAATGTCGAATGTCGAAATGTCGAATGTCGAATGTGAATGTCGAATGTCGAATGTCGAATGTGAATGTCGAAATGTCGAAATGTCGATTGTCGAAATGTCAAATATCGAATGTGAATGTCGAAAGTCGAAATGTCGAATGTCGAATGTGAATGTCGAAATGTCGAAATGTCGAATGTGAATGTCGAAATGTCGAATGTCGAAATGTCGAATGTCAAATGTGAATGTCGAATGTCGAATGTGAATGTCGAATGTCGAAATGTCGAACGTCGAAATGTCGAACGTCGAATGTGAATGTCGAAATGTCGAATGTGAATGTCGAATGTCGTAATGTCGAATGTCGAATGTCAAATGTGAATGTCGAATGTCGAATGTGAATGTCGAATGTCGAAATGTCGAACGTCGAAATGTCGAATGTCGAAATGTCGAACGTTGAAATGTCGAACGTCGAATGTGAATGTCGAAATGTCGAAATGTCGAAATGTCGAATGTGAATGTCGAATGTCGTAATGTCGAATGTCGAATGTCAAATGTGAATGTCGAATGTCGAATGTGAATGTCGAATGTCGAATGTCGAATGTCGAATGTGAATGTCGAATGTCGAAATGTCGAAATGTCGAATGTCGAAATGTCGAATGTCGAATGTCGAATGTCGAATGTCGAATGTGAATGTCGAATGTCAAATGTGAATGTCGAATGTCGAAATGTCGAAAGTCGAAATGTCGAATGTGAATGTCGAAATGTCGAAATGTCGAATGTGAATGTCGAATGTCGAAATGTCGAATGTTGAAATGTCGAATGTCGAATGTCGAATGTGAATGTCGAATGTCGAAATGTCGAAATGTCAAATGTCGATTGTCAAATGTGAATGTCGAATGTCAAATGTGAATGTCGAATGTCGAATGTGAATGTTGAATGTCGAAATGTCGAATGTCGATTGTCAAATGTGTATGTTGAAATGTCGAAATGTCGATTGTCGAAATGTCGAATGTCGAATCTCAAATGTGAATGTCGAAAGTCGAAATGTCGAATGTGAATGTCGAAATGTCGAATGTGAATGTCGAATGTCGAAATGTCGAATGTCGAATGTGAATGTCGAATGTCGAAATGTCGAAATGTCGAATGTCGAAATGTCAAATGTCGATTGTCAAATGTGAATGTCGAATGTCAAATGTGAATGTCGAATGTCGAATGTGAATGATGAAATGTCGAAATGTCGATTGTCGAAATGTCAAATATCGAATGTGAATGTCGAAAGTCGAAATGTCGAATGTCGAATGTGAATGTCGAAATGTCGAAATGTCGAATGTGAATGTCGAAATGTCGAATGTCGAAATGTCGAATGTCAAATGTGAATGTCGAATGTCGAATGTGAATGTCGAATGTCGAAATGTCGAACGTCGAAATGTCGAATGTCGAATGTGAATGTCGAAATGTCGAAATGTAGAATGTGAATGTCGAATGTCGTAATGTCGAATGTCGAATGTCAAATGTGAATGTCAAATGTCGAATGTGAATGTCGAATGTCGAAATGTCGAACGTCGAAATGTCGAAAGTCGAAATGTCGAATGACGAATGTCGAAATGTCGATTGTCGAATGTGAATGTCGAATGTCAAATGTGACTGTCAAATGTCGAATTTGAATGTCGAATGTGAATGTCGAATGTCGTAATGTCGAATGTCGAATGTCAAATGTGAATGTCGAATGTCGAATGTGAATGTCGATTGTCGAAATGTCGAATGTCGAAATGTCGAATGTCGAATGTGAATGTCGAAATGTCGAAATGTCGCATGTCGAATGTGAATGTCGATTGTCAAATGTGAATGTTGAAATGTCGAAATGTCGATTGTCGAAATGTCGAATGTCGAAATGTCGAATGTCGAATGTGAATGTCGAAATGTCGAAATGTCGCATGTCGAATGTGAATGTCGAATGTCGAAATGTCGAATGTCGAAAGTCAAAATGTCGAATGTCAAATGTGAATGTCGAAATGTCGAATGTCGAATGTGAATGTCGAATGTGAATGTCGAATGTCGAATGTGAATGTCGAATGTCGAATGTAAAATGTGAATGTCGAATGTGAATGTTGAATCTGAATGTCGAATCTGAATGTCGAATGTCGAAATGTCGAATGTCGAAATATCGAATGTCGAATGTGAATGTCGAAATGTCAAATGTCGAATGTGAATATCGAAATGTCGAATGTCGAATGTCGAAATGTCGAATGTGAATGTCAAAATGTCGAATGTGAATGTCGAAATGTCGTAATGTCGAAATGTCGAATGTCGAAGGTTAATGTCGAATGTCGAATGTGAATGTCGAATGTGAATGTCGAATGTCGAAATGTCGAAGTGTCGAATGTCGAATGTGAATGTCGAATGTCGAATGTGAATGTCGAATGTCAAATGTCGAATGTGAATGTCGACATGTCGAAATGTCGAATGTCGAAATGTCGAATGTCGAATGTCGAATGTCGAATGTGAATGTCGAATGTCGAATGTCAAATGTGAATGTCGAATGTCGAAATGTCGAAAGTCGAAATGTCGAATGTCGAATGTGAATGTCGAAATGTCGAAATGTCGAATGTGAATGTTGAATGTCGAATGTTGAAATGTCGAATGTCGAATGTCGAATGTGAATGTCGAATGTCGAAATGTCGAAATGTCGAATGTCGAAATGTCAAATGTCGATTGTCAAATGTGAATGTCGAATGTCAAATGTGAATGTCGAATGTCGAATGTGAATGTCGAATGTCAAATGTGAATGTCGAATGTCGAATTTGAATGTCGAATTTGAATGTCGAATGTCGTAATGTCGAATGTCGAATGTCAAATGTGAATGTCGAATGTCGAATGTGAATGTTGAATGTCGAAATGTCGAATGTCGATTGTCAAATGTGAATGTCGAAATGTCGATTGTCGAAATGTCGAATGTCGAATGTCGAATGTGAATGTCGAAATGTCGAAATGTCGCATGTCGAATGTGAATGTCGAATGTCGAAATGTCGAATGTCGAAAGTCAAAATGTCGAATGTCGAATGTGAATGTCGAAATGTCGAATGTGAATGTCGAATGTGAATGTCGAATGTGAATGTCGAATGTCGAATGTGAATGTCGAATGTGATTGTCGAATGTGAATGTCGAAATGTCAAATGTGAATGTCAAATGTGAATGTCGAATGTGAATGTTGAATCTGAATGTCGAATCTGAATGTCGAATGTTGAAATGTCGAATGTCGAAATATCGAATGTCGAATGTGAATGTCGAAATGTCGAAATGTCGAATGTCGAAATGTCAAATGTCGAATGTGAATGTCGAAATGTCGAATGTCGAATGTCGAAATGTCGAATGTGAATGTCGAAATGTCGAATGTGAATGTCAAAATGTCGAATGTCGAAATGTCGGATGTGAATGTCGAATGTCGAATGTGAATGTCGAATGTGAATGTCGAATGTCGAATGTGAATGTCGAAATGTCGAATGTCGGATGTGAATGTCGAAATGTCGAAATGTCGAATGTGAATGTCGAATGTCGAAATGTCGAATGTCGATTGTCAAATGTGAATGTCGAATGTCGAATGTGAATGTCAAAAGTCGAAATGTCGAACGTCTAAATGTCGAAATGTCGAAAGTCGAAATGTCGAAAGTCGAAATGTCGAATGACGAATGTGAATGTCGAATGTCGAAATGTCGAATGTCGAAATGTCGAAAGTCGAAATGTCGAATGTCGAAATGTCGAATGTGAATGTCGAATGTCGAAATGTCAAATGTCGAATGACGAATGTGAATGTCGAATGTCGAAATGTCGAATGTCGAATGTGAATGTCGGAATGTCGAATGTCGAAATGTCGAATGTGAATGTCGAATGTCGAATGTGAATGTCGAATGTCGAAATGTCGAATGTCGAATGTCGAAATGTCGAATGTCGAAATGTCGAATGTCGAATGTCAAATGTGAATGTCGAATGTCAAATGAGAATGTCGAATGTCAAAATGTCGAAATGTCGAATGTCGAAATGTCGAAAGTCGAAATGTCGAAAGTCGAAATGTCGAATGTCGAATGTGAATGTCGAAATGTCGAAAGTCGAAATGTCGAATGTCGAATGTGAATGTCGAAATGTCGCATGTCGAAATGTCGAATGTCGAATGTGAATGTCGAAATGTCGAAATGTCGAACGTAGAATGTTGAAATGTCGAAATGTAGAATGTTGAATGTGAATGTCGAATGTGAATGTCGAATGTCAAAATGTCAAATGTCGAATGACGAATGTGAATGTCGAATGTCGAAATGTCGAATGTCGAATGTGAATGTCGAAATGTCGAATGTCGAAATGTCGAATGTGAATGTCGAATGTCGAATGTGAATGTCGAATGTCGAAATGTCGAATGTCGAATGTCGAAATGTCGAATGTCGGAATGTCGAATGTTGAATGTCAAATGTGAATGTCGAATGTCAAATGAGAATGTCGAATGTCAAAATGTCGAAATGTCGAATGTCGAAATGTCGAAAGTCGAAATGTCGAATGTCGAATGTGAATGTCGAAATGTCGAAAGTCGAAATGTCGAATGTCGAATGTGAATGTCGAAATGTCGCATGTCGAATGTCGAATGTGAATGTCGAAATGTCGAAATGTCGAACGTAGAATGTCGAAATGTCGAAATGTAGAATGTTGAATGTGAATGTCGAATGTGAATGTCGAATGTCGAATGTGAATGTCGAATATCGAATGTCGAATGTGGAATGTCGAAATGTCGAATGTCGAAATGTCGAATGTGGAATGTCGAATGTGAAATGTCGAAATGACGAATGTTAAATGTGAATGTCGAATGGTGAATGTCGAATGTCAAATGTGAATGTCGAAATGTCGAAATGTCGAATGTCGAAATGTCGAATTGTCATATTTCGAAATGTCGAAATGTCGAATGTCGAATGGTCATATGTCGAAATGTCGAATGTCGAAATGTCATATTTCGAAATGTCGAATGTCGAATGTTGAATGTCGAATGTCGAATGTGAATGTCGAAATGTCGAATGTCGAATCTCAATGTCGAATCTGAATGTCGAATGTGAATGTCGCAATGTCGAATGTTAATGTCGAAATGTCGAATGTGAATGTCGAAATGTCGAATGTCGAATTTCGAATGTGAATGTCGAATGTGAATGTCGAAATGTCGAAATGTCGAATGTCGAATGTGAATGTCGAATGTGTATGTCGAATGTGAATGTCGAAATGTCGAATGTGAATGTCGAATGTCAAATGTGAATGTCGAATGTCAAATGTGAATGTCGAATGTCAAATGTCGAATGTGAATGTCGAATGTCGAATGTCGAATGTGAATGTCGAAATGTCAAATGTCGAAATGTCGAATGTCGAATGTGAAATGTGAATGTCGATTGTCAAATGTGAATGTCGAATGTCAAAATGTCAAAATGTCGAAATGTCGAAATGCCGAATGTCGAATGTCGAATGTGAATGGTGAATGTCGAATGTGAATGGTGAATGTCGAATGTCGAATGTCGAATGTCGAATGTCGAATGTGAAGGTCGAATGTCGAATGTCGAATGTGAATGGTGAATGTCGAATGTCGAATGTCGAATGTCGAATGTCGAATGTGAATGTCGAATGTCGGATGTCGAAATGTCCAATGTCGAATGGTGAATGTCGAATGTCGAAATGTCGAAATGTCGAATGTCGGATGTCGAAATGTCGAAATGTAGAATGTCGAATATGAATGTCGAATGTGAATGTCGAATGTCGAATTTCGAATGTGAATGTCGAATATCAAATGTCGAATGTGAATGTCGAATGTGAATGTCAAAATGTCGAATTTCGAATGTGGAATGTCGAAATGTCGAATGTCGAAATGTCGAATGTGGAATGTTGAAATGTCGAATGTCGAATGTGAATGTCGAATGTCAAATGTCGAAATGTCGAATGTTAAATGTGAATGTCGAATGGTGAATGTCAAATGGTGAATGTCGAATGTCGAATGTGAATGTCGAATGTGAATGTCGAATGTGAATGTCGAATGTCGAATGTCGAATGTCGAATGTGAATGTCGAAAGTGAATGTCGAATGTGAATGTCGAAATGTCGAATGTGAATGTCGAATGTGAATGTCGAATGTGAATGTCGAATGTGAATGTCGAAATGTCAAATGTGAATGTCAAATGTGAATGTCGAATGTGAATGTCGAATCTGAATGTCGAATCTGAATGTCGAATGTTGAAATGTCGAATGTCGAATGTCGAATGTCGAAATGTCGAATGTCGAAATGTCGAAAGTCGAATGCGAATGTCGAATGTCGAAATGTCGAATGTGAATGTCGAATGTCGAAATGTCGAATGTCGAATTTGAATGTCGAAATGTCGAAATGTCGAATGTGAATGTCGAAATGTCGAATGTCGAATGTCGAATGTGAATGTCGAATGTCGAATGTGAATGTCGAACGTTAAATGTGAATGTCGAATGTCGAAATGTCGAAAGTTGAAATGTCGAATGTCGAATGTGAATGTCGAAATGTCGAAATGTCAAATGTCGAAATGTCAAATGTTGAAATGTCGATTATGAATGTCGAATGTCGAATTTGAATGTCGAATGTCGAAATGTCGAATGTGAATGTCGAATGTGAATGTCAAATGTCGAATGTGAATGTCGAAATGTCGAATGTCGAATGTGAGTGTCGAAATGTCGAATGTGAATGTCGAATGTCGAAATGTCGAATGTGAATGTCGAAATGTCGTAATGTCGAAATGTCGAATGTCGAATGTGAATGTCAAATGTGAATGTCAAATGTGAATGTCGAATGTCGAATGTGAATGTCGAATGTCGAATGTGAATGTCGAATGTGAATGTCGACATGTCGAAATGTCAAAATGTCGAATGTCGAATGTCGAATGTGAATGTCGAATGTGAATGTCGAATGTCGAAATGTCGAATGTCGAATGTGAATGTCGAATGTTGAAATGTCGAATGTGAATGTCGAAATGTCGTAATGTCGAAATGTCGAATGTCGAATGTGAATGTCGAATGTCGAATGTGAATGTCGAATGTCGAATGTGAATGTCGAATGTCGAATGTGAATGTCGAATGTCGAAATGTCGAATGTGAATGTCAAATGTCGAATGTCGAATGTGAATGTCGACATGTCGAAATGTCGAAATGTCTAATGTCGAAATGTCGAATGTCGAATGTCGAATGTGAATGTCGAATGTCGAATCTCAAATGTGAATGTCGAAAGTCGAAATGTCGAATGTCGAATGTGAATGTCGAAATGTCGAATGTGAATGTCGAATGTCGAAATGTCGAATGTCGAATGTGAATGTCGAATGTCGAAATGTCGAAATGTCGAATGTCGAAATGTCAAATGTCGATTGTCAAATGTGAATGTCGAATGTCAAATGTGAATGTCGAATGTCGAATGTGAATGATGAAATGTCGAAATGTCGATTGTCGAAATGTCAAATATCGAATGTGAATGTCGAAAGTCGAAATGTCGAATGTCGAATGTGAATGTCGAAATGTCGAAATGTCGAATGTGAATGTCGAAATGTCGAATGTCGAAATGTCGAATGTCAAATGTGAATGTCGAATGTCGAATGTGAATGTCGAATGTCGAAATGTCGAACGTCGAAATGTCGAATGTCGAATGTGAATGTCGAAATGTCGAAATGTCGAATGTGAATGTCGAATGTCGTAATGTCGAATGTCGAATGTCAAATGTGAATGTCAAATGTCGAATGTGAATGTCGAATGTCGAAATGTCGAACGTCGAAATGTCGAAAGTCGAAATGTCGAATGACGAATGTCGAAATGTCGATTGTCGAATGTGAATGTCGAATGTCAAATGTGACTGTCAAATGTCGAATTTGAATGTCGAATGTGAATGTCGAATGTCGTAATGTCGAATGTCGAATGTCAAATGTGAATGTCGAATGTCGAATGTGAATGTCGATTGTCGAAATGTCGAATGTCGAAATGTCGAATGTCGAATGTGAATGTCGAAATGTCGAAATGTCGCATGTCGAATGTGAATGTCGATTGTCAAATGTGAATGTTGAAATGTCGAAATGTCGATTGTCGAAATGTCGAATGTCGAAATGTCGAATGTCGAATGTGAATGTCGAAATGTCAAAATGTCGCATGTCGAATGTGAATGTCGAATGTCGAAATGTCGAATGTCGAAAGTCAAAATGTCGAATGTCGAATGTGAATGTCGAAATGTCGAATGTCGAATGTGAATGTCGAATGTGAATGTCGAATGTCGAATGTGAATGTCGAATGTCGAATGTCGAATGTGATTGTCGAATGTGAATGTCGAAATGTCAAATGTGAATGTAAAATGTGAATGTCGAATGTGAATGTTGAATCTGAATGTCGAATCTGAATGTCGAATGTCGAAATGTCGAATGTCGAAATATCGAATGTCGAATGTGAATGTCGAAATGTCAAATGTCGAATGTGAATGTCGAAATGTCGAATGTCGAATGTCGAAATGTCGAATGTGAATGTCAAAATGTCGAATGTGAATGTCGAAATGTCGTAATGTCGAAATGTCGAATGTCGAAGGTTAATGTCGAATGTCGAATGTGAATGTCGAATGTGAATGTCGAATGTCGAAATGTCGAAGTGTCGAATGTCGAATGTGAATGTCGAATGTCGAATGTGAATGTCGAATGTCAAATGTCGAATGTGAATGTCGACATGTCGAAATGTCGAATGTCGAAATGTCGAATGTCGAATGTCGAATGTGAATGTCGAATGTCGAATGTCAAATGTGAATGTCGAATGTCGAAATGTCGAAAGTCGAAATGTCGAATGTCGAATGTGAATGTCGAAATGTCGAAATGTCGAATGTGAATGTTGAATGTCGAATGTTGAAATGTCGAATGTCGAATGTCGAATGTGAATGTCGAATGTCGAAATGTCGAAATGTCGAATGTCGAAATGTCAAATGTCGATTGTCAAATGTGAATGTCGAATGTCAAATGTGAATGTCGAATGTCGAATGTGAATGTCGAATGTCAAATGTGAATGTCGAATGTCGAATTTGAATGTCGAATTTGAATGTCGAATGTCGTAATGTCGAATGTCGAATGTCAAATGTGAATGTCGAATGTCGAATGTGAATGTTGAATGTCGAAATGTCGAATGTCGATTGTCAAATGTGAATGTTGAAATGTCGAAATGTCGATTGTCGAAATGTCGAATGTCGAATGTCGAATGTGAATGTCGAAATGTCGAAATGTCGCATGTCGAATGTGAATGTCGAATGTCGAAATGTCGAATGTCGAAAGTCAAAATGTCGAATGTCGAATGTGAATGTCGAAATGTCGAATGTGAATGTCGAATGTGAATGTCGAATGTGAATGTCGAATGTCGAATGTGAATGTCGAATGTGATTGTCGAATGTGAATGTCGAATGTGAATGTCGAAATGTCAAATGTGAATGTCAAATGTGAATGTCGAATGTGAATGTTGAATCTGAATGTCGAATCTGAATGTCGAATGTTGAAATGTCGAATGTCGAAATATCGAATGTCGAATGTGAATGTCGAAATGTCGAAATGTCGAATGTCGAAATGTCAAATGTGAATGTCGAAATGTTGAATGTCGAATGTCGAAATGTCGAATGTGAATGTCGAAATGTCGAATGTGAATGTCAAAATGTCGAATGTCGAAATGTCGGATGTGAATGTCGAATGTCGAATGTGAATGTCGAATGTGAATGTCGAATGTCGAATGTGAATGTCGAAATGTCGAATGTCGGATGTGAATGTCGAAATGTCGAAATGTCGAATGTGAATGTCGAATGTCGAAATGTCGAATGTCGATTGTCAAATGTGAATGTCGAATGTCGAAATGTCGAATGTGAATGTCGAATGTCGAATGTGAATGTCAAAAGTCGAAATGTCGAATGTCTAAATGTCGAAATGTCGAAAGTCGAAATGTCGAAAGTCGAAATGTCGAATGACGAATGTGAATGTCGAATGTCGAAATGTCGAATGTCGAAATGTCGAAAGTCGAAATGTCGAATGTCGAAATGTCGAATGTGAATGTCGAATGTCGAAATGTCAAATGTCGAATGACGAATGTGAATGTCGAATGTCGAAATGTCGAATGTCGAATGTGAATGTTGGAATGTCGAATGTCGAAATGTCGAATGTGAATGTCGAATGTCGAATGTGAATGTCGAAATGTCGAATGTCGAAATGTCGAATGTCGAAATGTCGAATGTCGAATGTCAAATGTGAATGTCGAATGTCAAATGAGAATGTCGAATGTCAAAATGTCGAAATGTCGAATGTCGAAATGTCGAAAGTCGAAATGTCGAAAGTCGAAATGTCGAATGTCGAATGTGAATGTCGAAATGTCGAAAGTCGAAATGTCGAATGTCGAATGTGAATGTCGAAATGTCGCATGTCGAAATGTCGAATGTCGAATGTGAATGTCGAAATGTCGAACGTAGAATGTTGAAATGTCGAAATGTAGAATGTTGAATGTGAATGTCGAATGTGAATGTCGAATGTCAAAATGTCAAATGTCGAATGACGAATGTGAATGTCGAATGTCGAAATGTCGAATGTCGAATGTGAATGTCGAAATGTTGAATGTCGAAATGTCGAATGTGAATGTCGAATGTCGAATGTGAATGTCGAATGTCGAAATGTCGAATGTCGAATGTCGAAATGTCGAATGTCGAAATGTCGAATGTCGAATGTCAAATGTGAATGTCGAATGTCAAATGAGAATGTCGAATGTCAAAATGTCGAAATGTCGAATGTCGAAATGTCGAAAGTCGAAATGTCGAATGTCGAATGTGAATGTCGAAATGTCGAAAGTCGAAATGTCGAATGTCGAATGTGAATGTCGAAATGTCGCATGTCGAATGTCGAATGTGAATGTCGAAATGTCGAAATGTCGAACGTAGAATGTCGAAATGTCGAAATGTAGAATGTTGAATGTGAATGTCGAATGTGAATGTCGAATGTCGAATGTGAATGTCGAATATCGAATGTCGAATGTGGAATGTCGAAATGTCGAATGTCGAAATGTCGAATGTGGAATGTCGAATGTGAAATGTCGAAATGTCGAATGTTAAATGTGAATGTCGAATGGTGAATGTCGAATGTCAAATGTGAATGTCGAAATGTCGAAATGTCGAATGTCGAAATGTCGAATTGTCATATTTCGAAATGTCGAAATGTCGAATGTCGAATGGTCATATGTCGAAATGTCGAATGTCGAAATGTCATATTTCGAAATGTCGAATGTCGAATGTTGAATGTCGAATGTCGAATGTGAATGTCGAAATGTCGAATGTCGAATCTCAATGTCGAATCTGAATGTCGAATGTGAATGTCGCAATGTCGAATGTTAATGTCGAAATGTCGAATGTGAATGTCGAAATGTCGAATGTCGAATTTCGAATGTGAATGTCGAATGTGAATGTCGAAATGTCGAAATGTCGAATGTCGAATGTGAATGTCGAATGTGTATGTCGAATGTGAATGTCGAAATGTCGAATGTGAATGTCGAATGTCAAATGTGAATGTCGAATGTCAAACTTGAATGTCGAATGTCAAATGTCGAATGTGAATGTCGAATGTCGAATGTGAATGTCGAAATGTCAAATGTCGAAATGTCGAATGTCGAATGTGAAATGTGAATGTCGATTGTCAAATGTGAATGTCGAATGTCAAAATGTCAAAATGTCGAAATGTCGAAATGCCGAATGTCGAATGTCGAATGTGAATGGTGAATGTCGAATGTGAATGGTGAATGTCGAATGTCGAATGTCGAATGTCGAATGTCGAATGTGAAGGTCGAATGTCGAATGTCGAATGTGAATGGTGAATGTCGAATGTCGAATGTCGAATGTCGAATGTCGAATGTGAATGTCGAATGTCGGATGTCGAAATGTCCAATGTCGAATGGTGAATGTCGAATGTCGAAATGTCGAAATGTCGAATGTCGGATGTCGAAATGTCGAAATGTAGAATGTCGAATATGAATGTCGAATGTGACTGTCGAATGTCGAATGTCGAATTTCGAATGTGAATGTCGAATATCAAATGTCGAATGTGAATGTCGAATGTGAATGTCAAAATGTCGAATGTCGAATGTGGAATGTCGAAATGTCGAATGTCGAAATGTCGAATGTGGAATGTTGAAATGTCGAATGTCGAATGTGAATGTCAAATGTCGAAATGTCGAATGTTAAATGTGAATGTCGAATGGTGAATGTCAAATGGTGAATGTCGAATGTCGAATGTGAATGTCGAATGTGAATGTCGAATGTGAATGTCGAATGTGAATGTCGAATGTCGAATGTCGAATGTGAATGTCGAAAGTGAATGTCGAATGTGAATGTCGAAATGTCGAATGTGAATGTCGAATGTGAATGTCGAATGTGAATGTCGAATGTGAATGTCGAAATGTCAAATGTGAATGTCAAATGTGAATGTCGAATGTGAATGTCGAATCTGAATGTCGAATCTGAATGTCGAATGTTGAAATGTCGAATGTCGAATGTCGAATGTCGAAATGTCGAATGTCGAAATGTCGAAAGTCGAATGCGAATGTCGAATGTCGAAATGTCGAATGTGAATGTCGAATGTCGAAATGTCGAATGTCGAATTTGAATGTCGAAATGTCGAAATGTCGAATGTGAATGTCGAAATGTCGAATGTGAATGTCGAATGTCGAAATATCGAATGTGAATGTCGAAAGTCGAAATGTCGAATGTCGAATGTGAATGTCGAAATGTCGAATGTGAATGTCGAAATGTCGAATGTCAAATGTGAATGTCGAATGTCGAATGTGAATGTCGAACGTCAAAATGTCGAATGTCGAATGTGAATGTCGAAATGTCGAAATGTCGAATGTGAATGTCGTAATGTCGAATGTCGAATGTCAAATGTGAATGTCGAATGTCGAATGTGAATGTTGAATGTCGAAATGTCGAACGTCGAAATGTCGAATGTCGAAAGTCGAAATGTCGAATGTCGAATGTCGAAAGTCGAAATGTCGATTGTCGAATGTGAATGTCGAATGTCGAATTTGAATGTCGAATGTCGAATTTGAATGTCGAATGTGAATGTGGAATGTCGTAATGTCGAATGTCGAATGTCAAATGTGAATGTCGAATGTGAATGTTGAATATTGAATGTCGAAATGTCGAATGTCGATTGTCAAATGTGAATGTTGAAATGTCGAAATGTCGATTGTCGAAATGTCAAATGTCGAAATGTCGCATGTCGAATGTGAATGTCGAATGTCGAAATGTCGAATGTCGAAAGTCAAAATGTCGAATGTGAATGTCGAAATGTCGAATGTCGAATGTGAATGTCGAATGTGAATGTCGAATGTCGAATGTGAATGTCGAATGTCAAATGTCGAATGTTAAATGTGAATGTCGAATGTCAAATGTCGAATGTCGAATGTGAATGTCGAATGTCGAATGTGAATGTCGAATGTGAATGTCGAATGTGAATGTCGAATGTCGAATGTGAATGTCGAATGTGAATGTCGAATGTGAATGTCGAATGTCGAATGTGAATGTCGAATGTCGAATGTGAATGTCGAATGTGAATGTCGAATGTGAATGTCGAATGTCGAATGTCCAATGTCCAATGTCCAATGTGAATGTCGAATGGTGAATGTCGAATGGTGAATGTCGAAATGTCGAATGTGAATGTCGAATGTGAATGTCGAATGTGAATGTCGAAATGTCAAATGTGAATGTCAAATGTGAATGTCGAATGTGAATGTCGAATCTGAATGTCTAATCTGAACGTCGAATGTTGAAATGTCGAATGTCGAATGTCGAATGTCGAAATGTCGAATGTCGAAATGTCGAAAGTCGAATGTGAATGTCGAAATGTCGAATGTGAATGTCGAAATGTCGAATGTCGAATGTCGAATGTCGAATGTGAATGTAGAATGTCGAATGTGAATGTCGAATGTCGAAATGTCGAAAGTCAAAATGTCGAATGTCGAATGTGAATGTCGAAATGTCGAAATGTCGAATGTGAATGTCGAATGTCGAAATGTCGAATGTCGAATGTGAATGTCGAATGTCGAATGTCGAATGTGAATGTCGAAATGTCGAAATGTCGATTGTCGAAATGTCAAATATCGAATGTGAATGTCGAAAGTCGAAATGTCGAATGTCGAATGTGAATGTCGAAATGTCGAAATGTCGAATGTGAATGTCGAAATGTCGAATGTCGAAATGTCGAATGTCAAATGTGAATGTCGAATGTCGAATGTGAATGTCGAATGTCGAAATGTCGAACGTCGAAATGTCGAACGTCGAATGTGAATGTCGAAATGTCGAAATGTCGAAATGTCGAATGTGAATGTCGAATGTCGTAATGTCGAATGTCGAATGTCAAATGTGAATGTCGAATGTCGAATGTGAATGTCGAATGTCGAAATGTCGAACGTCGAAATGTCGAATGTCGAAATGTCGAACGTTGAAATGTCGAACGTCGAATGTGAATGTCGAAATGTCGAAATGTCGAAATGTCGAATGTGAATGTCGAATGTCGTAATGTCGAATGTCGAATGTCAAATGTGAATGTCGAATGTCGAATGTGAATGTCGAATGTCGAATGTCGAATGTCGAATGTCGAATGTGAATGTCGAATGTCGAAATGTCGAAATGTCGAATGTCGAAATGTCGAATGTCGAATGTCGAATGTCGAATGTCGAATGTGAATGTCGAATGTCAAATGTGAATGTCGAATGTCGAAATGTCGAAAGTCGAAATGTCGAATGTGAATGTCGAAATGTCGAAATGTCGAATGTGAATGTCGAATGTCGAAATGTCGAATGTTGAAATGTCGAATGTCGAATGTCGAATGTGAATGTCGAATGTCGAAATGTCGAAATGTCAAATGTCGATTGTCAAATGTGAATGTCGAATGTCAAATGTGAATGTCGAATGTCGAATGTGAATGTTGAATGTCGAAATGTCGAATGTCGATTGTCAAATGTGTATGTTGAAATGTCGAAATGTCGATTGTCGAAATGTCGAATGTCGAATCTCAAATGTGAATGTCGAAAGTCGAAATGTCGAATGTCGAATGTGAATGTCGAAATGTCGAATGTGAATGTCGAATGTCGAAATGTCGAATGTCGAATGTGAATGTCGAATGTCGAAATGTCGAAATGTCGAATGTCGAAATGTCAAATGTCGATTGTCAAATGTGAATGTCGAATGTCAAATGTGAATGTCGAATGTCGAATGTGAATGATGAAATGTCGAAATGTCGATTGTCGAAATGTCAAATATCGAATGTGAATGTCGAAAGTCGAAATGTCGAATGTCGAATGTGAATGTCGAAATGTCGAAATGTCGAATGTGAATGTCGAAATGTCGAATGTCGAAATGTCGAATGTCAAATGTGAATGTCGAATGTCGAATGTGAATGTCGAATGTCGAAATGTCGAACGTCGAAATGTCGAATGTCGAATGTGAATGTCGAAATGTCGAAATGTCGAATGTGAATGTCGAATGTCGTAATGTCGAATGTCGAATGTCAAATGTGAATGTCAAATGTCGAATGTGAATGTCGAATGTCGAAATGTCGAACGTCGAAATGTCGAAAGTCAAAATGTCGAATGACGAATGTCGAAATGTCGATTGTCGAATGTGAATGTCGAATGTCAAATGTGACTGTCAAATGTCGAATTTGAATGTCGAATGTGAATGTCGAATGTCGTAATGTCGAATGTCGAATGTCAAATGTGAATGTCGAATGTCGAATGTGAATGTCGATTGTCGAAATGTCGAATGTCGAAATGTCGAATGTCGAATGTGAATGTCGAAATGTCGAAATGTCGCATGTCGAATGTGAATGTCGATTGTCAAATGTGAATGTTGAAATGTCGAAATGTCGATTGTCGAAATGTCGAATGTCGAAATGTCGAATGTCGAATGTGAATGTCGAAATGTCGAAATGTCGCATGTCGAATGTGAATGTCGAATGTCGAAATGTCGAATGTCGAAAGTCAAAATGTCGAATGTCGAATGTGAATGTCGAAATGTCGAATGTCGAATGTGAATGTCGAATGTGAATGTCGAATGTCGAATGTGAATGTCGAATGTCGAATGTAAAATGTGAATGTCGAATGTGAATGTTGAATCTGAATGTCGAATCTGAATGTCGAATGTCGAAATGTCGAATGTCGAAATATCGAATGTCGAATGTGAATGTCGAAATGTCAAATGTCGAATGTGAATATCGAAATGTCGAATGTCGAATGTCGAAATGTCGAATGTGAATGTCAAAATGTCGAATGTGAATGTCGAAATGTCGTAATGTCGAAATGTCGAATGTCGAAGGTTAATGTCGAATGTCGAATGTGAATGTCGAATGTGAATGTCGAATGTCGAAATGTCGAAGTGTCGAATGTCGAATGTGAATGTCGAATGTCGAATGTGAATGTCGAATGTCAAATGTCGAATGTGAATGTCGACATGTCGAAATGTCGAATGTCGAAATGTCGAATGTCGAATGTCGAATGTCGAATGTGAATGTCGAATGTCGAATGTCGAATGTGAATGTCGAATGTCGAAATGTCGAAAGTCGAAATGTCGAATGTCGAATGTGAATGTCGAAATGTCGAAATGTCGAATGTGAATGTTGAATGTCGAATGTTGAAATGTCGAATGTCGAATGTCGAATGTGAATGTCGAATGTCGAAATGTCGAAATGTCGAATGTCGAAATGTCAAATGTCGATTGTCAAATGTGAATGTCGAATGTCAAATGTGAATGTCGAATGTCGAATGTGAATGTCGAATGTCAAATGTGAATGTCGAATGTCGAATTTGAATGTCGAATTTGAATGTCGAATGTCGTAATGTCGAATGTCGAATGTCAAATGTGAATGTCGAATGTCGAATGTGAATGTTGAATGTCGAAATGTCGAATGTCGATTGTCAAATGTGAATGTTGAAATGTCGAAATGTCGATTGTCGAAATGTCGAATGTCGAATGTCGAATGTGAATGTCGAAATGTCGAAATGTCGCATGTCGAATGTGAATGTCGAATGTCGAAATGTCGAATGTCGAAAGTCAAAATGTCAAATGTCGAATGTGAATGTCGAAATGTCGAATGTGAATGTCGAATGTGAATGTCGAATGTGAATGTCGAATGTCGAATGTGAATGTCGAATGTGATTGTCGAATGTGAATGTCGAAATGTCAAATGTGAATGTCAAATGTGAATGTCGAATGTGAATGTTGAATCTGAATGTCGAATCTGAATGTCGAATGTTGAAATGTCGAATGTCGAAATATCGAATGTCGAATGTGAATGTCGAAATGTCGAAATGTCGAATGTCGAAATGTCAAATGTCGAATGTGAATGTCGAAATGTCGAATGTCGAATGTCGAAATGTCGAATGTGAATGTCAAAATGTCGAATGTGAATGTCAAAATGTCGAATGTCGAAATGTCGGATGTGAATGTCGAATGTCGAATGTGAATGTCGAATGTGAATGTCGAATGTCGAATGTGAATGTCGAAATGTCGAATGTCGGATGTGAATGTCGAAATGTCGAAATGTCGAATGTGAATGTCGAATGTCGAAATGTCGAATGTCGATTGTCAAATGTGAATGTCGAAATGTCGAATGTGAATGTCGAATGTCGAATGTGAATGTCAAAAGTCGAAATGTCGAATGTCTAAATGTCGAAATGTCGAAAGTCGAAATGTCGAAAGTCGAAATGTCGAATGACGAATGTGAATGTCGAATGTCGAAATGTCGAATGTCGAAATGTCGAAAGTCGAAATGTCGAATGTCGAAATGTCGAATGTGAATGTCGAATGTCGAAATGTCAAATGTCGAATGACGAATGTGAATGTCGAATGTCGAAATGTCGAATGTCGAATGTGAATGTCGGAATGTCGAATGTCGAAATGTCGAATGTGAATGTCGAATGTCGAATGTGAATGTCGAATGTCGAAATGTCGAATGTCGAATGTCGAAATGTCGAATGTCGAAATGTCGAATGTCGAATGTCAAATGTGAATGTCGAATGTCAAATGAGAATGTCGAATGTCAAAATGTCGAAATGTCGAATGTCGAAATGTCGAAAGTCGAAATGTCGAAAGTCGAAATGTCGAATGTCGAATGTGAATGTCGAAATGTCGAAAGTCGAAATGTCGAATGTCGATGTCGAAATGTCGCATGTCGAAATGTCGAATGTCGAATGTGAATGTCGAAATGTCGAAATGTCGAACGTAGAATGTTGAAATGTCGAAATGTAGAATGTTGAATGTGAATGTCGAATGTGAATGTCGAATGTCAAAATGTCAAATGTCGAATGACGAATGTGAATGTCGAATGTCGAAATGTCAAATGTCGAATGTGAATGTCGAAATGTCGAATGTCGAAATGTCGAATGTGAATGTCGAATGTCGAATGTGAATGTCGAATGTCGAAATGTCGAATGTCGAATGTCGAAATGTCGAATGTCGAATGTCGAATGTCAAATGTGAATGTCGAATGTCAAATGAGAATGTCGAATGTCAAAATGTCGAAATGTCGAATGTCGAAATGTCGAAAGTCGAAATGTCGAATGTCGAATGTGAATGTCGAAATGTCGAAAGTCGAAATGTCGAATGTCGAATGTGAATGTCGAAATGTCGCATGTCGAATGTCGAATGTGAATGTCGAAATGTCGAAATGTCGAACGTAGAATGTCGAAATGTCGAAATGTAGAATGTTGAATGTGAATGTCGAATGTGAATGTCGAATGTCGAATGTGAATGTCGAATATCGAATGTCGAATGTGGAATGTCGAAATGTCGAATGTCGAAATGTCGAATGTGGAATGTCGAATGTGAAATGTCGAAATGTCGAATGTTAAATGTGAATGTCGAATGGTGAATGTCGAATGTCAAATGTGAATGTCGAAATGTCGAAATGTCGAATGTCGAAATGTCGAATTGTCATATTTCGAAATGTCGAAATGTCGAATGTCGAATGGTCATATGTCGAAATGTCGAATGTCGAAATGTCATATTTCGAAATGTCGAATGTCTAATGTTGAATGTCGAATGTCGAATGTGAATGTCGAAATGTCGAATGTCGAATCTCAATGTCGAATCTGAATGTCGAATGTGAATGTCGCAATGTCGAATGTTAATGTCGAAATGTCGAATGTGAATGTCGAAATGTCGAATGTCGAATTTCGAATGTGAATGTCGAATGTGAATGTCGAAATGTCGAAATGTCGAATGTCGAATGTGAATGTCGAATGTGTATGTCGAATGTGAATGTCGAAATGTCGAATGTGAATGTCGAATGTCAAATGTGAATGTCGAATGTCAAATGTGAATGTCGAATGTCAAATGTCGAATGTGAATGTCGAATGTCGAATGTCGAATGTGAATGTCGAAATGTCAAATGTCGAAATGTCGAATGTCGAATGTGAAATGTGAATGTCGATTGTCAAATGTGAATGTCGAATGTCAAAATGTCAAAATGTCGAAATGTCGAAATGCCGAATGTCGAATGTCGAATGTGAATGGTGAATGTCGAATGTGAATGGTGAATGTCGAATGTCGAATGTCGAATGTCGAATGTGAAGGTCGAATGTCGAATGTCGAATGTGAATGGTGAATGTCGAATGTCGAATGTCGAATGTCGAATGTCGAATGTGAATGTCGAATGTCGGATGTCGAAATGTCCAATGTCGAATGGTGAATGTCGAATGTCGAAATGTCGAAATGTCGAATGTCGGATGTCGAAATGTCGAAATGTAGAATGTCGAATATGAATGTCGAATGTGAATGTCGAATGTCGAATTTCGAATGTGAATGTCGAATATCAAATGTCGAATGTGAATGTCGAATGTGAATGTCAAAATGTCGAATTTCGAATGTGGAATATCGAAATGTCGAATGTCGAAATGTCGAATGTGGAATGTTGAAATGTCGAATGTCGAATGTGAATGTCAAATGTCGAAATGTCGAATGTTAAATGTGAATGTCGAATGGTGAATGTCAAATGGTGAATGTCGAATGTCGAATGTGAATGTCGAATGTGAATGTCGAATGTGAATGTCGAATGTCGAATGTCGAATGTGAATGTCGAAAGTGAATGTCGAATGTGAATGTCGAAATGTCGAATGTGAATGTCGAATGTGAATGTCGAATGTGAATGTCGAAATGTCAAATGTGAATGTCAAATGTGAATGTCGAATGTGAATGTCGAATCTGAATGTCGAATCTGAATGTCGAATGTTGAAATGTCGAATGTCGAATGTCGAATGTCGAAATGTCGAATGTCGAAATGTCGAAAGTCGAATGCGAATGTCGAATGTCGAAATGTCGAATGTGAATGTCGAATGTCGAAATGTCGAATGTCGAATTTGAATGTCGAAATGTCGAAATGTCGAATGTGAATGTCGAAATGTCGAATGTGAATGTCGAATGTCGAAATATCGAATGTGAATGTCGAAAGTCGAAATGTCGAATGTCGAATGTGAATGTCGAAATGTCGAATGTGAATGTCGAAATGTCGAATGTCAAATGTGAATGTCGAATGTCGAATGTGAATGTCGAACGTCAAAATGTCGAATGTCGAATGTGAATGTCGAAATGTCGAAATGTCGAATGTGAATGTCGTAATGTCGAATGTCGAATGTCAAATGTGAATGTCGAATGTCGAATGTGAATGTTGAATGTCGAAATGTCGAACGTCGAAATGTCGAATGTCGAAAGTCGAAATGTCGAATGTCGAATGTCGAAAGTTGAAATGTCGATTGTCGAATGTGAATGTCGAATGTCAAATGTGAATGTCGAATGTCGAATTTGAATGTCGAATGTGAATGTGGAATGTCGTAATGTCGAATGTCGAATGTCAAATGTGAATGTCGAATGTGAATGTTGAATATTGAATGTCGAAATGTCGAATGTCGATTGTCAAATGTGAATGTTGAAATGTCGAAATGTCGATTGTCGAAATGTCAAATGTCGAAATGTCGCATGTCGAATGTGAATGTCGAATGTCGAAATGTCGAATGTCGAAAGTCAAAATGTCGAATGTGAATGTCGAAATGTCGAATGTCGAATGTGAATGTCGAATGTGAATGTCGAATGTCGAATGTGAATGTCGAATGTCAAATGTCGAATGTTAAATGTGAATGTCGAATGTCAAATGTCGAATGTCGAATGTGAATGTCGAATGTCGAATGTGAATGTCGAATGTGAATGTCGAATGTGAATGTCGAATGTCGAATGTCCAATGTCCAATGTCCAATGTGAATGTCGAATGGTGAATGTCGAATGGTGAATGTCAAAATGTCGAATGTGAATGTCGAATGTGAATGTCGAATGTGAATGTCGAAATGTCAAATGTGAATGTCATATGTGAATGTCGAATGTGAATGTCGAATCTGAATGTCTAATCTGAACGTCGAATGTTGAAATGTCGAATGTCGAATGTCGAATGTCGAAATGTCGAATGTCGAAATGTCGAAAGTCGAATGTGAATGTCGAAATGTCGAATGTGAATGTCGAAATGTCGAATGTCGAATGTCGAATGTCGAATGTGAATGTAGAATGTCGAAAGTCGAAATGTCGAATGTCGAATGTGAATGTCGAAATGTCGCATGTCGAAATGTCGAATGTCGAATGTGAATGTCGAAATGTCGAAATGTCGAACGTAGAATGTCGAAATGTCGAAATGTAGAATGTTGAATGTGAATGTCGAATGTGAATGTCGAATGTCAAAATGTCAAATGTCGAATGACGAATGTGAATGTCGAATGTCGAAATGTCGAATGTCGAAATGTCGAAATGTCGAATGTCGAATGTGAATGTCGAAATGTCGATTATGAATGTCGAATGTCGAATTTGAATGTCGAATGTCGAAATGTCGAATGTCGAAATGTCGAAATGTCGAATGTGAATGTCGAATGTGAATGTCAAATGTCGAATGTGAATGTCGAAATGTCGAAATGTCGAATGTCGAATGTCGAAATGTCGAAATGTCGAATGTGAATGTCGAATGTTAAATGTGAATGTCGAAAGTCGAAATGTCGAATGTCGAATGTGAATGTCGAAATGTCGAAATGTCAAATGTCGAAATGTCGATCATGAATGTCGAATGTCGAATTTGAATGTCGAATGTCGAAATGTCGAAAAGTCGAATGTCGAATGTGAATGTCGAATGTCGATTATGAATGTCGAATGTCGAATTTGAATGTCGAATGTCGAAATGTCGAAATGTCGAATGTCGAATGTGAATGTCGAATGTGAATGTCAAATGTCGAATGTGAATGTCGAAATGTCGAAATGTCGAATGTCGAATGTGAATGTTAAATGTGAATGTCGAAAGTCGAAATGTCGAATGTCGAATGTGAATGTCGAAATGTCGAAATGTCGAAATGTCGAAATGTCGAATGTCGAATGTCGAATGTCGAATGTGAATGTCGAATGTGAATGTCGAATGTGAATGTCGAATGTCGAAATGTCGAATGTGAATGTCGAAATGTCGTAATGTCGAAATGTCGAATGTCGAATGTGAATGTCGAATGTCGAATGTAAATGTCGAATGACGAATGTCGAATGTCGAATGTGAATGTCGAAATGTCGAAATGTCGAAATGTCGAAATATTGAATGTCGAATGTCGAATTGTCGAATGTCGAAATGTCGAATGTGAATGTCGAATGTCGAAATGTCGAATGTGAATGTCGAAATGTCGTAATGTCGAAATGTCGAATGTCGAATGTGAATGTCGAATGTCGAATGTGATTGTCGAATGTGAATGTCGAATGTGAATGTCGAAATGTCAAATGTGAATGTCAAATGTGAATGTCGAATGTGAATGTTGAATCTGAATGTCGAATCTGAATGTCGAATGTTGAAATGTCGAATGTCGAAATATCGAATGTCGAAATGTCGAAATGTCGAATGTCGAAATGTCAAATGTCGAATGTGAATGTCGAAATGTCGAATGTGAATGTCAAAATGTCGAATGTGAATGTCAAAATGTCGAATGTCGAAATGTCGAATGTGAATGTCGAATGTCGAATGTCGAATGTGAATGTCGAATGTCGAAATGTCGAATGTCGAATGTCGAAATGTCGAAATGTCGAATGTCGAATGTGAATGTCGAATGTTAAATGTGAATGTCGAATGTCGAAATGTCGAAAGTCGAAATGTCGAATGTGGAATGTGAATGTCGAAATGTCGAAATGTCTAATGTCGAAATGTCGAAATGTCGATTATGAATGTCGAATTTCGAATTTGAATGTCGAAATGTCGAAATGTCGAATGTCGAATGTGAATGTCGAATGTGAATGTCAAATGTCGAATGTGAATGTCGAAATGTCGAAATGTCGAATGTCGAATTGTCGAATGTCGAATGTGAATGTCGAAATGTCGAATGTGAATGTCGAATGTCGAAATGTCGAATGTGAATGTCGAAATGTCGTAATGTCGAAATGTCGAATGTCGAATGTGAATGTCGAATGTCAATGTCGAATGTCGAATGTGAATGTCGAATGTCGAATGTGAATGTCGAACGTTAAATGTGAATGTCGAATGTCGAAATGTCGAAAGTTGAAATGTCGAATGTCGAATGTGAATGTCGAAATGTCGAAATGTCAAATGTCGAAATGTCAAATGTTGAAATGTCGATTATGAATGTCGAATGTCGAATTTGAATGTCGAATGTCGAAATGTCGAATGTGAATGTCGAATGTGAATGTCAAATGTCGAATGTGAATGTCGAAATGTCGAATGTCGAATGTGAGTGTCGAAATGTCGAATGTGAATGTCGAATGTCGAAATGTCGAATGTGAATGTCGAAATGTCGTAATGTCGAAATGTCGAATGTCGAATGTGAATGTCAAATGTGAATGTCAAATGTGAATGTCGAATGTCGAATGTGAATGTCGAATGTCGAATGTGAATGTCGAATGTGAATGTCGACATGTCGAAATGTCAAAATGTCGAATGTCGAATGTCGAATGTGAATGTCGAATGTGAATGTCGAATGTCGAAATGTCGAATGTCGAATGTGAATGTCGAATGTTGAAATGTCGAATGTGAATGTCGAAATGTCGTAATGTCGAAATGTCGAATGTCGAATGTGAATGTCGAATGTCGAATGTGAATGTCGAATGTCGAATGTGAATGTCGAATGTCGAATGTGAATGTCGAATGTCGAAATGTCGAATGTGAATGTCGAATGTCGAATGTCGAATGTGAATGTCGACATGTCGAAATGTCGAAATGTCTAATGTCGAAATGTCGAATGTCGAATGTCGAATGTGAATGTCGAATGTCGAATCTCAAATGTGAATGTCGAAAGTCGAAATGTCGAATGTCGAATGTGAATGTCGAAATGTCGAATGTGAATGTCGAATGTCGAAATGTCGAATGTCGAATGTGAATGTCGAATGTCGAAATGTCGAAATGTCGAATGTCGAAATGTCAAATGTCGATTGTCAAATGTGAATGTCGAATGTCAAATGTGAATGTCGAATGTCGAATGTGAATGATGAAATGTCGAAATGTCGATTGTCGAAATGTCAAATATCGAATGTGAATGTCGAAAGTCGAAATGTCGAATGTCGAATGTGAATGTCGAAATGTCGAAATGTCGAATGTGAATGTCGAAATGTCGAATGTCGAAATGTCGAATGTCAAATGTGAATGTCGAATGTCGAATGTGAATGTCGAATGTCGAAATGTCGAACGTCGAAATGTCGAATGTCGAATGTGAATGTCGAAATGTCGAAATGTCGAATGTGAATGTCGAATGTCGTAATGTCGAATGTCGAATGTCAAATGTGAATGTCAAATGTCGAATGTGAATGTCGAATGTCGAAATGTCGAACGTCGAAATGTCGAAAGTCGAAATGTCGAATGACGAATGTCGAAATGTCGATTGTCGAATGTGAATGTCGAATGTCAAATGTGACTGTCAAATGTCGAATTTGAATGTCGAATGTGAATGTCGAATGTCGTAATGTCGAATGTCGAATGTCAAATGTGAATGTCGAATGTCGAATGTGAATGTCGATTGTCGAAATGTCGAATGTCGAAATGTCGAATGTCGAATGTGAATGTCGAAATGTCGAAATGTCGCATGTCGAATGTGAATGTCGATTGTCAAATGTGAATGTTGAAATGTCGAAATGTCGATTGTCGAAATGTCGAATGTCGAAATGTCGAATGTCGAATGTGAATGTCGAAATGTCGAAATGTCGCATGTCGAATGTGAATGTCGAATGTCGAAATGTCGAATGTCGAAAGTCAAAATGTCGAATGTCGAATGTGAATGTCGAAATGTCGAATGTCGAATGTGAATGTCGAATGTGAATGTCGAATGTCGAATGTGAATGTCGAATGTCGAATGTCGAATGTGATTGTCGAATGTGAATGTCGAAATGTCAAATGTGAATGTAAAATGTGAATGTCGAATGTGAATGTTGAATCTGAATGTCGAATCTGAATGTCGAATGTCGAAATGTCGAATGTCGAAATATCGAATGTCGAATGTGAATGTCGAAATGTCAAATGTCGAATGTGAATGTCGAAATGTCGAATGTCGAATGTCGAAATGTCGAATGTGAATGTCAAAATGTCGAATGTGAATGTCGAAATGTCGTAATGTCGAAATGTCGAATGTCGAAGGTTAATGTCGAATGTCGAATGTGAATGTCGAATGTGAATGTCGAATGTCGAAATGTCGAAGTGTCGAATGTCGAATGTGAATGTCGAATGTCGAATGTGAATGTCGAATGTCAAATGTCGAATGTGAATGTCGACATGTCGAAATGTCGAATGTCGAAATGTCGAATGTCGAATGTCGAATGTCGAATGTGAATGTCGAATGTCGAATGTCAAATGTGAATGTCGAATGTCGAAATGTCGAAAGTCGAAATGTCGAATGTCGAATGTGAATGTCGAAATGTCGAAATGTCGAATGTGAATGTTGAATGTCGAATGTTGAAATGTCGAATGTCGAATGTCGAATGTGAATGTCGAATGTCGAAATGTCGAAATGTCGAATGTCGAAATGTCAAATGTCGATTGTCAAATGTGAATGTCGAATGTCAAATGTGAATGTCGAATGTCGAATGTGAATGTCGAATGTCAAATGTGAATGTCGAATGTCGAATTTGAATGTCGAATTTGAATGTCGAATGTCGTAATGTCGAATGTCGAATGTCAAATGTGAATGTCGAATGTCGAATGTGAATGTTGAATGTCGAAATGTCGAATGTCGATTGTCAAATGTGAATGTTGAAATGTCGAAATGTCGATTGTCGAAATGTCGAATGTCGAATGTCGAATGTGAATGTCGAAATGTCGAAATGTCGCATGTCGAATGTGAATGTCGAATGTCGAAATGTCGAATGTCGAAAGTCAAAATGTCGAATGTCGAATGTGAATGTCGAAATGTCGAATGTGAATGTCGAATGTGAATGTCGAATGTGAATGTCGAATGTCGAATGTGAATGTCGAATGTGATTGTCGAATGTGAATGTCGAATGTGAATGTCGAAATGTCAAATGTGAATGTCAAATGTGAATGTCGAATGTGAATGTTGAATCTGAATGTCGAATCTGAATGTCGAATGTTGAAATGTCGAATGTCGAAATATCGAATGTCGAATGTGAATGTCGAAATGTCGAAATGTCGAATGTCGAAATGTCAAATGTGAATGTCGAAATGTTGAATGTCGAATGTCGAAATGTCGAATGTGAATGTCGAAATGTCGAATGTGAATGTCAAAATGTCGAATGTCGAAATGTCGGATGTGAATGTCGAATGTCGAATGTGAATGTCGAATGTGAATGTCGAAATGTCGAATGTCGGATGTGAATGTCGAAATGTCGAAATGTCGAATGTGAATGTCGAATGTCGAAATGTCGAATGTCGATTGTCAAATGTGAATGTCGAATGTCGAAATGTCGAATGTGAATGTCGAATGTCGAATGTGAATGTCAAAAGTCGAAATGTCGAATGTCTAAATGTCGAAATGTCGAAAGTCGAAATGTCGAAAGTCGAAATGTCGAATGACGAATGTGAATGTCGAATGTCGAAATGTCGAATGTCGAAATGTCGAAAGTCGAAATGTCGAATGTCGAAATGTCGAATGTGAATGTCGAATGTCGAAATGTCAAATGTCGAATGACGAATGTGAATGTCGAATGTCGAAATGTCGAATGTCGAATGTGAATGTCGGAATGTCGAATGTCGAAATGTCGAATGTGAATGTCGAATGTCGAATGTGAATGTCGAATGTCGAAATGTCGAATGTCGAAATGTCGAATGTCGAAATGTCGAATGTCGAATGTCAAATGTGAATGTCGAATGTCAAATGAGAATGTCGAATGTCAAAATGTCGAAATGTCGAATGTCGAAATGTCGAAAGTCGAAATGTCGAAAGTCGAAATGTCGAATGTCGAATGTGAATGTCGAAATGTCGAAAGTCGAAATGTCGAATGTCGAATGTGAATGTCGAAATGTCGCATGTCGAAATGTCGAATGTCGAATGTGAATGTCGAAATGTCGAACGTAGAATGTTGAAATGTCGAAATGTAGAATGTTGAATGTGAATGTCGAATGTGAATGTCGAATGTCAAAATGTCAAATGTCGAATGACGAATGTGAATGTCGAATGTCGAAATGTCGAATGTCGAATGTGAATGTCGAAATGTTGAATGTCGAAATGTCGAATGTGAATGTCGAATGTCGAATGTGAATGTCGAATGTCGAAATGTCGAATGTCGAATGTCGAAATGTCGAATGTCGAATGTCAAATGAGAATGTCGAATGTCAAAATGTCGAAATGTCGAATGTCGAAATGTCGAAAGTCGAAATGTCGAATGTCGAATGTGAATGTCGAAATGTCGAAAGTCGAAATGTCGAATGTCGAATGTGAATGTCGAAATGTCGCATGTCGAATGTCGAATGTGAATGTCGAAATGTCGAAATGTCGAACGTAGAATGTCGAAATGTCGAAATGTAGAATGTTGAATGTGAATGTCGAATGTGAATGTCGAATGTCGAATGTGAATGTCGAATATCGAATGTCGAATGTGGAATGTCGAAATGTCGAATGTCGAAATGTCGAATGTGGAATGTCGAATGTGAAATGTCGAAATGTCGAATGTTAAATGTGAATGTCGAATGGTGAATGTCGAATGTCAAATGTGAATGTCGAAATGTCGAAATGTCGAATGTCGAAATGTCGAATTGTCATATTTCGAAATGTCGAAATGTCGAATGTCGAATGGTCATATGTCGAAATGTCGAATGTCGAAATGTCATATTTCGAAATGTCGAATGTCGAATGTTGAATGTCGAATGTCGAATGTGAATGTCGAAATGTCGAATGTCGAATCTCAATGTCGAATCTGAATGTCGAATGTGAATGTCGCAATGTCGAATGTTAATGTCGAAATGTCGAATGTGAATGTCGAAATGTCGAATGTCGAATTTCGAATGTGAATGTCGAATGTGAATGTCGAAATGTCGAAATGTCGAATGTCGAATGTGAATGTCGAATGTGTATGTCGAATGTGAATGTCGAAATGTCGAATGTGAATGTCGAATGTCAAATGTGAATGTCGAATGTCAAACGTGAATGTCGAATGTCAAATGTCGAATGTGAATGTCGAATGTCGAATGTCGAATGTGAATGTCGAAATGTCAAATGTCGAAATGTCGAATGTCGAATGTGAAATGTGAATGTCGATTGTCAAATGTGAATGTCGAATGTCAAAATGTCGAAATGTCGAAATGTCGAAATGCCGAATGTCGAATGTCGAATGTGAATGGTGAATGTCGAATGTGAATGGTGAATGTCGAATGTCGAATGTCGAATGTCGAATGTCGAATGTGAAGGTCGAATGTCGAATGTCGAATGTGAATGGTGAATGTCGAATGTCGAATGTCGAATGTCGAATGTGAATGTCGAATGTCGGATGTCGAAATGTCCAATGTCGAATGGTGAATGTCGAATGTCGAAATGTCGAAATGTCGAATGTCGGATGTCGAAATGTCGAAATGTAGAATGTCGAATATGAATGTCGAATGTGAATGTCGAATGTCGAATGTCGAATTTCGAATGTGAATGTCGAATATCAAATGTCGAATGTGAATGTCGAATGTGAATGTCAAAATGTCGAATGTCGAATGTGGAATGTCGAAATGTCGAATGTCGAAATGTCGAATGTGGAATGTTGAAATGTCGAATGTCGAATGTGAATGTCAAATGTCGAAATGTCGAATGTTAAATGTGAATGTCGAATGGTGAATGTCAAATGGTGAATGTCGAATGTCGAATGTGAATGTCGAATGTGAATGTCGAATGTGAATGTCGAATGTCGAATGTCGAATGTCGAATGTGAATGTCGAAAGTGAATGTCGAATGTGAATGTCGAAATGTCGAATGTGAATGTCGAATGTGAATGTCGAATGTGAATGTCGAATGTGAATGTCGAAATGTCAAATGTGAATGTCAAATGTGAATGTCGAATGTGAATGTCGAATCTGAATGTCGAATCTGAATGTCGAATGTTGAAATGTCGAATGTCGAATGTCGAATGTCGAAATGTCGAATGTCGAAATGTCGAAAGTCGAATGCGAATGTCGAATGTCGAAATGTCGAATGTGAATGTCGAATGTCGAAATGTCGAATGTCGAATTTGAATGTCGAAATGTCGAAATGTCGAATGTGAATGTCGAAATGTCGAATGTGAATGTCGAATGTCGAAATATCGAATGTGAATGTCGAAAGTCGAAATGTCGAATGTCGAATGTGAATGTCGAAATGTCGAATGTGAATGTCGAAATGTCGAATGTCAAATGTGAATGTCGAATGTCGAATGTGAATGTCGAACGTCAAAATGTCGAATGTCGAATGTGAATGTCGAAATGTCGAAATGTCGAATGTGAATGTCGTAATGTCGAATGTCGAATGTCAAATGTGAATGTCGAATGTCGAATGTGAATGTTGAATGTCGAAATGTCGAACGTCGAAATGTCGAATGTCGAAAGTCGAAATGTCGAATGTCGAATGTCGAAAGTCGAAATGTCGATTGTCGAATGTGAATGTCGAATGTCAAATGTGAATGTCGAATGTCGAATTTGAATGTCGAATGTGAATGTGGAATGTCGTAATGTCGAATGTCGAATGTCAAATGTGAATGTCGAATGTGAATGTTGAATATTGAATGTCGAAATGTCGAATGTCGATTGTCAAATGTGAATGTTGAAATGTCGAAATGTCGATTGTCGAAATGTCAAATGTCGAAATGTCGCATGTCGAATGTGAATGTCGAATGTCGAAATGTCGAATGTCGAAAGTCAAAATGTCGAATGTGAATGTCGAAATGTCGAATGTCGAATGTGAATGTCGAATGTGAATGTCGAATGTCGAATGTGAATGTCGAATGTCAAATGTCGAATGTTAAATGTGAATGTCGAATGTCAAATGTCGAATGTCGAATGTGAATGTCGAATGTCGAATGTGAATGTCGAATGTGAATGTCGAATGTGAATGTCGAATGTCGAATGTCCAATGTCCAATGTCCAATGTGAATGTCGAATGGTGAATGTCGAATGGTGAATGTCGAAATGTCGAATGTGAATGTCGAATGTGAATGTCGAATGTGAATGTCGAAATGTCAAATGTGAATGTCAAATGTGAATGTCGAATGTGAATGTCGAATCTGAATGTCTAATCTGAACGTCGAATGTTGAAATGTCGAATGTCGAATGTCGAATGTCGAAATGTCGAATGTCGAAATGTCGAAAGTCGAATGTGAATGTCGAAATGTCGAATGTGAATGTCGAAATGTCGAATGTCGAATGTCGAATGTCGAATGTGAATGTAGAATGTCGAATGTGAATGTCGAATGTCGAAATGTCGAAAGTCAAAATGTCGAATGTCGAATGTGAATGTCGAAATGTCGAAATGTCGAATGTGAATGTCGAATGTCGAAATGTCGAATGTCGAATGTGAATGTCGAATGTCGAATGTCGAATGTGAATGTCGAAATGTCGAAATGTCGATTGTCGAAATGTCAAATATCGAATGTGAATGTCGAAAGTCGAAATGTCGAATGTCGAATGTGAATGTCGAAATGTCGAAATGTTGAATGTGAATGTCGAAATGTCGAATGTCGAAATGTCGAATGTCAAATGTGAATGTCGAATGTCGAATGTGAATGTCGAATGTCGAAATGTCGAACGTCGAAATGTCGAACGTCGAATGTGAATGTCGAAATGTCGAAATGTCGAAATGTCGAATGTGAATGTCGAATGTCGTAATGTCGAATGTCGAATGTCAAATGTGAATGTCGAATGTCGAATGTGAATGTCGAATGTCGAAATGTCGAACGTCGAAATGTCGAATGTCGAAATGTCGAACGTTGAAATGTCGAACGTCGAATGTGAATGTCGAAATGTCGAAATGTCGAAATGTCGAATGTGAATGTCGAATGTCGTAATGTCGAATGTCGAATGTCAAATGTGAATGTCGAATGTCGAATGTGAATGTCGAATGTCGAATGTCGAATGTCGAATGTCGAATGTGAATGTCGAATGTCGAAATGTCGAAATGTCGAATGTCGAAATGTCGAATGTCGAATGTCGAATGTCGAATGTCGAATGTCAAATGTGAATGTCGAATGTCGAAATGTCGAAAGTCGAAATGTCGAATGTGAATGTCGAAATGTCGAAATGTCGAATGTGAATGTCGAATGTCGAAATGTCGAATGTTGAAATGTCGAATGTCGAATGTCGAATGTGAATGTCGAATGTCGAAATGTCGAAATGTCAAATGTCGATTGTCAAATGTGAATGTCGAATGTCAAATGTGAATGTCGAATGTCGAATGTGAATGTTGAATGTCGAAATGTCGAATGTCGATTGTCAAATGTGTATGTTGAAATGTCGAAATGTCGATTGTCGAAATGTCGAATGTCGAATCTCAAATGTGAATGTCGAAAGTCGAAATGTCGAATGTCGAATGTGAATGTCGAAATGTCGAATGTGAATGTCGAATGTCGAAATGTCGAATGTCGAATGTGAATGTCGAATGTCGAAATGTCGAAATGTCGAATGTCGAAATGTCAAATGTCGATTGTCAAATGTGAATGTCGAATGTCAAATGTGAATGTCGAATGTCGAATGTGAATGATGAAATGTCGAAATGTCGATTGTCGAAATGTCAAATATCGAATGTGAATGTCGAAAGTCGAAATGTCGAATGTCGAATGTGAATGTCGAAATGTCGAAATGTCGAATGTGAATGTCGAAATGTCGAATGTCGAAATGTCGAATGTCAAATGTGAATGTCGAATGTCGAATGTGAATGTCGAATGTCGAAATGTCGAACGTCGAAATGTCGAATGTCGAATGTGAATGTCGAAATGTCGAAATGTCGAATGTGAATGTCGAATGTCGTAATGTCGAATGTCGAATGTCAAATGTGAATGTCAAATGTCGAATGTGAATGTCGAATGTCGAAATGTCGAACGTCGAAATGTCGAAAGTCGAAATGTCGAATGACGAATGTCGAAATGTCGATTGTCGAATGTGAATGTCGAATGTCAAATGTGACTGTCAAATGTCGAATTTGAATGTCGAATGTGAATGTCGAATGTCGTAATGTCGAATGTCGAATGTCAAATGTGAATGTCGAATGTCGAATGTGAATGTCGATTGTCGAAATGTCGAATGTCGAAATGTCGAATGTCGAATGTGAATGTCGAAATGTCGAAATGTCGCATGTCGAATGTGAATGTCGATTGTCAAATGTGAATGTTGAAATGTCGAAATGTCGATTGTCGAAATGTCGAATGTCGAAATGTCGAATGTCGAATGTGAATGTCGAAATGTCGAAATGTCGCATGTCGAATGTGAATGTCGAATGTCGAAATGTCGAATGTCGAAAGTCAAAATGTCGAATGTCGAATGTGAATGTCGAAATGTCGAATGTCGAATGTGAATGTCGAATGTGAATGTCGAATGTCGAATGTGAATGTCGAATGTCGAATGTAAAATGTGAATGTCGAATGTGAATGTTGAATCTGAATGTCGAATCTGAATGTCGAATGTCGAAATGTCGAATGTCGAAATATCGAATGTCGAATGTGAATGTCGAAATGTCAAATGTCGAATGTGAATATCGAAATGTCGAATGTCGAATGTCGAAATGTCGAATGTGAATGTCAAAATGTCGAATGTGAATGTCGAAATGTCGTAATGTCGAAATGTCGAATGTCGAAGGTTAATGTCGAATGTCGAATGTGAATGTCGAATGTGAATGTCGAATGTCGAAATGTCGAAGTGTCGAATGTCGAATGTGAATGTCGAATGTCGAATGTGAATGTCGAATGTCAAATGTCGAATGTGAATGTCGACATGTCGAAATGTCGAATGTCGAAATGTCGAATGTCGAATGTCGAATGTCGAATGTGAATGTCGAATGTCGAATGTCGAATGTGAATGTCGAATGTCGAAATGTCGAAAGTCGAAATGTCGAATGTCGAATGTGAATGTCGAAATGTCGAAATGTCGAATGTGAATGTTGAATGTCGAATGTTGAAATGTCGAATGTCGAATGTCGAATGTGAATGTCGAATGTCGAAATGTCGAAATGTCGAATGTCGAAATGTCAAATGTCGATTGTCAAATGTGAATGTCGAATGTCAAATGTGAATGTCGAATGTCGAATGTGAATGTCGAATGTCAAATGTGAATGTCGAATGTCGAATTTGAATGTCGAATTTGAATGTCGAATGTCGTAATGTCGAATGTCGAATGTCAAATGTGAATGTCGAATGTGAATGTTGAATGTCGAAATGTCGAATGTCGATTGTCAAATGTGAATGTTGAAATGTCGAAATGTCGATTGTCGAAATGTCGAATGTCGAATGTCGAATGTGAATGTCGAAATGTCGAAATGTCGCATGTCGAATGTGAATGTCGAATGTCGAAATGTCGAATGTCGAAAGTCAAAATGTCGAATGTCGAATGTGAATGTCGAAATGTCGAATGTGAATGTCGAATGTGAATGTCGAATGTGAATGTCGAATGTCGAATGTGAATGTCGAATGTGATTGTCGAATGTGAATGTCGAAATGTCAAATGTGAATGTCAAATGTGAATGTCGAATGTGAATGTTGAATCTGAATGTCGAATCTGAATGTCGAATGTTGAAATGTCGAATGTCGAAATATCGAATGTCGAATGTGAATGTCGAAATGTCGAAATGTCGAATGTCGAAATGTCAAATGTCGAATGTGAATGTCGAAATGTCGAATGTCGAATGTCGAAATGTCGAATGTGAATGTCAAAATGTCGAATGTGAATGTCAAAATGTCGAATGTCGAAATGTCGGATGTGAATGTCGAATGTCGAATGTGAATGTCGAATGTGAATGTCGAATGTCGAATGTGAATGTCGAAATGTCGAATGTCGGATGTGAATGTCGAAATGTCGAAATGTCGAATGTGAATGTCGAATGTCGAAATGTCGAATGTCGATTGTCAAATGTGAATGTCGAAATGTCGAATGTGAATGTCGAATGTCGAATGTGAATGTCAAAAGTCGAAATGTCGAATGTCTAAATGTCGAAATGTCGAAAGTCGAAATGTCGAAAGTCGAAATGTCGAATGACGAATGTGAATGTCGAATGTCGAAATGTCGAATGTCGAAATGTCGAAAGTCGAAATGTCGAATGTCGAAATGTCGAATGTGAATGTCGAATGTCGAAATGTCAAATGTCGAATGACGAATGTGAATGTCGAATGTCGAAATGTCGAATGTCGAATGTGAATGTCGGAATGTCGAATGTCGAAATGTCGAATGTGAATGTCGAATGTCGAATGTGAATGTCGAATGTCGAAATGTCGAATGTCGAATGTCGAAATGTCGAATGTCGAAATGTCGAATGTCGAATGTCAAATGTGAATGTCGAATGTCAAATGAGAATGTCGAATGTCAAAATGTCGAAATGTCGAATGTCGAAATGTCGAAAGTCGAAATGTCGAAAGTCGAAATGTCGAATGTCGAATGTGAATGTCGAAATGTCGAAAGTCGAAATGTCGAATGTCGATGTCGAAATGTCGCATGTCGAAATGTCGAATGTCGAATGTGAATGTCGAAATGTCGAAATGTCGAACGTAGAATGTTGAAATGTCGAAATGTAGAATGTTGAATGTGAATGTCGAATGTGAATGTCGAATGTCAAAATGTCAAATGTCGAATGACGAATGTGAATGTCGAATGTCGAAATGTCAAATGTCGAATGTGAATGTCGAAATGTCGAATGTCGAAATGTCGAATGTGAATGTCGAATGTCGAATGTGAATGTCGAATGTCGAAATGTCGAATGTCGAAATGTCGAATGTCGAATGTCGAATGTCAAATGTGAATGTCGAATGTCAAATGAGAATGTCGAATGTCAAAATGTCGAAATGTCGAATGTCGAAATGTCGAAAGTCGAAATGTCGAATGTCGAATGTGAATGTCGAAATGTCGAAAGTCGAAATGTCGAATGTCGAATGTGAATGTCGAAATGTCGCATGTCGAATGTCGAATGTGAATGTCGAAATGTCGAAATGTCGAACGTAGAATGTCGAAATGTCGAAATGTAGAATGTTGAATGTGAATGTCGAATGTGAATGTCGAATGTCGAATGTGAATGTCGAATATCGAATGTCGAATGTGGAATGTCGAAATGTCGAATGTCGAAATGTCGAATGTGGAATGTCGAATGTGAAATGTCGAAATGTCGAATGTTAAATGTGAATGTCGAATGGTGAATGTCGAATGTCAAATGTGAATGTCGAAATGTCGAAATGTCGAATGTCGAAATGTCGAATTGTCATATTTCGAAATGTCGAAATGTCGAATGTCGAATGGTCATATGTCGAAATGTCGAATGTCGAAATGTCATATTTCGAAATGTCGAATGTCGAATGTTGAATGTCGAATGTCGAATGTGAATGTCGAAATGTCGAATGTCGAATCTCAATGTCGAATCTGAATGTCGAATGTGAATGTCGCAATGTCGAATGTTAATGTTGAAATGTCGAATGTGAATGTCGAAATGTCGAATGTCGAATTTCGAATGTGAATGTCGAATGTGAATGTCGAAATGTCGAAATGTCGAATGTCGAATGTGAATGTCGAATGTGTATGTCGAATGTGAATGTCGAAATGTCGAATGTGAATGTCGAATGTCAAATGTGAATGTCGAATGTCAAATGTGAATGTCGAATGTCAAATGTCGAATGTGAATGTCGAATGTCGAATGTCGAATGTGAATGTCGAAATGTCAAATGTCGAAATGTCGAATGTCGAATGTGAAATGTGAATGTCGATTGTCAAATGTGAATGTCGAATGTCAAAATGTCAAAATGTCGAAATGTCGAAATGCCGAATGTCGAATGTCGAATGTGAATGGTGAATGTCGAATGTGAATGGTGAATGTCGAATGTCGAATGTCGAATGTCGAATGTGAAGGTCGAATGTCGAATGTCGAATGTGAATGGTGAATGTCGAATGTCGAATGTCGAATGTCGAATGTCGAATGTGAATGTCGAATGTCGGATGTCGAAATGTCCAATGTCGAATGGTGAATGTCGAATGTCGAAATGTCGAAATGTCGAATGTCGGATGTCGAAATGTCGAAATGTAGAATGTCGAATATGAATGTCGAATGTGAATGTCGAATGTCGAATTTCGAATGTGAATGTCGAATATCAAATGTCGAATGTGAATGTCGAATGTGAATGTCAAAATGTCGAATTTCGAATGTGGAATATCGAAATGTCGAATGTCGAAATGTCGAATGTGGAATGTTGAAATGTCGAATGTCGAATGTGAATGTCGAATGTCAAATGTCGAAATGTCGAATGTTAAATGTGAATGTCGAATGGTGAATGTCAAATGGTGAATGTCGAATGTCGAATGTGAATGTCGAATGTGAATGTCGAATGTGAATGTCGAATGTCGAATGTCGAATGTCGAATGTGAATGTCGAAAGTGAATGTCGAATGTGAATGTCGAAATGTCGAATGTGAATGTCGAATGTGAATGTCGAATGTGAATGTCGAAATGTCAAATGTGAATGTCAAATGTGAATGTCGAATGTGAATGTCGAATCTGAATGTCGAATCTGAATGTCGAATGTTGAAATGTCGAATGTCGAATGTCGAATGTCGAAATGTCGAATGTCGAAATGTCGAAAGTCGAATGCGAATGTCGAATGTCGAAATGTCGAATGTGAATGTCGAATGTCGAAATGTCGAATGTCGAATTTGAATGTCGAAATGTCGAAATGTCGAATGTGAATGTCGAAATGTCGAATGTGAATGTCGAATGTCGAAATATCGAATGTGAATGTCGAAAGTCGAAATGTCGAATGTCGAATGTGAATGTCGAAATGTCGAATGTGAATGTCGAAATGTCGAATGTCAAATGTGAATGTCGAATGTCGAATGTGAATGTCGAACGTCAAAATGTCGAATGTCGAATGTGAATGTCGAAATGTCGAAATGTCGAATGTGAATGTCGTAATGTCGAATGTCGAATGTCAAATGTGAATGTCGAATGTCGAATGTGAATGTTGAATGTCGAAATGTCGAACGTCGAAATGTCGAATGTCGAAAGTCGAAATGTCGAATGTCGAATGTCGAAAGTCGAAATGTCGATTGTCGAATGTGAATGTCGAATGTCAAATGTGAATGTCGAATGTCGAATTTGAATGTCGAATGTGAATGTGGAATGTCGTAATGTCGAATGTCGAATGTCAAATGTGAATGTCGAATGTGAATGTTGAATATTGAATGTCGAAATGTCGAATGTCGATTGTCAAATGTGAATGTTGAAATGTCGAAATGTCGATTGTCGAAATGTCAAATGTCGAAATGTCGCATGTCGAATGTGAATGTCGAATGTCGAAATGTCGAATGTCGAAAGTCAAAATGTCGAATGTGAATGTCGAAATGTCGAATGTCGAATGTGAATGTCGAATGTGAATGTCGAATGTCGAATGTGAATGTCGAATGTCAAATGTCGAATGTTAAATGTGAATGTCGAATGTCAAATGTCGAATGTCGAATGTGAATGTCGAATGTCGAATGTGAATGTCGAATGTGAATGTCGAATGTGAATGTCGAATGTCGAATGTCGAATGTCCAATGTCCAATGTCCAATGTCCAATGTGAATGTCGAATGGTGAATGTCGAATGGTGAATGTCAAAATGTCGAATGTGAATGTCGAATGTGAATGTCGAATGTGAATGTCGAAATGTCAAATGTGAATGTCAAATGTGAATGTCGAATGTGAATGTCGAATCTGAATGTCTAATCTGAACGTCGAATGTTGAAATGTCGAATGTCGAATGTCGAATGTCGAAATGTCGAAAGTCGAAATGTCGAATGTCGAATGTGAATGTCGAATGTGAATGTCGAATGTCAAAATGTCAAATGTCGAATGACGAATGTGAATGTCGAATGTCGAAATGTCGAATGTCGAAATGTCGAAATGTCGAATGTCGAATGTGAATGTCGAAATGTCGATTATGAATGTCGAATGTCGAATTTGAATGTCGAATGTCGAAATGTCGAATGTCGAAATGTCGAAATGTCGAATGTCGAATGTGAATGTCGAATGTGAATGTCAAATGTCGAATGTGAATGTCGAAATGTCGAAATGTCGAATGTCGAATGTCGAAATGTCGAAATGTCGAATGTGAATGTCGAATGTTAAATGTGAATGTCGAAAGTCGAAATGTCGAATGTCGAATGTGAATGTCGAAATGTCGAAATGTCAAATGTCGAAATGTCGATCATGAATGTCGAATGTCGAATTTGAATGTCGAATGTCGAAATGTCGAAAAGTCGAATGTCGAATGTGAATGTCGAATGTCGATTATGAATGTCGAATGTCGAATTTGAATGTCGAATGTCGAAATGTCGAAATGTCGAATGTCGAATGTGAATGTCGAATGTGAATGTCAAATGTCGAATGTGAATGTCGAAATGTCGAAATGTCGAATGTCGAATGTGAATGTTAAATGTGAATGTCGAAAGTCGAAATGTCGAATGTCGAATGTGAATGTCGAAATGTCGAAATGTCGAAATGTCGAAATGTCGAATGTCGAATGTCGAATGTCGAATGTGAATGTCGAATGTGAATGTCGAATGTGAATGTCGAATGTCGAAATGTCGAATGTGAATGTCGAAATGTCGTAATGTCGAAATGTCGAATGTCGAATGTGAATGTCGAATGTCGAATGTAAATGTCGAATGACGAATGTCGAATGTCGAATGTGAATGTCGAAATGTCGAAATGTCGAAATGTCGAAATGTTGAATGTCGAATGTCGAATTGTCGAATGTCGAAATGTCGAATGTGAATGTCGAATGTCGAAATGTCGAATGTGAATGTCGAAATGTCGTAATGTCGAAATGTCGAATGTCGAATGTGAATGTCGAATGTCGAATGTGATTGTCGAATGTGAATGTCGAATGTGAATGTCGAAATGTCAAATGTGAATGTCAAATGTGAATGTCGAATGTGAATGTTGAATCTGAATGTCGAATCTGAATGTCGAATGTTGAAATGTCGAATGTCGAAATATCGAATGTCGAAATGTCGAAATGTCGAATGTCGAAATGTCAAATGTCGAATGTGAATGTCGAAATGTCGAATGTGAATGTCAAAATGTCGAATGTGAATGTCAAAATGTCGAATGTCGAAATGTCGAATGTGAATGTCGAATGTCGAATGTCGAATGTGAATGTCGAATGTCGAAATGTCGAATGTCGAATGTCGAAATGTCGAAATGTCGAATGTCGAATGTGAATGTCGAATGTTAAATGTGAATGTCGAATGTCGAAATGTCGAAAGTCGAAATGTCGAATGTGGAATGTGAATGTCGAAATGTCGAAATGTCTAATGTCGAAATGTCGAAATGTCGATTATGAATGTCGAATTTCGAATTTGAATGTCGAAATGTCGAAATGTCGAATGTCGAATGTGAATGTCGAATGTGAATGTCAAATGTCGAATGTGAATGTCGAAATGTCGAAATGTCGAATGTCGAATTGTCGAATGTCGAATGTGAATGTCGAAATGTCGAATGTGAATGTCGAATGTCGAAATGTCGAATGTGAATGTCGAAATGTCGTAATGTCGAAATGTCGAATGTCGAATGTGAATGTCGAATGTCAATGTCGAATGTCGAATGTGAATGTCGAATGTCGAATGTGAATGTCGAACGTTAAATGTGAATGTCGAATGTCGAAATGTCGAAAGTTGAAATGTCGAATGTCGAATGTGAATGTCGAAATGTCGAAATGTCAAATGTCGAAATGTCAAATGTTGAAATGTCGATTATGAATGTCGAATGTCGAATTTGAATGTCGAATGTCGAAATGTCGAATGTGAATGTCGAATGTGAATGTCAAATGTCGAATGTGAATGTCGAAATGTCGAATGTCGAATGTGAGTGTCGAAATGTCGAATGTGAATGTCGAATGTCGAAATGTCGAATGTGAATGTCGAAATGTCGTAATGTCGAAATGTCGAATGTCGAATGTGAATGTCAAATGTGAATGTCAAATGTGAATGTCGAATGTCGAATGTGAATGTCGAATGTCGAATGTGAATGTCGAATGTGAATGTCGACATGTCGAAATGTCAAAATGTCGAATGTCGAATGTCGAATGTGAATGTCGAATGTGAATGTCGAATGTCGAAATGTCGAATGTCGAATGTGAATGTCGAATGTTGAAATGTCGAATGTGAATGTCGAAATGTCGTAATGTCGAAATGTCGAATGTCGAATGTGAATGTCGAATGTCGAATGTGAATGTCGAATGTCGAATGTGAATGTCGAATGTCGAAATGTCGAATGTGAATGTCGAATGTCGAATGTCGAATGTGAATGTCGACATGTCGAAATGTCGAAATGTCGAATGTCGAAATGTCGAATGTCGAATGTCGAATGTGAATGTCGAATGTCGAATCTCAAATGTGAATGTCGAAAGTCGAAATGTCGAATGTCGAATGTGAATGTCGAAATGTCGAATGTGAATGTCGAATGTCGAAATGTCGAATGTCGAATGTGAATGTCGAATGTCGAAATGTCGAAATGTCGAATGTCGAAATGTCAAATGTCGATTGTCAAATGTGAATGTCGAATGTCAAATGTGAAAGTCGAATGTCGAATGTGAATGATGAAATGTCGAAATGTCGACTGTCGAAATGTCAAATATCGAATGTGAATGTCGAAAGTCGAAATGTCGAATGTCGAATGTGAATGTCGAAATGTCGAAATGTCGAATGTGAATGTCGAAATGTCGAATGTCGAAATGTCGAATGTCAAATGTGAATGTCGAATGTCGAATGTGAATGTCGAATGTCGAAATGTCGAACGTCGAAATGTCGAATGTCGAATGTGAATGTCGAAATGTCGAAATGTCGAATGTGAATGTCGAATGTCGTAATGTCGAATGTCGAATGTCAAATGTGAATGTCAAATGTCGAATGTGAATGTCGAATGTCGAAATGTCGAACGTCGAATTGTCGAAAGTCAAAATGTCGAATGACGAATGTCGAAATGTCGATTGTCGAATGTGAATGTCGAATGTCAAATGTGACTGTCAAATGTCGAATTTGAATGTCGAATGTGAATGTCGAATGTCGTAATGTCGAATGTCGAATGTCAAATGTGAATGTCGAATGTCGAATGTGAATGTCGATTGTCGAAATGTCGAATGTCGAAATGTCGAATGTCGAATGTGAATGTCGAAATGTCGAAATGTCGCATGTCGAATGTGAATGTCGATTGTCAAATGTGAATGTTGAAATGTCGAAATGTCGATTGTCGAAATGTCGATTGTCGAAATGTCGAATGTCGAAATGTCGAATGTCGAATGTGAATGTCGAAATGTCGAAATGTCGCATGTCGAATGTGAATGTCGAATGTCGAAATGTCGAATGTCGAAAGTCAAAATGTCGAATGTCGAATGTGAATGTCGAAATGTCGAATGTCGAATGTGAATGTCGAATGTGAATGTCGAATGTCGAATGTGAATGTCGAATGTCGAATGTCGAATGTGATTGTCGAATGTGAATGTCGAAATGTCAAATGTGAATGTCAAATGTGAATGTCGAATGTGAATGTTGAATCTGAATGTCGAATCTGAATGTCGAATGTCGAAATGTCGAATGTCGAAATATCGAATGTCGAATGTGAATGTCGAAATGTCAAATGTCGAATGTGAATGTCGAAATGTCGAATGTCGAATGTGAATGTCAAAATGTCGAATGTGAATGTCGAAATGTCGTAATGTCGAAATGTCGAATGTCGAAGGTTAATGTCGAATGTCGAATGTGAATGTCGAATGTGAATGTCGAATGTCGAAATGTCGAAGTGTCGAATGTCGAATGTGAATGTCGAATGTCGAATGTGAATGTCGAATGTCAAATGTCGAATGTGAATGTCGACATGTCGAAATGTCGAATGTCGAAATGTCGAATGTCGAATGTCGAATGTCGAATGTGAATGTCGAATGTCGAATGTCAAATGTGAATGTCGAATGTCGAAATGTCGAAAGTCGAAATGTCGAATGTCGAATGTGAATGTCGAAATGTCGAAATGTCGAATGTGAATGTTGAATGTCGAATGTTGAAATGTCGAATGTCGAATGTCGAATGTGAATGTCGAATGTCGAAATGTCGAAATGTCGAATGTCGAAATGTCAAATGTCGATTGTCAAATGTGAATGTCGAATGTCAAATGTGAATGTCGAATGTCGAATGTGAATGTCGAATGTCAAATGTGAATGTCGAATGTCGAATTTGAATGTCGAATTTGAATGTCGAATGTCGTAATGTCGAATGTCGAATGTCAAATGTGAATGTCGAATGTCGAATGTGAATGTTGAATGTCGAAATGTCGAATGTCGATTGTCAAATGTGAATGTTGAAATGTCGAAATGTCGATTGTCGAAATGTCGAATGTCGAATGTCGAATGTGAATGTCGAAATGTCGAAATGTCGCATGTCGAATGTGAATGTCGAATGTCGAAATGTCGAATGTCGAAAGTCAAAATGTCGAATGTCGAATGTGAATGTGGAAATGTCGAATGTGAATGTCGAATGTGAATGTCGAATGTGAATGTCGAATGTCGAATGTGAATGTCGAATGTGATTGTCGAATGTGAATGTCGAATGTGAATGTCGAAATGTCAAATGTGAATGTCAAATGTGAATGTCGAATGTGAATGTTGAATCTGAATGTCGAATCTGAATGTCGAATGTTGAAATGTCGAATGTCGAAATATCGAATGTCGAATGTGAATGTCGAAATGTCGAAATGTCGAATGTCGAAATGTCAAATGTCGAATGTGAATGTCGAAATGTCGAATGTCGAATGTCGAAATGTCGAATGTGAATGTCGAAATGTCGAATGTGAATGTCAAAATGTCGAATGTCGAAATGTCGGATGTGAATGTCGAATGTCGAATGTGAATGTCGAATGTGAATGTCGAATGTCGAATGTGAATGTCGAAATGTCGAATGTCGGATGTGAATGTCGAAATGTCGAAATGTCGAATGTGAATGTCGAATGTCGAAATGTCGAATGTCGATTGTCAAATGTGAATGTCGAATGTCGAAATGTCGAATGTGAATGTCGAATGTCGAATGTGAATGTCAAAAGTCGAAATGTCGAATGTCTAAATGTCGAAATGTCGAAAGTCGAAATGTCGAAAGTCGAAATGTCGAATGACGAATGTGAATGTCGAATGTCGAAATGTCGAATGTCGAAATGTCGAAAGTCGAAATGTCGAATGTCGAAATGTCGAATGTGAATGTCGAATGTCGAAATGTCAAATGTCGAATGACGAATGTGAATGTCGAATGTCGAAATGTCGAATGTCGAATGTGAATGTCGGAATGTCGAATGTCGAAATGTCGAATGTGAATGTCGAATGTCGAATGTGAATGTCGAATGTCGAAATGTCGAATGTCGAATGTCGAAATGTCGAATGTCGAATGTCAAATGTGAATGTCGAATGTCGAAATGTCGAATGTGAATGTCGAATGTCGAATGTGAATGTCAAAAGTCGAAATGTCGAATGTCTAAATGTCGAAATGTCGAAATGTCGAAAGTCGAAATGTCGAATGACGAATGTGAATGTCGAATGTCGAAATGTCGAATGTCGAAATGTCGAAAGTCGAAATGTCGAATGTCGAAATGTCGAATGTGAATGTCGAATGTCGAAATGTCAAATGTCGAATGACGAATGTGAATGTCGAATGTCGAAATGTCGAATGTCGAATGTGAATGTCGGAATGTCGAATGTCGAAATGTCGAATGTGAATGTCGAATGTCGAATGTGAATGTCGAATGTCGAAATGTCGAATGTGAATGTCGAATGTCGAATGTGAATGTCGAATGTCAAAATGTCGAAATGTCGAATGTCGAAATGTCGAAAGTCGAAATGTCGAAAGTCGAAATGTCGAATGTCGAATGTGAATGTCGAAATGTCGAAAGTCGAAATGTCGAATGTCGAATGTGAATGTCGAAATGTCGCATGTCGAAATGTCGAATGTCGAATGTGAATGTCGAAATGTCGAAATGTCGAACGTAGAATGTTGAAATGTCGAAATGTAGAATGTTGAATGTGAATGTCGAATGTGAATGTCGAATGTCAAAATGTCAAATGTCGAATGACGAATGTGAATGTCGAATGTCGAAATGTCGAATGTCGAATGTGAATGTCGAAATGTCGAATGTCGAATGTGAATGTCGAATGTCGAAATGTCGAATGTCGAATGTCGAAATGTCGAATGTCGAAATGTCGAATGTCGAATGTCAAATGTGAATGTCGAATGTCAAATGAGAATGTCGAATGTCAAAATGTCGAAATGTCGAATGTCGAAATGTCGAAAGTCGAAATGTCGAATGTCGAATGTGAATGTCGAAATGTCGAAAGTCGAAATGTCGAATGTCGAATGTGAATGTCGAAATGTCGCATGTCGAATGTCGAATGTGAATGTCGAAATGTCGAAATGTCGAACGTAGAATGTCGAAATGTCGAAATGTAGAATGTTGAATGTGAATGTCGAATGTGAATGTCGAATGTCGAATGTGAATGTCGAATATCGAATGTCGAATGTGGAATGTCGAAATGTCGAATGTCGAAATGTCGAATGTGGAATGTCGAATGTGAAATGTCGAAATGTCGAATGTTAAATGTGAATGTCGAATGGTGAATGTCGAATGTCAAATGTGAATGTCGAAATGTCGAAATGTCGAATGTCGAAATGTCGAATTGTCATATTTCGAAATGTCGAAATGTCGAATGTCGAATGGTCATATGTCGAAATGTCGAATGTCGAAATGTCATATTTCGAAATGTCGAATGTCGAATGTTGAATGTCGAATGTCGAATGTGAATGTCGAAATGTCGAATGTCGAATCTCAATGTCGAATCTGAATGTCGAATGTGAATGTCGCAATGTCGAATGTTAATGTCGAAATGTCGAATGTGAATGTCGAAATGTCGAATGTCGAATTTCGAATGTGAATGTCGAATGTGAATGTCGAAATGTCGAAATGTCGAATGTCGAATGTGAATGTCGAATGTGTATGTCGAATGTGAATGTCGAAATGTCGAATGTGAATGTCGAATGTCAAATGTGAATGTCGAATGTCAAATGTGAATGTCGAATGTCAAATGTCGAATGTGAATGTCGAATGTCGAATGTCGAATGTGAATGTCGAAATGTCAAATGTCGAAATGTCGAATGTCGAATGTGAAATGTGAATGTCGATTGTCAAATGTGAATGTCGAATGTCAAAATGTCAAAATGTCGAAATGTCGAAATGCCGAATGTCGAATGTCGAATGTGAATGGTGAATGTCAAATGTGAATGGTGAATGTCGAATGTCGAATGTCGAATGTCGAATGTCGAATGTGAAGGTCGAATGTCGAATGTCGAATGTGAATGGTGAATGTCGAATGTCGAATGTCGAATGTCGAATGTCGAATGTGAATGTCGAATGTCGGATGTCGAAATGTCCAATGTCGAATGGTGAATGTCGAATGTCGAAATGTCGAAATGTCGAATGTCGGATGTCGAAATGTCGAAATGTAGAATGTCGAATATGAATGTCGAATGTGAATGTCGAATGTCGAATTTCGAATGTGAATGTCGAATATCAAATGTCGAATGTGAATGTCGAATGTGAATGTCAAAATGTCGAATGTCGAATGTGGAATGTCGAAATGTCGAATGTCGAAATGTCGAATGTGGAATGTTGAAATGTCGAATGTCGAATGTGAATGTCGAATGTCAAATGTCGAAATGTCGAATGTTAAATGTGAATGTCGAATGGTGAATGTCAAATGGTGAATGTCGAATGTCGAATGTGAATGTCGAATGTGAATGTCGAATGTGAATGTCGAATGTCGAATGTCGAATGTCGAATGTCGAATGTGAATGTCGAAAGTGAATGTCGAATGTGAATGTCGAAATGTCGAATGTGAATGTCGAATGTGAATGTCGAATGTGAATGTCGAATGTGAATGTCGAAATGTCAAATGTGAATGTCAAATGTGAATGTCGAATGTGAATGTCGAATCTGAATGTCGAATCTGAATGTCGAATGTTGAAATGTCGAATGTCGAATGTCGAATGTCGAAATGTCGAATGTCGAAATGTCGAAAGTCGAATGCGAATGTCGAATGTCGAAATGTCGAATGTGAATGTCGAATGTCGAATTTCGAATGTGAATGTCGAATATCAAATGTCGAATGTGAATGTCGAATGTGAATGTCAAAATGTCGAATGTCGAATGTGGAATGTCGAAATGTCGAATGTCGAAATGTCGAATGTGGAATGTTGAAATGTCGAATGTCGAATGTGAATGTCGAATGTCAAATGTCGAAATGTCGAATGTTAAATGTGAATGTCGAATGGTGAATGTCAAATGGTGAATGTCGAATGTCGAATGTGAATGTCGAATGTGAATGTCGAATGTGAATGTCGAATGTCGAATGTCGAATGTCGAATGTGAATGTCGAAAGTGAATGTCGAATGTGAATGTCGAAATGTCGAATGTGAATGTCGAATGTGAATGTCGAATGTGAATGTCGAATGTGAATGTCGAAATGTCAAATGTGAATGTCAAATGTGAATGTCGAATGTGAATGTCGAATCTGAATGTCGAATCTGAATGTCGAATGTTGAAATGTCGAATGTCGAATGTCGAATGTCGAAATGTCGAATGTCGAAATGTCGAAAGTCGAATGCGAATGTCGAATGTCGAAATGTCGAATGTGAATGTCGAATGTCGAAATGTCGAATGTCGAATTTGAATGTCGAAATGTCGAAATGTCGAATGTGAATGTCGAAATGTCGAATGTGAATGTCGAATGTCGAAATATCGAATGTGAATGTCGAAAGTCGAAATGTCGAATGTCGAATGTGAATGTCGAAATGTCGAATGTGAATGTCGAAATGTCGAATGTCAAATGTGAATGTCGAATGTCGAATGTGAATGTCGAACGTCAAAATGTCGAATGTCGAATGTGAATGTCGAAATGTCGAAATGTCGAATGTGAATGTCGTAATGTCGAATGTCGAATGTCAAATGTGAATGTCGAATGTCAAATGTGAATGTTGAATGTCGAAATGTCGAACGTCGAAATGTCGAATGTCGAAAGTCGAAATGTCGAATGTCGAAATGTCGAAAGTCGAAATGTCGATTGTCGAATGTGAATGTCGAATGTCAAATGTGAATGTCGAATGTCGAATTTGAATGTCGAATGTGAATGTGGAATGTCGTAATGTCGAATGTCGAATGTCAAATGTGAATGTCGAATGTGAATGTTGAATATTGAATGTCGAAATGTCGAATGTCGATTGTCAAATGTGAATGTTGAAATGTCGAAATGTCGATTGTCGAAATGTCAAATGTCGAAATGTCGCATGTCGAATGTGAATGTCGAATGTCGAAATGTCGAATGTCGAAAGTCAAAATGTCGAATGTGAATGTCGAAATGTCGAATGTCGAATGTGAATGTCGAATGTGAATGTCGAATGTCGAATGTGAATGTCGAATGTCAAATGTCGAATGTTAAATGTGAATGTCGAATGTCAAATGTCGAATGTCGAATGTGAATGTCGAATGTCGAATGTGAATGTCGAATGTCCAATGTCCAATGTGAATGTCGAATGGTGAATGTCGAATGGTGAATGTCGAAATGTCGAATGTGAATGTCGAATGTGAATGTCGAATGTGAATGTCGAAATGTCAAATGTGAATGTCAAATGTGAATGTCGAATGTGAATGTCGAATCTGAATGTCTAATCTGAACGTCGAATGTTGAAATGTCGAATGTCGAAAGTCGAATGTGAATGGTGAATGTCGAATGTCGAATGTCGAATGTCGAATGTCGAATGTGAATGTCGAATGTCGGATGTCGAAATGTCCAATGTCGAATGGTGAATGTCGAATGTCGAAATGTCGAAATGTCGAATGTCGGATGTCGAAATGTCGAAATGTAGAATGTCGAATATGAATGTCGAATGTGAATGTCGAATGTCGAATTTCGAATGTGAATGTCGAATATCAAATGTCGAATGTGAATGTCGAATGTGAATGTCAAAATGTCGAATGTCGAATGTGGAATGTCGAAATGTCGAATGTCGAAATGTCGAATGTGGAATGTTGAAATGTCGAATGTCGAATGTGAATGTCGAATGTCAAATGTCGAAATGTCGAATGTTAAATGTGAATGTCGAATGGTGAATGTCAAATGGTGAATGTCGAATGTCGAATGTGAATGTCGAATGTGAATGTCGAATGTGAATGTCGAATGTCGAATGTCGAATGTCGAATGTCGAATGTGAATGTCGAAAGTGAATGTCGAATGTGAATGTCGAAATGTCGAATGTGAATGTCGAATGTGAATGTCGAATGTGAATGTCGAATGTGAATGTCGAAATGTCAAATGTGAATGTCAAATGTGAATGTCGAATGTGAATGTCGAATCTGAATGTCGAATCTGAATGTCGAATGTTGAAATGTCGAATGTCGAATGTCGAATGTCGAAATGTCGAATGTCGAAATGTCGAAAGTCGAATGCGAATGTCGAATGTCGAAATGTCGAATGTGAATGTCGAATGTCGAATTTCGAATGTGAATGTCGAATATCAAATGTCGAATGTGAATGTCGAATGTGAATGTCAAAATGTCGAATGTCGAATGTGGAATGTCGAAATGTCGAATGTCGAAATGTCGAATGTGGAATGTTGAAATGTCGAATGTCGAATGTGAATGTCGAATGTCAAATGTCGAAATGTCGAATGTTAAATGTGAATGTCGAATGGTGAATGTCAAATGGTGAATGTCGAATGTCGAATGTGAATGTCGAATGTGAATGTCGAATGTGAATGTCGAATGTCGAATGTCGAATGTCGAATGTCGAATGTGAATGTCGAAAGTGAATGTCGAATGTGAATGTCGAAATGTCGAATGTGAATGTCGAATGTGAATGTCGAATGTGAATGTCGAATGTGAATGTCGAAATGTCAAATGTGAATGTCAAATGTGAATGTCGAATGTGAATGTCGAATCTGAATGTCGAATCTGAATGTCGAATGTTGAAATGTCGAATGTCGAATGTCGAATGTCGAAATGTCGAATGTCGAAATGTCGAAAGTCGAATGCGAATGTCGAATGTCGAAATGTCGAATGTGAATGTCGAATGTCGAAATGTCGAATGTCGAATTTGAATGTCGAAATGTCGAAATGTCGAATGTGAATGTCGAAATGTCGAATGTGAATGTCGAATGTCGAAATATCGAATGTGAATGTCGAAAGTCGAAATGTCGAATGTCGAATGTGAATGTCGAAATGTCGAATGTGAATGTCGAAATGTCGAATGTCAAATGTGAATGTCGAATGTCGAATGTGAATGTCGAACGTCAAAATGTCGAATGTCGAATGTGAATGTCGAAATGTCGAAATGTCGAATGTGAATGTCGTAATGTCGAATGTCGAATGTCAAATGTGAATGTCGAATGTCGAATGTGAATGTTGAATGTCGAAATGTCGAACGTCGAAATGTCGAATGTCGAAAGTCGAAATGTCGAATGTCGAATGTCGAAAGTCGAAATGTCGATTGTCGAATGTGAATGTCGAATGTCAAATGTGAATGTCGAATGTCGAATTTGAATGTCGAATGTGAATGTGGAATGTCGTAATGTCGAATGTCGAATGTCAAATGTGAATGTCGAATGTGAATGTTGAATATTGAATGTCGAAATGTCGAATGTCGATTGTCAAATGTGAATGTTGAAATGTCGAAATGTCGATTGTCGAAATGTCAAATGTCGAAATGTCGCATGTCGAATGTGAATGTCGAATGTCGAAATGTCGAATGTCGAAAGTCAAAATGTCGAATGTGAATGTCGAAATGTCGAATGTCGAATGTGAATGTCGAATGTGAATGTCGAATGTCGAATGTGAATGTCGAATGTCAAATGTCGAATGTTAAATGTGAATGTCGAATGTCAAATGTCGAATGTCGAATGTGAATGTCGAATGTCGAATGTGAATGTCGAATGTGAATGTCGAATGTGAATGTCGAATGTCGAATGTCCAATGTCCAATGTCCAATGTGAATGTCAAATGGTGAATGTCGAATGGTGAATGTCGAAATGTCGAATGTGAATGTCGAATGTGAATGTCGAATGTGAATGTCGAAATGTCAAATGTGAATGTCAAATGTGAATGTCGAATGTGAATGTCGAATCTGAATGTCTAATCTGAACGTCGAATGTTGAAATGTCGAATGTCGAAAGTCGAATGTCGAAATGTCGAATGTCGAAATGTCGAAAGTCGAATGTGAATGTCGAAATGTCGAATGTGAATGTCGAAATGTCGAATGTCGAATGTCGAATGTCGAATGTGAATGTAGAATGTCGAATGTGAATGTCGAATGTCGAAATGTCGAAAGTCAAAATGTCGAATGTCGAATGTGAATGTCGAAATGTCGAAATGTCGAATGTGAATGTCGAATGTCGAAATGTCGAATGTCGAATGTGAATGTCGAATGTCGAATGTCGAATGTGAATGTCGAAATGTCGAAATGTCGATTGTCGAAATGTCAAATATCGAATGTGAATGTCGAAAGTCGAAATGTCGAATGTCGAATGTGAATGTCGAAATGTCGAAATGTCGAATGTGAATGTCGAAATGTCGAATGTCGAAATGTCGAATGTCAAATGTGAATGTCGAATGTCGAATGTGAATGTCGAATGTCGAAATGTCGAACGTCGAAATGTCGAACGTCGAATGTGAATGTCGAAATGTCGAAATGTCGAAATGTCGAATGTGAATGTCGAATGTCGTAATGTCGAATGTCGAATGTCAAATGTGAATGTCGAATGTGAATGTCGAATGTCGAAATGTCGAACGTCGAAATGTCGAATGTCGAAATGTCGAACGTTGAAATGTCGAACGTCGAATGTGAATGTCGAAATGTCGAAATGTCGAAATGTCGAATGTGAATGTCGAATGTCGTAATGTCGAATGTCGAATGTCAAATGTGAATGTCGAATGTCGAATGTGAATGTCGAATGTCGAATGTCGAATGTGAATGTCGAATGTCGAAATGTCGAAATGTCGAATGTCGAAATGTCGAATGTCGAATGTCGAATGTCGAATGTCGAATGTCGAATGTGAATGTCGAATGTCAAATGTGAATGTCGAATGTCGAAATGTCGAAAGTCGAAATGTCGAATGTGAATGTCGAAATGTCGAAATGTCGAATGTGAATGTCGAATGTCGAAATGTCGAATGTTGAAATGTCGAATGTCGAATGTCGAATGTGAATGTCGAATGTCGAAATGTCGAAATGTCAAATGTCGATTGTCAAATGTGAATGTCGAATGTCAAATGTGAATGTCGAATGTCGAATGTGAATGTTGAATGTCGAAATGTCGAATGTCGATTGTCAAATGTGTATGTTGAAATGTCGAAATGTCGATTGTCGAAATGTCGAATGTCGAATGTCGAATGTGAATGTCGAAATGTCGAAATGTCGAATGTGAATGTCGAAATGTCGAAAGTCGAAATGTCGAATGTCGAATGTGAATGTCGAAATGTCGCATGTCGAAATGTCGAATGTCGAATGTGAATGTCGAAATGTCGAAATGTCGAACGTAGAATGTCGAAATGTCGAAATGTAGAATGTTGAATGTGAATGTCTAATGTGAATGTCGAATGTCAAAATGTCAAATGTCGAATGACGAATGTGAATGTCGAATGTCGAAATGTCGAATGTCGAATGTGAATGTCGAAATGTCGAATGTCGAAATGTCGAATGTGAATGTCGAATGTCGAATGTGAATGTCGAATGTCGAAATGTCGAATGTCGAATGTCGAAATGTCGAATGTCGAAATGTCGAATGTCGAATGTCAAATGTGAATGTCGAATGTCAAATGAGAATGTCGAATGTCAAAATGTCGAAATGTCGAATGTCGAAATGTCGAAAGTCGAAATGTCGAATGTCGAATGTGAATGTCGAAATGTCGAAAGTCGAAATGTCGAATGTCGAATGTGAATGTCGAAATGTCGCATGTCGAATGTGAATGTCGAAATGTCGAAATGTCGAACGTAGAATGTCGAAATGTCGAAATGTAGAATGTTGAATGTGAATGTCGAATGTGAATGTCGAATGTGAATGTCGAATATCGAATGTCGAATGTGGAATGTCGAAATGTCGAATGTCGAAATGTCGAATGTGGAATGTCGAATGTGAAATGTCGAAATGTCGAATGTTAAATGTGAATGTCGAATGGTGAATGTCGAATGTCAAATGTGAATGTCGAAATGTCGAAATGTCGAATGTCGAAATGTCGAATTGTCATATTTCGAAATGTCGAAATGTCGAATGTCGAATGGTCATATGTCGAAATGTCGAATGTCGAAATGTCATATTTCGAAATGTCGAATGTCGAATGTTGAATGTCGAATGTCGAATGTGAATGTCGAAATGTCGAATGTCGAATCTCAATGTCGAATCTGAATGTCGAATGTGAATGTCGCAATGTCGAATGTTAATGTCGAAATGTCGAATGTGAATGTCGAAATGTCGAATGTCGAATTTCGAATGTGAATGTCGAATGTGAATGTCGAAATGTCGAAATGTCGAATGTCGAATGTGAATGTCGAATGTGAATGTCGAATGTGAATGTCGAATGTGAATGTCGAAATGTCGAATGTGAATGTCGAATGTCAAATGTGAATGTCGAATGTCAAATGTGAATGTCGAAATGTCAAATGTCGAAATGTCGAATGTCGAATGTGAAATGTGAATGTCGATTGTCAAATGTGAATGTTTAATGTCAAAATGTCAAAATGTCGAAATGTCGAAATGCCGAATGTCGAATGTCGAATGTGAATGGTGAATGTCGAATGTGAATGGTGAATGTCGAATGTCGAATGTCGAATGTCGAATGTCGAATGTGAAGGTCGAATGTCGAATGTCGAATGTGAATGGTGAATGTCGAATGTCGAGTGTCGAATGTCGAATGTCGAATGTGAATGTCGAATGTCGGATGTCGAAATGTCCAATGTCGAATGGTGAATGTCGAATGTCGAAATGTCGAAATGTCGAATGTCGGATGTCGAAATGTCGAAATGTAGAATGTCGAATATGAATGTCGAATGTGAATGTCGAATGTCGAATTTCGAATGTGAATGTCGAATATCAAATGTCGAATGTGAATGTCGAATGTGAATGTCAAAATGTCGAATGTCGAATGTGGAATGTCGAAATGTCGAATGTCGAAATGTCGAATGTGGAATGTTGAAATGTCGAATGTCGAATGTGAATGTCGAATGTCAAATGTCGAAATGTCGAATGTTAAATGTGAATGTCGAATGGTGAATGTCAAATGGTGAATGTCGAATGTGAATGTCGAATGTGAATGTCGAATGTCGAATGTCGAATGTCGAATGTCGAATGTCGAATGTGAATGTCGAAAGTGAATGTCGAATGTGAATGTCGAAATGTCGAATGTGAATGTCGAATGTGAATGTCGAATGTGAATGTCGAATGTGAATGTCGAAATGTCAAATGTGAATGTCAAATGTGAATGTCGAATGTGAATGTCGAATCTGAATGTCGAATCTGAATGTCGAATGTCGAAATGTCGAATGTCGAAATGTCGAAAGTCGAATGCGAATGTCGAATGTCGAAATGTCGAATGTGAATGTCGAATGTCGAAATGTCGAATGTCGAATGTGAATGTCGAAATGTCGAAATGTCGAATGTGAATGTCGAAATGTCGAATGTGAATGTCGAATGTCGAAATATCGAATGTGAATGTCGAAAGTCGAAATGTCGAATGTCGAATGTGAATGTCGAAATGTCGAATGTGAATGTCGAAATGTCGAATGTCAAATGTGAATGTCGAATGTCGAATGTGAATGTCGAACGTCAAAATGTCGAATGTCGAATGTGAATGTCGAAAAGTCGAAATGTCGAATGTGAATGTCGTAATGTCGAATGTCAAATGTGAATGTCGAATGTCGAATGTGAATGTTGAATGTCGAAATGTCGAACGTCGAAATGTCGAATGTCGAAAGTCGAAATGTCGAATGTCGAATGTCGAAAGTCGAAATGTCGATTGTCGAATGTGAATGTCGAATGTTAAATGTGAATGTCGAATGTCGAATTTGAATGTCGAATGTGAATGTGGAATGTCGTAATGTCGAATGTCGAATGTCAAATGTGAATGTCGAATGTGAATGTTGAATATTGAATGTCGAAATGTCGAATGTCGATTGTCAAATGTGAATGTTGAAATGTCGAAATGTCGATTGTCGAAATGTCAAATGTCGAAATGTCGCATGTCGAATGTGAATGTCGAATGTCGAAATGTCGAATGTCGAAAGTCAAAATGTCGAATGTGAATGTCGAAATGTCGAATGTCGAATGTGAATGTCGAATGTGAATGTCGAATGTCGAATGTGAATGTCGAATGTCAAATGTCGAATGTTAAATGTGAATGTCGAATGTCAAATGTCGAATGTCGAATGTGAATGTCGAATGTCGAATGTGAATGTCGAATGTGAATGTCGAATGTGAATGTCGAATGTCGAATGTCGAATGTCCAATGTCCAATGTGAATGTCGAATGGTGAATGTCGAATGGTGAATGTCGAATGTCCAATGTCCAATGTGAATGTCGAATGGTGAATGTCGAATGGTGAATGTCGAAATGTCGAATGTGAATGTCGAATGTGAATGTCGAATGTGAATGTCGAAATGTCAAATGTGAATGTCAAATGTGAATGTCGAATGTGAATGTCGAATCTGAATGTCTAATCTGAACGTCGAATGTTGAAATGTCGAATGTCGAATGTCGAATGTCGAAATGTCGAATGTCGAAATGTCGAAAGTCGAATGTGAATGTCGAAATGTCGAATGTGAATGTCGAAATGTCGAATGTCGAATGTCGAATGTCGAATGTGAATGTAGAATGTCGAATGTGAATGTCGAATGTCGAAATGTCGAAAGTCAAAATGTCGAATGTCGAATCTGAATGTCGAATGTCGAATGTCGAATGTCGAAATGTCGAATGTCGAAATGTCGAAAGTCGAATGTCGAATGTCGAATGTCGAATGTCGAATGTCGAAATGTCGAATGTGAATGTCGAAATGTCGAATGTCGAATGTCGAATGTCGAATGTGAATGTAGAATGTCGAATGTGAATGTCGAATGTCGAAATGTCGAAAGTCAAAATGTCGAATGTCGAATGTGAATGTCGAAATGTCGAAATGTCGAATGTGAATGTCGAATGTCGAAATGTCGAATGTCGAATGTGAATGTCGAATGTCGAATGTCGAATGTGAATGTCGAAATGTCGAAATGTCGATTGTCGAAATGTCAAATATCGAATGTGAATGTCGAAAGTCGAAATGTCGAATGTCGAATGTGAATGTCGAAATGTCGAAATGTCGAATGTGAATGTCGAAATGTCGAATGTCGAAATGTCGAATGTCAAATGTGAATGTCGAATGTCGAATGTGAATGTCGAATGTCGAAATGTCGAACGTCGAATGTGAATGTCGAAATGTCGAAAAGTCGAAATGTCGAATGTGAATGTCGAATGTCGTAATGTCGAATGTCGAATGTCAAATGTGAATGTCGAATGTCGAATGTGAATGTCGAAATGTCGAACGTCGAAATGTCGAATGTCGAAATGTCGAACGTTGAAATGTCGAACGTCGAATGTGAATGTCGAAATGTCGAAATGTCAAAATGTCGAATGTGAATGTCGAATGTCGTAATGTCGAATGTCGAATGTCAAATGTGAATGTCGAATGTCGAATGTGAATGTCGAATGTTGAATGTCGAATGTGAATGTCGAATGTCGAAATGTCGAAATGTCGAATGTCGAAATGTCGAATGTCGAATGTCGAATGTCGAATGTCGAATGTGAATGTCAAATGTGAATGTCGAATGTCGAAATGTCGAAAGTCGAAATGTCGAATGTGAATGTCGAAATGTCGAAATGTCGAATGTGAATGTCGAATGTCGAAATGTCGAATGTTGAAATGTCGAATGTCGAATGTCGAATGTGAATGTCGAATGTCGAAATGTCGAAATGTCAAATGTCGATTGTCAAATGTGAATGTCGAATGTCAAATGTGAATGTCGAATGTCGAATGTGAATGTTGAATGTCGAAATGTCGAATGTCGATTGTCAAATGTGTATGTTGAAATGTCGAAATGTCGATTGTCGAAATGTCGAATGTCGAATGTCGAATGTGAATGTCGAAATGTCGAAATGTCGCATGTCGAATGTGAATGGCAAATGTCGAAATGTCGAATGTCGAAAGTCAAAATGTCGAATGTCGAATGTGAATGTCGAAATGTCGAATGTCGAATGTGAATGTCGAATGTGAATGTCGAATGTGAATGTCGAATGTGAATGTCGAATGTGATTGTCGAATGTGAATGTCGAATGTGAATGTCGAAATGTCAAATGTGAATGTCAAATGTGAATGTCGAATGTGAATGTCGAATCTGAATGTCTAATCTGAACGTCGAATGTTGAAATGTCGAATGTCGAATGTCGAATGTCGAAATGTCGAATGTCGAAATGTCGAAAGTCGAATGTGAATGTCGAAATGTCGAATGTGAATGTCGAAATGTCGAATGTCGAATGTCGAATGTGAATGTAGAATGTCGAATGTGAATGTCGAATGTCGAAATGTCGAAAGTCAAAATGTCGAATGTCGAATGTGAATGTCGAAATGTCGAAATGTCGAATGTGAATGTCGAATGTCGAAATGTCGAATGTCGAATGTGAATGTCGAATGTCGAATGTCGAATGTGAATGTCGAAATGTCGAAATGTCGATTGTCGAAATGTCAAATATCGAATGTGAATGTCGAAAGTCGAAATGTCGAATGTCGAATGTGAATGTCGAAATGTCGAAATGTCGAATGTGAATGTCGAAATGTCGAATGTCGAAATGTCGAATGTCAAATGTGAATGTCGAATGTCGAATGTGAATGTCGAATGTCGAAATGTCGAACTTCGAAATGTCGAACGTCGAATGTGAATGTCGAAATGTCGAAATGTCGAAATGTCGAATGTGAATGTCGAATGTCGTAATGTCGAATGTCGAATGTCAAATGTGAATGTCGAATGTCGAAAGTGAATGTCGAATGTCGAAATGTCGAACGTCGAAATGTCGAATGTCGAAATGTCGAACGTTGAAATGTCGAACGTCGCATGTGAATGTCGAAATGTCGAAATGTCGAAATGTCGAATGTGAATGTCGAATGTCGTAATGTCGAATGTCGAATGTCGAATGTCAAATGTGAATGTCGAATGTCGAATGTGAATGTCGAATGTCGAATGTCGAATGTCGAATGTCGAATGTGAATGTCGAATGTCGAAATGTCGAAATGTCGAATGTCGAAATGTCGAATGTCGAATGTCGAATGTCGAATGTCGAATGTGAATGTCGAATGTCAAATGTGAATGTCGAATGTCGAAATGTCGAAAGTCGAAATGTCGAATGTGAATGTCGAAATGTCGAAATGTCGAATGTGAATGTCGAATGTCGAAATGTCGAATGTTGAAATGTCGAATGTCGAATGTCGAATGTGAATGTCGAATGTCGAAATGTCAAATGTCGATTGTCAAATGTGAATGTCGAATGTCAAATGTGAATGTCGAATGTCGAATGTGAATGTTGAATGTCGAAATGTCGAATGTCGATTGTCAAATGTGTATGTTGAAATGTCGAAATGTCGATTGTCGAAATGTCGAATGTCGAATGTCGAATGTGAATGTAGAAATGTCGAAATGTCGAATGTGAATGTCGAAATGTCGAAAGTCGAAATGTCGAATGTCGAATGTGAATGTCGAAATGTCGCATGTCGAAATGTCGAATGTCGAATGTGAATGTCGAAATGTCGAAATGTCGAACGTAGAATGTCGAAATGTCGAAATGTAGAATGTTGAATGTGAATGTCGAATGTGAATGTCGAATGTCAAAATGTCAAATGTCGAATGACGAATGTGAATGTCGAATGTCGAAATGTCGAATGTCGAATGTGAATGTCGAAATGTCGAATGTCGAAATGTCGAATGTGAATGTCGAATGTCGAATGTGAATGTCGAATGTCGAAATGTCGAATGTCGAATGTCGAAATGTCGAATGTCGAAATGTCGAATGTCGAATGTCAAATGTGAATGTCGAATGTCAAATGAGAATGTCGAATGTCAAAATGTCGAAATGTCGAATGTCGAAATGTCGAAAGTCGAAATGTCGAATGTCGAATGTGAATGTCGAAATGTCGAAAGTCGAAATGTCGAATGTCGAATGTGAATGTCGAAATGTCGCATGTCGAATGTCGAATGTGAATGTCGAAATGTCGAAATGTCGAACGTAGAATGTCGAAATGTCGAAATGTAGAATGTTGAATGTGAATGTCGAATGTGAATGTCGAATGTCGAATGTGAATGTCGAATATCGAATGTCGAATGTGGAATGTCGAAATGTCGAATGTCGAAATGTCGAATGTGGAATGTCGAATGTGAAATGTCGAAATGTCGAATGTTAAATGTGAATGTCGAATGGTGAATGTCGAATGTCAAATGTGAATGTCGAAATGTCGAAATGTCGAATGTCGAAATGTCGAATTGTCATATTTCGAAATGTCGAAATGTCGAATGTCGAATGGTCATATGTCGAAATGTCGAATGTCGAAATGTCATATTTCGAAATGTCGAATGTCGAATGTTGAATGTCGAATGTCGAAATGTCGAATGTCGAATCTCAATGTCGAATCTGAATGTCGAATGTGAATGTCGCAATGTCGAATGTTAATGTCGAAATGTCGAATGTGAATGTCGAAATGTCGAATGTCGAATTTCGAATGTGAATGTCGAATGTGAATGTCGAAATGTCGAAATGTCGAATGTCAAATGTGAATGTCGAATGTGAATGTCGAATGTGAATGTCGAAATGTCGAATGTGAATGTCGAATGTCAAATGTGAATGTCGAATGTCAAATGTGAATGTCGAATGTCAAATGTCGAATGTGAATGTCGAATGTCGAATGTCGAATGTGAATGTCGAAATGTCAAATGTCGAATGTCGAATGTGAAATGTGAATGTCGATTGTCAAATGTGAATGTTGAATGTCAAAATGTCAAAATGTCGAAATGTCGAAATGCCGAATGTCGAATGTCGAATGTGAATGGTGAATGTCGAATGTGAATGGTGAATGTCGAATGTCGAATGTCGAATGTCGAATGTCGAATGTGAAGGTCGAATGTCGAATGTCGAATGTGAATGGTGAATGTCGAATGTCGAATGTCGAATGTCGAATGTCGAATGTGAATGTCGAATGTCGGATGTCGAAATGTCCAATGTCGAATGGTGAATGTCGAATGTCGAAATGTCGAAATGTCGAATGTCGGATGTCGAAATGTCGAAATGTAGAATGTCGAATATGAATGTCGAATGTGAATGTCGAATGTCGAATTTCGAATGTGAATGTCGAATATCAAATGTCGAATGTGAATGTCGAATGTGAATGTCAAAATGTCGAATGTCGAATGTGGAATGTCGAAATGTCGAATGTCGAAATGTCGAATGTGGAATGTTGAAATGTCGAATGTCGAATGTGAATGTCGAATGTCAAATGTCGAAATGTCGAATGTTAAATGTGAATGTAGAATGGTGAATGTCAAATGGTGAATGTCGAATGTGAATGTCGAATGTGAATGTCGAATGTGAATGTCGAATGTCGAATGTCGAATGTCGAATGTCGAATGTGAATGTCGAAAGTGAATGTAGAATGTGAATGTCGAAATGTCGAATGTGAATGTCGAATGTGAATGTCGAATGTGAATGTCGAATGTGAATGTCGAAATGTCAAATGTGAATGTCAAATGTGAATGTCGAATGTGAATGTCGAATCTGAATGTCGAATCTGAATGTCGAATGTTGAAATGTCGAATGTCGAATGTCGAATGTCGAAATGTCGAATGTCGAAATGTCGAAAGTCGAATGCGAATGTCGAATGTCGAAATGTCGAATGTGAATGTCGAATGTCGAAATGTCGAATGTCGAATGTGAATGTCGAAATGTCGAAATGTCGAATGTGAATGTCGAAATGTCGAATGTGAATGTCGAATATCGAAATATCGAATGTGAATGTCGAAAGTCGAAATGTCGAATGTCGAATGTGAATGTCGAAATGTCGAATGTGAATGTCGAAATGTCGAATGTCAAATGTGAATGTCGAATGTCGAATGTGAATGTCGAACGTCAAAATGTCGAATGTCGAATGTGAATGTCGAAATGTCGAAATGTCGAATGTGAATGTCGTAATGTCGAATGTCGAATGTCAAATGTGAATGTCGAATGTCGAATGTGAATGTTGAATGTCGAAATGTCGAACGTCGAAATGTCGAATGTCGAATGTCGAAAGTCGAAATGTCGATTGTCGAATGTGAATGTCGAATGTCAAATGTGAATGTCGAATGTCGAATTTGAATGTCGAATGTGAATGTGGAATGTCGTAATGTCGAATGTCGAATGTCAAATGTGAATGTCGAATGTGAATGTTGAATATTGAATGTCGAAATGTCGAATGTCGATTGTCAAATGTGAATGTTGAAATGTCGAAATGTCGATTGTCGAAATTTCAAATGTCGAAATGTCGCATGTCGAATGTGAATGTCGAATGTCGAAATGTCGAATGTCGAAAGTCAAAATGTCGAATGTGAATGTCGAAATGTCGAATGTCGAATGTGAATGTCGAATGTGAATGTCGAATGTCGAATGTGAATGTCGAATGTCAAATGTCGAATGTTAAATGTGAATGTCGAATGTCAAATGTCGAATGTCGAATGTGAATGTCGAATGTCGAATGTGAATGTCGAATGTGAATGTCGAATGTGAATGTCGAATGTCGAATGTCGAATGTCCAATGTCCAATGTGAATGTCGAATGGTGAATGTCGAATGGTGAATGTCGAAATGTCGAATGTGAATGTCGAATGTGAATGTCGAATGTGAATGTCGAAATGTCAAATGTGAATGTCAAATGTGAATGTCGAATGTGAATGTCGAATCTGAATGTCTAATCTGAACGTCGAATGTTGAAATGTCGAATGTTGAATGTCGAATGTCGAAATGTCGAATGTCGAAATGTCGAAAGTCGAATGTGAATGTCGAAATGTCGAATGTGAATGTCGAAATGTCGAATGTCGAATGTCGAATGTCGAATGTGAATGTAGAATGTCGAATGTGAATGTCGAATGTCGAAATGTCGAAAGTCAAAATGTCGAATGTCGAATGTGAATGTCGAAATGTCGAAATGTCGAATGTGAATGTCGAATGTCGAAATGTCGAATGTCGAATGTGAATGTCGAATGTCGAATGTCGAATGTGAATGTCGAAATGTCGAAATGTCGATTGTCGAAATGTCAAATATCGAATGTGAATGTCGAAAGTCGAAATGTCGAATGTCGAATGTGAATGTCGAAATGTCGAAATGTCGAATGTGAATGTCGAAATGTCGAATGTCGAAATGTCGCATGTCAAATGTGAATGTCGAATGTCGAATGTGAATGTCGAATGTCGAAATGTCGAACGTCGAAATGTCGAACGTCGAATGTGAATGTCGAAATGTCGAAAAGTCGAAATGTCGAATGTGAATGTCGAATGTCGTAATGTCGAATGTCGAATGTCAAATGTGAATGTCGAATGTCGAATGTGAATGTCGAATGTCGAAATGTCGAACGTCGAAATGTCGAATGTCGAAATGTCGAACGTTGAAATGTCGAACGTCGAATGTGAATGTCGAAATGTCGAAATGTCGAAATGTCGAATGTGAATGTCGAATGTCGTAATGTCGAATGTCGAATGTCAAATGTGAATGTCGAATGTCGAATGTGAATGTCGAATGTCGAATGTCGAATGTGAATGTCGAATGTCGAAATGTCGAAATGTCGAATGTCGAAATGTCGAATGTCGAATGTCGAATGTCGAATGTCGAATGTCGAATGTGAATGTCGAATGTCAAATGTGAATGTCGAATGTCGAAATGTCGAAAGTCGAAATGTCGAATGTGAATGTCGAAATGTCGAAATGTCGAATGTGAATGTCGAATGTCGAAATGTCGAATGTTGAAATGTCGAATGTCGAATGTCGAATGTGAATGTCGAATGTCGAAATGTCGAAATGTCAAATGTCGATTGTCAAATGTGAATGTCGAATGTCAAATGTGAATGTCGAATGTCGAATGTGAATGTTGAATGTCGAAATGTCGAATGTCGATTGTCAAATGTGTATGTTGAAATGTCGAAATGTCGATTGTCGAAATGTCGAATGTCGAATGTCGAATGTGAATGTCGAAATGTCGAAATGTCGAAATGTCGCATGTCGAATGTGAATGGCAAATGTCGAAATGTCGAATGTCGAAAGTCAAAATGTCGAATGTCGAATGTGAATGTCGAAATGTCGAATGTCGAATGTGAATGTCGAATGTGAATGTCGAATGTGAATGTCGAATGTGAATGTCGAATGTGAATGTCGAATGTGAATGTCGAATGTGATTGTCGAATGTGAATGTCGAATGTGAATGTCGAAATGTCAAATGTGAATGTCAAATGTGAATGTCGAATGTGAATGTTGAATCTGAATGTCGAATCTGAATGTCGAATGTTGAAATGTCGAATGTCGAAATATCGAATGTCGAATGTGAATGTCGAAATGTCGAAATGTCGAATGTCGAAATGTCAAATGTCGAATGTGAATGTCGAAATGTCGAATGTCGAAATGTCGAATGTGAATGTCGAATGTGAATGTCAAAATGTCGAATGTCGAAATGTCGGATGTGAATGTCGAATGTCGAATGTGAATGTCGAATGTGAATGTCGAATGTCGAAATGTCGAATGTCGAATGTGAATGTCGAATGTCGAAATGTCGAAATGTCGAATGTCGATTGTCAAATGTGAATGTCGAATGTCGAAATGTCGAATGTGAATGTCGAATGTCGAATGTGAATGTCGAAAGTCGAAATGTCGAAATGTCGAATGTCTAAATGTCGAAATGTCGAAAGTCGAAATGTCAAATGTCGAAATGTCGAATGTCGAATGTGAATGTCGAAATGTCGAATGTCGAATGTCGAAATGTCAAATGTCGAAAGTCGAAATGTCGAAATGTCGAATGTCGAAATGTCGAAAGTCGAAATGTCGAATGTCGAAATGTCAAATGTCGAATGACGAATGTGAATGTCGAATGTCAATGTCGAAATTTCGAATGTCGAATGTGAATGTCGAATGTCGAAATGTCGAATGTCGAATGTGAATGTCGAATGTCGAAATGTCGAATGTCGAATGTGAATGTCGAATGTCGAAATGTCAAATGTCGAATGTGAATGTCGAAATGTCGAATGTCGAAATGTCGAATGTCGAATGTCAAATGTGAATGTCGAATGTCAAATGAGAATGTCGAATGTCAAAATGTCGAAATGTCGAATGTCGAAAGTCGAAATGTCGAAAGTCGAAATGTCGAATGTCGAATGTGAATGTCGAAATGTCGAAAGTCGAAATGTCGAATGTCGAATGTGAATGTCGAATGTGAATGTCGAATGTCGAATGTGAATGTCGAAATGTCGAATGTCGGATGTGAATGTCGAAATGTCGAAATGTCGAATGTGAATGTCGAATGTCGAAATGTCGAATGTCGATTGTCAAATGTGAATGTCGAATGTCGAAATGTCGAATGTGAATGTCGAATGTCGAATGTGAATGTCAAAAGTCGAAATGTCGAATGTCTAAATGTCGAAATGTCGAAAGTCGAAATGTCGAAAGTCGAAATGTCGAATGACGAATGTGAATGTCGAATGTCGAAATGTCGAATGTCGAAATGTCGAAAGTCGAAATGTCGAATGTCGAAATGTCGAATGTGAATGTCGAATGTCGAAATGTCAAATGTCGAATGACGAATGTGAACGTCGAATGTCGAAATGTCGAATGTCGAATGTGAATGTCGGAATGTCGAATGTCGAAATGTCGAATGTGAATGTCGAATGTCGAATGTGAATGTCGAATGTCGAAATGTCGAATGTCGAATGTCGAAATGTCGAATGTCGAATGTCAAATGTGAATGTCGAATGTCGAAATGTCGAATGTGAATGTCGAATGTCGAATGTGAATGTCAAAAGTCGAAATGTCGAATGTCTAAATGTCGAAATGTCGAAATGTCGAAAGTCGAAATGTCGAATGACGAATGTGAATGTCGAATGTCGAAATGTCGAATGTCGAAATGTCGAAAGTCGAAATGTCGAATGTCGAAATGTCGAATGTGAATGTCGAATGTCGAAATGTCAAATGTCGAATGACGAATGTGAATGTCGAATGTCGAAATGTCGAATGTCGAATGTGAATGTCGGAATGTCGAATGTCGAAATGTCGAATGTGAATGTCGAATGTCGAATGTGAATGTCGAATGTCGAAATGTCGAATGTGAATGTCGAATGTCGAATGTGAATGTCGAATGTCAAAATGTCGAAATGTCGAATGTCGAAATGTCGAAAGTCGAAATGTCGAAAGTCGAAATGTCGAATGTCGAATGTGAATGTCGAAATGTCGAAAGTCGAAATGTCGAATGTCGAATGTGAATGTCGAAATGTCGCATGTCGAAATGTCGAATGTCGAATGTGAATGTCGAAATGTCGAAATGTCGAACGTAGAATGTTGAAATGTCGAAATGTAGAATGTTGAATGTGAATGTCGAATGTGAATGTCGAATGTCAAAATGTCAAATGTCGAATGACGAATGTGAATGTCGAATGTCGAAATGTCGAATGTCGAATGTGAATGTCGAAATGTCGAATGTCGAATGTGAATGTCGAATGTCGAAATGTCGAATGTCGAATGTCGAAATGTCGAATGTCGAAATGTCGAATGTCGAATGTCAAATGTGAATGTCGAATGTCAAATGAGAATGTCGAATGTCAAAATGTCGAAATGTCGAATGTCGAAATGTCGAAAGTCGAAATGTCGAATGTCGAATGTGAATGTCGAAATGTCGAAAGTCGAAATGTCGAATGTCGAATGTGAATGTCGAAATGTCGCATGTCGAATGTCGAATGTGAATGTCGAAATGTCGAAATGTCGAACGTAGAATGTCGAAATGTCGAAATGTAGAATGTTGAATGTGAATGTCGAATGTGAATGTCGAATGTCGAATGTGAATGTCGAATATCGAATGTCGAATGTGGAATGTCGAAATGTCGAATGTCGAAATGTCGAATGTGGAATGTCGAATGTGAAATGTCGAAATGTCGAATGTTAAATGTGAATGTCGAATGGTGAATGTCGAATGTCAAATGTGAATGTCGAAATGTCGAAATGTCGAATGTCGAAATGTCGAATTGTCATATTTCGAAATGTCGAAATGTCGAATGTCGAATGGTCATATGTCGAAATGTCGAATGTCGAAATGTCATATTTCGAAATGTCGAATGTCGAATGTTGAATGTCGAATGTCGAATGTGAATGTCGAAATGTCGAATGTCGAATCTCAATGTCGAATCTGAATGTCGAATGTGAATGTCGCAATGTCGAATGTTAATGTCGAAATGTCGAATGTGAATGTCGAAATGTCGAATGTCGAATTTCGAATGTGAATGTCGAATGTGAATGTCGAAATGTCGAAATGTCGAATGTCGAATGTGAATGTCGAATGTGTATGTCGAATGTGAATGTCGAAATGTCGAATGTGAATGTCGAATGTCAAATGTGAATGTCGAATGTCAAATGTGAATGTCGAATGTCAAATGTCGAATGTGAATGTCGAATGTCGAATGTCGAATGTGAATGTCGAAATGTCAAATGTCGAAATGTCGAATGTCGAATGTGAAATGTGAATGTCGATTGTCAAATGTGAATGTCGAATGTCAAAATGTCAAAATGTCGAAATGTCGAAATGCCGAATGTCGAATGTCGAATGTGAATGGTGAATGTCAAATGTGAATGGTGAATGTCGAATGTCGAATGTCGAATGTCGAATGTCGAATGTGAAGGTCGAATGTCGAATGTCGAATGTGAATGGTGAATGTCGAATGTCGAATGTCGAATGTCGAATGTCGAATGTGAATGTCGAATGTCGGATGTCGAAATGTCCAATGTCGAATGGTGAATGTCGAATGTCGAAATGTCGAAATGTCGAATGTCGGATGTCGAAATGTCGAAATGTAGAATGTCGAATATGAATGTCGAATGTGAATGTCGAATGTCGAATTTCGAATGTGAATGTCGAATATCAAATGTCGAATGTGAATGTCGAATGTGAATGTCAAAATGTCGAATGTCGAATGTGGAATGTCGAAATGTCGAATGTCGAAATGTCGAATGTGGAATGTTGAAATGTCGAATGTCGAATGTGAATGTCGAATGTCAAATGTCGAAATGTCGAATGTTAAATGTGAATGTCGAATGGTGAATGTCAAATGGTGAATGTCGAATGTCGAATGTGAATGTCGAATGTGAATGTCGAATGTGAATGTCGAATGTCGAATGTCGAATGTCGAATGTCGAATGTGAATGTCGAAAGTGAATGTCGAATGTGAATGTCGAAATGTCGAATGTGAATGTCGAATGTGAATGTCGAATGTGAATGTCGAATGTGAATGTCGAAATGTCAAATGTGAATGTCAAATGTGAATGTCGAATGTGAATGTCGAATCTGAATGTCGAATCTGAATGTCGAATGTTGAAATGTCGAATGTCGAATGTCGAATGTCGAAATGTCGAATGTCGAAATGTCGAAAGTCGAATGCGAATGTCGAATGTCGAAATGTCGAATGTGAATGTCGAATGTCGAATTTCGAATGTGAATGTCGAATATCAAATGTCGAATGTGAATGTCGAATGTGAATGTCAAAATGTCGAATGTCGAATGTGGAATGTCGAAATGTCGAATGTCGAAATGTCGAATGTGGAATGTTGAAATGTCGAATGTCGAATGTGAATGTCGAATGTCAAATGTCGAAATGTCGAATGTTAAATGTGAATGTCGAATGGTGAATGTCAAATGGTGAATGTCGAATGTCGAATGTGAATGTCGAATGTGAATGTCGAATGTGAATGTCGAATGTCGAATGTCGAATGTCGAATGTGAATGTCGAAAGTGAATGTCGAATGTGAATGTCGAAATGTCGAATGTGAATGTCGAATGTGAATGTCGAATGTGAATGTCGAATGTGAATGTCGAAATGTCAAATGTGAATGTCAAATGTGAATGTCGAATGTGAATGTCGAATCTGAATGTCGAATCTGAATGTCGAATGTTGAAATGTCGAATGTCGAATGTCGAATGTCGAAATGTCGAATGTCGAAATGTCGAAAGTCGAATGCGAATGTCGAATGTCGAAATGTCGAATGTGAATGTCGAATGTCGAAATGTCGAATGTCGAATTTGAATGTCGAAATGTCGAAATGTCGAATGTGAATGTCGAAATGTCGAATGTGAATGTCGAATGTCGAAATATCGAATGTGAATGTCGAAAGTCGAAATGTCGAATGTCGAATGTGAATGTCGAAATGTCGAATGTGAATGTCGAAATGTCGAATGTCAAATGTGAATGTCGAATGTCGAATGTGAATGTCGAACGTCAAAATGTCGAATGTCGAATGTGAATGTCGAAATGTCGAAATGTCGAATGTGAATGTCGTAATGTCGAATGTCGAATGTCAAATGTGAATGTCGAATGTCAAATGTGAATGTTGAATGTCGAAATGTCGAACGTCGAAATGTCGAATGTCGAAAGTCGAAATGTCGAATGTCGAAATGTCGAAAGTCGAAATGTCGATTGTCGAATGTGAATGTCGAATGTCAAATGTGAATGTCGAATGTCGAATTTGAATGTCGAATGTGAATGTGGAATGTCGTAATGTCGAATGTCGAATGTCAAATGTGAATGTCGAATGTGAATGTTGAATATTGAATGTCGAAATGTCGAATGTCGATTGTCAAATGTGAATGTTGAAATGTCGAAATGTCGATTGTCGAAATGTCAAATGTCGAAATGTCGCATGTCGAATGTGAATGTCGAATGTCGAAATGTCGAATGTCGAAAGTCAAAATGTCGAATGTGAATGTCGAAATGTCGAATGTCGAATGTGAATGTCGAATGTGAATGTCGAATGTCGAATGTGAATGTCGAATGTCAAATGTCGAATGTTAAATGTGAATGTCGAATGTCAAATGTCGAATGTCGAATGTGAATGTCGAATGTCGAATGTGAATGTCGAATGTCCAATGTCCAATGTGAATGTCGAATGGTGAATGTCGAATGGTGAATGTCGAAATGTCGAATGTGAATGTCGAATGTGAATGTCGAATGTGAATGTCGAAATGTCAAATGTGAATGTCAAATGTGAATGTCGAATGTGAATGTCGAATCTGAATGTCTAATCTGAACGTCGAATGTTGAAATGTCGAATGTCGAAAGTCGAATGTGAATGGTGAATGTCGAATGTCGAATGTCGAATGTCGAATGTCGAATGTGAATGTCGAATGTCGGATGTCGAAATGTCCAATGTCGAATGGTGAATGTCGAATGTCGAAATGTCGAAATGTCGAATGTCGGATGTCGAAATGTCGAAATGTAGAATGTCGAATATGAATGTCGAATGTGAATGTCGAATGTCGAATTTCGAATGTGAATGTCGAATATCAAATGTCGAATGTGAATGTCGAATGTGAATGTCAAAATGTCGAATGTCGAATGTGGAATGTCGAAATGTCGAATGTCGAAATGTCGAATGTGGAATGTTGAAATGTCGAATGTCGAATGTGAATGTCGAATGTCAAATGTCGAAATGTCGAATGTTAAATGTGAATGTCGAATGGTGAATGTCAAATGGTGAATGTCGAATGTCGAATGTGAATGTCGAATGTGAATGTCGAATGTGAATGTCGAATGTCGAATGTCGAATGTCGAATGTCGAATGTGAATGTCGAAAGTGAATGTCGAATGTGAATGTCGAAATGTCGAATGTGAATGTCGAATGTGAATGTCGAATGTGAATGTCGAATGTGAATGTCGAAATGTCAAATGTGAATGTCAAATGTGAATGTCGAATGTGAATGTCGAATCTGAATGTCGAATCTGAATGTCGAATGTTGAAATGTCGAATGTCGAATGTCGAATGTCGAAATGTCGAATGTCGAAATGTCGAAAGTCGAATGCGAATGTCGAATGTCGAAATGTCGAATGTGAATGTCGAATGTCGAATTTCGAATGTGAATGTCGAATATCAAATGTCGAATGTGAATGTCGAATGTGAATGTCAAAATGTCGAATGTCGAATGTGGAATGTCGAAATGTCGAATGTCGAAATGTCGAATGTGGAATGTTGAAATGTCGAATGTCGAATGTGAATGTCGAATGTCAAATGTCGAAATGTCGAATGTTAAATGTGAATGTCGAATGGTGAATGTCAAATGGTGAATGTCGAATGTCGAATGTGAATGTCGAATGTGAATGTCGAATGTGAATGTCGAATGTCGAATGTCGAATGTCGAATGTCGAATGTGAATGTCGAAAGTGAATGTCGAATGTGAATGTCGAAATGTCGAATGTGAATGTCGAATGTGAATGTCGAATGTGAATGTCGAATGTGAATGTCGAAATGTCAAATGTGAATGTCAAATGTGAATGTCGAATGTGAATGTCGAATCTGAATGTCGAATCTGAATGTCGAATGTTGAAATGTCGAATGTCGAATGTCGAATGTCGAAATGTCGAATGTCGAAATGTCGAAAGTCGAATGCGAATGTCGAATGTCGAAATGTCGAATGTGAATGTCGAATGTCGAAATGTCGAATGTCGAATTTGAATGTCGAAATGTCGAAATGTCGAATGTGAATGTCGAAATGTCGAATGTGAATGTCGAATGTCGAAATATCGAATGTGAATGTCGAAAGTCGAAATGTCGAATGTCGAATGTGAATGTCGAAATGTCGAATGTGAATGTCGAAATGTCGAATGTCAAATGTGAATGTCGAATGTCGAATGTGAATGTCGAACGTCAAAATGTCGAATGTCGAATGTGAATGTCGAAATGTCGAAATGTCGAATGTGAATGTCGTAATGTCGAATGTCGAATGTCAAATGTGAATGTCGAATGTCGAATGTGAATGTTGAATGTCGAAATGTCGAACGTCGAAATGTCGAATGTCGAAAGTCGAAATGTCGAATGTCGAATGTCGAAAGTCGAAATGTCGATTGTCGAATGTGAATGTCGAATGTCAAATGTGAATGTCGAATGTCGAATTTGAATGTCGAATGTGAATGTGGAATGTCGTAATGTCGAATGTCGAATGTCAAATGTGAATGTCGAATGTGAATGTTGAATATTGAATGTCGAAATGTCGAATGTCGATTGTCAAATGTGAATGTTGAAATGTCGAAATGTCGATTGTCGAAATGTCAAATGTCGAAATGTCGCATGTCGAATGTGAATGTCGAATGTCGAAATGTCGAATGTCGAAAGTCAAAATGTCGAATGTGAATGTCGAAATGTCGAATGTCGAATGTGAATGTCGAATGTGAATGTCGAATGTCGAATGTGAATGTCGAATGTCAAATGTCGAATGTTAAATGTGAATGTCGAATGTCAAATGTCGAATGTCGAATGTGAATGTCGAATGTCGAATGTGAATGTCGAATGTGAATGTCGAATGTGAATGTCGAATGTCGAATGTCCAATGTCCAATGTCCAATGTGAATGTCAAATGGTGAATGTCGAATGGTGAATGTCGAAATGTCGAATGTGAATGTCGAATGTGAATGTCGAATGTGAATGTCGAAATGTCAAATGTGAATGTCAAATGTGAATGTCGAATGTGAATGTCGAATCTGAATGTCTAATCTGAACGTCGAATGTTGAAATGTCGAATGTCGAAAGTCGAATGTCGAAATGTCGAATGTCGAAATGTCGAAAGTCGAATGTGAATGTCGAAATGTCGAATGTGAATGTCGAAATGTCGAATGTCGAATGTCGAATGTCGAATGTGAATGTAGAATGTCGAATGTGAATGTCGAATGTCGAAATGTCGAAAGTCAAAATGTCGAATGTCGAATGTGAATGTCGAAATGTCGAAATGTCGAATGTGAATGTCGAATGTCGAAATGTCGAATGTCGAATGTGAATGTCGAATGTCGAATGTCGAATGTGAATGTCGAAATGTCGAAATGTCGATTGTCGAAATGTCAAATATCGAATGTGAATGTCGAAAGTCGAAATGTCGAATGTCGAATGTGAATGTCGAAATGTCGAAATGTCGAATGTGAATGTCGAAATGTCGAATGTCGAAATGTCGAATGTCAAATGTGAATGTCGAATGTCGAATGTGAATGTCGAATGTCGAAATGTCGAACGTCGAAATGTCGAACGTCGAATGTGAATGTCGAAATGTCGAAATGTCGAAATGTCGAATGTGAATGTCGAATGTCGTAATGTCGAATGTCGAATGTCAAATGTGAATGTCGAATGTGAATGTCGAATGTCGAAATGTCGAACGTCGAAATGTCGAATGTCGAAATGTCGAACGTTGAAATGTCGAACGTCGAATGTGAATGTCGAAATGTCGAAATGTCGAAATGTCGAATGTGAATGTCGAATGTCGTAATGTCGAATGTCGAATGTCAAATGTGAATGTCGAATGTCGAATGTGAATGTCGAATGTCGAATGTCGAATGTGAATGTCGAATGTCGAAATGTCGAAATGTCGAATGTCGAAATGTCGAATGTCGAATGTCGAATGTCGAATGTCGAATGTCGAATGTGAATGTCGAATGTCAAATGTGAATGTCGAATGTCGAAATGTCGAAAGTCGAAATGTCGAATGTGAATGTCGAAATGTCGAAATGTCGAATGTGAATGTCGAATGTCGAAATGTCGAATGTTGAAATGTCGAATGTCGAATGTCGAATGTGAATGTCGAATGTCGAAATGTCGAAATGTCAAATGTCGATTGTCAAATGTGAATGTCGAATGTCAAATGTGAATGTCGAATGTCGAATGTGAATGTTGAATGTCGAAATGTCGAATGTCGATTGTCAAATGTGTATGTTGAAATGTCGAAATGTCGATTGTCGAAATGTCGAATGTCGAATGTCGAATGTGAATGTCGAAATGTCGAAATGTCGAATGTGAATGTCGAAATGTCGAAAGTCGAAATGTCGAATGTCGAATGTGAATGTCGAAATGTCGCATGTCGAAATGTCGAATGTCGAATGTGAATGTCGAAATGTCGAAATGTCGAACGTAGAATGTCGAAATGTCGAAATGTAGAATGTTGAATGTGAATGTCTAATGTGAATGTCGAATGTCAAAATGTCAAATGTCGAATGACGAATGTGAATGTCGAATGTCGAAATGTCGAATGTCGAATGTGAATGTCGAAATGTCGAATGTCGAAATGTCGAATGTGAATGTCGAATGTCGAATGTGAATGTCGAATGTCGAAATGTCGAATGTCGAATGTCGAAATGTCGAATGTCGAAATGTCGAATGTCGAATGTCAAATGTGAATGTCGAATGTCAAATGAGAATGTCGAATGTCAAAATGTCGAAATGTCGAATGTCGAAATGTCGAAAGTCGAAATGTCGAATGTCGAATGTGAATGTCGAAATGTCGAAAGTCGAAATGTCGAATGTCGAATGTGAATGTCGAAATGTCGCATGTCGAATGTGAATGTCGAAATGTCGAAATGTCGAACGTAGAATGTCGAAATGTCGAAATGTAGAATGTTGAATGTGAATGTCGAATGTGAATGTCGAATGTGAATGTCGAATATCGAATGTCGAATGTGGAATGTCGAAATGTCGAATGTCGAAATGTCGAATGTGGAATGTCGAATGTGAAATGTCGAAATGTCGAATGTTAAATGTGAATGTCGAATGGTGAATGTCGAATGTCAAATGTGAATGTCGAAATGTCGAAATGTCGAATGTCGAAATGTCGAATTGTCATATTTCGAAATGTCGAAATGTCGAATGTCGAATGGTCATATGTCGAAATGTCGAATGTCGAAATGTCATATTTCGAAATGTCGAATGTCGAATGTTGAATGTCGAATGTCGAATGTGAATGTCGAAATGTCGAATGTCGAATCTCAATGTCGAATCTGAATGTCGAATGTGAATGTCGCAATGTCGAATGTTAATGTCGAAATGTCGAATGTGAATGTCGAAATGTCGAATGTCGAATTTCGAATGTGAATGTCGAATGTGAATGTCGAAATGTCGAAATGTCGAATGTCGAATGTGAATGTCGAATGTGAATGTCGAATGTGAATGTCGAATGTGAATGTCGAAATGTCGAATGTGAATGTCGAATGTCAAATGTGAATGTCGAATGTCAAATGTGAATGTCGAAATGTCAAATGTCGAAATGTCGAATGTCGAATGTGAAATGTGAATGTCGATTGTCAAATGTGAATGTTTAATGTCAAAATGTCAAAATGTCGAAATGTCGAAATGCCGAATGTCGAATGTCGAATGTGAATGGTGAATGTCGAATGTGAATGGTGAATGTCGAATGTCGAATGTCGAATGTCGAATGTCGAATGTGAAGGTCGAATGTCGAATGTCGAATGTGAATGGTGAATGTCGAATGTCGAGTGTCGAATGTCGAATGTCGAATGTGAATGTCGAATGTCGGATGTCGAAATGTCCAATGTCGAATGGTGAATGTCGAATGTCGAAATGTCGAAATGTCGAATGTCGGATGTCGAAATGTCGAAATGTAGAATGTCGAATATGAATGTCGAATGTGAATGTCGAATGTCGAATTTCGAATGTGAATGTCGAATATCAAATGTCGAATGTGAATGTCGAATGTGAATGTCAAAATGTCGAATGTCGAATGTGGAATGTCGAAATGTCGAATGTCGAAATGTCGAATGTGGAATGTTGAAATGTCGAATGTCGAATGTGAATGTCGAATGTCAAATGTCGAAATGTCGAATGTTAAATGTGAATGTCGAATGGTGAATGTCAAATGGTGAATGTCGAATGTGAATGTCGAATGTGAATGTCGAATGTCGAATGTCGAATGTCGAATGTCGAATGTCGAATGTGAATGTCGAAAGTGAATGTCGAATGTGAATGTCGAAATGTCGAATGTGAATGTCGAATGTGAATGTCGAATGTGAATGTCGAATGTGAATGTCGAAATGTCAAATGTGAATGTCAAATGTGAATGTCGAATGTGAATGTCGAATCTGAATGTCGAATCTGAATGTCGAATGTCGAAATGTCGAATGTCGAAATGTCGAAAGTCGAATGCGAATGTCGAATGTCGAAATGTCGAATGTGAATGTCGAATGTCGAAATGTCGAATGTCGAATGTGAATGTCGAAATGTCGAAATGTCGAATGTGAATGTCGAAATGTCGAATGTGAATGTCGAATGTCGAAATATCGAATGTGAATGTCGAAAGTCGAAATGTCGAATGTCGAATGTGAATGTCGAAATGTCGAATGTGAATGTCGAAATGTCGAATGTCAAATGTGAATGTCGAATGTCGAATGTGAATGTCGAACGTCAAAATGTCGAATGTCGAATGTGAATGTCGAAAAGTCGAAATGTCGAATGTGAATGTCGTAATGTCGAATGTCAAATGTGAATGTCGAATGTCGAATGTGAATGTTGAATGTCGAAATGTCGAACGTCGAAATGTCGAATGTCGAAAGTCGAAATGTCGAATGTCGAATGTCGAAAGTCGAAATGTCGATTGTCGAATGTGAATGTCGAATGTTAAATGTGAATGTCGAATGTCGAATTTGAATGTCGAATGTGAATGTGGAATGTCGTAATGTCGAATGTCGAATGTCAAATGTGAATGTCGAATGTGAATGTTGAATATTGAATGTCGAAATGTCGAATGTCGATTGTCAAATGTGAATGTTGAAATGTCGAAATGTCGATTGTCGAAATGTCAAATGTCGAAATGTCGCATGTCGAATGTGAATGTCGAATGTCGAAATGTCGAATGTCGAAAGTCAAAATGTCGAATGTGAATGTCGAAATGTCGAATGTCGAATGTGAATGTCGAATGTGAATGTCGAATGTCGAATGTGAATGTCGAATGTCAAATGTCGAATGTTAAATGTGAATGTCGAATGTCAAATGTCGAATGTCGAATGTGAATGTCGAATGTCGAATGTGAATGTCGAATGTGAATGTCGAATGTGAATGTCGAATGTCGAATGTCGAATGTCCAATGTCCAATGTGAATGTCGAATGGTGAATGTCGAATGGTGAATGTCGAATGTCCAATGTCCAATGTGAATGTCGAATGGTGAATGTCGAATGGTGAATGTCGAAATGTCGAATGTGAATGTCGAATGTGAATGTCGAATGTGAATGTCGAAATGTCAAATGTGAATGTCAAATGTGAATGTCGAATGTGAATGTCGAATCTGAATGTCTAATCTGAACGTCGAATGTTGAAATGTCGAATGTCGAATGTCGAATGTCGAAATGTCGAATGTCGAAATGTCGAAAGTCGAATGTGAATGTCGAAATGTCGAATGTGAATGTCGAAATGTCGAATGTCGAATGTCGAATGTCGAATGTGAATGTAGAATGTCGAATGTGAATGTCGAATGTCGAAATGTCGAAAGTCAAAATGTCGAATGTCGAATCTGAATGTCGAATGTCGAATGTCGAATGTCGAAATGTCGAATGTCGAAATGTCGAAAGTCGAATGTCGAATGTCGAATGTCGAATGTCGAATGTCGAAATGTCGAATGTGAATGTCGAAATGTCGAATGTCGAATGTCGAATGTCGAATGTGAATGTAGAATGTCGAATGTGAATGTCGAATGTCGAAATGTCGAAAGTCAAAATGTCGAATGTCGAATGTGAATGTCGAAATGTCGAAATGTCGAATGTGAATGTCGAATGTCGAAATGTCGAATGTCGAATGTGAATGTCGAATGTCGAATGTCGAATGTGAATGTCGAAATGTCGAAATGTCGATTGTCGAAATGTCAAATATCGAATGTGAATGTCGAAAGTCGAAATGTCGAATGTCGAATGTGAATGTCGAAATGTCGAAATGTCGAATGTGAATGTCGAAATGTCGAATGTCGAAATGTCGAATGTCAAATGTGAATGTCGAATGTCGAATGTGAATGTCGAATGTCGAAATGTCGAACGTCGAATGTGAATGTCGAAATGTCGAAAAGTCGAAATGTCGAATGTGAATGTCGAATGTCGTAATGTCGAATGTCGAATGTCAAATGTGAATGTCGAATGTCGAATGTGAATGTCGAAATGTCGAACGTCGAAATGTCGAATGTCGAAATGTCGAACGTTGAAATGTCGAACGTCGAATGTGAATGTCGAAATGTCGAAATGTCGAAATGTCGAATGTGAATGTCGAATGTCGTAATGTCGAATGTCGAATGTCAAATGTGAATGTCGAATGTCGAATGTGAATGTCGAATGTTGAATGTCGAATGTGAATGTCGAATGTCGAAATGTCGAAATGTCGAATGTCGAAATGTCGAATGTCGAATGTCGAATGTCGAATGTCGAATGTGAATGTCAAATGTGAATGTCGAATGTCGAAATGTCGAAAGTCGAAATGTCGAATGTGAATGTCGAAATGTCGAAATGTCGAATGTGAATGTCGAATGTCGAAATGTCGAATGTTGAAATGTCGAATGTCGAATGTCGAATGTGAATGTCGAATGTCGAAATGTCGAAATGTCAAATGTCGATTGTCAAATGTGAATGTCGAATGTCAAATGTGAATGTCGAATGTCGAATGTGAATGTTGAATGTCGAAATGTCGAATGTCGATTGTCAAATGTGTATGTTGAAATGTCGAAATGTCGATTGTCGAAATGTCGAATGTCGAATGTCGAATGTGAATGTCGAAATGTCGAAATGTCGCATGTCGAATGTGAATGGCAAATGTCGAAATGTCGAATGTCGAAAGTCAAAATGTCGAATGTCGAATGTGAATGTCGAAATGTCGAATGTCGAATGTGAATGTCGAATGTGAATGTCGAATGTGAATGTCGAATGTGAATGTCGAATGTGATTGTCGAATGTGAATGTCGAATGTGAATGTCGAAATGTCAAATGTGAATGTCAAATGTGAATGTCGAATGTGAATGTCGAATCTGAATGTCTAATCTGAACGTCGAATGTTGAAATGTCGAATGTCGAATGTCGAATGTCGAAATGTCGAATGTCGAAATGTCGAAAGTCGAATGTGAATGTCGAAATGTCGAATGTGAATGTCGAAATGTCGAATGTCGAATGTCGAATGTGAATGTAGAATGTCGAATGTGAATGTCGAATGTCGAAATGTCGAAAGTCAAAATGTCGAATGTCGAATGTGAATGTCGAAATGTCGAAATGTCGAATGTGAATGTCGAATGTCGAAATGTCGAATGTCGAATGTGAATGTCGAATGTCGAATGTCGAATGTGAATGTCGAAATGTCGAAATGTCGATTGTCGAAATGTCAAATATCGAATGTGAATGTCGAAAGTCGAAATGTCGAATGTCGAATGTGAATGTCGAAATGTCGAAATGTCGAATGTGAATGTCGAAATGTCGAATGTCGAAATGTCGAATGTCAAATGTGAATGTCGAATGTCGAATGTGAATGTCGAATGTCGAAATGTCGAACTTCGAAATGTCGAACGTCGAATGTGAATGTCGAAATGTCGAAATGTCGAAATGTCGAATGTGAATGTCGAATGTCGTAATGTCGAATGTCGAATGTCAAATGTGAATGTCGAATGTCGAAAGTGAATGTCGAATGTCGAAATGTCGAACGTCGAAATGTCGAATGTCGAAATGTCGAACGTTGAAATGTCGAACGTCGCATGTGAATGTCGAAATGTCGAAATGTCGAAATGTCGAATGTGAATGTCGAATGTCGTAATGTCGAATGTCGAATGTCGAATGTCAAATGTGAATGTCGAATGTCGAATGTGAATGTCGAATGTCGAATGTCGAATGTCGAATGTCGAATGTGAATGTCGAATGTCGAAATGTCGAAATGTCGAATGTCGAAATGTCGAATGTCGAATGTCGAATGTCGAATGTCGAATGTGAATGTCGAATGTCAAATGTGAATGTCGAATGTCGAAATGTCGAAAGTCGAAATGTCGAATGTGAATGTCGAAATGTCGAAATGTCGAATGTGAATGTCGAATGTCGAAATGTCGAATGTTGAAATGTCGAATGTCGAATGTCGAATGTGAATGTCGAATGTCGAAATGTCAAATGTCGATTGTCAAATGTGAATGTCGAATGTCAAATGTGAATGTCGAATGTCGAATGTGAATGTTGAATGTCGAAATGTCGAATGTCGATTGTCAAATGTGTATGTTGAAATGTCGAAATGTCGATTGTCGAAATGTCGAATGTCGAATGTCGAATGTGAATGTAGAAATGTCGAAATGTCGAATGTGAATGTCGAAATGTCGAAAGTCGAAATGTCGAATGTCGAATGTGAATGTCGAAATGTCGCATGTCGAAATGTCGAATGTCGAATGTGAATGTCGAAATGTCGAAATGTCGAACGTAGAATGTCGAAATGTCGAAATGTAGAATGTTGAATGTGAATGTCGAATGTGAATGTCGAATGTCAAAATGTCAAATGTCGAATGACGAATGTGAATGTCGAATGTCGAAATGTCGAATGTCGAATGTGAATGTCGAAATGTCGAATGTCGAAATGTCGAATGTGAATGTCGAATGTCGAATGTGAATGTCGAATGTCGAAATGTCGAATGTCGAATGTCGAAATGTCGAATGTCGAAATGTCGAATGTCGAATGTCAAATGTGAATGTCGAATGTCAAATGAGAATGTCGAATGTCAAAATGTCGAAATGTCGAATGTCGAAATGTCGAAAGTCGAAATGTCGAATGTCGAATGTGAATGTCGAAATGTCGAAAGTCGAAATGTCGAATGTCGAATGTGAATGTCGAAATGTCGCATGTCGAATGTCGAATGTGAATGTCGAAATGTCGAAATGTCGAACGTAGAATGTCGAAATGTCGAAATGTAGAATGTTGAATGTGAATGTCGAATGTGAATGTCGAATGTCGAATGTGAATGTCGAATATCGAATGTCGAATGTGGAATGTCGAAATGTCGAATGTCGAAATGTCGAATGTGGAATGTCGAATGTGAAATGTCGAAATGTCGAATGTTAAATGTGAATGTCGAATGGTGAATGTCGAATGTCAAATGTGAATGTCGAAATGTCGAAATGTCGAATGTCGAAATGTCGAATTGTCATATTTCGAAATGTCGAAATGTCGAATGTCGAATGGTCATATGTCGAAATGTCGAATGTCGAAATGTCATATTTCGAAATGTCGAATGTCGAATGTTGAATGTCGAATGTCGAAATGTCGAATGTCGAATCTCAATGTCGAATCTGAATGTCGAATGTGAATGTCGCAATGTCGAATGTTAATGTCGAAATGTCGAATGTGAATGTCGAAATGTCGAATGTCGAATTTCGAATGTGAATGTCGAATGTGAATGTCGAAATGTCGAAATGTCGAATGTCAAATGTGAATGTCGAATGTGAATGTCGAATGTGAATGTCGAAATGTCGAATGTGAATGTCGAATGTCAAATGTGAATGTCGAATGTCAAATGTGAATGTCGAATGTCAAATGTCGAATGTGAATGTCGAATGTCGAATGTCGAATGTGAATGTCGAAATGTCAAATGTCGAATGTCGAATGTGAAATGTGAATGTCGATTGTCAAATGTGAATGTTGAATGTCAAAATGTCAAAATGTCGAAATGTCGAAATGCCGAATGTCGAATGTCGAATGTGAATGGTGAATGTCGAATGTGAATGGTGAATGTCGAATGTCGAATGTCGAATGTCGAATGTCGAATGTGAAGGTCGAATGTCGAATGTCGAATGTGAATGGTGAATGTCGAATGTCGAATGTCGAATGTCGAATGTCGAATGTGAATGTCGAATGTCGGATGTCGAAATGTCCAATGTCGAATGGTGAATGTCGAATGTCGAAATGTCGAAATGTCGAATGTCGGATGTCGAAATGTCGAAATGTAGAATGTCGAATATGAATGTCGAATGTGAATGTCGAATGTCGAATTTCGAATGTGAATGTCGAATATCAAATGTCGAATGTGAATGTCGAATGTGAATGTCAAAATGTCGAATGTCGAATGTGGAATGTCGAAATGTCGAATGTCGAAATGTCGAATGTGGAATGTTGAAATGTCGAATGTCGAATGTGAATGTCGAATGTCAAATGTCGAAATGTCGAATGTTAAATGTGAATGTAGAATGGTGAATGTCAAATGGTGAATGTCGAATGTGAATGTCGAATGTGAATGTCGAATGTGAATGTCGAATGTCGAATGTCGAATGTCGAATGTCGAATGTGAATGTCGAAAGTGAATGTAGAATGTGAATGTCGAAATGTCGAATGTGAATGTCGAATGTGAATGTCGAATGTGAATGTCGAATGTGAATGTCGAAATGTCAAATGTGAATGTCAAATGTGAATGTCGAATGTGAATGTCGAATCTGAATGTCGAATCTGAATGTCGAATGTTGAAATGTCGAATGTCGAATGTCGAATGTCGAAATGTCGAATGTCGAAATGTCGAAAGTCGAATGCGAATGTCGAATGTCGAAATGTCGAATGTGAATGTCGAATGTCGAAATGTCGAATGTCGAATGTGAATGTCGAAATGTCGAAATGTCGAATGTGAATGTCGAAATGTCGAATGTGAATGTCGAATATCGAAATATCGAATGTGAATGTCGAAAGTCGAAATGTCGAATGTCGAATGTGAATGTCGAAATGTCGAATGTGAATGTCGAAATGTCGAATGTCAAATGTGAATGTCGAATGTCGAATGTGAATGTCGAACGTCAAAATGTCGAATGTCGAATGTGAATGTCGAAATGTCGAAATGTCGAATGTGAATGTCGTAATGTCGAATGTCGAATGTCAAATGTGAATGTCGAATGTCGAATGTGAATGTTGAATGTCGAAATGTCGAACGTCGAAATGTCGAATGTCGAATGTCGAAAGTCGAAATGTCGATTGTCGAATGTGAATGTCGAATGTCAAATGTGAATGTCGAATGTCGAATTTGAATGTCGAATGTGAATGTGGAATGTCGTAATGTCGAATGTCGAATGTCAAATGTGAATGTCGAATGTGAATGTTGAATATTGAATGTCGAAATGTCGAATGTCGATTGTCAAATGTGAATGTTGAAATGTCGAAATGTCGATTGTCGAAATTTCAAATGTCGAAATGTCGCATGTCGAATGTGAATGTCGAATGTCGAAATGTCGAATGTCGAAAGTCAAAATGTCGAATGTGAATGTCGAAATGTCGAATGTCGAATGTGAATGTCGAATGTGAATGTCGAATGTCGAATGTGAATGTCGAATGTCAAATGTCGAATGTTAAATGTGAATGTCGAATGTCAAATGTCGAATGTCGAATGTGAATGTCGAATGTCGAATGTGAATGTCGAATGTGAATGTCGAATGTGAATGTCGAATGTCGAATGTCGAATGTCCAATGTCCAATGTGAATGTCGAATGGTGAATGTCGAATGGTGAATGTCGAAATGTCGAATGTGAATGTCGAATGTGAATGTCGAATGTGAATGTCGAAATGTCAAATGTGAATGTCAAATGTGAATGTCGAATGTGAATGTCGAATCTGAATGTCTAATCTGAACGTCGAATGTTGAAATGTCGAATGTTGAATGTCGAATGTCGAAATGTCGAATGTCGAAATGTCGAAAGTCGAATGTGAATGTCGAAATGTCGAATGTGAATGTCGAAATGTCGAATGTCGAATGTCGAATGTCGAATGTGAATGTAGAATGTCGAATGTGAATGTCGAATGTCGAAATGTCGAAAGTCAAAATGTCGAATGTCGAATGTGAATGTCGAAATGTCGAAATGTCGAATGTGAATGTCGAATGTCGAAATGTCGAATGTCGAATGTGAATGTCGAATGTCGAATGTCGAATGTGAATGTCGAAATGTCGAAATGTCGATTGTCGAAATGTCAAATATCGAATGTGAATGTCGAAAGTCGAAATGTCGAATGTCGAATGTGAATGTCGAAATGTCGAAATGTCGAATGTGAATGTCGAAATGTCGAATGTCGAAATGTCGCATGTCAAATGTGAATGTCGAATGTCGAATGTGAATGTCGAATGTCGAAATGTCGAACGTCGAAATGTCGAACGTCGAATGTGAATGTCGAAATGTCGAAAAGTCGAAATGTCGAATGTGAATGTCGAATGTCGTAATGTCGAATGTCGAATGTCAAATGTGAATGTCGAATGTCGAATGTGAATGTCGAATGTCGAAATGTCGAACGTCGAAATGTCGAATGTCGAAATGTCGAACGTTGAAATGTCGAACGTCGAATGTGAATGTCGAAATGTCGAAATGTCGAAATGTCGAATGTGAATGTCGAATGTCGTAATGTCGAATGTCGAATGTCAAATGTGAATGTCGAATGTCGAATGTGAATGTCGAATGTCGAATGTCGAATGTGAATGTCGAATGTCGAAATGTCGAAATGTCGAATGTCGAAATGTCGAATGTCGAATGTCGAATGTCGAATGTCGAATGTCGAATGTGAATGTCGAATGTCAAATGTGAATGTCGAATGTCGAAATGTCGAAAGTCGAAATGTCGAATGTGAATGTCGAAATGTCGAAATGTCGAATGTGAATGTCGAATGTCGAAATGTCGAATGTTGAAATGTCGAATGTCGAATGTCGAATGTGAATGTCGAATGTCGAAATGTCGAAATGTCAAATGTCGATTGTCAAATGTGAATGTCGAATGTCAAATGTGAATGTCGAATGTCGAATGTGAATGTTGAATGTCGAAATGTCGAATGTCGATTGTCAAATGTGTATGTTGAAATGTCGAAATGTCGATTGTCGAAATGTCGAATGTCGAATGTCGAATGTGAATGTCGAAATGTCGAAATGTCGAAATGTCGCATGTCGAATGTGAATGGCAAATGTCGAAATGTCGAATGTCGAAAGTCAAAATGTCGAATGTCGAATGTGAATGTCGAAATGTCGAATGTCGAATGTGAATGTCGAATGTGAATGTCGAATGTGAATGTCGAATGTGAATGTCGAATGTGAATGTCGAATGTGAATGTCGAATGTGATTGTCGAATGTGAATGTCGAATGTGAATGTCGAAATGTCAAATGTGAATGTCAAATGTGAATGTCGAATGTGAATGTTGAATCTGAATGTCGAATCTGAATGTCGAATGTTGAAATGTCGAATGTCGAAATATCGAATGTCGAATGTGAATGTCGAAATGTCGAAATGTCGAATGTCGAAATGTCAAATGTCGAATGTGAATGTCGAAATGTCGAATGTCGAAATGTCGAATGTGAATGTCGAATGTGAATGTCAAAATGTCGAATGTCGAAATGTCGGATGTGAATGTCGAATGTCGAATGTGAATGTCGAATGTGAATGTCGAATGTCGAAATGTCGAATGTCGAATGTGAATGTCGAATGTCGAAATGTCGAAATGTCGAATGTCGATTGTCAAATGTGAATGTCGAATGTCGAAATGTCGAATGTGAATGTCGAATGTCGAATGTGAATGTCGAAAGTCGAAATGTCGAAATGTCGAATGTCTAAATGTCGAAATGTCGAAAGTCGAAATGTCAAATGTCGAAATGTCGAATGTCGAATGTGAATGTCGAAATGTCGAATGTCGAATGTCGAAATGTCAAATGTCGAAAGTCGAAATGTCGAAATGTCGAATGTCGAAATGTCGAAAGTCGAAATGTCGAATGTCGAAATGTCAAATGTCGAATGACGAATGTGAATGTCGAATGTCAATGTCGAAATTTCGAATGTCGAATGTGAATGTCGAATGTCGAAATGTCGAATGTCGAATGTGAATGTCGAATGTCGAAATGTCGAATGTCGAATGTGAATGTCGAATGTCGAAATGTCAAATGTCGAATGTGAATGTCGAAATGTCGAATGTCGAAATGTCGAATGTCGAATGTCAAATGTGAATGTCGAATGTCAAATGAGAATGTCGAATGTCAAAATGTCGAAATGTCGAATGTCGAAAGTCGAAATGTCGAAAGTCGAAATGTCGAATGTCGAATGTGAATGTCGAAATGTCGAAAGTCGAAATGTCGAATGTCGAATGTGAATGTCGAAATGTCGCATGTCGAAATGTCGAATGTCGAATGTGAATGTCGAAATGTCGAAATGTCGAACGTAGAATGTCGAAATGTCGAAATGTAGAATGTTGAATGTGAATGTCGAATGTGAATGTCGAATGTCGAATGTGAATGTCGAATATCGAATGTCGAAATGTCAAATGTCGAATGTGAAAGTCGAATGTCGAATGTCAAATATGAATGTCGAATGTCAAATGTGAATGTCGAATGTCAAATGTCGAATGTGAATGTCGAAATGTCGAATGTCGAATGTGAATGTAGAATGTCAAAATGTCGAATGTTGAAATGTCGAATGTCGAAATGTCGAATGTCAAAAGTCGAAATGTCGAATGTCGAATGTGAATGTCGAAATGTCGAATGTCGAATGTGAATTTTGAATGTCGAAATGTCGAATGTCGAATGTGAATGTCGAATGTCGAAATGTCGAATGTGAATTTTGAATGTCGAAATGTCGAATGTCGAATGTCGAATGTGAATGTCGAATGTCGAAATGTCGAATGTCGAATGTCGAATGTGAATGTCGAATGTCGAAATGTCGAATGTCGAATGTGAATGTCGAAATGTCGAATGTGAATGTCGAAATGTCGAATGTCGAATGTGAATGTCGAATGTCGAAATGTCGAATGTGAATGTCGAATGTCGAAATGTCGAATGTCGAATGTGAATGTCGAATGTCGAAATGTCGAATGTCGAATGTGAATGTCGAATGTCGAATGTCGAATGTGAATGTCGAAATGTCGAATGTCGAAATGTCGAATGTCGAATGTCAAATGTGAATGTCGAATGTCAAATGTGAATGTCGAATGTCAAAATGTCAAAATGTCGAAATGTCGAATGTCGAATGTGAATGGTGAATGTCGAATGTGAATGTCGAATGTCGAATGTCGAATGTCGAATGTCGAAATGTCGAATGTCGAAAGTGGAAAGTGAATGTCGAGTGTCGTGTGTCGAATGTCGAAATGTGGAATGTTGAAATGTCAAATGTCGGATGTCGAAATGTCTAAATGTCGAATGTAGAATGTCAAAATGTCCAATGTTGAATGGTGAATGTCGAATGTCGAAATGTCGAAATGTCGAATGTCGGATGTCGAAATGTCGAAATGTAGAATGTCGAATATGAATGTCCAATGTGAATGTCGAATGTTGAATGTCGAATGTGAATGTCGAATATCAAATGTCGAATGTGAATGTCGAATGTGAATGTCAAAATGTCGAATGTCGAATGTGGAATGTCGAAATGTTGAATGTCGAAATGTCGAATGTGGAATGTTGAAATGTCGAATGTCGAATGTGGATGTTGAATGTCAAATGTCGAAATGTCGAATGTTAAATGTGAATGTCGAATGGTGAATGTCGAATGGTGAATGTCGAATGTCGAATGTCAATGTCGAATGTGAATGTCGAATGTGAATGTCGAATGTCGAATGTCGAATGTGAATGTCGAAAGTGAATGTCGAATGTGAATGTCGAAATGTCGAATGTGAATGTCGAATGTGAATGTCGAATGTGAATGTCGAATGTGAATGTCGAATGTCAAATGTCGAAATGTCGAATGTTAAATGTGAATGTCGAATGGTGAATGTCGAATGGTGAATGTCGAATGTCGAATGTGAATGTCGAATGTGAATGTCGAATGTGAATGTCGAATGTCGAATGTCGAATGTGAATGTCGAAAGTGAATGTCGAATGTGAATGTCGAAATGTCGAATGTGAATGTCGAATGTGAATGTCGAATGTGAATGTCGAATGTCGAAATGTCGAACGTCGAAATGTCGAATGTCGAAAGTCGAAATGTCGAATGTCGAATGTCGAAAGTCGAAATGTCGATTGTCGAATGTGAATGTCAAATGTCAAATGTGAATGTCAAATGTCAAATGAGAATGTCGAATGTGAATGTCGAATGTCATAATGTCGAATGTCGAATGTCAAATGTGAATGTCGAATGTCGAATGTGATTGTTGAATGTCGAAATGTCGAATGTCGATTGTCAAATGTGAATGTTGAAATGTCGAAATGTCGATTGTCGAAATGTCGAATGTCGAAATGTCGAATGTCGAATGTGAATGTCGAAATGTCGAAATGTCGCATGTCGAATGTGAATGTCGAAATGTCGAATGTCGAATGTGAATGTCGAATGTGAATGTCGAATGTCGAATGTGAATGTCGAATGTGAATGTCGAATGTCGAATGTGATTGTCGAATGTGAATGTCGAATGTGAATGTCGAAATGTCAAATGTGAATGTCAAATGTGAATGTCGAATGTGAGTGTTGAATCTGAATGTCGAATGTTGAAATGTCAAATGTCGAAATATCGAATGTCGAATGTGAATGTCGAAATGTCGAATGTCGAATTGTCGAATGTCGAATGTGAATGTCGAAATGTCGAATGACGAATGTCGAAATGTCGAAATGTCGAATGTGAATGTCGAAATGTCGTAATGTCGAAATGTCGAATGTCGAATGTGAATGTCGAATGTTGAATGTGAATGTCGAATGTGAATGTCGAATGTCGAAATGTCGAAATGTCGAATGTCGAATGTGAATGTCGAATGTCGAATGTGAATGTCGAATGTCGAATGTCGAATGCGAATGTCGAATGTCGAATGTCGAATGTGAATGTTGAATGTGAATGTCGAATGTCGAAATGTCGAATGTCGAATGTGAATGTCGAATGTCGAATGTGAATGTCGAATGTCGAAATGTCGAAATGTCGAATGTCGAATGTGAATGTCGAATGTCGAATGTGAATGTCGAATGTCGAATGTGAATGTCGACATGTCGAAATGTAGAAATGTCGAATGTCGAAATGTCGAATGTCGAATGTGAATGTCGAATGTCGAATGTGAATGTCGAATGTGAATGTCGAATGTGAATGTCGAAATGTCAAATGTGAATGTCAAATGTGAATGTTGAATCTTAATGTCGAATGTTGAAATGTCGAATGTCGAAATATCGAATGTCGAATGTGAATGTCGAAATGTCGAATGTCGAATTGTCGAATGTCGAATGTGAATGTCGAAATGTCGAATGACGAATGTCGAAATGTCGAAATGTCGAATGTGAATGTCGAAATGTCGTAATGTCGAAATGTCGAATGTTGAATGTGAATGTCGAATGTCGAATGTGAATGTCGAATGTCGAAATGTCGAAATGTCGAATGTCGAATGTGAATGTCGAATGTCGAATGTCGAATGTGAATGTCGAATGTCGAATGTCGAATGTGAATGTCGAATGTCGAATGTGAATGTCGAATGTGAATGTCGAATGTCGAAATGTCGAATGTCGAATGTGAATGTCGAATGTCGAATGTGAATGTCGAATGTCGAAATGTCGAAATGTCGAATGTCGAATGTGAATGTCGAATGTCGAATGTGAATGTCGAATGTCGAAATGTCGCATGTCGACATGTCGAAATGTCGAAATGTCGAAATGTCGAATGTCGAATGTGAATGTCGAATGTCGAATGTCAAATGTGAATGTCGAATGTCGAAATGTCGAAAGTTGAAATGTCGAATGTCGAATGTGAATGTCGAAATGTCGAAATGTCGAATGTCGAATGTGAATGTCGAAATGTCGAAATGTCGAATGTGAATGTCGAATGTCGAAATGTCGAATGTTGAATGTCGAATGTGAATGTCGAATGTCGAAATGTCGAATGTCGAAATGTCAAATGTCGATTGTCAAATGTGAATGTCGAATGTCAAATGTGAATGTCGAATGTCGAATGTGAATGTTGAAATGTAGAAATGTCATTTGTAGAAATGTCAAATATCGAATGTGAATGTCGAATGTGAATGTCGAATGTCGAAATGTCGAACGTCGAAATGTCGAACGTCGAAATGTCGAATGTCGACTGTCGAAAGTCGAAATGTCGATTGTCGAATGTGAATGTTGAAATGTCGAAATGTCGATTGTCGAAATGTCGAAATGTCGAATGTCGAATGTGAATGTCGAATGTCGAAATGTCGCATGTCGAATGTGAATGTCGAATGTCGAAATGTCGAATGTCGAAAGTCAAAATGTCGAATGTGAATGTCGAAATGTCGAATGTCGAATGTGAATGTCGAATGTGAATGTCGAATGTGAATGTCGAATGTGAATGTCGAATGTGAATGGTGAATGTCGAAATGTCGAATGGGATTGTCGAATGTGAATGTCGAATGTGAATGTCGAAATGTCAAATGTGAATGTCAAATGTGAATGTCGAATGTGAATGTCGAATCTGAATGTCGAATCTGAATGTCGACATGTCGAAATGTCGAATGTCGAATGTCGAATGTGAATGTCGAATGTCGAATGTCAAATGTGAATGTCGAATGTCGAATGTCAATGTCGAAATGTCGAAAAGTCGAATGTGAATGTCGAATGTCGAAATGTCGAATGTTGAAATGTCGAATGTCGAATGTCGAATGTCGAATGTGAATGTCGAATGTCGAAATGTCGAAATGTCGAATGTCGAAATGTCAAATGTCGATTGTCAAATGTGAATGTCGAATGTCAAATGTGAATGTCGAATGTCGAATGTGAATGTCGAAATGTCGAAATGTCGATTGTCGAAATGTCAAATATCGAATGTGAATGTCGAATGTCGAATGTGAATGTCGAATGTCGAAATGTCGAACGTCGAAATGTCGAACGTCGAAAGTCGAAATGTCGAATGTCGAAAGTCGAAATGTCGATTGTCGAATGTCGAATGTGAATGTCGAATGTGAATGTCGAAATGTCGCATGTCGAATGTGAATGTCGAATGTCGAAATGTCGAATGTTGAAAGTCAAAATGTCGAATGTCGAATGTGAATGTCGAAATGTCGAATGTCGAATGTGAATGTCGAATGTGAATGTCGAATGTGAATGTCGAATGTGAATGGTGAATGTCGAAATGTCGAATGTCGAATGGGATTGTCGAATGTGAATGTCGAATCTGAATGTCGAATGTTGAAATGTCGAATGTCGAAATATCGAATGTCGAATGTGAATGTTGAAATGTCGAATGTCAAAATGTCAAATGTCGAATGTGAATGTCAAAATGTCGAATGTCGAATGTCGAAATGTCGAATGTGAATGTCGAAATGTCGAATGTGAATGTCAAAATGTCGAATGTCGAATGTCGAATGTCGAATGTGAATGTCAAAATGTCGAATGTCGAATGTCGAAATGTAGAATGTGAATGTCGAAATGTCGAATGTGAATGTCAAAATGTCGAATGTCGAATGTCGAATGTCGAATGTGAATGTCAAAATGTCGGATGTCGAATGTCGAAATGTCGAATGTGAATGTCGAAATGTCGAATGTGAATGTCAAAATGTAGAATGTCGAATGTGAATGTCGAATGTCGAAATGTCGAAATGTCGAATGTCGATTGTCAAATGTGAATGTCGAATGTCAAATGTGAATGTCGAATGTCGAATGTGAATGTCGAAAGTTGAAATGTCGAAATGTCGAATGTCGAAATGTCGAAATGTCGAATGTCGAAATGTCGAATGTCGAATGTCAAATGTGAATGTCAAATGTCGAATGTCGAATGTCGAAATGTCGAATGACGAATGTGAATGTCGAATGTCGAAATGTCGAATGTCGAATGTCGAATGTCGAAATGTCGAATGTCGAAATGTCGAATGTCGAAATGTCGAATGTCGAAATGTCGAATGTGAATGTCGAATGTCGAATGTGAATGTCGAATGTCGAAATGTCGAATGTGAATGTCGAAATGTCGAATGTCGAAATGTCGAATGTCGAATGTCAAATGTGAATGTCGAATGTCAAATGAGAATGTCGAATGTCAAAATGTCGAAATGTCGAATGTCGAAAGTCGAAATGTCGAAAGTCGAAATGTCGAATGTCGAATGTGAATGTCGAAATGTCGAAAGTCGAAATGTCGAATGTCGAATGTGAATGTCGAAATGTCGCATGTCGAAATGTCGAATGTAGAATGTCGAAATGTCGAAATGTCGAATGTAGAATGTCGTATGTCAAAATGTCGAATGTCGGATGTCGAAATGTCGAAATGTAGAATGTCGAATGTGAATGTCGAATGTGAATGTCGAATGTCGAATGTGAATGTCGAATATCGAATGTCGAATGTGGAATGTCGAAATGTCGAATGTCGAAATGTCGAATGTGGAATGTCGAAAATGTCGAATGTCGAATGTGAAATGTCGAAATGTCGAATGTTAAATGTGAATGTCGAATGGTGAATGTCGAATGTCGAATGTGAATGTCGAAATGTCGAAATGTCGAATGTCGAAATGTCGAATTGTCATATTTCGAAATGTCGAAATGTCGAATGTCGAATGGTCATATTTCGAAATGTCGAATGTCGAAATGTCATATTTCGAAATGTCGAATGTCGAATGTCGAATGTCGAATGTGAATGTCAAAATGTCGAATGTCGAATCTCAATGTCGAATCTGAATGTCGAATGTGAATGTCGCAATGTCGAATGTAAATGTCGAAATGTCGAATGTCGAATGTCGAATGTGAATGTCGAATGTCGAATGTCGAATGTGAATGTCGAAATGTCGAATGTGAATGTCAAATGTCGAAATGTCGAATGTTGAAATGTCGAATGTCGAATGTGAATGTCGAATGTCGATTGTCAAATGTGAATGTCGAATGTCAAATGTGAATGTCGAATGTCGAATGTGAATGTCGAAATGTCGAAATGTCATTTGTCGAAATGTCAAATATCGAATGTGAATGTCGAATGTCGAAATGTCGAAATGTCGAATGTGAATGTCGAATGTCGAATGTGAATGTCGAATGTCGAAATGTCGCATGTCGACATGTCGAAATGTCGAAATGTCGAAATGTCGAATGTCGAATGTGAATGTCGAATGTCGAATGTCAAATGTGAATGTCGAATGTCGAAATGTCGAAAGTTGAAATGTCGAATGTCGAATGTGAATGACGAAATGTCGAAATGTCGAATGTCGAATGTGAATGTCGAAATGTCGAAATGTCGAATGTGAATGTCGAATGTCGAAATGTCGAATGTTGAATGTCGAATGTGAATGTCGAATGTCGAAATGTCGAATGTCGAAATGTCAAATGTCGATTGTCAAATGTGAATGTCGAATGTCAAATGTGAATGTCGAATGTCGAATGTGAATGTTGAAATGTAGAAATGTCATTTGTAGAAATGTCAAATATCGAATGTGAATGTCGAATGTGAATGTCGAATGTCGAAATGTCGAACGTCGAAATGTCGAACGTCGAAATGTCGAATGTCGACTGTCGAAAGTCGAAATGTCGATTGTCGAATGTGAATGTTGAAATGTCGAAATGTCGATTGTCGAAATGTCGAAATGTCGAATGTCGAATGTGAATGTCGAATGTCGAAATGTCGCATGTCGAATGTGAATGTCGAATGTCGAAATGTCGAATGTCGAAAGTCAAAATGTCGAATGTGAATGTCGAAATGTCGAATGTCGAATGTGAATGTCGAATGTGAATGTCGAATGTGAATGTCGAATGTGAATGTCGAATGTGAATGGTGAATGTCGAAATGTCGAATGGGATTGTCGAATGTGAATGTCGAATGTGAATGTCGAAATGTCAAATGTGAATGTCAAATGTGAATGTCGAATGTGAATGTCGAATCTGAATGTCGAATCTGAATGTCGACATGTCGAAATGTCGAATGTCGAATGTCGAATGTGAATGTCGAATGTCGAATGTCAAATGTGAATGTCGAATGTCGAATGTCGAATGTCAATGTCGAAATGTCGAAAAGTCGAATGTGAATGTCGAATGTCGAAATGTCGAATGTTGAAATGTCGAATGTCGAATGTCGAATGTCGAATGTGAATGTCGAATGTCGAAATGTCGAAATGTCGAATGTCGAAATGTCAAATGTCGATTGTCAAATGTGAATGTCGAATGTCAAATGTGAATGTCGAATGTCGAATGTGAATGTCGAAATGTCGAAATGTCGATTGTCGAAATGTCAAATATCGAATGTGAATGTCGAATGTCGAATGTGAATGTCGAATGTCGAAATGTCGAACGTCGAAATGTCGAACGTCGAAAGTCGAAATGTCGAATGTCGAAAGTCGAAATGTCGATTGTCGAATGTCGAATGTGAATGTCGAATGTGAATGTCGAAATGTCGCATGTCGAATGTGAATGTCGAATGTCGAAATGTCGAATGTTGAAAGTCAAAATGTCGAATGTCGAATGTGAATGTCGAAATGTCGAATGTCGAATGTGAATGTCGAATGTGAATGTCGAATGTGAATGTCGAATGCGAATGGTGAATGTCGAAATGTCGAATGTCGAATGGGATTGTCGAATGTGAATGTCGAATCTGAATGTCGAATGTTGAAATGTCGAATGTCGAAATATCGAATGTCGAATGTGAATGTTGAAATGTCGAATGTCAAAATGTCAAATGTCGAATGTGAATGTCAAAATGTCGAATGTCGAATGTCGAAATGTCGAATGTGAATGTCGAAATGTCGAATGTGAATGTCAAAATGTCGAATGTCGAATGTCGAATGTCGAATGTGAATGTCAAAATGTCGAATGTCGAATGTCGAAATGTAGAATGTGAATGTCGAAATGTCGAATGTGAATGTCAAAATGTCGAATGTCGAATGTCGAATGTCGAATGTGAATGTCAAAATGTCGGATGTCGAATGTCGAAATGTCGAATGTGAATGTCGAAATGTCGAATGTGAATGTCAAAATGTCGAATGTCGAATGTGAATGTCGAATGTCGAAATGTCGAAATGTCGAATGTCGATTGTCAAATGTGAATGTCGAATGTCAAATGTGAATGTCGAATGTCGAATGTGAATGTCGAAAGTTGAAATGTCGAAATGTCGAATGTCGAAATGTCGAAATGTCGAATGTCGAAATGTCGAATGTCGAATGTCAAATGTGAATGTCGAATGTCGAATGTCGAATGTCGAAATGTCAAATGACGAATGTGAATGTCGAATGTCGAATGTCGAAATGTCGAATGACGAATGTGAATGTCGAATGTCGAAATGTCGAATGTCGAATGTCGAATGTCGAAATGTCGAATGTCGAAATGTCGAATGTCGAAATGTCGAATGTCGAAATGTCGAATGTGAATGTCGAATGTCGAATGTGAATGTCGAATGTCGAAATGTCGAATGTGAATGTCGAAATGTCGAATGTCGAAATGTCGAATGTAGAATGTCGTATGTCAAAATGTCGAATGTCGGATGTCGAAATGTCGAAATGTAGAATGTCGAATGTGAATGTCGAATGTGAATGTCGAATGTCGAATGTGAATGTCGAATATCGAATGTCGAATGTGGAATGTCGAAATGTCGAATGTCGAAATGTCGAATGTGGAATGTCGAAAATGTCGAATGTCGAATGTGAAATGTCGAAATGTCGAATGTTAAATGTGAATGTCGAATGGTGAATGTCGAATGTCGAATGTGAATGTCGAAATGTCGAAATGTCGAATGTCGAAATGTCGAATTGTCATATTTCGAAATGTCGAAATGTCGAATGTCGAATGGTCATATTTCGAAATGTCGAATGTCGAAATGTCATATTTCGAAATGTCGAATGTCGAATGTCGAATGTGAATGTCAAAATGTCGAATGTCGAATCTCAATGTCGAATCTGAATGTCGAATGTGAATGTCGCAATGTCGAATGTAAATGTCGAAATGTCGAATGTCGAATGTCGAATGTGAATGTCGAATGTCGAATGTCGAATGTGAATGTCGAAATGTCGAATGTGAATGTCAAATGTCGAAATGTCGAATGTTGAAATGTCGAATGTCGAATGTCGAATGTGAATGTCGAATGTCGATTGTCAAATGTGAATGTCGAATGTCAAATGTGAATGTCGAATGTCGAATGTGAATGTCGAAATGTCGAAATGTCATTTGTCGAAATGTCAAATATCGAATGTGAATGTCGAATGTCGAATGTGAATGTCGAATGTCGAAATGTCGAACGTCGAAATGTCGAACGTCAAAAGTCGAAATGTCGAATGTCGAATGTCGAAAGTCGAAATGTCGATTGTCGAATGTGAATGTTGAAATGTCGAAATGTCGATTGTCGAAATGTCGAATGTGAATGTCGAATGTGAATGTCGAATGTGAATGTCGAATGTGAATGTCGAAATGTCGAATGTCGAAATGTCGAATGTGAATGTCGAATGTGAATGTCGAATGTGAATGTCGAATGTGAATGTCGAAATGTCAAATGTGAATGTCAAATGTGAATGTCGAATGTGAATGTCGAATCTGAATGTCGAATCTGAATGTCGACATGTCGAAATGTCGAAATGTCGAATGTCGAAATGTCGAATGTCGAATGTCGAATGTCGAATGTCAAATGTGAATGTCGAATGTCGAATGTCGAATGTCAATGTCGAAATGTCGAAATGTCGAATGTGAATGTCGAATGTCGAAATGTCGAATGTTGAAATGTCGAATGTCGAATGTGAATGTCGAATGTCGAAATGTCGAACTGTCAAATGTCGATTGTCAAATGTGAATGTCGAATGTCAAATGTGAATGTCGAATGTCGAATGTGAATGTCGAAATGTCGAAATGTCGATTGTCGAAATGTCAAATATCGAATGTGAATGTCGAATGTCGAATGTGAATGTCGAATGTGAATGTCGAATGTCGAAAGTCGAAATGTCGATTGTCGAATGTGAATGTTGAAATGTTGAAATGTCGATTGTCGAAATGTCGAAATGTCGAATGTCGAATGTGAATGTCGAATGTGAATGTCGAAATGTCGCATGTCGAATGTGAATGTCGAATGTCGAAATGTCGAATGTCGAAAGTCAAAATGTCGAATGTCGAATGTGAATGTCGAAATGTCGAATGTCGAATGTGAATGTCGAATGTGAATGTCGAATGTGAATGTCGAATGTGAATGGTGAATGTCGAAATGTCGAATGTCGAATGGGATTGTCGAATGTGAATGTCGAATCTGAATGTCGAATGTTGAAATGTCGAATGTCGAAATATCGAATGTCGAATGTGAATGTCGAAATGTCGAATGTCAAAATGTCAAATGTCGAATGTGAATGTCAAAATGTCGAATGTGAATGTCAAAATGTCGAATGTCGAATGTCGAATGTGAATGTCGAATGTCGAAATGTCGAAATGTCGAATGTCGATTGTCAAATGTGAATGTCGAAATGTCGAATGTGAATGTCGAAATGTCGAATGTGAATGTCAAAATGTCGAATGTCGAATGTGAATGTCGAATGTCGAAATGTCGAATGTCGATTGTCAAATGTGAATGTCGAATGTCAAATGTGAATGTCGAATGTCGAATGTGAATGTCGAAAGTCGAAATGTCGAATGTCGAAATGTCGAAATGTCGAATGTCGAAATGTCGAATGTCGAATGTCGAAATGTCGAATGTCGAAATGTCGAATGACGAATGTGAATGTCGAATGTCGAAAGTCGAAATGTCGAAAGTCGAAATGTCGAATGTCGAATGTGAATGTCGAATGTCGAAATGTCGAATGACGAATGTGAATGTCGAATGTCGAAATGTCGAATGTCGAATGTTAATGTCGAAATTTCGAATGTCGAATGTGAATGTCGAATGTCGAAATGTCGAATGTCGAAATGTCGAAATGTCGAATGTCGAAATGTCGAAATGTCGAATGTCGAAATGTCGAATGTCGAAATGTCGAATGTGAATGTCGAATGTCGAATGTGAATGTCGAATGTCGAAATGTCGAATGTCGAATGTCGAATGTCGAATGTCGAATGTCGAAATTTGGAAATGTCGAAATGTCGAATGTCGAAATGTCGAAATGTCGAATGTGAATGTCGAATGTGAATGTCGAATGTCGAAATGTCGAATGTCGAATGTGAATGTCGAAATGTCGAATGTCGAAATGTCGAATGTCGAATGTCAAATGTGAATGTCGAATGTCAAATGAGAATGTCGAATGTCAAAATGTCGAAATGTCGAATGTCGAAATGTCGAAAGTCGAAATGTCGAAAGTCGAAATGTCGAAAGTCGAATGTGAAAGTCGAAATGTCGAAAGTCGAAATGTCGAAAGTCGAAATGTCGAATGTCGAATGTGAATGTCGAAATGTCGCATGTCGAAATGTCGAATGTCGAATGTGAATGTCGAAATGTCGAATGTAGAATGTCGAAATGTCTAAATGTCGAATGTAGAATGTCGTATGTCAAAATGTCGAATGTCGGATGTCGAAATGTCGAAATGTAGAATGTCGAATGTGAATGTCGAATGTGAATGTCGAATGTCGAATGTGAATGTCGAATATCGAATGTCGAATGTGGAATGTCGAAAATGTCGAATGTCGAATGTGAAATGTCGAAATGTCGAATGGTGAATGTCGAATGTGAATGTCGAAATGTCGAAATGTCGAATGTCGAAATGTCGAATTGTCTTATTTCGAAATGTCGAAATGTCGAATGGTCATATTTCGAAATGTCGAATGTCGAAATGTCATATTTCGAAATGTCGAATGTCGAATGTCGAATGTGAATGTCAAAATGTCGAATGTCGAATCTCAATGTCGAATCTGAATGTCGAATGTGAATGTCGCAATGTCGAATGTGAATGTCGAATGTCGAATGTCGAATGTGAATGTCGACATGTCGAAATGTCGAAATGTCGAATGTCGAAATGTCGAATGTCGAATGTCGAATGTGAATGTCGAATGTCGAATGTCAAATGTGAATGTCGAATGTCGAAATGTCGAAAGTCGAAATGTCGAATGTCGAATGTGAATGTCGAAATGTCGAAATGTCGAATGTCGAAATGTCGAATGTCGAAATGTCAAATGTCGATTGTCAAATGTGAATGTCGAATGTCAAATGTGAATGTCGAATGTGAATGTCGAAATGTCGAAATGTCATTTGTCGAAATGTCAAATATCGAATGTGAATGTCGAATGTCGAATGTGAATGTCGAATGTCGAAATGTCGAACGTCGAAATGTCGAACGTCGAAAGTCGAAATGTCGAATGTCGAATGTCGAATGTCGAAAGTCGAAATGTCGATTGTCGAATGTGAATGTTGAAATGTCGAAATGTCGATTGTCGAAATGTCGAAATGTCGAAATGTCGAATGTGAATGTCGAATGTGAATGTCGAAATGTCGCATGTCGAATGTGAATGTCGAATGTCGAAATGTCGAATGTCGAAAGTCAAAATGTCGAATGTGAATGTCGAATGTGAATGGTGAATGTCGAAATGTCGAATGTCGAATGGGATTGTCGAATGTGAATGTCGAATGTGAATGTCGAAATGTCAAATGTGAATGTCAAATGTGAATGTCGAATCTGAATGTCGACATGTCGAAATGTCGAAATGTCGAATGTCGAAATGTCGAATGTCGAAATGTCGAATGTCGAAATGTCGAATGTCGAATGTGATTGTCGAATGTCGAATGTCAATGTCGAAATGTCGAAATGTCGAAATGTCGAATGTCGAAATGTCGAATGTTGAAATGTCGAATGTCGAATGTCGAATGTCGAATGTGAATGTCGAATGTCGAAATGTCGAAATGTCGAATGTCGAATGTGAATGTCGAAATGTCGAAATGTCGAAATGTCGAATGTCGAATGTCGAATGTCGAATGTGAATGTCGAATGTCGAAATGTCGAAATGTCGAATGTCGAAATGTCAAATGTCGATTGTCAAATGTGAATGTCGAATGTCAAATGTGAATGTCGAATGTCGAATGTGAATGTCGAAATATCGAAATGTCGATTGTCGAAATGTCAAATATCGAATGTGAATGTCGAATGTCGAATGTGAATGTCGAATGTCGAAATGTCGAAAGTCGAAATGTCGAATGTCGAATGTCGAAAGTCGAAATGTCGATTGTCGAATGTGAATGTTGAAATGTCGAAATGTCGATTGTCGAAATGTCGAATGTCGAATGTCGAATGTGAATGCCGAATGTGAATGTCGAAATGTCGCATGTCGAATGTGAATGTCGAATGTCGAAATGTCGAATGTCGAAAGTCAAAATGTCGAATGTCGAATGTGAATGTCGAAATGTCGAATGTCGAATGTGAATGTCGAATGTGAATGTCGAATGTGAATGTCGAATGTGAATGGTGAATGTCGAAATGTCGAATGTCGAATGGGATTGTCGAATGTGAATGTCGAATCTGAATGTCGAATGTTGAAATGTCGAATGTCGAAATATCGAATGTCGAAATGTCGAATGTCGAAATGTCGAATGTCAAAATGTCAAATGTCGAATGTGAATGTCAAAATGTCGAATGTCGAATGTCGAAATGTCGAATGTGAAAGTCGAAATGTCGAATGTGAATGTCAAAATGTCGAATGTCGAATGTCGAATGTGAATGTCGAATGTCGAAATGTCGAAATGTCGAATGTCGATTGTCAAATGTGAATGTCGAATGTCAAATGTGAATGTCGAATGTCGAAATGTCGAATGTCGAATGTCGAAATGTCGAAATGTCGAATGTCGATTGTCAAATGTGAATGTCGAATGTCAAATGTGAATGTCGAATGTCGAATGTGAATGTCGAAAGTCGAAATGTCGAAATGTCGAATGTCGAAATGTCGAAATGTCGAATGTCGAAATGTCGAATGTCGAATGTCGAAATGTCGAATGTCGAAATGTCGAATGACGAATGTGAATGTCAAATGTCGAAAGTCGAAATGTCGAAAGTCGAAATGTCGAATGTCGAATGTGAATGTCGAATGTCGAAATGTCGAATGACGAATGTGAATGTCGAATGTCGAAATGTCGAATGTCGAATGTTAATGTCGAAATTTCGAATGTCGAATGTGAATGTCGAATGTCGAAATGTCGAATGTCGAAATGTCGAAATGTCGAATGTCGAAATGTCGAAATGTCGAATGTCGAAATGTCGAATGTGAATGTCGAATGTCGAATGTGAATGTCGAATGTCGAAATGTCGAATGTCGAATGTCGAATGTCGAAATGTCGAATGTCGAATGTCGAAATTTGGAAATGTCGAATGTCGAAATGTCGAATGTCGAAATGTCGAAATGTCGAATGTGAATGTCGAATGTGAATGTCGAATGTCGAAATGTCGAATGTCGAATGTGAATGTCGAAATGTCGAATGTCGAAATGTCGAATGTCGAATGTCAAATGTGAATGTCGAATGTCAAATGAGAATGTCGAATGTCAAAATGTCGAAATGTCGAATGTCGAAATGTCGAAAGTCGAAATGTCGAAAGTCGAAATGTCGAAAGTCGAATGTGAAAGTCGAAATGTCGAAAGTCGAATGTGAATGTCGAAATGTCGCATGTCGAAATGTCGAATGTCGAATGTGAATGTCGAAATGTCGAATGTAGAATGTCGAAATGTCTAAATGTCGAATGTAGAATGTCGTATGTCAAAATGTCGAATGTCGGATGTCGAAATGTCGAAATGTAGAATGTCGAATGTGAATGTCGAATGTGAATGTCGAATGTCGAATGTGAATGTCGAATATCGAATGTCGAATGTGGAATGTCGAAAATGTCGAATGTCGAATGTGAAATGTCGAAATGTCGAATGGTGAATGTCGAATGTGAATGTCGAAATGTCGAATGTGAATGTCGAAATGTCGAAATGTCGAATGTCGAAATGTCGAATTGTCATATTTCGAAATGTCGAAATGTCGAATGGTCATATTTCGAAATGTCGAATGTCGAAATGTCATATTTCGAAATGTCGAATGTCGAATGTCGAATGTGAATGTCAAAATGTCGAATGTCGAATCTCAATGTCGAATCTGAATGTCGAATGTGAATGTCGCAATGTCGAATGTGAATGTCGAATGTCGAATGTCGAATGTGAATGTCGACATGTCGAAATGTCGAAATGTCGAATGTCGAAATGTCGAATGTCGAATGTCGAATGTGAATGTCGAATGTCGAATGTCAAATGTGAATGTCGAATGTCGAAATGTCGAAAGTCGAAATGTCGAATGTCGAATGTGAATGTCGAAATGTCGAAATGTCGAATGTCGAAATGTCGAATGTCGAAATGTCAAATGTCGATTGTCAAATGTGAATGTCGAATGTCAAATGTGAATGTCGAATGTGAATGTCGAAATGTCGAAATGTCATTTGTCGAAATGTCAAATATCGAATGTGAATGTCGAATGTCGAATGTGAATGTCGAATGTCGAAATGTCGAACGTCGAAATGTCGAACGTCGAAAGTCGAAATGTCGAATGTCGAATGTCGAATGTCGAAAGTCGAAATGTCGATTGTCGAATGTGAATGTTGAAATGTCGAAATGTCGATTGTCGAAATGTCGAAATGTCGAAATGTCGAATGTGAATGTCGAATGTGAATGTCGAAATGTCGCATGTCGAATGTGAATGTCGAATGTCGAAATGTCGAATGTCGAAAGTCAAAATGTCGAATGTGAATGTCGAATGTGAATGGTGAATGTCGAAATGTCGAATGTCGAATGGGATTGTCGAATGTGAATGTCGAATGTGAATGTCGAAATGTCAAATGTGAATGTCAAATGTGAATGTCGAATGTGAATGTCGAATCTGAATGTCGAATCTGAATGTCGACATGTCGAATTGTCGAAATGTCGAATGTCGAAATGTCGAATGTCGAAATGTCGAATGTCGAAATGTCGAATGTCGAATGTGATTGTCGAATGTCGAATGTCGAATGTCAATGTCGAAATGTCGAAATGTCTAAATGTCGAATGTCGAAATGTCGAATGTTGAAATGTCGAATGTCGAATGTCGAATGTCGAATGTGAATGTCGAATGTCGAAATGTCGAAATGTCGAATGTCGAATGTGAATGTCGAAATGTCGAAATGTCGAAATGTCGAATGTCGAATGTCGAAATGTCGAAATGTCGAATGTCGAAATGTCAAATGTCGATTGTCAAATGTGAATGTCGAATGTCAAATGTGAATGTCGAATGTCGAATGTGAATGTCGAAATATCGAAATGTCGATTGTCGAAATGTCAAATATCGAATGTGAATGTCGAATGTCGAATGTGAATGTCGAATGTCGAAAGTCGAAATGTCGATTGTCGAATGTGAATGTTGAAATGTCGAAATGTCGATTGTCGAAATGTCGAAATGTCGAATGTCGAATGTCGAATGTGAATGTCGAATGTGAATGTCGAAATGTCGCATGTCGAATGTGAATGTCGAATGTCGAAATGTCGAATGTCGAAAGTCAAAATGTCGAATGTCGAATGTGAATGTCGAAATGTCGAATGTCGAATGTGAATGTCGAATGTGAATGTCGAATGTGAATGGTGAATGTCGAAATGTCGAATGTCGAATGGGATTGTCGAATGTGAATGTCGAATCTGAATGTCGAATGTTGAAATGTCGAATGTCGAAATATCGAATGTCGAAATGTCGAATGTCAAAATGTCAAATGTCGAATGTGAATGTCAAAATGTCGAATGTCGAATGTCGAATGTCGAAATGTCGAATGTGAAAGTCGAAATGTCGAATGTGAATGTCAAAATGTCGAATGTCGAATGTCGAATGTGAATGTCGAATGTCGAAATGTCGAAATGTCGAATGTCGATTGTCAAATGTGAATGTCGAATGTCAAATGTGAATGTCGAATGTCGAATGTGAATGTCGAAAGTCGAAATGTCGAAATGTCGAATGTCGAAATGTCGAAATGTCGAATGTCGAAATGTCGAATGTCGAATGTCGAAATGTCGAATGTCGAAATGTCGAATGACGAATGTGAATGTCGAATGTCGAAAGTCGAAATGTCGAAAGTCGAAATGTCGAATGTCAAATGTGAATGTCGAATGTCGAATGTCGAAATGTCGAATGACGAATGTGAATGTCGAATGTCGAAATGTCGAATGTCGAATGTTAATGTCGAAATTTCGAATGTCGAATGTGAATGTCGAATGTCGAAATGTCGAATGTCGAAATGTCGAATGTCGAAATGTCGAATGTCGAATGTCGAAATGTCGAATGTCGAAATGTCGAATGTGAATGTCGAATGTCGAATGTGAATGTCGAATGTCGAAATGTCGAATGTCGAAAGTCGAATGTCGAATGTCGAAATGTCGAATGTCGAATGTCGAAATGTCGAAATGTCGAATGTCGAATGTCGAAATGTCGAATGTGAATGTCGAATGTCGAATGTGAATGTCGAATGTCGAAATGTCGAATGTCGAATGTCGAAATGTCGAATGTCGAATGTCAAATGTGAATGTCGAATGTCAAATGAGAATGTCGAATGTCAAAATGTCGAAAGTCGAAATGTCGAAAGTCGAAATGTCGAATGTCGAATGTGAATGTCGAAATGTCGAAAGTCGAAATGTCGAATGTCGAATGTGAATGTCGAAATGTCGCATGTCGAAATGTCGAATGTCGAATGTGAATGTCGAAATGTCGACTGTCGAAATGTCGAATTGTCATATTTCGAAATGTCGAAATGTCGAATGTCGAAATGTCGAAATGTCGAATGTCGAAATGTCGAATGTCGAATGTCGAAATGTCGAATGTCGAAATGTCGAATGACGAATGTGAATGTCAAATGTCGAAAGTCGAAATGTCGAAAGTCGAAATGTCGAATGTCGAATGTGAATGTCGAATGTCGAAATGTCGAATGACGAATGTGAATGTCGAATGTCGAAATGTCGAATGTCGAATGTTAATGTCGAAATTTCGAATGTCGAATGTGAATGTCGAATGTCGAAATGTCGAATGTCGAAATGTCGAAATGTCGAATGTCGAAATGTCGAAATGTCGAATGTCGAAATGTCGAATGTGAATGTCGAATGTCGAATGTGAATGTCGAATGTCGAAATGTCGAATGTCGAATGTCGAATGTCGAAATGTCGAATGTCGAATGTCGAAATTTGGAAATGTCGAATGTCGAAATGTCGAATGTCGAAATGTCGAAATGTCGAATGTGAATGTCGAATGTGAATGTCGAATGTCGAAATGTCGAATGTCGAATGTGAATGTCGAAATGTCGAATGTCGAAATGTCGAATGTCGAATGTCAAATGTGAATGTCGAATGTCAAATGAGAATGTCGAATGTCAAAATGTCGAAATGTCGAATGTCGAAATGTCGAAAGTCGAAATGTCGAAAGTCGAAATGTCGAAAGTCGAATGTGAAAGTCGAAATGTGGAAAGTCGAATGTGAATGTCGAAATGTCGCATGTCGAAATGTCGAATGTCGAATGTGAATGTTGAAATGTCGAATGTAGAATGTCGAAATGTCTAAATGTCGAATGTAGAATGTCGTATGTCAAAATGTCGAATGTCGGATGTCGAAATGTCGAAATGTAGAATGTCGAATGTGAATGTCGAATGTGAATGTCGAATGTCGAATGTGAATGTCGAATATCGAATGTCGAATGTGGAATGTCGAAAATGTCGAATGTCGAATGTGAAATGTCGAAATGTCGAATGGTGAATGTCGAATGTGAATGTCGAAATGTCGAATGTGAATGTCGAAATGTCGAAATGTCGAATGTCGAAATGTCGAATTGTCATATTTCGAAATGTCGAAATGTCGAATGGTCATATTTCGAAATGTCGAATGTCGAAATGTCATATTTCGAAATGTCGAATGTCGAATGTCGAATGTGAATGTCAAAATGTCGAATGTCGAATCTCAATGTCGAATCTGAATGTCGAATGTGAATGTCGCAATGTCGAATGTGAATGTCGAATGTCGAATGTCGAATGTGAATGTCGACATGTCGAAATGTCGAAATGTCGAATGTCGAAATGTCGAATGTCGAATGTCGAATGTGAATGTCGAATGTCGAATGTCAAATGTGAATGTCGAATGTCGAAATGTCGAAAGTCGAAATGTCGAATGTCGAATGTGAATGTCGAAATGTCGAAATGTCGAATGTCGAAATGTCGAATGTCGAAATGTCAAATGTCGATTGTCAAATGTGAATGTCGAATGTCAAATGTGAATGTCGAATGTGAATGTCGAAATGTCGAAATGTCATTTGTCGAAATGTCAAATATCGAATGTGAATGTCGAATGTCGAATGTGAATGTCGAATGTCGAAATGTCGAACGTCGAAATGTCGAACGTCGAAAGTCGAAATGTCGAATGTCGAATGTCGAATGTCGAAAGTCGAAATGTCGATTGTCGAATGTGAATGTTGAAATGTCGAAATGTCGATTGTCGAAATGTCGAAATGTCGAAATGTCGAATGTGAATGTCGAATGTGAATGTCGAAATGTCGCATGTCGAATGTGAATGTCGAATGTCGAAATGTCGAATGTCGAAAGTCAAAATGTCGAATGTGAATGTCGAATGTGAATGGTGAATGTCGAAATGTCGAATGTCGAATGGGATTGTCGAATGTGAATGTCGAATGTGAATGTCGAAATGTCAAATGTGAATGTCAAATGTGAATGTCGAATGTGAATGTCGAATCTGAATGTCGAATCTGAATGTCGACATGTCGAATTGTCGAAATGTCGAATGTCGAAATGTCGAATGTCGAAATGTCGAATGTCGAAATGTCGAATGTCGAATGTGATTGTCGAATGTCGAATGTCGAATGTCAATGTCGAAATGTCGAAATGTCTAAATGTCGAATGTCGAAATGTCGAATGTTGAAATGTCGAATGTCGAATGTCGAATGTCGAATGTGAATGTCGAATGTCGAAATGTCGAAATGTCGAATGTCGAATGTGAATGTCGAAATGTCGAAATGTCGAAATGTCGAATGTCGAATGTCGAAATGTCGAAATGTCGAATGTCGAAATGTCAAATGTCGATTGTCAAATGTGAATGTCGAATGTCAAATGTGAATGTCGAATGTCGAATGTGAATGTCGAAATATCGAAATGTCGATTGTCGAAATGTCAAATATCGAATGTGAATGTCGAATGTCGAATGTGAATGTCGAATGTCGAAAGTCGAAATGTCGATTGTCGAATGTGAATGTTGAAATGTCGAAATGTCGATTGTCGAAATGTCGAAATGTCGAATGTCGAATGTCGAATGTGAATGTCGAATGTGAATGTCGAAATGTCGCATGTCGAATGTGAATGTCGAATGTCGAAATGTCGAATGTCGAAAGTCAAAATGTCGAATGTCGAATGTGAATGTCGAAATGTCGAATGTCGAATGTGAATGTCGAATGTGAATGTCGAATGTGAATGTCGAATGTGAATGGTGAATGTCGAAATGTCGAATGTCGAATGGGATTGTCGAATGTGAATGTCGAATCTGAATGTCGAATGTTGAAATGTCGAATGTCGAAATATCGAATGTCGAAATGTCGAATGTCAAAATGTCAAATGTCGAATGTGAATGTCAAAATGTCGAATGTCGAATGTCGAATGTCGAAATGTCGAATGTGAAAGTCGAAATGTCGAATGTGAATGTCAAAATGTCGAATGTCGAATGTCGAATGTGAATGTCGAATGTCGAAATGTCGAAATGTCGAATGTCGATTGTCAAATGTGAATGTCGAATGTCAAATGTGAATGTCGAATGTCGAATGTGAATGTCGAAAGTCGAAATGTCGAAATGTCGAATGTCGAAATGTCGAAATGTCGAATGTCGAAATGTCGAATGTCGAATGTCGAATGTCGAAATGTCGAATGACGAATGTGAATGTCGAATGTCGAAAGTCGAAATGTCGAAAGTCGAAATGTCGAATGTCAAATGTGAATGTCGAATGTCGAATGTCGAAATGTCGAATGACGAATGTGAATGTCGAATGTCGAAATGTCGAATGTCGAATGTTAATGTCGAAATTTCGAATGTCGAATGTGAATGTCGAATGTCGAAATGTCGAATGTCGAAATGTCGAATGTCGAAATGTCGAATGTCGAATGTCGAAATGTCGAATGTCGAAATGTCGAATGTGAATGTCGAATGTCGAATGTGAATGTCGAATGTCGAAATGTCGAATGTCGAAAGTCGAATGTCGAATGTCGAAATGTCGAATGTCGAATGTCGAAATGTCGAAATGTCGAATGTCGAATGTCGAAATGTCGAATGTGAATGTCGAATGTCGAATGTGAATGTCGAATGTCGAAATGTCGAATGTCGAATGTCGAAATGTCGAATGTCGAATGTCAAATGTGAATGTCGAATGTCAAATGAGAATGTCGAATGTCAAAATGTCGAAAGTCGAAATGTCGAAAGTCGAAATGTCGAATGTCGAATGTGAATGTCGAAATGTCGAAAGTCGAAATGTCGAATGTCGAATGTGAATGTCGAAATGTCGCATGTCGAAATGTCGAATGTCGAATGTGAATGTCGAAATGTCGACTGTCGAAATGTCGAATTGTCATATTTCGAAATGTCGAAATGTCGAATGTCGAATGGTCATATTTCGAAATGTCGAATGTCGAAATGTCATATTTCGAAATGTCGAATGTCGAATGTCGAATGTGAATGTCAAAATGTCGAATGTCGAATCTCAATGTCGAATCTGAATGTCGAATGTGAATGTCGCAATGTCGAATGTGAATGTCGAATGTCGAATGTGAATGTCGAATGTCGAATGTCGAATGTGAATGTCGAATGTGAATGTCGAATGTGAATGTCGAAATGTCGAAATGTCGAATGTCGAATGTCGAATGTGAATGTCGAATGTCGAATGTGAATGTCGAAATGTCGAATGTGAATGTCGAATGTGAATGTCGAATGTGAATGTCGAATGTGAATGTCGAATGTGAATGTCGAAATGTCGAATGTCGAATGTGAATGCCGAAATGTCGAAATGTCGAATGTCGAATGTGAATGTCGAATGTCGAATGTGAATGTCGAAATGTCGAATGTCGAATGTCGAATGTGAATGTCGAAATGTCGATATGTCGAAATGTTGAAAGTTGAAATGTCAATTGTGAATGTCGAAATGTCGAAATGTCGAATGTGAAAGTCGAATGTGAATGTCAAATGTCGAATGTTGAATGTGAATGTCGAATGTCGAATGTGAATGTCGAAATGTCGAATGTCGAATGTCGAATGTGAATGTCGAAATGTCGAATGTCGAATGTGAATGCCGAATGTCGAAATGTCGAAATGTCGAATGTCGAATGTGAATGTCGAATGTCGAATGTGAATGTCGAATGTCGAATGTCAAATGTCGAAATGTCGAATGTCGAATGTCGAATGTGAATGTCGAATGTCGAATGTCAAATGTGAATGTCGAATGTCAAAATGTCGAATGTCGAATGTGAATGTCGAATGTCGAATGTCGAAATGTCGAATGTGAATGTCGAATGTCGAATGTCGAATGTGAATGTCGAATGTCGAAATGTCGAATGTCGAAATGTCAAATGTCGATTGTCAAATGTGAATGTCGAATGTCAAATGTGAATGTCGAATGTCGAATGTGAATGTCGAAATCTCGAAATGTCATTTGTCGAAATGTCAAATATCGAATGTGAATGTCGAATGTCGAATGTGAATGTCGAATGTCGAAATGTCGAATGTCGAAATGTCGAACGTCGAAAGTCGAAATGTCGAATGTCGAATGTCGAAAGTCGAAATGTCGATTGTCGAATGTGAATGTTGAAATGTCGAAATGTCGATTGTCGAAATGTCGAAATGTCGAATGTCGAATGTGAATGTCGAATGTCGAAATGTCGAATGTCGAAAGTCAAAATGTCGAATGTGAATGTCGAAATGTCGAATGTCGAATGTGAATGTCGAATGTGAATGTCGAATGTGAATGGTGAATGTAGAAATGTCGAATGTCGAATGGGATTGTCGAATGTGAATGTCGAATGTGAATGTCGAAATGTCAAATGTGAATGTCAAATGTGAATGTCGAATGTGAATGTCGAATCTGAATGTCGAATCTGAATGTCGACATGTCGAAATGTCGAAATGTCGAATGTCGAAATGTCGAATGTCGAATGTCGAATGTCGAATGTGAATGTCGAATGTCGAATGTCAAATGTGAATGTCGAATGTCGAATGTCGAATGTCAATGTCGAAATGTCGAAATGTCGAATGTGAATGTCGAATGTCGAAATGTCGAATGTTGAAATGTCGAATGTCGAATGTCGAATGTCGAATGTCGAATGTCGAAATGTCGAAATGTCGAATGTCGAAATGTCAAATGTCGATTGTCAAATGTGAATGTCGAATGTCAAATGTGAATGTCGAATGTCGAATGTCGAATGCGAATGTCGAAATGTCGATATGTCGATTGTCGAAATGTCAAATATCGAATGTGAATGTCGAATGTCGAATGTGAATGTCGAATGTCGAATGTCGAAATGTCGAACGTCGAAATGTCGAACGTCGAAATGTCGAATGTCGAAAGTCGAAATGTCGAATGTGAATGTTGAAATGTCGAAATGTCGATTGTCGAAATGTCGAAATGTCGAATGTCGAAAGTCAAAATGTCGAATGTCGAAATGTCGAATGTCGAATGTGAATGTCGAATGTGAATGTCGAATGTGAATGTCGAATGTGAATGTCGAATGTGAATGGTGAATGTCGAAATGTCGAATGTCGAATGGGATTGTCGAATGTGAATGTCGAATCTGAATGTCGAATGTTGAAATGTCGAATGTCGAAATATCGAATGTCGAATGTGAATGTCGAAATGTCGAATGTCAAAATGTCAAATGTCGAATGTGATTGTCAAAATGTCGAATGTCGAATGTCGAATGTGAATGTCGAAATGTCGAATGTGAATTTCAAAATGTCGAATGTCGAATGTCGAATGTGAATGTCGAAATGTCGAAATGTCGAAATGTCGAATGTCGATTGTCAAATGTGAATGTCGAATGTCAAATGTGAATGTCGAATGTCAAATGTGAATGTCGAAAGTCGAAATGTCGAATGTCGAAATGTCGAAATGTCGAATGTCGAAATGTCGAATGTCGAATGTCGAAATGTCGAATGTCGAATGTGAATGTCGAATGTCGAAAGTCGAAATGTCGAAAGTCGAAATGTCGAATGTCGAATGTGAATGTCGAATGTCGAATGTCGAAATGTCGAATGACGAATGTGAATGTCGAATGTCGAATGTTAATGTCGAAATTTCGAATGTCGAATGTGAATGTCGAATGTCGAAATGTCGAATGTCGAAATGTCGAATGTCGAATGTCGAAATGTCGAAATGTCGAATGTCGAAATGTCGAATGTGAATGTCGAATGTCGAATGTGAATGTCGAATGTCGAAATGTCGAATGTCGAATGTCGAATGTCGAAATGTCGAATGTCGAAATGTCGAAATGTCGAATGTCGAAATGTCGAATGTCGAAATGTCGAAATGTCGAATGTGAATGTCGAATGTCGAATGTGAATGTCGAAATGTCGAATGTCGAAATGTCGAATGTCGAATGTCGAATGAGAATGTCGAATGTCAAATTGTCGAAATGTCGAATGTCGAAATGTCGAAAGTCGAAATGTCGAAAGTCGAAATGTCGAATGTCGAATGTGAATGTCGAAATGTCGAAAGTCGAAATGTCGAATGTCGAATGTGAATGTCGAAATGTCGCATGTCGAAATGTCGAATGTCGAATGTGAATGTCGAAAGTAGAATGTCGAAATGTCTAAATGTCGAATGTAGAATGTCGTATGTCAAAATGTCAAATGTCGGATGTCGAAATGTCGAAATGTAGAATGTCGAATGTGAATGTCGAATGTGAATGTCGAATGTGAATGTCGAATGTCGAATGTGAATGTCGAATATCGAATGTCGAATGTGGAATGTCGAAATGTCGAATGTCGAAATGTCGAATGTGGAATGTCGAAAATGTCGAATGTCGAATGTGAAATGTCGAAATGTCGAATGGTGAATGTCGAATGTGAATGTCGAAATGTCGAAATGTCGAATGTCGAAATGTCGAATTGTCATATTTCGAAATGTCGAAATGTCGAATGTCGAATGGTCATATTTCGAAATGTCGAATGTCGAAATGTCATATTTCGAAATGTCGAATGTCGAATGTGAATGTCAAAATGTCGAATGTCGAATCTCAATGTCGAATCTGAATGTCGAATGTGAATGTCGCAATGTCGAATGTGAATGTCGAATGTCGAATGTGAATGTCGAATGTCGAATGTCGAATGTCGAATGTGAATGTCGAATGTGAATGTCGAATGTGAATGTCGAAATGTCGAAATGTCGAATGTCGAATGTGAATGTCGAATGTCGAATGTGAATGTCGAAATGTCGAATGTCGAATGTCGAATGTGAATGTCGAAATGTCGATATGTCGAAATGTCGAATGTCGAATGTGAATGTCGAATGTCGAATGTGAATGTCGAATGTCGAATGTCGAATGTCGAATGTGAATGTCGAATGTGAAAGTCGAATGTGAATGTCAAATGTCGAATGTTGAATGTGAATGTCGAATGTCGAATGTGAATGTCGAAATGTCGAATGTCGAATGTGAATGTCGAAATGTCGAATTTCAAATGTGAATGTCGAATGTCGAAATGTCGAATGTTGAAATGTCGAATGTTGAAATGTCGAAAAGTCGAAATGTCGAATGTCGATTGTGAATGTTGAAATGTCGAAATGTCGAAATGTTGAAATGTCGAATGTGAATGTCGACTGACGAATGTGTATGTCGAAATGTCGAAATGTCGAATGTCGAATGTCGAATGTTGAATGTCGAATGTGAATGTCGAATGTGGAATGTGAATGTCGAAATGTCGAATGTCAAATGTGAATGTCGAATGTCAAATGTGAATGTCGAATGTCAAATGTCGAATGTGAATGTCGAAAGTCGAAATGTCGAATGTCGAATGTGAATGTCGAAATGTCGAATGTGAATGTCGAAATGTCGAATGTCGAATGTGAATGTCGAAATGTCGAATGTCGAATTTGAATGTCGAATGTCGAAATGTCGAATGTGAATGTCGAATGTGAATGTCGAATGTCGAAATGTCGAATGTCGAAATGTCGAATGTCGAAATGTCGAATGTCGAATGTGAATGTCGAATGTGAATGTCGAATGTCGAATGTCGAAATGTCGAAATGTCGAATGTCGAAATGTCGAATGTCGAATGTCGAAATGTCGAATGTCGAATGTGAATGTCGAATGTGAATGTCGAATGTCGAAATGTCGAATGTGAATGTCGAATGTCGAAATGTCGAATGTCGAATGTGAATGTCGAAAGTCGAATGTCGAATGTGAATGTCGAATGTCGAATGTGAATGTCGAATGTCGAAATGTCGAATGTCGAATGTGAATGTCGAAATGTCGAATGTCGAAATGTCAAATGTCGAATGTCAAATGTGAATGTCGAATGTCAAAATGTCAAAATGTCGAAATGTCGAATGTCGAATGTGAATGTCGAAATGTCGAAATGTCGAATGTCGAATGTGAATGGTGAATGTCGAATGTGAATGGTGAATGTCGAATGTCGAATGTGAATGTCGAATGTCGAAAGTGGAAAGTGAATGTCGAGTGTCGTGTGTCGAATGTCGAAATGTCGAAATGTGGAATGTTGAAATGTCGAATGTCGGATGTCGAAATGTCTAAATGTCGAATGTAGAATGTCAAAATGTCCAATGTCGAAATGTAGAATGTCGAATATGAATGTCGAATGTGAATGTCGAATGTCGAATGTCGAATGTGAATGTCGAATATCAAATGTCGAATGTCGAATGTCGAATGTGGAATGTCGAAATGTCGAATGTCAAAATGTCGAATGTGGAATGTCGAATGTGGAATGTCGAAATGTCGAATGTCGAATGTGAATGTCGAATGTCAAAATGTCGAATGTTAAATGTGAATGTCGAATGGTGAATGTCGAACATCGAATGTGAATGTCGAAATGTCGAAATGTCGAAATGTCGAATGTTGAAATGTCGAATGTCGAAATGTCGAATGTCGAAATGTCGAATGTCGAATGGTCATATTTCGAAATGTCGAATGTCGAAATGTCATATTTCGAAATGTCGAATGTCGAAATGACGAATGTCGAATGTCGAATGTGAATGTCGAAATGTCGATTGTCGCATGTCGAAATGTCGAATGTCGAAATGTCGAATGTCGAAATGTCGAATGTTAAATGTGAATGTCGAATGGTGAATGTCGAATGGTGAATGTCGAACGTCGAATGTGAATGTCGAATGTGAATGTCGAATGTGAATGTCGAATGTCGAATGTGAATGTCGAAAGTGAATGTCGAATGTGAATGTCGAAATGTCGAATGTGAATGTCGAATGTGAATGTCGAATGTGAATGTCGAAATGTCAAATGTGAATGTCAAATGTGAATGTCGAATGTGAATGTCGAATGTGAATGTCGAATGTGAATGTCGAATCTGAATGTCGAATGTTCAAATGTCGAATGTCGAATGTCGAATGTCGAAATGTCGAATGTCGAAATGTCGAAAGTCAAATGTGAATGTCGAAATGTCGAATGTGAATGTCGAAATGTCGAATGTCGAAATGTCGAATGCGAATGTCGAATGTCGAATGTCGAATGTGAATGTCGAATGTGAATGTCGAAATGTCGAAATGTCGAATGTCGAATGTTAATGATTCGACATTTCGACATTCACATTCGACATTTTGACTTTCGACTTTCGACATTTCGACATTTCGACATTCACATTCGACATTCACATTCGACATTCGACATTCACATTCGACATTCACATTCGACATTCACATTCGACATTTCGACATTCACATTCGACATTTCGACATTCACATTCGACATTCAACATGTCAAATGTTAAATGTCAAATGTGAATGTTAAATGTCAAATGTCAAATGTCAAATGTTAAATGTCAAATGTGAATGTTAAATTTCAAATGTCAAATGTCAAATGTCAAATGTCAAATGTGAATTTTAAATGTCAAATGTCGAATGTGAATGTTAAATGTCAAATGTCAAATGTCAAATGTCGAATGAGAATGTCGAAATGTCGAAATGTCGAATGTCAAAATGTCAAATGTCGAATGTGAATGTCGACATGTCGAAATGTCGAAATGTCGAATGTCGAAATGTCGAATGTGAATGTCGAATGTCGAATGTCAAATGTGAATGTCGAATGTCGAAATGTCGAAAGTCGAAATGTCGAATGTCGAATGTGAATGTCGAAATGTCGAAATGTCGAATGTGAATGTCGAATGTCGAATGTCGAATGTGAATGTCGAATGTCGAAATGTCGAAAGTCGAAATGTCAAATGTCGATTGTCAAATGTGAATGTCGAATGTCAAATGTGAATGTCGAATGTTGAATGTGAATGTCGAAATGTCGAAATGTCGATTGTCGAAATGTCAAATATCGAATGTGAATGTCGAATGTCGAATGTGAATGTCGAATGTCGAAATGTCGAACGTCGAAATGTCGAACGTCGAAAGTCGAAATGTCGAAATGTCGATTGTCGAAATGTCAAATATCGAATGTGAATGTCGAATGTCGAATGTGAATGTCGAATGTCGAAATGTCGAACGTCGAAAGTCGAAATGTCGAATGTCGAATGTGAATATTGAATGTGAATGTCGAAATGTCGCATGTCGAATGTGAATGTCGAATGTCGAAATGTCGAATGTCAAAATGTCGAATGTGAATGTCGAAATGTCGAATGTCGAATGTGAATGTCGAATGTGAATGTCGAATGTGAATGGTGAATATCGAAATGTCGAATGTCGAATGGGATTGTCGAATGTGAATGTCGAATGTGAATGTCGAAATGTCAAATGTGAATGTCAAATGTGAATGTCGAATGTGAATGTCGAATGTTGAAATGTCAAATGTCGAAATATCGAATGTCGAATGTGAATGTCGAAATGTCGAAATGTCGAATGTCAAAATGTCAAATGTCGAATGTGAATGTCAAAATGTCGAATGTCGAATGTCGAAATGTCGAATGTGAATGTCGAAATGTCGAATGTGAATGTCAAAATGTCGAATGTCGAATGTCGAATGTGAATGTCGAATGTCGAAATGTCGAAATGTCGAATGTCGATTGTCAAATGTGAATGTCGAATGTCAAATGTGAATGTCGAATGTCGAATGTGAATGTCGAAAGTCGAAATGTCGAAATGTCGAATGTCGAAATGTCGAAATGTCGAAAGTCGAAATGTCGAATGTCGAAATGTCGAATGTCGAATGTGAATGTCGAAAGTCGAAATGTCGAATGTCGAATGTGAATGTCGAAATGTCGAATGTGAATGTCGAAATGTCGAAATATCGAATGTCGAAATGTCGAAATGTCGAATGTCGAATGTCGAATGTCGAATGTCGAAATGTCGAATGTCGAATGTCGAATGTCGAAATGTCGAAATGTCGAATGTCGAATGTCGAATGTCGAAATGTCAAAATGTCGAATGTCGAATGTGAATGTCGAATGTCGAAATGTCGAATGTGAATGTCGAATGTCGAATGTCGAATGTCGAATGTGAATGTCGAATGTCGAAATATCGAACGTCGAATGTCGAAATGTCGAATGTGAATGTCGAATGTCGAATGTGAATGTCGAATGTCGAAATGTTGAATGTCGAATGTGAATGTCGAAATGTCGAAATGTCGAATGTAAAATGTCAAATGTGAATGTCGAATGTCAAATGTGAATGTCGAAAGTCAAAATGTCAAAATGTCGAAATGTCGAATGTCGAATGTGAACGTCGAAATGTCGAAATGTCGAATGTCGAATGTGAATGGTGAATGTCGAATGTGAATGGTGAATGTCGAATGTCGAATGTCGAATGTGAATGTCGAATGTCGAAAGTGGAAAGTGAATGTCGAGTGTCGTGTGTCGAATGTCGTGTGTCGAAATGTCGAATGTCGAATGTGAATGTCGAAATGTCGAAAGTCGAAATGTCGAATGTCGAATGTGAATGTCGAAATGTCGCATGTCGAAATGTCGAATGTCGAATGTGAATGTCGAAAGTAGAATGTCGAAATGTCTAAATGTCGAATGTAGAATGTCGTATGTCAAAATGTCGAATGTCGGATGTCGAAATGTCGAAATGTAGAATGTCGAATGTGAATGTCGAATGTGAATGTCGAATGTCGAATGTGAATGTCGAATATCGAATGTCGAATGTGGAATGTCGAAATGTCGAATGTCGAAATGTCGAATGTGGAATGTCGAAAATGTCGAATGTCGAATGTGAAATGTCGAAATGTCGAATGGTGAATGTCGAATGTGAATGTCGAAATGTCGAAATGTCGAATGTCGAAATGTCGAATGGTCATATTTCGAAATGTCGAATGTCGAAATGTCATATTTCGAAATGTCGAATGTCGAATGTCGAATGTGAATGTCAAAATGTCGAATGTCGAATCTCAATGTCGAATCTGAATGTCGAATGTGAATGTCGCAATGTCGAATGTGAATGTCGAATGTCGAATGTGAATGTAGAATGTGGAATGTCGAATGTCGAATGTGAATGTCGAATGTGAATGTCGAATGTGAATGTCGAAATGTCGAAATGTCGAATGTGAATGTCGAATGTCGAATGTGAATGTCGAATGTCGAATGTGAATGTCGAATGTGAATGTCGAAATGTCGAATGTCGAATGTGAATGCCGAAATGTCGAATGTCGAATGTGAATGTCGAATGTCGAATGTCGAATGTCGAATGTCGAAATGTCGATATGTCGAAATGTTGAATGTTGAAATGTCAATTGTGAATGTCGAAATGTCGAAATGTCGAATGTGAAAGTCGAATGTGAATGTCAAATGTCGAATGTTGAATGTGAATGTCGAATGTCGAATGTGAATGTCGAAATGTCGAATGTCGAATGTCGAATGTGAATGTCGAAATGTCGAATGTGAATGTCGAAATGTCGAAATATCGAATGTCGAAATGTCGAAATGTCGAATGTCGAATGTCGAATGTCGAATGTCGAAATGTCGAATGTCGAATGTCGAATGTCGAAATGTCGAAATGTCGAATGTCGAATGTCGAATGTCGAAATGTCAAAATGTCGAATGTCGAATGTGAATGTCGAATGTCGAAATGTCGAATGTGAATGTCGAATGTCGAATGTCGAATGTCGAATGTGAATGTCGAATGTCGAAATATCGAACGTCGAATGTCGAAATGTCGAATGTGAATGTCGAATGTCGAATGTGAATGTCGAATGTCGAAATGTTGAATGTCGAATGTGAATGTCGAAATGTCGAAATGTCGAATGTAAAATGTCAAATGTGAATGTCGAATGTCAAATGTGAATGTCGAAAGTCAAAATGTCAAAATGTCGAAATGTCGAATGTCGAATGTGAACGTCGAAATGTCGAAATGTCGAATGTCGAATGTGAATGGTGAATGTCGAATGTGAATGGTGAATGTCGAATGTCGAATGTCGAATGTGAATGTCGAATGTCGAAAGTGGAAAGTGAATGTCGAGTGTCGTGTGTCGAATGTCGTGTGTCGAAATGTCGAATGTCGAATGTGAATGTCGAAATGTCGAAAGTCGAAATGTCGAATGTCGAATGTGAATGTCGAAATGTCGCATGTCGAAATGTCGAATGTCGAATGTGAATGTCGAAAGTAGAATGTCGAAATGTCTAAATGTCGAATGTAGAATGTCGTATGTCAAAATGTCGAATGTCGGATGTCGAAATGTCGAAATGTAGAATGTCGAATGTGAATGTCGAATGTGAATGTCGAATGTCGAATGTGAATGTCGAATATCGAATGTCGAATGTGGAATGTCGAAATGTCGAATGTCGAAATGTCGAATGTGGAATGTCGAAAATGTCGAATGTCGAATGTGAAATGTCGAAATGTCGAATGGTGAATGTCGAATGTGAATGTCGAAATGTCGAAATGTCGAATGTCGAAATGTCGAATGGTCATATTTCGAAATGTCGAATGTCGAAATGTCATATTTCGAAATGTCGAATGTCGAATGTCGAATGTGAATGTCAAAATGTCGAATGTCGAATCTCAATGTCGAATCTGAATGTCGAATGTGAATGTCGCAATGTCGAATGTGAATGTCGAATGTCGAATGTGAATGTAGAATGTGGAATGTCGAATGTCGAATGTGAATGTCGAATGTGAATGTCGAATGTGAATGTCGAAATGTCGAAATGTCGAATGTGAATGTCGAATGTCGAATGTGAATGTCGAATGTCGAATGTGAATGTCGAATGTGAATGTCGAAATGTCGAATGTCGAATGTGAATGCCGAAATGTCGAATGTCGAATGTGAATGTCGAATGTCGAATGTCGAATGTCGAATGTCGAAATGTCGATATGTCGAAATGTTGAATGTTGAAATGTCAATTGTGAATGTCGAAATGTCGAAATGTCGAATGTGAAAGTCGAATGTGAATGTCAAATGTCGAATGTTGAATGTGAATGTCGAATGTCGAATGTGAATGTCGAAATGTCGAATGTCGAATGTCGAATGTGAATGTCGAAATGTCGAATTTCAAATGTGAATGTCGAATGTCGAAATGTCGAATGTTGAAATGTCGAATGTTGAAATGTCGAAAAGTCGAAATGTCGAATGTCGATTGTGAATGTCGAAATGTCGAAATGTCGAAATGTTGAAATGTCGAATGTGAATGTCGAATGACGAATGTGTATGTCGAAATGTAGAAATGTCGAATGTCGAATGTCGAATGTTGAATGTCGAATGTGAATGTCGAATGTGGAATGTGAATGTCGAAATGTCGAATGTCAATTGTGAATGTCGAATGTCAAATGTGAATGTCGAATGTCAAATGTCGAATGTGAATGTCGAAAGTCGAAATGTCGAATGTCGAATGTGAATGTCGAAATGTCGAATGTGAATGTCGAAATGTCGAATGTCGAATGTGAATGTCGAAATGTCAAATGTCGAATTTGAATGTCGAATGTCGAAATGTCGAATGTCGAATGTGAATGTCGAATGTGAATGTCGAATGTCGAAATGTCGAATGTCGAAATGTCGAAATGTCGAATGTCGAATGTGAATGTTGAATGTCGAAATGTCGAATGTCGAATGTGAATGTCGAATGTGAATGTCAAATGTCGAAATGTCGAAATGTCGAATGTCGAAATGTCAAATGTCGAATGTCGAAATGTCGAATGTCGAATGTGAATGTCGAATGTGAATGTCGAATGTCGAAATGTCGAATGTGAATGTCGAATGTCGAAATGTCGAATGTCGAATGTGAATGTCGAATGTCAAAATGTCGAATGTCGATGTCGAATGTCGAATGTGAATGTCGAATGTCGAAATGTCGAATGTCGAATGTGAATGTCGAAATGTCGAATGTCGAAATGTCAAATGTCGAATGTCAAATGTGAATGTCGAATGTCAAAATGTCAAAATGTCGAAATGTCGAATGTGAATGTCGAAATGTCGAAATGTCGAAATGTCGAATGTCGAATGTGAATGGTGAATGTCGAATGTGAATGGTGAATGTCGAATGTCGAATGTGAATGTCGAATGTCGAAAGTGGAAAGTGAATGTCGAGTGTCGTGTGTCGTGTGTCGAATGTCGAAATGTGGAATGTTGAAATGTCGAATGTCGGATGTCGAAATGTCTAAATGTCGAATGTAGAATGTCAAAATGTCCAATGTCGAATGGTGAATGTCGAATGTCGAAATGTCGAAATGTAGAATGTCGAATATGAATGTCGAATGTGAATGTCAAATGTCGAATGTCGAATGTGAATGTCGAATATCAAATGTCGAATGTGAATGTCGAATGTGAATGTCAAAATGTCGAATGTCGAATGTGGAATGTCGAAATGTCGAATGTCGAAATGTCGAATGTGGAATGTTGAAATGTCGAATGTCGAATGTCGAATGTGAATGTCGAATGTCAAAATGTCGAATGTTAAATGTGAATGTCGAATGGTGAATGTCGAACATCGAATGTGAATGTCGAAATGTCGAAATGTCGAAATGTCGAATGTCGAAATGTCGAATGTCGAAATGTCGAATGTCGAAATGTCGAATGTCGAAATGTCGAATGTCGAATGGTCATATTTCGAAATGTCGAATGTCGAAATGTCATATTTCGAAATGTCGAATGTCGAAATGACGAATGTCGAATGTCGAATGTGAATGTCGAAATGTCGATTGTCGCATGTCGAAATGTCGAAATGTCGAATGTCGAAATGTCGAATGTTAAATGTGAATGTCGAATGGTGAATGTCGAATGGTGAATGTCGAATGGTGAATGTCGAATGTCGAATGTGAATGTCGAATGTGAATGTCGAATGTGAATGTCGAATGTCGAATGTGAATGTCGAAAGTGAATGTCGAATGTGAATGTCGAAATGTCGAATGTGAATGTCGAATGTGAATGTCGAATGTGAATGTCGAAATGTCAAATGTGAATGTCAAATGTGAATGTCGAATGTGAATGTCGAATGTGAATGTCGAATCTGAATGTCGAATGTTGAAATGTCGAAAGTCGAATGTCGAATGTCGAAATGTCGAATGTCGAAATGTCGAAAGTCAAATGTGAATGTCGAAATGTCGAATGTGAATGTCGAAATGTCGAATGTCGAAATGTCGAATGCGAATGTCGAATGTCGAATGTGAATGTCGAAAGTGAATGTCGAAATGTCGAAATGTCGAATGTCGAATGTGAATGATTCGACATTTCGACATTCACATTCGACATTTTGACTTTCGACTTTCGACATTTCGACATTTCGACATTCACATTCGACATTCACATTCTACATTCGACATTCACATTCGACATTCACATTCGACATTCACATTCGACATTCACATTCGACATTTCGAAATTTCGACATTCACATTCTACATTCAACATGTCAAATGTCAAATGTTAAATGTCAAATGTGAATGTTAAATGTCAAATGTCAAATGTCAAATGTGAATGTCAAATGTGAATGTCAAATGTGAATGTCGAATGTGAATGTCGAATGTCAAATGTCAAATGTCAAATGTCAAATGTCAAATGTCAAATGTGAATGTCGAATTTCGAATGTCAAATGTCAAATGTCAAATGTCAAATGTGAATTTTAAATGTCAAATGTCGAATGTGAATGTTAAATGTCAAATGTCAAATGTCAAATGTCGAATGAGAATGTCGAAATGTCGAAATGTCGAATGTCAAAATGTCAAATGTCGAATGTGAATGTCGACATGTCGAAATGTCGAAATGTCGAATGTCGAAATGTCGAATGTGAATGTCGAATGTCGAATGTCAAATGTGAAGGTCGAATGTCGAAATGTCGAAAGTCGAAATGTCGAATGTCGAATGTGAATGTCGAAATGTCGAAATGTCGAATGTGAATGTCGAATGTCGAAATGTCGAATGTTGAAATGTCGAATGTCGAATGTCGAATGTGAATGTCGAATGTCGAAATGTCGAAATGTCGAATGTCGAAATGTCAAATGTCGATTGTCAAATGTGAATGTCGAATGTCAAATGTGAATGTCGAATGTCGAATGTGAATGTCGAAATGTCGATTGTCGAAATGTCAAATATCGAATGTGAATGTCGAATGTCGAATGTGAAAGTCGAAATGTCGAAATGTCGATTGTCGAAATGTCAAATATCGAATGTGAATGTCGAATGTCGAATGTGAATGTCGAATGTCGAAATGTCGAACGTCGAAAGTCGAAATGTCGATTGTCGAATGTGAATGTTGAAATGTCTAATGTCGAAATGTCGAAAGTCGAAATGTCGAATGTCGAAATGTCGAATGTCGAATGTGAATGTCGAATGTCGAAATGTCGAATGTCGAATGTGAATGTCGAATGTCGAAATGTCGAATGTCGAATGTCGAAATGTCGAATGTCGAAATGTCGAATGACGAATGTGAATGTCGAATGTCGAAAGTCGAAATGTCGAAAGTCGAAATGTCGAATGTCGAATGTGAATGTCGAATGTCGAATGTCGAAATGTCGAATGACGAATGTGAATGTCGAATGTCGAATGTCGAATGTTAATGTCGAAATTTCGAATGTCGAATGTGAATGTCGAATGTCGAAATGTCGAATGTCGAATGTCGAATGTCAAAATGTCGAAATGTCGAATGTCGAAATGTCGAATGTGAATGTCGAATGTCGAATGTGAATGTCGAATGTCGAAATGTCGAATGTCGAATGTCGAAATGTCGAATGTCGAAATGTCGAAATGTCGAAATGTCGAATGTCGAAATGTCGAAATGTCGAATGTGAATGTCGAATGTCGAATGTGAATGTCGAATGTCGAAATGTCGAATGTCGAATGTGAATGTCGAAATGTCGAATGTCGAAATGTCAAATGTCGAATGTCAAATGTGAATGTCGAATGTCAAATGAGAATGTCAAATGTCAAAATGTCGAAATGTCGAAAGTCGAAATGTCGAAAGTCGAAATGTCGAATGTCGAATGTGAATGTCGAAATGTCGAAAGTCGAAATGTCGAATGTCGAATGTGAATGTCGAAATGTCGAAAGTCGAAATGTCAAATGTCGAATGTGAATGTCGAAATGTCGCATGTCGAAATGTCGAATGTCGAATGTGGATGTCGAAATGTCGAATGTAGAATGTCGAAATGTCTAAATGTCGAATGTAGAATGTCGTATGTCAAAATGTCGAATGTCGGATGTCGAAATGTCGAAATGTAGAATGTCGAATGTGAATGTCGAATGTGAATGTCGAATGTCGAATGTGAATGTCGAATATCGAATGTCGAATGTGAATGTCGAAATGTCGCATGTCGAAATGTCGAATGTCGAATGTGAATGTCGAAATGTCGAAATGTCGAATGTAGAATGTCGAAATGTCTAAATGTCGAATGTAGAATGTCGTATGTCAAAATGTCGAATGTCGGATGTCGAAATGTCGAAATGTAGAATGTCGAATGTGAATGTCGAATGTGAATGTCGAATGTCGAATGTGAATGTCGAATATCGAATGTCGAATGTGAATGTCGAATATCGAATGTCGAATGTGGAATGTCGAAATGTCGAATGTCGAAATGTCGAATGTGGAATGTCGAAAATGTCGAATGTCGAATGTGAAATGTCGAAATGTCGAATGTTAAATGTGAATGTCGAAATGTCGAATGTCGAATCTCAATGTCGAATCTGAATGTCGAATGTGAATGTCGCAATGTCGAATGTGAATGTCGAATGTCGAATGTGAATGTCGAAATGTCGAATGTGAATGTCGAATGTGAATGTCGAATGTCGAATGTCGAATGTGAATGTCGAAATGTCGATATGTCGAAATGTTGAATGTTGAAATGTCAATTGTGAATGTCGAAATGTCGAAATGTCGAATGTGAAAGTCGAATGTGAATGTCAAATGTCGAATGTTGAATGTGAATGTCGAATGTGAATGTCGAAAAGTCGAATGTCGAATGTCGAATGTGAATGTCGAAATGTCGAAATGTCGAATTTCGAATGTGAATGTCGAATGTCGAAATGTCGAAATGTCGAATGTCAAAAGTCGAAATGTCGAATGTCGATTGTGAATGTCGAAATGTCGAAATGTCGAAATGTTGAAATGTCGAATGTGAATGTCGAATGACGAATGTGTATGTCGAAATGTCAAAATGTCGAAATGTCGAATGTCGAATGTTGAATGTCGAATGTGAATGTCGAATGTGGAATGTGAATGTCGAAATGTCGAATGTCAAATGTGAATGTCGAATGTCAAATGTGAATGTCGAATGTCAAATGTCGAATGTGAATGTCGAAAGTCGAAATGTCGAATGTCGAATGTGAATGTCGAAATGTCGAATGTGAATGTCGAAATGTCGAATGTCGAATGTGAATGTCGAAATGTCGAATGTCGAATTTGAATGTCGAATGTCGAAATGTCGAATGTCGAATGTGAATGTCGAATGTGAATGTCGAATGTGAATGTCGAATGTCGAAATGTCGAATGTCGAAATGTTGAAATGTCGAATGTCGAATGTGAATGTCAAATGTCGAATGTGAATGTCGAAAGTCGAAATGTCGAATGTCGAATGTGAATGTCGAAATGTCGAATGTGAATGTCGAAATGTCGAATGTCGAATGTGAATGTCGAAATGTCGAATGTCGAATTTGAATGTCGAATGTCGAAATGTCGAATGTCGAATGTGAATGTCGAATGTGAATGTCGAATGTCGAAATGTCGAATGTCGAAATGTCGAAATGTCGAATGTCGAATGTGAATGTCGAATGTCGAAATGTCGAATGTCGAATGTGAATTTCTAATGTGAATGTCGAATGTCGAAATGTCGAAATGTCGAATGTCGAAATGTCGAAATGTCGAATGTCGAAATGTCGAATGTCGAATGTCGAAATGTCGAATGTCGAATGTCGAATGTCGAATGTCGAAAGGTCGAAATGTCGAATGTCGAATGTGAATGTCAAATGTCGAATGTGAATGTCGAAAGTCGAAATGTCGAATGTCGAATGTGAATGTCGAAATGTCGAATGTGAATGTCGAAATGTCGAATGTCGAATGTGAATGTCGAAATGTCGAATGTCGAATTTGAATGTCGAATGTCGAAATGTCGAATGTCGAATGTGAATGTCGAATGTGAATGTCGAATGTCGAAATGTCGAATGTCGAAATGTCGAAATGTCTAATGTCGAATGTGAATGTCGAATGTCGAAATGTCGAATGTCGAATGTGAATGTCGAATGTGAATGTCGAATGTCGAAATGTCGAAATGTCGAATGTCGAAATGTCGAAATGTCGAATGTCGAAATGTCGAATGTCGAATGTCGAATGTCGAAATGTCGAATGTCGAATGTCGAATGTCGAATGTCGAAATGTCGAAATGTCGAATGTCGAATGTGAATGTCGAATGTGAATGTCGAATGTCGAAATGTCGAATGTGAATGTCGAATTTCGAAATGTCGAATGTCGAATGTGAATGTCGAATGTCGAAATGTCGAATGTCGAATGTCGAAATGTCGAATGTGAATGTCGAATGTCGAATGTGAATGTCGAAATGTCGAATGTCGAATGTGAATGTCGAAATGTCGAATGTCGAAATGTCGAATGTCAAATGTGAATGTCGAATGTCAAATGTGAATGTCGAAAGTCAAAATGTCAAAATGTCGAAATGTCGAATGTCGAATGTGAACGTCGAAATGTCGAAATGTCGAATGTCGAATGTGAATGGTGAATGTCGAATGTGAATGGTGAATGTCGAATGTCGAATGTGAATGTCGAATGTCGAAAGTGGAAAGTGAATGTCGAGTGTCGTGTGTCGAATGTCGAAATGTCGAAATGTGGAATGTCGAAATGTCGAATGTCGAATGTCGAATGTCGAATGTCGAAATGTCGAATGTCGAATGTGAATGTCGAATGTGAATGTCGAATGTCGAAATGTCGAAATGTCGAATGTCGAAATGTCGAATGTCGAATGTGAATGTCGAATGTCGAAATGTCGAATGTCGAATGTGAATGTCGAATGTCGAAATGTCGAAATGTCGAATGTGAATGTCGAATGTCGAATGTGAATGTCGAATGTCGAAATGTCGAATGTCGAATGTAGAATGTGAATGTCGAAATGTCGAATGTCGAAATGTCGAATGTCGAATGTCAAATGTGAATGTCGAATGTCAAATGTGAATGTCGAATGTCAAAATGTCAAAATGTCGAAATGTCGAATGTCGAATGTGAATGTCGAAATGTCGAAATGTCGAATGTCGAATGTGAATGGTGAATGTCGAATGTGAATGGTGAATGTCGAATGTCAAATGTGAATGTCGAATGTCGAAAGTGGAAAGTGAATGTCGAGTGTCGAATGTCGAAATGTCGAAATGTGGAATGTTGAAATGTCGAATGTCGGATGTCGAAATGTCTAAATGTCGAATGTAGAATGTCAAAATGTCCAATGTCGAATGGTGAATGTCGAATGTCGAAATGTCGAAATGTAGAATGTCGAATATGAATGTCGAATATCAAATGTCGAATGTGAATGTCGAATGTGAATGTCAAAATGTCGAATGTCGAATGTGGAATGTCGAAATGTCGAATGTGGAATGTCGAAATGTCGAAAGTCGAATGTGAATGTCGAATGTCAAATGTCGAAATGTCGAATGTTAAATGTGAATGTCGAATGGTGAATGTCGAACATCGAATGTGAATGTCGAAATGTCGAAATGTCGAATGTCGAAATGTCGAATGTCGAAATGTCGAATATCGAATGGTCATATTTCGAAATGTCGAATGTCGAAATGTCATATTTCGAAATGTCGAATGTCGATATGACGAATGTCGAATGTCGAATGTGAATGTCGAAATGTCGATTGTCGCATGTCGAAATGTCGAAATGTCGAATGTCGAAATGTCAAAAGTGAATGTCGAATGTCGAAATGTCGAATGTCGAAATGTCGAATGTCGAATGTGAATGTCGAATGTGAATGTCGAATGTGAATGTCGAATGTCGAATGTCGAATGTGAATGTCAAAAGTGAATGTCGAATCTGAATGTCGAAATGTCGAATGTGAATGTCGAATGTGAATGTCGAATGTGAATGTCGAATGTGAATGTCGAAATGTCAAATGTGAATGTCAAATGTGAATGTCAAATGTGAATGTCGAATGTGAATGTCGAATGTGAATGTCGAATGTGAATGTCGAATGTTGAAATGTCGAATGTCGAATGTCGAATGTCGAAATGTCGAATGTCGAAAGTCAAATGTGAATGTCGAAATGTCGAATGTGAATGTCGAAATGTCGAATGTCGAAATGTCGAATGTGAATGTCGAATGTCGAATGTCGAATGTGAATGTCGAATGTGAATGTCGAAATGTCGAATGTGAATGTCGAATGTGAATGTCGAATGTCGAATGTGAATGATTCGACGTTTCGACATTCACATTCGACATTTTGACTTCCGACATTCGACATTTCGACATTCACATTCGACATTCACATTCGACATTCGACATTCACATTCGACATTCACATTCGACATTCACATTCGACATTTCGACATTCACATTCGACATTCACATTCGACATTTCGACATTCACATTCGACATTCAACATGTCAAATGTCAAATGTTAAATGTCAAATGTGAATGTTAAATGTCAAATGTGAATTTCAAATGTCAAATGTCAAATGTCAAATGTGAATGTCAAATGTCAAATGTGAATGTCAAATGTGAATGTCAAATGTGAATGTCAAATGTGAATGTCGAATGTGAATGTCGAATGTGAATGTCGAATGTCAAATGTCAAATGTCAAATGTCAAATGTCAAATGTCAAATGTCGACTGTGTATGTCGAATGTCAAATGTCAAATGTCAAATGTCGAATGAGAATGTCGAATGGTGAATGTCGAAATGTCAAAATGTCGTATGTTGAATGTCGAATGACAAATGTCGAATGTCGAAATGTCAAAAGTGAATGTCGAATGTGAATGTCGAATGTGAATGTCGAATGTGAATGTCGAAATATCAAATGTCGACTGTGAATGTCGACTGTGAATGTCAAATGTCAAATGTCGAATGTGAATGTCGAATGCGAATGTCGAATGTGAATGTCAAATGTCGAATGTGAATGTCAAATGTGAATGTCGAATGGTGAATGGCGAATGGTGAATGTCGAAAGTCGAATGTCGAATGTGGAATGTGGAATGTCTCATGTCGAATGTCGAATGTGAATGTCGAATGGTGAATGTCGAAAGTCGAATGTCAAATGTGAATATCGAATGTGAATGTCGAAATGTCAAATGTGAATGTCAAATGTGAATGTCAAATGTGAATGTCGAATGTCGAAAGTCGAAAGTCGAATGTCGAATGTCAATGTCGATTGTGAATGTCGAATGTCACTTTGTTATCCCAAAAAGTTTCAGGGATGGCTATGACATCATATCTATCTTCCTGTGTTAGCAGCTCCAATTCTCCTTGTTTGTTTCCCATGCTCTGTGCATTTGTATAGAAACATTTTAATGTCGAATGTGAATGTCGAATGTCGAATGTCGAAATGTCGAATGTGAACGACGAATGTCGAAATGTCAATGTCGAATGTCGAATGTGAATGTCGAAAGTGAATGTCGAAAGTGAATGTCGAAAGTGAATGTCGAAAGTGAATGTCGAATGGTGAATGTGATTGTCGAATGTGAATGTCCAATGTGAATGTCCAATGTGAATGTCCAATGCGAATGTCCAATGCGAATGTCGAATGGTGAATGTCGAATGGTGAATGTCGAATGGTGATTGTTGAAAGTCGAAAGTCGATGTCGAATGTCAAATGTGAATGTCGAATCTCAAAATGTCGAAATGTCGAATGGTCTTTTTTCGAAATGTCGAAATGTCATATTTCGAAATGTCAAAATGTCATATTTCGAATATCGAATGTCGAATGTAAAAAATGTCAAATGTGAATGTCAAATGTGAATGTCAAATGTGAATGTCAAATGTGAATGTCGAATGTCGAATGTCAAATGTCAAATATCAAATGTCAAATGTGAACGTCAAATGTCAAATATCAAATGTCAAATGTGAATGTCAAATGTCAAATGTCAAATGTCGAATGTGAATGTCGAATTTCAAATGTCAAATGTCAAATGTCAAATGTGAATGTCGAATGTCAAATGTCAAATGTCAAATGTCAAATGTCGAATGTGAATGTCAAATGTCAAATGTGAATGTTAAATGTCAAATGTCGAATGTGAATGTCAAATGTCAAATGTCAAATGTCAAATGTGAATGTCAAATGTCAAATGTCAAATGTGAATGTTAAATGTCAAATGTCAAATGTCAAATGTCAAATGTGAATGTCAAATGTCAAATGTCAAATGTCAAATGTGAATGTCGAATGTCGAATGTCGAATGTGAATGTCAAATGTAAAATGTGAATGTCAAATGTGAAATGTCAAATGTCGAATGTGAATGTCAAATGTGAATGTCGAATGGTGAATGGCGAATGGTGAATGTCGAAAGTCGAATGTCGAATGTGGAATGTGGAATGTCTCATGTCGAATGTCGAATGTGAATGTCGAATGGTGAATGTCGAAAGTCGAATGTCAAATGTGAATATCGAATGTGAATGTCGAAATGTCAAATGTGAATGTCAAATGTGAATGTCAAATGTGAATGTCGAATGTCGAAAGTCGAAAGTCGAATGTCGAATGTGGAATGTGAATGTCGAATGTCAATGTCGATTGTGAATGTCGAATGTCACTGTGTTATCCCACCAAGTTTCAGGGATGGCTATGACATCATATCTATCTTCCTGTGTTAGCAGCTCCAATTCTCCTTGTTTGTTTCCCATGCTCTGTGCATTTGTATAGAAACATTTTAATGTCGAATGTGAATGTCGAATGTCGAATGTCGAAATGTCGAATGTGAACGTCGAATGTCGAAATGTCAATGTCGAATGTGAATGTCGAATGTCGAAATGTCAATGTCGAATGTCGAATGTGAATGTCGAAAGTGAATGTCGAAAGTGAATGTCGAAAGTGAATGTCGAAAGTGAATGTCGAATGGTGAATGTGATTGTCCAATGTGAATGTCCAATGCGAATGTCCAATGCGAATGTCGAATGGTGAATGTCGAATGGTGAATGTTGAATGGTGATTGTTGAAAGTCGAAAGTCGATGTCGAATGTCAAATGTGAATGTCGAATCTCAAAATGTCGAAATGTCGAATGGTCTTTTTTCGAAATGTCGAAATGTCATATTTCGACATGTCGAATGTGAATGTCGAATATCGAATGTCGAATGTCAAATGTCAAATGTCAAATGTGAATGTCGAATGTCAAATGTCAAATGTCAAATGTCAAATGGTGAATGTCAAATGTCAAATGTGAATGTTAAATGTCAAATGTCGAATGTGAATGTCAAATGTCAAATGTCAAATGTGAATGTCAAATGTCAAATGTCAAATGTCAAATGTGAATGTCAAATGTCAAATGTCAAATGTGAATGTCGAATGTTGAATGTCGAATGTCGAATGTCGAATGTCGAATGTCGAATGTCAAATGTGAATGTCAAATGTAAAATGTGAATGTCAAATGTGAAATGTCAAATGTCAAATGTGAATGTTAAATGTCAAATGTCAAATATGAATGTTAAATGTCAAATGTCAAATGTGAATGTCAAATGTCAAATGTCAAATGTGAATGTTAAATGTCAAATGTGAATGTTAAATGTCAAATGTCAAATGTCAAATGTGAATGTCAAATGTCAAATGTCGAATGTCGAATGTCGAATGTGAATGTCAAATGTCGAATGTCGAATGTCAAATGTGAATGTCAAATGTGAAATGTCAAATGTCAAATGTCGAATGTTAAATGTCAAATGTGAATGTCAAATGTCAAATGTCAAATGTCAAATGTGAATGTCAAATGTCGAATGTCGAATGTCGAATGTCAAATGTGAATGTCAAATGTAAAATGTGAATGTCAAATGTGAATGTCAAATGTGAAATGTCAAATGTCAAATGTAAAATGTCAAATGTCAAATGTCAAATGTCAAATGTGAATGTCGAATGTCAAATGTCAAATGTCGAATGTCGAATGTCGAATGTCGAATGTCAAATGTGAATGTCAAATGTAAAATGTGAATGTCAAATGTGAATGTCAAATGTGAAATGTCAAATGTCAAATGTAAAATGTCAAATGTCAAATGTCAAATGTCAAATGTGAATGTCGAATGTCGAATGTCGAATGTCAAATGTCGAATGTCAAATGTCAAATGTCAAATGTGAATGTCAAATGTGAATGTCAAATGTGAATGTCAAATGTGAATGTCGAATGTCAAATGTCAAATGTCAAATGTCAAATGTCAAATGTGAATGTTAAATGTCAAATGTCGAATGTGAATGTTAAATGTCAAATGTCAAATGTGAATGTTAAATGTCAAATGTCGAATGTGAATGTTAAATGTCAAATGTCAAATGTCAAATGTCGAATGTGAATGTTAAATGTCAAATGACGAATGTGAATGTTAAATGTCAAATGTCAAATGTGAATGTCAAATGTCAAATGTGAATGTCAAATGTCAAATGTGAATGTCGAATGTTAAATGTGAATGTCAAATGTGAATGTCAAATGTCAAATGTCAAATGTCGAATGTGAATGTCAAATGTCAAATGTGAATGTTAAATGTCAAATGTCGAATGTGAATGTTAAATGTCAAATGTCAAATGTCGAATGTGAATGTTAAATGTCAAATGTGAATGTTAAATGTCAAATGTCGAATGTGAATGTTAAATGTCATATGTCGAATGTGAATGTCAAATGTCGAATGTCGAATGTCGAATGTTGAATGTGAATGTCAAATGTCAAATGTCAAATGTCAAATGTGAATGTTAAATGTCGAACGTGAATGTTAAATGTCAAATGTCAAATGTGAATGTTAAATGTCAAATGTCGAATGTGAATGTTAAATGTCAAATGTCAAATGTCAAATGTCGAATGTGAATGTTAAATGTCAAATGACGAATGTGAATGTTAAATGTCAAATGTCAAATGTGAATGTCAAATGTCAAATGTCAAATGTGAATGTCAAATGTCAAATGTCAAATGTGAATGTCGAATGTCGAATGTCGAATGTTAAATGTGAATGTCAAATGTGAATGTCAAATGTCAAATGTCAAATGTCGAATGTGAATGTCAAATGTCAAATGTGAATGTTAAATGTCAAATGTCGAATGTGAATGTTAAATGTCAAATGTCAAATGTCAAATGTCGAATGTGAATGTTAAATGTCAAATGTGAATGTTAAATGTCAAATGTCGAATGTGAATGTTAAATGTCATATGTCGAATGTGAATGTCAAATGTCGAATGTCGAATGTCGAATGTTGAATGTGAATGTCAAATGTCAAATGTCAAATGTCAAATGTCAAATGAGAATGTCGAAATGTCGAAATTTCGAATGTCGAAATGTCGAATGTGAATGTCGAATGGGAATGTCGAATGGGAATGTCGAATGGTGAATGTCGAAATGTCAAAATGTCGTATGTCGAATGTCGAAATGTCGAATGGTGAATGTCGAATGGGAAAGTCAAATGTCGACTGTGAATGTCGAATGTCAAATGTCAAATGTCAAATGTCGAATGAGAATGTCGAATGGTGAATGTCGAAACGTCAAAATGTCGTATGTTGAATGTCGAATGTCGAATGTCGAATTGTCAAAAGTGAATGTCGAATGTCGAATGTGAATGTCGAATGTGAATGTCGAATGTGAATGTCGAATTGTCAAATGTCGACTGTGAATGTCGACTGTGAATGTCAAATGTCAAATGTCAAATGTCAAATGTCGAATTTGAATGTCGAATGCGAATGTCGAATGCGAATGTCGAATGCAAATGTGAATGTCAAATGTGAATGTCGAATGGTGAATGTCGAATGGCGAATGTCGAAAGTCGAAAGTCGAATGTGGAATGTGGAATGTGGAATGTGGAATGTCTCATGTCGAATGTCGAATGTGAATGTCGAATGGTGAATGTCGAATGGTGAATGTCGAAAGTCGAATGTCAAATGTGAATGTCGAATGTCAATGTCGAATGTGAATGTCGAATGGTGAAAGTCGAATGTCAAATGTGAATGTCGAAAATCGAATGTGGAATGTCGAAAGTGAATGTCGAGTGTCGAATGTGATTGTCGAATGGTGAATGTCGAATGATGAATGTCGAATGGTGAATGTCGAATGTCAATGTTGAATGTCACTGTGTTATCCCACCAAGTTTCAGGGATGGCTATGACATCATATCTATCTTCCTGTGTTAGCAGCTCCAATTCTCCTTTTTTGTTTCCCATGCTCTGAGCATTTGTATAGACACATTTTAATGTCGAATGTGAATGTCGAATGTGAATGTCGAATGTCGAATGTGGAATGTGGAATGTCAAATATGAATGTCGAATGTGAATGTCGAAATGTCGAAAGGTCGAAATTTCGAATGTCGAAATGTCGAATGTGGAATGTGGAATGTGGAAGTCGAAATGTCGAAATGTCGAAATGTCGAAAGTGAATGTCGAAATGTCGAAATTTCGAATGTCGAAATGTCGAAATGTCGAAATGTCGAATGTGAATGTCGAAATGTCGAAATGTCGAAATGTCGAATGTGAATGTCGAAATGTCGAATGTGAATGTAAATGTCGAATGTCGAATGTGAATGTTGAATGTAAATGTCGAATATCGAACGTGAATGTAAATGTCGAATGTTACTGTGTTATCCCACCAAGTTTCAGGGATGGCTTTTACATCTTATCTATCTTCCTGTGTTAGCAGCTCCAATTCTCCTTGTTTGTTTCCCATGCTCTGTGCATTTGTATAGACACATTTTAATGTCGAATGGTGAATGTCGAATGGTGAATGTCGAATGTGAATGTCGAATGTCGAATGTGAATGTCGGATGTCGAAAGTCGAAAGTGAATGTCGAATGTGAATGTCGAATGTTGAAAGTCGAATGTGAATGTCGAAAGTCGAAAGTCGAATGTGAATGTCGAAAGACGAAAGTCGAATGTGAATGTCGAAAGTGAATGTCGAAAGTCGAATGTCGAAAGTCGAATGTGAATGTCGAATGGTGAATGTCGAATGGTGAATGTCGAATGGTGAATGTCGAAAGTCGAATGTCGATGTCGAATGTCAATGTCGAATGGTCATATTTCGAAATGTCGAATGGTCAAATTTCGAAATGTCAAATGTCGAAATGTCATATTTCGAAATGTCGAATGTCGAAATGTCATATTTCGAAATGTCGAATGTCGAAATGTCATATTTCGAAATGTCGAATGTCGAATGTGAATGTCGAATATCGAATGTCCAATGTCACTGTGTCATCCCACCAAGTTTCAGGGATGGCTATCACATCATATCTATCTTCCTGTGTTAGCAGCTCCAATTCTCCTTGTTTGTTTCCCATGCTCTGTGCATTTTTATAGACACATTTTAATGTCGAATGTGAATGTCGAAAGTCGAATGGTGAATGTCGAAAGTGGAATGTGGAAAGTCGAATGGTTAATGTCGAATGTCAATGTCGGATGTCGAAAGTCGAATGTGAATGTGGAATGTCGAATGTGAATGTCGAATGTCAAATGTGAATGTCGAATGTGAATGTCGAATGTGAATGTCGAATGTCGAATGTCGAAATGTCGAAATGTCGAAATGTCGAAATGTCGAATGTGAATGTCGAAATGTCGAAATGTCGAAATTTCAAATGTCGAAAAGTCGAAATGTCGAATGTGAATGTCGAAAATGAATGTCGAATGTGAATGTCGAATGTCGAAATGTCGAATGTGAATGTCGAATGTGAATGTCGAATGTCGAATGTCGAAACGTTGAATGTGAATGTCGAACTGTCGAATGTGAATGTAAATGTCGAACGTGAATGTAAATGTCGAACGTGAATGTAAATGTCGAACGTGAATGTAAATGTCGAATGTCGAATGTGAATGTCGAATATCGCATGTGAATGTCGAATGTCGAATGTGAATGTCGAATGTCGAATGTGAATGTCGAAATATCGAATGTCGAATGGTGAATGTCGAATGTGAATGTCGAATTTCGAATGTGATTGCCGAATGTGAATGCCGAAAGTCGAAAGTCGAATGTGAATGTCGAATGTGAATGTCGAAAGTCGAAAGTCGAATGTGAATGTCGAATGTGAATGTCGGATGTCGAAAGACGAAAGTCGAAAGTCGAAAGTCGAATGTGAATATCGAATGTGAATGTCGAAAGTCGAATGTGAATGTCGAATGTGAATGTCGAATATCGAAAGTCGAATGTGAATGTCGAAAGTCGAATGTGAATGTCAAAAGTCGAATGTGAATGTCGAAAGTCGAATGTGAATGTCGAAAGTCGAATGTGAATGTCGAAAGTCGAATGTCGAATGTGGAATGTGGAATGTCTCATGTCGAATGTCGAATGTGAATGTCGAATGGTGAATGTCGAAAGTCGAATGTCAAATGTGAATATCGAATGTGAATGTCGAAATGTCAAATGTGAATGTCAAATGTGAATGTCAAATGTGAATGTCGAATGTCGAAAGTCGAAAGTCGAATGTCGAATGTGGAATGTGAATGTCGAATGTCAATGTCGATTGTGAATGTCGAATGTCACTGTGTTATCCCACCAAGTTTCAGGGATGGCTATGACATCATATCTATCTTCCTGTGTTAGCAGCTCCAATTCTCCTTGTTTGTTTCCCATGCTCTGTGCATTTGTATAGAAACATTTTAATGTCGAATGTGAATGTCGAATGTCGAATGTCGAAATGTCGAATGTGAACGTCGAATGTCGAAATGTCAATGTCGAATGTGAATGTCGAATGTCGAAATGTCAATGTCGAATGTCGAATGTGAATGTCGAAAGTGAATGTCGAAAGTGAATGTCGAAAGTGAATGTCGAAAGTGAATGTCGAATGGTGAATGTGATTGTCCAATGTGAATGTCCAATGCGAATGTCCAATGCGAATGTCGAATGGTGAATGTCGAATGGTGAATGTTGAATGGTGATTGTTGAAAGTCGAAAGTCGATGTCGAATGTCAAATGTGAATGTCGAATCTCAAAATGTCGAAATGTCGAATGGTCTTTTTTCGAAATGTCGAAATGTCATATTTCGACATGTCGAATGTGAATGTCGAATATCGAATGTCGAATGTCAAATGTCAAATGTCAAATGTGAATGTCGAATGTCAAATGTCAAATGTCAAATGTCAAATGGTGAATGTCAAATGTCAAATGTGAATGTTAAATGTCAAATGTCGAATGTGAATGTCAAATGTCAAATGTCAAATGTGAATGTCAAATGTCAAATGTCAAATGTCAAATGTGAATGTCAAATGTCAAATGTCAAATGTGAATGTCGAATGTTGAATGTCGAATGTCGAATGTCGAATGTCGAATGTCGAATGTCAAATGTGAATGTCAAATGTAAAATGTGAATGTCAAATGTGAAATGTCAAATGTCAAATGTGAATGTTAAATGTCAAATGTCAAATATGAATGTTAAATGTCAAATGTCAAATGTGAATGTCAAATGTCAAATGTCAAATGTGAATGTTAAATGTCAAATGTGAATGTTAAATGTCAAATGTCAAATGTCAAATGTGAATGTCAAATGTCAAATGTCAAATGTCGAATGTCGAATGTCGAATGTGAATGTCAAATGTCGAATGTCGAATGTCAAATGTGAATGTCAAATGTGAAATGTCAAATGTCAAATGTCGAATGTTAAATGTCAAATGTGAATGTCAAATGTCAAATGTCAAATGTCAAATGTGAATGTCAAATGTCAAATGTCAAATGTCGAATGTCGAATGTCGAATGTCAAATGTGAATGTCAAATGTAAAATGTGAATGTCAAATGTGAATGTCAAATGTGAAATGTCAAATGTCAAATGTAAAATGTCAAATGTCAAATGTCAAATGTCAAATGTGAATGTCGAATGTCAAATGTCAAATGTCGAATGTCGAATGTCGAATGTCGAATGTCAAATGTGAATGTCAAATGTAAAATGTGAATGTCAAATGTGAATGTCAAATGTGAAATGTCAAATGTCAAATGTAAAATGTCAAATGTCAAATGTCAAATGTCAAATGTGAATGTCGAATGTCGAATGTCGAATGTCAAATGTCGAATGTCAAATGTCAAATGTCAAATGTGAATGTCAAATGTGAATGTCAAATGTGAATGTCAAATGTGAATGTCGAATGTCAAATGTCAAATGTCAAATGTCAAATGTCAAATGTGAATGTTAAATGTCAAATGTCGAATGTGAATGTTAAATGTCAAATGTCAAATGTGAATGTTAAATGTCAAATGTCGAATGTGAATGTTAAATGTCAAATGTCAAATGTCAAATGTCGAATGTGAATGTTAAATGTCAAATGACGAATGTGAATGTTAAATGTCAAATGTCAAATGTGAATGTCAAATGTCAAATGTGAATGTCAAATGTCAAATGTGAATGTCGAATGTTAAATGTGAATGTCAAATGTGAATGTCAAATGTCAAATGTCAAATGTCGAATGTGAATGTCAAATGTCAAATGTGAATGTTAAATGTCAAATGTCGAATGTGAATGTTAAATGTCAAATGTCAAATGTCGAATGTGAATGTTAAATGTCAAATGTGAATGTTAAATGTCAAATGTCGAATGTGAATGTTAAATGTCATATGTCGAATGTGAATGTCAAATGTCGAATGTCGAATGTCGAATGTTGAATGTGAATGTCAAATGTCAAATGTCAAATGTCAAATGTGAATGTTAAATGTCGAACGTGAATGTTAAATGTCAAATGTCAAATGTGAATGTTAAATGTCAAATGTCGAATGTGAATGTTAAATGTCAAATGTCAAATGTCAAATGTCGAATGTGAATGTTAAATGTCAAATGACGAATGTGAATGTTAAATGTCAAATGTCAAATGTGAATGTCAAATGTCAAATGTCAAATGTGAATGTCAAATGTCAAATGTCAAATGTGAATGTCGAATGTCGAATGTCGAATGTTAAATGTGAATGTCAAATGTGAATGTCAAATGTCAAATGTCAAATGTCGAATGTGAATGTCAAATGTCAAATGTGAATGTTAAATGTCAAATGTCGAATGTGAATGTTAAATGTCAAATGTCAAATGTCAAATGTCGAATGTGAATGTTAAATGTCAAATGTGAATGTTAAATGTCAAATGTCGAATGTGAATGTTAAATGTCATATGTCGAATGTGAATGTCAAATGTCGAATGTCGAATGTCGAATGTTGAATGTGAATGTCAAATGTCAAATGTCAAATGTCAAATGTCAAATGAGAATGTCGAAATGTCGAAATTTCGAATGTCGAAATGTCGAATGTGAATGTCGAATGGGAATGTCGAATGGGAATGTCGAATGGTGAATGTCGAAATGTCAAAATGTCGTATGTCGAATGTCGAAATGTCGAATGGTGAATGTCGAATGGGAAAGTCAAATGTCGACTGTGAATGTCGAATGTCAAATGTCAAATGTCAAATGTCGAATGAGAATGTCGAATGGTGAATGTCGAAACGTCAAAATGTCGTATGTTGAATGTCGAATGTCGAATGTCGAATTGTCAAAAGTGAATGTCGAATGTCGAATGTGAATGTCGAATGTGAATGTCGAATGTGAATGTCGAATTGTCAAATGTCGACTGTGAATGTCGACTGTGAATGTCAAATGTCAAATGTCAAATGTCAAATGTCGAATTTGAATGTCGAATGCGAATGTCGAATGCGAATGTCGAATGCAAATGTGAATGTCAAATGTGAATGTCGAATGGTGAATGTCGAATGGCGAATGTCGAAAGTCGAAAGTCGAATGTCGAATGTGGAATGTGGAATGTGGAATGTCTCATGTCGAATGTCGAATGTGAATGTCGAATGGTGAATGTCGAATGGTGAATGTCGAAAGTCGAATGTCAAATGTGAATGTCGAATGTCAATGTCGAATGTGAATGTCGAATGGTGAAAGTCGAATGTCAAATGTGAATGTCGAAAATCGAATGTGGAATGTGGAATGTCGAAAGTGAATGTCGAGTGTCGAATGTGATTGTCGAATGGTGAATGTCGAATGATGAATGTCGAATGGTGAATGTCGAATGTCAATGTTGAATGTCACTGTGTTATCCCACCAAGTTTCAGGGATGGCTATGACATCATATCTATCTTCCTGTGTTAGCAGCTCCAATTCTCCTTTTTTGTTTCCCATGCTCTGAGCATTTGTATAGACACATTTTAATGTCGAATGTGAATGTCGAATGTGAATGTCGAATGTCGAATGTGGAATGTGGAATGTCAAATATGAATGTCGAATGTGAATGTCGAAATGTCGAAAGGTCGAAATTTCGAATGTCGAAATGTCGAATGTGGAATGTGGAATGTGGAAGTCGAAATGTCGAAATGTCGAAATGTCGAAAGTGAATGTCGAAATGTCGAAATTTCGAATGTCGAAATGTCGAAATGTCGAAATGTCGAATGTGAATGTCGAAATGTCGAAATGTCGAATGTGAATGTCGAAATGTCGAATGTGAATGTAAATGTCGAATGTCGAATGTGAATGTCGAATGTAAATGTCGAATATCGAACGTGAATGTAAATGTCGAATGTTACTGTGTTATCCCACCAAGTTTCAGGGATGGCTTTTACATCTTATCTATCTTCCTGTGTTAGCAGCTCCAATTCTCCTTGTTTGTTTCCCATGCTCTGTGCATTTGTATAGACACATTTTAATGTCGAATGGTGAATGTCGAATGGTGAATGTCGAATGTGAATGTCGAATGTCGAATGTGAATGTCGGATGTCGAAAGTCGAAAGTGAATGTCGAATGTGAATGTCGAATGTTGAAAGTCGAATGTGAATGTCGAAAGTCGAAAGTCGAATGTGAATGTCGAAAGACGAAAGTCGAATGTGAATGTCGAAAGTGAATGTCGAAAGTCGAATGTCGAAAGTCGAATGTGAATGTCGAATGGTGAATGTCGAATGGTGAATGTCGAATGGTGAATGTCGAAAGTCGAATGTCGATGTCGAATGTCAATGTCGAATGGTCATATTTCGAAATGTCGAATGGTCAAATTTCGAAATGTCAAATGTCGAAATGTCATATTTCGAAATGTCGAATGTCGAAATGTCATATTTCGAAATGTCGAATGTCGAAATGTCATATTTCGAAATGTCGAATGTCGAATGTGAATGTCGAATATCGAATGTCCAATGTCACTGTGTCATCCCACCAAGTTTCAGGGATGGCTATCACATCATATCTATCTTCCTGTGTTAGCAGCTCCAATTCTCCTTGTTTGTTTCCCATGCTCTGTGCATTTTTATAGACACATTTTAATGTCGAATGTGAATGTCGAAAGTCGAATGGTGAATGTCGAAAGTGGAATGTGGAAAGTCGAATGGTTAATGTCGAATGTCAATGTCGGATGTCGAAAGTCGAATGTGAATGTGGAATGTCGAATGTGAATGTCGAATGTCAAATGTGAATGTCGAATGTGAATGTCGAATGTGAATGTCGAATGTCGAATGTCGAAATGTCGAAATGTCGAAATGTCGAAATGTCGAATGTGAATGTCGAAATGTCGAAATGTCGAAATTTCAAATGTCGAAAAGTCGAAATGTCGAATGTGAATGTCGAAAATGAATGTCGAATGTGAATGTCGAATGTCGAAATGTCGAATGTGAATGTCGAATGTGAATGTCGAATGTCGAATGTCGAAACGTTGAATGTGAATGTCGAACTGTCGAATGTGAATGTAAATGTCGAACGTGAATGTAAATGTCGAACGTGAATGTAAATGTCGAACGTGAATGTAAATGTCGAATGTCGAATGTGAATGTCGAATATCGCATGTGAATGTCGAATGTCGAATGTGAATGTCGAATGTCGAATGTGAATGTCGAAATATCGAATGTCGAATGGTGAATGTCGAATGTGAATGTCGAATTTCGAATGTGATTGCCGAATGTGAATGCCGAAAGTCGAAAGTCGAATGTGAATGTCGAATGTGAATGTCGAAAGTCGAAAGTCGAATGTGAATGTCGAATGTGAATGTCGGATGTCGAAAGACGAAAGTCGAAAGTCGAAAGTCGAATGTGAATATCGAATGTGAATGTCGAAAGTCGAATGTGAATGTCGAATGTGAATGTCGAATATCGAAAGTCGAATGTGAATGTCGAAAGTCGAATGTGAATGTCAAAAGTCGAATGTGAATGTCGAAAGTCGAATGTGAATGTCGAAAGTCGAATGTGAATGTCGAAAGTCGAATGTGAATGTTGAATGTCGAATGTCAAATGTGAATGTCAAATGTGAATGTCAAATGTGAATGTCAAATATCGAATGTGAATTTCGAAATGTCGAAATGTCGAATGTCGAAATGTCAAATGTCGAAATGTCGAATGTGAATGTCGAATGGTGAATGTCGAATGTCAAATGTCGAATGTGAATGTCGAAATGTCGAATGTCGAAATGTTGAAATGTCGAAATGTCGAATGTGAAAGTCGAATGTCGAAATGTCGAATGTGAATGTCGAATGTCAAATGTGAATGTTGAATGTCGAAATGTCAATGTCGAATGTGAATGTCGAATGTGAACGTCGAAATGTCGAATGTGAATGTCGAATGTCGAATGTGAATGTCGAATGTCGAAAATTCGAATGTCGAATGTGAATGTCGAATGTCGAAATGTCGAATGTGAATGTCGAATGTGAATGTCAAAAAGTCGAAAGTCGAATGTGAATGTCGAATGTCGAATGTGAATGTCGAATGTCGAATGTTACTGTGTTATCCCACCAAGTTTCAGGGATGGCTTTGACATCTTATCTATCTTCCTGTGTTAGCAGCTCCAATTCTCCTTGTTTGTTTCCCATGCTCTGTGCATTTGTATAGACACATTTTAATGTCGAATGGTGAATGTCGAATGGTGAATATCGAATGGTGAATATCGAATGTGAATGTCGAATGTCGAATGTGAATGTCGGATGTCGAAAGTCGAAAGTCGAATGTGAATGTTGAATGTGAATGTCGAATGCGAATGTCGAATGGTGAATGCCGGATGTCGAAAGTCGAAAGTCGAATGTGAATGTCGAATTTGAATGTCGAAAGCGAATGTCGAATGTGAATGTCGAATGTTGAAAGTCGAATGTGAATGTCGAAAGTCAATGTGAATGTCGAAAGTCGAAAGTCGAATGTGAATGTCGAATGTGAATGTCGAAAGTGAATGTCGAATGTCGAATGGTGAATTTGATTGTCGAATGTGAATGTCGAATGTGAATGTCGAATGTGAATGTCGAATGGTGAATGTCGAATGGTGATTGTTGAAAGTCGATGTCGAATATTAAATGTCGAATGTCGAATGTGAATGTCGAATCTCAAAATGTCGAAATGTCGAATGGTCTTTTTTCGAAATGTTGAATGTCGAAATGTCATATTTCGAAATGTCGAATGTCGAAATGTCATATTTCGAAATGTCGAATGTCGAATGCGAATGTCGAATGTCACTGTGTCATCCCACCAAGTTTCCGGGATGGCTATCACATCATATCTATCTTCCTGTGTTAGCAGCTCCAATTCTCCTTGCTTGTTTCCCATGCTCTGTGCATTTGTATAGACACATTTTAATGTCGAATGTGAATGTCGAAAGTCGAATGGTGAATGTCGAAAGTGGAATGTCGAAAGTCGAATGGTTAATGTCGAATGTCAATGTCGGATGTCGAAAGTCGAATGTGAATGTGGAATGTCGAATGTGAATGTCGAATGTCAAATGTGAATGTCGAATGTGAATGTCGAATGTGAATGTCGAATGTGAATGTCGAATGTGAATGTCGAATGTCAAATGTGAATGTCGAATGTCAAATGTGAATGTCGAATGTGAATGTCGAATGTCGAATGTCGAACGTGAATGTCGAATGTCGAATGTCGAAATGTCGAATGTGAATGTCGAAAATGAATATCGAATGTGAATGTCGAATGTCGAAATGTCGAATGTGAATGTCGAATGTGAATGTCGAATATCGAATGTGAATGTCGAATGTCGAATGTGGAATGTCGAATGTCGAATGTGAATGTCGAAATGTCGAATGTCGAATGTCGAATGTGAATGTCGAATGTCGAATGTGATTGCCGAATGTGAATGTCGAATGTCGAATGTGAATGTCGAATGTGAATGTCGAATGTGAATGTCAAAAAGTCGAAAGTCGAATGTGAATGTCGAATGTCGAATGTTACTGTGTTATCCCACCAAGTTTCAGGGATGGCTTTGACATCTTATCTATCTTCCTGTGTTAGCAGCTCCAATTCTCCTTGTTTGTTTCCCATGCTCTGTGCATTTGTATAGACACATTTTAATGTCGAATGGTGATTGTCGAATGTGAATGTTGAATGTCGAATGTCGAATGTGAATGTCGAATGTCGAATGTGAATGTCGGATGTCGAAAGTTGAAAGTCGAATGTGAATGTCGAATGCGAATGTCGAATGTGAATGTCGAATGTTGAAAGTCGAATGTGAATGTCGAAAGTCGAATGTGAATGTCGAAAGTCGAAAGTCGAATGTGAATGTCGAATGTGAATGTCGAAAGTGAATGTCGAATGTCGAATGGTGAATGTGATTGTCGAATGTGAATGTCGAATGTGAATGTCGAATGTGAATGTCGAATGGTGAATGTCGAATGGTGAATGTCGAATGGTGATTGTTGAAAGTCGAAAGTCGATGTCGAATGTCAAATGTCGAATCTTAAAATGTCGAAATGTCGAATGTCGAATGGTCTTTTTTCGAAATGTCGAATGTCGAAATGTCATATTTCGAAATGTCGAAATGTCATATTTCGAAATGTCGAAATGTCATATTTCGAAATGTTGAATGTGAAAGTCGAATATCGAATGTCGAATGTCACTGCGTCATCCCACCAAGTTTCAGGTATGGCTATCACATCATATCTATCTTCCTGTGTTAGCAGCTTCAATTCTCCTTGTTTGTTTCCCATGCTCTGTGCATTTGTATAGACACATTTTAATGTCGAATGTGACTGTCGAAAGTCGAATGGTGAAAGTCGAATGTGGAATGTCGAAAGTCGAATGGTTAATGTCGAATGTCAATGTCGGATGTCGAAAGTCGAATGTGAATGTGGAATGTCGAATGTGAATGTCGAATGTCGAATGTGAATGTCGAATGTCGAAATGTCAATGTCGAATGTGAATGTCGAATGTGAATGTCGAATGTGAATGTCCAATGTGAATGTCCAATGTGAATGTCGAATGGTGAATGTCGAATGGTGAATGTCGAATGGTGATTGTTGAAAGTCGAAAGTCGATGTCGAATGTCAAATGTGAATGTCGAATCTCAAAATGTCGAAATGTCGAATGTCGAATGGTCTTTTTTCGAAATGTCGAATGTCGAAATGTCATATTTCGAAATGTCGAAATGTCATATTTCGAAATGTCGAAATGTCATATTTCGAAATGTCGAATGTGAATGTCGAATATCGAATGTCGAATGTCACTGTGTCATCCCACCAAGTTTCAGGTATGGCTATCACATCATATCTATCTTCCTGTGTTAGCAGCTCCAATTCTCCTTGTTTGTTTCCCATGCTCTGTGCATTTGTATAGACACATTTTAATGTCGAATGTGACTGTCGAAAGTCGAATGGTGAAAGTCGAATGTGGAATGTTGAAAGTCGAATGGTTAATGTCGAATGTCAATGTCGGATGTCGAAAGTCGAATGTGAACGTGGAATGTCGAATGTGAATGTCGAATGTCAAATGTGAATGTCGAATGTGAATATCGAATGTCGAATGTCGAATGTCGAATGTGAATGTCGAATGTCGAATGTGAATGTCGAATGTCGAATGTGAATGTCGAATGTGAATGTCGAATGTGAATGTCGAATGTCGATTGTGAATGTCGAATGTTGAATGTGAATGTCGAATGTGAATGTCGAAATGTCGAAATGTCGAATGTCGAATGGTGAATATCGAATGTGAATGTCGAATGTGAATGTCGAATGTGAATGTCGAATGGTGAATGTCGAATGGTGAATGTCGAATGTCAATGTCGAATGTCGAATGTCGAATGTCGAATGTGAATGTCAAATGTCGAATGTGACTGTTATCCCACCAAGTTTCAGGGATGGCTATGACATGATATCTATCTTCCTGTGTTAGCAGCTCCAATTCTCCTTGTTTGTTTCCCATGCTCTGTGCATTTGTATAGAAACATTTTAATGTCGAATGTGAATGTCGAAAGTCGAATGGTGAATGTCGAATGTCGAATGTCGAATGTCGAATGTCGAATGTGAATGTCGAATGTCGAATGTCGAATGTGAATGTCGAATGTCGAATATGAATGTCGAATGTCGAATGTGAATGTCGAATGTGAATGTCGAATGTGAATGTCGAAATGTCGAAATGTCGAATGTCGAATGGTGAATGTCGAATGGTGAATGTCGAATGTGAATGTCGAATGGTGAATGTCGAATGTCGAATGTCGAATGTCGAATGTCGAATGTCGAATGTCGAATGTCGAAATGTCGAATGTCAAATGTGAATGTCGATTGTCGAAATGTCAATGTCGAATGTGAATGTCGAATGTGAATGTCGAATGTCGAAATGTCAATGTCGAATGTGAATGTCGAATGTGAATGTCGAAAGTGAATGTCGAAAGTGAATGTCGAATGTCGAATGTCGAATGTCGAATGTCGAATGTCGAAATGTCGAATGTCAAATGTGAATGTCGAATGTCGAAATGTCAATGTCGAATGTGAATGTCGAATGTGAATGTCGAATGTCGAAATGTCAATGTCGAATGTGAATGTCAAATGTGAATGTCGAATGTCGAAATGTCAATGTCGAATGTGAATGTCGAATGTGAATGTCGAATGTCGAAATGTCAATGTCGAATGTGAATGTCGAATGTGAATGTCGAATGTGAATGTCAAAAAGTCGAAAGTCGAATGTGAATGTCGAATGTCGAATGTGAATGTCGAATGTCGAATGTTACTGTGTTATCCCACCAAGTTTCAGGGATGGCTTTGACATCTTATCTATCTTCCTGTGTTAACAGCTCCAATTCTCCTTGTTTGTTTCCCATGCTCTGTGCATTTGTATAGACACATTTTAATGTCGAATGGTGAATGTCGAATGGTGAATATCGAATGGTGAATATCGAATGTGAATGTCGAATGTCGAATGTGAATGTCGGATGTCGAAAGTCGAAAGTCGAATGTGAATGTTGAATGTGAATGTCGAATGCGAATGTCGAATGGTGAATGCCGGATGTCGAAAGTCGAAAGTCGAATGTGAATGTCGAATTTGAATGTCGAAAGCGAATGTCGAATGTGAATGTCGAATGTTGAAAGTCGAATGTGAATGTCGAAAGTCAATGTGAATGTCGAAAGTCGAAAGTCGAATGTGAATGTCGAATGTGAATGTCGAAAGTGAATGTCGAATGTCGAATGGTGAATTTGATTGTCGAATGTGAATGTCGAATGTGAATGTCGAATGTGAATGTCGAATGGTGAATGTCGAATGGTGATTGTTGAAAGTCGATGTCGAATATTAAATGTCGAATGTCGAATGTGAATGTCGAATCTCAAAATGTCGAAATGTCGAATGGTCTTTTTTCGAAATGTTGAATGTCGAAATGTCATATTTCGAAATGTCGAATGTCGAAATGTCATATTTCGAAATGTCGAATGTCGAATGCGAATGTCGAATGTCACTGTGTCATCCCACCAAGTTTCCGGGATGGCTATCACATCATATCTATCTTCCTGTGTTAGCAGCTCCAATTCTCCTTGCTTGTTTCCCATGCTCTGTGCATTTGTATAGACACATTTTAATGTCGAATGTGAATGTCGAAAGTCGAATGGTGAATGTCGAAAGTGGAATGTCGAAAGTCGAATGGTTAATGTCGAATGTCAATGTCGGATGTCGAAAGTCGAATGTGAATGTGGAATGTCGAATGTGAATGTCGAATGTCAAATGTGAATGTCGAATGTGAATGTCGAATGTGAATGTCGAATGTGAATGTCGAATGTGAATGTCGAATGTGAATGTCGAATGTCAAATGTGAATGTCGAATGTCAAATGTGAATGTCGAATGTGAATGTCGAATGTCGAATGTCGAACGTGAATGTCGAATGTCGAATGTCGAAATGTCGAATGTGAATGTCGAAAATGAATATCGAATGTGAATGTCGAATGTCGAAATGTCGAATGTGAATGTCGAATGTGAATGTCGAATATCGAATGTGAATGTCGAATGTCGAATGTGGAATGTCGAATGTCGAATGTGAATGTCGAAATGTCGAATGTCGAATGTCGAATGTGAATGTCGAATGTCGAATGTGATTGCCGAATGTGAATGTCGAATGTCGAATGTGAATGTCGAATGTGAATGTCGAATGTGAATGTCAAAAAGTCGAAAGTCGAATGTGAATGTCGAATGTCGAATGTTACTGTGTTATCCCACCAAGTTTCAGGGATGGCTTTGACATCTTATCTATCTTCCTGTGTTAGCAGCTCCAATTCTCCTTGTTTGTTTCCCATGCTCTGTGCATTTGTATAGACACATTTTAATGTCGAATGGTGATTGTCGAATGTGAATGTTGAATGTCGAATGTCGAATGTGAATGTCGAATGTCGAATGTGAATGTCGGATGTCGAAAGTTGAAAGTCGAATGTGAATGTCGAATGCGAATGTCGAATGTGAATGTCGAATGTTGAAAGTCGAATGTGAATGTCGAAAGTCGAATGTGAATGTCGAAAGTCGAAAGTCGAATGTGAATGTCGAATGTGAATGTCGAAAGTGAATGTCGAATGTCGAATGGTGAATGTGATTGTCGAATGTGAATGTCGAATGTGAATGTCGAATGTGAATGTCGAATGGTGAATGTCGAATGGTGAATGTCGAATGGTGATTGTTGAAAGTCGAAAGTCGATGTCGAATGTCAAATGTCGAATCTTAAAATGTCGAAATGTCGAATGTCGAATGGTCTTTTTTCGAAATGTCGAATGTCGAAATGTCATATTTCGAAATGTCGAAATGTCATATTTCGAAATGTCGAAATGTCATATTTCGAAATGTTGAATGTGAAAGTCGAATATCGAATGTCGAATGTCACTGCGTCATCCCACCAAGTTTCAGGTATGGCTATCACATCATATCTATCTTCCTGTGTTAGCAGCTTCAATTCTCCTTGTTTGTTTCCCATGCTCTGTGCATTTGTATAGACACATTTTAATGTCGAATGTGACTGTCGAAAGTCGAATGGTGAAAGTCGAATGTGGAATGTCGAAAGTCGAATGGTTAATGTCGAATGTCAATGTCGGATGTCGAAAGTCGAATGTGAATGTGGAATGTCGAATGTGAATGTCGAATGTCGAATGTGAATGTCGAATGTCGAAATGTCAATGTCGAATGTGAATGTCGAATGTGAATGTCGAATGTGAATGTCCAATGTGAATGTCCAATGTGAATGTCGAATGGTGAATGTCGAATGGTGAATGTCGAATGGTGATTGTTGAAAGTCGAAAGTCGATGTCGAATGTCAAATGTGAATGTCGAATCTCAAAATGTCGAAATGTCGAATGTCGAATGGTCTTTTTTCGAAATGTCGAATGTCGAAATGTCATATTTCGAAATGTCGAAATGTCATATTTCGAAATGTCGAAATGTCATATTTCGAAATGTCGAATGTGAATGTCGAATATCGAATGTCGAATGTCACTGTGTCATCCCACCAAGTTTCAGGTATGGCTATCACATCATATCTATCTTCCTGTGTTAGCAGCTCCAATTCTCCTTGTTTGTTTCCCATGCTCTGTGCATTTGTATAGACACATTTTAATGTCGAATGTGACTGTCGAAAGTCGAATGGTGAAAGTCGAATGTGGAATGTTGAAAGTCGAATGGTTAATGTCGAATGTCAATGTCGGATGTCGAAAGTCGAATGTGAACGTGGAATGTCGAATGTGAATGTCGAATGTCAAATGTGAATGTCGAATGTGAATATCGAATGTCGAATGTCGAATGTCGAATGTGAATGTCGAATGTCGAATGTGAATGTCGAATGTCGAATGTGAATGTCGAATGTGAATGTCGAATGTGAATGTCGAATGTCGATTGTGAATGTCGAATGTTGAATGTGAATGTCGAATGTGAATGTCGAAATGTCGAAATGTCGAATGTCGAATGGTGAATATCGAATGTGAATGTCGAATGTGAATGTCGAATGTGAATGTCGAATGGTGAATGTCGAATGGTGAATGTCGAATGTCAATGTCGAATGTCGAATGTCGAATGTCGAATGTGAATGTCAAATGTCGAATGTGACTGTTATCCCACCAAGTTTCAGGGATGGCTATGACATGATATCTATCTTCCTGTGTTAGCAGCTCCAATTCTCCTTGTTTGTTTCCCATGCTCTGTGCATTTGTATAGAAACATTTTAATGTCGAATGTGAATGTCGAAAGTCGAATGGTGAATGTCGAATGTCGAATGTCGAATGTCGAATGTCGAATGTGAATGTCGAATGTCGAATGTCGAATGTGAATGTCGAATGTCGAATATGAATGTCGAATGTCGAATGTGAATGTCGAATGTGAATGTCGAATGTGAATGTCGAAATGTCGAAATGTCGAATGTCGAATGGTGAATGTCGAATGGTGAATGTCGAATGTGAATGTCGAATGGTGAATGTCGAATGTCGAATGTCGAATGTCGAATGTCGAATGTCGAATGTCGAATGTCGAAATGTCGAATGTCAAATGTGAATGTCGATTGTCGAAATGTCAATGTCGAATGTGAATGTCGAATGTGAATGTCGAATGTCGAAATGTCAATGTCGAATGTGAATGTCGAATGTGAATGTCGAAAGTGAATGTCGAAAGTGAATGTCGAATGTCGAATGTCGAATGTCGAATGTCGAATGTCGAAATGTCGAATGTCAAATGTGAATGTCGAATGTCGAAATGTCAATGTCGAATGTGAATGTCGAATGTGAATGTCGAATGTCGAAATGTCAATGTCGAATGTGAATGTCAAATGTGAATGTCGAATGTCGAAATGTCAATGTCGAATGTGAATGTCGAATGTGAATGTCGAATGTCGAAATGTCAATGTCGAATGTGAATGTCGAATGTGAATGTCGAATGTGAATGTCAAAAAGTCGAAAGTCGAATGTGAATGTCGAATGTCGAATGTGAATGTCGAATGTCGAATGTTACTGTGTTATCCCACCAAGTTTCAGGGATGGCTTTGACATCTTATCTATCTTCCTGTGTTAACAGCTCCAATTCTCCTTGTTTGTTTCCCATGCTCTGTGCATTTGTATAGACACATTTTAATGTCGAATGGTGAATGTCGAATGGTGAATATCTGAAACTGCAAGGAAATAAAGCGCAATAGGGTCTTATCTGAGAAAAACAAGATATCAAATAGTAATTTATACTCACCATATGTAGGAGAGTAACAAGCATAAAGAAATGCGGTCAGCTTGCTGCACATCCAAATGACCACGCTGTGGCCATAAATCTTCAGATTCACTAGTAGGACTTTTATGGATTAAAACGTGCGCTGCCAGACCATCAATCCTCACAAGTGTTGTATTTAATATATTTATTTCCCAACGCGTTTCGAGGTCATAAAACCTCTTCCTCAGGGGATGACATGTACAGGCAGGTAAAGACATTGCCGGTTTTATACATACATGATTCAAATATTGGCGCCAAGAGTCACATGTTGGGGAAGGGATAAAGGTCAGAGATCATCAGTATAAAAGTTTAAAAACTTAGTACATCCAAAAGAATTAATTCATTTGATGTATTCACAGATAAACGATAAAGAAGAGAAAGGAAGTGAAGAAAAATAAAGAAGAAATAAAAAGAAAAAAGAAAAAAGCGCTGCACGAACCCGCAGGAAAAGAACGAAAAAAAGTGTTAGCCACTGTGTGATCCGCTACTCCAAATGAGCAGAGGAGAAGTTGCTGAGAGAGAAGAAGAAAAAGAAAAAAAATATATATATGGAAAAAAATTTTTTTAAAAATAAAAGTGAATATTATTGGAGGTGAATGTGTTAAAATCTTTATTAGTATATAAAATACAGTAGAAATTGGATAATAAAAATATATGAATAAAAAGATAAAAAAATGTATATATATATATGAATGAAAATTGTATATGGCTAAAATATAAATAAAAACGAGTATATATATATATGAATGAAAATTGTATATGGTCAGACTCGTTTTTATTTATATTTTAGCCATATACAATTTTCATTCATATATATATATACATTTTTTTATCTTTTTATTCATATATTTTTATTATCCAATTTCTACTGTATTTTATATACTAATAAAGATTTTAACACATTCACCTCCAATAATATTCACTTTTATTTTTAAAAAAAATTTTTTCCATATATATATTTTTTTTCTTTTTCTTCTTCTCTCTCAGCAACTTCTCCTCTGCTCATTTGGAGTAGCGGATCACACAGTGGCTAACACTTTTTTTCGTTCTTTTCCTGCGGGTTCGTGCAGCGCTTTTTTCTTTTTTCTTTTTATTTCTTCTTTATTTTTCTTCACTTCCTTTCTCTTCTTTATCGTTTATCTGTGAATACATCAAATGAATTAATTCTTTTGGATGTACTAAGTTTTTAAACTTTTATACTGATGATCTCTGACCTTTATCCCTTCCCCAACATGTGACTCTTGGCGCCAATATTTGAATCATGTATGTATAAAACCGGCAATGTCTTTACCTGCCTGTACATGTCATCCCCTGAGGAAGAGGTTTTATGACCTCGAAACGCGTTGGGAAATAAATATATTAAATACAACACTTGTGAGGATTGATGGTCTGGCAGCGCACGTTTTAATCCATAAAAGTCCTACTAGTGAATCTGAATGGTGAATATCGAATGGTGAATATCGAATGTGAATGTCGAATGTCGAATGTGAATGTCGGATGTCGAAAGTCGAAAGTCGAATGTGAATGTTGAATGTGAATGTCGAATGCGAATGTCGAATGGTGAATGCCGGATGTCGAAAGTCGAAAGTCGAATGTGAATGTCGAATTTGAATGTCGAATGCGAATGTCGAATGTGAATGTCGAATGTTGAAAGTCGAATGTGAATGTCGAAAGTCGAATGTGAATGTCGAAAGTCGAAAGTCGAATGTGAATGTCGAATGTGAATGTCGAAAGTGAATGTCGAATGTCGAATGGTGAATTTGATTGTCGAATGTGAATGTCGAATGTGAATGTCGAATGTGAATGTCGAATGGTGAATGTCGAATGGTGATTGTTGAAAGTCGAAAGTCGATGTCGAATATCAAATGTCGAATGTGAATGTCGAATCTCAAAATGTCGAAATGTCGAATGTCGAATGGTCTTTTTTCGAAATGTCGAATGTCGAAATGTCATATTTCGAAATGTCGAATGTCGAAATGTCATATTTCGAAATGTCAAATGTGAATGTCGAATGTCACTGTGTCATCCCACCAAGTTTCAGGGATGGCTATCACATCATATCTATCTTCCTGTGTTAGCAGCTCCAATTCTCCTTGTTTGTTTCCCATGCTCTGTGCATTTGTATAGACACATTTTAATGTCGAATGTGAATGTCGAATGTCAAATGTGAATGTCGAATGTGAATGTCGAATGTCGAATGTCGAATGTCGAATGTGAATGTCGAATGTCGAATGTGAATGTCGAATGTCGAATGTGAATGTCGAATGTGAATGTCGAATGTGAATGTCGAATGTCGATTGTGAATGTCGAATGTCGAATGTGAATGTCGAATGTGAATGTCGAAATGTCGAAATGTCGAATGTCGAATGGTGAATATCGAATGTGAATGTCGAATGTGAATGTCGAATGTGAATGTCGAATGTGAATGTCGAATGTGAATGTCGAATGGTGAATGTCGAATGGTGAATGTCGAATGTCAATGTCGAATGTCGAATGTCGAATGTCGAATGTGAATGTCAAATGTCGAATGTGACTGTTATCCCACCAAGTTTCAGGGATGGCTAAGACATCATATCTATCTTCCTGTGTTAGCAGCTCCAATTCTCCTTGTTTGTTTCCCATGCTCTGTGCATTTGTATAGAAACATTTTAATGTCGAATGTGAATGTCGAAAGTCGAATGGTGAATGTCGAATGTCGAATATCGAATGTCGAATGTCGAATGTCGAATGTCGAATGTGAATGTCGAATGTCGAATGTCGAATGTGAATGTCGAATGTTGAATGTGAATGTCGAATGTCGAATGTGAATGTCGAATGTCGAATGTGAATGTCGAATGTGAATGTCGAATGTGAATGTCGAAATGTCGAAATGTCGAATGTCGAATGGTGAATGTCGAATGGTGAATGTCGAATGTGAATGTCGAATGGTGAATGTCGAATGTCGAATGTCGAATGTCGAATGTCGAAATGTCGAATGTCAAATGTGAATGTCGAATGTCGAAATGTCAATGTCGAATGTGAATGTCGAATGTGAATGTCGAATGTCGAAATGTCAATGTCGAATGTGAATGTCGAATGTGAATGTCGAAAGAGAATGTCGAAAGTGAATGTCGAAAGTGAATGTCGAATGTGAATGTCGAATGTCGAATGTCGAATGTCGAAATGTCGAATGTCAAATGTGAATGTCGAATGTCGAAATGTCAATGTCGAATGTGAATGTCGAATGTGAATGTCGAATGTCGAAATGTCAATGTCGAATGTGAATGTCAAATGTGAATGTCGAATGTCGAAATGTCAATGTCGAATGTGAATGTCGAATGTGAATGTCGAATGTCGAAATGTCAATGTCGAATGTGAATGTCGAATGTGAATGTCGAATGTGAATGTCAAAAAGTCGAAAGTCGAATGTGAATGTCGAATGTCGAATGTGAATGTCGAATGTCGAATGTTACTGTGTTATCCCACTAAGTTTCAGGGATGGCTTTGACATCTTATCTATCTTCCTGTGTTAGCAGCTCCAATTCTCCTTGTTTGTTTCCCATGCTCTGTGCATTTGTATAGACACATTTTAATGTCGAATGGTGAATGTCGAATGGTGAATATCGAATGGTGAATATCGAATGTGAATGTCGAATGTGAATGTCGAATGTGAATGTCGGATGTCGAAAGTCGAAAGTCGAATGTGAATGTTGAATGTGAATGTCGAATGCGAATGTCGAATGGTGAATGCCGGATGTCGAAAGTCGAATGTGAATGTCGAATTTGAATGTCGAATGCGAATGTCGAATGTGAATGTCGAAATGTCGAAATGTCGAATGTCGAATGGTGAATGTCGAATGGTGAATGTCGAATGTGAATGTCGAATGGTGAATGTCGAATGTCGAATGTCGAATGTCGAATGTCGAATGTCGAAATGTCGAATGTCAAATGTGAATGTCGATTGTCGAAATGTCAATGTCGAATGTGAATGTCGAATGTGAATGTCGAATGTCGAAATGTCAATGTCGAATGTGAATGTCGAATGTGAATGTCGAAAGTGAATGTCGAAAGTGAATGTCGAATGTCGAATGTCGAATGTCGAATGTCGAATGTCGAAATGTCGAATGTCAAATGTGAATGTCGAATGTCGAAATGTCAATGTCGAATGTGAATGTCGAATGTGAATGTCGAATGTCGAAATGTCAATGTCGAATGTGAATGTCAAATGTGAATGTCGAATGTCGAAATGTCAATGTCGAATGTGAATGTCGAATGTGAATGTCGAATGTCGAAATGGCAATGTCGAATGTGAATGTCGAATGTGAATGTCGAATGTGAATGTCAAAAAGTCGAAAGTCGAATGTGAATGTCGAATGTCGAATGTGAATGTCGAATGTCGAATGTTACTGTGTTATCCCACCAAGTTTCAGGGATGGCTTTGACATCTTATCTATCTTCCTGTGTTAACAGCTCCAATTCTCCTTGTTTGTTTCCCATGCTCTGTGCATTTGTATAGACACATTTTAATGTCGAATGGTGAATGTCGAATGGTGAATATCGAATGGTGAATATCGAATGTGAATGTCGAATGTCGAATGTGAATGTCGGATGTCGAAAGTCGAAAGTCGAATGTGAATGTTGAATGTGAATGTCGAATGCGAATGTCGAATGGTGAATGCCGGATGTCGAAAGTCGAAAGTCGAATGTGAATGTCGAATTTGAATGTCGAATGCGAATGTCGAATGTGAATGTCGAATGTTGAAAGTCGAATGTGAATGTCGAAAGTCGAATGTGAATGTCGAAAGTCGAAAGTCGAATGTGAATGTCGAATGTGAATGTCGAAAGTGAATGTCGAATGTCGAATGGTGAATTTGATTGTCGAATGTGAATGTCGAATGTGAATGTCGAATGTGAATGTCGAATGGTGAATGTCGAATGGTGATTGTTGAAAGTCGAAAGTCGATGTCGAATATCAAATGTCGAATGTGAATGTCGAATCTCAAAATGTCGAAATGTCGAATGTCGAATGGTCTTTTTTCGAAATGTCGAATGTCGAAATGTCATATTTCGAAATGTCGAATGTCGAAATGTCATATTTCGAAATGTCAAATGTGAATGTCGAATGTCACTGTGTCATCCCACCAAGTTTCAGGGATGGCTATCACATCATATCTATCTTCCTGTGTTAGCAGCTCCAATTCTCCTTGTTTGTTTCCCATGCTCTGTGCATTTGTATAGACACATTTTAATGTCGAATGTGAATGTCGAATGTCAAATGTGAATGTCGAATGTGAATATCGAATGTCGAATGTCGAATGTCGAATGTGAATGTCGAATGTCGAATGTGAATGTCGAATGTCGAATGTGAATGTCGAATGTGAATGTCGAATGTGAATGTCGAATGTCGATTGTGAATGTCGAATGTCGAATGTGAATGTCGAATGTGAATGTCGAAATGTCGAAATGTCGAATGTCGAATGGTGAATATCGAATGTGAATGTCGAATGTGAATGTCGAATGTGAATGTCGAATGTGAATGTCGAATGGTGAATGTCGAATGGTGAATGTCGAATGTCAATGTCGAATGTCGAATGTCGAATGTCGAATGTGAATGTCAAATGTCGAATGTGACTGTTATCCCACCAAGTTTCAGGGATGGCTAAGACATCATATCTATCTTCCTGTGTTAGCAGCTCCAATTCTCCTTGTTTGTTTCCCATGCTCTGTGCATTTGTATAGAAACATTTTAATGTCGAATGTGAATGTCGAAAGTCGAATGGTGAATGTCGAATGTCGAATATCGAATGTCGAATGTCGAATGTCGAATGTCGAATGTGAATGTCGAATGTCGAATGTCGAATGTGAATGTCGAATGTTGAATGTGAATGTCGAATGTCGAATGTGAATGTCGAATGTCGAATGTGAATGTCGAATGTGAATGTCGAATGTGAATGTCGAAATGTCGAAATGTCGAATGTCGAATGGTGAATGTCGAATGGTGAATGTCGAATGTGAATGTCGAATGGTGAATGTCGAATGTCGAATGTCGAATGTCGAATGTCGAAATGTCGAATGTCAAATGTGAATGTCGAATGTCGAAATGTCAATGTCGAATGTGAATGTCGAATGTGAATGTCGAATGTCGAAATGTCAATGTCGAATGTGAATGTCGAATGTGAATGTCGAAAGAGAATGTCGAAAGTGAATGTCGAAAGTGAATGTCGAATGTGAATGTCGAATGTCGAATGTCGAATGTCGAAATGTCGAATGTCAAATGTGAATGTCGAATGTCGAAATGTCAATGTCGAATGTGAATGTCGAATGTGAATGTCGAATGTCGAAATGTCAATGTCGAATGTGAATGTCAAATGTGAATGTCGAATGTCGAAATGTCAATGTCGAATGTGAATGTCGAATGTGAATGTCGAATGTCGAAATGTCAATGTCGAATGTGAATGTCGAATGTGAATGTCGAATGTGAATGTCAAAAAGTCGAAAGTCGAATGTGAATGTCGAATGTCGAATGTGAATGTCGAATGTCGAATGTTACTGTGTTATCCCACTAAGTTTCAGGGATGGCTTTGACATCTTATCTATCTTCCTGTGTTAGCAGCTCCAATTCTCCTTGTTTGTTTCCCATGCTCTGTGCATTTGTATAGACACATTTTAATGTCGAATGGTGAATGTCGAATGGTGAATATCGAATGGTGAATATCGAATGTGAATGTCGAATGTGAATGTCGAATGTGAATGTCGGATGTCGAAAGTCGAAAGTCGAATGTGAATGTTGAATGTGAATGTCGAATGCGAATGTCGAATGGTGAATGCCGGATGTCGAAAGTCGAATGTGAATGTCGAATTTGAATGTCGAATGCGAATGTCGAATGTGAATGTCGAATGTTGAAAGTCGAATGTGAATGTTGAAAGTCGAATGTGAATGTCGAAAGTCGAAAGTCGAATGTGAATGTCGAATGTGAATGTCGAAAGTGAATGTCGAATGTCGAATGGTGAATTTGATTGTCGAATGTGAATGTCGAATGTGAATGTTGAATGTGAATGTCGAATGGTGAATGTCGAATGGTGATTTTTGAAAGTCAAAAGTCGATGTCGAATATCAAATGTCGAATGTCGAATGTGAATGTCGAATCTCAAAATGTCGAAATGTCGAATGTCGAATGGTCTTTTTTCGAAATGTCGAATGTCGAAATGTCATATTTCGAAATGTCGAATGTCGAAATGTCATATTTCGAAATGTCGAATGTCGAATGCGAATGTCGAATGTCACTGTGTCATCCCACCAAGTTTCAGGGATGGCTATCACATCATATCTATCTTCCTGTGTTAGCAGCTCCAATTCTCCTTGTTTGTTTCCCATGCTCTGTGCATTTGTATAGACACATTTTAATGTCGAATGGTGAATGTCGAATGGTGAATATCGAATGGTGAATATCGAATGTGAATGTCGAATGTGAATGTCGGATGTCGAAAGTCGAAAGTCGAATGTGAATGTTGAATGTGAATGTCGAATGCGAATGTCGAATGGTGAATGCCGGATGTCGAAAGTCGAAAGTCGAATGTGAATGTCGAATTTGAATGTCGAATGCAAATGTCGAATGTGAATGTCGAATGTTGAAAGTCGAATGTGAATGTCGAAAGTCGAATGTGAATGTCGAAAGTCGAAAGTCGAATGTGAATGTCGAATGTGAATGTCGAAAGTGAATGTCGAATGTCGAATGGTGAATTTGATTGTCGAATGTGAATGTCGAATGTGAATGTCGAATGTGAATGTCGAATGGTGAATGTCGAATGGTGATTGTTGAAAGTCGAAAGTCGATGTCGAATATCAAATGTCGAATGTCGAATGTGAATGTCGAATCTCAAAATGTCGAAATGTCGAATGTCGAATGGTCTTTTTTCGAAATGTCGAATGTCGAAATGTGATATTTCGAAATGTCGAATGTCGAAATGTCATATTTCGAAATGTCGAATGTCGAATGCGAATGTCGAATGTCACTGTGTCATCCCACCAAGTTTCAGGGATGGCTATCACATCATATCTATCTTCCTGTGTTAGCAGCTCCAATTCTCCTTGTTTGTTTCCCATGCTCTGTGCATTTGTATAGACACATTTTAATGTCGAATGTGAATGTCGAAAGTCGAATGGTGAATGTCGAAAGTGGAATGTCGAAAGTCGAATGGTTAATGTCGAATGTCAATGTCGGATGTCGAAAGTCGAATGTGAATGTGGAATGTCGAATGTGAATGTCGAATGTGAATGTCGAATGTGAATGTCGAATGTGAATGTCGAATGTGAATGTCGAATGTGAATGTCGAATGTCAAATGTGAATGTCGAATGTGAATGTCGAATGTCGAATGTCGAACGTGAATGTCGAATGTCGAATGTCGAAATGTCGAAAAGTCAAAATGTCGAATGTGAATGTCGAAAATGAATATCGAATGTGAATGTCGAATGTCGAAATGTCGAATGTGAATGTCGAATGTGAATGTCGAATATCGAATGTGAATGTCGAATGTGAATGTCGAATGTCGAATGTGAATGTCGAAATGTCGAATGTCGAATGTCGAATGTGAATGTCGAATGTCGAATGTGATTGCCGAATGTGAATGTCGAATGTCGAATGTGAATGTCGAATGTGAATGTCGAATGTGAATGTCAAAAAGTCGAAAGTCGAATGTGAATGTCGAATGTCGAATGTTACTGTGTTATCCCACCAAGTTTCAGGGATGGCTTTGACATCTTATCTATCTTCCTGTGTTAGCAGCTCCAATTCTCCTTGTTTGTTTCCCATGCTCTGTGCATTTGTATAGACACATTTTAATGTCGAATGGTGAATGTCGAATGTGAATGTCGAATGTCGAATGTCGAATGTGAATGTCGAATGTGAATGTCAAATGTGAATGTCAAATGTGAATGTCAAATTTGAATGTCAAATGTCAAATGTGAATGTCAAATGTCAAATGTCAAATGTCAAATGTCAAATGTGAATGTCAGATGTGAATGTCAAATGTCAAATGTCGAATGTGAATGTCGAACGTCGAATGTCAAATGTCAAATGTCAAATGTCAAATGTCAAATGTCAAATGTCAAATGTCAAATGTGAATGTCAAATGTGAATGTCAAATGTGAATGTCAAATGTCAATTGTCGAATGTGAATGTCGAATGTCGAATGTCAATTGTCAAACGTCAAATGTGAATGTCAAATTTCAAAAGTCAAATGTCGAATGTGAATGTCAAATGTCAAATGTGAATGTTAAATGTCAAATGTCGAATGTGAATGTTAAATGTCAAATGTCAAATGTCAAATGAGAATGTCGAAATGTCGAAATTTCGAATGTCGAAATGTCGAATGTGAATGTCGAATGGGAATGTCGAATGGTGAATGTCGAAATGTCAAAATGTCGTATGTCGAATGTCGAATGTCGAATTGGAAAGTAAAATGTCGACTGTGAATGTCGAATGTCAAATGTCAAATGTCGAATGAGAATGTCGAATGGTGAATGTCGAAATGTCAATGTCGAATGTCGAATGTCGAATGTCGAATGTGAATGTCGAATGTCGAAATGTCGAAATGTCGAAATGTCGAATGTGAACCTCGAATGTCGAAATGTCAATGTCAAATGTGAATGTCGAATGTGAATGTCGAATGTCGAAATGTCGAATGTGAATGTCGAATGTGAATGTTGAAAATTCGACTGTCGAATGTCGAAATGTCGAATGTGAATGTCGAATGTGAATGTCGAATGTGAATGTCAAAAAGTCGAAAGTCGAATGTGAATGTCGAATATCGAATGTTACTGTGTTATCCCACCAAGTTTCATGGATGGCTTTGACATCTTATCTATCTTCCTGTGTTAGCAGCTCCAATTCTCCTTGTTTGTTTCCCACGCTCTGTGCATTGGTATAGACACATTTTAATGTCGAATGTCGAATGTCGAATGTCGAATGTCAAATGTCGAATGTCAAATGTCAAATGTCAAATGTCAAATGTGAATGTCAAATGTGAATGTCAAATGTCAAATGTCAAATGTGAATGTCAAATGTGAATGTCAAATGTGAATGTCAAATGTGAATGTCAAATTTGAATGTCAAATGTCAAATGTGAATGTCAAATGTCAAATGTCGAATGTCAAATGTCAAATGTCAAATGTCAAATGTCAAATGTGAATTTCAAATGTCAAATGTCGAATGTGAATGTCGAATGTCGAATGTCAAATGTCAAATGTCGAATGTCAAATGTCAAATGTCAAATGTCAAATGTCAAATGTGAATGTCAAATGTCAAATGTCAAATGTCAAATGTCAAATGTCAAATGTGAATGTCAAATGTCAAATGTCGAATGTGAATGTCGAATGTGAATGTCAAATTTGAATGTCAAATGTCAAATGTGAATGTCAAATGTCAAATGTCGAATGTCAAATGTCAAATGTCAAATGTCAAATGTCAAATGTGAATGTCAAATGTCAAATGTCAAATGTCAAATGTCAAATGTGAATGTCAAATGTCAAATGTCGAATGTCGAATGTCGAATGTCGAATGTCAAATGTCAAATGTCAAATGTCAAATGTCAAATGTCAAATGTCAAATGTCAAATGTGAATGTCAAATGTGAATGTAAAATGTGAATGTCAAATGTCAAATGTCGAATGTGAATGTCGAATGTCGAATGTCAATTGTCAAACGTCAAATGTGAATGTCAAATTTCAAATGTCAAATGTCGAATGTGAATGTCAAACGTCAAATGTGAATGTTAAATGTCAAATGTCGAATGTGAATGTTAAATGTCAAATGTCAAATGTCAAATGAGAATGTCGAAATGTCGAAATTTCGAATGTCGAAATGTCGAATGTGAATGTCGAATGGGAATGTCGAATGGTGAATGTCGAAATGTCAAAATGTCGTATGTCGAATGTCGAATGTCGAATTGGAAAGTAAAATGTCGACTGTGAATGTCGAATGTCAAATGTCAAATGTCGAATGAGAATGTCGAATGGTGAATGTCGAAATGTCGTATGTTGAATGTCGAATGTCGAATGTCGAATGTCGAAATGTCAAAAGTGAATGTCGAACGTGAATGTCGAATATCGAATGTCGAATGTCACTGTGTCATCTCCCCAAGTTTCAGGGATGGCTATCACATCATATCTATCTTCCTGTGTTAGCAGCTCCAATTCTCCTTGTTTGTTTCCCATGCTCTGTGCATTTGTATAGACACATTTTAATGTCGAATGTGAATGTCGAAAGTCGAATGGTGAATGTCGAAAGTGGAATGTGGAAAGTCGAATGGTTAATGTCGAATGTCAATGTCGGATGTCGAAAGTCGAATGTGAATGTGGAATGTCGAATGTGAATGTCGAATGTCAAATGTGAATGTCGAATGTGAATGTCGAATGTGAATGTCGAATGTGAATGTCGAAATGTCGAAATGTCGAATGTCGAAATGTCGAAATTTCAAATGTCGAAAAGTCGAAATGTCGAATGTGAATGTCGAAAATGAATGTCGAATGTCGAATGTGAATGTCGAATGTGAATGTCGAATGTGAATGTCGAAAATGAATGTCGAATTTCGAAATGTCGAATGTGAATGTCGAATGTGAATGTCGAATGTCGAAATGTTGAATGTGAATGTCGAAATGTCGAATGTGAATGTAAATGTCGAACGTGAATGTAAATGTCGAATGTCGAATGTGAATGTCGAATATCGAATGTGAATGTCGAATGTGAATGTCGAATGTCGAATGTGAATGTCGAAATGTCGAATGTCGAATGTCGAATGGTGAATGTCGAATGTGAATGTCGAATTTCGAATGTGATTGCCGAATGTGAATGCCGAAAGTCGAAAGTCGAATGTGAATGTCGAATGTGAATGTCGAATGTGAATGTCGAAAGTCGAAAGTCGAATGTGAATGTCGAATGTGAATGTCGAAAGTCGAAAGTCGAATGTGAATGTCGAATGTGAATGTCGGATGTCGAAAGACGAAAGTCGAAAGTCGAAAGTGAATGTCGAATGTGAATGTCGAAAGTCGAATGTGAATGTCGAATGTGAATGTCGAATATCGAAAGTCGAATGTGAATGTCGAAAGTCGAATGTGAATGTCGAAAGTCGAATGTGAATGTTGAATGTCGAATGTCAAATGTGAATGTCAAATGTGAATGTCAAATGTGAATGTCAAATATCGAATGTGAATGTCGAAATGTCGAATGTCGAAATGTCGAATGTGAATGTCAAATGTGAATGTCGAAATGTCGAAATGTCGAAATGTCGAAATGTCGAATGTGAATGTCGAATGTGAATGTCGAATGTCGAAATGTCGAATGTGAATGTCGAATGTCAAATGTGAATGTCGAATGTCGAAATGTGAATGTCGAATGTGAATGTCGAATGTGAATGTCGAATGTCGAAATGTCGAATGTGAATGTCGAATGTCGAATGTGAATGTCGAAAATTCGAATGTCGAATGTGAATGTCGAAATGTCGAAATTTCAAATGTCGAAAAGTCGAAAAGTCGAATGTGAATGTCGAATGTGGAATGTCGAATGTGGAATGTCGAATGTGGAATGTCGAATGTGGAATGTCGAATGTCAAATGTGAATGTCAAATGGTGAATGTCGAATGGTGAATGTCGAATGTGAATGTAAATGTCGAACGTGAATATAAATGTCGAATGTGAATGTCGAATGTAAATGTCGAATATCGAACGTGAATGTAAATGTCGAATGTGAATGTCGAAAGTCGAATGGTGAATGTCGAATGTCGAATGTCGAATGTCGAAATGTTAATGTCGAATGTGAATGTCGAAATGTCAATGTCGAATGTGAATGTCGAAAGTGAATGTCGAAAGTGAATGTCGAATGGTGAATGTGATTGTCGAATGTGAATGTTAAATGTCGAATGTCAAATGTCGAATGTCGAATGTGAATGTTAAATGTTAAATGTTAAATGTTAAATGTCAAATGTCGAATGTCAAATGTGAATGTTAAATGTCGAATGTCAAATGTCAAATGTCGAATGTGAATGTCAAATGTCAAATGTCAAATGTGAATGTTAAATGTCAAATGTTAAATGTTAAATGTCAAATGTCAAATGTGAATGTTAAATGTCAAATGTCAAATGTGAATGTTAAATGTCAAATGTGAATGTTAAATGTCAAATGTCAAATGTGACTGTTAAATGTCGAATGTCAAATGTCAAATGTGAATGTCGAATGTCGAATGTCGAACGTGAATGTCGAAATGTCGAATGTCGCATGTCGAAATTTTCGAATGTTAAATGTGAATGTCAAATGGTGAATGTCGAATGTCGAATGTGAATGTCGAAATGTCGAATGTCGAAATGTCGATTTGTCATATTTTGAAATGTCGAATGTCGAAATGTCATATTTCGAAATGTCGAAAGTCGAATGTGAATGTCGAATGTTACTGTGTTATCCCACCAAGTTTCAGGGATGGCTTTGACATCTTATCTATCTTCCTGTGTTAGCAGCTCCAATTCTCCTTGTTTGTTTCCCATGCTCTGTGCATTTGTATAGACACATTTTAATGTCGAATGGTGAATGTCGAATGGTGAATATCGAATGGTGAATGTCGAATGGTGAATGTCGAAAGTCGAATGTGAATGTCGAATGGTGAATGTCGAATGGTGAAAGTCGAATGTCGAATGTCTCATGTCGAATGTCGAATGTGAATGTCGAATGGTGAATGTCGAATGGTGAAAGTCGAATGTCAAATGTGGAATGTGGAATGTCTCATGTCGAATGTGAATGTCGAATGGTGAAAGTCGAATGTCAAATGTGAATGTCGAAAGTCAAATGTCGAATGTGAATGTTAAATGTTAAATGTCAAATGTCAAATGTCAAATGTCGAATGTTACTGTGTTATCCCACCAAGTTTCAGGGATGGCTTTGACATCTTATCTATCTTCCTGTGTTAGCAGCTCCAATTCTACTTGTTTGTTTCCCATGCTCTGTGCATTTGTATAGACACATTTTAATGTCGAATGGTGAATGTCGAATGGTGAATATCGAATGGTGAATGTCGAATGGTGAATGTCGAATGGTGAATGTGAATGTCGAATGTAGAAAGTCGAATGTGAATGTCGAATGGTGAATGTCGAATGGTGAAAGTCGAATGTGGAATGTCTCATGTCGAATGTGAATGTCGAATGGTGAATATCGAATGGTGAATGTCGAAAGTCGAATGTCAAATGTGAATGTCGAATATCGAATGTCGAATGTCAATGTCGAATGGTGAAAGTCGAATGTGATTGTCGAAAGTCAAATGTGGAATGTGGAATATCGAATGTGAAAGTTGAATGTCGAAAGTGAATGTCGAATGTCGAAAGTGAATGTTGAGTGTCGAATGTGAATGTCGAGTGTCGAATGTCGAATGATGAATGTCGAATGGTGAATGTCGAATATCGAATGACGAATGTCACTGTGTTATCCCACCAAGTTTCAGGGATGGCTATGACATCATATCTATCTTCCTGTGCTAGCAGCTCCAATTCTCCTTGTTTGTTTCCCATGCTCTGTGCATTTGTATAGACACATTTTAATGTCGAATGTGAATGTCGAAAGTCGAATGTCGAATGTGAATGTGGAATGTCAATGTCGGATGTCGAAAGTCGAATGTCGAATGTGGAATGTCAAATATGAATGTCGAATGTCGAAATGTCGAAATGTCGAATGTGAATGTCGAAATGTCGAAATTTCAAATGTCGAAAAGTCGAAAAGTCGAATGTGAATGTCGAATGTGGAATGTCGAATGTGGAATGTCGAATGTGGAATGTCGAATGTCAAATGTGAATGTCGAATGGTGAATGTCGAATGTGAATGTAAATGTCGAACGTGAATATAAATGTCGAATGTCGAATGTGAATGTCGAATGTAAATGTCGAATATCGAACGTGAATGTAAATGTCGAATGTCGAATGTTACTGTGTTATCCCACCAAGTTTCAGGGATGGCTTTGACATCTTATCTATCTTCCTGTGTTAGCAGCTCCAATTCTCCTTGTTTGTTTCCCATGCTCTGTGCATTTGTATAGACACATTTTAATGTTGAATGGTGAATGTCGAATGTGAATGTCGAATGTCGAATGTGAATGTCGGATGTCGAAAGTCGAAAGTCGAATGTCGAATGTCAAATGTGAATGTCAAATGTGAATGTCAAATATGAATGTCAAATGTGAATGTCAAATGTCGAATGTGAATGTCGAAATTTCGAATGTCGAATGTGAATGTCGGAATGTCGAATATGAATGTCGAATGTGAATGTCAAAAAGTCGAAAATCGAATGGTGAATGTCGAATGTGAATGTCAAATGTGAATGTCGAATGGTGAATGTCGAATGGTGAATGTGAATGTCGAAAGTCGAAAGTCGAAAGTCGAAAGTCGAAAGTCGAAAGTCGAAAGTCGAAAGTCAAAAGTCAAAAGTCAAAAGTCAAAAGTCAAAAGTCGAAAGTCGAAAGTCGAAAGTCGAAAGTTAATGTCGAATGTGGAATGTGAATGTCGAATGTCACTGTGTTATCCCACCAAGTTTCAGGGATGGCTATGACATCATATCTTTCTTCCTGTGTTAGCAGCTCCAATTCTCCTTGTTTGTTTCCCATGCTCTGTGCATTTGTATAGACACATTTTAATGTCGAATGTGAATGTCGAAAGTCGAATGGTGAATGTCGAATGGTGAATGTCGAAAGCCAATGTCGAAAGCCAATGTCGAAAGTCAATGTCGAAAGTCAATGTCGAATGTCAATGTCGAATGTCAATGTCGAAATGTCGAATGTGAACGTCGAATGTCGAAATGTCAATGTTGAATGTGGATGTCGAATGTGAATGTTGAAAATTCGAATGTCGAATGTCGAAATGTCGAATGTCGAATGTGAATGTCGAATGTGAATGTCAAAAAGTCAAAAGTCGAATGTGAATGTCGAATGTTACTGTGTTATCCCACCAAGTTTCAGGGATGGCTTTGACATCTTATCTATCTTCCTGTGTTAGCAGCTCCAATTCTCCTTGTTTGTTTCCCATGCTCTGTGCATTTGTATAGACACATTTTAATGTCAAATGTGAATGTCGAATGGTGAATATCGAATGGTGAATGTCGAATGTCGAATGTGATTGTCGAATGTGAATGTCGGATGTCGAAAGTCGAATGTGATTGTTGAATGTGAATGTCGAATGTGAATGTCGGATGTCGAAAGTGAATGTCGAAAGTGAATGTCGAAAGTGAATGTCGAATGTGAATGTCGAATGTCGAAAGTAGAATGTGAATGTCGAAAGTGGAATTTCGAATGTCGAATGTCGAATGTGAATGTCGAATGTCGAAATTCGAATGTGAATGTCGAAAGTGGAATTTCGAATGTCGAATGTCGAAAGTCGAATGTGAATGTCGAATGGTGAATGTCGAATGGTGAATGTCGAATGTCGAAATGTCGAATGTGAATGTCGAATGGTGAATGTGAATGTCGAACGGTGAATGTCGAATGTCGAATGTGAAAGTCGAATGTGAATGTCGAATGTCGAATGTCAATGTCGAATGTCAATGTCGAATGTCACTGTGTTATCCCACCAAGTTTCAGGGATGGCTATGACATCATATCCATCTTCCTGTGTTAGCAGCTCCAATTCTCCTTGTTTGTTTCCCATGCTCTGTGCATTTGTATAGACACATTTTAATGTCGAATGGTGAATGTCGAATGGTGAATATCGAATGGTGAATGTCAGATGTCGAAAGTCGAATGTGAATGTCGAATGTGAATGTCGGATATCGAAAGTCGAATGTGAATGTCGAAAGTGAATGTCGAAAGTGAATGTCGAATGTGAATGTCAAAGGTGAATGTCAAATGTCAAATGTGAATGTCAAATGTGAATGTCAAATGTGAATGTCAAATGTGAATGTCAAATGTGAATGTCAAATGTGAATGTCAAATGTCAAATGTCAAATGTGAATGTCAAATGTCAATGTCAAATGTGAATGTCAAATGTGAATGTCAAATGTGAATGTCAAATGTGAATGTCAAATGTCAAATGTCAAATGTGAATGTCAAATGTCAAATGTGAATGTCAAATGTGAATGTCAAATGTGAATGTCAAATGTCAAATGTCAAATGTGAAGGTCAAATGTGAATGTCAAATGTGAATGTCAAATGTGAATGTCAAATGTGAATGTCAAATGTCAAATGTCGAATGTGAATGTCGAATGTGAATATCATATGTGAATGTCAAATGTCAAATGTGAATGTCAAATGTGAATGTCAGATGTGAATGTCAAATGTCAAATGTCGAATGTGAATGTCGAATGTCGAATGTGAATGTCGAATGTCAAATGTCAAATGTGAATGTCAAATGTGAATGTCAAATTTGAATGTCAAATGTGAATGTCGAATGTGAATGTCAAATGTCAAATGTCAAATGTCAAATGTGAATGTCAAATGTCAAATGTCAAATGTCGAATGTCAAATGTCAAATGTCAAATGTCAAATGTCAAATGTCAAATGTGAATGTCAAATGTGAATGTCAAATGTGAATGTCAAATGTCAAATGTCGAATGTGAATGTCGAATGTCGAATGTCAATTGTCAAACGTCAAATGTGAATGTCAAATTTCAAATGTCAAATGTCGAATGTGAATGTCAAATGTCAAATGTGAATGTTAAATGTCAAATGTCGAATGTGAATGTTAAATGTCAAATGTCAAATGTCAAATGAGAATGTCGAAATGTCGAAATTTCGAATGTCGAAATGTCGAATGTGAATGTCGAATGGTAATGTCGAATGGTGAATGTCGAAATGTCAAAATGTCGTATGTCGAATGTCGAATGTCGAATTGGAAAGTAAAATGTCGACTGTGAATGTCGAATGTCAAATGTCAAATGTCGAATGAGAATGTCGAATGGTGAATGTCGAAATGTCGTATGTTGAATGTCGAATATCGAATGTCGAATGTCACTGTGTCATCTCCCCAAGTTTCAGGGATGGCTATCACATCATATCTATCTTCCTGTGTTAGCAGCTCCAATTCTCCTTGTTTGTTTCCCATGCACTGTGCATTTGTATAGACACATTTTAATGTCGAATGTGAATGTCGAAAGTCGAATGGTGAATGTCGAAAGTGGAATGTGGAAAGTCGAATGGTTAATGTCGAATGTCAATGTCGGATGTCGAAAGTCGAATGTGAATGTGGAATGTCGAATGTGAATGTCGAATGTCAAATGTGAATGTCGAATGTGAATGTCGAATGTGAATGTCGAATGTCGAAATGTCGAATGTCGAAATGTCGAAATGTCGAATGTCGAAATGTCGAAATTTCAAATGTCGAAAAGTCGAAATGTCGAATGTGAATGTCGAAAATGAATGTCGAATGTCGAATGTCGAAATGTCGAATGTGAATGTCGAATGTGAATGTCGAATGTGAATGTCGAAAATGAATGTCGAATGTCGAATGTCGAAATGTCGAATGTGAATGTCGAATGTGAATGTCGAATGTCGAATGTCGAAATGTTGAATGTGAATGTCGAAATGTCGAATGTGAATGTAAATGTCGAACGTGAATGTAAATGTCGAATGTCGAATGTGAATGTCGAATATCGAATGTGAATGTCGAATGTGAATGTCGAATGTCGAATGTGAATGTCGAAATGTCGAATGGTGAATGTCGAATGTGAATGTCGAATTTCGAATGTGATTGCCGAATGTGAATGCCGAAAGTCGAAAGTCGAATGTGAATGTCGAATGTGAATGTCGAATGTGAATGTCGAAAGTCGAAAGTCGAATGTGAATGTCGAATGTGAATGTCGAAAGTCGAAAGTCGAATGTGAATGTCGAATGTGAATGTCGGATGTCGAAAGACGAAAGTCGAAAGTCAAAAGTGAATGTCGAATGTGAATGTCGAAAGTCGAATGTGAATGTCGAATGTGAATGTCGAATATCGAAAGTCGAATGTGAATGTCGAAAGTCGAATGTGAATGTCGAAAGTCGAATGTGAATGTTGAATGTCGAATGTCAAATGTGAATGTCAAATGTGAATGTCAAATGTGAATGTCAAATGTGAATGTCAAATATCGAATGTGAATGTCGAAATGTCGAATGTCGAAATGTCGAATGTGAATGTCAAATGTGAATGTCGAAATGTCGAAATGTTGAAATGTCGAAATGTCGAATGTGAATGTCGAATGTGAATGTCGAATGTCGAAATGTCGAATGTGAATGTCGAATGTCAAATGTGAATGTCGAATGTCGAAATGTCAATGTCGAATGTGAATGTCGAATGTGAATGTCGAATGTCGAAATGTCGAATGTGAATGTCGAATGTCGAATGTGAATGTCGAATGTCGAAAATTCGAATGTCGAATGTGAATGTCGAAATGTCGAAATTTCAAATGTCGAAAAGTCGAAAAGTCGAATGTGAATGTCGAATGTGGAATGTCGAATGTGGAATGTCGAATGTGGAATGTCGAATGTCAAATGTGAATGTCAAATGGTGAATGTCGAATGGTGAATGTCGAATGTGAATGTAAATGTCGAACGTGAATATAAATGTCGAATGTGAATGTCGAATGTAAATGTCGAATATCGAACGTGAATGTAAATGTCGAATGTGAATGTCGAAAGTCGAATGGTGAATGTCGAATGTCGAATGTCGAAATGTTAATGTCGAATGTGAATGTCGAAATGTCAATGTCGAATGTGAATGTCGAAAGTGAATGTCAAAAGTGAATGTCGAAAGTGAATGTCGAATGGTGAATGTGATTGTCGAATGTGAATGTTAAATGTCGAATGTCAAATGTCGAATGTCGAATGTGAATGTTAAATGTTAAATGTTAAATGTCAAATGTCGAATGTCAAATGTGAATGTTAAATGTCGAATGTCAAATGTCAAATGTCGAATGTGAATGTTAAATGTCAAATGTCAAATGTGAATGTTAAATGTCAAATGTCAAATGTGAATGTTAAATGTCAAATGTGAATGTTAAATGTCAAATGTCAAATGTGACTGTTAAATGTCGAATGTCAAATGTCAAATGTGAATGTCGAATGTCGAATGTCGAACGTGAATGTCGAAATGTCGAATGTCGCATGTCGAAATTTTCGAATGTTAAATGTGAATGTTGAATGGTGAATGTCGAATGTCGAATGTGAATGTCGAAATGTCGAATGTCGAAATGTCGATTTGTCATATTTTGAAATGTCGAATGTCGAAATGTCATATTTCGAAATGTCGAAAGTCGAATGTGAATGTCGAATGTTACTGTGTTATCCCACCAAGTTTCAGGGATGGCTTTGACATCTTATCTATCTTCCTGTGTTAGCAGCTCCAATTCTCCTTGTTTGTTTCCCATGCTCTGTGCATTTGTATAGACACATTTTAATGTCGAATGGTGAATGTCGAATGGTGAATATCGAATGGTGAATGTCGAATGGTGAATGTCGAATGGTGAATGTGAATGTCGAATGTAGAAAGTCGAATGTGAATGTCGAATGGTGAATGTCGAATGGTGAAAGTCGAATGTGGAATGTCTCATGTCGAATGTGAATGTCGAATGGTGAATATCGAATGGTGAATGTCGAAAGTCGAATGTCAAATGTGAATGTCGAATATCGAATGTCGAATGTCAATGTCGAATGGTGAAAGTCGAATGTGATTGTCGAAAGTCAAATGTGGAATGTGGAATATCGAATGTGAAAGTTGAATGTCGAAAGTGAATGTCGAATGTCGAAAGTGAATGTTGAGTGTCGAATGTGAATGTCGAGTGTCTAATGTCGAATGATGAATGTCGAATGGTGAATGTCGAATGGTGAATGTCGAATATCGAATGACGAATGTCACTGTGTTATCCCACCAAGTTTCAGGGATAGCTATGACATCATATCTATCTTCCTGTGCTAGCAGCTCCAATTCTCCTTGTTTGTTTCCCATGCTCTGTGCATTTGTATAGACACATTTTAATGTCGAATGTGAATGTCGAAAGTCGAATGTCGAATGTGAATGTGGAATGTCAATGTCGGATGTCGAAAGTCGAATGTCGAATGTGGAATGTCAAATATGAATGTCGAATGTCGAAATGTCGAAATGTCGAATGTGAATGTCGAAATGTCGAAATTTCAAATGTCGAAAAGTCGAAAAGTCGAATGTGAATGTCGAATGTGGAATGTCGAATGTGGAATGTCGAATGTGGAATGTCGAATGTCAAATGTGAATGTCGAATGGTGAATGTCGAATGTGAATGTAAATGTCGAACGTGAATATAAATGTCGAATGTCGAATGTGAATGTCGAATGTAAATGTCGAATATCGAACGTGAATGTAAATGTCGAATGTCGAATGTTACTGTGTTATCCCACCAAGTTTCAGGGATGGCTTTGACATCTTATCTATCTTCCTGTGTTAGCAGCTCCAATTCTCCTTGTTTGTTTCCCATGCTCTGTGCATTTGTATAGACACATTTTAATGTTGAATGGTGAATGTCGAATGTGAATGTCGAATGTCGAATGTGAATGTCGGATGTCGAAAGTCGAAAGTCGAATGTCGAATGTCAAATGTGAATGTCAAATGTGAATGTCAAATGTGAATGTCAAATGTCGAATGTGAATGTCGAAATTTCGAATGTCGAATGTGAATGTCGGAATGTCGAATATGAATGTCGAATGTGAATGTCAAAAAGTCGAAAATCGAATGGTGAATGTCGAATGTGAATGTCAAATGTGAATGTCGAATGGTGAATGTCAAATGTGAATGTCGAATGGTGAATGTCGAATGGTGAATGTGAATGTCGAAAGTCGAAAGTCGAAAGTCGAAAGTCGAAAGTCGAAAGTCGAAAGTCGAAAGTCGAAAGTCGAAAGTTAATGTCGAATGTGGAATGTGAATGTCGAATGTCACTGTGTTATCCCACCAAGTTTCAGGGATGGCTATGACATCATATCTTTCTTCCTGTGTTAGCAGCTCCAATTCTCCTTGTTTGTTTCCCATGCTCTGTGCATTTGTATAGACACATTTTAATGTCGAATGTGAATGTCGAAAGTCGAATGGTGAATGTCGAATGGTGAATGTCGAAAGCCAATGTCGAAAGCCAATGTCGAAAGTCAATGTCGAAAGTCAATGTCGAATGTCAATGTCGAATATCAATGTCGAAATGTCGAATGTGAACGTCGAATGTCGAAATGTCAATGTTGAATGTGGATGTCGAATGTGAATGTTGAAAATTCGAATGTCGAATGTCGAAATGTCGAATGTCGAATGTGAATGTCGAATGTGAATGTCAAAAAGTCAAAAGTCGAATGTGAATGTCGAATGTTACTGTGTTATCCCACCAAGTTTCAGGGATGGCTTTGACATCTTATCTATCTTCCTGTGTTAGCAGCTCCAATTCTCCTTGTTTGTTTCCCATGCTCTGTGCATTTGTATAGACACATTTTAATGTCAAATGTGAATGTCGAATGGTGAATATCGAATGGTGAATGTCGAATGTCGAATGTGATTGTCGAATGTGAATGTCGGATGTCGAAAGTCGAATGTGATTGTTGAATGTGAATGTCGAATGTGAATGTCGGATGTCGAAAGTGAATGTCGAAAGTGAATGTCGAAAGTGAATGTCGAATGTGAATGTCGAATGTCGAAAGTAGAATGTGAATGTCGAAAGTGGAATTTCGAATGTCGAATGTCGAATGTGAATGTCGAATGTCGAAATTCGAATGTGAATGTCGAAAGTGGAATTTCGAATGTCGAATGTCGAAAGTCGAATCTGAATGTCGAATGGTGAATGTCGAATGGTGAATGTCGAATGTCGAAATGTCGAATGTGAATGTCGAATGGTGAATGTGAATGTCGAACGGTGAATGTCGAATGTCGAATGTGAAAGTCGAATGTGAATGTCGAATGTCGAATGTCAATGTCGAATGTCAATGTCGAATGTCAATGTCGAATGTCAATGTCACTGTGTTATCCCACCAAGTTTCAGGGATGGCTATGACATCATAACCATCTTCCTGTGTTAGCAGCTCCAATTCTCCTTGTTTGTTTCCCATGCTCTGTGCATTTGTATAGACACATTTTAATGTCGAATGGTGAATGTCGAATGGTGAATATCGAATGGTGAATGTCAGATGTCGAAAGTCGAATGTGAATGTCGAATGTGAATGTCGGATGTCGAAAGTCGAATGTGAATGTCGAAAGTGAATGTCGAAAGTGAATGTCGAATGTGAATGTCAAAGGTGAATGTCAAATGTCAAATGTGAATGTCAAATGTGAATGTCAAATGTCAATGTCAAATGTGAATGTCAAATGTGAATGTCAAATGTCAAATGTGAATGTCAAATGTGAATGTCAAATGTGAATGTCAAATGTCAAATGTGAATGTCAAATGTGAATGTCAAATGTGAATGTCAAATGTGAATGTCAAATGTGAATGTCAAATGTCAAATGTCAAATGTGAATGTCAAATGTCAAATGTCAAATGTGAATGTCAAATGTCAAATGTGAATGTCAAATGTGAATGTCAAATGTGAATGTCAAATGTCAAATGTCAAATGTGAAGGTCAAATGTGAATGTCAAATGTGAATGTCAAATGTGAATGTCAAATGTGAATGTCAAATGTCAAATGTCGAATGTGAATGTCGAATGTGAATATCAAATGTGAATGTCAAATGTCAAATGTGAATGTCAAATGTCAAATGTGAATGTCAGATGTGAATGTCGAATGTCAAATGTCGAATGTGAATGTCGAATGTCGAATGTGAATGTCGAATGTCAAATGTCAAATGTGAATGTCAAATGTGAATGTCAAATGTGAATGTCAAATGTGAATGTCGAATGTGAATGTCAAATGTCAAATGTCAAATGTCAAATGTGAATGTCAAATGTGAATGTCAAATGTGAATGTCGAATGTGAATGTCGAATGTCGAATGTCAATTGTCAAACGTCAAATGTGAATGTCAAATTTCAAATGTCAAATGTCGAATGTGAATGTCAAATGTCAAATGTGAATGTTAAATGTCAAATGTCGAATGTGAATGTCAAATGTGAATGTTAAATGTCAAATGTCGAATGTGAATGTTAAATGTCAAATGTCAAATGTCAAATGTCAAATGTCAAATGTCGAAATTTCGAATGTCGAAATGTCGAAATTTCGAATGTCGAAATGTCGAATGTGAATGTCGAATGGGAATGTCGAATGGTGAATGTCGAAATGTCAAAATGTCATATGTCGAATGTCGAATGTCGAAATGTGGAATGGTGAATGTCGAATGGGAATGTCAAATGTCGACTGTGAATGTCGAAAGTCAAATGTCAAATGTCGAATGAGAATGTCGAATGTGGAATGTGGAATGTCTCATGTCGAATGTCAAATGTGAATGTCAAATGTGAATGTCGAATATCGAATGTCGAATGTCAATGTCGAATGGTGAAAGTCGAATGTCAAATGTGAATGTCGAAAGTCGAATGTGGAATGTGAAAGTCGAATGTCGAAAGTGAATGTCGAATGTCGAAAGTGAATGTCGAATGTCGAAAGCGAATGTCGAATGTCGAAAGTGAATGTCGAATGTCGAATGATGAATGTCGAATGGTGAATGTCAAATGATGAATGTCGAATGGTGAATGTCGAATGATGAATGTCGAATGGTGAATGTCGAATGTCAATGTCGAATGTCACTGTTATCCCACCAAGTTTCAGGGATGGCTATCACATCATATCTATCTTCTTGTGTTAGCAGCTCCAATTCTCCTTTTTTGTTTCCCATGCTCTGAGCATTTGTATAGACACATTTTAATGTCGAATGTGAATGTCGAAAGTCGAATGGTGAATGTTGAATGGTGAATGTGAATGTCGAATGTGAATGACGAATGTCGAATGTCAAATATGAATGTCGAAATGTCGAAATTTTGAATGTCGAAATGTCGAATGTCGAATGTGGAATGTGGAAGTCGAAATGTCGAATGTGAATGTAAATGTCGAACGTGAATGTAAATGTCGAATGTGAATGTCGAATGTAAATGTCGAATATCGAACGTGAATGTAAATGTCGAATGTTACTGTGTTATCCCACCAAGTTTCAGGGATGGCTTTGACATCTTATCTATCTTCCTGTGTTAGCAGCTCCAATTCTCCTTGTTTGTTTCCCATGCTCTGTGCATTTGTATAGACACATTTTAATGTCGAATGGTGAATGTCGAATGGTGAATGTCGAATGTGAATGTCGAATGTGAATGTCGGATGTCGAAAGTCGAATGTTGAAAGTCGAATGTGAATGTCGAATGTTGAAAGTCGAATGTGAATGTCGAAAGTCGAAAGTCGAATGTGAATGTCGAAAGTCGAAAGTCGAATGTGAATGTCGAAAGTCGAAAGTCGAAAGGTGAATGTCGAATGGTGAATGTCGAATGGTGAATGTCGTATGGTGAATGTCGAATGGTGAATGTCGAAAGTCGAATGTGAAGGTCGAATCTCAAAATTTCGAAATGTCGAATGTCGAATGGTCATATTTCGAAATGTCGAAATGTCATATTTCGAAATGTCGAATGTCGAATATCGAATGTCGAATGTCACTGTGTCATCCCACCAAGTTTCAGGGATGGCTATCACATCATATCTATCTTCCTGTGTTAGCAGCTCCAATTCTCCTTGTTTGTTTCCCATGCTCTGTGCATTTGTATAGACACATTTTAATGTCGAATGTGAATGTCGAAAGTCGAATGGTGAATGTCGAAAGTGGAATGTGGAAAGTCGAATGGTTAATGTCGAATGTCAATGTCGGATGTCGAAAGTCGAATGTGAATGTGGAATGTCGAATGTGAATGTCGAATGTCAAATGTGAATGTCGAATGTGAATGTCGAATGTGAATGTCGAATGTGAATGTCGAATGTCGAAATGTCGAAATGTCGAATGTGAATGTCGAAATGTCGAAATTTCAAATGTCAAAAAGTCGAAATGTCGAATGTGAATGTCGAAAATGAATGTCAAATGTCGAAATGTCGAATGTGAATGTCGAAATGTCGAATGTGAATGTAAATGTCGAATGTGAATGTAAATGTCGAACGTGAATGTAAATGTCGAATGTCGAATGTGAATGTCGAATATCGAATGTGAATGTCGAATGTCGAATGCGAATGTCGAATGCGAATGTCGAAAGTGAATGTCGAATGTGAATGTCGAATGCGAATGTCGAATGTGAATGTTGAATGTCGAAAGTCGAATGTGAATGTCGAAAGTCGAATGTGAATGTCGAAAGTCGAAAGTGAATGTCGAAAGTCGAAAGTCGAATGTGAATGTCGAATGTCGAATGGTGAATGTGATTGTCGAATGTGAATGTCGAATGTGAATGTCGAATGTGAATGACGAATGGTGAATGTCGAATGGTGAATGTCGAATGGTGATTGTTGAAAGTCGAAAGTCGATGTCGAATGTCAAATGTCGAATGTCGAATCTCAAAATGTCGAAATGTCGAATAGTCTTTTTTCGAAATGTCGAAATGTCATATTTCGAAATGTCGAATGTGAATGTCGAATATCGAATGTCACTGTGTCATCCCACCAAGTTTCAGGTATGGCTATCACATCATATCTATCTTCCTGTGTTAGCAGCTCCAATTCTCCTTGTTTGTTTCCCATGCTCTGTGCATTTGTATAGACACATTAAAATGTCGAATGTGACTGTCGAAAGTCGAATGGTGAAAGTCGAATGTGGAATGTCGAAAGTCGAATGGTTAATGTCGAATGTCAATGTCGAATGTCAAATGTGAATGTCAAATGTGAATGTCGAATGTCGAATGTCGAATGTGAATGTCGAATGTGAATGTCGAATGTGAATGTCGAATGTGAATGTCGAATATCGAATGTCACTGTGTCATCCCACCAAGTTTCAGGTATGGCTATCACATCATATCTATCTTCCTGTGTTAGCAGCTCAAATTCTCCTTGTTTGTTTCCCATGCTCTGTGCATTTGTATAGACACATTTTAATGTCGAATGTGACTGTCGAAAGTCAAAAGGTGAAAGTCGAATGTGGAATGTCGAATGTCAAATGTGAATGTCGAATGTCGAATGTCGAATGTGAATGTCGAATGTGAATGTCGAATGTGAATGTCGAATGTGAATGTGAATGTCGAATGTGAATGTCGAATGTCGAATGTCAAAATGTCGAATGTCGAATGTCGAATGGTGAATGTCGAATGTGAATGTCGAATGTGATTGCCGAATGTGAATGTCGGATGTCGAAAGTCGAATGTGAATGTCGAATGTGAATGTCGAATGTGAATGTCGAATGTGAATGTCGAATGTGAATGTCGAATGTGAATGTCGAATGTCAAATGTGAATGTCGAATGTGAATGTCGAATGTCAAATGTGAATGTCGAATGTGAATGTCGAATGTGAATGTCGAATGTCAAATGTGAATGTCGAATGGTGAATGTCGAATGTGAATGTCGAATGTGATTGCCGAATGTGAATGTCGGATGTCGAAAGTCGAATGTGAATGTCGAATGTGAATGTCGAATGTGAATGTCGAATGTGAATGTCGAATGTGAATATCGAATGTGAATATCGAATGTCAAATGTGAATGTCGAATGTGAATGTCGAATGTCAAATGTGAATGTCGAATGTGAATGTCGAATGTCAAATGTGAATGTCGAATGTGAATGTCGAATGTCAAATGTGAATGTCGAATGTCGAATGTGAATGTCGAATGTGAATGTCGAATGTCGAATGTGAATGTCGAATGTCGAATGTGAATGTCGAATATTGAATGTCGAATGTGAATGTCGAATGTGAATGTCGAATGTGAATGTCGAAAGTCGAATGTGAATGTCGAATGTGAATGTCGAATATTGAAAGTTGAATGTGAATGTCGAATGTGAATGTCGAATGTGAATGTCGAATGTGAATGTCGAATGTGAATGTCGAAAGTCGAATATTGAAAGTCGAATGTGAATGTCGAATGTGAATGTCGAATGTGAATGTCGAATGTGAATGTCGAATGTCAATGTCGAAAGTCGAATGTGAATGTTGAATGTCGAATGTCAAAGTCAAATGTGAATGTCAAATGTGAATGTCAAATGTGAATGTCAAATGTGAATGTCAAATGTGAATGTCAAATGTCGAATGTCGAAATGTCGAATGTCGAATGTCGAATGTGAATGTCGAATGTCGAATGTGAATGTCGAATGTCGAATGTGAATGTCGAATATTGAATGTCGAATGTGAATGTCGAATGTGAATGTCGAATGTGAATGTCGAAAGTCGAATGTGAATGTCGAATGTGAATGTCGAATATTGAAAGTTGAATGTGAATGTCGAATGTGAATGTCGAATGTGAATGTCGAATGTGAATGTCGAATGTGAATGTCGAAAGTCGAATATTGAAAGTCGAATGTGAATGTCGAATGTGAATGTCGAATGTGAATGTCGAATGTGAATGTCGAATGTCAATGTCGAAAGTCGAATGTGAATGTTGAATGTCGAATGTCAAAGTCAAATGTGAATGTCAAATGTGAATGTCAAATGTGAATGTCAAATGTGAATGTCAAATGTGAATGTCAAATGTCGAATGTCGAAATGTCGAATGTCGAATGTCGAATGTGAATGTCGAATGTGAATGTCGAAATGTCGAATGTCGAAATGTCGAATGTGAATGTCGAATGGTGAATGTCGAATGGTGAATGTTGAATGGTGAGTGGTGAATGTGAATGTCGAATGTCGAATGTGAAATGTGAATGTCGAATGTGGAATGTGAATGTCGAATGTCAATGTCGATTGTGAATGTCGAATGTCACTGTGTTATCCCACCAAGTTTCAGGGATGGCTATGACATCATATCTATCTTCCTGTGTTAGCAGCTCCAATTCTCCTTGTTTGTTTCCCATGCTCTGTGCATTTGTAGAGAAACATTTTAATGTCGAATGTGAATGTTGAAAGTCGAATGGTGAATGTCGAATGGTGAATGTGATTGTCGAATGTGAATGTCGAATGTGAATGTCCAATGTGAATGTCGAAAGTGAATGTCGAATGTCGAATGGTGAATGTGATTGTCGAATGTGAATGTCGAATGTGAATGTCGAAAGTCGAATGTGAATGTCGAATGTGAATGTCGAATATTGAAAGTCGAATGTGAATGTCGAATGTGAATGTCGAAAGTGAATGTCGAAAGTGAATGTCGAATGTCGAATGGTGAATGTGATTGTCGAATGTGAATGTCGAATGTGAATGTCGAATGGTGAATGTCGAATGGTGATTGTTGAAAGTCGAAAGTCGATGTCGAATGTCAAATGTCGAATGTCGAATGTGAATGTCGAATCTCAAAATGTCGAAATGTCGAATGTCGAATGGTCTTTTTTCGAAATGTCGAAATGTCATATTTCGAAATGTCGAAATGTCATATTTCGAAATGTCGAAATGTCATATTTCGAAATGTCGAATGTGAATGTCGAATATCGAATGTCTAATGTCACTGTGTCATCCCACCAAGTTTCAGGTATGGCTATCACATCATATCTATCTTCCTGTGTTAGCAGCTCCAATTCTCCTTGTTTGTTTCCCATGCTCTGTGCATTTGTATAGACACATTTTAATGTCGAATGTGACTGTCGAAAGTCGAATGGTGAAAGTCGAATGTGGAATGTCGAATGTCAATGTCGGATGTCGAAAGTCGAATGTGAATGTGGAATGTCGAATGTGAATGTCGAATGTCAAATGTGAATGTCGAATGTGAATGTCGAAATGTCGAATGTCGAAATGTCGAATGTCGAAATGTCGAATGTCGAATGGTGAATGTCGAATGGTGAATGTCGGATGTTGAAAGTCGAATGTCAAAAGTCGAATGTCGAATGTGAATGTCGAAAGTCGAATGTGAATGTCGAAAGTCGAAAGTCGAATGTGAATGTCGGATGTCGAAAGTGAATGTCGAATGTGAGTGTCGGAAGTCGAAAGTCGAAAGTCGAATGTGAATGTCGAATGTGAATGTCGAAATGTCGAATGTCGAATGTGAATGTCGAAATGTCGAATGTGAATGTCAAATGTGAATGTCAAATATGAATGTCAAATGTGAATGTCGAATGGTGAATGTCGAATGGTGAATGTCGAATGGTGAATGTCGAATGGTGAATGTGAATGTCGAATGTCGAATGTCGAAAGTCGAATGGTGAATGTCGAATGGTGAATGTCGAATGTCAATATCGAATGTCGAATGTCGAATGTGAAATGTGAATGTCGAATGTCGAAATATCAATGTCGAATGTGAATGTCGAATGTGAATGTCGAATGTCCAATGTCGAATGTCCAATGTGAATGTCCAATGTGAATGTCCAATGTGAATGTCCAATGTCGAATGTGAATGTCGAATGTGAATGTTGAAAATTCGAATGTCAAAATGTCGAATGTCGAAATGTCGAATGTGAATGTCGAATGTCGAATGTGAATGTCGAATGTCGAATGTCGAATGTGAATGTCGAATGTCCAATGTCCAATGTCCAATGTCCAATGTGAATGTCCAATGTCGAATGTGAATGTCGAATGTGAATGTTGAAAATTCGAATGTCGAAATGTCGAATGTCGAAATGTCGAATTTGAATGTCGAATGTGAATGTCGAAATGTCGAATGTCGATTGTCAAATGTGAATGTTGAAATGTCGAAATGTCGATTGTCGAAATGTCGAGTGTCGAAATGTCGAATGTCGAATGTGAATGTCGAAATGTCGCATGTCGAATGTGAATGTCGAATGTCGAAATGTCGAATGTCGAAAGTCAAAATGTCGAATGTCGAATGTGAATGTCGAATGTCGAAATGTCGAAATGTCGAATGTCAAATGTCGAATGTGAATGTCGAATGTCGAAATGTCGAATGTCGAATGTCGAAATGTCGAATGTCGAATGTGAATTTCGAATGTCGAAATGTCGAATGTTGAAATGTCGAATGTCGAATGTTGAATGTCAAATGTCGAATGTGAATGTCGAAAGTCGAAATGTCGAATGTGAATGTCGAAATGTCGAATGTCGGATGTGAATGTCGAATGTCGAAATGTCGAAATGTCGAAATGTCGAATGTCGATTGTCAAATGTGAATGTTGAAATGTCGAAATGTCGATTGTCGAAATGTCGATTGTCGAAATGTGGAGTGTCGAAATGTCGAATGTCGAATGTGAATGTCGAAATGTCGCATGTCGAATGTGAATGTCGAATGTCGAAATGTCGAATGTCGAAAGTCAAAATGTCGAATGTCGAATGTGAATGTCGAATGTCGAAATGTCGAAATGTCGAATGTCAAATGTCTTATGTGAATGTCGAATGTCGAAATGTCGAATGTCGAATGTCGAAATGTCGAATGTCGAATGTGAATTTCGAATGTCGAAATGTCGAATGTTGAAATGTCGAATGTCGAATGTTGAATGTCAAATGTCGAATGTGAATGTCGAAAGTCGAAATGTCGAATGTGAATGTCGAAATGTCGAATGTCGGATGTGAATGTCGAATGTCGAAATGTCGAAATGTCGAATGTCGAATGTGAATGTCGAAATGTCGAAATATCGAATGTCGAATGTCGAATGTCAAATGTGAATGTCGAACGTCGAATGTGAATGTCGAAATGTCGAATGTCGAAATGTCGAATGTCGAATGTGAATGTCGAAATGTCGCATGTCGAATGTTGAAATGTCGAATGTCAAATGTCGAATGTCGAAAGTCGAATTGTCGAATGTCGAATGTGAAAATGTCGAATGTGAATGTCGATTGTCGAATGTCGAAAGTCGAATGTGAATGTCGAATGTGAAAGTCGAATGTCGAAATGTCGAAATGTCGAATGTCGAAATGTCGAAATGTCGAATGTCAAATGTGAATGTCGAATGTCGAGATGTCGAATGTTGAAAGTCGAAATGTTGAATGTCGAATGTGAATGTCGAATGTGAATGTCGAATGTCGAATGTCAAATGTCGAATGTGAATGTCGAATGTGAAAGTCGAATGTCGAAATGTCGAAATGTCGAATGTCGAATGTGAATGTCGAATGTTGAAATGTCGAATGTTGAAATGTCGAATGTCGAATGTCGAATGTGAATGTCGAATGTGAAAGTCGAATGTCGAAAGTCGAATGTGAATGTCGAATGTTGAAATGTCGAATGTTGAAATGTCGAATGTCGAATGTCGAATGTCAAATGTCGAATGTGAATGTCGAATGTGAAAGTCGAATGTGAAAGTCGAATGTCGAAATGTCGAAATGTCGAATGTCGAATGTGAATGTCGAATGTTGAAATGTCGAATGTTGAAATGTCGAATGTCGAATGTCGAATGTGAATGTCGAATGTGAAAGTCGAATGTCGAAATGTCGAAATGTCGAATGTCGAATGTGAATGTCGAATGTTGAAATGTCGAATGTTGAAATGTCGAATGTCGAATGTCGAATGTCAAATGTCGAATGTGAATGTCGAATGTGAAAGTCGAATGTCGAAATGTCGAAATGTCGAATGTCGAATGTGAATGTCGAATGTTGAAATGTCGAATGTTGAAATGTCGAATGTCGAATGTCGAATGTCGAATGTGAATGTCGAATGTTGAAATGTCGAATGTCAAAAGTCGAAATGTCGAATGTGAATGTCGAAATGTCGAATGTCGAATGTGAATGTCGGCTGTCGAAATGTCAAAATGTCAAATGTCGAATGTCGAATGTGAATGTCGAAATGTCGAATGTCGGATGTGAATGTCGAATGTCGAAATGTCGAATGTCAAATATCGAATGTGAATGTCGATTGTCGAAATGTCGAATGTTGAAATGTCGAAATGTCGATTATGAATGTCGAATGTCGAATTTGAATGTCGAATGTCGAAATGTCGAAATGTCGAATGTCGAATGTGAATGTCGAATGTGAATGTCGAATGTCGAAATGTTGAAATGTCGAATGTCGAATGTGAATGTTGAATGTTGAATGTCGAATGTGAATGTCAAATGTCGAAATGTCGAAATGTCGAAATGTCGAATGTCGAATGTGAATGTCGAATGTTAAATGTGAATGTCGAATGTCGAAATGTCGAAATGTTGAATGTCGAATGTCGAATGTCGAATGTGAATGTCGAATGTGAATGTCGAATGTCGAAATGTCGAATGTCGAATTGTCGAAGGTCGAATGTGAATGTCGAAATGTCGAATGTGAATGTCGAATGTCGAAATGTCGAATGTGAATGTCGAAATGTCGTAATGTCGAAATGTCGAATGTCGAATGTGAATGTCGAATGTGAATGTCGAATGTCGAATGTGAATGTCGAATGTCGAAATGTCGAAATGTCGAATGTCGAATGTGAATGTCGAATGTCGAATGTGAATGTCGAATGTCGAATGTGAATGTCGAATGTCGAAATGTCGAAATGTCGAATGTCGAATGTGAATGTCGAATGTCGAATGTGAATGTCGAATGTCAAATGTCGAATGTCGAATGTGAATGTCGAATGTCGACATGTCGAAATGTCGAATGTCGAAATGTCGAATGTCGAATGTCGAATGTGAATGTCGAATGTCGAATGTCAAATGTGAATGTCGAATGTCGAAATGTCGAATGTCGAATGTGAATGTCGAAATGTCGAAATGTCGAATTTAAATGTCGAATCTCGAAATGTCGAATGTCGAATGTCGTATGTGAATGTCGAATGTCGAAATGTCGAATGTCGAAATGTCGAATGTCGAATGTCAAATGTGAATGTCGAATGTCGAATGTGAATGTCGAATGTCGAATGCGAATGTCGAAATGTCGAAATGTCGATTGTCGAAATGTCAAATATCGAATGTGAATGTCGAAAGTCGAAATGTCGAATGTCGAATGTGAATGTCGAAATGTCGAAATGTCGAATGTGAATGTCGAAATGTCGAATGTCGAAATGTCGACTGTTGTATGTCGAATGTGAATGTCGAATGTCGAAATGTCGAAATGTTGAATGTCAAATGTGAATGTCGAATGTCGCAATGTCGAATGTCGAATGTCAAATGTGAATGTCGAATGTCGAATGTGAATGTTGAATGTTGAATGTCAATGTCGAATGTCGAAATGTCGAACGTCTAAATGTCGAACGTTGAAAGTCGAAATGTAGAATGTCGAATGTGAATGTCGAAATGTCGAAATGTCGAATGTGAATGTCGAAATGTCGAATGTCGAAATGTCGAATGTCGAAATGTCGAATGTCAAATGTCGAATGTGAATGTCAAATGTCAAATGTCAAATGTCAAATGTGAATGTCGATTGTCAAATGTGAATGTCGAATGTCAATTGTGAATGTCGAATGTCGAAATGTCGAATGTCGAATGTCGAATGTCGAATGTCGAATGTAAAATGTGAATGTCGAATGTGAATGTCGAATGTCGAAATGTCGAATTTTGAAATGTCGAATGTCGAAAGTCGAAATGTCGAATGTGAATGTTGAAATGTCGAAATGTCGAATGTCGAAATGTCGAATGTCGAATGTGAATGTCGAAATGTCGAAACGTCACATGTCGAAAGTCAAAATGTCGAATGTGAATGTCGAATGTCGAATGTGAATGTCGAATGTGAATGTCGAAATGTCGAATGTCGAATGTGAATGTCAAATGTCATAATGTCGAAATGTCGAATGTCGAATGTGAATGTTGAATGTCGAAATGTCGAAATGTCGAATGTCGAATGTGATTGTCGAAATGTCGAAATGTCGAATGTCGAATGTGAATGTTGAATGTCGAAATGTCAATGTTGAAATGTCGAATGTCGAATGTCAAATGTCGAATGTGAATGTCGAATGTCAAATGTCGAATGTGAATGTCGAATGTCGAAATGTCGAATGTCAAAAGTCGAAATGTCGAATGTGAATGTCGAAATGTCGAATGTCGGATGTGAATGTCGAATGTCGAAATGTCGAAATGTCAAATGTAGAACGTCGAAATGTCGAAATGTCGAATGTCGAATGTCAAATGTGAATGTCGAATGTCGAATGTGAATGTCGAATGTGAATGTTGAATGTCGAATGTCGAATGTCAAAAGTCGAAATGTCGAATGTGAATGTCGAATGTCGGATGTGAATGTCGAATGTCGAAATGTCGAAATGTTGAATGTAGAATTTCGAATGTGAATGTCCAAATGTCGAAATGTCGAATGTCGAATGTCGAATGTCGAATGTGAATGTCGAATGTCGAATGTGAATGTCGAAATGTCGAAATGTCGCATGTCGAATGTGAATGACGAATGTCGAAATGTCGAATGTCGAAAGTCAAAATGTCGAATGTCGAATGTCGAAATGTCGAAATGTCGAATGTCGAATGTGAACGTCGAATGTGAATGTCGAATGTCGAAATGTCGAATGTCGAATGTGAATTTCGAATGTCGAAATGTCGAATGTTGAAATGTCGAATGTCGAATGTCGAATGTCAAATGTCGAATGTGAATGTCGAATGTCGAAATGTCGAATGTCAAAAGTCGAAATGTCGAATGTGAATGTCGAAATGTCGAATATCGGATGTGAATGTCTAATGTCGAAATGTCGAAATGTCGAAATGTCGAATGGGAATGTCGAAATGTCGAAATGTCGAATGTCGAATGTCGAATGTCAAATGTGAATGTCGAAATGTCGAATGTCGAAATGTCGAATGTCGAATGTGAATGTCCAAATGTCGAAATGTCGCATGTCGAATGTGAATGTCGAATGTCGAATGTCAAATGTCGAATGTGAATGTCGAATGTCGAAATGTCGAATGTCAAAAGTCGAAATGTCGAATGTGAATGTCGAAATGTCGAATATCGGATGTGAATGTCTAATGTCGAAATGTCGAAATGTCGAATGTCGAATGGGAATGTCGAAATGTCGAAATGTCGAATGTCGAATGTCGAATGTCGAATGTGAATGTCGAAATGTCGAATGTCGAAATGTCGAATGTCGAATGTGAATGTCGAAATGTCGAAATGTCGCATGTCGAATGTGAATGTCGAATGTCGAATGTCGAATGTCGAATGTGAATGTCGAATGTCGAAATGTCGAATGTTGATTGTCAAATGTGAATGTTGAAATGTCGAAATGTCGATTGTCGAAATGTCGAATGTCGAAATGTCGAATGTCGAATGTGAATGTCGAAATGTCGAATGTCGAAATGTCGAATGTCGAATGTGAATGTCAAATGTCGAAATGTCGAATGTCGAATGTGAATGTCGAAATGTCGAATGTCGAAATGTCGAATGTCGAATGTGATTGTCGAAATGTCGAAATGTCGAATGTCGAATGTGAATGTCGAATGTCGAAATGTCGAATGTCAAAAGTCGAAATGTCGAATGTGAATGTCGAAATGTCGAATATCGGATGTGAATGTCGAATGTCGAAATGTCGAAATGTCGAATGTCGAATGGGAATGTCGAAATGTCGAAATGTCGAATGTCGAATGTCGAATGTCAAATGTGAATGTCGAACGTCGAATGTGAATGTCGAATGTCGAAATGTCGAATGTCGAAATGTCGAATGTCGAAATGTCGAATGTCGAATGTGAATGTCGAAATGTCGAAATGTCGCATGTCGAATGTTGAAATGTCGAATGTCAAATGTCGAATGTCGAAAGTCGAATTGTCGAATGTCGAATGTGAAAATGTCGAATGTGAATGTCGATTGTCGAATGTCGAAAGTCGAATGTGAATGTCGAATGTGAAAGTCGAATGTCGAAATGTCGAAATGTCGAATGTCAAATGTGAATGTCAAATGTCGAGATGTCGAATGTTGAAAGTCGAAATGTTGAATGTCGAATGTGAATGTCGAATGTGAATGTCGAATGTCGAATGTCAAATGTCGAATGTGAATGTCGAATGTGAAAGTCGAATGTGAAAGTCGAATGTCGAAATGTCGAAATGTCGAATGTCGAATGTGAATGTCGAATGTTGAAATGTCGAATGTTGAAATGTCGAATGTCGAATGTCGAATGTGAATGTCGAATGTGAAAGTCGAATGTCGAAATGTCGAAATGTCGAATGTCGAATGTGAATGTCGAATGTTGAAATGTCGAATGTTGAAATGTCGAATGTCGAATGTCGAATGTCGAATGTGAATGTCGAATGTTGAAATGTCGAATGTCAAAAGTCGAAATGTCCAATGTGAATGTCGAAATGTCGAATGTCGAATGTGAATGTCGGCTGTCGAAATGTCGAATGTCGAATGTCGAATGTGAATGTCGAAATGTCGAATGTCGGATGTGAATGTCGAATGTCGAAATGTCGAATGTCAAATATCGAATGTGAATGTCGATTGTCGAAATGTCGAATGTTGAAATGTCGAAATGTCGATTATGAATGTCGAATGTCGAATTTGAATGTCGAATGTCGAAATGTCGAAATGTCGAATGTCGAATGTGAATGTCGAATGTGAATGTCGAATGTCGAAATGTTGAAATGTCGAATGTCGAATGTGAATGTTGAATGTTGAATGTCGAATGTGAATGTCAAATGTCGAAATGTCGAAATGTCGAAATGTCGAATGTCGAATGTGAATGTCGAATGTTAAATGTGAATGTCGAATGTCGAAATGTCGAAATGTTGAATGTCGAATGTCGAATGTGAATGTCGAATGTGAATGTCGAATGTCGAAATGTCGAATGTCGAATTGTTGAATGTCGAATGTGAATGTCGAAATGTCGAATGTGAATGTCGAATGTCGAATGTGAATGTCGAATGTCGAATGTGAATGTCGAATGTCGAATGTCGAAATGTCGAATGTCGAAATGTCGAATGTCGAAATGTCGAATGTCGAATGTCGAATGTCGAATGTGAATGTCGAATGTCGAATGTCAAATGTGAATGTCGAATGTCGAATGTGAATGTCGAAATGTCGAAATGTCGAATTTAAATGTCGAATCTCGAAATGTCGAATGTCGAATGTCGTATGTGAATGTCGAATGTCGAAATGTCGAATGTCGAATGTCAAATGTGAATGTCGAATGTCGAATGTCAAATGTGAATGTCGAATGTCGAATGTGAATGTCGAAATGTCGAAATGTCGATTGTCGAAATGTCAAATATCGAATGTGAATGTCGAAAGTCGAAAAGTCGAATGTCGAAATGTCGAAATGTCGAAATGTCGAATGTGAATGTCGAAATGTCGCATGTCGAAATGTCGACTGTTGTATGTCGAATGTGAATGTCGAATGTCGAAATGTCGAATGTCAAATGTGAATGTCGAATGTCGCAATGTCGAATGTCGAATGTCAAATGTGAATGTCGAATGTGAATGTTGAATGTCGAATGTCAAATGTGAATGTCGAATGTCGAATGTGAATGTCGAATGTCGAATGTGAATGTCGAATGTCGAAATGTCGAACGTCTAAATGTCGAACGTTGAAAGTCGAAATGTAGAATGTCGAATGTGAATGTCGAAATGTCGAAATGTCGAATGTGAATGTCGAAATGTCGAATGTCGAAATGTCGAATGTCGAAATGTCGAAATGTCGAATGTCAAATGTCGAATGTGAATGTCGAATGTCAAATGTGAATGTCGATTGTCAAATGTGAATGTCGAATGTCAATTGTGAATGTCGAATGTCGAGATGTCGAATGTTGAAAGTCGAAATGTCGAATGTCGAATGTGAATGTCGAATGTCGAATGTCGAATGTGAATGTCGAATGTCGAATGTGAATGTCGACATGTCGAAATGTCGAAATGTCGAATGTCGAAATGTCGAAATGTCGAATGTCGAATGTCGAATGTCGAGTGTAAAATGTGGATGTCGAATGTGAATGTCGAATGTCGAAATGTCGAATGTCGAAATGTCGAATGTCGAAAGTCGAAATGTCGAATGTGAATGTTGAAATGTCGAAATGTCGATTGTCGAAATGTCGAATGTGAATGTCGAAATGTCGAAACGTCACATGTCGAAAGTCGAAATGTCGAATGTGAATGTCGAATGTCGAATGTGAATGTCGAAATGTCGAATGTCGAATGTCAAATGTCGAATGTGAATGTCGAATGTCGAAAAGTCGAATGTCAAAAGTTGAAATGTCGAATGTGAATGTCGAAATGTCGAATGTCGAATGTGAATGTCAAATGTCATAATGTCGAAATGTAGAATGTCGAATGTGATTGTTGAATGTCGAAATGTCGAAATGTCGAATGTCGAATGTGATTGTCGAAATGTCGAATGTCGAATGTGAATGTTGAATGTCGAAATGTCAATGTTGAAATGTCGAATGTCGAATGTCAAATGTCGAATGTGAATGTCGAATGTCGAAATGTCGAATGTCGAAAGTCGAAATGTCGAATGTCGGATGTGAATGTCGAATGTCGAAATGTCGAAATGTCGAATGTAGAATGTCGAATGTGAATGTCGAAATGTCGAAATGTCGAATGTCGAATGTCAAATGTGAATGTCGAATGTCGAATGTGAATGTCGAATGTCGAATGTCAAAAGTCGAAATGTCGAATGTGAATGTCGAAATGTCGAATGTCGGATGTGAATGTCGAATGTCGAAATGTCGAAATGTCGAATGTAGAATTTCGAATGTGAATGTCGAAATGTCGAAATGTCGAATGTCGAATGTCGAATGTGAATGTCGAATGTCGAATGTGAATGTCGAAATGTCGAAATGTCGCATGTCGAATGTGAATGACGAATGTCGAAATGTCGAATGTCGAAAGTCAAAATGTCGAATGTCGAATGTGAATGTCGAATGTCGAAATGTCGAAATGTCGAATGTCGAATGTGAACGTCGAATGTCGAATGTGAATGTCGAATGTCGAAATGTCGAATGTCGAATGTGAATTTCGAATGTCGAAATGTCGAATGTTGAAATGTCGAATGTCGAATGTCAAATGTCGAATGTGAATGTCGAATGTCGAAATGTCGAATGTCAAAAGTCGAAATGTCGAATGTGAATGTTGAAATGTCGAATATCGGATGTGAATGTCGAATGTCGAAATGTCGAATGTCGAATGGGAATGTCGAAATGTCGAAATGTCGAATGTCGAATGTCGAATGTCAAATGTGAATGTCGATCGTCGAATGTGAATGTCGAATGTCGAAATGTCGAATGTCGAAATGTCGAATGTCGAATGTGAATGTCGAAATGTCGAAATGTCGCATGTCGAATGTTGAAATGTCGAATGTCAAATGTCGAATGTCGAAAGTCGAATTGTCGAATGTCGAATGTGAAAATGTCGAATGTGAATGTCGATTGTCGAATGTCGAAAGTCGAATGTGAATGTCGAGTGTGAAAGTCGAATGTCGAAATGTCGAAATGTCGAATGTCAAATGTGAATGTCGAATGTCGAGATGTCGAATGTTGAAAGTCGAAATGTTGAATGTCGAATGTGAATGTCGAATGTGAATGTCGAATGTCAAATGTCGAATGTGAATGTCGAATGTGAAAGTCGAATGTGAAAGTCGAATGTCGAAATGTCGAAATGTCGAATGTCGAATGTGAATGTCGAATGTTGAAATGTCGAATGTTGAAATGTCGAATGTCGAATGTCGAATGTCGAATGTGAATGTCGAATGTGAAAGTCGAATGTCGAAATGTCGAAATGTCGAATGTCGAATGTGAATGTCGAATGTTGAAATGTCGAATGTTGAAATGTCGAATGTCGAATGTCGAATGTCAAATGTCGAATGTGAATGTCGAATGTGAAAGTCGAATGTCAAAATGTCGAAATGTCGAATGTCGAATGTGAATGTCGAATGTTGAAATGTCGAATGTTGAAATGTCGAATGTCGAATGTCGAATGTCGAATGTGAATGTCGAATGTTGAAATGTCGAATGTCAAAAGTCGAAATGTCGAATGTGAATGTCGAAATGTCGAATGTCGAATGTGAATGTCGGCTGTCGAAATGTCGAAATGTCGAATGTCGAATGTCGAATGTGAATGTCGAAATGTCGAATGTCGGATGTGAATGTCGAATGTCGAAATGTCGAATGTCAAATATCGAATGTGAATGTCGATTGTCGAAATGTCGAATGTTGAAATGTCGAAATGTCGATTATGAATGTCGAATGTCGAATTTGAATGTCGAATGTCGAAATGTCGAATGTCGAATGTGAATGTCGAATGTGAATGTCGAATGTCGAAATGTTGAAATGTCGAATGTCGAATGTGAATGTTGAATGTTGAATGTCGAAAGTGAATGTCAAATGTCAAAATGTCGAAATGTCGAAATGTCGAATGTCGAATGTGAATGTCGAATGTGAATGTCGAAATGTCGAAACGTCACATGTCGAAAGTCGAAATGTCGAATGTGAATGTCGAATGTCGAATGTGAATGTCGAAATGTCGAATGTCGAATGTCAAATGTCGAATGTGAATGTCGAATGTCGAAAAGTCGAATGTCAAAAGTCGAAATGTCGAATGTGAATGTCGAAATGTCGAATGTCGAATGTGAATGTCAAATGTCATAATGTCGAAATGTCGAATGTCGAAAGTCGAAATGTCGAATGTGAATGTTGAAATGTCGAAATGTCGAATGTCGAAATGTCGAATGTCGAATGTGAATGTCGAAATGTCGAAACGTCACATGTCGAAAGTCGAAATGTCGAATGTGAATGTCGAATGTCGAATGTGAATGTCGAAATGTCGAATGTCGAATGTCAAATGTCGAATGTGAATGTCGAATGTCGAAAAGTCGAATGTCAAAAGTCGAAATGTCGAATGTGAATGTCGAAATGTCGAATGTCGAATGTGAATGTCAAATGTCATAATGTCGAAATGTCGAATGTCGAATGTGATTGTTGAATGTCGAAATGTCGAAATGTCGAATGTCGAATGTGATTGTCGAAATGTCGAAATGTCGAATGTCGAATGTGAATGTTGAATGTCGAAATGTCAATGTTGAAATGTCGAATGTCGAATGTCAAATGTCGAATGTGAATGTCGAATGTCGAAATGTCGAATGTCAAAAGTCGAAATGTCGAATGTCAAAAGTCGAAATGTCGAATGTCGGATGTGAATGTCGAATGTCGAAATGTCGAATGTAGAATGTCGAATGTGAATGTCGAAATGTCGAAATGTCGAATGTCGAATGTCGAATGTCGAATGTGAATGTCGAATGTCGAATGTGAATGTCGAATGTCAAAAGTCGAAATGTCGAATGTGAATGTCGAAATGTCGAATGTCGGATGTGAATGTCGAATGTCGAAATGTCGAAATGTCGAATGTAGAATTTCGAATGTGAATGTCGAAATGTCGAAATGTCGAATGTCGAATGTCGAATGTGAATGTCGAATGTCGAATGTCGAATGTGAATGTCGAAATGTCGAAATGTCGCATGTCGAATGTGAATGACGAATGTCGAAATGTCGAATGTCGAAAGTCAAAATGTCGAATGTCGAATGTGAATGTCGAATGTCGAAATGTCGAAATGTCGAATGTCGAATGTGAACGTCGAATGTCGAATGTGAATGTCGAATGTCGAAATGTCGAATGTCGAATGTGAATTTCGAATGTCGAAATGTCGAATGTTGAAATGTCGAATGTCGAATGTCAAATGTCGAATGTGAATGTCGAATGTCGAAATGTCGAATGTCAAAAGTCAAAATGTCGAATGTGAATGTCGAAATGTCGAATATCGGATGTGAATGTCGAATGTCGAAATGTCGAAATGTCGAATGTCGAATGGGAATGTCGAAATGTCGAAATGTCGAATGTCGAATGTCGAATGTCAAATGTGAATGTCGAACGTCGAATGTGAATGTCGAATGTCGAAATGTCGAATGTCGAAATGTCGAATGTCGAAATGTCGAATGTCGAATGTGAATGTCGAAATGTCGAAATGTCGCATGTCGAATGTTGAAATGTCGAATGTCGAAATGTCGAATGTCGAAAGTCGAATTGTCGAATGTCGAATGTGAAAATGTCGAATGTGAATGTCGATTGTCGAATGTCGAAAGTCGAATGTGAATGTCGAATGTGAAAGTCGAATGTCGAAATGTCGAAATGTCGAATGTCAAATGTGAATGTCAAATGTCGAGATGTCGAATGTTGAAAGTCGAAATGTTGAATGTCGAATGTGAATGTCGAATGTGAATGTCGAATGTCGAATGTCAAATGTCGAATGTGAATGTCGAATGTGAAAGTCGAATGTGAAAGTCGAATGTCGAAATGTCGAAATGTCGAATGTCGAATGTGAATGTCGAATGTTGAAATGTCGAATGTTGAAATGTCGAATGTCGAATGTCGAATGTGAATGTCGAATGTGAAAGTCGAATGTCGAAATGTCGAAATGTCGAATGTCGAATGTGAATGTCGAATGTTGAAATGTCGAATGTTGAAATGTCGAATGTCGAATGTCGAATGTCGAATGTGAATGTCGAATGTTGAAATGTCGAATGTCAAAAGTCGAAATGTCCAATGTGAATGTCGAAATGTCGAATGTCGAATGTGAATGTCGGCTGTCGAAATGTCGAAATGTCGAATGTCGAATGTCGAATGTGAATGTCGAAATGTCGAATGTCGGATGTGAATGTCGAATGTCGAAATGTCGAATGTCAAATATCGAATGTGAATGTCGATTGTCGAAATGTCGAATGTTGAAATGTCGAAATGTCGATTATGAATGTCGAATGTCGAATTTGAATGTCGAATGTCGAAATGTCGAAATGTCGAATGTCGAATGTGAATGTCGAATGTGAATGTCGAATGTCGAAATGTTGAAATGTCGAATGTCGAATGTGAATGTTGAATGTTGAATGTCGAATGTGAATGTCAAATGTCGAAATGTCGAAATGTCGAAATGTCGAATGTCGAATGTGAATGTCGAATGTTAAATGTGAATGTCGAATGTCGAAATGTCGAAATGTTGAATGTCGAATGTCGAATGTGAATGTCGAATGTGAATGTCGAATGTCGAAATGTCGAATGTCGAATTGTTGAATGTCGAATGTGAATGTCGAAATGTCGAATGTGAATGTCGAATGTCGAATGTGAATGTCGAATGTCGAATGTGAATGTCGAATGTCGAATGTCGAAATGTCGAATGTCGAAATGTCGAATGTCGAAATGTCGAATGTCGAATGTCGAATGTCGAATGTGAATGTCGAATGTCGAATGTCAAATGTGAATGTCGAATGTCGAATGTCGAATGTGAATGTCGAAATGTCGAAATGTCGAATTTAAATGTCGAATCTCGAAATGTCGAATGTCGAATGTCGTATGTGAATGTCGAATGTCGAAATGTCGAATGTCGAATGTCAAATGTGAATGTCGAATGTCGAATGTCAAATGTGAATGTCGAATGTCGAATGTGAATGTCGAATGTCGAATGTGAATGTCGAAATGTCGAAATGTCGATTGTCGAAATGTCAAATATCGAATGTGAATGTCGAAAGTCGAAAAGTCGAATGTCGAAATGTCGAAATGTCGAAATGTCGAATGTGAATGTCGAAATGTCGCATGTCGAAATGTCGACTGTTGTATGTCGAATGTGAATGTCGAATGTCGAAATGTCGAATGTCAAATGTGAATGTCGAATGTCGCAATGTCGAATGTCGAATGTCAAATGTGAATGTCGAATGTGAATGTTGAATGTCGAATGTCAAATGTGAATGTCGAATGTCGAATGTGAATGTCGAATGTCGCAATGTCGAATGTCGAATGTCAAATGTGAATGTCGAATGTGAATGTTGAATGTCGAATGTCAAATGTGAATGTCGAATGTCGAATGTGAATGTCGAATGTCGAATGTGAATGTCGAATGTCGAAATGTCGAACGTCTAAATGTCGAACGTTGAAAGTCGAAATGTAGAATGTCGAATGTGAATGTCGAAATGTCGAAATGTCGAATGTGAATGTCGAAATGTCGAATGTCGAAATGTCGAATATCGAAATGTCGAAATGTCGAATGTCAAATGTCGAATGTGAATGTCGAATGTCAAATGTGAATGTCGATTGTCAAATGTGAATGTCGAATGTCAATTGTGAATGTCGAATGTCGAGATGTCGAATGTTGAAAGTCGAAATGTCGAATGTCGAATGTGAATGTCGAATGTCGAATGTCGAATGTGAATGTCGAATGTCGAATGTGAATGTCGACATGTCGAAATGTCGAAATGTCGAATGTCGAAATGTCGAAATGTCGAATGTCGAATGTCGAATGTCGAGTGTAAAATGTGAATGTCGAATGTGAATGTCGAATGTCGAAATGTCGAATGTCGAAATGTCGAATGTCGAAAGTCGAAATGTCGAATGTGAATGTTGAAATGTCGAAATGTCGATTGTCGAAATGTCGAATGTGAATGTCGAAATGTCGAAACGTCACATGTCGAAAGTCGAAATGTCGAATGTGAATGTCGAATGTCGAATGTGAATGTCGAAATGTCGAATGTCGAATGTCAAATGTCGAATGTGAATGTCGAATGTCGAAAAGTCGAATGTCAAAAGTTGAAATGTCGAATGTGAATGTCGAAATGTCGAATGTCGAATGTGAATGTCAAATGTCATAATGTCGAAATGTAGAATGTCGAATGTGATTGTTGAATGTCGAAATGTCGAAATGTCGAATGTCGAATGTGATTGTCGAAATGTCGAATGTCGAATGTGAATGTTGAATGTCGAAATGTCAATGTTGAAATGTCGAATGTCGAATGTCAAATGTCGAATGTGAATGTCGAATGTCGAAATGTCGAATGTCGAAAGTCGAAATGTCGAATGTCGGATGTGAATGTCGAATGTCGAAATGTCGAAATGTCGAATGTAGAATGTCGAATGTGAATGTCGAAATGTCGAAATGTCGAATGTCGAATGTCAAATGTGAATGTCGAATGTCGAATGTGAATGTCGAATGTCGAATGTCAAAAGTCGAAATGTCGAATGTGAATGTCGAAATGTCGAATGTCGGATGTGAATGTCGAATGTCGAAATGTCGAAATGTCGAATGTAGAATTTCGAATGTGAATGTCGAAATGTCGAAATGTCGAATGTCGAATGTCGAATGTGAATGTCGAATGTCGAATGTGAATGTCGAAATGTCGAAATGTCGCATGTCGAATGTGAATGACGAATGTCGAAATGTCGAATGTCGAAAGTCAAAATGTCGAATGTCGAATGTGAATGTCGAATGTCGAAATGTCGAATGTCGAATGTGAACGTCGAATGTCGAATGTGAATGTCGAATGTCGAAATGTCGAATGTCGAATGTGAATTTCGAATGTCGAAATGTCGAATGTTGAAATGTCGAATGTCGAATGTCAAATGTCGAATGTGAATGTCGAATGTCGAAATGTCGAATGTCAAAAGTCGAAATGTCGAATGTGAATGTTGAAATGTCGAATATCGGATGTGAATGTCGAATGTCGAAATGTCGAATGTCGAATGGGAATGTCGAAATGTCGAAATGTCGAATGTCGAATGTCGAATGTCAAATGTGAATGTCGATCGTCGAATGTGAATGTCGAATGTCGAAATGTCGAATGTCGAAATGTCGAATGTCGAATGTGAATGTCGAAATGTCGAAATGTCGCATGTCGAATGTTGAAATGTCGAATGTCAAATGTCGAATGTCGAAAGTCGAATTGTCGAATGTCGAATGTGAAAATGTCGAATGTGAATGTCGATTGTCGAATGTCGAAAGTCGAATGTGAATGTCGAGTGTGAAAGTCGAATGTCGAAATGTCGAAATGTCGAATGTCAAATGTGAATGTCGAATGTCGAGATGTCGAATGTTGAAAGTCGAAATGTTGAATGTCGAATGTGAATGTCGAATGTGAATATCGAATGTCAAATGTCGAATGTGAATGTCGAATGTGAAAGTCGAATGTGAAAGTCGAATGTCGAAATGTCGAAATGTCGAATGTCGAATGTGAATGTCGAATGTTGAAATGTCGAATGTTGAAATGTCGAATGTCGAATGTCGAATGTCGAATGTGAATGTCGAATGTGAAAGTCGAATGTCGAAATGTCGAAATGTCGAATGTCGAATGTGAATGTCGAATGTTGAAATGTCGAATGTTGAAATGTCGAATGTCGAATGTCGAATGTCAAATGTCGAATGTGAATGTCGAATGTGAAAGTCGAATGTCAAAATGTCGAAATGTCGAATGTCGAATGTGAATGTCGAATGTTGAAATGTCGAATGTTGAAATGTCGAATGTCGAATGTCGAATGTCGAATGTGAATGTCGAATGTTGAAATGTCGAATGTCAAAAGTCGAAATGTCGAATGTGAATGTCGAAATGTCGAATGTCGAATGTGAATGTCGGCTGTCGAAATGTCGAAATGTCGAATGTCGAATGTCGAATGTGAATGTCGAAATGTCGAATGTCGGATGTGAATGTCGAATGTCGAAATGTCGAATGTCAAATATCGAATGTGAATGTCGATTGTCGAAATGTCGAATGTTGAAATGTCGAAATGTCGATTATGAATGTCGAATGTCGAATTTGAATGTCGAATGTCGAAATGTCGAATGTCGAATGTGAATGTCGAATGTCGAATGTCGAAATGTTGAAATGTCGAATGTCGAATGTGAATGTTGAATGTTGAATGTCGAAAGTGAATGTCAAATGTCAAAATGTCGAAATGTAGAAATGTCGAATGTCGAATGTGAATGTCGAATGTTAAATGTGAATGTCGAATGTCGAAATGTCGAAATGTTGAATGTCGAATGTCGAATGTGAATGTCGAATGTGAATGTCGAATGTCGAAATGTCGAATGTCGAATTGTCGAATGTCGAATGTGAATGTCGAAATGTCGAATGTGAATGTCGAATGTCGAAATGTCGAATGTGAATGTCGAAATGTCGTAATGTCGAAATGTCGAATGTCGAATGTGAATGTCGAATGTCGAATGTGAATGTCGAATGTCGAATGTGAATGTCGAATGTCGAAATGTCGAAATGTCGAATGTCGAATGTGAATGTCGAATGTCGAATGTGAATGTCGAATGTCAAATGTCGAATGTCGAATGTGAATGTCGAATGTCGACATGTCGAAATGTCGAATGTCGAAATGTCGAATGTCGAAATGTCGAATGTCGAATGTCGAATGTGAATGTCGAATGTCGAATGTCAAATGTGAATGTCGAATGTCGAAATGTCGAATGTCGAATGTGAATGTCGAAATGTCGAAATGTCGAATTTAAATGTCGAATCTCGAAATGTCGAATGTCGAATGTCGTATGTGAATGTCGAATGTCGAAATGTCGAATGTCGAAATGTCGAATGTCGAATGTCAAATGTGAATGTCGAATGTCGAATGTGAATGTCGAATGTCGAATGTGAATGTCGAAATGTCGAAATGTCGATTGTCGAAATGTCAAATATCGAATGTGAATGTCGAAAGTCGAAATGTCGAATGTCGAATGTGAATGTCGAAATGTCGAAATGTCGAATGTGAATGTCGAAATGTCGAATGTCGAAATGTCGACTGTTGTATGTCGAATGTGAATGTCGAATGTCGAAATGTCGAAATGTTGAATGTCAAATGTGAATGTCGAATGTCGCAATGTCGAATGTCGAATGTCAAATGTGAATGTCGAATGTCGAATGTGAATGTTGAATGTCGAATGTCAAATGTGAATGTCGAATGTCGAATGTGAATGTCGAATGTCGAATGTGAATGTCGAATGTCGAAATGTCGAACGTCTAAATGTCGAACGTTGAAAGTCGAAATGTAGAATGTCGAATGTGAATGTCGAAATGTCGAAATGTCGAATGTGAATGTCGAAATGTCGAATGTCGAAATGTCGAATGTCGAAATGTCGAATGTCGAAATGTCGAAATGTCGAATGTCAAATGTCGAATGTGAATGTCGAATGTCAAATGTCAAATGTCAAATGTGAATGTCGATTGTCAAATGTGAATGTCGAATGTCAATTGTGAATGTCGAATGTCGAAATGTCGAATGTCGAATGTCGAATGTCGAATGTCGAATGTAAAATGTGAATGTCGAATGTGAATGTCGAATGTCGAAATGTCGAATTTCGAAATGTCGAATGTCGAAAGTCGAAATGTCGAATGTGAATGTTGAAATGTCGAAATGTCGAATGTCGAAATGTCGAATGTCGAATGTGAATGTCGAAATGTCGAAACGTCACATGTCGAAAGTCGAAATGTCGAATGTGAATGTCGAATGTCGAATGTGAATGTCGAATGTGAATGTCGAAATGTCGAATGTCGAATGTCAAATGTCGAATGTGAATGTCGAATGTCGAAAAGTCGAATGTCAAAAGTCGAAATGTCGAATGTGAATGTCGAAATGTCGAATGTCGAATGTGAATGTCAAATGTCATAATGTCGAAATGTCGAATGTCGAATGTGAATGTTGAATGTCGAAATGTCGAAATGTCGAATGTGATTGTCGAAATGTCGAAATGTCGAATGTCGAATGTGAATGTTGAATGTCGAAATGTCAATGTTGAAATGTCGAATGTCGAATGTCAAATGTCGAATGTGAATGTCGAATGTCGAAATGTCGAATGTCAAAAGTCGAAATGTCGAATGTGAATGTCGAAATGTCGAATGTCGGATGTGAATGTCGAATGTCGAAATGTCGAAATATCGAATGTAGAATGTCGAATGTGAATGTCGAAATGTCGAAATGTCGAATGTCGAATGTCAAATGTGAATGTCGAATGTCGAATGTGAATGTCGAATGTGAATGTTGAATGTCGAATGTCGAATGTCAAAAGTCGAAATGTCGAATGTGAATGTCGAAATGTCGAATGTCGGATGTGAATGTCGAATGTCGAAATGTCGAAATGTCGAATGTAGAATTTCGAATGTGAATGTCGAAATGTCGAAATGTCGAATGTCGAATGTCGAATGTCGAATGTGAATGTCGAAATGTCGAAATGTCGCATGTCGAATGTGAATGACGAATGTCGAAATGTCGAATGTCGAAAGTCAAAATGTCCAATGTCGAATGTGAATGTCGAATGTCGAAATGTCGAAATGTCGAATGTCGAATGTGAACGTCGAATGTGAATGTCGAATGTCGAAATGTCGAATGTCGAATGTGAATTTCGAATGTCGAAATGTCGAATGTTGAAATGTCGAATGTCGAATGTCGAATGTCAAATGTCGAATGTGAATGTCGAATGTCGAAATGTCGAATGTCAAAAGTCAAAATGTCGAATGTGAATGTCGAAATGTCGAATATCGGATGTGAATGTCGAATGTCGAAATGTCGAAATGTCGAATGTCGAATGGGAATGTCGAAATGTCAAAATGTCGAATGTCGAATGTCAAATGTGAATGTCGAATGTCGAATGTGAATGTCGAAATGTCGAATGTCGAAATGTCGAATGTCGAATGTGAATGTCGAAATGTCGAAATGTCGCATGTCGAATGTGAATGTCGAATGTCGAATGTCGAATGTCGAATGTCGAATGTGAATGTCGAATGTCGAAATGTCGAATGTCGATTGTCAAATGTGAATGTTGAAATGTCGAAATGTCGATTGTCGAAATGTCGAATGTCGAAATGTCGAATGTCGAATGTGAATGTCGAAATGTCGAATGTCGAAATGTTGAATGTGGAATGTGAATGTCAAATGTCGAAATGTCGAATGTGAATGTTGAATGTCGAAATGTCGAATGTGATTGTCGAAATGTCGAAATGTCGAATGTCGAATGTGAATGTTGAATGTCGAAATGTCGAATGTTGAAATGTCGAATGGCAAATGTCGAATGTGAATGTTGAATGTCGAAATGTCGAAATGTCGAATGTCGAATGTCGAATGTGAATGTTGAATGTCGAAATGTCGAATGTCGAATGTGATTGTCGAAATGTCGAAATGTCGAATGTCGAATGTGAATGTCGAATGTCGAAATGTCGAATGTTGAAATGTCGAATGTCAAATGTCGAATGTGAATGTCGAATGTCGAAATGTCGAAATGTCGAATGTCGAATGTCGAATGTGAATGTCAAAATGTCGAAATGTCGAATGTCGAATGTCTAATGTCAAATGTGAATGTCGAATGTCGAATGTGAATGTCGAATGTCGAAATGTCGAATGTCGAAAGTCAAAATGTCGAATGTCGAAAGTCGAAATGTCGAATGTCGAATGTCGAAAGTCGAAATGTCGAATGTCGAATGTGAATGTCAAATGTCGAAATCTCGAATGTCGAATGTCAAATGTGAATGTCGAATGTCGAATGTCGAATGTGAATGTCGAATGTCGAAATGTCGAATGTCGAAAGTCAAAATGTCGAATGTCGAAAGTCGAAATGTCGAATGTCGAATGTCGAAAGTCGAAATGTCGAATGTCGAATGTCGAAAGTCGAAATGTCGAATGTCGAATGTGAATGTCAAATGTCGAAATCTCGAATGTCGAATGTCAAATGTGAATGTCGAATGTCGAATGTCGAATGTGAATGTCGAATGTCGAAATGTCGAATGTCGAAAGTCGAAATGTCGAATGTCGAAAGTCGAAATGTCGAATGTCGAATGTGAATTTCGAATGTCGAAATGTCGAATGTTGAAATGTCGAATGTCGAATGTCGAATGTCAAATGTCGAATATGAATGTCCAAAGTCGAAATGTCGAATGTGAATGTCGAAATGTCGAATGTCGGATGTGAATGTCGAATGTCGAAATGTCGAAATGTCGAATTTAAATGTCGAATGTCGAAATGTCGAATGTCGAATGTCGTATGTGAATGTCGAATGTCGAAATGTCGAATGTCGAAATGTCGAATGTCGAATGTCAAATGTGAATGTCGAATGTCGAATGTGAATGTCGAATGTCGAATGTGAATGTCGAAATGTCGAAATGTCGATTGTCGAAATGTCAAATATCGAATGTGAATGTCGAAAGTCGAAATGTCGAATGTCGAATGTGAATGTCGAAATGTCGAAATGTCGAATGTGAATGTCGAAATGTCGAATGTCGAAATGTCGACTGTTGTATGTCGAATGTGAATGTCGAATGTCGAAATGTCGAAATGTTGAATGTCAAATGTGAATGTCGAATGTCGCAATGTCGAATGTCGAATGTCAAATGTGAATGTCGAATGTCGAATGTGAATGTTGATGTCGAATGTCAAATGTGAATGTCGAATGTCGAATGTGAATGTCGAATGTTGAAATGTCGAACGTCTAAATGTCGAACGTTGAAAGTCGAAATGTAGAATGTCGAATGTGAATGTCGAAATGTCGAAATGTCGAATGTGAATGTCGAAATGTCGAATGTCGAAATGTCGAATGTCGAAATGTCGAATGTCGAAATGTCGAAATGTCGAATGTCAAATGTCGAATGTGAATGTCGAATGTCAAATGTCAAATGTCAAATGTGAATGTCGATTGTCAAATGTGAATGTCGAATGTCAATTGTGAATGTCGAATGTCGAAATGTCGAATGTCGAATGTCGAATGTCGAATGTCGAATGTAAAATGTGAATGTCGAATGTGAATGTCGAATGTCGAAATGTCGAATTTCGAAATGTCGAATGTCGAAAGTCGAAATGTCGAATGTGAATGTTGAAATGTCGAAATGTCGAATGTCGAAATGTCGAATGTCGAATGTGAATGTCGAAATGTCGAAACGTCACATGTCGAAAGTCGAAATGTCGAATGTGAATGTCGAATGTCGAATGTGAATGTCGAATGTGAATGTCGAAATGTCGAATGTCGAATGTCAAATGTAGAATGTGAATGTCGAATGTCGAAAAGTCGAATGTCAAAAGTCGAAATGTCGAATGTGAATGTCGAAATGTCGAATGTCGAATGTGAATGTCAAATGTCATAATGTCGAAATGTCGAATGTCGAATGTGAATGTTGAATGTCGAAATGTCGAAATGTCGAATGTCGAATGTGATTGTCGAAATGTCGAAATGTCGAATGTCGAATGTGAATGTTGAATGTCGAAATGTCAATGTTGAAATGTCGAATGTCGAATGTCAAATGTCGAATGTGAATGTCGAATGTCGAAATGTCGAATGTCAAAAGTCGAAATGTCGAATGTGAATGTCGAAATGTCGAATGTCGGATGTGAATGTCGAATGTCGAAATGTCGAAATATCGAATGTAGAATGTCGAATGTGAATGTCGAAATGTCGAAATGTCGAATGTCGAATGTCAAATGTGAATGTCGAATGTCGAATGTGAATGTCGAATGTGAATGTTGAATGTCGAATGTCGAATGTCAAAAGTCGAAATGTCGAATGTGAATGTCGAAATGTCGAATGTCGGATGTGAATGTCGAATGTCGAAATGTCGAAATGTCGAATGTAGAATTTCGAATGTGAATGTCGAAATGTCGAAATGTCGAATGTCGAATGTCGAATGTGAATGTCGAATGTCGAATGTCGAATGTGAATGTCGAAATGTCGAAATGTCGCATGTCGAATGTGAATGACGAATGTCGAAATGTCGAATGTCGAAAGTCAAAATGTCGAATGTCGAATGTGAATGTCGAATGTCGAAATGTCGAAATGTCGAATGTCGAATGTGAACGTCGAATGTGAATGTCGAATGTCGAAATGTCGAATGTCGAATGTGAATTTCGAATGTCGAAATGTCGAATGTTGAAATGTCGAATGTCGAATGTCGAATGTCAAATGTCGAATGTGAATGTCGAATGTCGAAATGTCGAATGTCAAAAGTCGAAATGTCGAATGTGAATGTCGAAATGTCGAATATCGGATGTGAATGTCGAATGTCGAAATGTCGAAATGTCGAATGTCGAATGGGAATGTCGAAATGTCAAAATGTCGAATGTCGAATGTCGAATGTCAAATGTGAATGTCGAATGTCGAATGTGAATGTCGAAATGTCGAATGTCGAAATGTCGAATGTCGAATGTGAATGTCGAAATGTCGAAATGTCGCATGTCGAATGTGAATGTCGAATGTCGAATGTCGAATGTCGAATGTGAATGTCGAATGTCGAAATGTCGAATGTCGATTGTCAAATGTGAATGTTGAAATGTCGAAATGTCGATTGTCGAAATGTCGAATGTCGAAATGTCGAATGTCGAATGTGAATGTCGAAATGTCGAATGTCGAAATGTCGAATGTGGAATGTGAATGTCAAATGTCGAAATGTCGAATGTGAATGTTGAATGTCGAAATGTCGAATGTGATTGTCGAAATGTCGAAATGTCGAATGTCGAATGTGAATGTTGAATGTCGAAATGTCGAATGTTGAAATGTCGAATGTCAAATGTCGAATGTGAATGTTGAATGTCGAAATGTCGAAATGTCGAATGTCGAATGTCGAATGTGAATGTTGAATGTCGAAATGTCGAATGTCGAATGTGATTGTCGAAATGTCGAAATGTCGAATGTCGAATGTGAATGTCGAATGTCGAAATGTCGAATGTTGAAATGTCGAATGTCAAATGTCGAATGTGAATGTCGAATGTCGAAATGTCGAAATGTCGAATGTCGAATGTCGAATGTGAATGTCAAAATGTCGAAATGTCGAATGTCGAATGTCTAATGTCAAATGTGAATGTCGAATGTCGAATGTGAATGTCGAATGTCGAAATGTCGAATGTCGAAAGTCAAAATGTCGAATGTCGAAAGTCGAAATGTCGAATGTCGAATGTCGAAAGTCGAAATGTCGAATGTCGAATGTGAATGTCAAATGTCGAAATCTCGAATGTCGAATGTCAAATGTGAATGTCGAATGTCGAATGTCGAATGTGAATGTCGAATGTCGAAATGTCGAATGTCGAAAGTCGAAATGTCGAATGTCGAATGTCGAAAGTCGAAATGTCGAATGTCGAATGTGAATTTCGAATGTCGAAATGTCGAATGTTGAAATGTCGAATGTCGAATGTCGAATGTCAAATGTCGAATATGAATGTCCAAAGTCGAAATGTCGAATGTGAATGTCGAAATGTCGAATGTCGGATGTGAATGTCGAATGTCGAAATGTCGAAATGTCGAATGTCGAATGTGAATGTCGAAATGTCGAAATATCGAATGTCGAATGTCAAATGTGAATGTCGAACGTCGAATGTGAATGTCGAATGTCGAAATGTCGAATGTCGAAATGTCGAATGTCGAAATGTCGAATGTCGAATGTGAATGTCGAAATGTCGAAATGTCGCATGTCGAATGTTGAAATGTCGAATGTCAAATGTCGAATGTCGAAAGTCGAATTGTCGAATGTCGAATGTGAAAATGTCGAATGTGAATGTCGATTGTCGAATGTCGAAAGTCGAATGTGAATGTCGAATGTGAAAGTCGAATGTCGAAATGTCGAAATGTCGAATGTCGAATGTGAATGTCGAATGTGAATGTCGAATGTCGAAATGTTGAAATGTCGAATGTCGAATGTGAATGTTGAATGTTGAATGTCGAAAGTGAATGTCAAATGTCAAAATGTCGAAATGTCGAAATGTCGAATGTCGAATGTGAATGTCGAATGTTAAATGTGAATGTCGAATGTCGAAATGTCGAAATGTTGAATGTCGAATGTCGAATGTCGAATGTGAATGTCGAATGTGAATGTCGAATGTCGAAATGTCGAATGTCGAATTGTCGAATGTCGAATGTGAATGTCGAAATGTCGAATGTGAATGTCGAATGTCGAAATGTCGAATGTGAATGTCGAAATGTCGTAATGTCGAAATGTCGAATGTCGAATGTGAATGTCGAATGTCGAATGTGAATGTCGAATGTCGAATGTGAATGTCGAATGTCGAAATGTCGAAATGTCGAATGTCGAATGTGAATGTCGAATGTCGAATGTGAATGTCGAATGTCAAATGTCAAATGTCGAATGTCGAATGTGAATGTCGAATGTCGACATGTCGAAATGTCGAATGTCGAAATGTCGAATGTCGAATGTCGAATGTGAATGTCGAATGTCGAATGTCAAATGTGAATGTCGAATGTCGAAATGTCGAATGTCGAATGTGAATGTCGAAATGTCGAAATGTCGAATTTAAATGTCGAATCTCGAAATGTCGAATGTCGAATGTCGTATGTGAATGTCGAATGTCGAAATGTCGAATGTCGAAATGTCGAATGTCGAATGTCAAATGTGAATGTCGAATGTCGAATGTGAATGTCGAAATGTCGAAATGTCGATTGTCGAAATGTCAAATATCGAATGTGAATGTCGAAAGTCGAAATGTCGAATGTCGAATGGGAATGTCGAAATGTCGAAATGTCGATTGTGAATGTCGAAATGTCGAATGTCGAAATGTCGACTGTTGTATGTCGAATGTGAATGTCGAATGTCGAAATGTCGAAATGTTGAATGTCAAATGTGAATGTCGAATGTCGCAATGTCGAATGTCGAATGTCAAATGTGAATGTCGAATGTCGAATGTGAATGTTGAATGTCGAATGTCAAATGTGAATGTCGAATGTCGAATGTGAATGTTGAATGTCGAATGTCAAATGTGAATGTCGAATGTCGAATGTGAATGTCGAATGTCGAATGTGAATGTCGAATGTCGAAATGTCGAACGTCTAAATGTCGAACGTTGAAAGTCGAAATGTAGAATGTCGAATGTGAATGTCGAAATGTCGAAATGTCGAATGTGAATGTCGAAATGTTGAATGTCGAAATGTCGAATGTCGAAATGTCGAAATGTCGAATGTCAAATGTCGAATGTGAATGTCGAATGTCAAATGTCAAATGTGAATGTCGATTGTCAAATGTGAATGTCGAATGTCAATTGTGAATGTCGAATGTCGAAATGTCGAATGTCGAATGTCGAATGTCGAATGTCGAATGTAAAATGTGAATGTCGAATGTGAATGTCGAATGTCGAAATGTCGAATTTCGAAATGTCGAATGTCGAAAGTCGAAATGTCGAATGTGAATGTTGAAATGTCTAAATGTCGAATGTCGAAATGTCGAATGTCGAATGTGAATGTCGAAATGTCGAAACGTCACATGTCGAAAGTCGAAATGTCGAATGTGAATGTCGAATGTCGAATGTGAATGTCGAATGTGAATGTCGAAATGTCGAATGTCGAATGTCAAATGTCGAATGTGAATGTCGAATGTCGAAAAGTCGAATGTCAAAAGTCGAAATGTCGAATGTGAATGTCGAAATGTCAAATGTCGAATGTGAATGTCAAATGTCATAATGTCGAAATGTCGAATGTCGAATGTGAATGTTGAATGTCGAAATGTCGAAATGTCGAATGTCGAATGTGATTGTCGAAATGTCGAAATGTCGAATGTCGAATGTGAATGTTGAATGTCGAAATGTCAATGTTGAAATGTCGAATGTCGAATGTCAAATGTCGAATGTGAATGTCGAATGTCGAAATGTCGAATGTCAAAAGTCGAAATGTCGAATGTGAATGTCGAAATGTCGAATGTCGGATGTGAATGTCGAATGTCGAAATGTCGAAATGTCGAATGTAGAATGTCGAATGTGAATGTCGAAATGTCGAAATGTCGAATGTCGAATGTCAAATGTGAATGTCGAATGTCGAATGTGAATGTCGAATGTGAATGTTGAATGTCGAATGTCGAATGTCAAAAGTCGAAATGTCGAATGTGAATGTCGAAATGTCGAATGTCGGATGTGAATGTCGAATGTCGAAATGTCGAAATGTCGAATGTAGAATTTCGAATGTGAATGTCGAAATGTCGAAATGTCGAATGTCGAATGTCGAATGTCGAATGTGAATGTCGAATGTGAATGTCGAAATGTCGAAATGTCGCATGTCGAATGTGAATGACGAATGTCGAAATGTCGAATGTCGAAAGTCAAAATGTCGAATGTCGAATGTGAATGTCGAATGTCGAAATGTCGAAATGTCGAATGTCGAATGTGAACGTCGAATGTGAATGTCGAATGTCGAAATGTCGAATGTCGAATGTGAATTTCGAATGTCGAAATGTCGAATGTTGAAATGTCGAATGTCGAATGTCGAATGTCAAATGTCGAATGTGAATGTCGAATGTCGAAATGTCGAATGTCAAAAGTCGAAATGTCGAATGTGAATGTCGAAATGTCGAATATCGGATGTGAATGTCGAATGTCGAAATGTCGAAATGTCGAATGTCGAATGGGAATGTCGAAATGTCAAAATGTCGAATGTCGAATGTCGAATGTCAAATGTGAATGTCGAATGTCGAATGTGAATGTCGAAATGTCGAATGTCGAAATGTCGAATGTCGAATGTGAATGTCGAAATGTCGAAATGTCGCATGTCGAATGTGAATGTCGAATGTCGAATGTCGAATGTCGAATGTGAATGTCAAATGTCGAAATGTCGAATGTCGATTGTCAAATGTGAATGTTGAAATGTCTAAATGTCGATTGTCGAAATGTCGAATGTCGAAATGTCGAATGTCGAATGTGAATGTCGAAATGTCGAATGTCGAAATGTCGAATGTGGAATGTGAATGTCAAATGTCGAAATGTCGAATGTGAATGTTGAATGTCGAAATGTCGAATGTGATTGTCGAAATGTCGAAATGTCGAATGTCGAATGTGAATGTCGAATGTCGAAATGTCGAATGTTGAAATGTCGAATGTCAAATGTCGAATGTGAATGTTGAATGTTGAAATGTCGAAATGTCGAATGTCGAATGTCGAATGTGAATGTTGAATGTCGAAATGTCGAATGTCGAATGTGATTGTCGAAATGTCGAAATGTCGAATGTCGAATGTGAATGTCGAATGTCGAAATGTCGAATGTTGAAATGTCGAATGTCAAATGTCGAATGTGAATGTCGAATGTCGAAATGTCGAAATGTCGAATGTCGAATGTGAATGTCAAAATGTCGAAATGTCGAATGTCGAATGTCTAATGTCAAATGTGAATGTCGAATGTCGAATGTGAATGTCGAATGTCGAAATGTCGAATGTCGAAAGTCAAAATGTCGAATGTCGAAAGTCGAAATGTCGAATGTCGAATGTCGAAAGTCGAAATGTCGAATGTCGAATGTGAATGTCAAATGTCGAAATCTCGAATGTCGAATGTCAAATGTGAATGTCGAATGTCGAATGTGAATGTCGAATGTCGAAATGTCGAATGTCGAAAGTCGAAATGTCGAATGTCGAATGTCGAAAGTCGAAATGTCGAATGTCGAATGTGAATTTCGAATGTCGAAATGTCGAATGTTGAAATGTCGAATGTCGAATGTCGAATGTCAAATGTCGAATATGAATGTCCAAAGTCGAAATGTCGAATGTGAATGTCGAAATGTCGAATGTCGGATGTGAATGTCGAATGTCGAAATGTCGAAATGTCGAATGTCGAATGTGAATGTCGAAATGTCGAAATATCGAATGTCGAATGTCAAATGTGAATGTCGAACGTCGAATGTGAATGTCGAATGTCGAAATGTCGAATGTCGAAATGTCGAATGTCGAAATGTCGAATGTCGAAATGTCGAATGTCGAATGTGAATGTCGAAATGTCGAAATGTCGCATGTCGAATGTTGAAATGTCGAATGTCAAATGTCGAATGTCGAAAGTCGAATTGTCGAATGTCGAATGTGAAAATGTCGAATGTGAATGTCGATTGTCGAATGTCGAAAGTCGAATGTGAATGTCGAATGTGAAAGTCGAATGTCGAAATGTCGAAATGTCGAATGTCAAATGTGAATGTAGAATGTCGAGATGTCGAATGTTGAAAGTCGAAATGTCGAATGTCGAATGTGAATGTCGAATGTGAATGTCGAATGTCAAATGTCAAATGTCGAATGTGAATGTCGAATGTGAAAGTCGAATGTCGAAATGTCGAAATGTCGAATGTCGAATGTGAATGTCGAATGTCGAAATGTCGAATGTTGAAATGTCAAATGTCGAATGTCGAATGTCGAATGTGAATGTCGAATGTTGAAATGTCGAATGTCAAAAGTCGAAATGTCGAATGTGAATGTCGAAATGTCGAATGTCGAATGTGAATGTCGGCTGTCGAAATGTCGAAATGTCGAATGTCGAATGTCGAATGTGAATGTCGAAATGTCGAATGTCGGATGTGAATGTCGAATGTCGAAATGTCAAATGTCAAATGTCGAATGTGAATGTCGATAGTCGAAATGTCGAATGTCGAAATGTCGAAATGTCGATTATGAATGTCGAATGTCGAATTTGAATGTCGAATGTCGAAATGTCGAAATGTCGAATGTCGAATGTGAATGTCGAATGTGAATGTCGAATGTCGAAATGTTGAAATGTCGAATGTCGAATGTGAATGTTGAATGTTGAATGTCGAATGTGAATGTCAAATGTCGAAATGTCGAAATGTCGAATGTCGAATGTGAATGTCGAATGTTAAATGTGAATGTCGAATGTCGAAATGTCGAAATGTTGAATGTCGAATGTCGAATGTGAATGTCGAATGTGAATGTCGAATGTCGAAATGTCGAATGTCGAATTGTCGAATGTCGAATGTGAATGTCGAAATGTTGAATGTGAATGTCGAATGTCGAAATGTCGAATGTGAATGTCGAAATGTCGTAATGTCGAAATGTCGAATGTCGAATGTGAATGTCGAATGTCGAATGTGAATGTCGAAATGTTGAATGTGAATGTCGAATGTCGAAATGTCGAATGTGAATGTCGAAATGTCGTAATGTCGAAATGTCGAATGTCGAATGTGAATGTCGAAATGTCGAATGTCAAATGTGAATGTCAAATGTCGAATGTGAATGTCGAATGTCGAATGTGAATGTCGAATGTCGAAATGTCGAAATGTCGAATGTCGAATGTGAATGTCGAATGTCGAATGTGAATGTCGAATGTCGAATGTGAATGTCGAATGTCGAAATGTCGAAATGTCGAAATGTCGAATGTCGAATGTGAATGTCGAATGTCGAATGTGAATGTCGAATGTCGAATGTGAATGTCGAATGTCGAATGTCGAAATGTCGAATGTCGAAATGTCGAATGTCGAAATGTCGAATGTCGAATGTCGAATGTCGAATGTGAATGTCGAATGTCGAATGTCAAATGTGAATGTCGAATGTCGAAATGTCGAATGTCGAATGTGAATGTCGAAATGTCAAAATGTCGAATTTAAATGTCGAATCTCGAAATGTCGAATGTCGAATGTCGTATGTGAATGTCGAATGTCGAAATGTCGAATGTCGAAATGTCGAATGTCAAATGTGAATGTCGAATGTCGAATGTGAATGTCGAATGTCGAATGTGAATGTCGAAATGTCGAATGTCAAATGTGAATGTCGAATGTCGTATGTGAATGTCGAATGTCGAAATGTCGAATGTCGAAATGTCGAATGTCAAATGTGAATGTCGAATGTCGAATGTGAATGTCGAATGTCGAATGTGAATGTCGAAATGTCGAAATGGCGATTGTCGAAATGTCAAATATCGAATGTGAATGTCGAATGTCGAAATGTCGAATGTCGATTGTCAAATGTGAATGTTGAAATGTCGAAATGTCGATTGTCGAAATGTCGAATGTCGAAATGTCGAATGTCGAATGTGAATGTTGAATGTCGAATGTCAAATGTGAATGTCGAATGTCGAATGTGAATGTCGAATGTCGAATGTGAATGTCGAATGTCGAAATTTCGAACGTCTAAATGTCGAACGTTGAAAGTCGAAATGTAGAATGTCGAATGTGAATGTCGAAATGTCGAAATGTCGAATGTGAATGTCGAAATGTTGAATGTCGAAATGTCGAATGTCGAAATGTCGAAATGTCGAATGTCAAATGTCGAATGTGAATGTCGAATGTCAAATGTCAAATGTGAATGTCGATTGTCAAATGTGAATGTCGAATGTCAATTGTGAATGTCGAATGTCGAAATGTCGAATGTCGAATGTCGAATGTCGAATGTCGAATGTAAAATGTGAATGTCGAATGTGAATGTCGAATGTCGAAATGTCGAATTTCGAAATGTCGAATGTCGAAAGTCGAAATGTCGAATGTGAATGTTGAAATGTCTAAATGTCGAATGTCGAAATGTCGAATGTCGAATGTGAATGTCGAAATGTCGAAACGTCACATGTCGAAAGTCGAAATGTCGAATGTGAATGTCGAATGTCGAATGTGAATGTCGAATGTGAATGTCGAAATGTCGAATGTCGAATGTCAAATGTCGAATGTGAATGTCGAATGTCGAAAAGTCGAATGTCAAAAGTCGAAATGTCGAATGTGAATGTCGAAATGTCAAATGTCGAATGTGAATGTCAAATGTCATAATGTCGAAATGTCGAATGTCGAATGTGAATGTTGAATGTCGAAATGTCGAAATGTCGAATGTCGAATGTGATTGTCGAAATGTCGAAATGTCGAATGTCGAATGTGAATGTTGAATGTCGAAATGTCAATGTTGAAATGTCGAATGTCGAATGTCAAATGTCGAATGTGAATGTCGAATGTCGAAATGTCGAATGTCAAAAGTCGAAATGTCGAATGTGAATGTCGAAATGTCGAATGTCGGATGTGAATGTCGAATGTCGAAATGTCGAAATGTCGAATGTAGAATGTCGAATGTGAATGTCGAAATGTCGAAATGTCGAATGTCGAATGTCAAATGTGAATGTCGAATGTCGAATGTGAATGTCGAATGTGAATGTTGAATGTCGAATGTCGAATGTCAAAAGTCGAAATGTCGAATGTGAATGTCGAAATGTCGAATGTCGGATGTGAATGTCGAATGTCGAAATGTCGAAATGTCGAATGTAGAATTTCGAATGTGAATGTCGAAATGTCGAAATGTCGAATGTCGAATGTCGAATGTCGAATGTGAATGTCGAATGTGAATGTCGAAATGTCGAAATGTCGCATGTCGAATGTGAATGACGAATGTCGAAATGTCGAATGTCGAAAGTCAAAATGTCGAATGTCGAATGTGAATGTCGAATGTCGAAATGTCGAAATGTCGAATGTCGAATGTGAACGTCGAATGTGAATGTCGAATGTCGAAATGTCGAATGTCGAATGTGAATTTCGAATGTCGAAATGTCGAATGTCGAAATGTCGAAATGTCGAATGTCGAATGTGAACGTCGAATGTGAATGTCGAATGTCAAAAGTCGAAATGTCGAATGTGAATGTCGAAATGTCGAATATCGGATGTGAATGTCGAATGTCGAAATGTCAAAATGTCGAATGTCGAATGGGAATGTCGAAATGTCAAAATGTCGAATGTCGAATGTCGAATGTCAAATGTGAATGTCGAATGTCGAATGTGAATGTCGAAATGTCGAATGTCGAAATGTCGAATGTCGAATGTGAATGTCGAAATGTCGAAATGTCGCATGTCGAATGTGAATGTCGAATGTCGAATGTCGAATGTCGAATGTGAATGTCAAATGTCGAAATGTCGAATGTCGATTGTCAAATGTGAATGTTGAAATGTCGAAATGTCGATTGTCGAAATGTCGAATGTCGAAATGTCGAATGTCGAATGTGAATGTCGAAATGTCGAATGTCGAAATGTCGAATGTGGAATGTGAATGTCAAATGTCGAAATGTCGAATGTGAATGTTGAATGTCGAAATGTCGAATGTGATTGTCGAAATGTCGAAATGTCGAATGTCGAATGTGAATGTCGAATGTCGAAATGTCGAATGTTGAAATGTCGAATGTCAAATGTCGAATGTGAATGTTGAATGTCGAAATGTCGAAATGTCGAATGTCGAATGTCGAATGTGAATGTTGAATGTCGAAATGTCGAATGTCGAATGTGATTGTCGAAATGTCGAAATGTCGAATGTCGAATGTGAATGTCGAATGTCGAAATGTCGAATGTTGAAATGTCGAATGTCAAATGTCGAATGTGAATGTCGAATGTCGAAATGTCGAAATGTCGAATGTCGAATGTCGAATGTGAATGTCAAAATGTCGAAATGTCGAATGTCGAATGTCTAATGTCAAATGTGAATGTCGAATGTCGAATGTGAATGTCGAATGTCGAAATGTCGAATGTCGAAAGTCAAAATGTCGAATGTCGAAAGTCGAAATGTCGAATGTCGAATGTCGAAAGTCGAAATGTCGAATGTCGAATGTGAATGTCAAATGTCGAAATCTCGAATGTCGAATGTCAAATGTGAATGTCGAATGTCGAATGTCGATTGTGAATGTCGAATGTCGAAATGTCGAATGTCGAAAGTCGAAATGTCGAATGTCGAATGTCGAAAGTCGAAATGTCGAATGTCGAATGTGAATTTCGAATGTCGAAATGTCGAATGTTGAAATGTCGAATGTCGAATGTCGAATGTCAAATGTCGAATATGAATGTCCAAAGTCGAAATGTCGAATGTGAATGTCGAAATGTCGAATGTCGGATGTGAATGTCGAATGTCGAAATGTCGAAATGTCGAATGTCGAATGTGAATGTCGAAATGTCGAAATATCGAATGTCGAATGTCAAATGTGAATGTCGAACGTCGAATGTGAATGTCGAATGTCGAAATGTCGAATGTCGAAATGTCGAAAGTCGAAATGTCGAATGTCGAATGTGAATGTCGAATGTGAATGTCGAATGTCAAATGTCAAATGTCGAATGTGAATGTCGAATGTGAAAGTCGAATGTCGAAATGTCGAAATGTCGAATGTCGAATGTGAATGTCGAATGTCGAAATGTCGAATGTTGAATGTCAAATGTCGAATGTCGAATGTCGAATGTGAATGTCGAATGTTGAAATGTCGAATGTCAAAAGTCGAAATGTCGAATGTGAATGTCGAAATGTCGAATGTCGAATGTGAATGTCGGCTGTCGAAATGTCGAAATGTCGAATGTCGAATGTCGAATGTGAATGTCGAAATGTCGAATGTCGGATGTGAATGTCGAATGTCGAAATGTCAAATGTCAAATGTCGAATGTGAATGTCGATAGTCGAAATGTCGAATGTCGAAATGTCGAAATGTCGATTATGAATGTCGAATGTCGAATTTGAATGTCGAATGTCGAAATGTCGAAATGTCGAATGTCGAATGTGAATGTCGAATGTGAATGTCGAATGTCGAAATGTTGAAATGTCGAATGTCGAATGTGAATGTTGAATGTTGAATGTCGAATGTGAATGTCAAATGTCGAAATGTCGAAATGTCGAATGTCGAATGTGAATGTCGAATGTTAAATGTGAATGTCGAATGTCGAAATGTCGAAATGTTGAATGTCGAATGTCGAATGTGAATGTCGAATGTGAATGTCGAATGTCGAAATGTCGAATGTCGAATTGTCGAATGTCGAATGTGAATGTCGAAATGTTGAATGTGAATGTCGAATGTCGAAATGTCGAATGTGAATGTCGAAATGTCGTAATGTCGAAATGTCGAATGTCGAATGTGAATGTCGAATGTCGAATGTGAATGTCGAAATGTTGAATGTGAATGTCGAATGTCGAAATGTCGAATGTGAATGTCGAAATGTCGTAATGTCGAAATGTCGAATGTCGAATGTGAATGTCGAAATGTCGAATGTCGAATGTGAATGTCAAATGTCGAATGTGAATGTCGAATGTCGAATGTGAATGTCGAATGTCGAAATGTCGAAATGTCGAATGTCGAATGTGAATGTCGAATGTCGAATGTGAATGTCGAATGTCGAATGTGAATGTCGAATGTCGAAATGTCGAAATGTCGAAATGTCGAATGTCGAATGTGAATGTCGAATGTCGAATGTGAATGTCGAATGTCGAATGTGAATGTCGAATGTCGAATGTCGAAATGTCGAATGTCGAAATGTCGAATGTCGAAATGTCGAATGTCGAATGTCGAATGTCGAATGTGAATGTCGAATGTCGAATGTCAAATGTGAATGTCGAATGTCGAAATGTCGAATGTCGAATGTGAATGTCGAAATGTCAAAATGTCGAATTTAAATGTCGAATCTCGAAATGTCGAATGTCGAATGTCGTATGTGAATGTCGAATGTCGAAATGTCGAATGTCGAAATGTCGAATGTCAAATGTGAATGTCGAATGTCGAATGTGAATGTCGAATGTCGAATGTGAATGTCGAAATGTCGAATGTCAAATGTGAATGTCGAATGTCGTATGTGAATGTCGAATGTCGAAATGTCGAATGTCGAAATGTCGAATGTCAAATGTGAATGTCGAATGTCGAATGTGAATGTCGAATGTCGAATGTGAATGTCGAAATGTCGAAATGGCGATTGTCGAAATGTCAAATATCGAATGTGAATGTCGAATGTCGAAATGTCGAATGTCGATTGTCAAATGTGAATGTTGAAATGTCGAAATGTCGATTGTCGAAATGTCGAATGTCGAAATGTCGAATGTCGAATGTGAATGTCGAAATGTCGAATGTCGAAATGTCGAATGTCGAATGTGAATGTCAAATGTCGAAATGTCGAATGTGAATGTTGAATGTCGAAATGTCGAATGTCGAATGTGATTGTCGAAATGTCGAAATGTCGAATGTCGAATGTGAATGTCGAATGTCGAAATGTCGAATGTTGAAATGTCGAATGTCAAATGTCGAATGTGAATGTCGAATGTCGAAATGTCGAAATGTCGAATGTCGAAATGTCGAAATGTCGAATGTCTAATGTCAAATGTGAATGTCGAATGTCGAATGTGAATGTCGAATGTCGAAATGTCGAAAGTCAAAATGTCGAATGTCGAAAGTCGAAAGTCGAAATGTCGAATGTGAATGTCGAATGTCGAAATGTCGAAATGTCGAATGTCGAAATGTCGAAATGTCGAATGTCTAATGTCAAATGTGAATGTCGAATGTCGAATGTGAATGTCGAATGTCGAAATGTCGAAAGTCAAAATGTCGAATGTCGAAAGTCGAAAGTCGAAATGTCGAATGTCGAATGTCGAATGTCGAAATGTCAAATGTCAAATGTGAATGTCGAATGTCGAATGTCGAATGTGAATGTCGAATGTCGAAATGTCGAATGTCGAAAGTCGAAATGTCGAATGTCGAATGTCGAAAGTCGAAATGTCGAATGTCGAATGTGAATGTCGAATGTCGAAAGTCGAAATGTCGAATGTCGAATGTCGAAAGTCGAAATGTCGAATGTCGAATGTGAATGTCGAATGTCGAAATGTCGAATGTCAAATGTCAAATGTGAATGTCGATTGTCAAATGTGAATGTCGAATGTGAATGTAGAATGTCGAATGTCGAATGTCGAAATGTCGAAATGTCGAATGTCGAAATGTCGAAATGTGAATGTCGAAATGTCGAAATGTCGAAATGTCGAATTGTCGAATGTCGAATGTCGAAATGTCGAATGTCGAAAGTCGAAATGTCGAATGTCGAAAGTCGAATTGTCGAATGTCGAATGTGAAAATGTCGAATGTGAATGTCGATTGTCAAATGTCGAAAGTCGAATGTGAATGTCGAATGTGAAAGTCGAGTGTGAAAGTCGAATGTCGAAATGTCGAATGTCAAATGTGAATGTCGAATGTCGAGATGTCGAATGTTGAAAGTCGAAATGTCGAATGTCGAATGTGAATGTCGAATGTCGAATGTGAATGTCGAATGTCGAATGTCAAATGTGAATGTCGAAATGTCGAAATGTCGAATGTCAAAATGTCGAATTGTCGAATGTCGAATGTGAAAATGTCGAATGTGAATGTCGATTGTCGAATGTCGAAAGTCGAATGTGAATGTCGAATGTGAAAGTCGAATGTCGAAATGTCGAAATGTCGAATGTCGAATGTGAATGTCGAAATGTCGAATGTCGAATGTCGAATGTCGAATGTAAATGTCGAATGTTGAAATGTCGAATGTGAATGTTGAAATGTCGAATGTCGAATGTGAATGTCGAATGTCGAATGTCGAATGTCGAATGTGAATGTCAACATGTCGAAATGTCGAAATGTCGAATGTCGAAATGTCGAATGTCGAATGTCGAATGTGAATGTCGAATGTCGAATGTCAAATGTGAATGTCGAATGTCGAAATGTCGAAAGTCGAAATGTCAAATGTCGAATGTGAATGTCGAATGTCAAATGTGAATGTCGATTGTCAAATGTGAATGTCGAATGTCAATTGTGAATGTCGAATGTCGAAATGTCGACTGTTGAATGTCGAATGTGAATGTCGAAATGTCGAAATGTCGAATGTCAAATGTGAATGTCGAATGTCGTAATGTCGAATGTCGAATGTCAAATGTGAATGTCGAATGTCGAATGTGAATGTCGAATGTCGAATGTGAATGTTGACATGTCGAAATGTCGAAATGTCGAATTTCGAAATGTCGAATGTCGAAATGTCGAAATGTCGAAATGTCGAAATGTCGAAATGTCGAATGTCGAATGTCGAATGTAAAATGTGAATGTCGAAAGTCTAAATGTCGAATGTTGAAATGTCGAAATGTCGAAATGTCGAATGTCGAATGTCGAATGTAAAATGTGAATGTCGAATGTCGAAATGTCGAATGTCGAAATGTCGAATGTCGAAAGTCGAAATGTCGAATGTCGAAATGTCGAATGTCGAATGTCGAATGTCGAAATGTCGAATGTCAAATGTGAATGTTGAAATGTCGAAATGTCGATTGTCGAAATGTCGAATGTCGAAATGTCGAATGTCGAATGTGAATGTCGAAATGTCGAAACGTCGCATGTCGAAAGTCGAAATGTCGAATGTCGAATGTCGAATGTGAATGTCGAATGTGAATGTTGAATGTCGAAATGTCGAATGTCGATTGTCAAATGTGAATGTTGAAATGTCGAAATGTCGATTGTCGAAATGTCGAATGTCGAAATGTCGAATGTCGAAATGTCGAAATGTCGAATGTCGAACGTGAATGTCGAAATGTCGAAATGTCGCATGTCGAATGTGAATGTCGAATGTCGAAATGTCGAATGTCGATAGTCGAAATGTCGAATGTCGAATGTGAATGTCGAATGTCGAAATGTCGAAATGTCGAATGTCGAATGTGAATGTCGAATGTGAATGTTGAATGTCGAAATGTCGAATGTCGAATGTGAAAATGTCGAATGTCAAATGTCGAATGTGAATGTCGAATGTCGAAAAGTCGAATGTCAAAATTCGAAATGTCGAATGTGAATGTCGAAATGTCGAATGTCGAATGTGAATGTCAAATGTCGAAATGTCGAAATGTCGAAATGTCGAATGTCGAATGTGAATGTTGAATGTCGAAATGTCGAAATGTCGAATGTCGAATGTGATTGTCAAAATGTCGAAATGTCGAATGTCAAATGTCGAATGTGAATGTCAAATGTCAAATGTGAATGTCGATTGTCAAATGTGAATGTCGAATGTCAATTGTGAATGTCGAATGTCGAGATGTCGAATGTCGAAATGTCGAATGTCGAAAGTCAAAATGTCGAATGTCGAATGTCGAATGTCGAATGTCGAAAGTCGAAATGTCGAATGTCGAATGTGAATGCTTAATGTCGAAATGTCGAATGTCGATTGTCAAATGTGAATGTTGAAATGTCGATTGTCGAAATGTCGAATGTCGAAATTTCGAATGTCGAATGTGAATGTCGAAATGTCGAAATGTCGCATGTCGAAAGTCGAAATGTCGAATGTCGAATGTGAATGTCGAATGTCGAAATGTCGAATGTCGAATGCGAATGTCGAAATGTCGAATGTCGAATATCACGTGTCGAATGTGAATGTCGAATGTCGAAAAGTCGAATGTCAAAAGTCGAAATGTCGAATGTGAATGTCAAAATGTCGAATGTCGAAATGTCGAATGTCGAATGTGAATGTTGAATGTCGAAATGTCGAAATGTCGAATGTCGAATCTGATTGTAGAAATGTCGAAATGTCGAATGTCGAATGTGAATGTTGAATGTCGAAATGTCGAATGTTGAAATGTCCAATGTCGAATGTCAAATGTCGACTGTTGTATGTCGTATGTGAATGTCGAATGTCGAAATGTCGAATGTCAAATGTGAATGTCGAATGTCGCAATGTCGAATGTCGAATGTCAAATGTGAATGTCGAATGTGAATGTTGAATGTCGAATGTCAAATGTGAATGTCGAATGTCGAATGTGAATGTCGAATGTCGAATGTGAATGTCGAATGTCGAAATGTCGAACGTCTAAATGTCGAACGTTGAAAGTCGAAATGTAGAATGTCGAATGTGAATGTCGAAATGTCGAAATGTCGAATGTGAATGTCGAAATGTCGAATGTCGAAATGTCGAATGTCGAAATGTCGAAATGTCGAATGTCAAATGTCGAATGTGAATGTCGAATGTCAATTGTGAATGTCGAATGTCGAATGTGAATGTCGAATGTCGAATGTCGAATGTGAATGTCGAATGTGAATGTTGAATGTCGAAATGTCGAATGTCGATTGTCAAATGTGAATGTTGAAATGTCGAAATGTCGATTGTCGAAATGTCGAATGTCGAACGTGAATGTCGAAATGTCGAAATGTCGCATTTCGAATGTGAATGTCGAATGTCGAAATGTCGAATGTCGATAGTCGAAATGTCGAATGTCGAATGTGAATGTCGAATGTCGAAATGTCGAAATGTCGAATGTCGAATGTGAATGTCGAATGTGAATGTTGAATGTCGAAATGTCGAATGTCGAATGTGAAAATGTCGAATGTCAAATGTCGAATGTGAATGTCGAATGTCGAAAAGTCGAATGTCAAAATTCGAAATGTCGAATGTGAATGTCGAAATGTCGAATGTCGAATGTGAATGTCAAATGTCGAAATGTCGAAATGTCGAAATGTCGAATGTCGAATGTGAATGTTGAATGTCGAAATGTCGAAATGTCGAATGTCGAATGTGATTGTCGAAATGTCGAAATGTCGAATGTCAAATGTCGAATGTGAATGTCAAATGTCAAATGTGAATGTCGATTGTCAAATGTGAATGTCGAATGTCAATTGTGAATGTCGAATGTCGAGATGTCGAATGTCGAAATGTCGAATGTCGAAAGTCAAAATGTCGAATGTCGAATGTCGAATGTCGAAAGTCGAAATGTCGAATGTCGAATGTGAATGCTTAATGTCGAAATGTCGAATGTCGATTGTCAAATGTGAATGTTGAAATGTCGATTGTCGAAATGTCGAATGTCGAAATTTCGAATGTCGAATGTGAATGTCGAAATGTCGAAATGTCGCATGTCGAAAGTCGAAATGTCGAATGTCGAATGTGAATGTCGAATGTGAATGTCGAATGTCGAAATGTCGAATGTCGAATGCGAATGTCGAAATGTCGAATGTCGAATATCACGTGTCGAATGTGAATGTCGAATGTCGAAAAGTCGAATGTCAAAAGTCGAAATGTCGAATGTGAATGTCAAAATGTCGAATGTCGAAATGTCGAATGTCGAATGTCGAATCTGATTGTAGAAATGTCGAAATGTCGAATGTCGAATGTGAATGTTGAATGTCGAAATGTCGAATGTTGAAATGTCCAATGTCGAATGTCAAATGTCGAATGTGAATGTCGAATGTCGAAATGTCGAATGTCAAAAGTCGAAATGTCGAATGTGAATGTCGAAATGTTGAATGTCGAATGTGAATGTCGAAATGTCGAATGTCGGATGTGAATGTCGAAATGTCGAAATGTCGAATGTCGAATGTCGAATGTGAATGTCGAAATGTCGAAATGTCGAATGTCGAATGTCAAATGTGAATGTCGAATGTCGAATGTGAATGTCGAATGTCGAAATGTCGAAATGTCGAATGTCAAATGTCGAATGTGAATGTCGAATGTCAAATGTGAATGTCGATTATCAAATGTGAATGTCGAATGTCGAATGTGAATGTAGAATGTGAATGTCGAATGTCGAAATGTCGAATGTCGAATGTCGAAATGTCGAATGTCGATTGTCAAATGTGAATGTCGAATGTCAAATGTGAATGTCGAATGTCGAAATGTCGAATGTCGAAAGTCGAATGTCGAAAGTCGAAATGTCGAAATGTCGAAATGTCGAATGTGAAAGTCGAAATGTCGAAATGTCGAATGTCGAATGTGAATGTCCAATGTCAAATGTGAATGTCGAATGTCGAATGTTAATGTCGAATGTCAAAATGTCAAAATGTCGAATGTCGAATGTTGAAATGTCGAATGTTGAAATGTCGAATGTTGAAATGTCGAATTTCGAATGTCGAATGTCGAATGTCAAATGTCGAATGTGAATGTTGAATGTTGAAATGTCGAATGTCAAAAGTCGAAATGTCGAATGTGAATGTCGAAATGTCGAATGTCGAATGTGAATGTCGACTGTCGAAATGTCGAAATGTCGAATGTCGAATGTCGAATGTGAATGTCGAAATGTCGAATGTCGGATGTGAATGTCGAATGTCAAATGTGAATGTCGATTGTCAAATGTGAATGTCGAATGTCGAAATGTCGAAATGTCAAATGTCGAATGTGAATGTCGAATGTCAAATGTGAATGTCGATTGTCAAATGTGAATGTCGAATGTCAATTGTGAATGTCGAATGTCGAAATGTCGAAATGTCGAATGTCGAATGTGAATGTCGAATGTCGAATGTGAATGTCGAATGTCGAATGTGAATGTCGAATGTCGAAATGTCGAAATGTCGAATGTCGAATGTGAATGTCGAATGTCGAATGTGAATGTCGAATGTCGAATGTGAATGTCGAATGTCGAAATGTCGAATGTCGAAATGTCGAATGTCGAAATGTCGAATGTCGAATGTCGAATGTGAATGTCGAATATCGAATGTCAAATGTGAATGTCGAATGTCGAATGTCGAATGTGAATGTCGAAATGTCGAAATGTCGAATTTAAATGTCGAATCTCGAAATGTCGAATGTCGAATGTCGTATGTGAATGTCGAATGTCGAAATGTCGAATGTCGAAATGTCGAATGTCGAATGTCAAATGTGAATGTCGAATGTCGAATGTGAATGTCGAATGTCGAATGTGAATGTCGAAATGTCGAAATGTCGATTGTCGAAATGTCGAAATGTCGAAATGTCGAATGTGAATGTCGAAATGTCGCATGTCGAAATGTCGACTGTTGTATGTCGAATGTGAATGTCGAATGTCGAAATGTCGAATGTCAAATGTGAATGTCGAATGTCGCAATGTCGAATGTCGAATGTCAAATGTGAATGTCGAATGTGAATGTTGAATGTCGAATGTCAAATGTGAATGTCGAATGTCGAATGTGAATGTCGAATGTCGAATGTGAATGTCGAATGTCGAAATGTCGAACGTCTAAATGTCGAACGTTGAAAGTCGAAATGTAGAATGTCGAATGTGAATGTCGAAATGTCGAAATGTCGAATGTGAATGTCGAAATGTCGAATGTCGAAATGTCGAATGTCGAAATGTCGAAATGTCGAATGTCAAATGTCGAATGTGAATGTCGAATGTCAAATGTGAATGTCGATTGTCAAATGTGAATGTCGAATGTCAATTGTGAATGTCGAATGTCGAGATGTCGAATGTTGAAAGTCGAAATGTCGAATGTCGAATGTGAATGTCGAATGTCGAATGTGAATGTCGAATGTCGAATGTGAATGTCGACATGTCGAAATGTCGAAATGTCGAATGTCGAAATGTCGAAATGTCGAATGTCGAATGTCGAATGTCGAATGTAAAATGTGAATGTCGAATGTGAATGTCGAATGTCGAAATGTCGAATGTCGAAATGTCGAATGTCGAAAGTCGAAATGTCGAATGTGAATGTTGAAATGTCGAAATGTCGATTGTCGAAATGTCGAATGTCGAAATGTCGAATGTCGAATGTGAATGTCGAAATGTCAAAACGTCACATGTCGAAAGTCGAAATGTCGAATGTGAATGTCGAATGTCGAATGTGAATGTCGAAATGTCGAATGTCGAATGTCAAATGTCGAATGTGAATGTCGAATGTCGAAAAGTCGAATGTCAAAAGTCGAAATGTCGAATGTGAATGTCGAAATGTCGAATGTCGAATGTGAATGTCAAATGTCATAATGTCGAAATGTCGAAATGTCGAATGTGATTGTTGAATGTCGAAATGTCGAATGTCGAATGTGATTGTCGAAATGTCGAAATGTCGAATGTGAATGTTGAATGTCGAAATGTCAATGTTGAAATGTCGAATGTCGAATGTCAAATGTCGAATGTGAATGTCGAATGTCGAAATGTCGAATGTCAAAAGTCGAAATGTCGAATGTCGAAAGTCGAAATGTCGAATGTCGGATGTGAATGTCGAATGTCGAAATGTCGAAATGTCGAATGTAGAATGTCGAATGTGAATGTCGAAATGTCGAAATGTCGAATGTCGAATGTCGAATGTCAAATGTGAATGTCGAATGTCGAATGTGAATGTCGAATGTGAATGTTGAATGTCGAATGTCGAATGTCAAAAGTCGAAATGTCGAATGTGAATGTCGAAATGTCGAATGTCGGATGTGAATGTCGAATGTCGAAATGTCGAAATGTCGAATGTAGAATTTCGAATGTGAATGTCGAAATGTCGAAATGTCGAATGTCGAATGTGAATGTCGAATGTCGAATGTCGAATGTGAATGTCGAAATGTCGAAATGTCGCATGTCGAATGTGAATGACGAATGTCGAAATTTCGAATGTCGAAAGTCAAAATGTCGAATGTCGAATGTGAATGTCGAATGTCGAAATGTCGAAATGTCGAATGTCGAATGTGAACGTCGAATGTCGAATGTGAATGTCGAATGTCGAAATGTCGAATGTCGAATGTGAATTTCGAATGTCGAAATGTCGAATGTTGAAATTTCGAATGTCGAATGTCAAATGTCGAATGTGAATGTCGAATGTCGAAATGTCGAATGTCAAAAGTCGAAATGTCGAATGTGAATGTCGAAATGTCGAATATCGGATGTGAATGTCGAATGTCGAAATGTCGAAATGTCGAATGTCGAATGGGAATGTCGAAATGTCGAAATGTCGAATGTCGAATGTCAAATGTGAATGTCGAATGTCGAATGTGAATGTCGAAATGTCGAATGTCGAAATGTCGAATGTCGAATGTGAATGTCGAAATGTCGAAATGTCGCATGTCGAATGTGAATGTCGAATGTCGAATGTCGAATGTCGAATGTGAATGTCGAATGTCGAAATGTCGAATGTCGACTGTCAAATGTGAATGTTGAAATGTCGAAATGTCGATTGTCGAAATGTCGAATGTCGAAATGTCGAATGTCGAATGTGAATGTCGAAATGTCGAATGTCGAAATGTCGAATGTCGAATGTGAATGTCAAATGTCGAAATGTCGAATGTGAATGTTGAATGTCGAAATGTCGAATGTCGAATGTGATTGTCGAAATGTCGAAATGTCGAATGTCGAATGTGAATGTCGAATGTCGAAATGTCGAATGTTGAAATGTCGAATGTCAAATGTCGAATGTGAATGTCGAATGTCGAAATGTCGAAATGTCGAATGTCGAAATGTCGAAATGTCGAATGTCTAATGTCAAATGTGAATGTCGAATGTCGAATGTGAATGTCGAATGTCGAAATGTCGAAAGTCAAAATGTCGAATGTCGAAAGTCGAAAGTCGAAATGTCGAATGTCGAATGTCGAAAGTCGAAATGTCGAATGTGAATGTCAAATGTCGAAATGTCGAATGTCGAATGTCAAATGTCAAATGTGAATGTCGAATGTCGAATGTGAATGTCGAATGTCGAAATGTCGAATGTCGAAAGTCGAAATGTCGAATGTCGAATGTGAATGTCGAATGTCGAAAGTCGAAATGTCGAATGTCGAAAGTCGAAATGTCGAATGTCGAATGTGAATGTCGAATGTCGAAATGTCGAAATGTCGAATGTCAAATGTCAAATGTGAATGTCGATTGTCAAATGTGAATGTCGAATGTGAATGTAGAATGTCGAATGTCGAATGTCGAAATGTCGAAATGTCGAATGTCGAAATGTCGAAATGTGAATGTCGAAATGTCGAAATGTCGAAATGTCGAATTGTCGAATGTCGAATGTCGAAATGTCGAATGTCGAATGTCGAAAGTCGAATTGTCGAATGTCGAATGTGAAAATGTCGAATGTGAATGTCGATTGTCAAATGTCGAAATTCGAATGTGAATGTCGAATGTGAAAGTCGAATGTGAAAGTCGAATGTCGAAATGTCGAATGTCAAATGTGAATGTCGAATGTCGAGATGTCGAATGGTGAAAGTCGAAATGTCGAATGTCGAATGTGAATGTCGAATGTCGAATGTCGAATGTGAATGTCGAATGTCGAATGTCAAATGTGAATGTCGAAATGTCGAAATGTCGAATGTCAAAATGTCGAAATGTCGAATTGTCGAATGTCGAATGTGAAAATGTCGAATGTGAATGTCGATTGTCGAATGTCGAAAGTCGAATGTGAATGTCGAATGTGAAAGTCGAATGTCGAAATGTCGAAATGTCGAATGTCGAATGTGAATGTCGAAATGTCGAATGTCGAATGTCGAATGTCGAATGTGAATGTCGAATGTTGAAATGTCGAATGTCAAAAGTCGAAATGTCGAATGTGAATGTTGAAATGTCGAATGTCGAATGTGAATGTCGAATGTCGAATGTCGAATGTCGAATGTGAATGTCAACATGTCGAAATGTCGAATGTCGAAATGTCGAATGTCGAATGTCGAATGTGAATGTCGAATGTCGAATGTCAAATGTGAATGTCGAATGTCGAAATGTCGAAAGTCGAAATGTCAAATGTCGAATGTTGAAATGTCGAATGTCGAATGTGAATGTCGAATGTCGAATGTCGAATGTCGAATGTGAATGTCAACATGTCGAAATGTCGAATGTCGAAATGTCGAATGTCGAATGTCGAATGTGAATGTCGAATGTCGAATGTCAAATGTGAATGTCGAATGTCGAAATGTCGAAAGTCGAATGTCAAATGTGAATGTCGATTGTCAAATGTGAATGTCGAATGTCAATTGTGAATGTCGAATGTCGAAATGTCGACTGTTGAATGTCGAATGTGAATGTCGAAATGTCGAAATGTCGAATGTCAAATGTGAATGTCGAATGTCGTAATGTCGAATGTCGAATGTCAAATGTGAATGTCGAATGTCGAATGTCGAATGTGAATGTCGAATGTCGAATGTGAATGTTGACATGTCGAAATGTCGAAATGTCGAATTTCGAAATGTCGAATGTCGAAATGTCGAAATGTCGATTGTCGAAATGTCGAATGTCGAAATGTCGAATGTGAAAGTCGAAATGTCGAAATGTCGAATGTCGAATGTGAATGTCCAATGTCAAATGTGAATGTCGAATGTCGAATGTTAATGTCGAATGTCGAAATGTCAAAATGTCGAATGTCGAATGTTGAAATGTCGAATGTTGAAATGTCGAATGTTGAAATGTCGAATTTCGAATGTCGAATGTCGAATGTCAAATGTCGAATGTGAATGTTGAATGTTGAAATGTCGAATGTCAAAAGTCGAAATGTCGAATGTGAATGTCGAAATGTCGAATGTCGAATGTGAATGTCGACTGTCGAAATGTCGAAATGTCGAATGTCGAATGTGAATGTCGAAATGTCGAATGTCGGATGTGAATGTCGAATGTCAAATGTGAATGTCGATTGTCAAATGTGAATGTCGAATGTCGAAATGTCGAAATGTCAAATGTCGAATGTGAATGTCGAATGTCAAATGTGAATGTCGATTGTCAAATGTGAATGTCGAATGTCAATTGTGAATGTCGAATGTCGAAATGTCGAAATGTCGAATGTCGAATGTGAATGTCGAATGTCGAATGTGAATGTCGAATGTCGAATGTGAATGTCGAATGTCGAAATGTCGAAATGTCGAATGTCGAATGTGAATGTCGAATGTCGAATGTGAATGTCGAATGTCGAATGTGAATGTCGAATGTCGAAATGTCGAATGTCGAAATGTCGAATGTCGAAATGTCGAATGTCGAATGTCGAATGTGAATGTCGAATATCGAATGTCAAATGTGAATGTCGAATGTCGAATGTCGAATGTGAATGTCGAAATGTCGAAATGTCGAATTTAAATGTCGAATCTCGAAATGTCGAATGTCGAATGTCGTATGTGAATGTCGAATGTCGAAATGTCGAATGTCGAAATGTCGAATGTCGAATGTCAAATGTGAATGTCGAATGTCGAATGTGAATGTCGAATGTCGAATGTGAATGTCGAAATGTCGAAATGTCGATTGTCGAAATGTCGAAATGTCGAAATGTCGAATGTGAATGTCGAAATGTCGCATGTCGAAATGTCGACTGTTGTATGTCGAATGTGAATGTCGAGTGTCGAAATGTCGAATGTCAAATGTGAATGTCGAATGTCGCAATGTCGAATGTCGAATGTCAAATGTGAATGTCGAATGTGAATGTTGAATGTCGAATGTCAAATGTGAATGTCGAATGTCGAATGTGAATGTCGAATGTCGAATGTGAATGTCGAATGTCGAAATGTCGAACGTCTAAATGTCGAACGTTGAAAGTCGAAATGTAGAATGTCGAATGTGAATGTCGAAATGTCGAAATGTCGAATGTGAATGTCGAAATGTCGAATGTCGAAATGTCGAATGTCGAAATGTCGAAATGTCGAATGTCAAATGTCGAATGTGAATGTCGAATGTCAAATGTGAATGTCGATTGTCAAATGTGAATGTCGAATGTCAATTGTGAATGTCGAATGTCGAGATGTCGAATGTTGAAAGTCGAAATGTCGAATGTCGAATGTGAATGTCGAATGTCGAATGTGAATGTCGAATGTCGAATGTGAATGTCGACATGTCGAAATGTCGAAATGTCGAATGTCGAAATGTCGAAATGTCGAATGTCGAATGTCGAATGTCGAATGTAAAATGTGAATGTCGAATGTGAATGTCGAATGTCGAAATGTCGAATGTCGAAATGTCGAATGTCGAAAGTCGAAATGTCGAATGTGAATGTTGAAATGTCGAAATGTCGATTGTCGAAATGTCGAATGTCGAAATGTCGAATGTCGAATGTGAATGTCGAAATGTCAAAACGTCACATGTCGAAAGTCGAAATGTCGAATGTGAATGTCGAATGTCGAATGTGAATGTCGAAATGTCGAATGTCGAATGTCAAATGTCGAATGTGAATGTCGAATGTCGAAAAGTCGAATGTCAAAAGTCGAAATGTCGAATGTGAATGTCGAAATGTCGAATGTCGAATGTGAATGTCAAATGTCATAATGTCGAAATGTCGAAATGTCGAATGTGATTGTTGAATGTCGAAATGTCGAATGTCGAATGTGATTGTCGAAATGTCGAAATGTCGAATGTGAATGTTGAATGTCGAAATGTCAATGTTGAAATGTCGAATGTCGAATGTCAAATGTCGAATGTGAATGTCGAATGTCGAAATGTCGAATGTCAAAAGTCGAAATGTCGAATGTCGAAAGTCGAAATGTCGAATGTCGGATGTGAATGTCGAATGTCGAAATGTCGAAATGTCGAATGTAGAATGTCGAATGTGAATGTCGAAATGTCGAAATGTCGAATGTCGAATGTCGAATGTCAAATGTGAATGTCGAATGTCGAATGTGAATGTCGAATGTGAATGTTGAATGTCGAATGTCAAAAGTCGAAATGTCGAATGTGAATGTCGAAATGTCGAATGTCGGATGTGAATGTCGAATGTCGAAATGTCGAAATGTCGAATGTAGAATTTCGAATGTGAATGTCGAAATGTCGAAATGTCGAATGTCGAATGTGAATGTCGAATGTCGAATGTCGAATGTGAATGTCGAAATGTCGAAATGTCGCATGTCGAATGTGAATGACGAATGTCGAAATTTTGAATGTCGAAAGTCAAAATGTCGAATGTCGAATGTGAATGTCGAATGTCGAAATGTCGAAATGTCGAATGTCGAATGTGAACGTCGAATGTCGAATGTGAATGTCGAATGTCGAAATGTCGAATGTCGAATGTGAATTTCGAATGTCGAAATGTCGAATGTTGAAATTTCGAATGTCGAATGTCAAATGTCGAATGTGAATGTCGAATGTCGAAATGTCGAATGTCAAAAGTCGAAATGTCGAATGTGAATGTCGAAATGTCGAATATCGGATGTGAATGTCGAATGTCGAAATGTCGAAATGTCGAATGTCGAATGGGAATGTCGAAATGTCGAAATGTCGAATGTCGAATGTCAAATGTGAATGTCGAATGTCGAATGTGAATGTCGAAATGTCGAATGTCGAAATGTCGAATGTCGAATGTGAATGTCGAAATGTCGAAATGTCGCATGTCGAATGTGAATGTCGAATGTCGAATGTCGAATGTCGAATGTGAATGTCGAATGTCGAAATGTCGAATGTCGACTGTCAAATGTGAATGTTGAAATGTCGAAATGTCGATTGTCGAAATGTCGAATGTCGAAATGTCGAATGTCGAATGTGAATGTCGAAATGTCGAATGTCGAAATGTCGAATGTCGAATGTGAATGTCAAATGTCGAAATGTCGAATGTGAATGTTGAATGTCGAAATGTCGAATGTCGAATGTGATTGTCGAAATGTCGAAATGTCGAATGTCGAATGTGAATGTCGAATGTCGAAATGTCGAATGTTGAAATGTCGAATGTCAAATGTCGAATGTGAATGTCGAATGTCGAAATGTCGAAATGTCGAATGTCGAAATGTCGAAATGTCGAATGTCTAATGTCAAATGTGAATGTCGAATGTCGAATGTGAATGTCGAATGTCGAAATGTCGAAAGTCAAAATGTCGAATGTCGAAAGTCGAAAGTCGAAATGTCGAATGTCGAATGTCGAAAGTCGAAATGTCGAATGTGAATGTCAAATGTCGAAATGTCGAATGTCGAATGTCAAATGTCAAATGTGAATGTCGAATGTCGAATGTCGAATGTGAATGTCGAATGTCGAAATGTCGAATGTCGAAAGTCGAAATGTCGAATGTCGAATGTGAATGTCGAATGTCGAAAGTCGAAATGTCGAATGTCGAAAGTCGAAATGTCGAATGTCGAATGTGAATGTCGAATGTCGAAATGTCGAAATGTCGAATGTCAAATGTCAAATGTGAATGTCGATTGTCAAATGTGAATGTCGAATGTGAATGTAGAATGTCGAATGTCGAATGTCGAAATGTCGAAATGTCGAATGTCGAAATGTCGAAATGTGAATGTCGAAATGTCGAAATGTCGAAATGTCGAATTGTCGAATGTCGAATGTCGAAATGTCGAATGTCGAATGTCGAAAGTCGAATTGTCGAATGTCGAATGTGAAAATGTCGAATGTGAATGTCGATTGTCAAATGTCGAAATTCGAATGTGAATGTCGAATGTGAAAGTCGAATGTGAAAGTCGAATGTCGAAATGTCGAATGTCAAATGTGAATGTCGAATGTCGAGATGTCGAATGTTGAAAGTCGAAATGTCGAATGTCGAATGTGAATGTCGAATGTCGAATGTCGAATGTGAATGTCGAATGTCGAATGTCAAATGTGAATGTCGAAATGTCGAAATGTCGAATGTCAAAATGTCGAAATGTCGAATTGTCGAATGTCGAATGTGAAAATGTCGAATGTGAATGTCGATTGTCGAATGTCGAAAGTCGAATGTGAATGTCGAATGTGAAAGTCGAATGTCGAAATGTCGAAATGTCGAATGTCGAATGTGAATGTCGAAATGTCGAATGTCGAATGTCGAATGTCGAATGTGAATGTCGAATGTTGAAATGTCGAATGTCAAAAGTCGAAATGTCGAATGTGAATGTTGAAATGTCGAATGTCGAATGTGAATGTCGAATGTCGAATGTCGAATGTCGAATGTGAATGTCAACATGTCGAAATGTCGAATGTCGAAATGTCGAATGTCGAATGTCGAATGTGAATGTCGAATGTCGAATGTCAAATGTGAATGTCGAATGTCGAAATGTCGAAAGTCGAAATGTCAAATGTCGAATGTGAATGTCGAATGTCAAATGTGAATGTCGATTGTCAAATGTGAATGTCGAATGTCAATTGTGAATGTCGAATGTCGAAATGTCGACTGTTGAATGTCGAATGTGAATGTCGAAATGTCGAAATGTCGAATGTCAAATGTGAATGTCGAATGTCGTAATGTCGAATGTCGAATGTCAAATGTGAATGTCGAATGTCGAATGTCGAATGTGAATGTCGAATGTCGAATGTGAATGTTGACATGTCGAAATGTCGAAATGTCGAATTTCGAAATGTCGAATGTCGAAATGTCGAAATGTCGAAATGTCGAAATGTCGAAATGTCGAAATGTCGAATGTCGAATGTCGAATGTAAAATGTGAATGTCGAATGTCGAAATGTCGAATGTCGAAATGTCGAATGTCGAAAGTCGAAATGTCGAATGTCGAAATGTCGAATGTCGAAATGTCGAATGTCGAAAGTCGAAATGTCGAAATGTCGAATGTCGAATGTCGAAATGTCGAATGTCGATTGTCAAATGTGAATGTCGAAATGTCGATTGTCGAAATGTCGAATGTCGAAATGTCGAATGTCGAATGTGAATGTCGAAATGTCGAAACGTCGCATGTCGAAAGTCGAAATGTCGAATGTCGAATGTCGAATGTGAATGTCGAATGTGAATGTTGAATGTCGAAATGTCGAATGTCGATTGTCAAATGTGAATGTTGAAATGTCGAAATGTCGATTGTCGAAATGTCGAATGTCGAAATGTCGAATGTCGAAATGTCGAATGTCGAATGTGAATGTCGAAATGTCGAAATGTCGCATGTCGAATGTGAATGTCGAATGTCGAAATGTCGAATGTCGATAGTCGAAATGTCGAATGTCGAATGTGAATGTCGAATGTCGAAATGTCGAAATGTCGAATGTCGAATGTGAATGTCGAATGTGAATGTTGAATGTCGAAATGTCGAATGTCGAATGTGAAAATGTCGAATGTCAAATGTCGAATGTGAATGTCGAATGTCGAAAAGTCGAATGTCAAAATTCGAAATGTCGAATGTGAATGTCGAAATGTCGAATGTCGAATGTGAATGTCAAATGTCGAAATGTCGAAATGTCGAAATGTCGAATGTCGAATGTGAATGTTGAATGTCGAAATGTCGAAATGTCGAATGTCGAATGTGATTGTCGAAATGTCGAAATGTCGAATGTCAAATGTCGAATGTGAATGTCAAATGTCAAATGTGAATGTCGATTGTCAAATGTGAATGTCGAATGTCAATTGTGAATGTCGAATGTCGAGATGTCGAATGTCGAAATGTCGAATGTCGAAAGTCAAAATGTCGAATGTCGAATGTCGAATGTCGAAAGTCGAAATGTCGAATGTCGAATGTGAATGCTTAATGTCGAAATGTCGAATGTCGATTGTCAAATGTGAATGTTGAAATGTCGATTGTCGAAATGTCGAATGTCGAAATTTCGAATGTGAATGTCGAAATGTCGAAATGTCGCATGTCGAAAGTCGAAATGTCGAATGTCGAATGTGAATGTCGAATGTGAATGTCGAATGTCGAAATGTCGAATGTCGAATGCGAATGTCGAAATGTCGAATGTCGAATATCACGTGTCGAATCTGAATGTCGAATGTCGAAAAGTCGAATGTCAAAAGTCGAAATGTCGAATGTGAATGTCAAAATGTCGAATGTCGAAATGTCGAATGTCGAATGTGAATGTTGAATGTCGAAATGTCGAAATGTCGAATGTCGAATCTGATTGTAGAAATGTCGAAATGTCGAATGTCGAATGTGAATGTTGAATGTCGAAATGTCGAATGTTGAAATGTCCAATGTCGAATGTCAAATGTCGAATGTGAATGTCGAATGTCGAAATGTCGAATGTCAAAAGTCGAAATGTCGAATGTGAATGTCGAAATGTCGAATGTCGAATGTGAATGTCGAAATGTCGAATGTCGGATGTGAATGTCGAAATGTCGAAATGTCGAATGTCGAATGTCGAATGTGAATGTCGAAATGTCGAAATGTCGAATGTCGAATGTCAAATGTGAATGTCGAATGTCGAATGTGAATGTCGAATGTCGAAATGTCGAAATGTCGAATGTCAAATGTCGAATGTGAATGTCGAATGTCAAATGTGAATGTCGATTATCAAATGTGAATGTCGAATGTCGAATGTGAATGTAGAATGTGAATGTCGAATGTCGAAATGTCGAAATGTCGAATGTCGATTGTCAAATGTGAATGTCGAATGTCAAATGTTAATGTCGAATGTCGAAATGTCGAATGTCGAAAGTCGAATGTCGAAAGTCGAAATGTCGAAATGTCGAATGTGAAAGTCGAAATGTCGAAATGTCGAATGTCGAATGTGAATGTCCAATGTCAAATGTGAATGTCGAATGTCGAATGTTAATGTCGAATGTCGGAATGTCAAAATGTCGAATGTCCAATGTTGAAATGTCGAATGTTGAAATGTCGAATGTTGAAATGTCGAATTTCGAATGTCGAATGTCGAATGTCAAATGTCGAATGTGAATGTTGAATGTTGAAATGTCGAATGTCAAAAGTCGAAATGTCGAATGTGAATGTCGAAATGTCGAATGTCGAATGTGAATGTCGACTGTCGAAATGTCGAAATGTCGAAATGTCGAAATGTCGAATGTCGAATGTCGAATGTAAAATGTGAATGTCGAAAGTCGAAATGTCGAATGTCGAAATGTCGAAATGTCGAAATGTCGAATGTCGAATGTAAAATGTGAATGTCGAATGTCGAAATGTCGAATGTCGAAATGTCGAATGTCGAAAGTCGAAATGTCGAATGTCGAAATGTCGAATGTCGAAATGTCGAATGTCGAAAGTCGAAATGTCGAAATGTCGAATGTCGAATGTCGAAATGTCGAATGTCGATTGTCAAATGTGAATGTTGAAATGTCGAAATGTCGATTGTCGAAATGTCGAATGTCGAAATGTCGAATGTCGAATGTGAATGTCGAAATGTCGAAACGTCGCATGTCGAAAGTCGAAATGTCGAATGTTGAATGTCGAATGTGAATGTCGAATGTGAATGTTGAATGTCGAAATGTCGAATGTCGATTGTCAAATGTGAATGTTGAAATGTCGAAATGTCGATTGTCGAAATGTCGAATGTCGAAATGTCGAATGTCGAAATGTCGAAATGTCGAATGTCGAATGCGAATGTCGAAATGTCGAAATGTCGCATGTCGAATGTGAATGTCGAATGTCGAAATGTCGAATGTCGATAGTCGAAATGTCGAATGTCGAATGTGAATGTCGAATGTCGAAATGTCGAAATGTCGAATGTCGAATGTGAATGTCGAATGTGAATGTTGAATGTCGAAATGTCGAATGTCGAATGTGAAAATGTCGAATGTCAAATGTCGAATGTGAATGTCGAATGTCGAAAAGTCGAATGTCAAAATTCGAAATGTCGAATGTGAATGTCGAAATGTCGAATGTCGAATGTGAATGTCAAATGTCGAAATGTCGAAATGTCGAAATGTCGAATGTCGAATGTGAATGTTGAATGTCGAAATGTCGAAATGTCGAATGTCGAATGTGATTGTCGAAATGTCGAAATGTCGAATGTCAAATGTCGAATGTGAATGTCAAATGTCAAATGTGAATGTCGATTGTCAAATGTGAATGTCGAATGTCAATTGTGAATGTCGAATGTCGAGATGTCGAATGTCGAAATGTCGAATGTCGAAAGTCAAAATGTCGAATGTCGAATGTCGAATGTCGAATGTCGAATGTCGAATGTCGAATGTCGAAAGTCGAAATGTCGAATGTCGAATGTGAATGCTTAATGTCGAAATGTCGAATGTCGATTGTCAAATGTGAATGTTGAAATGTCGATTGTCGAAATGTCGAATGTCGAAATTTCGAATGTCGAATGTGAATGTCGAAATGTCGAAATGTCGAAATGTCGCATGTCGAAAGTCGAAATGTCGAATGTCGAATGTGAATGTCGAATGTGAATGTCGAATGTCGAAATGTCGAATGTCGAATGCGAATGTCGAAATGTCGAATGTCGAATATCACGTGTCGAATGTGAATGTCGAATGTCGAAAAGTCGAATGTCAAAAGTCGAAATGTCGAATGTGAATGTCAAAATGTCGAATGTCGAAATGTCGAATGTCAAATGTGAATGTTGAATGTCGAAATGTCGAAATGTCGAATGTCGAATCTGATTGTAGAAATGTCGAAATGTCGAATGTCGAATGTGAATGTTGAATGTCGAAATGTCGAATGTTGAAATGTCCAATGTCGAATGTCAAATGTCGAATGTGAATGTCGAATGTCGAAATGTCGAATGTCAAAAGTCGAAATGTCGAATGTGAATGTCGAAATGTCGAATGTCGAATGTGAATGTCGAAATGTCGAATGTCGGATGTGAATGTCGAAATGTCGAAATGTCGAATGTCGAATGTCGAATGTGAATGTCGAAATGTCGAAATGTCGAATGTCAAATGTGAATGTCGAATGTCGAATGTGAATGTCGAATGTCGAAATGTCGAAATGTCGAATGTCAAATGTCGAATGTGAATGTCGAATGTCAAATGTGAATGTCGCTTATCAAATGTGAATGTCGAATGTCGAATGTGAATGTAGAATGTGAATGTCGAATGTCGAAATGTCGAATGTCGAATGTCGAAATGTCGAATGTCGATTGTCAAATGTGAATGTCGAATGTCAAATGTGAATGTCGAATGTCGAAATGTCGAATGTCGAAAGTCGAATGTCGAAAGTCGAAATGTCGAAATGTCGAATGTGAAAGTCGAAATGTCGAAATGTCGAATGTCGAATGTGAATGTCCAATGTCAAATGTGAATGTCGAATGTCGAATGTTAATGTCGAATGTCGAAATGTCAAAATGTCGAATGTCCAATGTTGAAATGTCGAATGTTGAAATGTCGAATGTTGAAATGTCGAATTTCGAATGTCGAATGTCGAATGTCAAATGTCGAATGTGAATGTCGATTGTCGAAATGTCGAATGTCGAAATGTCGAATGTCGAAATGTCGAAATGTCGAATGTCGAATGTGAATGTCGAAATGTCGAAATGTCGCATGTCGAATGTGAATGTCGAATGTCGAAATGTCGAATGTCGATAGTCGAAATGTCGAATGTCGAATGTGAATGTCGAATGTCGAAATGTCGAAATGTCGAATGTCGAATGTGAATGTCGAATGTGAATGTTGAATGTCGAAATGTCGAATGTCGAATGTGAAAATGTCGAATGTCAAATGTCGAATGTGAATGTCGAATGTCGAAAAGTCGAATGTCAAAATTCGAAATGTCGAATGTGAATGTCGAAATGTCGAATGTCGAATGTGAATGTCAAATGTCGAAATGTCGAAATGTCGAAATGTCGAATGTCGAATGTGAATGTTGAATGTCGAAATGTCGAAATGTCGAATGTCGAATGTGATTGTCGAAATGTCGAAATGTCGAATGTCAAATGTCGAATGTGAATGTCAAATGTCAAATGTGAATGTCGATTGTCAAATGTGAATGTCGAATGTCAATTGTGAATGTCGAATGTCGAGATGTCGAATGTCGAAATGTCGAATGTCGAAAGTCAAAATGTCGAATGTCGAATGTCGAATGTCGAATGTCGAAAGTCGAAATGTCGAATGTCGAATGTGAATGCTTAATGTCGAAATGTCGAATGTCGATTGTCAAATGTGAATGTTGAAATGTCGATTGTCGAAATGTCGAATGTCGAAATTTCGAATGTGAATGTCGAAATGTCGAAATGTCGCATGTCGAAAGTCGAAATGTCGAATGTCGAATGTGAATGTCGAATGTGAATGTCGAATGTCGAAATGTCGAATGTCGAATGCGAATGTCGAAATGTCGAATGTCGAATATCACGTGTCGAATCTGAATGTCGAATGTCGAAAAGTCGAATGTCAAAAGTCGAAATGTCGAATGTGAATGTCAAAATGTCGAATGTCGAAATGTCGAATGTCGAATGTGAATGTTGAATGTCGAAATGTCGAAATGTCGAATGTCGAATCTGATTGTAGAAATGTTGAAATGTCGAATGTCGAATGTGAATGTTGAATGTCGAAATGTCGAATGTTGAAATGTCCAATGTCGAATGTCAAATGTCGAATGTGAATGTCGAAATGTCGAATGTCAAAAGTCGAAATGTCGAATGTGAATGTCGAAATGTCGAATGTCGAATGTGAATGTCGAAATGTCGAATGTCGGATGTGAATGTCGAAATGTCGAAATGTCGAATGTCGAATGTCGAATGTGAATGTCGAAATGTCGAAATGTCGAATGTCGAATGTCAAATGTGAATGTCGAATGTCGAATGTGAATGTCGAATGTCGAAATGTCGAAATGTCGAATGTCAAATGTCGAATGTGAATGTCGAATGTCAAATGTGAATGTCGATTATCAAATGTGAATGTCGAATGTCGAATGTGAATGTAGAATGTGAATGTCGAATGTCGAAATGTCGAAATGTCGAATGTCGATTGTCAAATGTGAATGTCGAATGTCAAATGTGAATGTCGAATGTCGAAATGTCGAATGTCGAAAGTCGAATGTCGAAAGTCGAAATGTCGAAATGTCGAATGTGAAAGTCGAAATGTCGAAATGTCGAATGTCGAATGTGAATGTCCAATGTCAAATGTGAATGTCGAATGTCGAATGTTAATGTCGAATGTCGGAATGTCAAAATGTCGAATGTCCAATGTTGAAATGTCGAAATGTCGAAATGTCGAAATGTCGAAATGTCGAAATGTCGAATGTCGAATGTCGAATGTCAAATGTCGAATGTGAATGTTGAATGTTGAAATGTCGAATGTCAAAAGTCGAAATGTCGAATGTGAATGTCGAAATGTCGAATGTCGAATGTGAATGTCGACTGTCGAAATGTCGAAATGTCGAAATGTCGAAATGTCGAAATGTCGAATGTCGAATGTCGAATGTAAAATGTAAATGTCGAAAGTCGAAATGTCGAATGTCGAAATGTCGAAATGTCGAAATGTCGAATGTCGAATGTCGAATGTAAAATGTGAATGTCGAATGTCGAAATGTCGAATGTCGAAATGTCGAATGTCGAAAGTCGAAATGTCGAATGTCGAAATGTCGAATGTCGAAAGTCGAAATGTCGAAATGTCGAATGTCGAATGTCGAAATGTCGAATGTCGATTGTCAAATGTGAATGTTGAAATGTCGAAATGTCGATTGTCGAAATGTCGAATGTCGAAATGTCGAATGTCGAATGTGAATGTCGAAATGTCGAAACGTCGCATGTCGAAAGTCGAAATGTCGAATGTCGAATGTCGAATGTGAATGTCGAATGTGAATGTTGAATGTCGAAATGTCGAATGTCGATTGTCAAATGTGAATGTTGAAATGTCGAAATGTCGATTGTCGAAATGTCGAATGTCGAAATGTCGAATGTCGAAATGTCGAAATGTCGAATGTCGAATGCGAATGTCGAAATGTCGAAATGTCGCATGTCGAATGTGAATGTCGAATGTCGAAATGTCGAATGTCGATAGTCGAAATGTCGAATGTCGAATGTGAATGTCGAATGTCGAAATGTCGAAATGTCGAATGTCGAATGTGAATGTCGAATGTGAATGTTGAATGTCGAAATGTCGAATGTCGAATGTGAAAATGTCGAATGTCAAATGTCGAATGTGAATGTCGAATGTCGAAAAGTCGAATGTCAAAATTCGAAATGTCGAATGTGAATGTCGAAATGTCGAATGTCGAATGTGAATGTCAAATGTCGAAATGTCGAAATGTCGAAATGTCGAATGTCGAATGTGAATGTTGAATGTCGAAATGTCGAAATGTCGAATGTCGAATGTGATTGTCGAAATGTCGAAATGTCGAATGTCAAATGTCGAATGTGAATGTCAAATGTCAAATGTGAATGTCGATTGTCAAATGTGAATGTCGAATGTCAATTGTGAATGTCGAATGTCGAGATGTCGAATGTCGAAATGTCGAATGTCGAAAGTCAAAATGTCGAATGTCGAATGTCGAATGTCGAAAGTCGAAATGTCGAATGTCGAATGTGAATGCTTAATGTCGAAATGTCAAATGTTGATTGTCAAATGTGAATGTTGAAATGTCGATTGTCGAAATGTCGAATGTCGAAATTTCGAATGTCGAATGTGAATGTCAAAATGTCGAAATGTCGCATGTCGAAAGTCGAAATGTCGAATGTCGAATGTGAATGTCGAATGTGAATGTCGAATGTCGAAATGTCGAATGTCGAATGCGAATGTCGAAATGTCGAATGTCGAATATCACGTGTCGAATGTGAATGTCGAATGTCGAAAAGTCGAATGTCAAAAGTCGAAATGTCGAATGTGAATGTCAAAATGTCGAATGTCGAAATGTCGAATGTCGAATGTGAATGTTGAATGTCGAAATGTCGAAATGTCGAATGTCGAATCTGATTGTAGAAATGTCGAAATGTCGAATGTCGAATGTGAATGTTGAATGTCGAAATGTCGAATGTTGAAATGTCCAATGTCGAATGTCAAATGTCGAATGTGAATGTCGAATGTCGAAATGTCGAATGTCAAAAGTCGAAATGTCGAATGTGAATGTCGAAATGTCGAATGTCGAATGTGAATGTCGAAATGTCGAATGTCGGATGTGAATGTCGAAATGTCGAAATGTCGAATGTCGAATGTCGAATGTGAATGTCGAAATGTCGAAATGTCGAATGTCGAATGTCAAATGTCGAATGTGAATGTCGAATGTCAAATGTGAATGTCGATTATCAAATGTGAATGTCGAATGTCGAATGTGAATGTAGAATGTGAATGTCGAATGTCGAAATGTCGAATGTCGAATGTCGAAATGTCGATTGTCAAATGTGAATGTCGAATGTCAAATGTGAATGTCGAATGTCGAAATGTCGAATGTCGAAAGTCGAATGTCGAAAGTCGAAATGTCGAAATGTCGAAATGTCGAATGTGAAAGTCGAAATGTCGAAATGTCGAATGTCGAATGTGAATGTCCAATGTCAAATGTGAATGTCGAATGTCGAATGTTAATGTCGAATGTCGAAATGTCAAAATGTCGAATGTCCAATGTTGAAATGTCGAATGTTGAAATGTCGAATGTTGAAATGTCGAATTTCGAATGTCGAATGTCGAATGTCAAATGTCGAATGTGAATGTTGAATGTTGAAATGTCGAATGTCAAAAGTCGAAATGTCGAATGTGAATGTCGAAATGTCGAATGTCGAATGTGAATGTCGACTGTCGAAATGTCGAAATGTCGAATGTCGAATGTCGAATGTGAATGTCGAAATGTCGAATGTCGGATGTGAATGTCGAATGTCGAAATGTCGAAATGTCGAATGTAGAATGTCGAATGTGAATGTCGAAATGTCGAAATGTCGAATGTCGAATGTCGAATGTCAAATGTGAATGTCGAATGTCGAATGTGAATGTCGAATGTGAATGTCGAATGTCGAAATGTCGAAATGTCGAATGTAGAATTTCGAATGTGAATGTCGAAATGTCGAAATGTCGAATGTCGAATGTCGAATGTGAATGTCGAATGTCGAATGTCGAAATGTCGAAATGTCGAAATGTCGAATGTCGAAATGTCGAAATGTCGAAATGTCGAATGTGGAATTTCGAATGTGAATGTCGAAATGTCGAAATGTCGAATGTCGAATGTCGAATGTGAATGTCGAATGTCGAATGTGAATGTCGAAATGTCGAAATGTCGCATGTCGAATGTGAATGACGAATGTCGAAATGTCGAATGTCGAAAGTCAAAATGTCGAATGTCGAATGTGAATGTCGAATGTCGAATGTCGAATGTCGAATGTGAATGTCGAATGTCGAAATGTCGAATGTCGATTGTCAAATGTGAATGTTGAAATGTCGAAATGTCGATTGTCGAAATGTCGAATGTCGAAATGTCGAATGTCGAATGTGAATGTCGAAATGTCGAATGTCGAAATGTCGAATGTCGAATGTGAATGTCAAATGTCGAAATGTCGAATGTGAATGTTGAATGTCGAAATGTCGAATGTCGAATGTGATTGTCGAAATGTCGAAATGTCGAATGTCGAATGTGAATGTCGAATGTCGAAATGTCGAATGTTGAAATGTCGAATGTCAAATGTCGAATGTGAATGTCGAATGTCGAAATGTCGAATGTCGAATGTCGAAATGTCGAAATGTCGAATGTCTAATGTCAAATGTGAATGTCGAATGTCGAAATGTCGAAAGTCAAAATGTCGAATGTCGAAAGTCGAAAGTCGAAATGTCGAATGTCGAATGTCGAAAGTCGAAATGTCGAATGTGAATGTCAAATGTCGAAATGTCGAATGTCGAATGTCGAATGTCAAATGTCAAATGTGAATGTCGAATGTCGAATGTCGAATGTGAATGTCGAATGTCGAAATGTCGAATGTCGAAAGTCGAAATGTCGAATGTCAAATGTGAATGTCGAATGTCGAAAGTCGAAATGTCGAATGTCGAATGTCGAAAGTCGAAATGTCGAATGTCGAATGTGAATGTCGAATGTCGAAATGTCGAAATGTCGAATGTCAAATGTCAAATGTGAATGTCGATTGTCAAATGTGAATGTCGAATGTGAATGTAGAATGTCGAATGTCGAATGTCGAAATGTCGAAATGTCGAATGTCGAAATGTCGAAATGTGAATGTCGAAATGTCGAAATGTCGAAATGTCGAATTGTCGAATGTCGAAATGTCGAATGTCGAAAGTCGAAATGTCGAATGTCGAAAGTCGAATTGTCGAATGTCGAATGTGAAAATGTCGAATGTGAATGTCAATTGTCAAATGTCGAAAGTCGAATGTGAATGTCGAATGTGAAAGTCGAATGTGAAAGTCGAATGTCGAAATGTCGAATGTCAAATGTGAATGTCGAATGTCGAGATGTCGAATGTTGAAAGTCGAAATGTCGAATGTCGAATGTGAATGTCGAATGTTGAATGTCGAATGTGAATGTCGAATGTCGAATGTCAAATGTGAATGTCGAAATGTCGAAATGTCGAATGTCAAAATGTCGAAATGTCGAATTGTCGAATGTCGAATGTGAAAATGTCGAATGTGAATGTCGATTGTCGAATGTCGAAAGTCGAATGTGAATGTCGAATGTGAAAGTCGAATGTCGAAATGTCGAAATGTCGAATGTCGAATGTGAATGTCGAATGTTGAAATGTCGAATGTCAAAAGTCGAAATGTCGAATGTGAATGTTGAAATGTCGAATGTCGAATGTGAATGTCGAATGTCGAATGTCGAATGTGAATGTCAACATGTCGAAATGTCGAAATGTCGAATGTCGAAATGTCGAATGTCGAATGTCGAATGTGAATGTCGAATGTCGAATGTCAAATGTGAATGTCGAATGTCGAAATGTCGAAAGTCGAAATGTCAAATGTCGAATGTGAATGTCGAATGTCAAATGTGAATGTCGATTGTCAAATGTGAATGTCGAATGTCAATTGTGAATGTCGAATGTCGAAATGTCGACTGTTGAATGTCGAATGTGAATGTCGAAATGTCGAAATGTCGAATGTCAAATGTGAATGTCGAATGTCGTAATGTCGAATGTCGAATGTCAAATGTGAATGTCGAATGTCGAATGTCGAATGTGAATGTCGAATGTCGAATGTGAATGTTGACATGTCGAAATGTCGAAATGTCGAATTTCGAAATGTCGAATGTCGAAATGTCGAAATGTCGAAATGTCGAAATGTCGAAATGTCGAATGTCGAATGTCGAATGTAAAATGTGAATGTCGAAAGTCGAAATGTCGAATGTCGAAATGTCGAAATGTCGAAATGTCGAATGTCGAATGTAAAATGTGAATGTCGAATGTCGAAATGTCGAATGTCGAAATGACGAATGTCGAAAGTCGAAATGTCGAATGTCGAAATGTCGAATGTCGAAATGTCGAATGTCGAAAGTCGAAATGTCGAAATGTCGAATGTCGAATGTCGAAATGTCGAATGTCGATTGTCAAATGTGAATGTTGAAATGTCGAAATGTCGATTGTCGAAATGTCGAATGTCGAAATGTCGAATGTCGAATGTGAATGTCGAAATGTCGAAACGTCGCATGTCGAAAGTCGAAATGTCGAATGTCGAATGTCGAATGTGAATGTCGAATGTGAATGTTGAATGTCGAAATGTCGAATGTCGATTGTCAAATGTGAATGTTGAAATGTCGAAATGTCGATTGTCGAAATGTCGAATGTCGAAATGTCGAATGTCGAAATGTCGAAATGTCGAATGTCGAATGTGAATGTCGAAATGTCGAAATGTCGCATGTCGAATGTGAATGTCGAATGTCGAAATGTCGAATGTCGATAGTCGAAATGTCGAATGTCGAATGTGAATGTCGAATGTCGAAATGTCGAAATGTCGAATGTCGAATGTGAATGTCGAATGTGAATGTTGAATGTCGAAATGTCGAATGTCGAATGTGAAAATGTCGAATGTCAAATGTCGAATGTGAATGTCGAATGTCGAAAAGTCGAATGTCAAAATTCGAAATGTCGAATGTGAATGTCGAAATGTCGAATGTCGAATGTGAATGTCAAATGTCGAAATGTCGAAATGTCGAAATGTCGAATGTCGAATGTGAATGTTGAATGTCGAAATGTCGAAATGTCGAATGTCGAATGTGATTGTCGAAATGTCGAAATGTCGAATGTCAAATGTCGAATGTGAATGTCAAATGTCAAATGTGAATGTCGATTGTCAAATGTGAATGTCGAATGTCAATTGTGAATGTCGAATGTCGAGATGTCGAATGTCGAAATGTCGAATGTCGAAAGTCAAAATGTCGAATGTCGAATGTCGAATGTCGAATGTCGAAAGTCGAAATGTCGAATGTCGAATGTGAATGCTTAATGTCGAAATGTCGAATGTCGATTGTCAAATGTGAATGTTGAAATGTCGATTGTCGAAATGTCGAAATGTCGAATGTCGAATGTGAATGTTGAATGTCGAAATGTCGAAATGTCGAATGTCGAATGTGATTGTCGAAATGTCGAAATGTCGAATGTCAAATGTCGAATGTGAATGTCAAATGTCAAATGTGAATGTCGATTGTCAAATGTGAATGTCGAATGTCAATTGTGAATGTCGAATGTCGAGATGTCGAGTGTCGAAATGTCGAATGTCGAAAGTCAAAATGTCGAATGTCGAATGTCGAATGTCGAATGTCGAAAGTCGAAATGTCGAATGTCGAATGTGAATGCTTAATGTCGAAATGTCGAATGTCGATTGTCAAATGTGAATGTTGAAATGTCGATTGTCGAAATGTCGAATGTCGAAATTTCGAATGTCGAATGTGAATGTCGAAATGTCGAAATGTCGCATGTCGAAAGTCGAAATGTCGAATGTCGAATGTGAATGTCGAATGTGAATGTCGAATGTCGAAATGTCGAATGTCGAATGCGAATGTCGAAATGTCGAATGTCGAATATCACGTGTCGAATCTGAATGTCGAATGTCGAAAAGTCGAATGTCAAAAGTCGAAATGTCGAATGTGAATGTCAAAATGTCGAATGTCGAAATGTCGAATGTCGAATGTGAATGTTGAATGTCGAAATGTCGAAATGTCGAATGTCGAATCTGATTGTAGAAATGTCGAAATGTCGAATGTCGAATGTGAATGTTGAATGTCGAATGTTGAAATGTCCAATGTCGAATGTCAAATGTCGAATGTGAATGTCGAATGTCGAAATGTCGAATGTCAAAAGTCGAAATGTCGAATGTGAATGTCGAAATGTCGAATGTCGAATGTGAATGTCGAAATGTCGAATGTCGGATGTGAATGTCGAAATGTCGAAATGTCGAATGTCGAATGTCGAATGTGAATGTCGAAATGTCGAAATGTCGAATGTCGAATGTCAAATGTGAATGTCGAATGTCGAATGTGAATGTCGAATGTCGAAATGTCGAAATGTCGAATGTCAAATGTCGAATGTGAATGTCGAATGTCAAATGTGAATGTCGATTATCAAATGTGAATGTCGAATGTCGAATGTGAATGTAGAATGTGAATGTCGAATGTCGAAATGTCGAAATGTCGAATGTCGATTGTCAAATGTGAATGTCGAATGTCAAATGTGAATGTCGAATGTCGAAATGTCGAATGTCGAAAGTCGAATGTCGAAAGTCGAAATGTCGAAATGTCGAATGTGAAAGTCGAAATGTCGAAATGTCGAATGTCGAATGTGAATGTCCAATGTCAAATGTGAATGTCGAATGTCGAATGTTAATGTCGAATGTCGGAATGTCAAAATGTCGAATGTCCAATGTTGAAATGTCGAATGTTGAAATGTCGAATGTTGAAATGTCGAATTTCGAATGTCGAATGTCGAATGTTAAATGTCGAATGTGAATGTTGAATGTTGAAATGTTGAATGTCAAAAGTCGAAATGTCGAATGTGAATGTCGAAATGTCGAATGTCGAATGTGAATGTCGACTGTCGAAATGTCGAAATGTCGAAATGTCGAATGTCGAATGTCGAATGTAAAATGTGAATGTCGAAAGTCGAAATGTCGAATGTCGAAATGTCGAAATGTCGAAATGTCGAATGTCGAATGTCGAATGTAAAATGTGAATGTCGAATGTCGAAATGTCGAATGTCGAAATGTCGAATGTCGAAAGTCGAAATGTCGAATGTCGAAATGTCGAATGTCGAAATGTCGAATGTCGAAAGTCGAAATGTCGAAATGTCGAATGTCGAATGTCGAAATGTCGAATGTCGATTGTCAAATGTGAATGTTGAAATGTCGAAATGTCGATTGTCGAAATGTCGAATGTCGAAATGTCGAATGTCGAATGTGAATGTCGAAATGTCGAAACGTCGCATGTCGAAAGTCGAAATGTCGAATGTTGAATGTCGAATGTGAATGTCGAATGTGAATGTTGAATGTCGAAATGTCGAATGTCGATTGTCAAATGTGAATGTTGAAATGTCGAAATGTCGATTGTCGAAATGTCGAATGTCGAAATGTCGAATGTCGAAATGTCGAAATGTCGAATGTCGAATGCGAATGTCGAAATGTCGAAATGTCGCATGTCGAATGTGAATGTCGAATGTCGAAATGTCGAATGTCGATAGTCGAAATGTCGAATGTCGAATGTGAATGTCGAATGTCGAAATGTCGAAATGTCGAATGTCGAATGTGAATGTCGAATGTGAATGTTGAATGTCGAAATGTCGAATGTCGAATGTGAAAATGTCGAATGTCAAATGTCGAATGTGAATGTCGAATGTCGAAAAGTCGAATGTCAAAATTCGAAATGTCGAATGTGAATGTCGAAATGTCGAATGTCGAATGTGAATGTCAAATGTCGAAATGTCGAAATGTCGAAATGTCGAATGTCGAATGTGAATGTTGAATGTCGAAATGTCGAAATGTCGAATGTCGAATGTGATTGTCGAAATGTCGAAATGTCGAATGTCAAATGTCGAATGTGAATGTCAAATGTCAAATGTGAATGTCGATTGTCAAATGTGAATGTCGAATGTCAATTGTGAATGTCGAATGTCGAGATGTCGAATGTCGAAATGTCGAATGTCGAAAGTCAAAATGTCGAATGTCGAATGTCGAATGTCGAATGTCGAATGTCGAAAGTCGAAATGTCGAATGTCGAATGTGAATGCTTAATGTCGAAATGTCGAATGTCGATTGTCAAATGTGAATGTTGAAATGTCGATTGTCGAAATGTCGAATGTCGAAATTTCGAATGTCGAATGTGAATGTCGAAATGTCGAAATGTCGCATGTCGAAAGTCGAAATGTCGAATGTCGAATGTGAATGTCGAATGTGAATGTCGAATGTCGAAATGTCGAATGTCGAATGCGAATGTCGAAATGTCGAATGTCGAATATCACGTGTCGAATGTGAATGTCGAATGTCGAAAAGTCGAATGTCAAAAGTCGAAATGTCGAATGTGAATGTCAAAATGTCGAATGTCGAAATGTCGAATGTCGAATGTGAATGTTGAATGTCGAAATGTCGAAATGTCGAATGTCGAATCTGATTGTAGAAATGTCGAAATGTCGAATGTCGAATGTGAATGTTGAATGTCGAAATGTCGAATGTTGAAATGTCCAATGTCGAATGTCAAATGTCGAATGTGAATGTCGAATGTCGAAATGTCGAATGTCAAAAGTCGAAATGTCGAATGTGAATGTCGAAATGTCGAATGTCGAATGTGAATGTCGAAATGTCGAATGTCGGATGTGAATGTCGAAATGTCGAAATGTCGAATGTCGAATGTCGAATGTGAATGTCGAAATGTCGAAATGTCGAATGTCGAATGTCAAATGTGAATGTCGAATGTCGAATGTGAATGTCGAATGTCGAAATGTCGAAATGTCGAATGTCAAATGTCGAATGTGAATGTCGAATGTCAAATGTGAATGTCGATTATCAAATGTGAATGTCGAATGTCGAATGTGAATGTAGAATGTGAATGTCGAATGTCGAAATGTCGAATGTCGAATGTCGAAATGTCGAATGTCGATTGTCAAATGTGAATGTCGAATGTCAAATGTGAATGTCGAATGTCGAAATGTCGAATGTCGAAAGTCGAATGTCGAAAGTCGAAATGTCGAAATGTCGAATGTGAAAGTCGAAATGTCGAAATGTCGAATGTCGAATGTGAATGTCCAATGTCAAATGTGAATGTCGAATGTCGAATGTTAATGTCGAATGTCAAAATGTCAAAATGTCGAATGTCCAATGTTGAAATGTCGAATGTTGAAATGTCGAATGTTGAAATGTCGAATTTCGAATGTCGAATGTCGAATGTCAAATGTCGAATGTGAATGTTGAATGTTGAAATGTCGAATGTCAAAAGTCGAAATGTCGAATGTGAATGTCGAATGTCGAATGTGAATGTCGACTGTCGAAATGTCGAAATGTCGAATGTCGAATGTCGAATGTGAATGTCGAAATGTCGAATGTCGGATGTGAATGTCGAATGTCGAAATGTCGAAATGTCGAATGTAGAATGTCGAATGTGAATGTCGAAATGTCGAAATGTCGAATGTCGAATGTCGAATGTCAAATGTGAATGTCGAATGTCGAATGTGAATGTCGAATGTGAATGTTGAATGTCGAATGTCGAATGTCAAAAGTCGAAATGTCGAATGTGAATGTCGAAATGTCGAATGTCGGATGTGAATGTCGAATGTCGAAATGTCGAAATGTCGAATGTAGAATTTCGAATGTGAATGTCGAAATGTCGAATGTCGAATGTCGAATGTGAATGTCGAATGTCGAATGTCGAAATGTCGAAATGTCGAAATGTCGAATGTCGAATGTCGAAATGTCGAAATGTCGAATGTAGAATTTCGAATGTGAATGTCGAAATGTCGAAATGTCGAATGTCGAATGTCGAATGTGAATGTCGAATGTCGAATGTGAATGTCGAAATGTCGAAATGTCGCATGTCGAATGTGAATGACGAATGTCGAAATGTCGAATGTCGAAAGTCAAAATGTCGAATGTCGAATGTGAATGTCGAATGTCGAAATGTCGAAATGTCGAATGTCGAATGTGAACGTCGAATGTGAATGTCGAATGTCGAAATGTCGAATGTCGAATGTGAATTTCGAATGTCGAAATGTCGAATGTTGAAATGTCGAATGTCAAATGTGAATGTCGAAATGTCGAATGTCAAATGTGAATGTCGAATGTCGAAATGTCGAATGTCGAATGTGAATGTCGAATGTCGAAATGTCGAATGTCGAATGTGAATGTCGAATGTCGAATGTCAAATGTGAATGTCGAATGTCGAAATGTCGATTGTCGAAATGTCGAATGTCGAAATGTCGAATGTCGAAATGTCGAAATGTCGAATGTCGAATGCGAATGTCGAAATGTCGAAATGTCGCATGTCGAATGTGAATGTCGAATGTCGAAATGTCGAATGTCGATAGTCGAAATGTCGAATGTCGAATGTGAATGTCGAATGTCGAAATGTCGAAATGTCGAATGTCGAATGTGATTGTCGAATGTGAATGTTGAATGTCGAAATGTCGAATGTCGAATGTGAAAATGTCGAATGTCAAATGTCGAATGTGAATGTCGAATGTCGAAAAGTCGAATGTCAAAATTCGAAATGTCGAATGTGAATGTCGAAATGTCGAATGTCGAATGTGAATGTCAAATGTCGAAATGTCGAAATGTCGAAATGTCGAATGTCGAATGTGAATGTTGAATGTCGAAATGTCGAAATGTCGAATGTCGAATGTGATTGTCGAAATGTCGAAATGTCGAATGTCAAATGTCGAATGTGAATGTCAAATGTCAAATGTGAATGTCGATTGTCAAATGTGAATGTCGAATGTCAATTGTGAATGTCGAATGTCGAGATGTCGAATGTCGAAATGTCGAATGTCGAAAGTCAAAATGTCGAATGTCGAATGTCGAATGTCGAATGTCGAATGTCGAAAGTCGAAATGTCGAATGTCGAATGTGAATGCTTAATGTCGAAATGTCGAATGTCGATTGTCAAATGTGAATGTTGAAATGTCGATTGTCGAAATGTCGAATGTCGAAATTTCGAATGTCGAATGTGAATGTCGAAATGTCGCATGTCGAAAGTCGAAATGTCGAATGTCGAATGTGAATGTCGAATGTGAATGTCGAATGTCGAAATGTCGAATGTCGAATGCGAATGTCGAAATGTCGAATGTCGAATATCACGTGTCGAATGTGAATGTCGAATGTCGAAAAGTCGAATGTCAAAAGTCGAAATGTCGAATGTGAATGTCAAAATGTCGAATGTCGAAATGTCGAATGTCGAATTTGAATGTTGAATGTCGAAATGTCGAAATGTCGAATGTCGAATCTGATTGTAGAAATGTCGAAATGTCGAATGTCGAATGTGAATGTTGAATGTCGAAATGTCGAATGTTGAAATGTCCAATGTCGAATGTCAAATGTCGAATGTGAATGTCGAATGTCGAAATGTCGAATGTCAAAAGTCGAAATGTCGAATGTGAATGTCGAAATGTCGAATGTCGAATGTGAATGTCGAAATGTCGAATGTCGGATGTGAATGTCGAAATGTCGAAATGTCGAATGTCGAATGTCGAATGTGAATGTCGAAATGTCGAAATGTCGAATGTCGAATGTCAAATGTGAATGTCGAATGTCGAATGTGAATGTCGAAATGTCGAAATGTCGAATGTCAAATGTCGAATGTGAATGTCGAATGTCAAATGTGAATGTCGATTATCAAATGTGAATGTCGAATGTCGAATGTGAATGTAGAATGTGAATGTCGAATGTCGAAATGTCGAATGTCGAATGTCGAAATGTCGAATGTCGATTGTCAAATGTGAATGTCGAATGTCAAATGTGAATGTCGAATGTCGAAATGTCGAATGTCGAAAGTCGAATGTCGAAAGTCGAAATGTCGAAATGTCGAATGTGAAAGTCGAAATGTCGAAATGTCGAATGTCGAATGTGAATGTCCAATGTCAAATGTGAATGTCGAATGTCGAATGTTAATGTCGAATGTCGAAATGTCAAAATGTCGAATGTCGAATGTTGAAATGTCGAATGTTGAAATGTCGAATGTTGAAATGTCGAATTTCGAATGTCGAATGTCGAATGTCAAATGTCGAATGTGAATGTTGAATGTTGAAATGTCGAATGTCAAAAGTCGAAATGTCGAATGTGAATGTCGAATGTCGAATGTGAATGTCGACTGTCGAAATGTCGAATGTCGAATGTCGAATGTGAATGTCGAAATGTCGAATGTCGGATGTGAATGTCGAATGTCGAAATGTCGAAATGTCGAATGTAGAATGTCGAATGTGAATGTCGAAATGTCGAAATGTCGAATGTCGAATGTCGAATGTCAAATGTGAATGTCGAATGTCGAATGTGAATGTCGAATGTTAATGTTGAATGTCGAATGTCGAATGTCAAAAGTCGAAATGTCGAATGTGAATGTCGAAATGTCGAATGTCGGATGTGAATGTCGAATGTCGAAATGTCGAATGTAGAATTTCGAATGTGAATGTCGAAATGTCGAAATGTCGAATGTCGAATGTCGAATGTGAATGTCGAATGTCGAATGTCGAAATGTCGAAATGTCGAAATGTCGAATGTCGAAATGTCGAAATGTCGAATGTAGAATTTCGAATGTGAATGTCGAAATGTCGAAATGTCGAATGTCGAATGTGAATGTCGAATGTCGAATGTGAATGTCGAAATGTCGAAATGTCGCATGTCGAATGTGAATGACGAATGTCGAAATGTCGAATGTCGAAAGTCAAAATGTCGAATGTCGAATGTGAATGTCGAATGTCGAAATGTCGAAATGTCGAATGTCGAATGTGAACGTCGAATGTCGAATGTGAATGTCGAATGTCGAAATGTCGAATGTCGAATGTGAATTTCGAATGTCGAAATGTCGAATGTTGAAATGTCGAATGTCGAATGTCGAATGTCAAATGTCGAATGTGAATGTCGAATGTCGAAATGTCGAATGTCAAAAGTCGAAATGTCGAATGTGAATGTCGAAATGTCGAATATCGGATGTGAATGTCGAATGTCGAAATGTCGAAATGTCGAATGTCGAATGGGAATGTCGAAATGTCGAAATGTCGAATGTCGAATGTCGAATGTCAAATGTGAATGTCGAATGTCGAATGTGAATGTCGAAATGTCGAATGTCGAAATGTCGAATGTGAATGTCGAAATGTCGAAATGTCGAAATGTCGCATGTCGAATGTGAATGTCGAATGTCGAATGTCGAATGTCGAATGTCAATGTCGAATGTCGAAATGTCGAAAGTCGATTGTCAAATGTGAATGTTGAAATGTCGAAATGTCGATTGTCGAAATGTCGAATGTCGAAATGTCGAATGTCGAATGTGAATGTCGAAATGTCGAATGTCGAAATGTCGAATGTCGAATGTGAATGTCAAATGTCGAAATGTCGAATGTGAATGTTGAATGTCGAATGTCGAATGTGATTGTCGAAATGTCGAAATGTCGAATGTCGAATGTGAATGTCGAATGTCGAAATGTCGAATGTTGAAATGTCGAATGTCAAATGTCGAATGTGAATGTCGAATGTCGAAATGTCAAAATGTCGAATGTCGAATGTCGAAATGTCGAAATGTCGAATGTCTAATGTCAAATGTGAATGTCGAATGTCGAATGTGAATGTCGAATGTCGAAATGTCGAAAGTCAAAATGTCGAATGTCGAAAGTCGAAATGTCGAATGTCGAATGTCGAAAGTCGAAATGTCGAATGTGAATGTCAAATGTCGAAATGTCGAATGTCGAATGTCAAATGTCAAATGTGAATGTCGAATGTCGAATGTCGAATGTGAATGTCGAATGTCGAAATGTCGAATGTCGAAAGTCGAAATGTCGAATGTCGAATGTCGAAAGTCGAAATGTCGAATGTCGAATGTGAATGTCGAATGTCGAAAGTCGAAATGTCGAATGTCGAATGTCGAAAGTCGGAATGTCGAATGTGAATGTCGAATGTCGAAATGTCGAAATGTCGAATGTCAAATGTCAAATGTGAATGTCGATTGTCAAATGTGAATGTCGAATGTGAATGTAGAATGTCGAATGTCGAATGTCGAAATGTCGAAATGTCGAATGTCGAAATGTCGAAATGTGAATGTCGAAATGTCGAAATGTCGAAATGTCGAATTGTCGAATGTCGAATGTCGAAATGTCGAATGTCGAAATGTTGAATGTCGAAAGTCGAATTGTCGAATGTCGAATGTGAAAATGTCGAATGTGAATGTCGATTGTCAAATGTCGAAAGTCGAATGTGAATGTCGAATGTGAAAGTCGAATGTGAAAGTCGAATGTCGAAATGTCGAATGTCAAATGTGAATGTCGAATGTCGAGATGTCGAATGTTGAAAGTCGAAATGTCGAATGTCGAATGTGAATGTCGAATGTCGAATGTCAAATGTGAATGTCGAAATGTCGAAATGTCGAATGTCAAAATGTCGAATTGTCGAATGTCGAATGTGAAAATGTCGAATGTGAATGTCGATTGTCGAATGTCGAAAGTCGAATGTGAATGTCGAATGTGAAAGTCGAATGTCGAAATGTCGAAATGTCGAATGTCGAATGTGAATGTCGAATGTCGAAATGTCAAATGTCGAATGTCGAATGTCGAATGTCGAATGTCGAATGTGAATGTCGAATGTTGAAATGTCGAATGTCAAAAGTCGAAATGTCGAATGTGAATGTTGAAATGTCGAATGTCGAATGTGAATGTCGAATGTCGAATGTCGAATGTCGAATGTGAATGTCGAAATGTCGAATGTCGAAATGTCGAATGTCGAATGTCGAATGTCGAATGTCAAATGTGAATGTCGAATGTCGAAATGTCGAAAGTCGAAATGTCAAATGTCGAATGTGAATGTCGAATGTCAAATGTGAATGTCGATTGTCAAATGTGAATGTCGAATGTCAATTGTGAATGTCGAATGTCGAAATGCCGACTGTTGAATGTCGAATGTGAATGTCGAAATGTCGAAATGTCGAATGTCAAATGTCAAATGTGAATGTCGAATGTCGAATGTCGAATGTGAATGTCGAATGTCGAATGTGAATGTTGACATGTCGAAATGTCGAAATGTCGAATTTCGAAATGTCGAATGTCGAATGTCGAAATGTCGAAATGTCGAAATGTCGAATGTAGAATGTCGAATGTCGAATGTCGAATGTCGAATGTAAAATGTGAATGTCGAAAGTCGAAATGTCGAATGTCGAAATGTCGAAATGTCGAAATGTCGAATGTCGAATGTCGAATGTAAAATGTGAATGTCGAATGTCGAAATGTCGAATGTCGAAATGTCGAATGTCGAAATGTCGAATGTCGAAATGTCGAATGTCGAAATGTCGAATGTCGAAAGTCGAAATGTCGAAATGTCGAATGTCGAATGTCGAAATGTCGAATGTCGATTGTGAAATGTGAATGTTGAAATGTCGAAATGTCGATTGTCGAAATGTCGAATGTCGAATGTGAATGTCGAAATGTCGAAACGTCGCATGTCGAAAGTCGAAATGTCGAATGTCGAATGTCGAATGTGAATGTCGAATGTGAATGGTGAATGTCGAAATGTCGAATGTCGATTGTCAAATGTGAATGTTGAAATGTCGAAATGTCGATTTTCGAAATGTCGAATGTCGAAATGTCGAATGTCGAATGTGAATGTCGAAATGTCGAAATGTCGCATGTCGAATGTGAATGTCGAATGTCGAAATGTCGAATGTCGAATGTGAATGTCGAATGTCGAAATGTCGAAATGTCGAATGTTGAATGTGAATGTCGAATGTGAATGTCGAATGTCGAAATGTCGAAATGTCGAATGTGAATGTCGAATGTCGAAAAGTCGAATGTCAAAATTCGAAATGTCGAATGTGAATGTCGAAATGTCGAATGTCAAAATGTCCAATGTTGAAATGTCGAATGTTGAAATGTCGAATGTTGAAATGTCGAATTTCGAATGTCGAATGTCGAATGTCAAATGTCGAATGTGAATGTTGAATGTTGAAATGTCGAATGTCAAAAGTCGAAATGTCGAATGTGAATGTCGAATGTCGAATGTGAATGTCGACTGTCGAAATGTCGAAATGTCGAATGTCGAATGTCGAATGTGAATGTCGAAATGTCGAATGTCGGATGTGAATGTCGAATGTCGAAATGTCGAAATGTCGAATGTAGAATGTCGAATGTGAATGTCGAAATGTCGAAATGTCGAATGTCGAATGTCGAATGTCAAATGTGAATGTCGAATGTCGAATGTGAATGTCGAATGTGAATGTTGAATGTCGAATGTCGAATGTCAAAAGTCGAAATGTCGAATGTGAATGTCGAAATGTCGAATGTCGGATGTGAATGTCGAATGTCGAAATGTCGAAATGTCGAATGTAGAATTTCGAATGTGAATGTCGAAATGTCGAAATGTCGAATGTCGAATGTCGAATGTGAATGTCGAATGTCGAATGTCGAAATGTCGAAATGTCGAAATGTCGAATGTCGAATGTCGAAATGTCGAAATGTCGAATGTAGAATTTCGAATGTGAATGTCGAAATGTCGAAATGTCGAATGTCGAATGTCGAATGTGAATGTCGAATGTCGAATGTGAATGTCGAAATGTCGAAATGTCGCATGTCGAATGTGAATGACGAATGTCGAAATGTCGAATGTCGAAAGTCAAAATGTCGAATGTCGAATGTGAATGTCGAATGTCGAAATGTCGAAATGTCGAATGTCGAATGTGAACGTCGAATGTCGAATGTGAATGTCGAATGTCGAAATGTCGAATGTCGAATGTGAATTTCGAATGTCGAAATGTCGAATGTTGAAATGTCGAATGTCAAATGTGAATGTCGAAATGTCGAATGTCAAATGTGAATGTCGAATGTCGAAATGTCGAATGTCGAATGTGAATGTCGAATGTCGAAATGTCGAATGTCGAATGTGAATGTCGAAATGTCGAAATGTCGAATGTGAATGTCGAATGTCGAATGTCGAATGTCGAATGTCAAATGTGAATGTCGAATGTCGAAATGTCGATTGTCGAAATGTCGAATGTCGAAATGTCGAATGTCGAAATGTCGAAATGTCGAATGTCGAATGCGAATGTCGAAATGTCGAAATGTCGCATGTCGAATGTGAATGTCGAATGTCGAAATGTCGAATGTCGATAGTCGAAATGTCGAATGTCGAATGTGAATGTCGAATGTCGAAATGTCGAAATGTCGAATGTCGAATGTGAATGTCGAATGTGAATGTTGAATGTCGAAATGTCGAATGTCGAATGTGAAAATGTCGAATGTCAAATGTCGAATGTGAATGTCGAATGTCGAAAAGTCGAATGTCAAAATTCGAAATGTCGAATGTGAATGTCGAAATGTCGAATGTCGAATGTGAATGTCAAATGTCGAAATGTCGAAATGTCGAAATGTCGAATGTCGAATGTGAATGTTGAATGTCGAAATGTCGAAATGTCGAATGTCGAATGTGATTGTCGAAATGTCGAAATGTCGAATGTCAAATGTCGAATGTGAATGTCAAATGTCAAATGTGAATGTCGATTGTCAAATGTGAATGTCGAATGTCAATTGTGAATGTCGAATGTCGAGATGTCGAATGTCGAAATGTCGAATGTCGAAAGTCAAAATGTCGAATGTCGAATGTCGAATGTCGAATGTCGAAAGTCGAAATGTCGAATGTCGAATGTGAATGCTTAATGTCGAAATGTCGAATGTCGATTGTCAAATGTGAATGTTGAAATGTAGATTGTCGAAATGTCGAATGTCGAAATTTCGAATGTCGAATGTGAATGTCGAAATGTCGAAATGTCGCATGTCGAAAGTCGAAATGTCGAATGTCGAATGTGAATGTCGAATGTGAATGTCGAATGTCGAAATGTCGAATGTCGAATGCGAATGTCGAAATGTCGAATGTCGAATATCACGTGTCGAATGTGAATGTCGAATGTCGAAAAGTCGAATGTCAAAAGTCGAAATGTCGAATGTGAATGTCAAAATGTCGAATGTCGAAATGTCGAATGTCAAATGTGAATGTTGAATGTCGAAATGTCGAAATGTCGAATGTCGAATCTGATTGTAGAAATGTCGAAATGTCGAATGTCGAATGTGAATGTTGAATGTCGAAATGTCGAATGTTGAAATGTCCAATGTCGAATGTCAAATGTCGAATGTGAATGTCGAATGTCGAAATGTCGAATGTCAAAAGTCGAAATGTCGAATGTGAATGTCGAAATGTCGAATGTCGAATGTGAATGTCGAAATGTCGAATGTCGGATGTGAATGTCGAAATGTCGAAATGTCGAATGTCGAATGTCGAATGTGAATGTCGAAATGTCGAAATGTCGAATGTCGAATGTCAAATGTGAATGTCGAATGTCGAATGTGAATGTCGAAATGTCGAAATGTCGAATGTCAAATGTCGAATGTGAATGTCGAATGTCAAATGTGAATGTCGATTATCAAATGTGAATGTCGAATGTCGAATGTGAATGTAGAATGTGAATGTCGAATGTCGAAATGTCGAATGTCGAATGTCGAAATGTCGAATGTCGATTGTCAAATGTGAATGTCGAATGTCAAATGTGAATGTCGAATGTCGAAATGTCGAATGTCGAAAGTCGAATGTCGAAAGTCAAAATGTCGAAATGTCGAATGTGAAAGTCGAAATGTCGAAATGTCGAATGTCGAATGTGAATGTCCAATGTCAAATGTGAATGTCGAATGTCGAATGTTAATGTCGAATGTCGAAATGTCAAAATGTCGAATGTCCAATGTTGAAATGTCGAATGTTGAAATGTCGAATGTTGAAATGTCGAATTTCGAATGTCGAATGTCGAATGTCAAATGTCGAATGTGAATGTTGAATGTTGAAATGTCGAATGTCAAAAGTCGAAATGTCGAATGTGAATGTCGAATGTCGAATGTGAATGTCGACTGTCGAAATGTCGAAATGTCGAATGTCGAATGTCGAATGTGAATGTCGAAATGTCGAATGTCGGATGTGAATGTCGAATGTCGAAATGTCGAAATGTCGAATGTAGAATGTCGAATGTGAATGTCGAAATGTCGAAATGTCGAATGTCGAATGTCGAATGTCAAATGTGAATGTCGAATGTCGAATGTGAATGTCGAATGTGAATGTTGAATGTCGAATGTCGAATGTCAAAAGTCGAAATGTCGAATGTGAATGTCGAAATGTCGAATGTCGGATGTGAATGTCGAATGTCGAAATGTCGAAATGTCGAATGTAGAATTTCGAATGTGAATGTCGAAATGTCGAAATGTCGAATGTCGAATGTCGAATGTGAATGTCGAATGTCGAATGTCGAAATGTCGAAATGTCGAAATGTCGAATGTCGAAATGTCGAAATGTCGAATGTAGAATTTCGAATGTGAATGTCGAAATGTCGAAATGTCGAATGTCGAATGTCGAATGTGAATGTCGAATGTCGAATGTGAATGTCGAAATGTCGAAATGTCGCATGTCGAATGTGAATGACGAATGTCGAAATGTCGAATGTCGAAAGTCAAAATGTCGAATGTCGAATGTGAATGTCGAATGTCGAAATGTCGAAATGTCGAATGTCGAATGTGAACGTCGAATGTCGAATGTGAATGTCGAATGTCGAAATGTCGAATGTCGAATGTGAATTTCGAATGTCGAAATGTCGAATGTTGAAATGTCGAATGTCGAATGTCGAATGTCAAATGTCGAATGTGAATGTCGAATGTCGAAATGTCGAATGTCAAAAGTCGAAATGTCGAATGTGAATGTCGAAATGTCGAATATCGGATGTGAATGTCGAATGTCGAAATGTCGAAATGTCGAATGTCGAATGGGAATGTCGAAATGTCGAAATGTCGAATGTCGAATGTCGAATGTCAAATGTGAATGTCGAATGTCGAATGTGAATGTCGAAATGTCGAATGTCGAAATGTCGAATGTGAATGTCGAAATGTCGAAATGTCGCATGTCGAATGTGAATGTCGAATGTCGAATGTCGAATGTCGAATGTCAATGTCGAATGTCGAAATGTCGAATGTCGATTGTCAAATGTGAATGTTGAAATGTCGAAATGTCGATTGTCGAAATGTCGAATGTCGAAATGTCGAATGTCGAATGTGAATGTCGAAATGTCGAATGTCGAAATGTCGAATGTCGAATGTGAATGTCAAATGTCGAAATGTCGAATGTGAATGTTGAATGTCGAATGTCGAATGTGATTGTCGAAATGTCGAAATGTCGAATGTCGAATGTGAATGTCGAATGTCGAAATGTCGAATGTTGAAATGTCGAATGTCAAATGTCGAATGTGAATGTCGAATGTCGAAATGTCGAAATGTCGAATGTCGAATGTCGAAATGTCGAAATGTCGAATGTCTAATGTCAAATGTGAATGTCGAATGTCGAATGTGAATGTCGAATGTCGAAATGTCGAAAGTCAAAATGTCGAATGTCGAAAGTCGAAATGTCGAATGTCGAATGTCGAAAGTCGAAATGTCGAATGTGAATGTCAAATGTCGAAATGTCGAATGTCGAATGTCAAATGTCAAATGTGAATGTCGAATGTCGAATGTCGAATGTGAATGTCGAATGTCGAAATGTCGAATGTCGAAAGTCGAAATGTCGAATGTCGAATGTCGAAAGTCGAAATGTCGAATGTCGAATGTGAATGTCGAATGTCGAAAGTCGAAATGTCGAATGTCGAATGTCGAAAGTCGGAATGTCGAATGTGAATGTCGAATGTCGAAATGTCGAAATGTCGAATGTCAAATGTCAAATGTGAATGTCGATTGTCAAATGTGAATGTCGAATGTGAATGTAGAATGTCGAATGTCGAATGTCGAAATGTCGAAATGTCGAATGTCGAAATGTCGAAATGTGAATGTCGAAATGTCGAAATGTCGAAATGTCGAATTGTCGAATGTCGAATGTCGAAATGTCGAATGTCGAAATGTCGAATGTCGAAAGTCGAATTGTCGAATGTCGAATGTGAAAATGTCGAATGTGAATGTCGAAATGTCGAATGTCGAATGTGAATGTCAAATGTCGAAATGTCGAAATGTCGAAATGTCGAATGTCGAATGTGAATGTTGAATGTCGAAATGTCGAATGTCGAATGTGATTGTCGAAATGTCGAAATGTCGAATGTCAAATGTCGAATGTGAATGTCAAATGTCAAATGTGAATGTCGATTGTCAAATGTGAATGTCGAATGTCAATTGTGAATGTCGAATGTCGAGATGTCGAATGTCGAAATGTCGAATGTCGAAAGTCAAAATGTCGAATGTCGAATGTCGAATGTCGAATGTCGAAAGTCGAAATGTCGAATGTCGAATGTGAATGCTTAATGTCGAAATGTCGAATGTCGATTGTCAAATGTGAATGTTGAAATGTCGATTGTCGAAATGTCGAATGTCGAAATTTCGAATGTCGAATGTGAATGTCGAAATGTCGAAATGTCGCATGTCGAAAGTCGAAATGTCGAATGTCGAATGTGAATGTCGAATGTGAATGTCGAATGTCGAAATGTCGAATGTCGAATGCGAATGTCGAAATGTCGAATGTCGAATATCACGTGTCGAATGTGTATGTCGAATGTCGAAAAGTCGAATGTCAAAAGTCGAAATGTCGAATGTGAATGTCAAAATGTCGAATGTCGAAATGTCGAATGTCAAATGTGAATGTTGAATGTCGAAATGTCGAAATGTCGAATGTCGAATCTGATTGTAGAAATGTCGAAATGTCGAATGTCGAATGTGAATGTTGAATGTCGAAATGTCGAATGTTGAAATGTCCAATGTCGAATGTCAAATGTCGAATGTGAATGTCGAATGTCGAAATGTCGAATGTCAAAAGTCGAAATGTCGAATGTGAATGTCGAAATGTCGAATGTCGAATGTGAATGTCGAAATGTCGAATGTCGGATGTGAATGTCGAAATGTCGAAATGTCGAATGTCGAATGTCGAATGTGAATGTCGAAATGTCGAAATGTCGAATGTCGAATGTCAAATGTGAATGTCGAATGTCGAATGTGAATGTCGAAATGTCGAAATGTCGAATGTCAAATGTCGAATGTGAATGTCGAATGTCAAATGTGAATGTCGATTATCAAATGTGAATGTCGAATGTCGAATGTGAATGTAGAATGTGAATGTCGAATGTCGAAATGTCGAATGTCGAATGTCGAAATGTCGAATGTCGATTGTCAAATGTGAATGTCGAATGTCAAATGTGAATGTCGAATGTCGAAATGTCGAATGTCGAAAGTCGAATGTCGAAAGTCGAAATGTCGAAATGTCGAATGTGAAAGTCGAAATGTCGAAATGTCGAATGTCGAATGTGAATGTCCAATGTCAAATGTGAATGTCGAATGTCGAATGTTAATGTCGAATGTCGAAATGTCAAAATGTCGAATGTCCAATGTTGAAATGTCGAATGTTGAAATGTCGAATGTTGAAATGTCGAATTTCGAATGTCGAATGTCGAATGTCAAATGTCGAATGTGAATGTTGAATGTTGAAATGTCGAATGTCAAAAGTCGAAATGTCGAATGTGAATGTCGAATGTCGAATGTGAATGTCGACTGTCGAAATGTCGAAATGTCGAATGTCGAATGTCGAATGTGAATGTCGAAATGTCGAATGTCGGATGTGAATGTCGAATGTCGAAATGTCGAAATGTCGAATGTAGAATGTCGAATGTGAATGTCGAAATGTCGAAACGTCGAATGTCGAATGTCGAATGTCAAATGTGAATGTCGAATGTCGAATGTGAATGTCGAATGTGAATGTTGAATGTCGAATGTCGAATGTCAAAAGTCGAAATGTCGAATGTGAATGTCGAAATGTCGAATGTCGGATGTGAATGTCGAATGTCGAAATGTCGAAATGTCGAATGTAGAATTTCGAATGTGAATGTCGAAATGTCGAAATGTCGAATGTCGAATGTCGAATGTGAATGTCGAATGTCGAATGTCGAAATGTCGAAATGTCGAAATGTCGAATGTCGAAATGTCGAAATGTCGAATGTAGAATTTCGAATGTGAATGTCGAAATGTCGAAATGTCGAATGTCGAATGTCGAATGTGAATGTCGAATGTCGAATGTGAATGTCGAAATGTCGAATGTGAATGACGAATGTCGAATGTGAATGACGAATGTCGAAATGTCGAATGTCGAAAGTCAAAATGTCGAATGTCGAATGTGAATGTCGAATGTCGAAATGTCGAAATGTCGAATGTCGAATGTGAACGTCGAATGTCGAATGTGAATGTCGAATGTCGAAATGTCGAATGTCGAATGTGAATTTCGAATGTCGAAATGTCGAATGTTGAAATGTCGAATGTCGAATGTCGAATGTCAAATGTCGAATGTGAATGTCGAATGTCGAAATGTCGAATGTCAAAAGTCGAAATGTCGAATGTGAATGTCGAAATGTCGAATATCGGATGTGAATGTCGAATGTCGAAATGTCGAAATGTCGAATGTCGAATGGGAATGTCGAAATGTCGAAATGTCGAATGTCGAATGTCGAATGTCAAATGTGAATGTCGAATGTCGAATGTGAATGTCGAAATGTCGAATGTCGAAATGTCGAATGTGAATGTCGAAATGTCGAAATGTCGCATGTCGAATGTGAATGTCGAATGTCGAATGTCGAATGTCGAATGTCAATGTCGAATGTCGAAATGTCGAATGTCGATTGTCAAATGTGAATGTTGAAATGTCGAAATGTCGATTGTCGAAATGTCGAATGTCGAAATGTCGAATGTCGAATGTGAATGTCGAAATGTCGAATGTCGAAATGTCGAATGTCGAATGTGAATGTCAAATGTCGAAATGTCGAATGTGAATGTTGAATGTCGAATGTCGAATGTGATTGTCGAAATGTCGAAATGTCGAATGTCGAATGTGAATGTCGAATGTCGAAATGTCGAATGTTGAAATGTCGAATGTCAAATGTCGAATGTGAATGTCGAATGTCGAAATGTCGAAATGTCGAATGTCGAATGTCGAAATGTCGAAATGTCGAATGTCTAATGTCAAATGTGAATGTCGAATGTCGAATGTGAATGTCGAATGTCGAAATGTCGAAAGTCAAAATGTCGAATGTCGAAAGTCGAAATGTCGAATGTCGAATGTCGAAAGTCGAAATGTCGAATGTGAATGTCAAATGTCGAAATGTCGAATGTCGAATGTCAAATGTCAAATGTGAATGTCGAATGTCGAATGTCGAATGTGAATGTCGAATGTCGAAATGTCGAATGTCGAAAGTCGAAATGTCGAATGTCGAATGTCGAAAGTCGAAATGTCGAATGTCGAATGTGAATGTCGAATGTCGAAAGTCGAAATGTCGAATGTCGAATGTCGAAAGTCGAAATGTCGAATGTGAATGTCAAATGTCGAAATGTCGAATGTCGAATGTCAAATGTCAAATGTGAATGTCGAATGTCGAATGTCGAATGTGAATGTCGAATGTCGAAATGTCGAATGTCGAAAGTCGAAATGTCGAATGTCGAATGTCGAAAGTCGAAATGTCGAATGTCGAATGTGAATGTCGAATGTCGAAATTCGAAATGTCGAATGTCGAATGTCGAAAGTCGGAATGTCGAATGTGAATGTCGAATGTCGAAATGTCGAAATGTCGAATGTCAAATGTCAAATGTGAATGTCGATTGTCAAATGTGAATGTCGAATGTGAATGTAGAATGTCGAATGTCGAATGTCGAAATGTCGAAATGTCGAATGTCGAAATGTCGAAATGTGAATGTCGAAATGTCGAAATGTCGAAATGTCGAATTGTCGAATGTCGAATGTCGAAATGTCGAATGTCGAAATGTCGAATGTCGAAAGTCGAATTGTCGAATGTCGAATGTGAAAATGTCGAATGTGAATGTCGATTGTCAAATGTCGAAAGTCGAATGTGAATGTCGAATGTGAAAGTCGAATGTGAAAGTCGAATGTCGAAATGTCGAATGTCAAATGTGAATGTCGAATGTCGAGATGTCGAATGTTGAAAGTCGAAATGTCGAATGTCGAATGTGAATGTCGAATGTCGAATGTCAAATGTGAATGTCGAAATGTCGAAATGTCGAATGTCAAAATGTCGAATTGTCGAATGTCGAATGTGAAAATGTCGAATGTGAATGTCGATTGTCGAATGTCGAAAGTCGAATGTGAATGTCGAATGTGAAAGTCGAATGTCGAAATGTCGAAATGTCGAATGTCGAATGTCGAATGTCGAAATGTCAAATGTCGAATGTCGAATGTCGAATGTCGAATGTCGAATGTGAATGTCGAATGTTGAAATGTCGAATGTCAAAAGTCGAAATGTCGAATGTGAATGTTGAAATGTCGAATGTCGAATGTGAATGTCGAATGTCGAATGTCGAATGTCGAATGTGAATGTCAACATGTCGAAATGTCGAAATGTCGAATGTCGAAATGTCGAATGTCGAATGTCGAATGTCGAATGTCAAATGTGAATGTCGAATGTCGAAATGTCGAAAGTCGAAATGTCAAATGTCGAATGTGAATGTCGAATGTCAAATGTGAATGTCGATTGTCAAATGTGAATGTCGAATGTCAATTGTGAATGTCGAATGTCGAAATGCCGACTGTTGAATGTCGAATGTGAATGTCGAAATGTCGAAATGTCGAATGTCAAATGTCAAATGTGAATGTCGAATGTCGAATGTCGAATGTCGAATGTGAATGTCGAATGTCGAATGTGAATGTTGACATGTCGAAATGTCGAAATGTCGAATTTCGAAATGTCGAATGTCGAATGTCGAAATGTCGAAATGTCGAAATGTCGAATGTAGAATGTCGAATGTCGAATGTCGAATGTAAAATGTGAATGTCGAAAGTCGAAATGTCGAATGTCGAAATGTCGAAATGTCGAAATGTCGAATGTCGAATGTCGAATGTAAAATGTGAATGTCGAATGTCGAAATGTCGAATGTCGAAATGTCGAATGTCGAAAGTCGAAATGTCGAATGTCGAAATGTCGAATGTCGAAATGTCGAATGTCGAAAGTCGAAATGTCGAAATGTCGAATGTCGAATGTCGAAATGTCGAATGTCGATTGTGAAATGTGAATGTTGAAATGTCGAAATGTCGATTGTCGAAATGTCGAATGTCGAATGTGAATGTCGAAATGTCGAAACGTCGCATGTCGAAAGTCGAAATGTCGAATGTCGAATGTCGAATGTGAATGTCGAATGTGAATGTTGAATGTCGAAATGTCGAATGTCGATTGTCAAATGTGAATGTTGAAATGTCGAAATGTCGATTTTCGAAATGTCGAATGTCGAAATGTCGAATGTCGAATGTGAATGTCGAAATGTCGAAATGTCGCATGTCGAATGTGAATGTCGAATGTCGAAATGTCGAATGTCGAATGTGAATGTCGAATGTCGAAATGTCGAAATGTCGAATGTTGAATGTGAATGTCGAATGTGAATGTCGAATGTCGAAATGTCGAAATGTCGAATGTGAATGTCGAATGTCGAAAAGTCGAATGTCAAAATTCGAAATGTCGAATGTGAATGTCGAAATGTCGAATGTCGAATGTGAATGTCAAATGTCGAAATGTCGAAATGTCGAAATGTCGAATGTCGAATGTGAATGTTGAATGTCGAAATGTCGAAATGTCGAATGTCGAATGTGATTGTCGAAATGTCGAAATGTCGAATGTCAAATGTCGAATGTGAATGTCAAATGTCAAATGTGAATGTCGATTGTCAAATGTGAATGTCGAATGTCAATTGTGAATGTCGAATGTAGAGATGTCGAATGTCGAAATGTCGAATGTCGAAAGTCAAAATGTCGAATGTCGAATGTCGAATGTCGAATGTCGAATGTCGAAAGTCGAAATGTCGAATGTCGAATGTGAATGCTTAATGTCGAAATGTCGAATGTCGATTGTCAAATGTGAATGTTGAAATGTCGATTTTCGAAATGTCGAATGTCGAAATGTCGAATGTCGAATGTGAATGTCGAAATGTCGAAATGTCGCATGTCGAATGTGAATGTCGAATGTCGAATGTGAATGTCGAATGTCGAAATGTCGAAATGTCGAATGTTGAATGTGAATGTCGAATTTGAATGTCGAATGTCGAAATGTCGAAATGTCGAATGTGAATGTCGAATGTCGAAAAGTCGAATGTCAAAATTCGAAATGTCGAATGTGAATGTCGAAATGTCGAATGTCGAATGTGAATGTCAAATGTCGAAATGTCGAAATGTCGAAATGTCGAATGTCGAATGTCGAATGTGAATGTTGAATGTCGAAATGTCGAAATGTCGAATGTCGAATGTGATTGTCGAAATGTCGAAATGTCGAATGTCAAATGTCGAATGTGAATGTCAAATGTCAAATGTGAATGTCGATTGTCAAATGTGAATGTCGAATGTCAAATGTGAATGTCGAATGTCAATTGTGAATGTCGAATGTCGAGATGTCGAATGTCGAATTGTCGAATGTCGAAAGTCAAAATGTCGAATGTCGAATGTCGAATGTCGAAAGTCGAAATGTCGAATGTCGAATGTGAATGCTTAATGTCGAAATGTCGAATGTCGATTGTCAAATGTGAATGTTGAAATGTCGATTGTCGAAATGTCGAATGTCGAAATTTCGAATGTCGAATGTGAATGTCGAAATGTCGAAATGTCGCATGTCGAAAGTCGAAATGTCGAATGTCGAATGTGAATGTCGAATGTGAATGTCGAATGTCGAAATGTCGAATGTCGATTGCGAATGTCGAAATGTCGAATGTCGAATATCACGTGTCGAATGTGAATGTCGAATGTCGAAAAGTCGAATGTCAAAAGTCAAAATGTCGAATGTGAATGTCAAAATGTCGAATGTCGAAATGTCGAATGTCGAATGTGAATGTTGAATGTCGAAATGTCGAAATGTCGAATGTCGAATCTGATTGTAGAAATGTCGAAATGTCGAATGTCGAATGTGAATGTTGAATGTCGAAATGTCGAATGTTGAAATGTCCAATGTCGAATGTCAAATGTCGAATGTGAATGTCGAATGTCGAAATGTCGAATGTCAAAAGTCGAAATGTCGAATGTGAATGTCGAAATGTCGAATGTCGAATGTGAATGTCGAAATGTCGAATGTCGGATGTGAATGTCGAAATGTCGAAATGTCGAATGTCGAATGTCGAATGTGAATGTCGAAATGTCGAAATGTCGAATGTCGAATGTCAAATGTGAATGTCGAATGTCGAATGTGAATGTCGAATGTCGAAATGTCGAAATGTCGAATGTCAAATGTCGAATGTGAATGTCGAATGTCAAATGTGAATGTCGATTATCAAATGTGAATGTCGAATGTCGAATGTGAATGTAGAATGTGAATGTCGAATGTCGAAATGTCGAATGTCGAATGTCGAAATGTCGAATGTCGATTGTCAAATGTGAATGTCGAATGTCAAATGTGAATGTCGAATGTCGAAATGTCGAATGTCGAAAGTCGAAATGTCGAAATGTCGAATGTGAAAGTCGAAATGTCGAAATGTCGAATGTCGAATGTCGAATGTGAATGTCCAATGTCAAATGTGAATGTCGAATGTCGAATGTCGAATGTTAATGTCGAATGTGAATATCGAATGTCGAAATGTCGAATGTCGAATGTGAATGTCGAATGTCGAAATGTCGAATGTCGAATGTGAATATCGAATGTCGAAATGTCGAAAGTCAAAATGTCAAATGTCGATTGTGAATGTCGAAATGTCAAAATGTCGAATGTCGAAATGTCGAATTGTTGAATGTCGAATGTCGAATGTCGAATGTCGAATGTGAATGTCGAATGTCGAATGTGAATGTCGAATGTCGAAATGTCGAAATGTCGAATGTCGAATTGTCGAATGTCGAAATGTCGAATGTGAATGTCGAATGTTGAAATGTCGAATGTGAATGTCGAAATGTCGTAATGTCGAAATGTCGAATGTGAATGTCGAATGTCGAATGTGAATGTCGAATGTCGAATGTGAATGTCGAATGTTGAATGTGAATGTCGAATGTCGAATGTGAATGTCGAAATGTCAAAATGTCGAATGGCGAATGGCGAATGTCGAATGTGAATGTCGAATGTCAAATGTGAATGTCGAAAGTCGAAATGTCGAAAGTCGAAATGTCGAATGTCGAATGTGAATGTCGAATGTGAATGTCGAATGTCGAATGTGAATGTCGAATGTGAATGTCGAAATGTCGAATGTCGAATGTCGAATGTGAATGTCAAATGTCGAATGTGAATGTCGAATGTCAAATGTGAATGTCGAATGTCGAAAGTCGAAATGTCGAATGTCGAATGTGAATGTCGAAATGTCGAAATGTCGAACGTCGAATGTGAATGTCGAAATGTCAAATGTCGAATGTGAATGTCGAATGAAGAATGTGAATGTCGAATGTCGAATGTGAATGTCGAAATGTCGAAATGTCGAATGTCGAATGTCGAATGTCGAATGTCGAATGTGAATGTCGAATGTCAAATGTGAATGTCGAAAGTCGAAATGTCGAAAGTCGAAATGTCGAATGTGAATGTCGAAATGTCGAAATGTCGAATGTGAATGTCGAATGTCGAATGTGAATGTCGAAATGTCGAAATGTCAAATGTCGAATGTGAATGTCGAATGTCGAATGTCGAATGTCGAATGTGAATGTCGAATGTCAAATGTGAATGTCGAATGTCGAAATGTCGGAAGTCGAAATGTCGAATGTCGATAGTCGAAATGTCGAATGTCGAATGTGAATGTCGAATGTCGAAATGTCGAATGTCGAATGTGAATGTCGAATGTGAATGTCGAATGTCGAATGTGAAAATGTCGAATGTCAAATGTCGAATGTGAATGTCGAATGTCGAAAAGTCGAATGTCAAAATTCGAAATGTCGAATGTGAATGTCGAAATGTCGAATGTCGAATGTGAATGTCAAATGTCGAAATGTCGAAATGTCAAAATGTTGAAATGTCGAATGTCGAATGTCGAATGTCGAATGTGAATGTTGAATGTCGAAATGTCGAAATGTCGAATGTCGAATGTGATTGTCGAAATGTCGAAATGTCGAATGTCAATTGTCGAATGTGAATGTCAAAAGTCAAATGTGAATGTCGATTGTCAAATGTGAATGTCGAATGTCAATTGTGAATGTCGAATGTCGAGATGTCGAATGTCGAAATGTCGAATGTCGAAAGTCAAAATGTCGAATGTCGAATGTCGAATGTCGAATGTCGAATGTCGAATGTCGAAAGTCGAAATGTCGAATGTGAATGCTTAATGTCGAAATGTCGAATGTCGATTGTCAAATGTGAATGTTGAAATGTCGATTGTCGAAATGTCGAATGTCGAAATGTCGAATGTCGAATGTGAATGTCGAAATGTCGAAATGTCGCATGTCGAAAGTCGAAATGTCGAATGTCGAATGTCGAATGTGAATGTCGAATGTCGAAATGTCGAATGTCGAATGCGAATGTCGAAATGTCGAATGTCGAATATCACGTGTCGAATGTGAATGTCGAATGTCGAAAAGTCGAATGTCAAAAGTCGAAATGTCGAATGTGAATGTCGAAATGTCGAATGTCGAAATGTCGAATGTCGAATGTGAATGTTGAATGTCGAAATGTCGAAATGTCGAATGTCGAATCTGATTGTAGAAATGTCGAATGTCGAATGTGAATGTTGAATGTCGAAATGTCGAATGTTGAAATGTCCAATGTCGAATGTCAAATGTCGAATGTCAAATGTCGAATGTCGAAATGTCGAATGTCAAAAGTCGAAATGTCGAATGTGAATGTCGAAATGTCGAATGTCGAATGTGAATGTCGAAATGTCGAATGTCGGATGTGAATGTCGAAATGTCGAAATGTCGAATGTCGAATGTCGAATGTGAATGTCGAAATGTCGAAATGTCGAATGTCGAATGTCAAATGTGAATGTCGAATGTCGAATGTGAATGTCGAATGTCAAATGTGAATGTCGATTATCAAATGTGAATGTCGAATGTCGAATGTGAATGTAGAATGTGAATGTCGAATGTCGAAATGTCGAATGTCGAAATGTCGAATGTCGATTGTCAAATGTGAATGTCGAATGTCAAATGTGAATGTCAAATGTCGAAATGTCGAATGTCGAAAGTCGAAATGTCGAATGTGAAAGTCGAAATGTCGAAATGTCGAATGTCGAATGTCGAATGTGAATGTCCAATGTCAAATGTGAATGTCGAATGTCGAATGTTAATGTCGAATGTCGAAATGTCAAAATGTCGAATGTCGAATGTGAATGTCCAATGTCGAAATGTCGAATATTGAAATGTCGAATGTTGAAATGTCGAATTTCGAATGTCGAATGTCGAATGTCAAATGTCGAATGTGAATGTTGAATGTTGAAATGTCGAATGTCAAAAGTCGAAATGTCGAATGTGAATGTCGAAATGTCGAATGTCGAATGTGAATGTCGACTGTAGAAATGTCGAAATGTCGAATGTCGAATGTGAATGTCGAAATGTCGAATGTCGGATGTGAATGTCGAATGTCGAAATGTCAAATGTCAAATGTCGAATGTGAATGTCGATTGTCGAAATGTCGAATGTCGAAATGTCGATATGTCGAAATGTCGAATGTGAATGTCGAATTTGAATGTCTAATGTCGAAATGTCGAAATGTCGAATGTCGAATGTGAATGTCGAATGTCGAAATGTCGAATGTCGAATGTGAATGTTGAATGTTGAATGTCGAATGTGAATGTCGAAAGTCGAAATGTCGAATGTGAATGTCAAATGTCGAATGTGAATGTCGAAATGTCGAAATGTCGAATGTCGAAATGTCGAAATGTCGAAATGTCGAATGTCGAATGTGAATATCGAATGTCGAAATGTCGAAAGTCAAAATGTCAAATGTCGAATGTGAATGTCGAAATGTCAAAATGTCGAATGTCGAAATGTCGAATTGTTGAATGTCGAATGTCGAATGTCGAATGTCGAATGTGAATGTCGAATGTCGAATGTCGAATGTGAATGTCGAATGTCGAAATGTCGAATGTCGAATTGTCGAATGTCGAATGTGAATGTCGAAATGTCGAATGTGAATGTCGAATGTCGAAATGTCGAATGTGAATGTCGAAATGTCGTAATGTCGAAATGTCGAATGTGAATGTCGAATGTCGAATGTGAATGTCGAATGTCGAATGTGAATGTCGAATGTCGAATGTGAATGTCGAATGTCGAATGTGAATGTCGAAATGTCGAAATGTCGAATGTCGAATGTCGAATGGCGAATGTCGAATGTGAATGTCGAATGTCAAATGTGAATGTCGAAAGTCGAAATGTCGAAAGTCGAAATGTCGAATGTCGAATGTGAATGTCGAATGTGAATGTCGAATGTCGAATGTCGAATGTGAATGTCGAATGTCGAATGTGAATGTCGAAATGTCGAATGTCGAATGTCGAATGTGAATGTCAAATGTCGAATGTGAATGTCGAAATGTCAAAATGTCGAAATGTCGAATTGTTGAATGTCGAATGTCGAATGTCGAATGTGAATGTCGAATGTCGAAATGTCGAAATGTCGAATGTCGAATTGTCGAATGTCGAATGTGAATGTCGAAATGTCGAATGTGAATGTCGAATGTCGAAATGTCGAATGTGAATGTCGAAATGTCGTAATGTCGAAATGTCGAATGTGAATGTCGAATGTCGAATGTGAATGTCGAATGTCGAATGTGAATGTCGAATGTCGAATGTGAATGTCGAATGTCGAATGTGAATGTCGAAATGTCAAAATGTCGAATGTCGAATGGCGAATGTCGAATGTGAATGTCGAATGTCAAATGTGAATGTCGAAAGTCGAAATGTCGAATGTCGAATGTCGAATGTCGAATGTGAATGTCGAATGTGAATGTCGAATGTCGAATGTCGAATGTGAATGTCGAATGTCGAATGTGAATGTCGAAATGTCGAATGTCGAATGTCGAATGTGAATGTCAAATGTCGAATGTGAATGTCGAATGTCAAATGTGAATGTCGAATGTCGAAAGTCGAAATGTCGAATGTCGAATGTGAATGTCGAAATGTCGAAATGTCGAACGTCGAATGTGAATGTCGAAATGTCAAATGTCGAATGTGAATGTCGAATGAAGAATGTGAATGTCGAATGTCGAATGTGAATGTCGAAATGTCGAAATGTCGAATGTCGAATGTCGAATTTCGAATGGCGAATGTCGAATGTGAATGTCGAATGTCAAATGTGAATGTCGAAAGTCGAAATGTCGAAAGTCGAAATGTCGAATGTGAATGTCGAAATGTCGAAATGTCGAATGTGAATGTCGAATGTCGAATGTGAATGTCGAATGTCGAATGTGAATGTCGAAATGTCGAAATGTCAAATGTCGAATGTGAATGTCGAATGTCGAATGTCGAATGTCGAATGTGAATGTCGAATGTCAAATGTGAATGTCGAATGTCGAAATGTCGAAAGTCGAAATGTCGAATGTCGATAGTCGAAATGTCGAATGTCGAATGTGAATGTCGAATGTCGAAATGTCGAAATGTCGAATGTCGAATGTGAATGTCGAATGTGAATGTCGAATGTCGAATGTGAAAATGTCGAATGTCAAATGTCGAATGTGAATGTCGAATGTCGAAAAGTCGAATGTCAAAATTCGAAATGTCGAATGTGAATGTCGAAATGTCGAATGTCGAATGTGAATGTCAAATGTCGAAATGTCGAAATGTCGAAATGTCGAATGTCGAATGTCGAATGTCGAATGTGAATGTTGAATGTCGAAATGTCGAAATGTCGAATGTCGAATGTGATTGTCGAAATGTCGAAATGTCGAATGTCAATTGTCGAATGTGAATGTCAAAAGTCAAATGTGAATGTCGATTGTCAAATGTGAATGTCGAATGTCAATTGTGAATGTCGAATGTCGAGATGTCGAATGTCGAAATGTCGAATGTCGAAATGTCGAATGTCGAATGTCGAATGTCGAATGTCGAAAGTCGAAATGTCGAATGTGAATGCTTAATGTCGAAATGTCGAATGTTGATTGTCAAATGTGAATGTTGAAATGTCGATTGTCGAAATGTCGAATGTTGAAATGTCGAATGTCGAATGTGAATGTCGAAATGTCGAAATGTCGCATGTCGAAAGTCGAAAGTCGAATGTCGAATGTGAATGTCGAATGTCGAAATGTCGAATGTCGAATGCGAATGTCGAAATGTCGAATGTCGAATATCACGTGTCGAATGTGAATGTCGAATGTCGAAAAGTCGAATGTCAAAAGTCGAAATGTCGAATGTGAATGTCGAAATGTCGAATGTCGAAATGTCGAATGTCGAATGTGAATGTTGAATGTCGAAATGTCGAAATGTCGAATGTCGAATCTGATTGTAGAAATGTCGAATGTCGAATGTGAATGTTGAATGTCGAAATGTCGAATGTTGAAATGTCCAATGTCGAATGTCAAATGTCGAATGTGAATGTCGAATGTCGAAATGTCGAATGTCAAAAGTCGAAATGTCGAATGTGAATGTCGAAATGTCGAATGTCGAATGTGAATGTCGAAATGTCGAATGTCGGATGTGAATGTCGAAATGTCGAAATGTCGAATGTCGAATGTCGAATGTGAATGTCGAAATGTCGAAATGTCGAATGTCGAATGTCAAATGTGAATGTCGAATGTCGAATGTGAATGTCGAATGTCAAATGTGAATGTCGATTATCAAATGTGAATGTCGAATGTCGAATGTGAATGTAGAATGTGAATGTCGAATGTCGAAATGTCGAATGTCGAAATGTCGAATGTCGATTGTCAAATGTGAATGTTGAATGTCAAATGTGAATGTCAAATGTCGAAATGTCGAATGTCGAAAGTCGAAATGTCGAATGTGAAAGTCGAAATGTCGAAATGTCGAATGTCGAATGTCGAATGTGAATGTCCAATGTCAAATGTGAATGTCGAATGTCGAATGTTAATGTGAATGTCGAAATGTCAAAATGTCGAATGTCGAATGTGAATGTCCAATGTCGAAATGTCGAATATTGAAATGTCGAATGTTGAAATGTCGAATTTCGAATGTCGAATGTCGAATGTCAAATGTCGAATGTGAATGTTGAATGTTGAAATGTCGAATGTCAAAAGTCGAAATGTCGAATGTGAATGTCGAAATGTCGAATGTCGAATGTGAATGTCGACTGTAGAAATGTCGAAATGTCGAATGTCGAATGTGAATGTCGAAATGTCGAATGTCGGATGTGAATGTCGAATGTCGAAATGTCAAATGTCAAATGTAGAATGTGAATGTCGATTGTCGAAATGTCGAATGTCGAAATGTCGATATGTCGAAATGTCGAATGTGAATGTCGAATGTCGAAATGTCGAATGTCAAAAGTCGAAATGTCGAATGTGAATGTCGAAATGTCGAATGTCGAATGTGAATGTCGAAATGTCGAATGTCGGATGTGAATGTCGAAATGTCGAAATGTCGAATGTCGAATGTCGAATGTGAATGTCGAAATGTCGAATGTCGAATGTCAAATGTGAATGTCGAATGTCGAATGTGAATGTCGAATGTCGAAATGTCGAAATGTCGAATGTCAAATGTCGAATGTGAATGTCGAATGTCAAATGTGAATGTCGATTATCAAATGTGAATGTCGAATGTCGAATGTGAATGTAGAATGTGAATGTCGAATGTCGAAATGTCGAATGTCGAATGTCGAAATGTCGAATGTCGATTGTCAAATGTGAATGTCGAATGTCAAATGTGAATGTCGAATGTCGAAATGTCGAATGTCGAAAGTCGAAATGTCGAAATGTCGAATGTGAAAGTCGAAATGTCGAAATGTCGAATGTCGAATGTCGAATGTGAATGTCCAATGTCAAATGTGAATGTCGAATGTCGAATGTTAATGTCGAATGTGAATATCGAATGTCGAAATGTCGAATGTCGAATGTGAATGTCGAATGTCGAAATGTCGAATGTCGAATGTGAATATCGAATGTCGAAATGTCGAAAGTCAAAATGTCAAATGTCGATTGTGAATGTCGAAATGTCAAAATGTCGAATGTCGAAATGTCGAATTGTTGAATGTCGAATGTCGAATGTCGAATGTCGAATGTGAATGTCGAATGTCGAATGTGAATGTCGAATGTCGAAATGTCGAAATGTCGAATGTCGAATTGTCGAATGTCGAAATGTCGAATGTGAATGTCGAATGTCGAAATGTCGAATGTGAATGTCGAAATGTCGTAATGTCGAAATGTCGAATGTGAATGTCGAATGTCGAATGTGAATGTCGAATGTCGAATGTGAATGTCGAATGTTGAATGTGAATGTCGAATGTCGAATGTGAATGTCGAAATGTCAAAATGTCGAATGGCGAATGGCGAATGTCGAATGTGAATGTCGAATGTCAAATGTGAATGTCGAAAGTCGAAATGTCGAAAGTCGAAATGTCGAATGTCGAATGTGAATGTCGAATGTGAATGTCGAATGTCGAATGTGAATGTCGAATGTGAATGTCGAAATGTCGAATGTCGAATGTCGAATGTGAATGTCAAATGTCGAATGTGAATGTCGAATGTCAAATGTGAATGTCGAATGTCGAAAGTCGAAATGTCGAATGTCGAATGTGAATGTCGAAATGTCGAAATGTCGAACGTCGAATGTGAATGTCGAAATGTCAAATGTCGAATGTGAATGTCGAATGAAGAATGTGAATGTCGAATGTCGAATGTGAATGTCGAAATGTCGAAATGTCGAATGTCGAATGTCGAATGTCGAATGTCGAATGTGAATGTCGAATGTCAAATGTCGAATGTCGAAATGTCGAATGTCAAAAGTCGAAATGTCGAATGTGAATGTCGAAATGTCGAATGTCGAATGTGAATGTCGAAATGTCGAATGTCGGATGTGAATGTCGAAATGTCGAAATGTCGAATGTCGAATGTCGAATGTGAATGTCGAAATGTCGAAATGTCGAATGTCGAATGTCAAATGTGAATGTCGAATGTCGAATGTGAATGTCGAATGTCAAATGTGAATGTCGATTATCAAATGTGAATGTCGAATGTCGAATGTGAATGTAGAATGTGAATGTCGAATGTCGAAATGTCGAATGTCGAAATGTCGAATGTCGATTGTCAAATGTGAATGTCGAATGTCAAATGTGAATGTCAAATGTCGAAATGTCGAATGTCGAAAGTCGAAATGTCGAATGTGAAAGTCGAAATGTCGAAATGTCGAATGTCGAATGTCGAATGTGAATGTCCAATGTCAAATGTGAATGTCGAATGTCGAATGTTAATGTCGAATGTCGAAATGTCAAAATGTCGAATGTCGAATGTGAATGTCCAATGTCGAAATGTCGAATATTGAAATGTCGAATGTTGAAATGTCGAATTTCGAATGTCGAATGTCGAATGTCAAATGTCGAATGTGAATGTTGAATGTTGAAATGTCGAATGTCAAAAGTCGAAATGTCGAATGTGAATGTCGAAATGTCGAATGTCGAATGTGAATGTCGACTGTAGAAATGTCGAAATGTCGAATGTCGAATGTGAATGTCGAAATGTCGAATGTCGGATGTGAATGTCGAATGTCGAAATGTCAAATGTCAAATGTCGAATGTGAATGTCGATTGTCGAAATGTCGAATGTCGAAATGTCGATATGTCGAAATGTCGAATGTGAATGTCGAATTTGAATGTCTAATGTCGAAATGTCGAAATGTCGAATGTCGAATGTGAATGTCGAATGTCGAAATGTCGAATGTCGAATGTGAATGTTGAATGTTGAATGTCGAATGTGAATGTCGAAAGTCGAAATGTCGAATGTGAATGTCAAATGTCGAATGTGAATGTCGAAATGTCGAAATGTCGAATGTCGAAATGTCGAAATGTCGAAATGTCGAATGTCGAATGTGAATATCGAATGTCGAAATGTCGAAAGTCAAAATGTCAAATGTCGAATGTGAATGTCGAAATGTCAAAATGTCGAATGTCGAAATGTCGAATTGTTGAATGTCGAATGTCGAATGTCGAATGTCGAATGTGAATGTCGAATGTCGAATGTCGAATGTGAATGTCGAATGTCGAAATGTCGAATGTCGAATTGTCGAATGTCGAATGTGGATGTCGAAATGTCGAATGTGAATGTCGAATGTCGAAATGTCGAATGTGAATGTCGAAATGTCGTAATGTCGAAATGTCGAATGTGAATGTCGAATGTCGAATGTGAATGTCGAATGTCGAATGTGAATGTCGAATGTCGAATGTGAATGTCGAATGTCGAATGTGAATGTCGAAATGTCGAAATGTCGAATGTCGAATGTCGAATGGCGAATGTCGAATGTGAATGTCGAATGTCAAATGTGAATGTCGAAAGTCGAAATGTCGAAAGTCGAAATGTCGAATGTCGAATGTGAATGTCGAATGTGAATGTCGAATGTCGAAATGTCGAAATGTCGAATGTCGAATTGTCGAATGTCGAATGTGAATGTCGAAATGTCGAATGTGAATGTCGAATGTCGAAATGTCGAATGTGAATGTCGAAATGTCGTAATGTCGAAATGTCGAATGTGAATGTCGAATGTCGAATGTGAATGTCGAATGTCGAATGTGAATGTCGAATGTCGAATGTGAATGTCGAATGTCGAATGTGAATGTCGAAATGTCAAAATGTCGAATGTCGAATGGCGAATGTCGAATGTGAATGTCGAATGTCAAATGTGAATGTCGAAAGTCGAAATGTCGAATGTCGAATGTCGAATGTCGAATGTGAATGTCGAATGTGAATGTCGAATGTCGAATGTCGAATGTGAATGTCGAATGTCGAATGTGAATGTCGAAATGTCGAATGTCGAATGTCGAATGTGAATGTCAAATGTCGAATGTGAATGTCGAATGTCAAATGTGAATGTCGAATGTCGAAAGTCGAAATGTCGAATGTCGAATGTGAATGTCGAAATGTCGAAATGTCGAACGTCGAATGTGAATGTCGAAATGTCAAATGTCGAATGTGAATGTCGAATGAAGAATGTGAATGTCGAATGTCGAATGTGAATGTCGAAATGTCGAAATGTCGAATGTCGAATGTCGAATGTCGAATGGCGAATGTCGAATGTGAATGTCGAATGTCAAATGTGAATGTCGAAAGTCGAAATGTCGAAAGTCGAAATGTCGAATGTGAATGTCGAAATGTCGAAATGTCGAATGTGAATGTCGAATGTCGAATGTGAATGTCGAATGTCGAATGTGAATGTCGAAATGTCGAAATGTCAAATGTCGAATGTGAATGTCGAATGTCGAATGTCGAATGTCGAATGTGAATGTCGAATGTCAAATGTGAATGTCGAAATGTCGAAAGTCGAAATGTCGAATGTCGATAGTCGAAATGTCGAATGTCGAATGTGAATGTCGAATGTCGAAATGTCGAAATGTCGAATGTCGAATGTGAATGTCGAATGTGAATGTCGAATGTCGAATGTGAAAATGTCGAATGTCAAATGTCGAATGTGAATGTCGAATGTCGAAAAGTCGAATGTCAAAATTCGAAATGTCGAATGTGAATGTCGAAATGTCGAATGTCGAATGTGAATGTCAAATGTCGAAATGTCGAAATGTCGAAATGTCGAATGTCGAATGTCGAATGTCGAATGTGAATGTTGAATGTCGAAATGTCGAAATGTCGAATGTCGAATGTGATTGTCGAAATGTCGAAATGTCGAATGTCAATTGTCGAATGTGAATGTCAAAAGTCAAATGTGAATGTCGATTGTCAAATGTGAATGTCGAATGTCAATTGTGAATGTCGAATGTCGAGATGTCGAATGTCGAAATGTCGAATGTCGAAATGTCGAATGTCGAATGTCGAATGTCGAATGTCGAAAGTCGAAATGTCGAATGTGAATGCTTAATGTCGAAATGTCGAATGTTGATTGTCAAATGTGAATGTTGAAATGTCGATTGTCGAAATGTCGAATGTTGAAATGTCGAATGTCGAATGTGAATGTCGAAATGTCGAAATGTCGCATGTCGAAAGTCGAAAGTCGAATGTCGAATGTGAATGTCGAATGTCGAAATGTCGAATGTCGAATGCGAATGTCGAAATGTCGAATGTCGAATATCACGTGTCGAATGTGAATGTCGAATGTCGAAAAGTCGAATGTCAAAAGTCGAAATGTCGAATGTGAATGTCGAAATGTCGAATGTCGAAATGTCGAATGTCGAATGTGAATGTTGAATGTCGAAATGTCGAAATGTCGAATGTCGAATCTGATTGTAGAAATGTCGAATGTCGAATGTGAATGTTGAATGTCGAAATGTCGAATGTTGAAATGTCCAATGTCGAATGTCAAATGTCGAATGTGAATGTCGAATGTCGAAATGTCGAATGTCAAAAGTCGAAATGTCGAATGTGAATGTCGAAATGTCGAATGTCGAATGTGAATGTCGAAATGTCGAATGTCGGATGTGAATGTCGAAATGTCGAAATGTCGAATGTCGAATGTCGAATGTGAATGTCGAAATGTCGAAATGTCGAATGTCGAATGTCAAATGTGAATGTCGAATGTCGAATGTGAATGTCGAATGTCAAATGTGAATGTCGATTATCAAATGTGAATGTCGAATGTCGAATGTGAATGTAGAATGTGAATGTCGAATGTCGAAATGTCGAATGTCGAAATGTCGAATGTCGATTGTCAAATGTGAATGTTGAATGTCAAATGTGAATGTCAAATGTCGAAATGTCGAATGTCGAAAGTCGAAATGTCGAATGTGAAAGTCGAAATGTCGAAATGTCGAATGTCGAATGTCGAATGTGAATGTCCAATGTCAAATGTGAATGTCGAATGTCGAATGTTAATGTGAATGTCGAAATGTCAAAATGTCGAATGTCGAATGTGAATGTCCAATGTCGAAATGTCGAATATTGAAATGTCGAATGTTGAAATGTCGAATTTCGAATGTCGAATGTCGAATGTCAAATGTCGAATGTGAATGTTGAATGTTGAAATGTCGAATGTCAAAAGTCGAAATGTCGAATGTGAATGTCGAAATGTCGAATGTCGAATGTGAATGTCGACTGTAGAAATGTCGAAATGTCGAATGTCGAATGTGAATGTCGAAATGTCGAATGTCGGATGTGAATGTCGAATGTCGAAATGTCAAATGTCAAATGTAGAATGTGAATGTCGATTGTCGAAATGTCGAATGTCGAAATGTCGATATGTCGAAATGTCGAATGTGAATGTCGAATGTCGAAATGTCGAATGTCAAAAGTCGAAATGTCGAATGTGAATGTCGAAATGTCGAATGTCGAATGTGAATGTCGAAATGTCGAATGTCGGATGTGAATGTCGAAATGTCGAAATGTCGAATGTCGAATGTCGAATGTGAATGTCGAAATGTCGAATGTCGAATGTCAAATGTGAATGTCGAATGTCGAATGTGAATGTCGAATGTCGAAATGTCGAAATGTCGAATGTCAAATGTCGAATGTGAATGTCGAATGTCAAATGTGAATGTCGATTATCAAATGTGAATGTCGAATGTCGAATGTGAATGTAGAATGTGAATGTCGAATGTCGAAATGTCGAATGTCGAATGTCGAAATGTCGAATGTCGATTGTCAAATGTGAATGTCGAATGTCAAATGTGAATGTCGAATGTCGAAATGTCGAATGTCGAAAGTCGAAATGTCGAAATGTCGAATGTGAAAGTCGAAATGTCGAAATGTCGAATGTCGAATGTCGAATGTGAATGTCCAATGTCAAATGTGAATGTCGAATGTCGAATGTTAATGTCGAATGTGAATATCGAATGTCGAAATGTCGAATGTCGAATGTGAATGTCGAATGTCGAAATGTCGAATGTCGAATGTGAATATCGAATGTCGAAATGTCGAAAGTCAAAATGTCAAATGTCGATTGTGAATGTCGAAATGTCAAAATGTCGAATGTCGAAATGTCGAATTGTTGAATGTCGAATGTCGAATGTCGAATGTCGAATGTGAATGTCGAATGTCGAATGTGAATGTCGAATGTCGAAATGTCGAAATGTCGAATGTCGAATTGTCGAATGTCGAAATGTCGAATGTGAATGTCGAATGTCGAAATGTCGAATGTGAATGTCGAAATGTCGTAATGTCGAAATGTCGAATGTGAATGTCGAATGTCGAATGTGAATGTCGAATGTCGAATGTGAATGTCGAATGTTGAATGTGAATGTCGAATGTCGAATGTGAATGTCGAAATGTCAAAATGTCGAATGGCGAATGGCGAATGTCGAATGTGAATGTCGAATGTCAAATGTGAATGTCGAAAGTCGAAATGTCGAAAGTCGAAATGTCGAATGTCGAATGTGAATGTCGAATGTGAATGTCGAATGTCGAATGTGAATGTCGAATGTGAATGTCGAAATGTCGAATGTCGAATGTCGAATGTGAATGTCAAATGTCGAATGTGAATGTCGAATGTCAAATGTGAATGTCGAATGTCGAAAGTCGAAATGTCGAATGTCGAATGTGAATGTCGAAATGTCGAAATGTCGAACGTCGAATGTGAATGTCGAAATGTCAAATGTCGAATGTGAATGTCGAATGAAGAATGTGAATGTCGAATGTCGAATGTGAATGTCGAAATGTCGAAATGTCGAATGTCGAATGTCGAATGTCGAATGTCGAATGTGAATGTCGAATGTCAAATGTGAATGTCGAAAGTCGAAATGTCGAAAGTCGAAATGTCGAATGTGAATGTCGAAATGTCGAAATGTCGAATGTGAATGTCGAATGTCGAATGTGAATGTCGAAATGTCGAAATGTCAAATGTCGAATGTGAATGTCGAATGTCGAATGTCGAATGTCGAATGTGAATGTCAAATGTGAATGTCGAATGTCGAAATGTCGGAAGTCGAAATGTCGAATGTCGATAGTCGAAATGTCGAATGTCGAATGTGAATGTCGAATGTCGAAATGTCGAATGTCGAATGTGAATGTCGAATGTGAATGTCGAATGTCGAATGTGAAAATGTCGAATGTCAAATGTCGAATGTGAATGTCGAATGTCGAAAAGTTGAATGTCAAAATTCGAAATGTCGAATGTGAATGTCGAAATGTCGAATGTCGAATGTGAATGTCAAATGTCGAAATGTCGAAATGTCGAAATGTCGAAATGTCGAATGTCGAATGTCGAATGTGAATGTTGAATGTCGAAATGTCGAAATGTCGAATGTCGAATGTGATTGTCGAAATGTCGAAATGTCGAATGTCAATTGTCGAATGTGAATGTCAAAAGTCAAATGTGAATGTCGATTGTCAAATGTGAATGTCGAATGTCAATTGTGAATGTCGAATGTCGAGATGTCGAATGTCGAAATGTCGAATGTCGAAAGTCAAAATGTCGAATGTCGAATGTCAAATGTCGAATGTCGAATGTCGAATGTCGAATGTCGAAAGTCGAAATGTCGAATGTGAATGCTTAATGTCGAAATGTCGAATGTCGATTGTCAAATGTGAATGTTGAAATGTCGATTGTCGAAATGTCGAATGTCGAAATGTCGAATGTCGAATGTGAATGTCGAAATGTCGAAATGTCGCATGTCGAAAGTCGAAATGTCGAATGTCGAATGTCGAATGTGAATGTCGAATGTCGAAATGTCGAATGTCGAATGCGAATGTCGAAATGTCGAATGTCGAATATCACGTGTCGAATGTGAATGTCGAATGTCGAAAAGTCGAATGTCAAAAGTCGAAATGTCGAATGTGAATGTCGAAATGTCGAATGTCGAAATGTCGAATGTCGAATGTGAATGTTGAATGTCGAAATGTCGAAATGTCGAATGTCGAATCTGATTGTAGAAATGTCGAATGTCGAATGTGAATGTTGAATGTCGAAATGTCGAATGTTGAAATGTCCAATGTCGAATGTCAAATGTCGAATGTCAAATGTCGAATGTCGAAATGTCGAATGTCAAAAGTCGAAATGTCGAATGTGAATGTCGAAATGTCGAATGTCGAATGTGAATGTCGAAATGTCGAATGTCGGATGTGAATGTCGAAATGTCGAAATGTCGAATGTCGAATGTCGAATGTGAATGTCGAAATGTCGAAATGTCGAATGTCGAATGTCAAATGTGAATGTCGAATGTCGAATGTGAATGTCGAATGTCAAATGTGAATGTCGATTATCAAATGTGAATGTCGAATGTCGAATGTGAATGTAGAATGTGAATGTCGAATGTCGAAATGTCGAATGTCGAAATGTCGAATGTCGATTGTCAAATGTGAATGTCGAATGTCAAATGTGAATGTCAAATGTCGAAATGTCGAATGTCGAAAGTCGAAATGTCGAATGTGAAAGTCGAAATGTCGAAATGTCGAATGTCGAATGTCGAATGTGAATGTCCAATGTCAAATGTGAATGTCGAATGTCGAATGTTAATGTCGAATGTCGAAATGTCAAAATGTCGAATGTCGAATGTGAATGTCCAATGTCGAAATGTCGAATATTGAAATGTCGAATGTTGAAATGTCGAATTTCGAATGTCGAATGTCGAATGTCAAATGTCGAATGTGAATGTTGAATGTTGAAATGTCGAATGTCAAAAGTCGAAATGTCGAATGTGAATGTCGAAATGTCGAATGTCGAATGTGAATGTCGACTGTAGAAATGTCGAAATGTCGAATGTCGAATGTGAATGTCGAAATGTCGAATGTCGGATGTGAATGTCGAATGTCGAAATGTCAAATGTCAAATGTCGAATGTGAATGTCGATTGTCGAAATGTCGAATGTCGAAATGTCGATATGTCGAAATGTCGAATGTGAATGTCGAATTTGAATGTCTAATGTCGAAATGTCGAAATGTCGAATGTCGAATGTGAATGTCGAATGTCGAAATGTCGAATGTCGAATGTGAATGTTGAATGTTGAATGTCGAATGTGAATGTCGAAAGTCGAAATGTCGAATGTGAATGTCAAATGTCGAATGTGAATGTCGAAATGTCGAAATGTCGAATGTCGAAATGTCGAAATGTCGAAATGTCGAATGTGAATATCGAATGTCGAAATGTCGAAAGTCAAAATGTCAAATGTCGAATGTGAATGTCGAAATGTCAAAATGTCGAATGTCGAAATGTCGAATTGTTGAATGTCGAATGTCGAATGTCGAATGTCGAATGTGAATGTCGAATGTCGAATGTGAATGTCGAATGTCGAAATGTCGAATGTCGAATTGTCGAATGTCGAATGTGAATGTCGAAATGTCGAATGTGAATGTCAAATGTCGAAATGTCGAATGTGAATGTCGAAATGTCGTAATGTCGAAATGTCGAATGTGAATGTCGAAATGTCGAATGTGAATGTCGAATGTCGAATGTGAATGTCGAATGTCGAATGTGAATGTCGAATGTGAATGTCGAATGTCGAATGTGAATGTCGAATGTCGAATGTGAATGTCGAAATGTCGAATGTCGAATGTCGAATGTCGAATGTCGAATGTGAATGTCGAATGTCAAATGTGAATGTCGAAAGTCGAAATGTCGAAAGTCGAAATGTCGAATGTCGAATGTGAATGTCGAATGTGAATGTCGAATGTCGAATGTCGAATGTGAATGTCGAATGTCGAATGTGAATGTCGAAATGTCGAATGTCAAATGTCGAATGTGAATGTCAAATGTCGAATGTGAATGTCGAAATGTCAAAATGTCGAAATGTCGAATTGTTGAATGTCGAATGTCGAATGTCGAATGTCGAATGTGAATGTCGAATGTCGAATGTGAATGTCGAATGTCGAAATGTCGAAATGTCGAATGTCGAATTGTCGAATGTCGAATGTGAATGTCGAAATGTCGAATGTGAATGTCGAATGTCGAAATGTCGAATGTGAATGTCGTAATGTCGTAATGTCGAAATGTCGAATGTGAATGTCGAATGTCGAATGTGAATGTCGAATGTCGAATGTGAATGTCGAATGTCGAATGTGAATGTCGAATGTCGAATGTGAATGTCGAAATGTCAAAATGTCGAATGTCGAATGGCGAATGTCGAATGTGAATGTCGAATGTCAAATGTGAATGTCGAAAGTCGAAATGTCGAAAGTCGAAATGTCGAATGTCGAATGTGAATGTCGAATGTGAATGTCGAATGTCGAATGTCGAATGTGAATGTCGAATGTCGAATGTGAATGTCGAAATGTCGAATGTCGAATGTCGAATGTGAATGTCAAATGTCGAATGTGAATGTCGAATGTCAAATGTGAATGTCGAATGTCGAAAGTCGAAATGTCGAATGTCGAATGTGAATGTCGAAATGTCGAAATGTCGAACGTCGAATGTGAATGTCGAAATGTCAAATGTCGAATGTGAATGTCGAATGAAGAATGTGAATGTCGAATGTCGAATGTGAATGTCGAAATGTCGAAATGTCGAATGTCGAATGTCGAATGTCGAATGGCGAATGTCGAATGTGAATGTCGAATGTCAAATGTGAATGTCGAAAGTCGAAATGTCGAAAGTCGAAATGTCGAATGTGAATGTCGAAATGTCGAAATGTCGAATGTGAATGTCGAATGTCGAATGTGAATGTCGAATGTCGAATGTGAATGTCGAAATGTCGAAATGTCAAATGTCGAATGTGAATGTCGAATGTCGAATGTCGAATGTCGAATGTGAATGTCGAATGTCAAATGTGAATGTCGAATGTCGAAATGTCGAAAGTCGAAATGTCGAATGTCGATAGTCGAAATGTCGAATGTCGAATGTGAATGTCGAATGTCGAAATGTCGAAATGTCGAATGTCGAATGTGAATGTCGAATGTGAATGTCGAATGTCGAATGTGAAAATGTCGAATGTCAAATGTCGAATGTGAATGTCGAATGTCGAAAAGTCGAATGTCAAAATTCGAAATGTCGAATGTGAATGTCGAAATGTCGAATGTCGAATGTGAATGTCAAATGTCGAAATGTCGAAATGTCGAAATGTCGAATGTCGAATGTCGAATGTCGAATGTGAATGTTGAATGTCGAAATGTCGAAATGTCGAATGTCGAATGTGATTGTCGAAATGTCGAAATGTCGAATGTCAATTGTCGAATGTGAATGTCAAAAGTCAAATGTGAATGTCGATTGTCAAATGTGAATGTCGAATGTCAATTGTGAATGTCGAATGTCGAGATGTCGAATGTCGAAATGTCGAATGTCGAAAGTCAAAATGTCGAATGTCGAATGTCGAATGTCGAATGTCGAAAGTCGAAATGTCGAATGTGAATGCTTAATGTCGAAATGTCGAATGTCGATTGTCAAATGTGAATGTTGAAATGTCGATTGTCGAAATGTCGAATGTCGAAATGTCGAATGTCGAATGTGAATGTCGAAATGTCGAAATGTCGCATGTCGAAAGTCGAAAGTCGAATGTCGAATGTGAATGTCGAATGTCGAAATGTCGAATGTCGAATGCGAATGTCGAAAAGTCGAATGTCAAAAGTCGAAATGTCGAATGTGAATGTCGAAATGTCGAATGTCGAAATGTCGAATGTCGAATGTGAATGTTGAATGTCGAAATGTCGAATGTCGAATCTGATTGTAGAAATGTCGAATGTCGAATGTGAATGTTGAATGTCGAAATGTCGAATGTTGAAATGTCCAATGTCGAATGTCAAATGTCGAATGTGAATGTCGAATGTCGAAATGTCGAATGTCAAAAGTCGAAATGTCGAATGTGAATGTCGAAATGTCGAATGTCGAATGTGAATGTCGAAATGTCGAATGTCGGATGTGAATGTCGAAATGTCGAAATGTCGAATGTCGAATGTCGAATGTGAATGTCGAAATGTCGAAATGTCGAATGTCGAATGTCAAATGTGAATGTCGAATGTCGAATGTGAATGTCGAATGTCAAATGTGAATGTCGATTATCAAATGTGAATGTCGAATGTCGAATGTGAATGTAGAATGTGAATGTCGAATGTCGAAATGTCGAATGTCGAAATGTCGAATGTCGATTGTCAAATGTGAATGTTGAATGTCAAATGTGAATGTCAAATGTCGAAATGTCGAATGTCGAAAGTCGAAATGTCGAATGTGAAAGTCGAAATGTCGAAATGTCGAATGTCGAATGTCGAATGTGAATGTCCAATGTCAAATGTGAATGTCGAATGTCGAATGTTAATGTGAATGTCGAAATGTCAAAATGTCGAATGTCGAATGTGAATGTCCAATGTCGAAATGTCGAATATTGAAATGTCGAATGTTGAAATGTCGAATTTCGAATGTCGAATGTCGAATGTCAAATGTCGAATGTGAATGTTGAATGTTGAAATGTCGAATGTCAAAAGTCGAAATGTCGAATGTGAATGTCGAAATGTCGAATGTCGAATGTGAATGTCGACTGTAGAAATGTCGAAATGTCGAATGTCGAATGTGAATGTCGAAATGTCGAATGTCGGATGTGAATGTCGAATGTCGAAATGTCAAATGTCAAATGTAGAATGTGAATGTCGATTGTCGAAATGTCGAATGTCAAAATGTCGATATGTCGAAATGTCGAATGTGAATGTCGAATTTGAATGTCTAATGTCGAAATGTCGAAATGTCGAATGTCGAATGTGAATGTCGAATGTCGAAATGTCGAATGTCGAATGTGAATGTTGAATGTTGAATGTCGAATGTGAATGTCGAAAGTCGAAATGTCGAATGTGAATGTCAAATGTCGAATGTGAATGTCGAAATGTCGAAATGTCGAATGTCGAAATGTCGAAATGTCGAAATGTCGAATGTCGAATGTGAATATCGAATGTCGAAATGTCGAAAGTCAAAATGTCAAATGTCGAATGTGAATGTCAAAATGTCAAAATGTCGAATTGTTGAATGTCGAATGTCGAATGTCGCATGTCGAATGTCGAATGTGAATGTCGAATGTCGAATGTCGAATGTGAATGTCGAATGTCGAAATGTCGAATGTCGAATTGTCGAATGTCGAATGTGAATGTCGAAATGTCGAATGTGAATGTCGAATGTCGAAATGTCGAATGTGAATGTCGAAATGTCGTAATGTCGAAATGTCGAATGTGAATGTCGAATGTCGAATGTGAATGTCGAATGTCGAATGTGAATGTCGAATGTGAATGTCGAATGTCGAATGTGAATGTCGAATGTCGAATGTGAATGTCGAAATGTCGAAATGTCGAATGTCGAATGTCGAATGGCGAATGTCGAATGTGAATGTCGAATGTCAAATGTGAATGTCGAAAGTCGAAATGTCGAAAGTCGAAATGTCGAATGTCGAATGTGAATGTCGAATGTGAATGTCGAATGTCGAATGTCGAATGTGAATGTCGAATGTCGAATGTGAATGTCGAAATGTCGAATGTCGAATGTCGAATGTGAATGTCAAATGTCGAATGTGAATGTCGAATGTCAAATGTGAATGTCGAATGTCGAAAGTCGAAATGTCGAATGTCGAATGTGAATGTCGAAATGTCGAAATGTCGAATGTCGAATGTGAATGTCGAAATGTCGAATGTCGAATGTGAATGTCGAATGTCGAATGTGAATGTCGAAAGTCGAAATGTCGAAAGTCGAAATGTCGAATGTGAATGTCGAAATGTCGAAATGTCGAATGTGAATGTCGAATGTCGAATGTGAATGTCGAAATGTCGAAATGTCAAATGTCGAATGTGAATGTCGAATGTCGAATGTCGAATGTGAATGTCGAATGTCAAATGTGAGTGTCGAATGTCGAAATGTCGAAAGTCGAAATGTCGAATGTCGAATGTGAATGTCGAAATGTCGAAATGTCGAATGTCGAATGTGAATGTCGAAATGTCGAATTTTGAAATGTCGAATGTCGAATGTCGAATGTGAATGTCGAATGTCGAAATGTCGAAATGTCGAATATCGAAATGTCGAATGTCGATTGTCAAATGTGAATGTCGAATGTCAAATGTGAATGTCGAATGTCGAATGTGAATGTCGAAATGTCGAAATGTCGATTGTCGAAATGTCAAATATCGAATGTGAATGTCGAAAGTCGAAATGTCGAATGTCGAATGTGAATGTCGAAATGTCGAAATGTCGAATGTGAATGTCGAAATGTCTAATGTCGAAATGTCGAATGTCGAATATGAATGTCGAATGTCGAAATGTCGAATGTGAATGTCGCATGTCGAAATGTCGTATGTCGAATGTCAAATGTGAATGTCGAATGTCGAATGTCAATGTCGAATGTCGAAATGTCGAAATGTCGAAATGTCGAATGTCGAAAGTCGAAATGTCGAATGTCGAAAGTCGAAATGTCGAATGTCGAAAGTCGAAATGTCGAATGTCGAATGTGAATGTCGAAATGTCGAAATGTCGAATGTCAAATGTCGAATGTAAAATGTGAACGTCGAATGTGAATGTCGAAAAGTCGAATTTGAATGTCGAATGTGAATGTCGAAATGTCGAAATGTCGAATGTCGATTGTCAAATGTGAATGTTGAAATGTCGAAATGTCGATTGTCGAAATGTCGAGTGTCGAAATGTCGAATGTCGAATGTGAATGTCGAAATGTCGCATGACGAATGTGAATGTCGAATGTCGAAATGTCGAATGTCGAATGTCGAAAGTCAAAATGTCGAATGTCGAATGTGAATGTCGAATGTCGAAATGTCGAAATGTCGAAATGTCGAATGTCGAATGTCGAATGTCGAATGTGAATGTCGAATGTGAATGTCGAATGTCGAAATGTCGAATGTCGAATGTGAATATCGAATGTCGAAATGTCGAATGTTGAAATGTCGAATGTCAAATGTCGAATGTGAATGTCGAAAGTCGAAATGTCGAATGTGAATGTCGAAATGTCGAATGTCGGATGTGAATGTCGAATGTCGAAATGTCGAAATGTCGAATGTCGAATGTGAATGTCGAAATGTCGAAATATCGAATGTCGAATGTCGAATGTCAAATGTGAATGTCGAATGTCGAATGTGAATGTCGAATGTCGAAATGTCGAATGTCGAAATGTCGAATGTCGAAATGTCGAATGTCGAAATGTCGAATGTCGAATGTGAATGTCGAAATGTCGAAATGTCGCATGTCGAATGTTGAAATGTCGAATGTCAAATGTCGAATGTCGAAAGTCGAATTGTCGAATGTCGAATGTGAAAATGTCGAATGTGAATGTCGATTGTCGAATGTCGAAAGTCGAATGTGAATGTCGAATGTGAAAGTCGAATGTCGAAATGTCGAAATGTCGAATGTCAAATGTGAATGTCGAATGTCGAGATGTCGAATGTTGAAAGTCGAAATGTCGAATGTCGAATGTGAATGTCGAATGTGAATGTCGAATGTGAATGTCGAATGTCGAATGTCAAATGTCGAATGTGAATGTCGAATGTGAAAGTCGAATGTGAAAGTCGAATGTCGAAATGTCGAAATGTCGAATGTCGAATGTGAATGTCGAATGTCGAAATGTCGAATGTTGAAATGTCGAATGTCGAATGTCGAATGTCGAATGTCGAATGTGAATGTCGAATGTTGAAATTTCGAATGTCAAAAGTCGAAATGTCGAATGTGAATGTCGAAATGTCGAATGTCGAATGTGAATGTCGGCTGTCGAAATGTCGAAATGTCGAATGTCGAATGTCGAATGTGAATGTCGAAATGTCGGATGTGAATGTCGAATGTCGAAATGTCGAATGTCAAATGTCGAATGTGAATGTCGATTGTCGAAATGTCGAATGTCGAAATGTCGATTATGAATGTCGAATGTCGAATTTGAATGTCGAATGTCGAAATGTCGAAATGTCGAATGTCGAATGTGAATGTCGAATGTGAATGTCGAATGTGAATGTCGAATGTCGAAATGTTGAAATGTCGAATGTCGAATGTGAATGTTGAATGTTGAATGTCGAATGTGAATGTCAAATGTCGAAATGTCGAAATGTCGAATGTCGAATGTGAATGTCGAATGTTAAATGTGAATGTTGAATGTCGAAATGTTGAATGTCGAATGTCGAATGTGAATGTCGAATGTGAATGTCGAATGTCGAAATGTCGAATGTCGATTTGTCGAATGTCGAATGTGAATGTCGAAATGTCGAATGTGAATGTCGAATGTCAAATGTGAATGTCGAAAGTCGAAATGTCGAAAGTCGAAATGTCGAATGTCGAATGTTAATGTCGAATGTGAATGTCGAATGGCGAATGTCGAATGTGAATGTCGAATGTCAAATGTGAATGTCGAAAGTCGAAATGTCGAAAGTCGAAATGTCGAATGTCGAATGTGAATGTCGAATGTGAATGTCGAATGTCGAATGTCGAATGTGAATGTCGAATGTCGAATGTCGAATGTCGAAATGTCGAATGTCGAATGTCGAATGTGAATGTCAAATGTCGAATGTGAATGTCGAATGTCAAATGTGAATGTCGAATGTCGAAAGTCGAAATGTCGAATGTCGAATGTGAATGTCAAAATGTCGAAATGTCGAATGTCGAATGTGAATGTCGAAATGTCGAATGTCGAATGTGAATGTCGAATGAAGAATGTGAATGTCGAATGTCGAATGTGAATGTCGAATGAAGAATGTGAATGTCGAATGTGAATGTCGAAATGTCAAAATGTCGAATGTCGAATGTCGAATGTCGAATGGCGAATGGCGAATGTCGAATGTGAATGTCGAATGTCAAATGTGAATGTCGAAAGTCGAAATGTCGAAAGTCGAAATGTCGAATGTGAATGTCGAATGTCAAATGTGAATGTCGAATGTCGAAATGTCGAAAGTCGAAATGTCGAATGTCGAATGTGAATGTCGAAATGTCGAATTTTGAAATGTCGAATGTCGAATGTGAATGTCGAATGTCGAAATGTCGAATATCGAAATGTCGAATGTCTATTGTCAAATGTGAATGTCGAATGTCAAATGTGAATGTCGAATGTCGAATGTGAATGTCGAAATGTCGAAATGTCGATTGTCGAAATGTCAAATATCGAATGTGAATGTCGAAAGTCGAAATGTCGAATGTCGAAATGTCGAAATGTCGAAATATCGAATGTGAATGACGAAATGTCTAATGTCGAAATGTCGAATGTCGAATGTGAATGTCGAATGTCAAAATGTCGTATGTCGAATGTCAAATGTGAATGTCGAATGTCAAATGTCGAATGTCAATGTCGAATGTCGAAATGTCGAAATGTCGAAATGTCGAATGTCGAAAGTCGAAATGTCGAATGTCGAAAGTCGAAATGTCGAATGTCGAAAGTCGAAATGTCGAATGTCGAATGTGAATGTCGAAATGTCGAAATGTCGAATGTCAAATGTGAACGTCGAATGTGAATGTCGAAAAGTCGAAATGTCAAATGTGAATGTCGAATGTCGAATGTCGAATGTGAATGTCGAAATGTCGAAATGTCGAATGTCGAATGTGATTGTCGAAATGTCGAATGTCGAATGTGAATGTCGAATGTCGAAATGTCGAATTTTGAAATGTCGAATGTCAAATGTGAATGTCGAAAATGTCGAATGTCAAATGTGAATGTCGAATGTCGAATGTCGAAATGTCGAATGTGAATGTCGAATGTCGAAATGTCGAATGTCGAATGTGAATGTCGAATGTCGAAATGTCGAATGTCGAATGTGAATGTCGAAATGTCGAAATGTCGAATGTGAATGTCGAATGTCGAAATGTCGAATGTCGAATGTGAATGTCGAAATGTCGAAATGTCGAAATGTCGAATGTCGAATGTCGAATGTCGAAATGTCGAAATGTCGAATGTCGAATGTCAAAAGTGAATGTCGAATGTCGAATTTGAATGTCGAATGTGAATGTCGAAATGTCGAAATGTCGAATGTCGATTGTCAAATGTGAATGTTGAAATGTCGAAATGTCCATTGACGAAATGTCGAGTGTCGAAATGTCGAATGTCGAATGTGAATGTCGAATGTCGAAATGTCGAAATGTCGAAATGTCGGAATGTCGAATGTCGAATGTCGAATGTGAATGTCGAAATGTCGAATGTCGAATGTGAATTTCGAATGTCGAAATGTCGAATGTTGAAATGTCGAATGTCGAATGTCGAATGTCAAATGCTGAATGTGAATGTCGAAAGTCGAAATGTCGAATGTGAATGTCGAAATGTCGAATGTCGGATGTGAATGTCGAATGTCGAAATGTCGAATGTTGAATGTGAATGTCGAAATGTCGAAATATCGAATGTCGAATGTCGAATGTCAAATGTGAATGTCGAATGTCGAATGTGAATGTCGAATGTCGAAATGTCGAATGTCGAAATGTCGAATGTCGAAATGTCGAATGTCGAAATGTCGAAATGTCGCATGTCGAATGTTGAAATGTCGAATGTCAAATGTCGAATGTCGAAAGTCGAATTGTCGAATGTCGAATGTGAAAATGTCGAATGTGAATGTCGATTGTCAAATGTGAATGTTGAAATGTCGAAATGTCCATTGACGAAATGTCGAGTGTCGAAATGTCGAATGTCGAATGTGAATGTCGAATGTCGAAATGTCGAAATGTCGAAATGTCGGAATGTCGAATGTCGAATGTCGAATGTGAATGTCGAAATGTCGAATGTCGAATGTGAATTTCGAATGTCGAAATGTCGAATGTTGAAATGTCGAATGTCGAATGTCGAATGTCAAATGCTGAATGTGAATGTCGAAAGTCGAAATGTCGAATGTGAATGTCGAAATGTCGAATGTCGGATGTGAATGTCGAATGTCGAAATGTCGAATGTTGAATGTGAATGTCGAAATGTCGAAATATCGAATGTCGAATGTCGAATGTCAAATGTGAATGTCGAATGTCGAATGTGAATGTCGAATGTCGAAATGTCGAATGTCGAAATGTCGAATGTCGAAATGTCGAATGTCGAAATGTCGAAATGTCGCATGTCGAATGTTGAAATGTCGAATGTCAAATGTCGAATGTCAAAAGTCGAATTGTCGAATGTCGAATGTGAAAATGTCGAATGTGAATGTCGATTGTCGAATGTCGAAAGTCGAATGTGAATGTCGAATGTGAAAGTCGAATGTCGAAATGTCGAAATGTCGAATGTCAAATGTGAATGTCGAAATGTCGAATGTCGAATGTGAATGTCGAATGAAGAATGTGAATGTCGAATGTCGAATGTGAATGTCGAATGAAGAATGTGAATGTCGAATGTCGAATGTGAATGTCGAAATGTCGAAATGTCGAATGTCGAATGTCGAATGGCGAATGGCGAATGGCGAATGTCGAATGTGAATGTCGAATGTCAAATGTGAATGTCGAAATGTCGAATGTGAATGTCGAATGTCGAATGTGAATGTCGAATGTCGAATGTGAATGTCAAAATGTCGAAATGTCAAATGTCGAATGTCGAATGTCGAATGTGAATGTCGAATGTCAAATGTGAATGTCGAATGTCGAAATGTCGAAAGTCGAAATGTCGAATGTCGAATGTGAATGTCGAAATGTCGAATGTCGAATGTGAATGTCGAAATGTTGAATTTTGAAATGTCGAATGTCGAATGTGAATGTCGAATGTCGAAATGTCGAAATGTCGAATATCGAAATGTCGAATGTCGATTGTCAAATGTGAATGTCGAATGTCAAATGTGAATGTCGAATGTCGAATGTGAATGTCGAAATGTCGAAATGTCGATTGTCGAAATGTCAAATATCGAATGTGAATGTCGAAAGTCGAAATGTCGAATGTCGAAATGTCGAAATGTCGAAATGTCGAATGTGAATGTCGAAATGTCTAATGTCGAAATGTCGAATGTCGAATGTGAATGTCGAATGTCGAAATGTCGAAATGTCGAATGTGAATGTCGAATGTCAAAATGTCGTATGTCGAATGTCAAATGTGAATGTCGAATGTCGAATGTCAATGTCAAATGTCGAAATGTCGAAATGTCGAAATGTCGAAATGTCGAAATGTCGAATGTCGAAAGTCGAAATGTCGAATGTCGAAAGTCGAAATGTCGAATGTCGAAAGTCGAAATGTCGAATGTCGAATGTGAATGTCGAAATGTCGAAATGTCGAATGTCAAATGTCGAATGTAAAATGTGAACGTCGAATGTGAATGTCGAAAAGTCGAAATGTCAAATGTGAATGTCGAATGTCGAATGTCGAATGTGAATGTCGAAATGTCGAAATGTCGAATGTCGAATGTGATTGTCGAAATGTCGAATGTCGAATGTGAATGTCGAATGTCGAAATGTCGAATTTTGAAATGTCGAATGTCAAATGTGAATGTCGAAAATGTCGAATGTCAAATGTGAATGTCGAAATGTCGAAATGTCGAATGTGAATGTCGAATGTCGAAATGTCGAATGTCGAATGTGAATGTCGAATGTCGAAATGTCGAATGTCGAATGTGAATGTCGAAATGTCGAAATGTCGAATGTGAATGTCGAATGTCGAAATGTCGAATGTCGAATGTGAATGTCGAATGTCGAAATGTCGAAATGTCGAATGTCGAATGTCGAATGTCGAAATGTCGAAATGTCGAATGTCGAATTTGAATGTCGAATGTGAATGTCGAAATGTCGAAATGTCGAATGTCGATTGTCAAATGTGAATGTTGAAATGTCGAAATGTCGATTGTCGAAATGTCGAGTGTCGAAATGTCGAATGTCGAATGTGAATGTCGAAATGTCGCATGTCGAATGTGAATGTCGAATGTCGAAATGTCGAAATGTCGAAATGTCGAATGTCGAATGTCGAATGTCGAATGTGAATGTCGAATGTCGAAATGTTGAATGTCGAATGTGAATTTCGAATGTCGAAATGTCGAATGTTGAAATGTCGAATGTCGAATGTCGAATGTCAAATGTTGAATGTGAATGTCGAAAGTCGAAATGTCGAATGTGAATGTCGAAATGTCGAAATGTCGAATGTGAATGTCGAAATGTCTAATGTCGAAATGTCGAATGTCGAATGTGAATGTCGAATGTCGAAATGTCGAAATGTCGAATGTGAATGTCGAATGTCGAAATGTCGTATGTCGAATGTCAAATGTGAATGTCGAATGTCGAATGTCAATGTCGAATGTCGAAATGTCGAAATGTCGAAATGTCGAATGTCGAAAGTCGAAATGTCGAATGTCGAAAGTCGAAATGTCGAATGTCGAATGTGAATGTCGAAATGTCGAAATGTCGAAATGTCGAATGTCAAATGTCGAATGTAAAATGTGAACGTCGAATGTGAATGTCGAAAAGTCGAAATGTCAAATGTGAATGTCGAAATGTCGAATGTCGAAATGTCGAATGTCGAATGTGAATGTCAAATGTCGAAATGTCGAAATGTCGAATGTCGAATGTGAATGTCGAAATGTCGAAATGTCGAATGTCGAATGTGATTGTCGAAATGTCGAAATGTCGAATGTCGAATGTGAATGTCGAATGTCGAAATGTCGAATGTTGAAATGTCGAATGTCAAATGTGAATGTCGAAATGTCGAATGTCAAATGTGAATGTCGAATGTCGAATGTCGAAATGTCGAATGTCGAATGTGAATGTCGAAATGTCGAATGTCGAATGTGAATGTCGAAATGTCGAAATGTCGAATGTGAATGTCGAATGTCGAAATGTCGAATGTCGAATGTGAATGTCGAATGTCGAAATGTCGAATGTGAATGTCAAATGTCGAAATGTCGAAATGTCGAATGTCGAATGTCGATTGTCGAATGTGAATGTCGAATGTCAAATGTGAATGTCGAATGTCGAATTTGAATGTCGAATGTAAATGTCGAATGTCGAAATGTCGAAATGTCGAAATGTCGAATGTCGAATGTCGAATGTCGAATGTCGAATGTCGAATGTGAATGTCGAATGTCGAAATGTCGAATGTCGAATGTGAATTTCGAATGTCGAAATGTCGAATGTTGAAATGTCGAATGTCGAATGTCGAAAGTCGAAATGTCGAATGTGAATGTCGAAATGTCGAATGTCGGATGTGAATGTCGAATGTCGAAATGTCGAAATGTCGAATGTCGAATGTGAATGTCGAATGTCGAATGTCAAATGTGAATGTCGAATGTCGAATGTGAATGTCGAATGTCGAAATGTCGAATGTCGAAATGTCGAATGTCGAAATGTCGAATGTCGAATGTGAATGTCGAAATGTCGAAATGTCGAATGTCGAATGTTGAAATGTCGAATGTCAAATGTCGAATGTCGAAAGTCGAATTGTCGAATGTCGAATGTGAAAATGTCGAATGTGAATGTCGATTGTCGAATGTCGAAATTCGAATGTGAATGTCGAATGTGAAAGTCGAATGTCGAAATGTCGAAATGTCGAATGTCAAATGGGAATGTCGAATGTCGAGATGTCGAATGTTGAAAGTCGAAATGTCGAATGTCGAATGTGAATGTCGAATGTGAATGTCGAATGTGAATGTCGAATGTCGAATGTCAAATGTCGAATGTGAATGTCGAATGTGAAAGTCGAATGTGAAAGTCGAATGTCGAAATGTCGAAATGTCGAATGTCGAATGTGAATGTCGAATGTCGAAATGTCGAATGTTGAAATGTCGAATGTCGAATGTCGAATGTCGAATGTCGAATGTGAATGTCGAATGTTGAAATGTCGAATGTCAAAAGTCGAAATGTCGAATGTGAATGTCGAAATGTCGAATGTCGAATGTGAATGTCGGCTGTCGAAATGTCGAAATGTCGAATGTCGAATGTCGAATGTGAATGTCGAAATGTCGAATGTCGGATGTGAATGTCGAATGTCGAAATGTCGAATGTCAAATGTCGAATGTGAATGTCGATTGTCGAAATGTCGAATGTCGAAATGTCGAAATGTCGATTATGAATGTCGAATGTCGAATTTGAATGTCGAATGTCGAAATGTCGAAATGTCGAATGTCGAATGTGAATGTCGAATGTGAATGTCGAATGTCGAAATGTTGAAATGTCGAATGTCGAATGTGAATGTTGAATGTTGAATGTCGAATGTGAATGTCAAATGTCAAAATGTCGAAATGTCGAAATGTCGAATGTGAATGTCGAATGTTAAATGTGAATGTCGAATGTCGAAATGTCGAAATGTTGAATGTCGAATGTCGAATGTGAATGTCGAATGTGAATGTCGAATGTCGAAATGTCGAATGTCGAATTGTCGAATGTCGAATGTGAATGTCGAAATGTCGAATGTGAATGTCGAATGTCGAAATGTCGAATGTGAATGTCGAAATGTCGTAATGTCGAAATGTCGAATGTCGAATGTGAATGTCGAATGTCGAATGTGAATGTCGAATGTCGAATGTGAATGTCGAATGTCGAAATGTCGAAATGTCGAATGTCGAATGTGAATGTCGAATGTCGAATGTGAATGTCGAATGTCAAATGTCGAATGTCGAATGTGAATGTCGAATGTCGACATGTCGAAATGTCGAATGTCGAAATGTCGAATGTCGAAATGTCGAATGTCGAATTTCGAATGTCGAATGTGAATGTCGAAATGTCGAATGTCGAATGTGAATGTCGAAATGTCGAAATGTCGAATGTAAATGTCGAATCTCGAAATGTCGAATGTCGAATGTCGTATGTGAATGTCGAATGTCGAAATGTCGAATGTCGAAATGTCGAATGTCGAATGTCAAATGTGAATGTCGAATGTCGAATGTGAATGTCGAATGTCGAATGTGAATGTCGAAATGTCGAAATGTCGATTGTCGAAATGTCGAATATCGAATGTGAATGTCGAAAGTCGAAATGTCGAATGTCGAATGTGAATGTCGAAATGTCGAAATGTCGAATGTGAATGTCGAAATGTCGAATGTCGAAATGTCGACTGTTGTATGTCGAATGTGAATGTCGAATGTCGAAATGTCGAAATGTCGAATGTCAAATGTGAATGTCGAATGTCGCAATGTCGAATGTCGAATGTCAAATGTGAATGTCGAATGTCGAATTTGAATGTCGAATGTCGAATGTAGAATTTCGAATGTGAATGTCGAAATGTCAAAATGTCGAATGTCGAATGTCGAATGTCGAATGTGAATGTCGAATGTCGAATGTCGAATGTGAATGTCGAAATGTCGAAATGTCGCATGTCGAATGTGAATGACGAATGTCGAAATGTCGAATGTCGAAAGTCAAAATGTCGAATGTCGAATGTGAATGTCGAATGTCGAAATGTCGAAATGTCGAATGTCGAATGTGATTGTCGAAATGTCGAAATGTCGAATGTCGAATGTGAATGTTGAATGTCGAAATGTCAATGTTGAAATGTCGAATGTCGAATGTCAAATGTCGAATGTGAATGTCGAATGTCGAAATGTCGAATGTCAAAAGTCGAAATGTCGAATGTGAATGTCGAAATGTCGAATGTCGTATGTGAATGTCGAATGTCGAAATGTCTAAATGTCGAATGTAGAATTTCGAATGTGAATGTCGAAATGTCAAAATGTCGAATGTCGAATGTCGAATGTCGAATGTGAATGTCGAATGTCGAATGTCGAATGTGAATGTCGAAATGTCGAAATGTCACATGTCGAATGTGAATGACGAATGTCGAAATGTCGAATGTCGAAAGTCAAAATGTCGAATGTCGAATGTGAATGTCGAATGTCGAAATGTCGAAATGTCGAATGTCGAATGTGAATGTCGAATGTCGAATGTGAATGTCGAATGTCGAAATGTCGAATGTCAAATGTGAATTTCGAATGTCGAAATGTCGAATGTTGAAATGTCGAATGTCGAATGTCGAATGTCAAATGTCGAATGTGAATGTCGAATGTCGAAATGTCGAATGTCAAAAGTCGAAATTTCGAATGTGAATGTCGAAATGTCGAATATCGGATGTGAATGTCGAATGTCGAAATGTTGAAATGTCGAATGTCGAATGGGAATGTCGAAATGTCGAAATGTCGAATGTCGAATGTCAAATGTCAAATGTGAATGTCGAATGTCGAATGTGAATGTCGAAATGTCGAATGTCGAAATGTCGAATGTCGAATGTGAATGTCGAAATGTCGAAATGTCGCATGTCGAATGTGAATGTCGAATGTCGAATGTCGAATGTGAATGTTGAATGTCGAAATGTCGAATGTCGATTGTCAAATGTGAATGTTGAAATGTCGAAATGTCGATTGTCGAAATGTCGAATGTCGAATGTGAATGTCGAAATGTCGAATGTCGAAATGTCAAATGTCGAATGTGAATGTCAAATGTCGAAATGTCGAATGTCGAATGTCGAATGTCGAATGTGAATGTTGAATGTCGAAATGTCGAATGTCGAATGTCGAATGTGATTGTCGAAATGTCGAAATGTCGAATGTCGAATGTGAATGTCAAATGTCGAAATGTCGAATGTCGAATGTCGAATGTCGAATGTGAATGTTGAATGTCGAAATGTCGAATGTCGAATGTCGAATGTGATTGTCGAAATGTCGAAATGTCGAATGTCGAATGTGAATGTCGAATGTCGAAATGTCGAATGTCGAATGTCGAATGTCAAATGTCGAATGTGAATGTCGAATGTCGAAATGTCGAAATGTCGAATGTCGAATGTCGAATGTGAATGTCGAAATGTCGAAATGTCGAATGTCGAATGTCTAATGTCAAATGTGAATGTCGAATGTCGAATGTGAATGTCGAATGTCGAAATGTCGAATGTCGAAAGTCGAAATGTCGAATGTCGAAAGTCGAAATGTCGAATGTCGAATGTCGAAAGTCGAAATGTCGAAATGTCGAATGTCGAATGTCAAATGTCAAATGTGAATGTCAAATGTCGAATGTCGAATGTGAATGTCGAATGTCGAAATGTCGAATGTCGAAAGTCGAAATGTCGAATGTCGAATGTCGAAAGTCGAAATGTCGAATGTCGAATGTGAATGTCGAATGTTGAAATGTCGAAATGTCGAATGTCAAATGTCAAATGTGAATGTCAATTGTCAAATGTGAATGTCGAATGTGAATGTAGAATGTCGAATGTCGAATGTCGAAATGTCGAAATGTCGAATGTCGAAATGTCGATTGTCAAATGTGAATGTCGGATGTCAACTGTGAATGTCGAATGTCGAGATGTCGAATGTTGAATGTCGAAATGTCGAATGTCGAATGTGAATGTCGAATGTC